>NC_044308.2:52439949-53796620 GCF_007474595.2 Lynx canadensis
CATACTGGATTTCTAAGACTTAGTACAATAAAAGAATGTAAAATCTTTATTTCATATTGATTACCTGTTGAGATGATAATATTTTATGTATATTGGGTGAAATAAAATATTAAAATTGTTTATTTCTTTTACCTTTTATAATGCAGTTACTAAAATAAAAATTACCTATGTGCCTTGCATTTGTGGTTTACATTATTTCTCTTGGATAGTGTTTTGCTAGCTGGTTAAACATTATTTTGCTTACTGATCTCACATCTTAATTGTATTCTAAGATCATCTTTATAATATTAACTTATTTTCAGAATGTTACTGGTTTTAGATATTTGTAAATTTTTAACCTTTTTAAAGGAAACTTATCTTGAATTATTGACTGTAGGGGCACCTGGGTGGCTCAGTTGGTTAAGCGGCCGACTTCAGCTAAGGTCTGATCTCACTGTTTGTGAGTTCAAGCCCTGCGTCGGGCTCTGTGCTGACAGCTTGGAGCCTGGAGCCCACTTTGGATTCTGCGTCTCCCTCTCTGTCTGACTGTCCCCCACTCGCACTCTGTGTCTCTCTCTCTCTCTCTCAAAAATAAACATTAAAAAATTTTTTTTTTGAATCATTGACTGTGATGAAGATCTGACTTCAAATAGAATGCAATTAGTGATGGTATGCAGTAAATTCAACACACATTAGAAAGGATGACTTTTTAACTGTATATACTACCCTAATCAAATGGGATAGGATCACAGAATTGTTCCTTGTGAGTAGGTATTCTCTCACATTGTTTGAGTGTAGGTACTGGATATGTTCTTGTAGCCCTTGGACCTTGTCTTTCAGCATCTTTATTAAATACTCTTCACCTTTTATCTAGTTTTATCCATTTTTACTTAGTACATACTCTTTTAAAAATCATTTTGTTAAAGTATTTAACACCATGCATTTACAGGTACTGTATGTAAATATAACACTTAGTTTCACCAAATTGATTACTAAATGCAAATAATTTTGTATTGGAGGACTCTTCCCCTTCTTCACCTTTCTTCATGATACTTTTTTTTTTTTTATTTTAAGTGTATTTATTTTGAGAGAGAGAGAGCGCGCTAGTGGGAGCAAGTGAGGGACAGAGAGAGATGGGGAGAGAGAGAATCCCAAGCCAGCTCCATGCTTTCAGTGCAAAGCCCAACCTGGGGCTCGATCCCACAAACCTTCAGATCATGACCTAAGCTGAAACCAAGGTCAGATGCTCAACTAACTGACTGAGCCACCCAGGCACCCTTCGGGAAACTTTTTGAATTTATTTTAAGGCTGAAAGCATAGTTCAGTGAATACCCATATACCCCATTAATATCTTGTATGCTTTTACTCTCCCCTTCTGCTATGGATGTATATCTTTGCTTCCTCTTCCCTAATTTTTGGCTGAGCCATTTGAAAGTAAAGTTGTCACTGTCGTTATTCTTTATCCCGTAAATATTTTATGACATTACCTAAATGTTTCAAATGTGTCTTCTAATAGAGCACAATAGCTTGCAATAGGTGGCAGTGTTTTTTGGTTTTTGTTTTTTTTTCCTAATTGTTTATTTTAAATATATAGACATTTTTATTTGCAAAAAAAATGTGGCTTCTAATAGAAAGATTTTTCTCCATTACTACAATACTGTTATTACATGTAAGGAACATGGATAAGATTATGTTTAATATATAGTTCATATTAAGGTACAGATTATGCATTTGATTGTCATTTCTTTTAAACTCTATTCTATAGTTCCTCTCAGTTGTCAAAAAACATCTCTTCTGTCACAAAGAAGTTATCTCTGTTATCTTTCATAGCATCTTGCAGTCTGAATATTTATGTTAAGGTTTAGGTGAAACATTTTTAGCAAGAAAACTACATAGGTACATAGGGGATGTGTTGTTTTATAGTATTCTAAATGTACAAGTCCTGTTTTATATGATTTATTTCATTTTTTTTTTCAACGTTTATTTATTTTTTTGGGACAGAGAGAGACAGAGCATGAACGGGGGAGGGGCAGAGAGAGAGGGAGAGACAGAATCGGAAACAGGCTCCAGGCTCCGAGCCATCAGCCCAGAGCCTGATGCGGGGCTCGAACTCACGGGCCGCGAGATCGTGACCTGGCTGAAGTCGGACGCTTAACCGACTGCGCCACCCAGGCGCCCCGATTTATTTCATTTTTATCAGAAGACCAGGACTGTCATCCAGGAATTAGAAAAATAGAACAACCTGGAACTTTATTTAACATTGGTATTTATTAACAGGACTCTACCAGAATATCCTGTGCATTTTTACTTTTATTTTTATTTTTAAATTTAAATTTAATTTAATTTTCTTAGAGCATGGTGGGGGAGAAGGGCAGAGGAAGAGAGTGAATCTTAAAAAAAATTTTTTTTAACGTTTATTTATTTTTGAGAGAGAGTGTGAGCAGGAGAGGGGCACAGAGAGACACAGACACAGAATCTGAAGCAGGATCCAGGCTCTGAGCTGTCAGCACAGAGCCTGATGGAAGGCTCAAACTCAGGAACTGAGAGATCATGGTCTGAACTCAAGTCGGATGCTTAACTGACTGAGCCACCCAGGCGTCCTGAGAGAGAGTAAATCTTAAGCGGGCTCCATGTTCAGCATGGAGCCTGACATGGGGCTGGATCCCACCACCCTGGGGATCATGACCCTGGGATAATGACCTTAGCTGAAATCAAGAGTTTGACGCTCAACCCACTGAGCCAGCCAGGTGCCCCACCCTGTGGATTTTTAGACTTTCATGTCTTTACAGGGGATAGTGTTTTGTGGGTTTTTTTTTGTCGTTGTTTTGCTTTTTATAGAATCAATTATTTGCAATATGAATTGGGATTAAGGAGATTAATTTTTTAAGTTATACTATTTTACATGAACTAATCTATATTGTGAACTTCAGTTACTCCAAATAGAGGAAGCCTGCTGTACTTAGAAATTTGCTTGTCTTCCTTTTTTCTTCAGCATTATATTCTTCCAACTTTTTAGTTTCAAACATTTAGAAAAGTTGGAAGAATAGTACAGTGAATACTCATGTATTCTACATAGAACAATAACAGCTAACATTTTGCCCCAGTTGCTTTATTCTCTCAGTATATATATGTCGGAGGAGGGTGACATGTTGAGTGAAATTTTTCCTTAATCTTTTCGAAGTAAATTATGGCACATCACTCTTACATACTTCAGAAGGTATCTCCTAATAATAAGGAAATTCTCTCACATGATTACAATGTCATTACTATGCCTAAGAAAATTAGAAGTAATTCCATAATCTTTAATACCCAGTTCATATTTAAATTTAAATTTCTTTAGGGTTTTCTGGGTGGCTCAGTTGGTTAAGCGTCCCACCCTTGATTTTGGCTCATGTCATGATCTCATGGTTTGTTAGTTTGAGTCCCACATCGGGCTCTATGCTGACAGTGTGGAGCCTGCTTGGGATTCTCTCTCTCTGACTCTCTCTCTCTCTCTCTCTCTGCTGTTATCCCACTCGCATGTGAGCTCTATTTTTCTCTCAAAATAAATAAATAAACATTAAATAAATAAATTTAAATTCTCAGTTATTTCAGAAATGTCTTTTATGGTTGCTTTTCTGTTTTATTTTTTTGTTCCTCCATCCTGAAAGCAGGATTTAATAAAGGTTCATGCATTTGGTATATTTGATTTTTAAGTTAGTAATTTAATTCCGTTAGTAATTTAAGTCTATCCCATTAATTCTTAGCATTTACATTTACCATTAAATTCAATTAAAGTTTTTACAAATCCTACTAGAGTTGACTTGTTTAGCACCTTTTCTGTATAAGTATAGAATAGTCTTTATTAGTACTTGGTAATCTTTTTACAGACATTAAAAATTCATGTTGAAATCCTACCTTTTTTCCCCACAGATATTCCAAATGTCTTGGTTGGCACTGTATTTAACATTGATGATGGAAATGGGGGCTTTGTGGTTCATTGGTTAAACAACAAGGAGTTTCATTTTACATCATCTACTGAAATATTTATGCAGCAATTACGAAAACTTTCTGAGAAGCAGGTAGATCATGAAAGTGACGAAGGAGATAGAGAAGATGAGGAACGTTCACAGGAGGAAAGAGAGAGGGGTTTGCATATGAAACTAGACCATGGTTAGTATTCCATCTTCAGATTTTTCTTTTTGGCAAGTTAACAGCTTTGTGTGATACCACTTTTAGCTTATAATCCTTCCTTCCTGCTCTTCTTTTTTTACTTTTCTGTTCATTCCATTAATATTTACTATCTGCTATCTAGCTCTGTATGCTTTGTTATACATATATTGCTTTGAGTAATGTAAACCGTTGGAAGCCATTTTCTTTTTTGGGGAACATGTTTTGCTAATGGTAATAATGATAGTATGAATGAAAATTTGATTTCTTTAAAAGTAAGAAATAATAGTAAATTTCAGTTAAGACTAGAAAATGTTTTCCTTCTTTGTTTTTTCTACCCCTGCCTCCCCCAGCCATAAATTGGAAAAAGAATTCGTAGTTTCTAAAGATAGTATGCTATGTTATACACAGCATACATAGTCGAGTATGTAGATGAATTTTTATAGTATTATTAGTATATGCTGATGATAAATTAGTGTGTTCTGATAAATTTATTTTCTGATTCAGAATTATCCCTGGATAGAGAATCTGAGGCAGGTACAGGATCATCAGAACATGAAGATGGAGAAAGAGAGGGAAGTCCTAGAACCTTTTCACGACCCAGTTTACCAATGCCACTGCCCACGGTCCTGCTTGATCGGAAGATTGAAATGCTGCTAACTGAATGGAATAAGAATCCTGACATGCTTTTTACTATACACCCTGTAGATGGTACCTTCCTAGTGTGGCATGTAAAGTATTTGGATGAATATAATCCTGGAATATTTAGACAAGTCCAGGTATATTTTACTGATGAAGCAATTATTACATTTCTTAAAAATAAAGATACTATTCAGATGAACCATCTTTTCAGAAATACTCAAAAGATTTGTTTTGAGAAGCAACTGAGAAGAGAATACTTGTTCTTGTCACCAAGGGGGTGATCAATGACCACAAATTTAATAAACCTGGTTAATTCAAAGTAAAGCGAATTGGGCTTTGAAATGTCATATGGACTATTTGAATATATATGTGTTGGGGTTTTTTTTCCCCCTAGGAATTCACAATGTTTTGAATAAACTTAAGAAACTACCCTAAAAACGTGACTCAGGATGAGCGCCCCTCCCCCCAGTTTTAGTAACTAAATCTAGCTACCTTTTTCTGTTATCTTCCTGAACTTCATTTCTATTTAGAGTTGTGGTTGTGGTCATTCAGCTGTACAAGCAAGGCACTTGAACTTTTTTCTTCAGGCTTCTCTTAGGCTGTGAATAGAGATATGATATTACATAAATAGAGGCAAAGCATTAGACCATAAAGAGGTTGAAAATGATAGTTTTTGCTAGGAAACTGAGATTTGACATTTTGAAAATAGAAGTATTTTTGGAAGACTTTTTGAGAGGCGTAAAACTACTTACATTGAATCATATTATTGTGTTTTTCAGGTTTCTTTCTCTTCTCGGATTCCTGTAGCATTTCCGTCTGGTGATGCAAGCTCTCTTAGTAAAAATATCATGATGTATGCCTGTATAAATGCTACAAAAGATCCTCCCCACACCCTGTTACACCACGAGATGATGGCTGTAGGCAGTCCTCATGGATCACAACCATACTCTAGATCACACAGTACAAATATGAACATTTTAGCTCCCACAGTAATGATGGTCTCTAAACACATAGATGGTTCTTTAAATCAGTGGGCAGTCACTTTTGCAGATAAGTCTGCCTTTACCACTGTTCTGACTGTATCTCACAAATTTAGATACTGTGGCCATCGATTTCACCTCAATGACTTGGCATGTCATTCAGTTTTGCCGTTGTTACTGACGTCTTCACATCATAATGCTCTGCTGACTCCTGAGTTGGACTGTCAGTGGGACTCAGACAATAAGTTAAGTAGACTAATGGATCCCATAAGACATATAAAAGGTTCCTCAAAACAACCTCTTAGAAATGCAGCGACGCGTACATTTCATGACCCAAATGCAATATATAGTGAACTTATTCTGTGGCGTGTAGACCCAATAGGACCTTTGTCCTACACTGGAGGAGTATCAGAATTGGCTCGAATTAACTCTTTACATACATCAGCCTTCTCTAATGTTGCTTGGCTTCCGACTCTTATTCCCAGCTATTGTCTTGGTAAGTGTTCATTTTAATTGTGAAATTAATAAGAGCTTTTAAACTTTTTTTTAATACATAAAATGATTTACATTTGTCATTAGTAGAAGGATTTTTAGACTTATGTTTAGAATTTCCAGAAGTTTGTTCAAAAATTTGTTTTTAATTTTTTCCCCTCTCATCACCTATTTTCTATTGAATTCTTTTATTAATAATTTTATATCCATTAATTTTATCTGTTTAATTATGATTCTGGACTATGGTTCTGCCTAAAAAGAAAAGTGTGAATATAAGTTTCTCCTACTTCAGCCAAAAATAAAAATAAACCACATAATATAATGCAGAGCATTTACTTTCTTTAGGCACGTATTGCAATTCTGCAAGTGCTTGCTTTGTTGCTTCTGATGGCAAAAATTTGAGACTCTATCAAGCAGTGGTGGATGCAAGGAAATTATTGGATGAATTATCAGATCCTGAATCTTCAGTGAGTATTTCCTAATCTTCGTTAAAATACCTAGGCTGATAAGGAATTCTCTTTTTACTTTGTCTAGGACTTTTATTTGTTAGTTTGGGGGGTGAGCACATGTTCTAGGCTCTATGTGACAGATTTATGTGTTTTTTTTTTCTTTTAATTTTTAAAACTTTATTTGAGAGGGAGAGAGCATGAGCAGGGGAGGGACAGAGAGAGAGGGAGAGAAAGAGGATCCCAGCAGGCTCTGCACCATCAGCATGGATCCTCACGCAGAGCTTGAACTCATGAACCTCGAGATCGTGACCTGAGCCAAAAACCGAGTCTGACACTTAACCGACTGAGCCACCCAAGTGCCCCACAAATTTACATGTTCTTAATTTGTATTCCAGGGTATATGCCTCAGTATCACACATCAATACATTTTTACATTTAAATAAATAAATGACTTTTTTCCTGAGTTACCATGATTTCTGCTTGACATTTTTCACTCTCTAGTTTGGTTCTATTAATCTTTTCTTGCTCTAAGGCAGCTTTAGCAAGCTCTTTGTTTAGGCTGGAAAATTTGAACTTTTCTGAGCATTATTGACCATTTTGAAAAATTCTGTGGTTAGAATATGTTATCAGTGAGTGGCAGTATCTTATTCTGGTAATTCTGAACCAGAAGTCATGTATATTAGTTACTGTTCAGATTTGAATAGTGAATTTTCCATCTACCTATAAAAACATGCCTTTTATAAAACACTTTTCTAATAAAAATGTTTCCAGTATTGAAAACCAAAGTATTTTTGAGTATCTGCTATGTGTCCTTCAAAGTGTGGAGAATATAAAGTATAACTTTCTGTGTGTGGCTTTAAGAAGCTTTTAATTTAGCTGAGGAGAGAAATTATTAATAAAAGATTAAATAACAGTTTAAGACAGAAGTGGTGTCTGAGGGTGGTATGTAATTTATTCCCAAACAGATGGCACTAGAAATATTTCATAATCCGGAAGAGAGAGAGATCAGATTAGGGTAGGCATAGAAGTCTTTATTACAGTATTTAGGTTTGTTTTTAGTAGGTGGATAAAGTTT
This sequence comes from Lynx canadensis, assembly GCF_007474595.2. Lineage (NCBI taxonomy): Eukaryota > Metazoa > Chordata > Mammalia > Carnivora > Felidae > Lynx > Lynx canadensis. Next base: position 52,447,716 of record NC_044308.2, read on the forward strand.
AGAAAGACAAATCCTTTGCCTTTTCCTGAGTGAGAGACTGGCCTGAAAGTATGCATACAGGAAAGTACATGTATAAGTAAGACTTCTTCCAGGAGCGATGAAAAAACCACTTAGACTGGAGCCAGAGGTTTGGCACTGAGGAAGTAGCATCTTCAAATCATGGATTTGGGAGATACTTTATAGGTCACTAGTCTAACCTGATGCTTCATTCTTATCCTTGACCACATTCCTGCCAATTTGTCATCTGGCATCCTAGGTAGGGGGGAGTCTCAACTCTAAATGCAGCTCATGACACCCTTACTACTATACTGAAATTAAATTTGTATTCCTTAAATTCTGCTTGTTAGCCCTGGTTCCATTTAGAATAAGTCTAGTATTCTTTACATATGAGATCACTTCAGATATTTGAAGACAACTGTCTTACAACCTATGAAACTTTTTTCTTCAGGCCAAACCTGCTCCCCCTCCACCAATAAACTAACTCTGTTTTATATTTGACCCTGGTTACTCTTCTTAGCAGTTTTCAGTTTGTCTATATGCTGGGCATTGTGCAGCAGTATTATGACCCGTCTCATTAGATTCTATTTTGTTTTGGGCAGGCATGCCAGGTTCTTTGTATGTAATGGACTCATACTGAGCTGACTCTGAATTAAATATCCAAAAGTCTCTTCTTGCCAGTAAGCCGTCCTATATTTGTGCATTTGAGTTACGGCCCAAATGTAGGCCTATTTTCACTTTACATTTTCACCTTCTAGAGTCAGTCTTTCAGTATCGCTTTGAATCCAGATCTGTTTTTTGTTTTACTGCTTTACGACTTACGTCACCAATCTGTTTGATGAATGTTGTTTCCACATCTTTATCTGAGGCAGTTATAAAAAAAAATGTTGAACAAAATAGGACTGAAAAAGAGGCTAGTAGTGTACATGTGAAATCTTTTTCCATTTTTATTGTCTTAAATGTTTCTTTAGCTTGTCCCTGGGATTTCCATGAGGCAGCTTGTCATGTACTTGGCTGAAATAAATTACACCCTGCCTGCCAAATATTCTGCAGTCAAAAAGGAAGTCAAATTTGTGTGAGATGATTGTTTTAATGTATAAATAGGTTAATGTATGTACCCTGATGTCTGTTGGTGACTAAACCATTGTACTAAATAGACATCCAGCTCTTTAGTCTGCCTTTTTTTCCTTTTTGAAAATTGGAATATTTACCTCTTTCTAGTATTTTGGCTGTGTCATTTCCTCTGATTTTTCAGAGAATATCTTGAGTAGTTCATTGGTCTCATTTGAAAAATTTCCCACTAACCTGGACATTACTTTTCCAGAAAATATAATTTTATTTAGAGCATTTAGATACATTCTTGAAATTTCTTAACTTATCCTGGTCTTCTACTCTCCCTGCACCAATGTGCATTTTTTTCTTAAGCCTTCTATTTTTATTAATTTTTTAATGTTAAAAAGTAACACTTATTCATTGTAGAAAATTTTTGCTTTATTTTCAATTTTGTGCAAGCTAAATTCTTGAAATAGAAGACCAGAGACAAAGAAGGAATTAGGAGTTCTTTATTCTCTGAATTTTTGTTAACATTAAAGTATCAGCCTCTGTTAATGAGCTCATCTTTTCCTGTTTTTTTTGTACTCTGAAAACAGTAATTTATTCAATTACTTACTTTTTTGAATACATTTTTAATTTTGGAATAGTCCTAGATTTACAGAAAAGTTGTACATGTAGTACAAAGTTCTCATATACATCACAACCAGTTTCCCCTATTGCTAACATCTTGTATTACCAGAATATATTTGTCACAACTAAGAAACCATCATTGGTATGATATGATCAGTTAAACTCTAGATTTTTTAAGATTTAACTGATTTTTCTGCTTATGTCCCATTTGTGTTCTAAGATCTCACCCAGAGGGGCACTTGGGTGGCTCAGCTAATTGAGCTTCTAACTTCAGCTCAGGTCATAATCTCGCTGTTAGTGGGTTCAAGCCCTGCACTGGGCTCTGTGCTGACAGCTCAGAGCCTGGAGCCTGCTTCAGATTCTGTGTCTTCCTCTCTCTCTGCCCCTCCCCTGCTTGCATTCTGTTTCTCTCTCACTCTCTGAAAAAAATAAATAAAACATTCCAAAAAAAAATTTTTTTTTTCTTTTAATTTGAGATCTCACCCAGAAAACCACGTTATATTTAGTCATCATGAATCCTTAGACTTTTCTGGTCTGGAATAGTTTCTCAGTTTTCTTCATCTTCCTCAGTATTTCTCATGACTTTGACAGCTTTGAGTACTACTGGTCAGACAATTTGTAGAATTTTCCCTCAATTGGGATTTATTTGTCTGCTACTTTTCTCATGGTTAGACCAGAGTTATGGGTTTTTGGGAAGAGTACCCCAGATATAAAGTATCCTTCTCAACACATTTTAAGAGGGTACATGCTATCAACATGGTAATTAGTGCCTTTCTTCTTTTTTTCTTTTCATTCTTGCTAGAAGTTTGTTAATTTCATTGATATTGTCAAAGAATGAGCTCTTTGTTTCATTGATCTCTTTGTTTTGTTTTCATTTTCATTAATTTCTGCCCTTATTTTTATCATTTTCCTTCCTTATTGCCTTTTTTGGGGGGTGTTCTTTTTCTGGGTTTCATTAAATAGGAGCTTAGAGTTTTGTAACTTTTCTTATTTTCTAACATATGCATTTAGTGCTTTAAATTTTCCTCTCAGCACTGCTTTGGCATTCTGATAAGTAGTATTTTTGTTTTTGTTCATTTCACTATATTTTTAAATTTTCCTTGAGAATTCTTTTTTTAAAGTTTATTTATTTGAGAGAGAGAGAGAGACCAAGTTGGGGCGGGGCAGAGAGAGAGAGAGAGAGAGCGAATCCCAAGCATGTTCCACTCTGTCAGTATGAAGCCTGATGTGGGGCTTGAATCCATGAACCATGAGATCATGAGCTGAGGCAAAATCAGGTCACTTAACCAACTGAGCCACTGAGGTGCCCCTCCTTGAGAATTCTTATTTGACCCATGGGTTATTTAAAAGAGTGTTGTTGGGGCGCCTGGGTGGCGCAGTCGGTTAAGCGTCCGACTTCAGCCAGGTCACGATCTCGCGGTCCGTGAGTTCGAGCCCCGCGTCAGGCGCTGGGCTGATGGCTCGGAGCCTGGAGCCTGTTTCCGATTCTGTGTCTCCCTCTCTCTCTGCCCCTCCCCCATTCATGCTCTGTCTCTCTCTCTGTCCCAAAAATAAATAAACGTTGAAAAAAAAAATTTAAAAAAAAAAAAAGAGTGTTGTTTAGCTGTCCAATAAATACTGGGAAGAGGTTTTCCTTTTATCATCCTGTTACTGCCTTCTAGTTTGACTCCATGATGGTAGGAGAACACACTATAATTTCAGTCCTTATACATTTATTGTAAAGTTTGTTTTATGGCCAGGACATTGTCTGTCTTAGTATGTATTCCGTGGCACTTGAACATATTCCACTATTGTTAGATGGGGTGTTCTACATATGTCAGTTAGATTTTATTCTCATTAATGTTGGTGTTGAGTTCTTGTAGATCTTTGCTAATTTTCTGTCTAGTTCTATCAATTCTTATGAGAAGGGTGTTGAAATTTCCAACCGTAATGGTGAATTTGTCCATTTCTCCTTTTAGTTCTGTTAGTTTTGTGTTTCACATGTTATGCAACTCTGTTTTGCATATACATTTAGTCTGAAATCAGGGTGTTGGCAGGGCCATGCTCCTTATGAAGGCTCTAGGGGAAGATCCTTTCTTGTTTCTTCCTAACTTCTGGTTGCTTCTACTGATCTTTGGTGTTCTTAGACTTGAAGCTACAATACTCTAGTCTCTGTCTCTGTCTTCACATGCCCTTCTTCTCTCTGGGTGTTTTGTGTGTACTCTCCTTAGTCTAGTATGACCTTATCTTAAACAGATTAGATCTGCAAACATCCTTTCTCTAAATAAGATGGCATTCTGAGATTCTGTGTAAACATGGATTTTGATGGGATACTATCCAGCCCATTATACTAACCAACATTTTTTCCCTCATAAGTTATATTTACAGTTGCATAGCCAGGAACCTCCAAAGTCTCTTGAGTCATTCTGATTTTCAGAGCCATATATTATGAGGAATTGTGAGATTTTGCCTTTCTGAATGATAGACTACAGGGCATGCCTTTATTGTTGATCTTAAATTCTTAACATTGTTGCTTCCTGTCGAGTTTCCATTATTTCTGCTGATCTTTTTTGTTTTTTTTGTAAGTCAGAGCAGCAGTTTTCTCAGTTACTTCCTCTACTAATTGTGAGTTGAAATACAGAAAGAAGTTGTCACATGCTGTCCTCTTCCTCAAATGAGATTTTTAGTAGATGGTGAGTAGAGGCTAGTTTTTGTTTTTGTTTTTTTTTTTTTTCCTTTAAGAGTCATCTGAAAAGATTTGAATTTTATTCTGGGATTGAGAGATGGATTTAGGGGACACCAAAATTTTTTGGACAGGGAATTAAAGGGGTTAGTTTGCAGGATCGAGTGTAGTTGATAAGGTATTGGAAGTCTATTGAGGTCATCAAAGCCTGTGGTAAAATAAACTTGAGCTAGAGTGGTATTTGGCAGATATTGAGAAAAGGTAAAGTAGGGCTTAGTAGTTGCTTGACTATGGATACTAAAGGAAATGACTCTAAGGTTTCAAGTTTGTGATAGTGGATCCACTAGCTTTGGTAAGATACTTGTGAGGTGTTGATGATGACTTAAGTTTGAGATACATTGAGTGTGAAGTGATTGAGGTTTTAGGTAGCAAAATGTAGTTAAGATAATCATTTTGCAGGTATTTGGAAATAAATTCCTAGTGTTACATGTCAGATACCAGTGTATATTTGGTATTTATTATTACGAAAACAATACTTGAAATCTTGAGAGCTCTAAAGGCATTAGTAACAATTAATGTCCATAAAAGTGACCCTGAGTCATCAAGAAGGCATTTAAATTGAGAAAACTATTTATGAAGGCAGGGATTTAAAGATTTTATTTTTGAGTAATCTCCACACCCAATGTGGAGCTCGAACTTCCAACCCTGAGATCAAGAGTCCCACCCTCCACTGACTGAGCTAGCCAGGTGCCCGGAAGGCAGTGATTTAATTAAAGCTAAAAAGAATTTTCCAACCAAAATACTGAAGATAAAGTTGTTCTGGTGCCTGAAAGCATAAACTTTTGAACTTTCTTGCCAAGTGATGCTTGGTCAAGGGACGTTCGTTCATTCATTCATTCCACAGGTATTTCATGAGTACTTATTAAAGTATTCTATATATTATTCTGTGATTCAGTAATGGGAAGAGAGAAGTGTGGTGTTGAAAGGTAGCTGTTGCTGTTACTAAAAACAAGCCTTTTGTTTACTTACTTAGAGAGTGTGCACATGCATGCGTGCACATGTGCAGGGAGGGGCAAAGAGTGGGAGAGAGAAAATTGTAAGCAGGTTCTGCGCTGTCATGGGGCCTCAACCGGAAACCTTGAGATCATGACCTGAGCCAAAATCAAGACTCAAGATGCTTGGAGAGGAGGGGAAGATGGCGGCGTAGGAGGACGCTGGGCTCACCGCGCGTCCTGCTGATCACTTAGATTCCACCTACACCTGCCTAAATAACCCAGAAAACCGCCAGAGGATTAGCAGAACGGAGTCACCAGACCCAAGTGCGGACGAGAGGCCCACGGAAGAGGGTAGGAAGGGCGGCGAGGCGGTGCGCGCTCCACGGATTGGCGGGAGGGAGCCGGGGCGGAGGGGCTGCTCGCCAGCCAAGCAGAGCCCCCGAGTCCGGCTTGCAAAAGCGGAGGGGCCTGACGGACTGTGTTCCGACAGCAAGCGAGACTTAGCGTCTGGGAGGTCATAAGTTAACAGCTCTGCTCGGAAAGCGGGAAGGCTGGAGGACAAAGGGAGGGTGAGCTGCGGAGCCCCCGGACGACAGAGCTCAGTTTGGCGGGGAACAAAGGCGCTCGCCAGCGCCATCTCCCCCGCCCATCCCCCAGCCAAAATCCCAAAGGGAACCGGTTCCGGCCAGGGAAATTGCTCGCTCCGCGCAAACACCCAACTCTGTGCTTCTGCGGAGCCAAACCTCCGGCAGCGGATCTGACTCCCTCCGGCTGCCACAGGGCCCCTCCTGAAGTGGATCACCTAAGGAGAAGCGAGCTAAGCCTGCCCCCCCTGCCGCCGTGCACCTTGCCTTCCCACCCCAGCTAATACGCCAGATCCCCAGCATCACAAGCCTGGCAGTGTGCAAGTAGCCCAGACGGGCCACGCCACCCCACAGTGAATCCCGCCCCTAGGAGAGGGGAAGAGAAGGCACACACCAGTCTGACTGTGGCCCCAGCGGTGGGCTGGGGGCAGACATCAGGACTGACTGCGGCCCCGCCCACCAACTCCAGTTATACACCACAGCACAGGGGAAGTGCCCTGCAGGTCCTCACCACACCAGGGACTATCCAAAATGACCAAGCGGAAGAATTCCCCTCAGAAGAATCTCCAGGAAATAACAACAGCTAATGAGCTGATCAAAAAGGATTTAAATAATATAACAGAAAGTGAATTTAGAATAATAGTCATAAAATTAATCGCTGGGCTGGAAAACAGTATACAGGACAGCAGAGAATCTCTTGCTACAGAGATCAAGGGACTAAGGAACAGTCACGAGGAACTGAAAAACGCTTTAAATGAAATGCAAAACAAAATGCAAACCACCACGGCTCGGATGGAAGAGGCAGAGGAGAGAATAGGTGAACTAGAAGATAAAGTTATGGAAAAAGAGGAAGCTGAGAAAAAGAGAGATAAAAAAATCCAGGAGTATGAGGGGAAAATTAGAGAACTAAGTGATACACTAAAAAGAAATAATATACGCATAATTGGTATCCCAGAGGAGGAAGAGAGAGGGAAAGGTGCTGAAGGGGTACTTGAAGAAATAATAGCTGAGAACTTCCCTGAACTGGGGAAGGAAAAAGGCATTGAAATCCAAGAGGCACAGAGAACTCCCTTCAGACATAACTTGAATCGATCTTCTGCACGACATATCATAGTGAAACTGGCAAAATACAAGGATAAAGAGAAAATTCTGAAAGCAGCAAGGGGTAAACGTGCCCTCACATATAAAGGGAGACCTATAAGACTCGTGACTGATCTCTCTTTTGAAACTTGGCAGGCCAGAAAGAATTGGCACGAGATTTTCAGTGTGCTAGACAGAAAAAATATGCAGCCAAGAATCCTTTATCCAGCAAGTCTGTCATTTAGAATAGAAGGAGAGATAAAGGTCTTCCCAAACAAACAAAAACTGAAGGAATTTGTCACCACTAAACCAGCCCTACAAGAGATCCTAAGGGGGACCCTGTGAGACAAAGTCCCAGAGACATCACTACAAGCATAAAACATACAGACATCACAATGACTCTAACCCATATCTTTCTATAATAACACTGAATGTAAACGGATTAAATGCGCCAACCAAAAGACATAGGGTATCAGAATGGATAAAAAAACAAGACCCATCTATTTGCTGTCTACAAGAGACTCATTTTAGACCTGAGGACACCTTTAGATTCAGAGTGAGGGGATGGAGAACTATTTATCATGCTACTGGAAGCCAAAAGAAAGCTGCAGTAGCCATACTTATATCAGACAAACTAGACTTTAAATTAAAGGCTGTAACAAGAGATGAAGAAGGACATTATATAATAGTTACAGGGTCTATCCATCAGGAAGAGCTAACAATTATAAATGTCCATGCGCCGAATACCAGAGCCCCCAAATATATAAAACAATTACTCAAAACATAAGCAACCTTATTGATAAGAATGTGGTAATTGCTGGGGACTTTAACACCCCACTTACAGAAATGGATACATCATCTAGACACACGGTCAATAAAGAAACAAGGGCCCTGAATGAGACATTGGATCAGATGGACTTGACAGATATATTTAGAACTCTGCATCCCAAAGCAACAGAATATACTTTCTTCTCGAGTGCACATGGAACATTCTCCAAGATAGATCATATACTGGGTCACAAAACAGCCCTTCATAAGTTTACAAGAATTGAAATTATACCATGCATACTTTCAGACCACAATGCTATGAAGCTTGAAATCAACCACAGGAAAAAGTCTGGAAAACCTCCAAAAGCATGGAGGTTAAAGAACACCCTACTAACGAATGAGTGGGTCAACCAGGCAATTAGAGAAGAAATCAAAAAATATATGGAAACAAACGAAAATGAAAATACAACAATCCAAACGCTTTGGGACGCAGCGAAGGCAGTCCTGAGAGGAAAATACATTGCAATCCAGGCCTATCTCAAGAAACAAGAAAAATCCCAAATACAAAATCTAACAGCACACCTAAAGGAAATAGAAGCAGAACAGCAAAGGCAGCCTAAACCCAGCAGAAGAAGAGAAATAATAAAGATCAGAGCAGAAATAATCAATATAGAATCTAAAAAAACTGTAGAGCAGATCAACGAAACCAAGAGTTGGTTTTTTGAAAAAATAAACAAAATTGACAAACCTCTAGCCAGGCTTCTCAAAAAGAAAAGGGAGATGACCCAAATAGATAAAATCATGAATGAAAATGGAATTATTACAACCAATCCCTCAGAGATACAAACAATTATCAGGGAATACTATGAAAAATTATATGCCAACAAATTGGACAACCTGGAAGAAATGGGCACATTCCTGAACACCCACACTCTTCCAAAACTCAATCAGGAGGAAATAGAAAGCTTGAACAGACCCATAACCAGCGAAGAAATTGAATCGGTTATCAAAAATCTCCCAACAAATAAGAGTCCAGGACCAGATGGCTTCCCAGGGGAGTTCTACCAGACATTTAAAGCAGAGATAATACCTATCCTTCTCAAGCTATTCCAAGAAATAGAAAGGGAAGGAAAACTTCCAGACTCATTCTATGAAGCCAGTATTACTTTGATTCCTAAACCAGACAGAGACCCAGTAAAAAAAGAGAACTACAGGCCAATATCCCTGATGAATATGGATGCAAAAATTCTCAATAAGATACTAGCAAATCGAATTCAACAGCATATAAAAAGAATTATTCACCATGATCAAGTGGGATTCATTCCTGGGATGCAGGGCTGGTTCAACATTCGCAATCAATCAACGTGATACATCACATTAACAAAAAAAAAGAGAAGAACCATATGATCCTGTCAATCGATGCAGAAAAGGCCTTTGACAAAATCCAGCACCCTTTCTTAATAAAAACCCTTGAGAAAGTCGGGATAGAAGGAACATACTTAAAGATCATAAAAGCCATTTATGAAAAGCCCACAGCTAACATCATCCTCAACGGGGAAAAACTGAGAGCTTTTTCCCTGAGATCAGGAACACGACAGGGATGCCCACTCTCACCGCTGTTGTTTAACATAGTGCTGGAAGTTCTAGCATCAGCAATCAGACAACAAAAGGAAATCAAAGGCATCAAAATTGGCAAAGATGAAGTCAAGCTTTCGCTTTTTGCAGATGACATGATATTATACATGGAAAATCCGATAGACTCCACCAAAAGTCTGCTAGAACTGATACATGAATTCAGCAAAGTTGCAGGATACAAAATCAATGTACAGAAATCAGTTGCATTCTTATACGCTAACAATGAAGCAACAGAAAGACAAATAAAGAAAATGATCCCATTCACAATTGCACCAAGAAGCATAAAATACCTAGGAATAAATCTAACCAAAGATGTAAAGGATCTGTATGCTGAAAACTCTAGAAAGCTTATGAAGGTAATTGAAGAAGATTTAAAGAAATGGAAAGACATTCCCTGCTCATGGATTGAAAAAATAAATATTGTCAAAATGTCAATACTACCCAAAGCTATCTACACATTCAATGCAATCCCAATCAAAATTGCACCAGCATTCTTCTCGAAATTAGAACAAGCAATCCTAAAATTCATATGGAACCACAAAAGGCCCCGAATAGCCAAAGGAATTTTGAAGAAGAAGACCAAAGCAGGAGGCATCACAATCCCAGACTTTAGCCTCTACTACAAAGCTGTCATCATCAAGACAGCATGGTATTGGCACAAAAACAGACACACAGACCAATGGAATAGAATAGAAACCCCAGAACTAGACCCACAAACATATGGCCAACTCATCTTTGACAAAGCAGGAAAGAACATCCAATGGAAAAAAGACAGCCTCTTTAACAAATGGTGCTGGGAGAACTGGACAGCAACATGCAGAAGGTTGAAACTAGACCACTTTCTCACACCATTTACAAAAATAAACTCAAAATGGATAAAGGACCTAAATGTGAGACAGGAAACCATCAAAACCTTAGAGGAGAAAGCAGGAAAAGACCTCTCTGACCTCAGCCGTAGCAATCTCTTACTCGACACATCCCCAAAGGCAAGGGAATTAAAAGCAAAAGTGAATTACTGGGACCTTATGAAGATAAAAAGCTTCTGCACAGCAAAGGAAACAACCAACAAAACTAAAAGGCAACCAACGGAATGGGAAAAGATATTTGCAAATGACATATCGGACAAAGGGCTAGTATCTAAAATCTATAAAGAGCTCACCAAACTCCACACCCGAAAAACAAATAACCCAGTGAAGAAATGGGCAGAAAACATGAATAGACACTTCTCTAAAGAAGACATCCAGATGGCCAACAGGCACATGAAAAGATGTTCAGCGTTGCTCCTTATCAGGGAAATACAAATCAAAACCACACTCAGGTATCACCTCACGCCAGTCAGAGTGGCCAAAATGAACAAATCAGGAGACTATAGATGCTGGAGAGGATGTGGAGAAACGGGAACCCTCTTGCACTGTTGGTGGGAATGCAAATTGGTGCAGCCGCTCTGGAAAGCAGTGTGGAGGTTCCTCAGAAAATTAAAAATAGACCTACCCTATGACCCAGCAATAGCACTGCTAGGAATTTATCCAAGGGATACAGGAGTACTGATGCATAGGGGCACTTGTACCCCAATGTTCATAGCAGCACTCTCAACAATAGCCAAATTATGGAAAGAGCCTAAATGTCCATCAACTGATGAATGGATAAAGAAATTGTGGTATATATACACAATGGAGTACTATGTGGCAATGAGAAAAAATGAAATATGGCCTTTTGTAGCAACGTGGATGGAACTGGAGAGTGTAATGCTAAGTGAAATAAGCCATACAGAGAAAGACAGATACCATATGGTTTCACTCTTATGTGGATCCTGGACTTAACAGGAACCCATGGGGGAGGGGAAGGAAAAAAAAAAAAAAGAGGTTAGAGTGGGAGAGAGCCAAAGCATAAGAGACTGTTAAAAACTGAGAACAAACTGAGGGTTGATGGGGGGTGGGAGGGAGGGGAGGGTGGGTGATGGGTATTGAGGAGGGCACCTTTTGGGATGAGCACTGGGTGTTGTATGGAAACCAATTTGTCAATAAATTTCATATATAAAAAAAAAAAAAGACTCAAGATGCTTAACCGATTGAGCCACGCAGGCACCCCGTCATCTCTACTTTAGAGATGAGGACACTGGTGTACAGAGAAATGTAATGACTTGTGCCAGTTCAATTAGCTAGTAGTTGTAGAGCCAGGATTTGAGCCCAGGCAGCTGGGCTCTAGAGACCAACCTCTTTTTTATTATTTATTATTATTTTTAAAGTTTATTTATTTTTGAGAGAGAGAGAGAGAAAGAAAACGGGCAGGGAGAGGCAGAGAGACAGAAGGAGACACAGAATCCGAAGCCAGTCCAGGCTCTGAGCTGTCAGCACAGAGCCTGACATGGGGCTCGAACTTTGAATGGCGAGATCATGATCTGAGCTGAAGTTGGATGCTTAACTGACTGAGCCACTCAGGCACCCCTAGAGACCAAGCTCTTAACCACTATGCTGTGCTGCCTCTAAAAAGCCATTTGCTTCTACATGTTTGTCAAGTTGTACCCATTGTTTTAATTCTGTAATTTTTTTTTTAATTTTTTTTTCAACGTTTATTTATTTTTGGGACAGAGAGACAGAGCATGAATGGGGGAGGGGCAGAGAGAGAGGGAGACACAGAATCGGAAACAGGCTCCAGGCTCTGAGCCATCAGCCCAGAGCCTGACGCGGGGCTCAAACTCACGGACCGCGAGATCGTGACCTGGCTGAAGTCGGACGCTTAACCGACTGCGCCACCCAGGCGCCCCTTAATTCTGTAATTTAAATATATAAATTGATGATACATGAGTATAAAAATTTTGATTTTTTTAATAAAGAAATGTTTTGGAAGTATATTGAAAAATAATTGCTGTTAATTAGGTATGGTGAGACAACTATAAAAGAATCTAGGGGGAATTGTAAAACCAAAAAACTGCACTCATTTCTTTGTAGGTATCTTTCCGTTGTTACTTCAGTTCATAAAGAACTGAAAAAGACATAGCCACGGCCTTACAGGAGGGGTTATGCAAGAAAGACGAAAGACATTTAATTCCTATTAGCAGACGCATGTACTTAAAGGCCTTCACTCTACACCAAAATACCAGTTAGTTCATGTGCATTTATGTTTTGAATAAAACAAAATATTGAAGGTATATATGTATCATTTTAAAATGATTCTCTGGGTTAAGCAACCTTGTTGAGTAATTAGTCATCTCTCTCTCAATTGTATGGGATAAGAAGGCGTATCCTGTGCATGGAAGGAACAGTTAATTCAGATGGTGGTGGTTAGGGAAGAGTTTCTAGTGGAGAGGACACCTGACATGAGACTTACTGAAGGTATGAATTGAAAGTGAAGGAGGAATGACCCAGCAATAGCACTGCTAGGAATTTACCCAAGGGATACAGGAGTGCTGTTGCATAGGGGCACATGTACCCCAATGTTTATAGCAGCACTCTCAACAATAACCAAATTATGAAAAGAGCCTAAATGTCCATCAACTGATGAATGGATAAAGAAATTGTGGTTTATATATACAATGGAATACTACTTGGCAGTGAGAAAGAATGAAATATGGTCTTTTTAGCAACGTGGATGGAACTGGAGAGTGTTATACTAAGTGAAATAAGTCATACAGAGAAAGACAGATACCATATGTTTTCACTCTTATGTGGATCCTGAGAAACTTAACAGAAGACCATGGGGGAGGGGAAGGGGAAAAAAAAGGGAGGAAGGCAAACCATAAGAGACTCTTAAAAACTGAGAACAGTCTGAGGGTTGATGGGGGGTGGGAGGGAGGGGAAAGTGGGTGATGGGCATTGAGGAGGGCACCTGTTGGGATGAGCACTGGGTGTTGTATGGAAACCAGTTTGTCAATAAATTTCATATTAAAAAAAAAAGTCAAGGAGGAAAAGAATATTCTAGGTGGAAGGAACAGCCATTAAGAAGAAACAGGTATAATAAGTATAAGAAAATAGAAGAAGTATAAGAAAGTGCATGATAAACTATAAGTATTTTATTATGCCTTGCCTATTACAGCCATAGCATTGAGTGTAAATGGCTGTCGGAAGTAGATGAGATTGGATAGGAAGGTACAGGCTAGATTGTGGAAAAAATATATTTATTTATGATTACACCCTGCTTTCTTTTTCCTCCCTCCCATTTAATTTACCATATTTACCATTTTTAAGTGTATAGTTCCATAGTGTTAAGTATATTCATTGTTGTTCAACAGATACTAGAACTGTTCTACAACTCTAGAACTTTGAAGTGTTTTTTCTTCAGCTTTATTGAGGTATAATTGACAAATAAAATTGTACATTGTGATGATTTGATAGAAGTTTGTCTTACAACACTGATACTCAGTATTCATTAAACTTTAATTCTTTTTCCCTCTTCTCCCACCAGCCTTTGGTAACCACCTTTCTACTTTGTTTCTGTGATGTTCACTACTTTAGGCACTTCATATGAATGGTATAATACAGTATTTGTCCTTTTGTGATTGGCTTATTTTGCTTGGTATAATGTCCCCTAGGTTTATCCACATTGTAGCAAGTGACAAGATCTTTTTAAAGGCTGCATAATATTCCATTGTATGTATATACCACAGTTTCTTTACTCTTTCACCCGTCATGGACATCTGGATTGCTTCTGTCTCTTTGACTCTTGTGAATAACACTGTGATGAACATAGATATGCAAATATCTCTTCGTGATTCTGCTTTGAATTTTGGGGGGTATACGCCCAGAAGTAGGATTGCTGGATCAGTCAGTAATTCTGTTTTTAATTTTATGAGAACCTCCCTACTGTATTACATAGTGGTACACCATTTTACATTCCCATAAGCAGTGCACAAGGGTTCCAACTTCTCTGCATCCACTCCCACACTTATTTTCTATTCTTTTGATAGTGGCTGTTCTGATGGGTATGAGGTGATATCTCATTGTGGTTTTGATTTGCATTTCCCTGATGATTAATGATGTTGAGTACCTTTTCTTGTGCTTATTGGCCACTTGTATATCTTTGGATAAGGTCTGTTCAGGTCTTTTGCCTATTTTGGCTTTTTTGTTGTTGTTGAGTTGTAGAAGTTCTTATGTGTCCTGGATGTTAACCCTTTATCAGATGTAAGATTTCTACTTAATTCTTTGATTCTGTAGGTTGCCTTTTTACTCTGTTGATTGTTTCCCTTGACAGGCAGAAGTTTTTAAGTGTGTTTTTTATTTTGTTCCCTGTGCTTTTGATGTCATATCCAAGAAATCATTGACAGAACCAATATCCTTTCCCCATGTTATCATGAATTTTAGGATTTTTTTTTCAATTTCTACAAAATATGTCAGCAATTCCATTGAATATGTTGACTGGTAGTATGGACATTTCAACAATATTAAGTCTTATAATCCACAGCATGAGATATCTTTCCATTTATTTATATCTTTTATTATTTTTCTTAGGAATGGTCTGTAGTTTTCAGTGTATAAGTTTTTCTTAAGTTTATTTATTTTGAGAGAGCATGATTGGGGGCGGGGCAGAGAGAGAGAGGGAGAGAGAATCCCAAGCAGGCTCTGTGCTATCAGTGCAGAGCTCAATGTGGGGCTTGAACTCCTGAACCATGAGATCATGACCTGAGCTGAAATTGAGAGTCAGACATTCAACTGACTGAACCACCCAGGTGCTCCTTCAGTGTATAAGTCTTTCATCTCTTTTTTTCAGTTTCTTCTTAATTTTTTTTTATCCTTTTTATCCTTTTTGATGCTCTACTAAATGAGATTGTTAATTCCCTTTTTGGATTTGTCATTGTTAATGTATAGAAACAGACTTGATTTTTTGAATAAAAAAACTTTGCTGAATTCAGTTCTAACAGTTCTTTTGTAGAATTTTTAAGGTTTTCTACAGATCATGTCATCTGCAAACAGATAATTTTATGTCTTTTCTAATTTTTCTGCTTTTTATTTTTTATTTTTTGTCTAATTGTTCTGGCTAGAACTTCCAGTCTGTGTTGAGTAGTAGTGGTGAAAGTGGGCATTCTTGCTTTGTTCCTGATTTTAGAGAAAAAACTCTCAGTCTCTTCCCATTGAGTATGACCTTATCTTTGGGCTTTTCATATATGTCTTTTATTATATGTAGGTAGTTTCTTTCTGTTCATAGTTTGTTGAATGTTTTTTTCATGAAAGCATGTTGAATTTTTTCACTGTTAAGTCTGTGTCTCTGTGGGGGGAAGGTGGTCTAAGACTTCCTATTCCACTATTTGCTGATGTTACCTTCCCATTATGCCCTGCTTTCTTACAGTCTGTTCTCAACAGAGAAGTCAGAATGGTATTTTAAAATTTTTTTTTTCCAACGTTTATTTATTTTTGGGACAGAGAGAGACAGAGCATGAACGGGGGAGGGGCAGAGAGAGAGGGAGACACAGAATCGGAAACAGGCTCCAGGCTCTGAGCCATCAGCCCAGAGCCCGACGCGGGGCTCGAACTCACGGACCGCGAGATCGTGACCTGGCTGAAGTCGGACGCTTAACCGACTGCGCCACCCAGGTGCCCCCAGAATGGTATTTTTAAAGTGTAATTTGGATCATGTCACTCTTTTAAGCCAGTGTCTACAGTGATCTGTAATACTGTACAGTGTCTGCCTCTTACCTCTTATCCTACCTTCCTTCATTTCTCTGATACTGTGTTTTTCTACTTTTCCTCTACTTCATGTTGGCTTCAGCCACACCAGTCTCTTTACTGGTCCTGGAACATGGCCAACACTCTCTCATCTAAGTGTCTTTTACTTACTGTTCTCCTTGCCTGGAATATTCTTCACTCAGATAACACATGGTTGTGTTCTTGCCTCCTTTCAGTCTTTAGTCAAGGGAGGCCTTCCTGACCACCCCTGTCCACTACTTCCTGTCCACTTTACCACTTTATTTTCCCCTTGGCACTTAGTACTATTTCACAGTTTGTGTACTTTCGTATTTGTGTGCTCTTTGTCTTCTTTTGAATGTAAGATAAGGCAGTGCTGTATTCCCAGTGCCTGATATCTGATAAGCACTCTTTTTTTTTTTTTTTTAATTTTTTTTTTTTTCAACGTTTATTTATTTTTGGGACAGAGAGAGACAGAGCATGAACGGGGGAGGGGCAGAGAGAGAGGGAGACACAGAATCGGAAGCAGGCTCCAGGCTCTGAGCCATCAGCCCAGAGCCCGACGCGGGGCTCGAACTCACGGACCGCAAGATCGTGACCTGGCTGAAGTCGGACGCTTAACCGACTGCGCCACCCAGGCGCCCCTGATAAGCACTCTTTAGATACTTGTTGAGTTGATGAATGAGTTAATGAATATCACACTGAAGAGTTTTATTACCTTGTGAAGACAATGGGAAGCTGTTCTACCAATGTGTACTTGATCAGTGCAGTATATGATACAGGTTTTCTCCATCCTCTTTTTCTTTCTTCTATCAAAATCTTCACTATTTTGAACTGGTATCTAGTTATTTTGATTTGTGCACTTTTTATTATTGCAGAAATTGAATGGTTTTCATATTTTTATTGGCTGTTGTGTTTTGTTTTGAATTGCTTGTTCATGTTCTTTGTGGGATCATAGTATTTAAATTGAGAAGGAAGACCATACTAAGTCGGAGAAGCTACACAAAGATCTTTTGCATTTTATGGAGAAGAACACATTGGTAAGGGTTGCACTTTTTCAGGGAGAGACAATCAGTACCACTTCGTTTTAGTCTCTATGTCATTCACTCAGAGCCTAGGTGGGAAACAGATGACACACAAAGGTTTAACTGAGGAGAGTTTAATGAAAGAACTCCTTACAGAGCTGAGCACATGGTGATAATAAAGCACTCAGAGTCTGGTAACAGGATGAAGCCATTATTACCCTGTGGTAGTAAAGATGTTCCCAAAGATGTTCACATGCTAATCCCCAGAACCTGCAAATATGTTACCTCACATGGCCAAAGAGACTTTGCAGATGTAAATAAATTAAGGACCTTGAAATGTGGAAATTATCCTGGATTATTTTGGTAGGCCCAGTCTCATGAGTCCTTGAAAGCACGAGAACCTTTCTTGGCTGTGGTCAAAGAGAGATGTGACAAAAGAAGAATGGTCGGAGAGATGATATTACTGGTTTTGGGGAAGGAGAGAGGGGGCCATGAGCCAAAGAATAGGGATAACCTCTAGAAGTTGGAAAAGGCAAGGAAATCAAACTCTCCCCTAGAGCTTCCAGAAAGGAATGCAGCCCTGCTGGCAAGTTGATGTTCAACGAGACCCCTGTCAGACTTCTGGCCTACAGAACTGTAAGATATTACAGTTGTGTTGCTTTAAGCTATGAAGGGTGTGGTAATTTTTTGCAGTGGCAATAGAAAAATGTATCTCTATGCCTGAAGGGATAAGAAGAGCAATAACAGTGTACCAAAGCCTGGTGAGAGCTAATGCCGTGGAAAAGGAGCTGCCTGTTGGGAGAGGTGGCCACACAGGAACACAGCTACTGCCAGAACTGTGGGGGAGCAAGGGGGATAAATGCCCCAACTTCTCTTTCTCTTTTCTCTGCAGTCTCTGACCGGTCCCTCCCATTGACCGAATTCAGCCTGAAGCTGAAGCGGGGTTGGGAACTAGGTGATACGGTCCTGAAGTCAACCTGTTGGAGCACAGAATAAGGCAGACAAGGGTGGAGAATACACCAAGGTTTAGATGCAGATAAAGAATAGCCAGCAAAGATGCCCTTTAGCATCTATTGCTATTCTTTATTTAGATGAAGAAACTTTTATCTCCAGCACCGGGAAACACAAATTCTGGTTTGGCATTGTATCATTGTGTAATGATGCAATGTGTAATGATGTAATGTACTTGCAGTCCTACTTGGGACCTGAATTGATGTTGTCCTACTATCAGTCCTCATCACAGCAGAGAAATCAGGGAAAAAGAAACAACACGAAGGAAAGCTGTCATAACCCCTGCTTCCATAGATAGTCACAGAGCCTAAATTTGAGAATCGCAGTCTCCTCACACCACCAAATTCCACGTTCCCTTACACTTTTGTCAGCACCTTGGGTGTTTGCCTTTTTTTTTTTTTCTTTTTAAACCTGGTGGAGTGGCCCAAATGTTAGCGTTCTCATTTTCATTGAGTAGATACCCATAGTGGAATTACTAGATCATGTGGTTTTAGTGCTGTGTTTTAATGCAAAAAAATTCAATGATGAACAGAATGACAAAATTTTTAAATAAAGACAAATCCTACGGTACCATGATGAGCCTCGTTGGAGCCTGGGGCAAAAGGAAGAATGTGCACTCTATAAACGTTTCTGTAATTTTTCAATGGTTAATTTTTTCCCAGAACATTAAAGTAGTTGAAAAGTATTGAAAGTTGGAAGTAAGTATAGGGAAATTCACAATATTATTTTAAGTTTAAATATTTTATTTATGCCCCAAACAATTTATTATACTCTTACCTTTCTGGCTTTAACAAAACAAACACTTCAATAATCTGATCAAAATTTACTTCTTTGCTAATCCAGTTTTCAACTGAGATTTGTCAGATATAATAAGAGAAAGTAACTTTGAAAGTATGCTTGATGAGTGTAAATGAGAGATATGAATATAGTTCCTGAACCTGAAAGTGAATTTTAAAAAAGGGACAAATTAGAAATGTATGAGGGGCACCTAGATGGCTCAGTCAGTTAAGTGACTCTTGATTTCAACTCAGGTCATGATCTTGTGGTTTGTGAATTTGATCCCCACATACAGCTCCATTCTGAGTGGGGAACCTACTTAGGATTCTCTCTTTCCCTCCCACGCTCGTTCTGTCTGTCTCTCTCTTTCAAAATAAACTTTAAAAAAAATGTATGAGTTAACAGATGTGTTATTATTATTGGAAAAAGAGCCTATCAAGTAAAAATTAAGGAGATTGTGGGATTCTTTCTTAGTTTCTGACTGCTGATACAACAAATAACTACCATCAAATCGGTGGTTTTAAAACAATACTTTTATTATCTTACAGTTTTGGAGGTCAGACATCCTAAAACCCAGGTGTTGGCAGGGCCATATTCCCTCTGGAGGTTCTAGAGGAGAATCCTTTTTCTTGCTCTTTCCAGCTTCTAGAGGCCCCTATATCTCCTGGCTCATGGCTCCTTCCTCCTTTTTAAAGTTAGGAGCGTAGCATCTTCAAATCTCTCTTTCTCTGGCCTTGCTGCTTCTGTCACATCTTTCTCTGAATCTGACCACACTTCCTCCCTCTCATAAGGACCATTATGGTTATAGTGGGCCCTTCTACCTCTAATTCAAGATCATGTCCTCATCTCCAGATCCTCAATTTAATGACACCTACAAAATCTCTTTTGTCATGTAAAGTAACATATTCATGCGTTCTGGGAATTAGGATGTGGACATTTTGGGGGGCCATTATTTTGACTACCACAGTACAAATTAGTGCAAATACTAATTTCACGTTCAAAATGGAGGTATGAAAATTAACTGAAGTGCTTTAGATCTTGAAGTTTTAACTGGAAAAAGTTACATTATATAGATAATCTTGTTTACAAAATGCTTGGCTCATATATGTTTTGATAGTTTAAGACTTAGGGAAATTTTGTCTGAAATAGTTTTAAGTGTCATGCAGTGTCCATAATTTATAATATAAAATCAACATTGTTGATTGGATCTTCTAAAACTGACTCACAAATTTTGCTTAGTGCAGTCTTACTCACATTTGGAAATGTACTTGAGAACTTAAAGAAAATAATACTGGTCACAAAGTTGTCCTGCAAAAGAAGTTTCAGTAAGTTGAAGTTAATTAAAAATCATTGAAGATTGTCTCTTGGTCAAGAGACTATCAAATAAGTTGTCTGTTTTGAAAACAAGATAAGCAAAAAGTAGATTTTAAAAAAATTGATAAGTTTGCTGCCATTAAAGCCAGGAAAATAAAATAATATTCTTTTGGGATAAATAAATTTAAATTTAAAATAATGTGAATTTTAATGTACCTACTTTTCAGTAGTTTTCAACCACCTTAATGTTCTAGAAAAAAATTAACCATTTAAAAAATACATAAAAACATGTGTGTGAAGTTTTGCTTTTATCTCAGGCTCTAATATGGCTCATCAAGGCACTTTTTTTTTTTTTTAAGTAATCTCTACACCTAATGTGGGGCATGAACTCATGACCCCAAGATCAAGAGATGGTTGCACGCTTTTCTGACTGAGCCAGTCAGACACCTCATGACACTATTGAATGCTGTATTTAAAATTTTGATACTTGAGGGGCGCCTGGGTGGCGCAGTCGGTTGAGCATCCGACTTCAGCCAGGTCACGATCTCGCGGTCCGGGAGTTCAAGCCCCGCGTCAGGCTCTGGGCTGATGGCTCGGAGCCTGGAGCCTGTTTCCGATTCTGTGTCTCCCTCTCTCTCTGCCCCTCCCCCGTTCATGCTCTGTCTCTCTCTGTCCCAAAAATAAATAAAAAATGTTGAAAAAAAATTTTTGATATTTGATTCATTTTGAATTTTTTTGCATTGATTTTGATTTAAAAATCATTTAAGATATTATTTATCTTGATTATTGAGTTTTTGGCACCCCATCTTAAATTTTGTATCCAGGGTGAGTATTTTCACTCACTTTATCCTAATTCTGGTTCTATCTTCTGCGTAAAATGGGTTCCTTTGTTGGAGGTGGGGTAGGATCCTGTAGTGTTAAATAAGGCATTTGTTAAGGCCATTAGTTATAGTGCCAGGAGAAGAGTTGTTTGCAGGCAAGGCAAATCCTTTGCTGGAATGGGTATCCCTACCAGGGGATTACAGCCTTGGCTGCATGTCAGAAGCACCTGAGGAGCTTATAAAATGCCTGATGCTCAGATTGTACCCTAGACCAATACATCAATCTGTGTGCGTGGGACCTAAGTATCAATGGTTGTTAAAGTTCTTCAGGTGATTCAGTGTGCAGCCAAGGCTGAGAACTGTTGGTTTACATCAGTATTTATTAAACTTCAGCATGTACACAAATCATCTAGAGATTGTACATGAGATTAAAATGCAGATATATTCACTTCAGAGCCTGAGAGTTGCATTTATAAAAAGCTTCTGGATGCTGCTATCGTTGCTGGTCCATTGACCACACTTGAGTAGCAAAGATTCATGGTGTATTAGAAATAGTCCCGTGTTTTAACCTCACCACCTGTAGGCATCCAGATTTCAGTGAACAAACCCAGCCAACTGTTAACACCACTTGCAGGTGTCTGAGCTAACACTTTAAATACTGAATCTTGGGTGAAGGTACTTGTAACAATAAATTCAGCCCTACCCAACCACCACGTATCTTGTCCTTCTTGGTCTAATAACCCTAGAATCTGTTCCCATACATGGTTTCTGGAATCCTGCTGACAAGAAAGATCCTACAGCTCCAGAGTATGTGCTGTTTTCCCAGAGCCAATCTTGTATAAATGTCCCTAGGCTAAGCTGGGATCTAACCCCTCTTCGTGGCCTGGAGGTGGTAAGAAGTAATAGAGGTGATTGATACTAAGGAGATTGGGCAGTTCCTTGTGAGGCAACTGCTTCAGGTGAAGTTACTGAAAGGTTTTTATGCAAGAGAAGCTTGATTGGAAGAAGGGAAAAGGGACTGTTTTTTTCAGCACAAGGGTTTTGGAGTTTGGGGGTCCAAAGTTAGGCTTCCTGTGTTAGTTCGAACATCCTCATCTCAAGGCAGAGTCTCACTTCTCAGCCATTGCCCTTACCTTCTAACTGGCAGAATTGTACTTTTATTTTTTTAAGTTTTTAAAAATTTATTTATTTTGAGAGAACAAGCAGGGGAGGGGCAGAAGGGGGGGATGGAGGATCAGAAGCAGGTTCCGTGCTGATAGCAGAGAGCCTGTTGTGGGGCTCGAACTCACAAACTGAGATCATGATCTGAGCCAAAGTCGGACACTGAACCGACTGAGCCATTCAGGTGCTCCTAATTTTTAAAAATATTTATTTATTTCGAGAGAGAGACTGAGAGAGAGCAGGGGAGGAGCAGAGAGAGAGAGAGAGAGAGGGAGAGGGAGAGTATCCCATGCAGTCTCCATGCCTAGTGTGGGGCCAGACATGGGGCTTGATTCAGTGACCCTGGGATCATGACCTGAGTCAAAATTGAGAGTCAGATGCTCAACCTACTGAGCCACCCAGGTGCCCCCAGACTTTAAATGGTATTGCAGATCTGCAAACCATACACATGGGCATTGGGCCAGACCCTCAGCCATGTCCGTCTTGAAGCTTTAAGACAGCAAAATGAGACATGTTGAAAGAACTGGATGCCTTGAAGTTAAGCACTATTTAGGTAAACACTATAGATTTTTCTAATTGGTTTGTTAATGTTAAACATGAGAATAAGATTGAATATAGAAGTTTGAAATATTTCTTTGAATGTATGAATTGCCATTGCCAGTAAGTGAATATTTAGAGGATCCCTCAATGTCTGAGATGCTATATCATATTGACAGATTCATGCATTGTTGATCATTAACATTTTGTGTTTTTTGTTTACAGAAACTTATTGGAGAAGTGTTTAATATTGTGAGCCAACAGTCTACTGCTCGACCTGGCTGCATTATTGAACTTGATGCAATAACCAACCAAGTAAAAACATGCTTGTGAATTGGGGATATTAATATACTTCATCCCAGAATGCTTTATTTGCATCTATTTCATTCTCAGAATTTTCTTGTTTAGTACTAAATGTAGCCAGCTTCTCTTGATTTCCATAATGAAAATCTAATGATTTAGGAATTACTCTCCAGTTGAATTGTACCTGTAGCCCTATTTCCTATTTAAAGGTCATTTGATTGAGTGAGGGAAACCATGAAGGAAAATACAGTACAGCTGCATAGGAGCTTGGTTAGTGGTTTCTCTTTGTATTATTACTCATTTCAGCTCAGTTGATAGTTTCAGCTTTAGAGTGTTGGCCTTGTTAGGCTGAATGTTAGATATTTTATATCCAGTAGAATGCAGATGAAAGTATACATGTACTTTCTAATCACAGTCTTTTGTGTAGTCACTGTTCTTCCCAGCTACTATCTAGGAAAGAGGGAGAACCCTTCTCCCTACAGCCACTTTGTAAATTCCTTTCTAGCCCTTAGGATATTTGTTTCTTCAGGATCATGTTGATGGACTAAGGGATAGAACTAATATATTCATTCTAAATAGGAAAAAAAAAAGATTTTTTTGGTGAGGAAGTTAGCAATATTTTCAAACAAGGAAATGAGGAATGAGCTAATCATATTTAAAAATAAATATAGTTATGTTGTTATTTTTTCCATGATGCCTTGCGTATTCTGTTGGGGAAAATGTAGTAATTTCCAGCAATGAAGAGAAACTATCATGCCAGCTCTTGGCAACAGAAATGTGGCTGCCAGACTCAAATTACTAATGCCTTCAAGGAGGTCCTTAACCTGTGATTTCCTTTTTCTCTCCTCCATAGAGGTATAGGAGAAGAGTGGATTGTCTTCATTCCCATAAAGGTCTTAATTTTTAAAGGACTGGGTGTTAAAGTCATCTCCCACTTTAGCTCCTTCTCTTCGGGGGCCACTCTCACTTAGCATTATGCTTTTTACTTCATACCTGTTCAAGATTTTTTCCCCTCTAGTTGTGGTTATCTTTAACACAATGGCTGGTAAACAGCAAGCACTGATAAATGGCTTAGGCTTATAAATTACAAAGTTTAAAACTCATTCTAGGTGTGGGCCCAATGTGCTGTATGATTTTTATATCCATGAAGACGTCACCCTTCCCTTTTCATTTATTTTTTTTTTCCTTTGGGGCGGTTACCTTTTGTTTTTATTATAAATGTGAAGGGATTTTTGGTTTCTATCTGGAGAGACATAAAAATACTATATAACTTTCATAAAAATTCTGTGGGTCAGCCTAATCTTACAGTTCTTTTATTTCTGTGTACTTTGCAAGGAGGTTGATTTCCTTTATTCTGTAAGATTTAGCCCACAAGGAAGATTCATTCCTTCCTTGAAATCTGTGGCTTAGTCATCCAATTATCTTGACACACTTCCATAATAAGATTTTGTTTGGATTTAGTCTTTCCTTGAATTTCAGCTCACTTTTGTGATTATAAGGAGCCATTTGTGATTATTTTTATCTTTTTTTCTGTATTGTTCAAAACCACGTTTAGCATAGCAGTAGCAGCTCACAGTGATGTGTCATCCCTCCTTTTAGAAATCCTAGTTACCTACATGTAGCTACATTAATCCAGAGATGTGTCACTCAGCTGCCTGTTATAGGGCCCCTCATAATTCCCTCTAGACAGACTGGGAATGCTTTGAGGATTTATTTGGGTTCTCAAGTGGAATTAGGAAAACCAAGTGAATCCTGTACCAGTTACCTTATTACATAGTCAGCATAGCCTTCTCCAGCCAGTCACAAGACCTGATATTTTTGAGTTCCCAATTGTATAGATCACTTATGGTTGTGTGTGTGTGTGTGTGTGTGTGTGTGTGTGCGCGTATTCAGAAGCAGATCTGTTCATTTCTTTTTATTATTCAATTCTGCTATGGGCTGTAGCATCTTTTAAAGCAATTTTCTCTGCCCAGGTGATTTAATGATTTTTTTCCTGTTGCTTTTTCCTTTCTAATTCATTAGTTAATAAAGAATAGAAATTGTTAGATTTATTTCTTATACATTAGTGTTCTTAGGAGATGAGGGGTGGAAGATAGGGAATTTCAATGATAAAACTTCATTTTTTTTTTATATTTGTAGTGTGGCTCAAATACACAGTTGCTTCATGTGTTTCAAGAAGACTTCATTATAGGATACAAACCGCATAAGGAAGATATGGAGAAAAAGGAAACAGAAATATTTTTTCAGCCATCACAAGGTACTTTTAAAAAATAGTCTTGACTTTGATACCTTAATATTAAAAAAAATCTCCAAATTTATATTGAGTGTGGATCTTTATATCGAAAGTCATCATTCATAATTTTTAGTAAATAATACCATGTGATTCTGTAAAAATTGCTTGTTTGTGAAGAAGGCATGTGAGTGAAAATTACATTTTTAAAGATAGTTTCATTGATGACCTAGATTTTGCCAAGAAAATGTTAGTTATGAAACCTAGTTTAACTGTTTTAAAAATTAATTTTAATTGTTCAATTCTACAAGTAAATTGTTTTGATTGGTAGTAAGTTCCCTGTGGTGTCTTAAGCAAACCATTTAATTTTAGTGTAAGTATTTTTTTTTAATTTTTTAATGTTTATTTATTTTTGAGAGAGAGAAAGACACAGAGTATGAGCAGGGGAGGGGCAGAGAGAGAGGGAGACACAGAATCTGAAGCAGACTCCAGGCTCTCATCTGTCAGCATACAGGCCGATGCAGGGCTCAAACTCACGAATGGTGAGATCACGACCTGAGCCAAATTTGGACCCTTAACTGACTGAGCCACCCAGGAGCCCCTTAGTGTAAGTTTTTAAAAGTCCCCAATAAATTGCTAGAGACCATTGATGAATATAGAATATAAGACATTGTTTTGTATGCTATATCAGGAACCTCAGATACACTGGGAATTAAAGGTACCACCTCATAATTTCCCCCTCTGATGTGTTGTATTTGTTTTTGTGTTTCGGAAGAAAGTAGTTTTCCATAAGAACTTTCAGGAATAGACCCCATATGATGTTTAGTTGAAACTTTATTATTTAGTTTAAAATGTTTCTTTTAAAAGTCAGAACTTTGTAATTATAAAACAGTCATGTTCTCTTTGAATGTAGAACGTATTTGAACATAGAACAAATAGAATGCTTTCTTTTTGAAAGAAGGAAAGACATATTCTACTTTAAGAATGCATTTTATATGATGAACATTCTTTTAGTTTACAAAAGGTTTCCAGATGTTTTATCTCATTTGGTTATAGATTGTAAGTATCTAAATGGACATATTTAATTTTCTTGGTATAGCTTGTATCACAGAAGTGTATATAGATATTTCAGTACAGTATTTCTACCAAATTTATACAGTTAAGTGCCTTTTCTTTAGTGAAAAATAAGAAAGAATGAATTTTTATCTTCTATGAGGCTTACCTTAAACATATCTTCACTGCTTACTAGTAATTTTTTTCCTTTTATGTATTTTGCTTTTTATTTGAATACTTTTCTTCTTGATAAAGTTATTAGTTGTCACATTGTTTTATTTCACTGTCACTAGGGCATAAAATTACTGCTTTATAGATTTAAAACGTGCTTTTCCATAGTATTTCACCTTTACAAAGATTTAAACTCTTTTATATGCTTTCCAACAGACCTAGGTACTGTTTATTGTTCTACTTCTAACAAGAAATTCATGCCAGTCTACTAGAAAATGCTTATAGAAAGTATTTTATTATAATATTTTTAATTGAAAGAGTTAAATTTAAAAATATTTTATTTCCCTCTTTTGACATTTCTTTATGTCATTGCAAAATTATGCCAAAGGATTTCCCAATGCCTTTCTTGGTTTTCCTTTAGATATTGTACAAAATTTCTTTGACATTCTTCTTGATTTTGAAGCTATTTTCTTAAAAGACTTAATAGGTAGACTTTCTTTTTTTCCTGCCCCTACCTTATTTTGTACTTTCTAAGTTTTAATTAAAATTTAATTTCTTTTAATTAAGAAAAATGCCTATTACAGACAAAAGTAGAGTGCATAGTCTAAAGATTTTAAGATTTTGTTGCACTTGCTTTACCTATCTTATTTTCTTTTCCTTTGTTCCTGAATATTTTATTTTATTGTATTTTTATAAGTTTTATTTATTTGTTTTGAGAGAGAGAGAGAGAGAGAGAGAGCGCGCGCACAAGCAGAGGAGGGGTAGGGAGAGATGGAGAGAGAGGATCCCTAGCAGGCTCCCTGCTGTCAGTGCAGAGCCCAATGGGGCTTGAACTCAGAAACCGTGAGATCATGACCTGAGCCAAAATCAAGAGTTGGATACTTGGACTGAGCCACCCAGGTGCCCCTTGAAACATTTTAAAACAAACCTAGTCATCATATTGTTTCACTCCTGTGTACTTCCATATGCATTTCTAAAAATGACCTTCTTACATGAGTGCTTTTATCACATTGGTAAATAACAAAATTCCTCAGAATTGTGTAATACCTAGCCCATGTTAACTTGATTCAGTTGTCTCAAAAATGTCAAAATTTATTTTTTAATTTGTTTGGATCTGTATCCAAACAAAGTTCACACATTGTATTTCATTTTTGAGAGTCTTTTAAACTAACGTGACCCCCCCCCCCCATTTATACTCTCATTATGCTACTTGATGTAGAGAAAGTTATTTTATAGCAATTTCTCTAAGTAGTTACTTGCGGTGTCATTCAAACTT
Organism: Lynx canadensis; assembly: GCF_007474595.2. Lineage (NCBI taxonomy): Eukaryota > Metazoa > Chordata > Mammalia > Carnivora > Felidae > Lynx > Lynx canadensis. The sequence goes on from NC_044308.2 coordinate 52,475,413, forward strand.
TCTCCTGTAAAGTACAAATTACCTCTGTAGATTTGATTAGATCCAGGTTCAACTTCCTAGGTGAAGCTGTGTCCTTTATAGAAGGACATAAGAAAGAACATCACTTAGGATGTCTCATTTTTAGTGATGCTAAGATGCAGAAGATTCATATGATAGGTGATTCCAGTGTAATATTTGCCAGCAATCTGCTATATCATGGTTTCTTTTTCTTTTTTTTTTAATTTCTTTTTACATTTATTTATTTTTGAGAGACAAAGTGAGACAGAGCACAAGTGGGGGAGGGGTAGAGACAGAAGGAGACACTGAATCCTAAGCAGGCTCCAGGCTCTGAGCAAGCATTCAGCACAGAGCCTGACATGGGGCTCGAACCCACGAACTGCGAGATCATGACCTGAGTCGAAGTCGGTCACCCAACCGACTGAGCCACCCAGGTGTCCCTCTTTTTCTTTTTAAAAAATGTATATTTATTTATTTTGAGAGAGAGTGCCTGAACGAGCAGGGGAGGGGCAGGCAGCGAGAGAAGGAGAAGTCTCCCAAGCATGCACTGTACTCTCAATGCAGAGCCCAGTGCAGGGCTCAATCCCATGAACTGTGAGATCATGTCCTGAGCCAAAAGCAAAAGTTGGACATTCAGCCAACTGAGCCACCCAGACACCCTGTCTACTATATCATGGTTTCTTCCATTAGTGTTTTTTACTCCATTATTTCATTAAGGATTGCAAAGTTATGTTTTCCTAATCTTACCAGTTTTCATTTATTATCTGGAAAGTATTTGTAAAGAAAAGCTTTCCCTTATCAACTGAAGCTATTTGGTTACTTTGAAATACAGAGTTATTTTTAGGAAATGTAGGGTAAGTATTTAGCTCCTTCCCTTTAATTGGCAACTTCAGAGGAAGGAGTTTGTGCCTAAGTTATCAGCAGGTATTACTGATGAATATGATGTTGTTTGGTTCAAGTTGGTCCAAGTTTGTCCTGAGTCCTTTTGACACAATCTCATTGTTCTTGCTAGTTTACTTTCTTTCAGGCACCATAAGTCATCCTAAGCTCAGGTTACAGATATCCTTTGCAAAAATGGAGTCATCCCTCCAAACTGTTCTTTTTAATGAGGTGTGGTATTTAGAGACCACAATTAGAGCTCTAGCAGTGCTCGTTGAGTTGTCATTGAATGTCAGTGAGTTGTCATTATGGATTTTCTTTCTTTCTTTTTTATTTTATTTTAGAGAGAGAGAGAGGGAGAAAGAAAGGGAGAGAATCTTAGCCAGGCTCTATGCTTAGTGTGAAGCCTGACACAGGGCTCTGTCCCACAACCCTGGGATCATGACCTGAGCTAAAATCAAGAGTCAGATGCTCAACAGACTGAGCCACCCAGGCGCCCTGGGTTTTCATTTTTAAAGACAGTTTTTGCTCAATATCACTCATAAGCAAGGAAATACAAATCAAAACCATAATATCACCTCACACCTGTCAAAATGGCTAAAATCTAAAATACAAGAAATAACAAGTGTTGGCAAGGTTGTGGAGAAAAAGGAACCCTCATGCATTGTTAGTGGGAATGTAAACTGGCAGAGCCACTGTGGAAAAAGTATGAAAGTTCCTCAAAAAATTAAAAACAGAGCTAGCCTATGATGCAATAATCATACTACTGAGTATTTACAGAAAGAATATGAAAACACTGATTCAAAAGGATATATGCACCCCTATGTTTATCGCAGCATTATTTACAATAGCCAAGATATGGAAGCAACACAGATGTCCATTGATGATTGGATAAAGAGGATGTGGTATGTGTATGTATGTATATACACACATACATACACACATACATACACACACACAATAGAATATTTTTCAATCATGAAAAAGAATGAAATCTTGCTATTTCCAGCAATATGGTTGGCACTAGGAAGTATGGTGCTAAGTGAAATAAGCCAGTGAGAGAAAGACAAATAACATGTGATTTCACTCATAACTGGAATTTAAGAAACAAACTAACAAAGGGAAAAAAAGAGACAAACCAAAAAACAAACTCTTACCTATAGAAAATAGATGGTTACTAGAGAGGAGGTAGGTGGGAGGATTGGTGAAATAGGTAAAAGGATTAATAGTATGCTTATTTTGATGAGCACGGAGTATATATAGCGTTGTTGAATCAGTATATTGTACGCCTGAAACTAATGTAATATTATATGTTAACTACATTAGAAGAAAAAATATAAAAAGTTTTTGTTCTGTGTAGATCTCATTTTCGTATATGAAAAATAAAATTGTCAACAGGGAAAATTACTTCCACAATGCCTTATAGTAAAAAAATGCATGAAATTTCTAAACAGTCTTTTCTATATCACCACTACTGCCCCTCCCCATGACTTTTAATTTTTTTAATGCTATTTTCATATAGGAAAATCAAGATAAATGTTACTTCAATTTTCCAAATAAGGAGTTAATGCCCCAGTTACTGTGAGGGGCATCGAGTGAAGCTGACTATGCTCTTGCACACTCTCTTCCCCTTTTGCTCTATGTCTTTCTTCTTTTCTCTCTCTCCTTCCCTCCCTCTCTCTGCCTCCCCCTCTCCCCCCATTTCTCTTCCTTCCGTTCCTTTTGTTTTTTCTTGCCCTTCCTTTCCTTTTTCTCTTATGTGCCCTTTCTTTCTCTTTTGGTATTTTTATAAACTCATGGTTTTCTCTATAGTCAATATGTTCTAATAAATTACATTCACTTATTCTTTGATGCTCAAGTTGTCCATCTTTGACCAATAGGTATACCTTCATATTGGCTTTTGTGTACTTTTGACATAGCCTCATTAGTCTTTGACAGCTACCTAACTTTTGACATAAAAATGAAATATAATTGCTCCTAAATATCCGTTCTGCCATCTTCTTCCTAACTTGTATATATATCAAGAGATATTTTTAAAAAGTATCTTTCTTTTAACCCAATAGAAAAATAACTTAAATAAACTTTTCCTTTGAACAATAGGGTATCGTCCACCACCGTTTTCAGAAAAGTTCTTTCTAGTAGTAATTGAAAAGGACAGCAATAATTACTCTATTCTCCATATGTGGCACCTTCATCTTAAATCTGTACAGGCATGTTTAGGTAAGTAATTGTATTATAATTGTATGCAGAGATGATATGAAGTGAATTCATTTTACTGAATGTTTTAGGTTGATTAATTCTTTAAAATGAAGATCCAGTGAGCTATAAATTGAGTTGCTGGATTGAAGTATGGGTATGCCAAGATTTTAATTACAAGATCATACATAATTGATGAAACAGGTTAATATAAAAACAAACCAGTCATGGGTGTGTTAGACATCTATTTAAAAAGTTTGATCAATTTATTTTTTTCAGTTAATATTTATTGAATTGTTCTAGGTACTGTTCTAGATACTGTTTCTATAAATCTGTTTTTACCAAAGAATTAATATTGTGCTTTTCTGTGGATTAGTACACACTGCACACACAGTATACATTAGCTTTAGCATCACTCTGAGAAGCAGATTTTCTATTTATAAAAACATGATGGAACATCTGAAGCTCATAAGTAGAACTGGGTAGAATGTTAAGAAATCCAACAATACATTATTTTAGCCATGGTTTTGCTGTACACATTCATGTTAATTTCATAGCATATTAGAAAATCTGTAGTATGAAGCAAAGAAATTGATCATGGATCTTTCTTTTACAACAAACTTTTACTTTTTGAGGGATCATTGTTAAAATGAACTGCACAGATAGCCATACCAAACTGTAGCTGCTTTAAACTGGTTAACTCAGAATACTTAAGAGTTTTTTTTTTTTTTAATTTTTTTTAACGTTTATTTATTTTTGAGACAGAGGGAGACAGAGCATGAACGGGGGAGGGGCAGAGAGAGAGGGAGACACAGAATCGGAAACAGGCTCCAGGCTCTGAGCCGTCAGCCCAGAGCCCGACGCGGGGCTCGAACTCACAGACTGCAAGATCGTGACCTGAGCCGAAGTCGGACACTTAACCGACTGAGCCACCCAGGCGCCCCTGGAATACTTAAGAGTTTTTAAAAGATTTTATTTTTTCTGGTCGTTATATTATTCAGCTGATTTTATACACATTAAACGTTTAAAATACAAGTCAACTAATATATATTTTTTCATTCCCTTTGTAATTCACATTATCATGTAACTGTAAATAGCTGTTCTAACTGGGCCATGAACTAGTGTTAGAAAAGCCAAATGATTTGATAGAAACTTTACTTGTGCCCAGTTGAGCCTAATCATTTTGAGGCAGCAGGAATCCAAAAGTTCTTTCAAAAGAAAGTTCTGAAGTTAATTCTTGGTGTTACATATTGTTTCACAAAAATGGAAGAATAGAGTGATCTTAAACCAACTTGTCAGGAAGAGAATTTTTAACACACTGGAGTTGGACACAGAACCGGGAATGGTTCTGAAGAGATTAATAGAGGTAGTAACAGATCCTTGTGGTAGGACAGGAAGAATGTGATACTTTCTGTCCCCACTGCTTATGAGGGAAGTGTTCCCACTGCTATTCCCCTAAAGCCAGGGCTAGTATAGAGTTGCTTGGTTACTCTGTTTCTAATAGTAGTAGAAGGTCACAAATAAGAAGATTACAGTAGAGGCAAACAAATAATATGCTCCCTTCACCTACGACAAGAAGCATCTTCTATCTTTTGGTTCTAATGTTCACAAGAGATTTAATATAGTATATATTGTCATTCACAGCTTATACTTGACTATATCAGTATGTTGAAAATCCTGGCAGAGAATGAAATTATGGGCTTTAAATTTAGATGGGGAAGGAACAGGTTTACTACCTTTCAAGTGCCAGGCACTGAGATAGATAAATACTTTATGTGTGTGAGATAGATATTATCCCCAGTGTAGTAATGGAATAATATTAAGTAACTTGACCAAGTCCCACGTCTAGCTTATCATAGGACCAAGTTTCAAAATCAGGTTTTCTGGCTCTACAGCCTTTGGTTTTTTTTCTTGCTCTTATTTTCTTTCTTAGCATGAGATACACATTAGAAAATTGCCTGGTTTACAGGAAGAGGAATAATATAGTTCAACCTTATTTTGCAGATGAGAAAATAACCAGAGATGGTCAGGTGCCTTGTGTGAGGAAACATATCTAGTTAGTGGTAGAGCTAGGAGTAGTGCTTTTTTTTCTGCTGAATACTGATGCAAGTTTGTAGTCTCATTCTCTTTTATGGACAGTGTTTTTATATTTCTCATCTAGTGGTCTGCCATTCTAAAGTAGATGGATACATTTGCCATCCACCAGAAGCAAAAGGGGATTACTTACCATCTCTTATTAATCTACAATTAATATACAAAGCAAGCATCATCCTTGCCCTTGATAAAGTCATAGTCTAATTGGAGTAGACAGGCACACAAGTAAATAAATGCAATTCAGAGTGTCCCTCCCATGTATCAGAAGCACAGATAACTGAATCTGCTTAGAGATTTATATTCCATTCTAGTGTAAAAGCTGGAAACTCTTGGGAAGAAGATCAAGGTCAATATCCCTTACAAAGCTAGTCAACTAATAATGTCTTAAAATTGCTTAGAACTTTATTTTTTGTGTTTGTTTCTGAAATCATCTTGTTGCAACACTTGGTAGTCAAGAGGCTGGTGTTTTAGTGTCTTCTTTGCTCCTAGCTAATTATATGGCTTTAGGAAAGTCATTATGCTCTCCAAACCTAAGTTGTTTCATCTACTATGTGAGGTAACACCTTGTTATTTCTCAAAGTTTGATTCATGATGCTATGTTTCAGAAACACCTGGGATGCTTATTAATACAGATTTTTGTGGTCTACCCCAAAACAACTGAATCATTCTTTGTGTGGTGAGGCCCAGGAATCTGCAGGTTAATAAGTTCCACCTCAAGCTTTTGATATTTTTTAAAGGTTGAAAACATTGGACTAGATAACTTGAGGTTTTTTTCTAGCTTTTACATGTGATTAAGTCTGTCTGTGTGATGGAGTTGGTGATAGTAAAATAGTTAAAAAATCTGTCAGGGTAACTGAGCAAAAGTCTAAAAATTGGCCTTGTCTCCAAAGCACTTTAAAAAAAAAACCATGTTTCTTAAATGATAACAACGTATTATTCTCGCTAATGTATATAGTGATGATAGTAACATATTTCATAATTTATTTTCAAAGCTAAAGCTTCAGAAGGTATTTCATCAGAGAGTCTACTTTCAGTCCCTGGACAGAAGAATGTAGACTCTTCTCCAGAAACATCTCCTAGTGTGAGCCCCATGCCACATTCTGCATCAATTGCCAATCTTCAAACTGCTAGTAAACTTATTCTGAGTTCTAGACTGGTGTATAGCCAACCTCTTGATCTCCCAGAAGGGGTTGAAGTAATAAGAGCAACACCTTCAGCAGGTAAGGTAACTTTAAGACTGGGCATTCGCAGCTCAGAGTGGTCTTCAATCGTGAAATGCACAAACCCTTCTGAAATATGTGCTATGGTGACAATTGTAATTTTCTGGTAATGACGTGTATGTTTAGAAATATGTCTTTATTAGAAAGTTTTCTGTGATGAAGATAATCGGCCTGACAGAAAATGATGTAAATATTTTAATGTGAAGTTTCTTGCCTGCACTATGATTTCCTATAAATAGGAATGGTATGATAGTACAATTGTAAAGAACATATGTATTCATTTGCAGATAATCAAAACTTTTTTTTTAATTAAGCCTTTTCATTCATGTGCTAATCATGTGTCACTTTTATTAAATAAGTTTGAAGAGGAATTGGCAGATACTTTGGGGAAAAAATGTAGGATATGAGATTATAGTTTGGCTAGCCTAGAATGATACTGAATTTAACAAGGTGGATAAGACAATTTGGAGGGCAGGTTATTTAAAATGATCTGTCACTTGTAGAACCATAATTGAAGAGTTCCTAGAATAGTATTTTTTGGGAACTAAAATTGGAGGGTCAAGCCTATTCCAGTTACTGGTGAATGATTTTGAATATGAGGGTTCTTTTATTCATCCATAAGATAGGTTTGAATTCAGAGTTAGAAAGATGACATTAATGGTTTACTCTGGGCTTTTGTGGCTGGTGCAGATATGGGCCAGTTTTTGAATCTTTCACAGTATTTGGAAAGTTTGGGATGTACTCAAAATAAATTTATTGGAATTGATAAAAATAAATTCTGTTTTGTAGGGGCTTTATAAAATGTTTTTAAATGTGTTAATTGGCAGTAACACTCCAAGGGAAGTAGTAACATGACCCCTACTATTTAGATGGAACAGGCTCAGATGTTTAAGTGGCTTTCTCACTGTGCAAAGGTATTGATAGACCAGAACTTGAATCCAGGTCTTCTGAACCCAGTGCTTATCACTGTTACTCCTTAGGTTATAGTTGACAGTGGATGTGTGGTGTTAGCCTTCAGCAGTCAGGAATAAATATGAGGATTCTGGTTCACTGTTAAGAGAATATGAATTAACCCTGGTAAAAATGGTGAGATCTAGCAGTCTGTTTAGCTGTCTGAAAACATTTTGATGGTAGGGGTAGATCGAGGGTCTGGATTATTCGAGGGCAGGTTAGGGACATTTGAATGGGAAATTGTAATGACTACTTAAGAATCCACGTGGAGAAAGACAGATACCATATGTTTTCACTCTTATGTGGATCCTGAGAAACTTAACAGAAGACCATGGGGGAGGGGAAGGAAAAAAAAGCTAGAGAGGGAGGGAGCCAAACCATAAGAGACTCTTAAAAACTGAGAACAAACTGAGGGTTGATGTTGGGGGGGAGGGAAGAGAGGGTGAGTGATGGGTATTGAGGAGGGCACCTGTTGGGATGAGCACTGGGTGTTGTATGGAAACCAATTTGACAATAAATTTCATATTTTAAAAAAAATCTATGATGAAAGGGGAAGCTGGGTGGCTCAGTTGTTTAAGCTTCTGACTTCAGCTCAGATCATGATCTCATGGTTCGTGAGTTCAAGCCCTGCGTCGGGCTCTGTGATTACAGCTTAGAGCCTGGAGCCTGCTTTGGATTCTGTCTGTCTGTCTGTCTCTCTCTCTCGCTCTCTGCCCCTCCCCTGCTCTCTCTCTCTCTCTTTCTCTCTCTCTCGAATAAAATAAACATTAAAAAAACTGAAAAAAAAGAATCTATGATGAAAATGATTAAAAATGGAGACTGAATTCCAGTGAAGGCATATATAAATTATAGCAGATAACAGATTTAGTGATTAAGGATTGACTTGTTTTATTGTGTTTGAATTTTATTTTAATGGAATATTCACCTCATTTAAACGTAATTACCTAAAAACTAATTGATGATTATTGCATATTTTTATTTCACCACTGGACTGTTTAAGCTTCATATAGATACTTTAGCCAGTGGACATTTAGTATAAAGCCCTAGTTAAGGGGAGTTTGCAGAATTATGAAGAAGCTTATAGTGGCTTTGGATTTATCACATTCTAGAACTTGATTATTAGCATTTTATTTTATGGTTCTATTGTTATGACTATCTGATTTTTCTTTTTTAAGGCCATCTGAGTTCTTCTTCAATTTATCCAGTATGCCTCGCACCTTATTTAGTGGTTACAACTTGTTCTGACAATAAAGTACGCTTCTGGAAGTGTAGTATGGAAACCAGCCTGCAATGTAAAACTGATGAGAAGGAAGCTTACCATTGGAGGAGATGGCCCTTGATGAATGATGAAGGAGAAGATAATAGCAGTACAGTGAGCATTGTGGGAAGACCAGTTGCTGTTAGCTGTTCATACACAGGTCGCCTTGCCGTGGCTTACAAACAGCCTATCCACCACAATGGTTTTGTTTCTAAAGAATTTTCCATGCATGTTTGCATCTTTGAATGTGAATCTACAGGAGGATCAGAATGGGTTTTAGAACAAACAATTCATCTTGATGATTTGGTCAAGGTTGGGAGTGTACTTGATTCAAGGGTCAGTGTTGACAGTAACCTATTTGTGTACAGCAAATCAGATGCACTTTTGAGCAAGGATAGATACCTTATTCCGAATATCAAACATTTAGTACATTTGGATTGGGTATCAAAAGAAGATGGCTCCCACATTCTCACAGTGGGTGTTGGCGCTAATATCTTCATGTATGGGCGGCTTTCAGGAATTGTGACTGAGCAGACCAATAGTAAGGATGGAGTAGCTGTCATTACTTTACCACTAGGTGGTAGTATCAAGCAAGGAGTTAGGTCAAGGTGGGTTCTTCTTAGATCTATAGACTTAGTGTCTTCTGTGGATGGTACACCTTCACTGCCTGTTTCTCTCTCCTGGGTGAGAGATGGGATATTGGTGGTAGGAATGGATTGTGAAATGCATGTATATGCACAGTGGAAGCATGCTGTCAAATTTGGAGACATTGAAGCTGATAGTCCCTATGCAGAAGAGACAGTAATACAAGATCATTCTGCCTTTAAATCTAATATGTTGTCAAGAAAAAGCATCGTTGAAGGAACAGCTATTGCTGATGATGTTTTTTGTTCACCAACTGTAGTTCAAGATGGTGGCTTATTTGAGGCTGCACATGTACTTTCACCTACTCTCCCACAGTATCATCCAACTCAGCTGTTAGAATTGATGGATTTAGGGAAAGTTAGAAGGGCTAAAGCTATTCTCTCTCATTTAGTAAAATGTATTGCAGGTGAAGTTGCAATAGTTAGAGATGCTGATGCTGGAGAAGGAACTAAGCGACATCTTTCCCGAACCATTAGTGTTAGTGGCAGTACAGCAAAGGATACAGTCACCATAGGAAAGGATGGTACTCGAGATTATACTGAGATAGATTCTATTCCTCCACTACCATTATATGCACTGCTTGCTGCAGATCAAGATACAACCTACAGAATTTCAGAAGAAAGTACAAAAATACCACAGGGCTATGAAGATCCTACCAAAAGTGAACCAGAAGATCAGTATTCAGAGCTGTTCCAAATCCAGGATATAACAACAGATGATATAGATTTAGAGCCAGAAAAGAGAGAAAACAAATCAAAAGTAATAAATCTTTCTCAATATGGACCTGCTTACTTTGGCCAAGAACATGCTAGGGTACTTTCAAGTCACCTTATGCACTCAAGTCTACCAGGCCTTACCCGTTTGGAGCAGATGTTCCTTGTAGCTTTGGCTGATACAGTGGCTACCACCAGTACTGAGCTTGATGAAAACAGAGATAAGAGTTATTCAGGTAAAAATTCCCACTAAAATTTATTAAGTTATGAATAGAACCATTTGTATAATTTATATAGTGACTCACGTATTAAATTGCAGTCTTTTTATAACCTTGCAGTGAAAAGACTTCTCTAGCTAACAGTTACTGTTAAATAATATGATTAGTTGTAAAAGAAAAGACAGTTGGGGTAGGCTGTGACTTGCACATGATTTCATGAATTTTGATGTCTTTGTGTGTGTTCTTGTATGAGTTTTTACTCTGAAAGTTTTGTGTGATTTTAGATATATGTAGTCTTTTGTTTTTTCAAACATATTGACTCCTGTGACTTATTTTAATTTTTATTTACTTTTAATAATAATAATGGACCATTTGTTAGTTTTACTATTGAACCATGAGACTTACAGGGACCATGAACTCAACCGTTTCTAGGTATAAATATTTTTTTACAATTACCTAATTTCTCCAAAAAGTCTCTTGAGAAGGAGGTTTTATACATTTTACTATAATGTGTGTCTTGATTAATTTGCTCTAAACCAGAACATTTTTGGCTGTCTCCTGAAACTAGATTCCATTCTCTTTTATGCAGATAGTTGAATTATAAATGATGGCATTTGTGTTGATTATAAATGATGGCATTAGCAAAGGAAACCGAAAATTATTGATCATTCATTCATTCAGTAAATATTGTGGAGGAGTGAACAATGGCTATGTGCCAGGCACTTTATGTACTTTATCATACTTAATTATCACAACAATCTTCTGGTAGGTAGCTATTATTATACTACATTTTGTAGATGAAAACACTGATCCTTAGGGAGATGAAGTGACATATGAGATCACACAGGTAGTAAGTGGCAGAACTGGGGTTCATATGTGGATAAGTCATTGCCTCCCAGCCTGTACCCTTACTATTTCACAAGATTTCTAAATTTGACGGTAAAAGACTGTTCCTCAGAGCTACCTGGAATATCTCTCTTCATATAGGTTTATATACTTAAATCTCCAAAGTTTTCTCTTCGTAGATTAAAATAACTAGAGACCTTAGGTTTTTCTATGACCTATTTTCTAAACGTGTTAATTTTAAAAATTCTGATTGTTATGATAAATTGTGTGCAATAGAGCAAGCTTCTCCCCAGAATAGCCTTAAGCCTTTGTTGAAAATTTAATATACATTAGAATTTTTACTCTGGCATATTAAGAAGATAAATATGCCACAATCCATGAAAAACAGTTTAAACTTTCGGATACAAAACAATATGATTGGCTAGGCAGTGTAAAAATGGCTCTTCCTGGTTACAGTGGACTTTCATGAGGTAGATAAGGCAGGAATTAATGTCTCCATTTCACAGGTGGGAAAGTGAAGCTCAGAGTTTAAATATGTTGCATATCTCAGTGAATAGATTCTAAGTAAATGGATTCTTTTAAATGGAATTAGAGGCATTCCTGACTCTGTTTTCTTTCACACCCCATATCCAGTCTCCTGACAAATGCTACTGGTTCTTTCATATCCAGAATTCAGTCATTTCTCACCACCTCTCCTATTAACACTCTGGTCCAGGTCACTGTCACCTCTTGCCTGGTTATTGACGGTCTCCTAAACTGCCTCAGTCTTGTCACCTCAGTCTGTTCTCACATAGGATCCAGTGATTAATCACATTTAATCTCTCTGGTGCTCAACATACACGAGTGGCTTGCTATCTCACTTTAGACTAAAAGCCAGAGATCCCTGTGTGACCTGTGTTCATTTTCATTCTACTACATTGACCTCCTTGCCAGTGTACAAAGTACACTACACACATTCCTGTCTCAAGGTCTTTGCACATATTGTTTCCTCTGTGTAGAATGCTCTTTTTCCAGATTTATGCCTGGCTCATTCCCTTACCTCATCAGATTTCTGCTGAAACATCATCTTCTTGGAAAGTTCTTCCCTGGCTATACTTGATAAAATAGAACCTTCTTACTCCAGTACTCTCTGTCAAACCTACTTTTTATTTCTCTCTATAGCATTAACTTTCCACCAGACACTTTTTGTTTGTTGTTTCTGTGTCCTAAAATATAAGCACTATAAGAGGAAGGATTTCCTCTTACTCACTGCCAAATCCCCAGCACCTAAACTATGACTCACTTGTAGTAGATGCTTGATTTGTTGAATGAATGAATGAATGAGTGAATGAATATAACTAATGGGAAGTAGAGCTGGAACTTGAACTTTGAGAATTTAAAACATTTTATTTTCTCCTAGAAAATATTATTTGATTCAACATTCTTAGCACTTTCTAAGTGGCAGTTACTGGGCTGGGTGCTGTTAATAGTTTTGCATTGCTTTTTTCCAACAGTGGCTGTAGTTTGATTAAGCTCACCATACTTTCATACCTTCATGCAACTTGTAAATAAGAGTAAGTTTGTGGAATTAGGTTAAGATTCAGCCTTAACTCTGGAAAACTAGCCTAGGGAATCAAATTTCAAATCTTTCATGGTACTATATTTCAGTTGAGCTAACCAAACTAGAAGATACTGCCTAATTAATGATAATAATGATAATAATGATATCATTTTAGATATGTAATTCCTATATTTTAAATCTCACCTAGGAAATGCTTTTTAAAATTATACTTAGCTTACTATAGTTAATATATTCTTTATTGGATTTCAAGATTTCATTTATTATGAATAGCTATAATGACTATTATTACCTGTACTAATAGACAATTATGTTTTCTCCAGTCATTTTTCATTTGGGAATTTTAGCCTTTACACATTTTTTTTTGTAAAGATACATGTTCTATATATACTATATATATATATATATATATATATATATATATATATATACTTAAGTGTTCACAAAGGAATACACTCAAACATACATTTTGTATATATTATTATTACTGAATTTAATGTTTATTTCCTAATTTTTTTTATTGGTTTGTTATCTATTTCCCTAAATATATTTTCTGCTTACTTTATAGGAAGAGACACATTAGATGAGTGTGGTTTGAGATACTTATTAGCTATGCGTTTGCACACATGCCTTTTGACATCACTGCCTCCTTTATACCGAGTACAGCTACTTCATCAAGGTATTTAACTCATTGTCTGAACCTTTGTGCAACTTTTATTCCATATTGAAATGAAATACTTGGATTTATATTTGTGTATAATATGCATATTTATCATTAGCCTTAAGATCTTCTTGTCACATAGTACCCACTTAACCACTTTACTGTGCATCTTTTAGCTCTGTTCTGTGACTTTTACTATTTAGTTTCTATTTCAGTTTCTCAGCTTTTACTCGCTGAAGTTGTAGTAGCCTAGGAGTAAACCTGATAAGCTTGAGGCCATAACCCAAAGTCGCCCTGGATTTCTGTGACGTCTGATGTCTTTTCTTTAAAAATTATGTAAATTTTTCCCTGTGTTTTTTATGTTTATCTTAGTATAAGCATTTTAAGTCCTGTACTCACAAGTAAAGCTGATATTCCAAGAATATCTGCCATCTAGAGATGCAGTAGCTTTGCATACTTGTAGCACATTGCCACACCCCCTGATTTGAGATGTAAGGATTTCTACCAGCTGCCTAATTTACAGATTGAAAAACTGAAACTTTTTATAAAGTGACCCGCCTAGGATAGAAGGCTATTTGTGAATAGAGTTGGAATTAGAATCCCAGCCCAGTGCATTTTTCATTAGACTATGTTTCTTTTTAAACCAGCATCCTGGACACAGTCTCATAATTAATGCTTTAGTATTGAACGAATTAGAATATCAGACTTTATATAACACTTACCCTTTACCCTCATAAATGTTCTTTGAAAATTTGATTTTAAATAGCTGTCTAATATTCTGTCATGTCTCTAAACTGTGTTTCATCTATCCAGTCCTTTATTTTTGAAACAAATATTGCTGATTTTCTTTTCTATTTGAATTACCGCTGTAATGAATGATCTTAAAACCTTGCATATAAATATTTTTGTGTATATCTGATTATTTCCTCATGTTACTTTTCCATCATGGAGTTACAGTATTAGAGGGCTTGAAAATTCTTAACTCTTTTTTTTTTTTAAAGGTCGTTTTTATTTTTAATGTTTGGGTTGACAGTTTACAGTATTGCCAGGCTAGTTTTCTAAACTCTGAACATAACTATATCTTAGTATCTTTTATTCAAATATAATTAATATACCATCTTAATTTCAGGTGTACAATATAATGATTCATCAATTCTGTACAGTTTTCAGTGCTCATCAAGATAAGTGTTTCACCTGTTCCCCCACCCACCTCCCCTCTGGCAGCCACCAGTTTGTTCTCTGTACTGAAGAGTAAAATTTCATAACTCTTGATAAGTATTGCCACAGACAGAAACTGTACTCATTTACATTCCAAGAGGCAATGTTTGATGATTTCAATAACACATTGTTAACACTTGATATTATCATTTTAAACAATCTGTGCCATTTGGATAGGTTTAAAAAATGTTAACTCAAAGGTCTTTTAAATTTTCATTTTAAATGATAGTCAAATAGTACTGAATCACTTAATAACAATTATGTACTTTCCTAGGGAGATCTAACACACCTCTAATTTCTAAAGCTTTGTTAAATTCCATTTTCTCTTTGACACAGTTAAAATATTGGAGATAAGTGACTGGTGTTACAGGTGATGATCTTTGGGAATAGGTCTCAGGGGAAAAATTAAGTAGCCAGTCTATAGATAGAAAGGCTAAGAAGAACAAGGAAAAACTGCAAAGAATAGCCTGCTATTTAATCAAAACCAAAAAAACTATCTGTTTGTTCCTCTGTTTTTTTTCTTCTTAATATTTTTTTTTTTTTTTTTTTTTTTTTTTTTTTTTTGGTATTAAGATATGTGGCAGGTCACTTTAATCTCTGTAGTTACGATTTTTTAATCTATAAATTAGGGGGCTGATATAAATCCTTGTATCTCAAATCAGGGGGTGTGGCAGTGTGTTACAAGTATGCAAATCTTCTGGATTACTGTATGGCACATATTCCTGAAACATCAGCTTTACTTGTGAGTATATGACTTATAACACAGTGCTTATATTAAAACAAACATAAATAGTTAGGCTTCCAAATATATTCACTGATCTTTTAATCTTGCTTTCCAAACCTAATTTCCCCTGACATACATATGTTTTTTTGTTGTTGTTTTCTCTTAATCATACCAAAAATTGAACTAATCAAATTTCATTTAAGGGTATAGAATGTAGCATATTTTATATTATTCTTTATATTATAAATTTGCTGTTATCAAAAGTATACTGTATGCATTGCTATGTAATAATAACTTTTAAAGCAAAGTTTGAGTTATTTGGTGTAGTGATTATTTCTTAAATCAGGCAAAGATTTAAATGAGAAAATTAATCTTCCTTTTAGGTTCTGAAAAACTACAAATTGGTGTTTCTTAAATTTTGACAATTTTCCCCTAAATTTATGGTGACAAAGTTTGTTGCATTGATTTTGTTGATTGATGTGATTTCAAACACAGTTGTATATAAATGTTAGTAATGGGAAATTTAAGAGTTAAGATTATTATTCAAAATGGTCATAATAGTTTTTTCTTTTTTTTGAGAGACAGAGAGCGAGCGAGTGTGTGTGTGTGTGTGTGTGTGCGCGCGCGCGCGTGCGTGTGCGTTGGGGGGAGAGAGGCAGAGGGAGAGGGAGAGGAGAATCTTAAGCAGGCTTCATGCTTAGCGTGGAGCCTGACATGAGGCTCCATCCCATGACCCTGGGACCATGACCTGAGCTGAAGTCAAGAGTTAGATGCTTAACCGACTGAACTACCCAGGTACCCCAGTTTTTCCCTTTATACTTTCTAAAGGAACTGTTGTGAAACCGTAAGGATTAGAAAAACTATATTGTAAGTCTATATAGTAGTTGTCAATGAAAAGTTATATGTAGTAATGTCTATGGTCCTATAGCATGGAGAAGCCTGTGTTGTGACTGTCATTGACCTCAGACATGTCTTTGTTTCAAAAACTGGTCCATATAGATGGCTACTTGGACCAGTTTAGGCTTGCTCCTAGGCTCCTGTGGGTTCTTCTGGGCTTTCTCACTTACCTGTCACCACTCTGTATGTGTCATTTCCCTCATGCTTCCTCTTCACCTGCTCTGAGTGGAATAAAGTGTTATCAATAGTTAAACTATTGATAAACTTCCTTGTACTTCCAAGTCTGACGGTGTCACTAAACCCATTTTGTTGCCTCTAAGTACAGGCTAGAGCCCTGTCATTCTTCTACCAGGGCGGAACAAATTTGCCATATACCATCAGTATTTGGCAGCTTTAACTACTTTTAACTGAGGTGCTGAAGGCAGAGGAATGTGTCTCCTGACTGTTGTTCCCTTGAACTCTCTTGAAGGTTAGAGTTTACTATAAAATGATACTTAGTTCCTTGGCCAGAGGGATGAATGGGGCAGTTTTCAGTATTCAATACTAAAGTTCATATTATGGTCTACAAGCAAGTGGCATTGTGAAAAAACACCCAGAGACATAGGGCCAAGATATTTTATTTTGACCAAAGCTTTCACTGTTGATAAATTTGGTGTGTGTGTGTGTGTGTGTGTGTGTGTGTGTGTGTGTGTGTGTGTAAATGACTTAATGTTCAAATATCTTTCCAGTGATCACGTTTTGGTGTCTCTAGTTTTGCAGAGAAAAAAAGCAAATACTTTGGAAAAAAGATGGATATTTTAGTTTTGTGTATCCTGCCATTGATCTTGTATTTAGAAGCTTAGAGTGTAAAGTCCTGAATGATAAAAGACTTCCTTTCACCTATTTTTTTTGCTTGAAAATTCTTCTCCAGGATGAGTGAATACAGGATTATGTGAAAAATTGTTTTTGTTATTTTTGGATATAGTTCTGAAGGTTATTATTTTGCATTTCTAATTTAGGTGTGTCTACCTGCCATTTTGCCTGGGCTTTTCATTCTGAGGCTGAGGAAGAACTAATTAATATGATTCCGGCAATTCAGAGAGGGGACCCTCAGTGGTCTGAGCTAAGAGCTATGGGAATAGGTTGGTGGGTCAGGAATATTAACACTCTTCGAAGATGCATTGAAAAGGTAACTTTACTTCATTGGATGTTGAAGTTTAAAAAAAAATCTTAAAGGATAAAAGATATCATGTTCCAGAAAATCTTTAGTGGGGAATTAGTTTGTACATCTTGAGATCTTAAAAATTTCTTAAATAAAAAGTTTTGGAGATTCCAAAAACTTGAACTTCATAAAATATGTAGTGTATCAGTTGCCTTTTACCATATATGCTGAGTTTATAATATTTGTAGAATTACTTATGTTCTGCTATCAGTTGAGGTGGTTCCTAGTTTGGGAAAATGCAAAAATCTTTTCTTTTTGGTAACTGAAAGTTTGTCACAGTTATGAAAAGTACAGCATAGAGAATATAGCCAATAAAATTATAATAATACTGTACTGTGACAGATGGTGACTGTACTTACTGTGGTGAACATTACATAATGTGTAGTATTGTCAAATCACTGTTGTACACCTGAAATTAATATAGCATTGTGTGTCAGCTGTACTTTAATAACGATATTAAAAAAAGAAAACAAATCTAAATTTAGAAAGCAAACTTTGGTTCTTATCAGATCATGTTAATTATATATGAGAATTCTTTTTATGTAAAGGATTCTCTGTATGACTAGGTTAGTAAATAGCAAACTTCCTTTGCACACTTAAAATACCATTCCATAAAAGATTTTGATTTATGTGCACTTGAAGAACATATCTGTGGCAGCAAATTAAACATGCTATTAAAAAAATTTTTTTTGAGAGAGAGCATGAATGTGCACATGAGTGGGGGAGGGGTAGAGAGGGAGAGCGAGAGAGAATCCCAGGCAGGCTCCATGCCCAGCACGAAGTCCGACAAGGGGCTCAGTCTCATGACTCTCAGGTCACAACCTGAGCCGAAATCAATAGTTGGATGCTTGACCGACTGAGCCACCCAGGCGCCCCACTACAAAATTTTTTAAAGCAGGTTTTTGGAATCTGTTTTCTGGTAGATTCCCTTTAGAAAAAAAATTTATTAAGTAAGTTGTTAGTGGAAGCTGCAGGTTCTTTCACTGTTGCAGAAACTAACCATTATTGGGCACCCTCTGTGTACCAGCTTTGTGCTAGTTGCTTTTCATAAATTATTTCATTAATCATTTCATCAGTCCTGTGTTACCATCTCCATTTCCACCTGATGGAACTAGGACTAGAGAGGTTAGATAACCAGCCCAAACTGCCAACATTTATAAGTGTTAGATTTAGTCCGTGCCCTTTCTACTCTATAGGGGTTAGGAAAGTGGAATTCTCATTTATTGTTTACTTTTAGGAGTTCATTGACATTCTCGGAAATACAGTTAATGGTACTACATTTGTGAAGTATAAATTTATTTCTCCCAAGAGGAATTCATTCCTCTACAATGGGTGTCTTCAAATTTTAGTGTCAGAAGAATCACCTGTCAAACTTATTTAAAATGCATAGGGGCGCCTGGGTGGCGCAGTCGGTTAAGCGTCCGACTTCAGCCAGGTCACGATCTCGCGGTCCGTGAGTTCGAGCCCCGCGTCGGGCTCTGGGCTGATGGCTCAGAGCCTGGAGCCTGTTTCCGATTCTGTGTCTCCCTCTCTCTCTGCCCCTCCCCCGTTCATGCTCTGTCTCTCTCTGTCCCAAAAATGAATAAACGTTGAAAAAAAAAAAATAAAATAAAATAAAATGCATATCCCCCAGTCCCATTTTCATTTGGTAGGTTGAAGGTGGTTAGGGATGTGCCATATTCATCTCCCTTAAAATCCTGTGTTGCTGGTGTTTATCATGCCTCTCAGATCCCTTTGAAATGTGAGCACAGAGGTGTCATTTTTCCTGTTACATGTAAGGTAGCTGATATCAGTGTTTCTCCCTCAAAATAGGCACAAATGTAAGAAGGAATTTATTCTTACACCAACCAAATAATGTAGTTTCTGGTATATAGGGAAAGTTAATTGTTACAGCATGTAAATAACACAGTACCTACATTAAATTTTTTATATTCCAAAGCAGTGGGAAAAAGAGGGCCTATTTTATCTGAAATGTTTCAGATGTTGTCTACAAAGATCTCTTTAATTTCTTGTCAGCAGTGTGTTTTGTCATTATAATTAACTACCTCTGATATGTACATATGATTTATTTCCATAAGAAATATTAAAATTGAATCAAAGGGATATGTGAATTTGTTGCCTTGAGATGTATTATAAATAATTAGCAAAAAATGAATAAAAATTTCTCTAAAAATTACAACACATCAAAATACTAAGTTAAATGATTGAAGGCAAGAATATACTAAAAAAGGAGAAGAGGAGTAAGCAAGTATTGAGAGTAAATCAGTTTCCATGATGCGGTTTCCCACTCTTCCATGCCTTGGTAGTTTCCTGTTTCACCATCAGTCAATGTGAGCTAATAAAACATCTGTTGTTTTTTTACTGTTATATTTCTCAACTTAGTGATTTGCAGAAGTTATCTAAGTATCTTTGAGAAATAAGATACGGTCAGTATGGTACCATGTTCAGAACAATATAATTATATTACAATAATGTTACTGGCTTAATTTTTAAACTTTTTAACATTGACTTGATCAGTTCTGTATGAATTCAGCAACTTTGTATGAATTCAGCAACTCCATGGAGATTATCAGTTATGTGCTCAAGACTCCCATGGAATTTCTAAGAACTGAAATTTGTCAGCACTTTAAAATAATGGAGCTTCAACCTTCTGTATTTTAATTACATACCAGAAAGAAGATGTCATTCCTTTAGAATTGTCAAAATTTGATTGGAAAAATACTAGAAAAGAATGTTTTTTAAAAAGTATGTTTAAAAAAAACTGGAACACTTAATTTTGTTTGTAGTTTTTAAATGTGTGTGTCTAGTTCCCAAGTCACAATATATAATAAATATTTATTCAATGAGTTGAGAGAACTTTAAATTGTGAAATCACATATACTGTAGCATTTAGCATTTTCGCTTTCACCAAATGTTATGAAAGGTAGCGTTTAATTTTCAAGAAAAGGTCATATCTATTGAATATTCTGCCTTCTTTCTCTAGTTTTCTATGATAGACAGTTATTACTGCCTGTCTTCTAATCCCTTTTCTGCCCCTTACACTGTGACCTTAGAAAATTCACTTAACCTGTCTGTGTCTCATTTGCTTCTAGGAAGTAAAATGGGGGTAATAATAGTACCTCATGGATTGTGGTGATTGAGATAAGTGAAAGGCACTTAGATGGTGCCTGGTGCATGGGAAGTAATCAGTACATGCTAGTTGCTGTTATTATTTTTATTATAATTACTGGCATACAAATGGTTGTCTCTAGGAGTATATAAGCTGCTGGAGATTGTGGAATAGAGCCAACTTTTCTCATTTCCATGGTTACTGTCAATTGTTGGTTAATCGGTTGTAATTCTTTTATCAAATAGTTAATTTAATAGAATATTTTATTTATCATTTAGGTTGCCAAAGCTTCTTTTCAAAGGAACAATGATGCCTTGGATGCTGCATTATTCTACCTTTCAATGAAGAAGAAAGCAGTAGTGTGGGGTCTTTTTAGGTAAATTTCCTCAGTTGTTAACATGATTTAATGGAGTTTTTCTGTGCTGTGAGTCTTCTGATGCTAATGCTTTTGAAAGTACTTAGATGTATGAGCTTTGAACTTGATCAAATCAACTTACTTTTTTGTATCTTGGTTTCTTTATCTGCAAAAAAATGGGCATAATATTTAGGTTAAGTTCAACTTAACCTAAAGGGTGGGATGTTGTTAAAAAAATTGACAAAAGCATTTTGAAAAGTAAAAAAATGCTCTTGCTTTTTATTTACATGTATACAAGATATTTTGAACTTTCCTTATTAGAAGTGAAGTTTGATAACAGATATCTATCACTGAAGTTACTATTTTTTAGATGGATGTTTGAGGTTATTTTCGCTTATTCTACAAAGGATTCAAAATATTTTAAATTTCCTTATCTGCTGATATTTGTGTTCTGGTTCCCAGGTCACAGCATGATGAAAAAATGACAACATTTTTCAGCCACAACTTTAATGAAGATAGATGGCGTAAAGCCGCTTTGAAAAATGCTTTCTCTTTACTTGGAAAACAACGCTTTGAACAATCTGCTGCTTTTTTCTTGTTAGCTGGTTCATTGAAAGATGCCATAGAGGTATAAATAAGAAAACATGACATGAAATACTTCTAAGAGATTGCAAATCTGGAAAGGTCATAGACGAGAATGTAATTTTTTATCTTATGTTTGTAAGGACAACAAATAACTACAGAGGTTACTGAACGTAAATAGTGGAATGGCGATAAAAAAAATTATAAATAAATTCAAGTGTGAAACCTAAATGAAAAATTTTATATAGGGAATATTGCATTTCAAGATAAGTATATGCATTTCAAACATATATGTATGAAAAAATGGCAAAAATGGTTTATGAATATTTTCTTCCTAGCCATCTTATGATTCTGAACTATTTGAAGTGTGTATAGGTCACAATCTCCTTCTCTGGTGTAGACAGGCAGGTACTTTAAGTTCTTTTTCTTCTAACTGAAATTCATAGATAAGGAACTGAAATTCCAATTTATACTGTTTTGTAATGCAGTCATCTTAGATGGTAGAAAATGAATGAAGAGGTAAAACACTGCATTTTTTGATATATAATCCTGGCAGCTGATTAAGAGAGAAATTATGAATGTTTCTGTTTATTTATGAGCTCTTTCTCTTAGGATACTTAATATCATTCTGAACAATCCTAAAAGGTGAAGGAAAAATACTAGATATAACTGGAATGTACTACATGATAGAATAAATAGGAAATATCCAATAAAGAGAAATTCTTTACATTTAGAATTGGTCATATTTTCAAAATTATCTCTGATGTATGATTTTTTTAAATAAAAAATACTTATAATTTTGAATGGGAAGTTTAACTTAGAAGACATTTAGGTGAAGAAGAGAAATGTTGATTGAGAGATGCTTTTATTGCCCAAATGACCTCAGATTCTCAATATGAGTAATTACATTAGAATATAAATTTAACAGTAAAAATAGAATATGTGGCTTTATTTCATGTTTTTTTTGTTATGTAATTAAAAGGTTCTTTTAAAATAGTAATAATTATGCTTATGTGGAAATGTATTTGGAAATTAAGAGGAACTGATACATATAAATTCAAATGTAAGTATATTTAATTTAAAACGAATGTTATTAATTTAAATTGGCCTAAGTCTGATGAGATGTTGATATTTGTCTTAGGCTTATTTTGTTTTATGTCTCATCTTTCTAGCTACTAAGTTCTAGTTTCTTACTCTTCTTGCTATTCCTTAATCTCCTATCAAACAGTCATTTAATTGCCTTTTGCTATCCCAACCTCTGGACCCCTCCCTCCACTATGACAATATAAATGGTAGTTTTCAGGGTATCAGTGGAATATTTCATATCTCTAAATAATTTTCATCAAATAGGTATTTCTTAATATCTTAATTTGTAGGTATGTCTTGAAAAAATGGAAGATATTCAGCTAGCCATGGTTATCGCCCGTTTGTATGAATCTGAATTTGAGACTTCATCCACTTATATATCCATCCTAAATCAGAAGATTTTGGGTTGCCAAAAGGATGGCTCAGGATTTGATTGCAAAAGGTTACATCCTGATCCTTTCCTGCGTAGCCTTGCCTATTGGGTAATGAAAGATTATACCCGAGCTTTAGACACATTATTGGAACAAACACCAAAGGAAGATGATGAATATCAAGGTAGGACATTTGAGGGTTTCTCTTTTTCTTTTTTTCTTTTTTGTTTCTAAGATTTTATTTTTAAGTAATCTCCACACCCAGTGTGGGGCTTGAACTTAAACCCCGAGATCAAGAGTCACATGCTCCACTGACTGAGCCAGCCAGGTGCCCCTCTTTTTCTTTTTTAAAAGAAGACTATTTCTGAACTTACGTTCATTTAGAAAAAAATACAAAACAAAAAACAATTTTATTAAACTGAAACGTGCATAACCTTTACCCATTACATAGTTCTTCCATATTATCATACAGCCATTTTTTTTTTTTTTAAGTAGAAATTTAGTTGTTACACATACTGGTTTAGTGCATGGGCCTTCATTCTTATGTGGTAAGCATTCTTTACTTCTAATTATCCCAAATAGTTTAGATTTTTCAAAGTATCTGGAGGGTATTTATTAGCACTGTTTGCAATAATTTTTTAAAAATAGAACATTTTAAGTGTTTGTTAGTAGAATAATTAAATGATTTATAGTATATCCATACTACAGAAATAGTGTGCCATTAGAAAATGAAGTAGATCAACGTATTAATATTTGCTGTATTATTAAGTGAAAAAAGCTAGATGCAGAACAGTGTGATTCTTGTTGCATTTTATTTACATATGCATGTTGCAAACACATGCATGTGTGTGCATATACGTACTGCATCTAGTCTCCCTCTTCCTCTCCTTTGTTGTTTTCTGGAACAAATCAAAAGTAACTGAATACTGGTTACTGCTTAACTTTGGGGAATAGGTGTGGGGAGATAAAAAACTTTTACTTTTCATTCTGTGTTTTCTAGTTACAATTGGATGATGGGTATTAAGGAGGGCACTTGGTTGTGATGAGCACTGGGTGTTATATGTAAGTGATAAATCACTAAACTCTGCTCCTGAAATGAGTATTACCCTGTATGTTAACTAACTAGAATTTAAATAACAACTTGAAAAATTTTTTATTACATATTATTTTTAAATGCTAAAAAAGCTTGCATGGGTAAAGGGACTAGGGTACCCATTTTTACATTCTTCTTCATAAAGAAGAAATATTTTAATAAATAATATTAACAATTTTAAAGGAAAGGTAATAAAGCCGTTAGGAGAAAAAATAAGTATCTGAGTTTCCCAGGTAATTTTATTAAAATGTATACATTTTTATAGAAGGAAGATTATTTTTATTTCTTAATGTTTTATAGGTTATTTTTTAAACGCTTGTTATTGTGGAAAACTGCAAATATATATAAAAAAAGTGAATAATAGATCTAAAGTCTATGAATCTATCACCCAGCTTCAGTAGTTATCAACTTAAACCAACTTTATGTCATATATACACCCACCATTTTTACCCCCTCCCATTCTAAACATAGATTTATTTTGAAGCAGTTTCCAGCATATCATTTCTTTTGTAAATATTTCAACATGAATCTCCAAAAAATGACTCTTAAACATAACACGTTACCATAACAAAATTTGATTAGTAATCAAAGTAGGCAATGTTCAGATTTTCCTGGTTGTCTCATAAAATCTTATACAATTGATTTGTATAAGATCCTCAAGATTGCTGAGATGTCTCTTTTGTCTACTTTATTATTATTTTTCAATGTTTATTTTGAGAGAGAGTATGTGTGCACATGGGGTGGGAAGAAGGGCAGAGAGAAAGGGAGAGAGAATCCCAAGCAGGCTTCAAGCAGTCCGTGCCAAATCCTACATGGGGCTCAAACTCACAAACTGTGAAATCATGACCTGAGCTGAAATCCAGAGTCAGACACTTAACTGACTGAGCCACCAAGGTGCCCCTGTCTACTTTAATTCGTAGTTTTTCCTCCTTCCTTTTTCTTGTCCCTTGTAATATATTTGTTAAAGAAGTCAGATTGTTTATTTTGTAGTTTCTTACTTTTTAGATTTTGTGTCATTTCATGTTTTCCCCCCATGTTGTCTGTATTTCATATATATTGGTAATTTATGAGATTTTTGGCAGAAATATTTCCTGGTGGTGTGGAGTACTTCTATTAGGGAACTCATAATGTCTGCTTGTTGAGCTTTTTGTTGTGCTAACAGAAATCAGTGATCACTGCATAGATCCGTTATTTCATCAGTGTTCGTCAAGTGATGATACTCTAATTGTGTCATTCTATTCTTCTCTTATGAATTGGAATACTTGCCGAGAGTGTAGTCTCCCTAAGCAGCTGTTTGATTACTCTAAATCCAGTGGTATACATAATGAAGGGAACATAAGTGTTTGATTCTTTCTCTTTACCAGTTTTCAAAATAAGTTTGGTTCACTAGCATACTACAAAGGCAACTAATGAGTTTTTATTTTTATTTATCTGAACTCACAGATTTAGATAGATTTGTGTCTTAATCCATTGTACTTTATTATGGTTGCTCAGATTATCTCATTTTTAACCAGTTGGAGCCTCTACAAGTTCTTGAATCCTTTTGACATTATTTGTTGATAGTGTCTTTGCTTTTTGTTCTGGCAAGATGTTTCAGGCTCATCTTATACATTTCATGCCCCAGACCTGGAAATGGACATCCTTTAGAAGAAGGATCCTTTTAGGTGGGGAATAATAGAGACTACAGCCTGGACATAGGGATCCTCATTTGCTGTTGGTTTGGTCATTGTTTCTAGGCTGTTTTAATGAATGGAGCCAGGATATATATATATGTGTGTATATATGTATATATATACACACATATATATGCATATATATATCCATTTTTTTAAACATGAGCATTCATGAGTTCACACTGAAATTTTTAATTCAATATAAATTATAGATTTTTTCTTTTTAGATTTCAAATCTGTATATAATTAAAAGCTTGAATTCTCATAGCATTAACATATTTGTTATTTTGTATGTATGTGATTGCTTCAGAATAATGATACAAAAATTCTTCATACCAACATGTTTTCATAGCAACAGTTTAAGCTTTTTTTACTTGTTTGTTTGTTTTTAGTAGTTATTTTTGTTTTTGTGGTATATCCCAGTCAGGATGTACAGTCAAATTGCCTATTTTAAAGTCACTTTATAGTTCTTCTCTGTGTGGTTGTGCTACCAGCTTGATATACAGAATCACTTGTTTAATTTTGCTTTTGCTTTTCTTGTGATTTTTTTAAATTTAATTTTTCTTTTTTTTTTTTTTCTTTTTTTTTTTTTTTTTTTTCAACGTTTATTTATTTTTGGGACAGAGAGAGACAGAGCATGAACGGGGGAGGGGCAGAGAGAGAGGGAGACACAGAACCGGAAACAGGCTCCAGGCTCTGAGCCATCAGCCCAGAGCCCGACGCGGGGCTCGAACTCATGGACCGCGAGATCGTGACCTGGCTGAAGTCGGACGCTTAACCGACTGCGCCACCCAGGCGCCCCTAATTTTTCTTTTAAAATTACATACAATGTTGACATGGTTTTTAAATAAAGTATATAAAACCACGGTATTTTCAGAGAAATCTATCTTCTTTCCTGACTTCTCTATCCTGTTCTTCCCTCCCTTTTTTGCAAAGGAACCAATTAATTTTTGTGTATGTGTTTTCTTTCCATTTAAAATATATAAGCAATATTGGGGCTCCTGGGTGGCTCAGTTGGTTGGGCATCCGACTTCAGCTCAGTTCATGATCTCACGGTTCATGGGTTCAAGCCCTGCTTTGGGCTCTGTGCTGACAGCTCAGAGCCTGGATCCTGCTTCAGATTCTGTGTCTCCCTATCTCTCTGCTCCTTCCCCACTTGTTTCTCTTTCTGTCTCTCCCTCCCTCCCTCTCTCTCTCTCTCCCTCCCTCCCTCCCTCTCTCCCTCTCTCCCTCTCCCTCTCCCTCTCTCTCTCTCTCTCAAATATAAACATTAAAAAATTCTAAAAATATATATGTAAGCAATATTAAAATATATAATTTTTAAATATCCTTTATTTTGAGAAAGTGCTGACATTTTATTCTTTTGTAATGTAAGTGCAAATTGACATAGTAACTTGTAATTGTATCTGTTTCATTTCTATAGTTATCATCAAATCTTGTAACCCAGTGGTGTTTAGTTTCTACAACTACCTTCGAACTCATCCTTTGCTTATTCGAAGAAACCTTGCCTCCCCTGAAGGAACTTTGGCAACCTTAGGTCTCAAAACTGAAAAAAACTTTGTTGATAAAATTAACCTTATAGAAAGAAAATTGTTCTTTACCACTGCAAATGCTCATTTTAAAGTTGGATGTCCTGTTCTAGCCTTGGAGGTACTCTCCAAAATTCCAAAAGTTACCAAAATATCTGCCTTACCTTCAGAAAAAGGTCAGCCTGACTATATTTCTAAAAAGACAGATGATGTACCTTCAGAATCAAAGACTCTGAGTGATGTCAGTAGAAGTTCTGGCATTGATTGGTCAAATGTAACTTCATCACAGTTTGACTGGAGTCAGCCAATAGTAAAAGTTGATGAGGAACCTCTTAATCTTGATTGGGGTGAAGAGCATGAGAGTGCCTTAGAAGAAGAAGAAGAAGATGCTGTTGGCTTAATAATGAAAAGTACAGATGCCAGGGAAACAGATAGACAAGATCAGAAGGCCTCAGACCCTAGTATGTTACTGACTCCTCAGGAAGAGGATTGTCTTGAAGGTGATAGTGAAGTTGATGTGATTGCTGAACAACTAAAATTCAGAGCTTGTTTAAAGATCCTCATGACTGAACTAAGAACATTGGCTACAGGTTATGAAGTAGATGGTGGAAAACTCAGATTTCAACTCTATAACTGGCTTGAAAAGGAAATTGCTGCCTTGCATGAGATATGTAACCATGAATCAGTTATTAAAGAATATGCCAGTAAAACGTATTCTAAGGTAGAGAGTGATCTTTTGGACCAGGAAGAAATGATGGACAAACCAGATATAGGTTCCTATGAGCGCCACCAAATAGAAAGACGGAGATTGCAGGCTAAACGAGAACATGCAGAAAGACGAAAGTTGTGGTTACAGAAAAACCAAGATCTCCTCAGAGTGTTTCTTAGTTACTGTAGCCTTCACGGGGCCCAGGGTGGTGGTCTGGCCTCAGTAAGGATGGAACTCAAATTTTTGCTACAAGAATCACAGCAGGTATGAACTTCACTTTTGTTTTCATTCTTGGTTATTTTAATAATTTTAGTCATTCTTTTTTACTAGTTAATGTAAATATGCCCATTTCCTCTATTCATAGGAGGCAGATATTTATGCTCTGCATGTGTCTTTTTAGATCAAAGTTATAGTGATTATGAGTAGGCTTAACAGCTTGAGAGCACAGCTGTTGTCATACTCGCCTTCATATCTTCTGCATCTTACATAGCAACTGGTACAGATTGGGTGCTCAATAAAGTTTTGTAGAATGAGTGAATAAATACTGCTTTTATTCAGATGTTCATCACCAGTGTTTTTTTAAAAAAATATTTATTTTGAGAGAGAGCGAGAGCATGAGTTGGGGAGGGGCAGAGAGAGGGAGAAAGAGAATCCTAAGCTGACAGTGCAGAGCCCAATTCGGGGCTTGATCTCAGTCTCGTGAGATCATGACCTGAGCTGAAATCACGAATTGAATGCTTAACCAATTGAGCCACCCAGGCGCCCCTTATCACTAGTATTTTTATCATATAACTATTTTTTTAAGTTTATTTATTTTGAGAGAGACAGAACGTGAGCAGGGGAGGGGCAGAGAGAGAGAGAGAGCGAGCGGAGAATCCCAAGCAGGCTTCTGGCAGCCAGTGCAGAGCCTGACATGGGGCTCGAACTGAAACAAAATCATGAGTTGGATGCTTAACTGAGCCACTATTAATTGATTTTTTTTTTGTCCTTCATTTTAACTGTCTTGAAAAAAAATCCACTGTAACCCACAGGAAACTACAGTGAAGCAGCTCCAGTCTCCACTACCATTGCCTACCACCCTACCTCTGCTTTCAGCAAGTATTGCTTCAACAAAAACAGTCATAGCTAATCCTGTATTATACTTAAATAATCACATCCATGATATACTTTACACTATTGTTCAGATGAAAACACCACCTCATCCCAGTGTTGGAGATGTGAAGGTAATGTAAAGTTTATATCAGTTGATATTGTACACATTGAGAAGGTAAATATGTTATACTTGTCTTCCTGTTGAACTTAGAGGAAATATTGTAAAGTGCTCTTAATGTGCTACTTCCCCAATCCTAATCAGTTGAAGACTCTTTGTCCAATGAACGTAATTTAAAAGGAAGCATTCCTCTTAATTATGGAAAAGTAGTTTAAGACAAATACTTTTTTGATTATAAAATTATTTTTCTAGACACTATTCTTATCTCTTAATATTCCTTTCAAACTTCCATTTCCATTAAATGAATCATTAATTTAGAAATGTTTATGACTATGTGCCAGGATATTGTGAAAGTATAAGCTCAGGGAGTATCTTTGAGAAAACTACGACTGATCGGAAATATCCCAGAGAAAGTATCCTCGCTACTATTTCCCTGATGATTGTGTTTGCTGGAGGCTGTGCAGTAGTGAGGGGCCATCAGGTTTCAAAGAGTTACTACCTCCAGATGAAACCCATACCCTGTGCTGAAAACTTAAGAACAGATAGATTCCAAAAAACAGTAGGAAGCTTGGCAGGATTTGGAATTGATCAGATAACCTCTGTGCTAGCCTATGTATATTTGTGCTATGCTTTTTCCAGTTCCAGTGGTTGATGTCCCCAACATCTTTGTTTTTTTATTTATTTTACTTCAAAGGCATGTTTGACCTCTAGGAGTACATTCTTCTGAAGGACCCATGAGTTACATCAACCTATTAGAGACTTCCAACCCATAGCATGAATTAATCTGTATTAGTATTTAAGCAGAGATTACTTAAATTATTTGTTAGGTGAATATGGACACTTAGAAAAGGCACTAAATTCTAAGTAAACGTTTCCATTCCTAGAAATTTGTATAAGACATTCAAAGAGTATGAAACTATTTCTAAGTCCCCTTCAAATTTTAAGATTTTATGGGTCTGAAAATGTTGATTCAGTGTGGCATTTTAGGATGTACTTTTGATAATGATAATTTTTAAACTTTCTAAATTTAAAATTCTAAGAGTATGCACTACTCATAAGTACTAAATAAGTTACTTGCTTTCTGAAAACTCAGCCATTTCATACAGTGATTGATACATCTAAACATTTAATTCATTTTTATTGCTAAGATCAAGTATTTATTTTCATCAAGGGAAATTTTGTAAGGCAGTTTAAAATAAAAGCTCTGAAAATTGTATACTTATTTTTATTCTTTTTTTTTTTTTGGAATACTAATCTTTAAGCTAATCATTAGCAGGTAGAACAGTCCCAGTAATAGATGAACATTGGCACTTTGCTCAGGGTCTGGTAAATGGCAGGCTCACAGTTAGTAAATATTTGATAAATGTGTTCTGAATCAGTTAGCTTTGTTGTGGGCATTCATATTAAGTTGGGTGAGTGTTATTTTATAAGTTTTAAAGTAGAGTTAGTAGTCTTAGGATTTAGTGTTATTTATGATATTGCCACTCTGCTGGGTATTTTTTAATATTTAAGATATTACTGTTGTATAGAAATGTTAGTATAAAATGTAATTGTGGCTGTTTTGGTTTTAGGTGCACACACTTCATTCACTAGCAGCATCACTTTCTGCATCAATTTACCAAGCATTATGTGACAGTCATAGCTACAGGTAAAAAAAAAAAAAAAAAAAAAAAAGAAATCATGCTAAATTATTAATACAGCAAAAACATTAAAATGTGCTGGAGTTTATTTCAAAGTTCTATTTCCTAGGGATGGACATATCCTCAAATATGACTGCCATGTATACTCTAATAGATGAGAGAGAATGAGAAATAAAATAACTTTAATTTAGCTGTCACCTAGTAACAACAGAGGCATACAGAAAATGATAAATAGTAAATGGAAATTATCATCATCACTGTCTTTTTTGATTTTAAGAAAAGAATTTTTCACTATTTACTATTTTTCTTTAGGAACCATTTCTTTTAGCATTGGATTAGCTCCTATATTGCTTAACTGTTTTCAGTTGGAAAAGGAAATACTTTTTAAAAAATCAAAAAGGACATTTCTTAACAAAGAATTATTAAAATCATTTTTTCTTACCCATTTACATATAACATAGAAGTCTTTGAAAATGATACCGATGAGAAGTAATGGTTTAAATTTTTCTAAATGTCCTATTACCTTTATTAGTGTATACTGTACATTTTAATGATGAGGGCAGTGTAAGTAGTAAGAAATTGAATCACTAGGAAAGATGACCCAGATTTAAATGAATTAATAAATGAAAAGCCTTGTAATATAAATAGAATCATATTAAATTTATATTAAACATATGTCTAGATTTTTTTTCTTGTAAATTCAGGAGCCTCTTGTGAGAAGATTTGATACAGGCCTCAAAATGGCCTGTACTCTGCTTTCAGTTCAATAAGGATGCGTCGGGAATGTAAATAAGGGAAAAAGAGTTTATTTAATTTACTATGATCATCATAATGATCAAAGCCAACTT
Source organism: Lynx canadensis (assembly GCF_007474595.2). Lineage (NCBI taxonomy): Eukaryota > Metazoa > Chordata > Mammalia > Carnivora > Felidae > Lynx > Lynx canadensis. Next base: position 52,506,894 of record NC_044308.2, read on the forward strand.
GGTTGATATCAGTCACTGGTTAAAATGGCATTTAATGAGAATTCAAATAAATATTTTTTAAATGTGTATTTTCTCATCCTTAGGCTATGATTGACCCTCAAGGGAGTTAGCTTTACTTTCTGCTTTTGTATTTTCCCCAGCTCCACAAAGAGGAGAGAAATAAATATTTAGTCACATTTGGCTTTAGGATTTGATATTTCTAAAATATGATTCTCCAGATTGTAGTTCATATTTTAGTTCAAAGTTAAGGTTGCACAACTTTGCAGAGCTAAGAAATGCAAGAAAATAGCACCCTGAAACTTTCTAATATAGTCTAGTGCTAATAGTTCTCTTCTTACTTTCAGACTCTTTTTTTTTTTTAATAAAAATGGGTGAATATAGAAAAGATTTTCACCCATCTTGAAAAGTTTTTAAAAGGAGTAAATGTCATTCTAATCATCTAAAATAAATATGTATAAAGCACAATTGCCAGTTACCTCTGTTAGGGTGATAAATAACCAAACCTTATTTGTTTTAGCAGTCAGACAGAAGGAAACCAGTTTACAGGAATGGCTTATCAAGGACTTCTTCTAAGTGATCGTCGAAGACTCAGGACCGAAAGTATTGAAGAACATGCAACACCGAATTCTTCTCCTGCTCAGTGGCCAGGTGAGCATTTAAGTGTTTCGGTTTTTAAACCTTATTTGGCAATTCCATTTTAAAAAGTTACTAACTGGTTTCCTGATTGTTGTTCTTTGTGTAATTGGTGAATGGTTTTTTTATTTGTTTGTTTTTCATGATGTTTTCTGCCATGGGTTAGGAATTATTAAGTACTGTAATGTTGTCTGAAGACTCAGGAAGTTAAGGCTTCAAAACCCAGCTGTGTTGACCAGCATAAAAAAGCAAGGTTTAACATCTTTCACAAGGGTGAGCACATCCTCTTCCTTATCCTTAGAAATTCCAAATTAGAGAGCAGTATCACAGAGACATTTTCACAGATGTATCAGAGAGAATACGATTACTCTCAAGTGTAAATTTGTATGTTGGGATAAGAGTGACCATTCTGTGCTGTCTGCCAGTCCTTCTCTTTTTCTGGTTAGCTCTTTTTCTCATCATCCACGTCAGTTATTTCAGACTTCTCCACTCTCTTCATACCTTTTCCTGGTTTGCTGTGTCATTCAGGTTTTACTCTACTTGCTTTATAACTCTGAGTTCACACATTAGTGATTGTTGTGAAGAGTGGCAGTAGAAAGAGGTGACAGACTCAAACTGGATATTTAAAATTGATTTGTGTGTAAGTTTCTAGAAACATTGTTTCCATTTTCATTTTTATTGGAATAAATGAGACTTACAAGAAATTGAAAAAACAGTACAAAGAATTTTTGTATAGCCCCCACCCAGATTCTCCACATGTTAACATTTTGCCATACCTGCTTTAGCATTCATCCTTCTCTTTCTCTCACTGTGTGTGTGTGTATTTACGTATTTTTTTTGAAGTATTTGGGAGCAAGTTGTATACATGATACCCTTTTACATCTAAATATATCATGAGTCTTTCCTAAAAACATTCTCTTACATAACTTTAGCACAGTATTCAAATTCAGCATCTTAACATTGTACAATATTGTTCTTCTCATCTGTAGATCTTTCAGAAATCTCTCCAGCTACCTCACTCGTGTCTTCCATGTGACATTTAGTTGTAATGTCTCATGAATCTCCTGTCTTAGAGTAGTTCTTAATTCTTTTTTTTTTTTTTTGTCTTTCATGATTGATACTTTTGCAGAGTAGTAGACAATTATTTTTTAGAATGTCCCTCAATTTGGGTTTTCCTAACCTTAGTATTAGATTCAGGTTGTATATGTTTGGCATAGATACCACAAAAAAGATACTGTGTGCCCTTAGTTCAGACTGTCAAGAGGCATATGACGTCAGTTAGTTCCATAATTGGTGCTATTAACTCTGATCACCTGTTAAGGTAGTTGCTGCCAAATTTCACATTTGTTAAGCTAATATTTTTTCTTTGTAATCAATAAGTTTCTTTTGAAGAGGTAGTTTGAGACTGTGTAAAATATTATGCTTTCACCCACTAATTTTAGCATCCATTCTTGTCTGAATCAGATATTACTGTGGGGATTACTAGATGGTGATTTTTCTGATTTTATCATTCCTTTTACTTTTAGTTGAAATTGTACTATGAGGAAGAGCTTTCATTTCTCCCCTTTTTATTTATTTATTCACTCATTTATTATATCAGTATAAACTGTGGGCTTATTTTATTCCATAGATTATAATCCATTTCTGTCATTTATCTTGTTGCTCAAATTATGGATATATTACATAATATGGATACATAATTTTGGTTAAGTTACAGATTTGGATTTTTTCTTCTGGAGCTTTTTGCTGATACACTTCTTATGATATTATATACCCATACAGGTGTGAGCTCACTCATTAATCTCTTGAGTTCAGCTCAAGATGAAGACCAGCCAAAATTGAACATTTTGTTGTGTGAAGCTGTTGTTGCTGTTTACTTAAGTTTATTGATACATGCTCTTGCTACAAATTCCTCCAATGAATTGTTTCGACTTGCAGCCCACCCATTAAATAATCGGATGTGGGCTGCTGTTTTTGGAGGGGGTGTGAAGCTTGTTGTGAAACCTCAAAGACAAGCAGAAAATATTGCAGGTAAGATAAATTTGATACCAATTAATATATGTAAATGTAAATAATTTCCAGTGCAAAAGTAAAAGATTTTCTAATGTTACAAGAATTTTTATTTTGAAAATCAGTGATGTTTAAAATCTCATCACTTAGGTTAGAATAGTAAATAACTAAACTCATGTTCAAATAAAAATAAAGTTTCAGTTGAACATTTTTTGATAAACCAGGACAAATTTGAGGAGGATAAAAAAGAAATAGAGGACAGGTGAAGGTAAGTGAGGAGAGTGTTAAAGAATGGAAAGGGAAAAGGATAGTTTTTAGAGAAAAAAGATTTAAATAAATCATCATAATCTTTACAGAGCATGAGAACAGTTGGCTTCATATTAGGTTCATGGTCATGTGCAAGATAGCTTTTCCAGTCATGCATATGGTTTTTAAAATTCCATTTTCTGCCTTTTTTTTTTTTTTTTTTTTTGGTATTTTTTATCCCACTTTTAAAGATGGAAGGATATGTAAGGTGTAGACTGATGATATAGGAAGAGTTTCCATCTTGGTGCTGAAACAGAAATCATGTTAATTCATCCTTGGAAATTATCCTACTACAGATGGGGAATCAATGGCACAAAGAGTTTAAATGGCACTGGCTCTCATCTGTGTCCTTACTGCCCAAGGTTGAATTAAATGAATAAGTTTCTGTATACGTCAAAGTAGGAGAGGATGTCTTAGCCACTTTCATTGCTTTCGCTCCCCCGTATGTGGGTGGGTGACTCTTCATCTTTATCTTGTTCCTACCTTGTTGTAGCCAACCTTAAATTTGAAAATTTTCCCCTCAAATCACTTCTTTCTCTTTCTGAATTTTCTATTATTTTTTTTTCATGGTAATCCATTCATCAAGTCATCCATGCTTAAAACTTCTGAGTGCAGATTCATATTTGCATTCACTTAACACCTACTACGTGACAAAGCAGCGTTGTTGGCTTTGGGATGAATAACACAGACAACCCCTTACCTTCATGAAGCTTACATGTAGTGGAGGTTAGCACACAGTAAACAAATTAACAAATAATAGTATTTCAGTTATGATAAGAACTATGATAAAAATAAAGCAGAGTTAAATGGAGAGTCATGAAGGAAAGGGTTTGGGAACAGTTTAGTTAGAATGGTCAGAAAACACATTTCTGATGAGAGCATGTGAGCAGAGTCCTAGAGAAGTCAGGGATCATACCATGCAGATATCTGGGGTCAGAGTCTTTCAGGCTCTGTAATTTCAGGCAATTACAGATGGTGAAGGGAGTACCAAGGTCATGAGGCATGAGGTAGGACTGAGTTTGGCCTTTTCCAGGAACTACAGAGGAGGCCAGAATGGCTGTTTTAGCTGGGGAAGTTTGGTTGGAGATAGGGTAAGACAACCAGCTGGGAGCAAGGTCATTTAGGATGGTGAAAACTTCAGTAGTTATTATAAAGAAAGATAGGAAACTATTGGCAGGAGTGGCCTAATCTGATTTAGGTTTTTCAGCTCTAGCTGCTATGTGGAGAATAGACTATAGAACAAGAATAAAAGAAGGGGGCTATTGTAATGGTCCACTTAAAAGATAATTGTGGGTTACCATCAAGAATGAATGGATAAACAAAATGTGGTATATATATATATATATATATATATATATATATATATATATACATATATATTCACATACATACACACACATATACATACATACATACATATAGTGGAGTGTTACTCAGTCATTAAAAAGGAACAAAGTACTTATACATGCCATACCAGCATAAAGCTCAAAACTATGCTAAGTGAAAGAAGCCAGACACAGAAGGTCATGTATTTTATTATTCCATTATATGAAATATCCAGAATAGGTAAACCCATAGAGACAGAAAGCAGATTGGTTGTCCAAGGGCTAGAGGGAGGGAAGAGTATGGAGTAACTGTGTAATGACTCTAGAGTTTACATTTGGGAATGAAATGGGATGAGAATGCTCTGGAACTAGATAGAGTTGGTGGTAGCATAACATTGTGAATGTACTAAATGACACTGAATTGTACACTTAAAAATCTTTATTTTTATGTAAATTTTACTAAAAAAAGATAAATGTGGTTTAGCTGAGAGTGGTAGTTGTAGGGCGAAAAGTGGTTATATTCTGGCTATAATTTGATATTGCTGATGGATTTGTTGATGAATTGTGTGTGGGATATGATGGAAGAGGGAACAAGATAGAATTATTGGGGCGCCTGGGTGGCGCAGTCGGTTAAGCGTCCGACTTCAGCCAGGTCACGATCTCGCGGTCCATGAGTTCGAGCCCCGCGTCGGGCTCTGGGCTGATGGCTCAGAGCCTGGAGCCTGTTTCCGATTCTGTGTCTCCCTCTCTCTCTGCCCCTCCCCCGTTCATGCTCTGTCTCTCTCTGTCCCAAAAATAAATAAACGTTGGAAAAAAAAAAAATTAAAAAAAAAAAAAAGATAGAATTATCATTTCTTGTGACTAGTTTTAAGAGAGGAGCTGTTGACTTCTACTTTCTGGCATTCCTCTAGTTAGTTCCTGAATCCTTTTGGTGTTACTTTTATGTGTTCCTCATATCTAACTCTTCTCAGTCTTTACTACCCACTGTAGTCGTTCGCTCTTACATCATCATCTTCCATCTTCTCTGTCATTGACCGAGCAATAGTACCTCAACCTGTGACTAACTTAAGAAGTGTTTGTGAGGATCACCATAGGATAAGCTCCCAGCTTCACATCCACAGCCTAGTCCCAGCCCAGCTCTGCACTCTTCTTGTTATTCCCCTCCTCAGTCAACTGAAGTTGACTCCTTGTCATCCGGGGGAAAAAAGAAAGCAAGATTGCAAGCTGCCAAATAAAATGTATGTGTTTATTTAGGATCTTAGGGATTGCAGTCTGGGAGACACCGAGTCAACCAAAATCAAAAGCATGCTCTGGAGAGACAAAGGAGGCTAGAGTTTTTAAGGAGGAAAGAGGGAATTTACAGAAGTTGTTTTGAAGGAAATGTGATTGGTGCTGGTATAGCTACCGTTACATTCATCTATATGTGATTGGTTGCTAGGGCTGGTGTTAGGTGGAAAGTCCATTCATGTCCATTCTAAATGCAGCAGATGCCTCGGCTTTTAGTGGGGTTCAGCAACAATTACAGAGAATGTGAGACAGGAGATGTGCATAAGCCCCACTTCCTCAATGTCCTCTTGGGTTCATTTTAAATAACCCTCTTAGCAGTGTTTACTCCATTATATTCCTCTATTATCATCGTCATTCACCTAAACCTCTAGTTACTGGTTTCTCTTGTCCCTTCTTTATTTTCACGTGGAGCTTCTCCCTTCTTTTTTAAAGGCATGCTTTACATCCTACAGCTTCAGTGAATCTTTCTTAAACAGCATGGCCAGAAATAATTACTCAAGCACTAATGAATATGTCATGTATTTAATGCATTGTAATAGAATTACTTTAATCTTTGTTCTGAATAGCACACAGTCTGCTTCATGGCAAGATATTCTTTTATGCTCTATCCTCATGTGTGTCTCTGCCATGGTTCCTGGAAAACTAATGCAGATACAAGTAATTTAGTCTAAACTAAAACGTGGCAGGAGTATGTTGAAAGGAAAGTTAACTTTAACTCTAAGATAAATGCTGTTTTCTCCCTCTATCTTTATTCAGCACCTCCTGTTCCTTCCGAAGACATAGATAAACATCGTAGAAGATTTAACATGCGAATGCTCGTCCCTGGACGACCTGTAAAAGATGCTACCCCCCCACCAGTGCCTGCAGAGAGACCATCTTACAAAGAAAAATTTATTCCTCCTGAACTTAGTATGTGGGATTATTTTGTTGCAAAGGTAAGGGGTTTAAGGAATATAAGCTTTTATGTGGGTTTTTTTTTTTTTTATTCTTATGTGTGCATCACATAGGAATGGTGAGGCAGCCTCTGGGTGGAACAAGTATAGTTTAGATATTTAATTTCTCAAGTCCAGAAACTGAATATTCATTCAGGGATGATAAGATGATGATGGTCAGATACTTGATATGGATGGGACAAATGAAAATTGTATAGGATTTGGGTCTAAACCAGAAGTCAGTTTTATTAACATATAATCAGCATCCTTGTTTTCTAGTGACTGGAATACTTGTGTCTGCCATCTAGTTCCCTTTGTCTAATTATCAGTATTTCCCTTGGTCACCATGGAATTAGAGCAAGAGGAGATAGATGGATATTTGGGGGTTTCATCAGGCCAGAGTTCAGCCCCATGACATGTCTCTCTTTCTCCAAAGCAGATAGAACTCTGGGTATCAGAATACTCCCAGAGACTAGATCCATTGTAGTTGCATTTCATATCATGTTCAGTACATGCTACTAGTACTTTCTTTCAGCGCTTTGCTTTTTCAGACTAATCACCTTCCTTCTATTAATGTTGCCCTCTTTACACATGCTAATGTTGTGGTCACCTTGCTGTATGTCCACATAGGAAATATATCTTTCATCATGCCACCTTCCATTTAAAAATTTTATTAGATCTCAGAGTTCTTGAGGTATTGATCCCACTTTTAAAAAGTCTTTCAAGGTGAGTTCTGAAGATTTGCTTTTGTTATCGTAACCAGTTATTTTTCCTTTCCTCCCACTTTTGTTATCTTTGTCATAGATTAATTTCTTATACATATACTACTTTTGGACTGTATTTCCATTGATCAATATCTAGGCTGCACTTCTTTTAATTACTTGTTTTAATATCCACTACAAATGATATCTTTCACCTTAAAAAGATTTCTCAGCTAATCTTGTCTATTTTTTCTTCCCTATGAACTTTGGAATCATCATAAAGCCTCAAAAAAGGAAAAGAAATACCCAGGGGGATTTTTATGGCAATTAACTTAAAACTTATAAATTAATTTTAAAGAATTATAGTTTTTACATGTCTGAGTCTCCTTATATAGCTTTTGGAAGGATTTGTGCTTTCCTTCACTATAGCTGTCTGTTTTCATAAGGGTTTTCCTTTGATATTTTATGTTTTTCAGTGTGTCTTTTTTCTTTCAACTTGTCTAACTAGTTCTCTTGATATATAAGAAAAGGCTTGTTTTCTAATATTTCTGTGATATACTTTTTCTTAAGTATTTATTTGAGAGAGAGAGAGAGAGAGAGAGAGAGAGCCAGAGGGGGAGGGGGAGAGAGAGGGAGAATCCCAAGAAGGCTCCACGCTGTCAGCAGAGCCCCACACTGGGCTCAGTGTCACAAACATGAGATGACCTGAGCCAAAGTCAGGAGTCAGATGCTCAACCAGCTGAGCCACCCAGGCACCCCTCTGTGACATATGTTTTACTATTTCTTTTAATTTACTTTTTGTTGAAGTATAGTTGACATACACTGTTTCAGGTGTACAGTGATTCAGCAGTTCTATACATTACTCTGTACTAACCACAATAAGTGTATCTCTCAGCTGTCACCATGCAACATTATTGCAGTATTATTGACCCTATTCCCTATGCTGTATTTATCATCCCTGTGAACTATTTAGTTTATAACTGGAACTTTGTACCTCTTAATCCTTTTTGCCTCTTTTGCCCATCTCCCTCTGCTCTGGAAACCACTAGTTCTCTGTATGATTTTGTTCCTGTTTTTTTGTTTATTTGTTTTGTTTTTTAGATTCTACATATAAGTGAATCATATGGTATTTGTTTTCTCTGACTCACTTCACTCAGCATAATACCCTCTAGGTCATCCATGTTGTCACAGATGGCGAGATCTCATTCTTTTTAATGGCTGAGTAATACTTCTCTGTGCATGTGCCACATCTTTATAGATTATCAATGGACACTTAGTTCGCTTCCATAACTTGGCTATTACAATTAATGCTCTAGAAGTATTTATATTGTATCTAGGTATTGAGTTTTTTTATTGAATCTGAGAGTTTTGACTAGTTTTCTTGACTTTCGTAGGCCTAGTATCATTTGTGAAAGGAAGTTTTTATTTAGACACCACTTAAAAATGTTCATTAAGTTAAGACAAAAACAACCTGATTATATATTTAAAAAATAACTTTATCTTTTATTGCAGCCATTTCTCCCTTTGTCTGATAGTGGTGTTATATATGATTCTGATGAAAGCATTCATAGTGATGAAGAAGAAGATGATGCTTTTTTTTCAGATACACAAATACAGGAGCACCAAGATCCAAATTCCTATAGGTAACTTTCCTCTCTCTCTCTCTCTCTCTCTCTCTCTTTTGTAAAAAAAAAAAAAAATCCTGACGTTAGGAATTTTAAGTAATACTATCATGAATTTATTATACAAGAGCTGACTTACATTTTCAGGTTAGTAATTCTGTATCTTTGAGGTTAAATTTCTAGAGAGTAGAGTATGTCTTTCACATCTAGTGTCTAAGAATAGCTTACATGTAGAGTGGAAACACAAACATTTTCAGTTAGAAAAAATATGTAATTTATTGATGTGACATTAGAACTTAGTATATGTTCATTGATACGCTATTAGATTGCATGTGACTATAAATCTTTTTCCATTAGGTGGTTTTCAGATATTATAAGTGTATTCCAATTGTACATTGTTAACATATTTTCTATTATATGACAAAGGTTTAAGTTGTTAGAAAAGAACAACTTTTTTTCTGGATTGGAGATTGGGCTAAACAATTGACAGGAATCATTACTATGCTTCTCTCATGATGTTATTTTCAGTGAAGGAGAACTTTTTGTTTGTTTGTTTCCCTTGAACAGCTGGGCTCTTCTGCATTTGACAATGGTTAAGCTAGTACTTCACAACGTCAAGAATTTCTTTCCCATTGCTGGATTGGAATTCTCTGGTAGGTAATTAATGTTCTTAAATATATTAGCATCAAGTTTCTCTTCATAGAAATCTACATAAAAGAGCGTTTGGTACTAAAAATTGGAGATTTGATGAGATCTTGTGTACTTTAGGCTCCAGTCTATGGTTTTAATTCATAGCAAGAACCACTGTTTACCCAGAGGGTTGAAAGAAAAAGCAGGAAATCAGACTGGAGAAGCTAGACATTTTCTTGCTCAATTTAGAGAGCTGGCCTTCTGTTTTGTTAAAAGCACTAAGAATCCAAATAGTATTAGATCAACATTTTCAGGTTTATTTGTATTTTCAGAGGTTTTGGCTCCAAAAATTTCAGAGTTTTTAAATATGTGGATGATGATCAACATTTTTATGAAAACAAGTTGGCATTTCTGTCCTCTTTTAGAATTGCCTGTAACATCACCGTTAGGTATTGCTGTCATTAAAAACTTGGAGAACTGGGAACAGATATTGCAAGAGAAAATGGATCAGTTTGAAGGTCCACCACCTAACTATATCAACACTTACCCAACTGACCTTTCAGTAGGAGCCGGACCAGCTATTCTTCGAAATAAAGCAATGCTAGAACCTGAAAATACTCCATTCAAGTAAGGATGCTTATTTTTTTTTTTAATTTTTTTTAACGTTTATTTATTTTTGAGACAGAGAGAGACAGAGCATGAACAGGGGAGGGGCAGAGAGAGAGGGAGACACAGAATCCAAAACAGGCTCCAGTCTCTGAGCTGTCAGCACAGAGCCCGATACGGGGCTCGAACTCACAGACCGTGAGATCATGACCTGAGCCAAAGTCGGACACTTAACCGACTGAGCCACCCAGGCGCCCCCAAGTAAGGATGCTTATAATGCCCATGAAAATGTAGCCTGGTTTAACTTTTCTGGAAGGTAGTTTGGCAAAATATGCTTATATTATGTTTTTGTAAAAACATTCATAACTTTGAACCTACAGTTCTATTTCTAGCAATATATGTGAAGGAAAACATTAGAATAATCTGGATAGAAAACATTTTTCCCAGGATGACCAATAATTGAATAGATGTATTACTTTTGTAATCAGGAAAAAGCATTTATTATATTTTTGCCATTGTAAGAATTCATACGGAAATATTTTGGGATAATAATCTACATATACAAACAAGGTGCTACTTACATTTTGGCAATAATTTAATAGTAGATATATTAAGGTTTTTTATTGATGTTTTGGTCTTCTACCTGCCCTCCTGTCTGTCCTTTGGATAAGCAGCATACTTTTGTGAGGCACCTGTCCTGTGATTAAGAGTATCACTGATAAACTTGAAAAAACAGGCTTTTTAGCTTTGGGGGGGTTGTTAAAAATGAACTCTGTGACTTTATATTCATTGGTGATGTTATGTAACCAACAGAACCAACCTACAATATAATTTAAAAAGAGAATAATAGCTTCTTTTGACTCTCAGCTCAACCTGTTCATTCAGAGAACCGTGTAATTAGAGAATTAATTGCCAGATAAAGGAGTATTTTTAGAAGAACTAAAAATTAAAAGAAAAAAATTATAAAACTTTGCTGAACTTAATGATGTATCTTCTTTGCAATAGATAATGGAGGGTTTTTTTTTTTTAAAGTTTCTGCAGATATGAAGCACATTTTCTACAGAATTAAATAAGATGTATTCCTTTTTTTTAATAGGTCCCGGGATTCTTCTGCACTTCCAGTCAAAAGACTCTGGCATTTTCTTGTGAAACAAGAAGTCCTTCAAGAGACATTTATTAGATATATCTTCACTAAGAAAAGAAAGCAGAGTGAGGTATTTTGGAAAAAAAAAATTGTTTTGTAATTTTTGTTTAGTTTTAACTTTTTTAGTGATTTACTTTTTGGTTGCAGCCTAATTATCTTTCATACATTATGGGTAATAGTTTACCTGACTACAGTGAATTTCTTCTATAAGATAAAATCTTAGACTTTTCATTTTATAACAATGAGACAACATAGGTCCCTTGGTAAATCACGTATAACCAAGTGAAAGTTGGTACTTCTTTGCAAGGCTTTCCGTTGGGCTTTTACAAATAATAAATATTGTGATGGATTATTTGGGTGATTTAATATATAAATGAGTGTACTCTCTGTTATGATTCTTTGAATATCATTTAACAGGAAATCTAACATAGCCCTTTAAAAGTATTTTGTTTATTTAGCATTTAGAAATGAACAGGATAGGGGCGCCTGGGTGGCGCAGTCGGTTAAGCATCCGACTTCAGCCAGGTCACGATCTCGCGGTCCGTGAGTTCGAGCACCGCGTCGGGCTCTGGGCTGATGGCTCAGAGCCTGGAGCCTGTTTCCGATTCTGTGTCTCCCTCTCTCTCTGCCCCTCCCCCGTTCATGCTCTGTCTCTCTCTGTCCCAAAAATAAATAAACGTTGAAAAAAAAATTAAAAAAAAAAAAAAAAAAGAAATGAACAGGATAAACTTTGGAAACAAATTCAGGATAATTTTTGTGAAAGACTATAAACTACAGAAATATGAATATGTGATGAAGGAAGTTTGCTTTTACAAAGTGATGCAGAAGTTCGACACTGCACAGTGATTTTTAAGCTGATTGTGAATTAGTAATTTAATGTCATACAGGGTTCAAGAAGAATCAGGAATTTGGGAGACTGGTACGTTAGAACTTAAAAATATCTCTTATAAAAGAGGAGGGCACAGATCTGTTACACGAGCATATCAGTCCTTGTGGCTACTTCATGAGATAATGGGCAGCGTAGAGAGTGTACAGAGTAGAGTGTCAGATTAGATTAAAGATTTGGCAAACAAAATCTATGAGAAAAGAACAATGAATTATATTTCACTTAGAAAATTGAAAACTGAGAGGGACAGTTAATATGGCTCTGTTTTCCAAGGTAAAATAGAGAACCACATCTCCATTTGTTAGGGTTTGTTAGGGAAATCACAGATTTCATTCTCTTTCATTTAGTTGACTGTTGACAGTATTTCTTGTAGTGATGCTTCATCCAAATTTCATAAACTAAGAAATAGATTTAACATAAAAGATACCTGCTCAATTAGGACTCTGTTATTCACAGAAAGCCAGTATATTAAAGGATCAGTTTTTTGAGTATTTAGTTCTTCTAATTATTAAATGTAATGATTCCTTGAAAATGGAATATGTTTAATTATTCAGAAGGTTTGTAGCATGGTTTGGTTGGATTGTCAGAGCCTCAAGAGTTGTGGGAAATGAGGTGTCTAGGTTGCTTGAACCCTTAGTCTTGTCTTCAGGATCTGTTCTCTTAGGTTTCCTTCTTCTGTAACTAAGCCTCTCCCTCCTTCTGCCCCTTAGTCTCTCCTTTATATCCCTCAGTCTCTGTGTGGTTGGTATCAGCAGCCCCATATACTGTGTGTTCTCTTCAGATTTTCTACAAGCAGAGGGTCTCCATGAACAGCGAGGTGAAATTTCTTAAAATGCTCTGTAAGCATTGGTTGGCCCAAGGATGGGAAGTACATGGTAGGAGTTTGGTTGGGAGGAAGAATTTTTATCATGTACCCTTTTGTACCTTTTGGATTTCAAATTATTGTGTGGAATTACTATCTTGTTCAGTGCTGTCCAATAGAACTTTCTGTGATAATGGAAATCTATATCTTTTGTATACAATACAATAGTTATTAGGCACATACAGTTACTGAACACTTGCAGTGTACCTAGTATGGGCGCCTGGGTGGCTCAGTTGGTTAGGCATCCAGCTCTTGATTTTGGCTCAGGTCATGATCTCACAGTTTGTGCGTTCGAGCCCTGTGTTGGGGTCTACACTGACAGCATAGAGCCTTCTTGGGATTCTCTCTCTCTCTCCCTCTCTGTCTTGCTCTCCTCTCCGTGCGTGCTCTCTCTCTCTTTCTCTCTCAAAATAGGTAAATACGCTTAAAAAAAAAGTAGCTAGTGTGACTTAATTTTGTTTAAATGGTCACATATGGTTAATGGCTACTGTTTTGAATAGCACAGATCTACTGAAAATTTGTTTTCAGTAAGGAAAAAATTGAAAAAAAGTGTTAAAGCTGTTAAGACAAAATAAAAACTGGTCACTAAGCTCAGAAATATGGAACATTTGTCAAAATTATCCATTCAGTAAGAGTGGATTATCTTTTTAAATTATTAAGTAGGATTGTAGTACTCATAAATTTGGTAAATTCAGTGAATTGATTAATTAGTCAAATTGAAAAACATCCTAAAAATTCTAAAATGTTGGCTCATTTTAAAAAATTACTTAGAAAATTCTCCTGAGAAATGCTGAAATTTTAGGTATATTCATAAGAAGATATTTTTACTCATTGAATATGTTAAAGAAGAACAATATTCCACAAGACAGTTTTTGTGAAATCAGTAAATGTTGCAAAGTCCGCTATTTATGATTAAAGGCAAACAGGTTGTTCAGCAGTTTGGCTTATGTTGAGTGGGCCTTGCACATAGTTACCTTTCCGTCATTGTTCCTCTGTAGCATCCCTAGGCAGTCGCTGAAGGCGTGCACAGAATTTGGCCCTTTTGGTTGAAAGTGAAGCAATCACTTCAAGAAATATTAGGAGGGGTGTATTGCTATGATCAAACCTTCAGAGGTTTCCACAGAAGAGCAGAACTATTATTCTGACTGTAGCCATCCTTGATGACCCTGTCATCAACCAGGAGTAAGCTCTTTGTGTGATTTCTTTCCTGTGCGCCATTTTATCAAACATCTATTTACTTGTAAGGAGAAAATATCGTTTATAGTGAACAGTTGATGTGAATTTCAGTCCCTGACTACCCTTTAATGGATATATTTCTTATGAGTAAGAGTGAAATAATTATCAGTACTTTGAATCTGTGTTCAGAAATAGTGTTAATTTGTATTTGAAATAAACCTCTGTAGGCTAGGAATCTGTGCAGTGCATTTTCTCATACAAGAGAAAATGCATTTTCTCATACAAGAGGTTCCACAACCTCATACAAACAGGTTTTATTTTTTAGACACTGCAGTTTAAATTAGAGCTTTAAGTTACATAACTGGCATACAAATAACTAATTTTTATTTTGAGACAGCTTTTGTGTATGTAATAGGCACATTAATTTTGCCTGTTTTGCTTTGTATTGTTTTCATCTGATGACATCACATTTTACTTAGTTTTTCTTTCTTGATTTTGTGCTTTTAAAAGGGAAGTTTACAAATTACCATCTTTAAGTTATGGAGTGACCATTTCAGTTTGAAATTTTTCATTCTCTTTATAATTTCATTTCATGCATGTGTTTTGTGTTTGTGACGGTGTGGTGTTACTTAGTCTGTAGAAGAACGTGTGGAACAGGTCAGACAAAACTGCGTAGCAGAGGATTGCCACAGCAAGGTAGTGTTCCACGCTCTTGTATTTTTAGCTCATTCTTAAATTTCGAGGAGCTAACCTTCATCTCTAATACTAACCCGTTGGCTAGCCAGCTAATCGAAATACTCGTTGCTCCCATACATCTCAGTGGTGCAGGTTAGGAAACACTCCACCATGTCTGACTTGCTCTTCCTAAGCATTGGTTCTTCTCTTTCCTTCTTCCTGTTCCATCTTCACTTCTGTCCCCTTTTCCAGCCTGTTCTTAAACACGTGGTTATCTTATCTTTCCTCCTTGATCCTGCATCTTCTTTCCTTCTGTCACCTTTGACCCTAAGCCAGTGCACCTTCCTCTCATCAGTCTCCTTCATCCCTTTCTAACTGTTCTTCCCAACTTGTCCTTCTTCCTGTCTTATTACTCTCTTTTAAAATGTTTAATTTCTTACGTGACTTGTTTGTCTTACTGTCTTTTTCTTCCACCCTGTGCCTCTTACTGCATACAAATTTTTACTGCAGTGTCCGCACACTTTTGGAAGAGATGCACCCGGCACGTTGCTGTTACAAATACTAATAAAAACTTACTAGTTATCTTTCATGACAGTTAGTATCCTGTCATCATAATGGAAATCTTTATAGTCAGGATGATTACAGGACATCAGAATTTAAGCTAATTCCAAAGTTAATTCTCAACATACTAAAATTACTGGTACCTTTTTTCTTGCTTCTGCTGCTGCTACACTTTCTTCTTATCCTTCTTTTAATTCTGTGGAATGTGTGTGTGTCTCGCATGGAGCTACACAACAACTAACTGCCGGTAACGTTTTGCAGGTTGAAGCTGATCTGGGCTATCCGGGTGGAAAGGCGAAAATCATTCATAAGGAATCAGATATGATCATGGCATTTTCCATTAATAAGGTAAAAGCTTTAGTCATTGTAAAGATTGTGCCATTATTTTAGTGAAGTCACTTAAATTATTGACTCTGCCTTTGCTTTATAGGCAAACTGTAACGAAATTGTCTTGGCTTCAACACATGATGTACAAGAACTTGATGTTACTTCTCTGCTGGCCTGTCAGTCGTATATATGGATTGGAGAAGAATATGACAGAGAATCCAAAAGGTTAGTCTGCCTTGTGTAGTCCATTTTAAACATAGTATTCTTAAAAAAGAACCCATTAAATGGTTATGCAGATTTGAATTATCTTGAAAAGTATATATATCTCTTTATTTGGGTAGGAAACCAATATAATTGGTTTAGGTGCCAATGAAAGGCTCTTCTTAAATCAGTGAACAAATTACTCATACTTCTGCCATTCCACACAGAACTATTCATAGTGTTTGACTCAGAATAATCCCCAACACCAAAGCCTAATGCCAATAATACAACATTGACATTTAACCCTAACAAAGAAATGTCAGGAATTACACAGTATTCAGCGAATTCAGTTGGTTTGGATAATTAAAACAAAAAGCAGAATATACCAATATGTTAATAAGACTGATTGATAGGTCACATTTAGTGGTAAATTTCATCATTCCTTCTTGATTATCACCTTACAGGCATACCTTTTTTACAGATGAAGATGTAGACAAGTTCATTTTTCAGTAATGCTGTGGATACTGCACTAAGAGTGTTTTGCAACACTTTCCTATTTTGGGGTTTCTCCTCCACATTCGCCCTCCCTCTTGCTTTTCTCCACACTCTTCGACATTTTATGTGCTTGGGAATGGTGCCATCATCACCTCTCTCCTTGTTCTGCAGGGTTCTGTTTTCTTAGGATATAATATTACTAGGTCTCAGTATCATACTGTCAGAGTTGATGTAACCATGTAATATGATATAGTCCATCATAAAAATTACTGTAACATTTTTATGTGATGATTACCAGTACTTGAAGAAGCCTTTAAACTCAGATTTCTTTAAAATGTATGAGTTTGATACATGGGATATCTATATTTGAAGAGACCTTATAATCTTTTTCTATACATGATAAAAATAACATTTGTGTTAAATTCTTCAGAGAAAACATTTGTTCCATCTTGTGTGCAGTAAAATATTTTGTCTCAAGGGGAAAAGTTAACGTATACTAAAATTGCCTCTGATTAGAAACTATATCTAAGTTTTCCTTATGGATATTTATTCATTTTTTAAAAAGTAAAGACTGTCCTGTGGATACATAAGAAGCTGTGTAATTGGAATGTGTGTTAAGAGAACACTTCGTAGTAACACACGCATGTTGTTCACAGTTCAGATGATATTGATTACCGTGGTTCCACTACAACTCTTTACCAGCCCAGTGCCACATCCTATTCAGCAAGTCAGGTGCACCCACCTTCCTCTCTGCCGTGGCTGGGCAGTGGGCAGACGAGCACGGGAGCTAGTGTGGTATGTTACTTACGATTCAGTGTGGTTTCTGGGTGTGGACTCACTCCAGAATAAGTGAAAGTCACTCTGACTCAGGAACGATCCTCAAGATGAGGGCAATGACTAGTTAGCACCCCATAACTAATAATGTTAGTTAGCTAACATACTGTGACTTTCTGTCAGGAGCATGCTTTTCCTCACAACAACCCTAGGTGGTAGGTGACAGTATTATCTCCCATTGTATAGATGGGCAAACTGAGAGGTGCAAAGTGGTAAAGCAGAGACAAAGAGGAGTTGTGTCTACTCTATTTGAAAAATGCATCCATAACATTGTTGTTAGTCACTGTGGTTGAAGGGATCCCATTCTCATGTTCTATTCTGACGAGTCTGGAGAGACTCCTGATTGTCCTCAGGGAGAGCACTTGGAGGAGAGTTCCCTTTATTCTAGATGAAGCCGCTTGGTATCCACATGGTCCATACGGGCCAGGGCTGTGCCAGTACGTGACTGCTGCTGCAGCCTTCAGACAGGTATCATGTGTTCAGTGGTTCAGAACACCCACAACAGGGTATATGTTAGTAATATTCCAGTTGTAAGAGAATAAAGGCTATGAGAATTAGAGTTGGCCTTCCCCTCTCTTCTGCAATGCACTAAATGAATTTGGTTTTTTATCTTCTTTTAAAGCTTATGAAAAGGAATCTCCATAACGTTAAGAGAATGACGTCCCACCCAGTCCATCAGTACTGTAAGTATTTTATTTATGATCCAAAGGATTACAAATGGCCTCTGTCATTTTGAAGTTCATTTATAGAATGGAAAATATTGGAACTCTTTAGCTTTTTCATTTTTTATTTTCTGCTTTTCCTTTCGTGTTTTAGATCTTACAGGTGCTCAGGATGGCAGTGTACGAATGTTTGAATGGACACGACCTCAGCAACTTGTCTGTTTCCGCCAAGCTGGCAATGCAAGAGTTACCAGATTATATTTTAATTCACAAGGCAACAAGGTTGGTTTGGGGGTGGGGTGGGGGTTACTGCACACTTCATCTGAAAAAGGTATTTATGAGGAGATGTTTAGTAAAACTACATCTAAAAACCAATTCAGTGACCCTGGGTTTAAGCTAGGCAGATGGTTTATTGGTGTCTGTTTATATGCCCCCTTGGCTCCCAGTAAAGCACAGATCTTCAGGTTGTTTTATGGATCAATCATCTACCTAAAGATATTAAATACTCTGGAAGGTAAAGAACCCTATTTCTGTTGAGTGTGTTGGTGGTACCTAATAAAAGCACCTGAAATCTTCCAGTTTCTTACTAAAGGAAAACAAAAAAATAGGTATGGAAGAGCACTTAAAAGGTTTCAGGGTATTTTTAGTGCTTAGCTTTCCTGGGACCTACACTATAGAAATAGGTGCAGGCAGAATGTTAAGTGAGATTTCAGTGACTCTCAATCAATGATTTTGCCTTCGATATGGTTATAAGAAGCTGTGTTTAATATTTGTGCCATTCTTACAGTGTGGTGTTGCAGATGGAGAGGGTTTTCTGAGTATCTGGCAAGTAAACCAAACTGCATCAAATCCTAAACCTTACATGGTAAGTATCACTCAGCATTCCCAGAGCACGTCCAGAAGCTGCTTATTTATCAAGTGTCTGTTTAAGACACTAAATCTCATTGGAGATTCACTCATTGGATCTATTGAAAAAGGGACACCTCTGCCCAGCAGCACAGCACCCATTATTTGCCCTAGTTTTAGACCGAAATGACTAAAAAGCAAAAAAGCTTCCTTTTCAGAACTTGAAGGATGACCACTGTATTTGAAAATGTTGAGAGGCTTCCCTATAAGTGTTTCTACTTTTTTGAAAACTCTTAACTTCTTGATAGATTTAAAAAAAAAAAAATTTAAGTGTTTATTTTTGAGAGAGAGAGAGAGCGAGCACAAGTGGAAAAGGGGTAGAGAGAGGGAGACGCAGAATCCGAAGCAGGATCCAGGCTCTGGGCTGTCAGCACAGAGCCCAACGCAGGGCTCGAACCCACGAACTGTGAGATCATGACCTGAGCCAAAGTTGGACACCCCACCGACTGAGCCACCCAGGCACACCCTTTCTTGATATATTTTTAATATAGTACCTAAAGTGAATCACTACCCAATTCTGACAGGTTTCATGTATTCTAGTTTGCTCCAGAATTTTTCTTACTACATTATAAATTAACCAATCCCAATGGGCCACTTCACTCATTAATCCAAATCATATTAAAACATTTGATGATGTAGATAAGCCTATCTTCACTTGGTGGGGGCTCAGTTGGGGTAGGAAGGCTGGAGGGTAATGCTATCCTGCACAGAACTTCTTCTGCACAACTTCATGTATGTTAATTTTCTTTTCTAGACTATATATGTGTGTTCTTAATTATGTATATGAGACAAGATATTTCTCTTAAATTAGTGCCCTGTAGACTGTCATAAAGTTTTTACAGAAACGAAAGTGTTCTTGAATCTGTCCTCTTACCTTCACTCACATCTATATCATGATCATTCCAAACAGAAGAATGTTTTTTAAAATACCTGGACACCCTCCTGAGTCTTCACCTCCAGGTTTCTATTCATTCACCTGATCCAACAAGAAAAGTCATGCCTTGGCTCAGTAAATGGTTTCCCACATACTGGAACATCCTTAAGAGCGGTTTTGGGCAGCCTTAAGGCTATAGATTATTTGCAGGACATTTGACCTTGTTTTTATTACTGCTAAAATCTTCACAGGGAAGGGAAGATGAGGGCAGGGAGCACAGAGATGGTAAGGAAGATGGATGCTTGCATTTAAGTTATGAAGTTAATTTGACTTGAGTTCCTCACAGTGTAGTGTAAGACTAGATGGGCAGGTGGGAGTGTCCCTCTTTGGGCTATTGTTGTTTATTATGATTTATATTATTATGTAAAGTTTATTAAATGTATTTGAGATCATTAGCAAAAATTGTTAAATGGCTTGGTTAAGTTCATCCTATTACTTTGTTAGATAATCTATCAAAACAACCTTTACTTGCATATTATTACCCACTCTTCCAGTTTTAAAGTATCACTGGATATTAGTGAAGAATACGCCAATAATAGCTAATCTGCTTATCACTTTATTCTAGATTTTTAAAACCTGTTTTTTGCGCATGCATATACTGCTAGCAGAACTCTGTGTTTGTGCTGTACCAGATTTTACTGGATTTTTAGGTAACATCATTTGCACTTTATTTTTCATAGAATTGGCAGTGCCACAGTAAAGCCACAAGCGACTTTGCATTTATTACCTCTTCAAGTCTAGTTGCCACATCTGGACAGTCCAATGATAACAGGTAGGTTGACAGAAGCATAAATAATCACATTTTTAAGCAGAAAGGTATTCTTGCTACCAAGTATGGATTTTTTTACTTAGGAGTTTTTGCACCTCTGGATAAAAAACTTGGTTACATAATTCTTAGTAGTTTTCCTTACCAAAAAGAGAAAAACAATGTAGTTTATCAACAAGTATATGTAATTATGTTAAAGTTTTTTTTTTTTTTTTTTGCGCTATTAATTGTCAGCTTCTTGAGACACTGTAGCCACCATACTCTGTACTTTTTTTGACCTGACATCATGTTCGTTGGTGATACTTCCATGAGTAAACACCTCATTTCCCTGTGGTGGTTACCCCTGGGGGTACAGAAGCATCCCCTCTCCTCAGGAAATCATGTCTCCATTTCCCTGGAGTGGTAATGGAAAAGAGATGGGCTTGAGGGATGAGATGGCAGAGACAGGTGGGGCCTTGTGAGACACAACTGTGTGGTTTGAACAGGATAAACTCTTACAAGAGCTACATCCCCAGCTTTTATCCTGATCCTACTTGAGAATCATTGCTTTATAAATCTGAGTGAACAAAAAAGATAGTAAGATGCAATACGTAAAAATATTTGACTTGAAGACAATAACAAAAGCACCTCAAAAATTATTGTTTTCTCTCTATAAGAAATGTATGCCTCTGGGACACATTGGTATCACCTGGAAACAGCCTCATTCATGGTAAGTGAGTTAAGATCTATGATTTTTAATACCCTATGAAGGAATGCTTTCCTGGTTTTATTCTAGCCAGTGAGTGTTTATTCAAGGATGTAAATGAGTGGCTATCTTGCTGAGGTAAAGATCCAACTAGCATAGAATAGCGTTCGTTTTTTTTTACATTTCAAAATATGAAGATTGGTTCTGCTAACGAGGCTTTTTAAGAATTAGTTGCAAAGTATTTGAGCTCAATAGAAAGGAGATATGCTAAAGAATTACCTAACAATAAAGTAAGAACAAGAAATATAAACAGTGCTATTTAAATATTCCTTTGGGGTGCCTGGGTGGTTCAGTCAATTAAGCATCCAACTCTTGATTTCAGCTCAGGTCCTGACCTCAGGGTCATAAGATGGAGCCCTGCATTGGGCTTCATGCTGAGTGTGGAGCCTGCTTGGGACTCTGTCTCTCCCTCTTTCTCTCTGCCCTTTCCTCACTCTCTTTCAAGATAAATAAGCATTTAAAAAGTTTTTTTAATACTATTTCTTTTAAGGCAGTTTTTCTGATTGGAAAAGATACCCTTTTCTTTCTGTTGAAAGAAGGCTCCATGCTCCAATACATTTGGGTTAAACAAAGCTAGATGGATTCTTTTACAGAAAGATTTCTCAGTCTTGTATTATACATACTGATACACGTTCTGAAAATATAGTTATTTCTCAGTTTTGATGGCAATTTTTTTCTGTGAATAATTAATAGCTTTTAAAGATTTGCCCCATATTGGTAGAAGGCTTTAGTTATATTAAAATGCAGAATGCTGGGAAAGGTAACTCTTTCCCTATAGCTGGTCATTTTCACACTGCTGTAGTTGAGTTTGTTACTTACCATACAAGCTGTATGGGCAGGAACTAGGATAGTGTAAATACTCATTGTGGTGGGGATTAATGTGGTGGCTGAGTGTGTCATTGGGAAGCTTGGTCTCCTCTGCACTTTGGCTGCTATAGGCTTCTTACAAGGCAGCATAACTTAGTGTGGGCTTAAGGTTTAAGCTTCCTGCAGGTGTTTTCATATTGAGATTATGGGTAAGGATGTTTTTTCTGTCAGTGCTTGGAATCTTTTTTTTAATACTTGGATCATGATTACACAAATTGAAATTAAAAATTGGTAATTTCTGTATTATTTAAATGTGCATTCAAACATTACCAGAATTGCAAGATTATTTGGGAAAGACTCAGTATTTTTCTTCTTCAGGTTTCACATGCCATGATCACGGTGCCACCGTACTCCAGTACGCGCCAAAACAGCAGCTCCTCATCTCCGGTGGTCGGAAAGGCTATGTCTGCATTTTTGACATCAGGCAAAGACAGCTACTTCACACGTTCCAGGCGCATGACTCCGCTATTAAGGCTCTGGCCCTGGCTCCCTGTGAGGAGTATTTCACTACAGGCTCAGCAGAAGGGAACATAAAGGTGAGTCAGTATAAAAAGTTGGAACATGCTAAGTGTTATCTGTATCTGCTGTGAAGACTGGGGAAAAAATGACCCCACTGCACTCTTTGAAATGTGGCCGTAAAGTAAGGCTTTGTGAGATAGTGAAGGCCTCTTGACACCCTTCCTCCCTTAGTACTATGTGGTTCTTTCTAGCTTAAGAAGCTTTAAAGAACTCTGTTTTGAATTAAGAGTTGTTAGTACATAGAATTTTTTGTAACATTATTTTGGCTCCTCAGGACCTCCTGTCTCCCCTCTTCTGCCTCCTAGTACCTTACTCTGTTGTGTATAGTTGAGGTGAGGTTTCTGAAAAGGGAGATGGTAAGGTTCTACTTATAATGCCCCAGGGCTTCCCTTGACATTAGCAATGTATCTAATTCGCTTAAATATTTAATTGAATTAGAGATGGAGGTATATGTGGTTAATATGAAACTATAAGAGGGTGTGAAGAAGAGACAGTGAAATGTAACAATAGTAAATGAATCACGTGAATGGCATCAATCAGTTAAGCCTTTAGGAAGGTGGGGTAGGGGGTGGGTACTGGGAAGTTGGGCCAGTTCAGGGCAACAGAAATGAAGGGCATGTTTCTGCTTTTGGTCTCTTTCTGTTTTTTAAAGACTTAACACTTTGTGTTTTCACTTTCTTCTCAATTAGGTTTGGAGATTGACAGGCCATGGCCTGATTCATTCATTCAAAAATGAGCATGCGAAGCAGTCCATATTCAGAAACCTTGGGGCTGGGGTCATGCAGATTGACATCATCCCTGGCAACCGGATCTTCTCCTGTGGGGCAGATGGCACGCTCAAAACAAGGGTTTTGCCCAATGCTTTTAACATCCCTAACAGAATTCTTGACATTCTATAGACTTAAAGATTGGGGCTTTATTTTTATAAACACTTCAGTTAAAAAATACTCTATTAATAGGCATTTCTGCTTTCCAAGCAGCTGTTAACACCTTGAAAACAATACAGAGAATCTCTGTAGAATTGGGAACTGATCAAGCTGAGTGTTGCCCATACAGGTTGGTAGAATGACTGTGCATGTACCTTGTCATCATGCTGACATACTTAAAAACAAAAACAAAACCTAGTGTTGTACGAAGGGTAGCTATTCTTTACAGCATTTAGCAAACCTGATTCAGAAAACATCTGAGGTTAGAAGTTAGCATATTAGTAATTTACAACAACAGGAAGGACCTTCATACCAAATTGAGGAAAGAAATGTTGCTGATTCAGGTTTTCCTTTCTTGTCTTCCCACTGATGGAAGCATGCCTGCAGCTCCTGCGTTGAATGAAGGATAGTCACAAGGTGTTAGAAAGTCTAGATCACCAGAAACACTTTCTGAGCTGTGGAGCAGTGTGCAGTGACTAGTTCTCTGCTGGGAGAGGTCATTTCCATTCTTTACTGCTGATTATTTTTCCTGTTAGTGTTTATACTGAGCTAGTACTGTAACTTGCAAATGAGTGCAAATTTAAATGCAATGTTTTCCTCACAATTTGCACACTCACATTTTTTGGACTGCTCGTTTTTCTATTTAAATATTTGCCTTCATGTTAGGAATGTAATACTTGTGACCATGACATATTTGTAGTTGACCTAACATACCAGTTTAGTACTTTTTCTTTCAGGGTTAAACCCCCACAACATTTAAGGCTATGTTGAAACTACACCAATAGAGCATTTCATATCATAATTTGAATGAATGTTAGGCTTTTTGTGGCCAGTTAATAGTTGATGAGATTGGTGATATTATTTATTACCACAGCCTATTGTATAAACTATGCAGAGTTAAATATTATTTGCTTATAAATTATTAGCCAGTGTCCTATTTTGATGTACCTCCTTGGTTATGACCAAAAAATGTTCTTGAGATACTGAAACCAATGTCTGTGTGTTTAAATGTTTACCAGCAAATTGTCTCATCATGTTAATGAGAATGTTAAATGCCTGTGTGGTAAATAGTAAAATTTAATGGCATAAAAGCACCTTTCTCTGAAGGCGATGTGATGTTCAGGCTGTGAAATACATATGTAAAAGAAAAATAAATGTTATTTGTTAGAGTTTTACCTTAGTTTGGTCTGGAATTCTTTAATATTTTTAACTACTTGAGATCATTTTAAATTTGATCAAATATTTCAATAGAGTTTGTAAGCTACTAGGCAGTTCATTTATGCACAGATATTTACTGAGTACTTTCTAGATCAGAAGCCATTCTAGGAAATGGGACACACCCATGAGCCAGACGGCACTCAGCAATGGCATTTAGTGGGGTAAGAACTAACGTCACTGTACCTTCTCTCGTTTATTGAATTACATGCGGAGTTTGGTGAGGACACTGGTGAAGGAGCTAAGTCAGGAGCAGTGCTGTGTGGAGAAGGTGGACGTCTGAGTACACAGAAATGCAAACTGGGCAGAAACCGCACATCTATGCATACGCTTCCCACAATTTAGTACCCAGTAACCTGAGCATGTTGCATCCCCTCCATTTTTGTCTGTTCTAACATAGGACCAGCTGATTCAGTCAGTCTGAACTGAGATTCAGACTTCTCAGTGGCTGCCACTATTTGCTGGAAAGACTAACCTTTCTCTACTGAATTGTCAAAGGTTAGCTGACTGCATTTTGTAGACCCACTTCTGGACTCTGTCCTACTGATCTATTTGTCTCTTCTTTTGCCAGTACCATACTGTCTTGATTAACTTTATAGTAAATCTTGAAGCATTTTCTGCACCTATTGATTGATTTTTCTTCTTTAGCCTATTGATAGGGTAGATTACATTAATTGATTTTTGAATATTGAACCGGTTTTACAAAACTAGAGTTAATCTCAGTCATGGTTTCTAATTCTTTATATGCGTTTCTGTATCCAGAAACGCATATAGAGTGAAGATAAACAAATGGAAAGCTAGTCTGTGCTCATGGATTGGAAGGACAAATATTATTAAAATGCTCATACTGCTCAAAGCAATCTATAGATTCAGTGCAATTCTTATCAAAATACCAATAGTATTTTTCAAAGAACTAGAAGAAATAATTATAAAATTTGTTTGGAACCACACACACACATACACACACGCACACCCAAATAGCTAAAGAAGTCTTGAAAAAGAAGAGCAAAGCTGGAGGTATCATAATTCCAGATTTCAAGATATACCAGAGAGCTGTAGCAAACCAGTGTGGTACTGACACAAAAAAAGATGCATATACTGTTGGAACAGAATAGAGAGCACAGAAATAAATCCATGAGTATTTGGTTAAGTAACCTATGACAAAGGCGATAACAATATGCAATGCAAAGATAGTCTCTTCAACAAATGTGTTGGGAAAACTTGACAGCCACTGCAAAATAATGAAACTGGATCACTTTCTTACACTATACATAAAAATAAGCTTGACAGGGATTAAAGATGTAAATGTGAGACCTGAATACTCTAGAAGACAGCATAGGAAGTAGTTTCTCTGACATTGGACATAGTAACATTTTTCTAGATCGGTCTCCAGAGGTGGGGGAAACAAAAGCAAAAATAAACTACTGGGACCTCATCAAAATAAAAAGCTGCTGTACAGCAAAGGAAATGATCAACAAAAAGGAACCTACTGAATGAGAAGATATTTGCAAATGACATATCTAATAAAGGGTTTGTATCCAGATATACGAAGACCTCCTACAACTCAACACCCAAAAAACAAATAATTAAAAAATGGGCAGAGATAAGAACAGACATTTCTCCAGATATCTAGATGGCCAACAGACACATGAAAAGATGCTCAACATCACTAATCGTCAAGGAAATACAAATCAAAAGTGCAATGAGATATCACCTCACACCTATCAGAATGGATAAAATTGAAAACACAAGAAACAACAAATGTTGACAAGGGTTTGGAAAAAAAGGAACCCTTATACACCATTGATAGGAATGCAAACTGGTACAGCTTCTGTGGAAAACACAATGGATGTTCCTCGAAAATTAAAAACAGAATGACCATAAGACCCAGTAATTCCACTCCTGGGTATTTACCCAAAGAATACAAAAATGCTAATTCAAAAGGGTATATGCACCCCTATGTTATTGTAGCATTATTTATAATAACCAAATTACAGAAAGCAACACAGGTGTCCATCAAGAGCTGAATGGGCAAAGAAGATTGGTACACACACACAGGAATATTAGTCACAAGAAAAATGAAATCTTTCCATTTCCAATAACATGGATGAATCTAGAGGGTATTATGCTAAGTGAAATAAGTCACAGAAATACAGTAAATACCCTAAGATTTTATTCGTATGTGGAATTTAACAAAACAAATGATCCAAAAAAATGAGGACAAGATCAAGATCCTCCCCCACCTAGGTTCTTAAATATATAGAGTTGGTGGTTACCAGAGGGGAGGTGGGGGAGAGGATAGGTGAAATAGATGAAGGGGATTAAAAGTACACTTATCTTGATGAGCACTGAGTAATGTATACAATTTTGAATCACTATATTATATACCTGAAATATAACACTATGTTCATTATACTGGAATTAAAATTGTTAAAGAAAAAATTCAGCCAAATCAACTGCACAGAGGGAAGCTTTTCCAAAACCTTTTTCAGGAATAAAGTACTCGGTCACTTGGTGTTAATCTAGAGGCATTATGACTTTAGATGGTTGATAATAAAAAATTACAGTATGTTGTTAAAAAAAATTTACTGAGAGTACATTAAAGACTTGAAAGTGAGACCAGAAACCGTAAAACTCATAGATGAAAACACAGGGGTTAAGGTTCTAGTCACTGGTTATGGCAATGGGTTTTGGTTGTGACACCAAAAGCAAGGGCAGAAAAGGCAAAACTAAACAAGTGGGACTCCATCAAATTGAAAAGCTTCTGTAAAGCTAAGGACATTATCAACAAAATGAAAAGGCCAGATATACAAGGGGAGAAACTATTTGTAAAGCATGTATCTGATGAGGTGAATATCCACAATATATAAAGATAGCAACAAAAGTGTGATTAAATATGGGCAGAGGATCTCAACAGACATTTGCCAAAGAAGTCATATGGAGGACCAAGAGTTAAATGCTCAATATCACTCCTCATCAGCAAAATGCAAATCAAAACTACAATGACATATCTCACAACTGCTCCCTGGCTATCATCAAGAAGCCAAGACATTAGTGTTGGTGAGGATGTAGAGAAGGGTGAGCCCTTGAATGCCCTTGGTGGCAATGTAAATTGACACAGCCACTATGGAAGACAGAATGGAGATTCCTCAAAACATTAAAAATAGAACTACCATGTGATCCTGCAACTCTGCTTCTGAGTATCCAAAGAAAATAAAAACACTAACTTGAGAAGACACATGCACCCCCATGCTTACTGCAGCATACTTACAATAGGCAAGGTATGGAAACAACAGAAGTGTCCACAGGTGGATGAATGGATAGAGAAAATGGGGTATATATGTACACAATGGGATCATGTGTACATAAACAAGAAGGCTTATTTGCAACAACACAGATGGACCTTGGGAATATTGTGCCCAGTGGAATGAATCAGACTGATCTCACTTACTGGTGGAATCTTAACAAGAAAAAAAAAAATAACAACCAAGAAACAAACTCAAAAACCAAACTGAGTTCATAGATCTAGAGAAAAATTTGGTGGTTTCCAGAGGCAGGGAAAAGTGGGAGGTAGATGAGTGGGTGACTAAGGTTAAAAAGCACCAACTCCCAGCTTTAGGAAAAACAAAAAGTCCAGGGATGTAATGTACATACAGCACAGTAATTACCAATACTGTACTGTGTATTTGAAAGTTAAGAGAATACATCTTAAAAGTTCTCATCACAAGAAAACACGTTAGTAACAATTTGTGGCAATATATGTTAACTAGACTTAGTGTGGTGGTCATTTCACAATATATACAAATACTGAACCATTATGTTGGGCACCTGAAGCTAGTTTAATGTTAGCTCTTCATTATACCTCAATTAAGGGGCACCTGGGTGGCTCAGTCGGTTAAGTGTCCGACTTCTTCTCAGGTCATGGTCTCACGGTTCATGGGTTTGAGCGCCGCATTGGGTTCTGTGCTGACAGCTCAGAGCCTGGAGCCTGCTTCACATTCTGTGTCTCTTTCTCTCTCTGCCCCTCCCCTGCCCATGCTCTCTCTCTTTCTCAAAAATAAATAAACATTAAAAAAATCAAAATAGTATGGTATTGGCATAAAAATTGACACAAAGGAACAGAATAGGGAACCTAGAAATAAACCCACTCATCTGTGACCACCTTATGACCAGGAGTCAAGAGTAAACAATGGAAAGAAGATAGTCTCTGCAATAAATTGCTGGGAAAAGTAGACAGCCACAGGCAAAAGGATGAGAGTGGACTCCTCCTCTCTTACACCATATATGAAAGAATCAACTCGAATTGGGTTAAAGACATGAACATGAGACCTGAAATCCTAAAACTCCTAGGTGAAAACACAGTAGGTAAGTTCTTTGATGTAAATCTTGGCAATGATTTTTTTGATTCGTCCCCCAAAGCAAAGGCAACCAAAGCAAAAACAAACAAGTGAGATTACACCAAACTAAAAAGCTCCCACCCAGCCAAGGAATCCATTAGGAAATGAAAAGGCAAGCTGCAGAATGGGAGAACAAACATTAACACATCATATCTGATAGGGGTTGATATCCATAACATCTAACAAATGCATATGACTCAGTAGAAAGAAATGAAACCATCCAATTAGAAAATGCCCAAGGGCACCAAGTAGATAGACATTTCCCCCAAATAAGAGTAGCCAGGAGGAAGGTGAAAAGGGGCTCAACATCATGAATTGGAGAGATGCAAATCTAAACCACAATGACAGCACTTCACACCTGTTAAAACAACAAAGAGATAACATCAAATAGAAATGTAACAAAGGGATAACAAGTATCGGTAAGGATGAGAAAAAGGGATTTCCTTTTCACTGTTGTTGGCAATATAAATTGCTACGGTGATATAGAGAATATTATGGAGGTTCAAATTATTAAAAATTGAACTTTCATATGATTCCATATTCCAGTCTGGGTATATACCCAAAGGGAATGAAATCTCTATCTGAAAAAGCTGTTTGCATCCAAATGTTCATTGTAGCCATAGCTATAATTACAATGACAGCCTAATTCGGAAACAACCTATTTGATCATTCACCCTGAGGTTCATGCTTGAGGGCATTATGCTCAGTGAAATTAAGTCTGGCAGAGAAAGATATTCTTATGATCTCACTTACATGTGGAATCTAAGAAAATCCAATTTAAGGAGATAGAGAATAGATTATTTGTTGGTGGGGGGGGGCTTGTCAGTGGGAAATACATGAATGTGAGGTAAAGATAACAGCTTCCAGTTATAGAATATGTAAGTTCTGAGGATAGAATGTATAACGTCTATATTTAACAATAACATATTGCATAATTGATGATTGCTAGAAGAGTAGACTTTTTAAAGTTCTCATCACACACACACACACACAGTTCCCATCACAAGAAAAGAATTTATGTAAGGTGATAGATGTTAGCTAAACTTACTGTGATAATTTTTTCACTTTACATATATCCTATAATTATGTTGTACACCTAAAACTAAGGAACGTTATACGTCAATTATTGCTCAAACTGGGGATAAAAGCAAGGGAGACCTAATTGCCTTGCCAAAAAAGAAGCACAAAAAGAATGTGAAATAAAGACTTCAACAAAGAAAAGGTAAATGAATTTATCACCAGCAGATCTGCACTAAGAAATGTGAAAGTCATGTATAGGAAGTCAGTCCCTCAATCCAAAGAGGAATGATACTAGATGGAGATCTATCTGCACAAAGAAACACAAATCACCAACACTGGTAACTACATAGGCAAAGAATAGACTTCTTTCTTCATTATTAAAATATATTTAAAAGATGACTGTCTACTTGAATCAAAAATACTAATGCTTGCTGGTTGCATACCATATGTACAAGTAAAATGCATAAGAACAATAGCACAAAGGCCAGGAGAAGAGAATGGAAATATATTGTTCTAAGTTTCTTGTGCTAAAAAAGTACAGGTACACTGATAAAAATACACACGATAAACTCTAAAGGAAAATAAAACAACAGTAAGTTGTTTGTAACAACTTATACTTATTATAACCAAAAGCCCAGAAAGAAAATAAGGTGGAGTTATTAAAAAATTCAATCAGTTCAAAAAACAGCAGAAAAAGAAAAACAACAGATGAGACAATATCAAGATTATAGATTTAAGTCACCCATAACAATAATTACATTAAATGTAAATGGTCTAGCCAAGGGTCAGCAAACCTTTTCTTAAAGGGTTAAATAGTAATTATTTTATGTTTGCAGCAGGTTTCTGTAGCAATTACATAACTCTGTTGTAGCACAAAAAAACAAAAAAACAGTGTCAGTCAATACATAAAGAAATGAGTGTGGCTGCATTCTAATAAAACATTATTTACGGGGCGCCTGGGTGGCGCAGTCGGTTAAGCGTCCGACTTCAGCCAGGTCATGATCTCGCGGTCCGTGAGTTCGAGCCCCGCGTCGGGCTCTGGGCTGATGGCTCGGAGCCTGGAGCCTGTTTCCGATTCTGTGTCTCCCTCTCTCTCTACCCCTCCCCCGTTCATGCTCTGTCTCTCTCTGTCTCAAAAATAAATAAACGTTAAAAAAAAAAAAAACAAAAAAAAACACACTATTTACAAAAATAGGTAACCTAGCAGACTGTAGTTCACTAATTCCTTGTTTAAATACCTCCATTAAAAGGCAGAATGATTGTTGCAAGGGAATATCTCATTGTGGTTTTGATTTGTATTTCTCTGATAATTAGTGATGTTGACCATCTTTTCATGTGTTGGCCATCTGTATGTCTTCTTTGGAAAAATGTCTATACAGGTCTTTTGTCCATTTTTTAAATCATCATCATCATCAGGTGTTGAATATAGTGGCTAGTATCAAAGAGACCAGAAACAACACGTGTTGGCAAGGATGTAGAGACAAGGGAACCCTCGTGTACTGTTGGTGGGAAGGTAAATTGGTGCAGCCACTGTGGAAAACAGTATGAAGTTTCCTAAAAAAATTAAAAACAGAAGTACCATATGATGCAGTAACTCAACTTCTTGGTATCTACCTGAAGGAAACAAACACTAATTTGTAAAGATATACACATCCCTATGCTTACTGCGGTGTTATTTACAATAGCCAAGATATGGAAGCAACCTAAGTGTCCAATGATAGATGAAGGGGTAAAGAAAGATGTGGTGTATATACACAATGGACTATTACTCAGCCATAAGAAAGAATGAGTTCTTGCTATGTGAGACAACATAGATGGACCTAGAGGATATTATGATAAGTAAAATGAGCTAGACAAAGACAAATACAATATGATTTCACTTATATGTAGAATTGAAAAAACAAAATGCACACAAAAAAAGCATAAATAGAATGTAAGTACAGAGAAGAAACTGGTGGTTGCCAGAGGGGAGGAGGCGAAGGGAGTGGGAGACACAAGCTTCTAGTTATGGAATGAGTAAGTCACAGGGATAAAAAATACAATATAGGGAATATAGTCAATGATATTCTAATAGCGTTCTATGATGACAGATGGTAGTTATACTTGTGGTGAGTTTAATAGAGTTGTCGAACCACTATGTTGTACATCTGAAAATAATGTAACATTATGTGTCAACTAAACTTCAATAAAACAAAAAGAGGAACAGACTCATAAATACAGAAAATACATTAAGTCCTTTGGGTTTTTAATGGAGGCTTCATTACACAGCCATGCTTGATTACATCACTGGCCGCTGGCAACTGATTTAACCTCCAACCCATCTCCTCTCCCTGGAGGTCAGGGTGGGACTCAAAGTCCCAACCTTCTAATGACATATTTGGGTGCCCTGGCAACCAGCCTCCATCCTTAGGTTGTTTAGGGGCTTTTCAAAAGTCACCTCATTAACAATAAAAGACATTTTTTATGGCTCTAATCACAGGAAATTCCAATAGTTTTAGGAGCTCTGTGTAAGAAAAGGGGACAAAGAACAAATATGTATGTCTAATTCTAAATCACAGTATCACACCAAGGGTCAGCAAACTGCACTGTAGGTCAAATAAAGCCTACCACCTGTTTTTGTACAATCTGTAAGCTAAGAATGGTTTTCTACATTTTTAAATAGTTGAGAGTCAAAAGAAAAACATTTTATGACACTTGAAAATTATAAAATTCAAATTTCAATGCCCAGAAAGTTTTTTTGAAATATAGCCATGCTTCCTCACTTATGTGTGGTCTAGGATTGTTTTTAGCTACAACAGCAGAGTTAAACAGTTAAGCAGAGACAGTGTGGCCTACAAAGCCTAAATTATTATCAGACCTTTTGCAGAAAAAAAAATTGCCAACAAGCTTACTTAGTGTAACCCAGCCCTGAATTTCCTCTGTTTCCAAATGACCACAAATACTACACACAATGAAATTTGGAAGCAGCCAACCTAGATATCCCCATCCCATACGGCAGGTTCCGAATCTTTCCCTGCCTGGGTCCTCACCTTGGTACAGCGAACTTCTCTGACTGTGAGTTTCACCTTCTTCTGAGCTTGGCAACTCTGATCAAGTCCAAGGTCGGGTCCTCATTTTTTCCTGCTCTCTACTGCAAGAGATCAGAGCCTCTTTGTATGCTGCGAAGGAGGCCCTACCTGGGCTTTCTCACGTAGCTTTCACTTGGCAATTAATTGGTTTCAGCGTTTTATCTTTTTCCAGAGGGCCAATCAAGCTTAGCAACAGCCTCCCTCCTGATTTTGTTTCCTTTTTAGTCCCTATTTCTCCCTAATTCTCAAACATCTGATACATAACATTAGCTAAGGTATTCCTTTCCACTGGTATACCATTCATCACCAAAGTCTTAACAAATGGACCATCGCATTGTCCCAAAGGCTAATTGTGCTCAATCTACTACCAGCAATGGGGTCCTCATTGTAAACAGGTGGTGAATGATCCAGCTCCAAAACCTGATCTCAGTGGCTTCTTTTTAGGACCACATCTGTTTAGGGTTGCAGGACTCCCAGTCAAATTAGAATTTCAGACAAACAAGTTTTAATTGTAAATATATTCTGTACCATACCTGGGACGTACTTACACTAAAAATGTTGTGATTGTTCTTTATCTCAATTTAAGTCTTAACTGGGCATCCCGGAGTTTATCTGGCAACTCTACAATAGGTTGGGTTTCCCAGGAAGCAAGCTCTGGGATGGAGTTCAGCCAGGAGGATGTCATTGAGAAGTGCCCTTGATTCAGCACCTGTGGAAGGGAGGATGGAAGGGCAGAGGGAAAAGTCCATTTTTTTCATTATTAGAGTCAGTTTTATTGTAAATTCGTTACATTGCTAAGAACCATTTTTGGGGATGTGAAGTGTTAACCGCCTAATCAAACAGGCCAGCAGACAGAAACTGTGGTGTGGTGTCCCTGATGCAGTCCCTCAACCCTCGAATAAGGCTGCAAGAATCTGATTCTCCATAAGGATGAACTGTAAAAGTAACAATAATTTATCAAGAATTATATCATTTTCATAGCATTTGTCATTTGACACAGAAAAATCAAAGGAGGTAAGTAATACTATTATACATTTTACAGATGAAACAGAGGCTGAGGGATTAAGATACCTGCCCAAATTCACACCAATTCAGTTTTTTGAAATCTGTCTTATTTTTAGATCAAAATGTTATGTTCTTTCCAATTGCTTTGCCTATGTCAATAAATTAGCAGATCTTCACTGAGTTTATGTCTGTCTCTAGTTCTAGTTACTGGTTTCTACATTTTTCGGGTTTTCCTATAGAGAACACATAGTCCGTATCAACGACTTTTCAGTATTCAGGAGTCAGCAAATTCCAAGAGTTTCAACAGAGGAGCAACCAATGTAATTCTTCCACAATATTGCTTTGGGTTGTTATTTTTTCTTGTAAATGTTACATGTAAATCAACAGGAGGTAAAAATAAGAATACACTTGTTTCAACATATGACTTATTTTATTGACTAACGTTAAATAAACGGCAACCAAAAGAGAGACATTCACCATGATTCATTTGTTGTTCAGAATTGTTCAGATCTGTGGTTACAGATTGGACATCCCATCTTTTATTTATTTTTTTTTAAATTTTTTTTTCAACGTTTATTTATTTTTGGGACAGAGAGAGACAGAGCATGAACGGGGGAGGGGCAGAGAGAGAGGGAGACACAGAATCGGAAACAGGCTCCAGGCTCCGAGCCATCAGCCCAGAGCCTGACGCGGGGCTCGAACTCACGGACCGCGAGATCGTGACCTGGCTGAAGTCGGACGCTTAACCGACTGCGCCACCCAGGCGCCCAAACATCCCATCTTTTAATAGTGCGCTTGCTACACCAGGTCCCAGCAGCAGCGGACAAACTGAAAAGCCCTATCACATACCTCTTCATGTGGTTTGACATTAGTCACAGACAAAATGTACCTTGAAGTTGGAAAGTGACTCCTGGCTCTTCAAGGATCATAGCGTCTCATTGGCCCCTCACTTAGCAACCTTGAAGGGAATGACTGCGAAGGGACCTAAGCCCGGAACTCCTCATTTTAATTTTTTATTATCATTTATTTATTTTTGAGACAGAGAAAGACACAGAGCATGCGCAGGGGAAGGGCAGAGAGAGAGGGAGACACAGAATCCGAAGCAGGCTCCAGGCTCTCAGCTGTCAATACAGAGTCCAAGGCGGGGCTCAAACTCCTGAAAACGAGATCATGACTTGGGCTGAGGTCAGACGCTTAACTGACTGAGCCGCCCAGGTGCCCCTGAACTCCTCATTTTAAAGCTTTCACCCCAGAACTCTTTCTCTGTCATAACATCCGTGCTTAGTGATCCACTTGAGACCATGACCACCTGCACGGCTTTGATACGACACATTATCACTTTGAGAGAAAATGCTTTGAAATAGTATCTGGCCTACATTTGAGGTTGGGAGGACAGTTTTATTTACTTTCCAGGGGAAAGCTATCTATTTTAGATTAAAGAAGAATTAGGAAATTATCTGCTTTGATTCTGACATCAGAAGGGCAGATATTTGAAAAGTGCTTTAAAGCAACTTTGATTATAAGTGACAATGTAAACTTCTAAAATGGTATCTTGACTTAAAAACATTAGGTTGTACATTCTACTTTAGCAGTGAGCCCAAGCCTTTTTTTTTTTTAATAAAGTAGTATTTGCAGGCAAGAAGGAGTAAAATCTGGATTCTTTGCCTTGTTGAAAGACAAACCTTCAACCCTATTATATTGTTACTTACACCTTGCTCAGACTCAGTTATCCCGATATTAGTCCTCCATGGGGAAAAAAAAAATCCCAGTATGAACTTCCCTAGCAGTGAGTATATAATCCCATACCCACAATTAAGGGAGTCAGGATAGTTCAGATATCAAGACTGAGGTTTCTAAAAATTTTTTTTTTTAATTTTTTTTTCAATGTTTATTTATTTTTGGGACAGAGAGAGACAGAGCATGAACGGGGGAGGGGCAGAGAGAGAGGGAGACACAGAATCGGAAACAGGCTCCAGGCTCTGAGCCATCAGCCCAGAGCCCGACGCGGGGCTCGAACTCACGGACCGCGAGATCGTGACCTGGCTGAAGTCGGACGCTTAACCGACTGCGCCACCCAGGCGCCCCTAAAAATTTTTTTCTGAAAGGAATATGTGCTAATTCAACAAGATTCTTTGGTTGCTACCATATATATAATTAGTATTGGATGTATATATTACTAATACCACTATTACTATGAAACTGTATTCATATCCAGGTCCCCTATGTCCAGAAACAGAAACACATATATTCAAATACTTTAAAAGACTAGTATTCTCTAGATGCATTGATCTTAAGTATGAAACTATTTTACTTTGTTACAAAACATGAATCTGAAGAGTATTTTTTTTTTTAAGCTATGCTGACAGGACACAACCAATCTAACAGAGAAGTGAAGAAAAGCTTTCAAATATCCATTATTTTGAGAATACAACAACAAAGAAGTCCCCAGTAGCTGCCTAAGTGTTTTCAGGGGGTGGGGAGATTTAAATACCCAAATATGTATAGCCCATAAGTTTCAAAATGCTTCCATTAAATAAGTGATCAGGCCACACTCGGGGCCCCCAAGTATGAAAAACCCTGAGTGTGTGGCTCTCCTCCAACACACACACGAATTCAGTGAAGGCAAACAGATAAAAAAATCTTTACATAAGATTTCTCTGGGTCCCCTTCCTTCCTGGCTGTGGGACCCCAGTAACTTTCCAGATTCCTCTCTCCTCTCAGCAGCCCTGCCCATACACCAGGCTGCAGGATGTCTGAAGAACTGAATCGGCAGAAAATACATACTTAAGGGCATTCAGGTGCAAGTTAAACTGGATTTTTCTCCTAGCTTCCAATGGGATCAGATGACATCCTTTGAAACTACATTAGGGAAAGAGCGGTTTACTAACCGCTTTGGGGTAGGGCCACTTCATTTTATGCTGTTCTCACCCTTCCCCTCGACCAAACACTCAAACCGTATTATTACTCTTTCTTTGTCTGGAATAAAACAAAACATAACAAACAGCCTCTGGCGAATAAGCCCTGCCAACAATCAGCCTCACTTTATAGCCCAGAAGTTGGCAAACTTTTGGTGTAAAGGGCCAAAGGGTAAATGTTCTAGGCTTTGCAGGGCCCCTACTCAACTTTTTCGCAACAACTCAATTCTGCCACTGTAGAGCAAAAGTAGTCACAAACTCTGATACACAAGCAAAGGCGAGTGGCCCTGTTCCAATACAACTGCACAAAAACTTGCAATGGTCTAGCTTTGGCCTAAGGGCCATGGTTTGCCCGTCCCTGTTCTAGATAATAATCACAAATGGTGCCTCTTCCAAAAACTGCAAAGGGCTTCCCATGGTTCTAGCCAGATTAATGCCTACTCACATAATATTTAGTAGTTGATAGCAGATGCGTAGCAGTGAAAGCAGCAGCCAGGGTGACGTGAGGATTCAGTGTTTGTGATCTACAGCAGGATCAGAGACTGATAGGAACCTGGAAGTGCCTGTTTCTGTTTCGTTAGCAAACCTGAGCGTGTAGCTGTGCCTGGCTTTTTCAACTTTGGAGCGGCAATCGCGAGCCCAGGATGATGCTCATTCCAGTGCTGTGGTGGCTGGTGCGGACGGACGGACGCAGAGAATGGTAGTAAATTATGGGTAATGTGGTCCCTCCACAGCCTTAAAGGGTCCATGCAGCTTCCCAAGGCACTGAACACAAGTCACTACTAAGGAATTCATTGCTCAAGTGTTCGGGCTTATCTCGGAGGTAAATTTGCTCAGCATGTGGCTAAAAACCAAAAAACCAAACCAAATATGTAACAGCTGTGAAAGCAGTAACAGCCGAGAAGCACAGAAATCCCTACAGGTGGAGGGAATCTTGCCAGTCATCTTTGGCAGCCCTTTCATATTACCAGTCAGGAAAACAAGGCTCACAGAGAGAAGGGTAACTTGCCCAGATAGTCTGTGGAGAAATCACCAAATCATAGCCCTCTTGACCTCCAGTTTGTTGCTATTTTCCTCTAAGGAATCTGAATTTAAAGGGGGTTCCCTGACCATATAAACACTCATGTCATGAGATTATGACAGCTAAGGACCTGGTTCCCCTAAAGACAAGTTTTATGTTGGAATATTCATGGTACCAGAGAACATCTGAAACTTGTCAAGGGGGAACAGAATGCATCTCATCACTGGTTTATTGTAGCTGACAAAAACCGCACAGGATAAAGCATTAAATGACCATCTTCCCATGAATATAAATGCTGGTCTCTCATATTGTAGGAT
Source organism: Lynx canadensis (assembly GCF_007474595.2). Classification (NCBI taxonomy): domain Eukaryota; kingdom Metazoa; phylum Chordata; class Mammalia; order Carnivora; family Felidae; genus Lynx; species Lynx canadensis. The sequence goes on from NC_044308.2 coordinate 52,545,390, forward strand.
AACATGGCAAGAACAGACTGGGAAGTTCTTAAATTAAAGTTTGCATTGATCTGTTTCCCTCCTAACAAATCAAAGGCAAATGTTATCCTCAGATCTTTGGTGTCCGTGACATAAAGGATCCCTTGGGCAATGAAGGCGTTACCGGCCTTGGTCTTGGGGTATGTGGTATTAATGTGTTGCACCACAGAGAATGTCCTCTCATCCAACTGGGCGACAAGAATGCTTGAGCCATCCACACTTGAAGCATAGATAATCCAAAGACCCTTTTCATCCACAGCTAAATTGAAGTAAGTCTTAGAATTTGCAAAGAGGTATTTTCGATCAAAATACAGGGCATTTTCAAGTTTCAGAGTTTGGGATGTTTCTTTGCCAAATTCAAATCTGAAATGTGAAAAAGGTAGATATGAGTCAGCATTTTTGTGGACAATGGTAGGTTTTTTGTTTTTTGCTTTTTGTTTTTGTTTTGCCTCCTCTATTAAACTGGAATGGGGCTTGGGATTCTGCATTTCTAAATTCTAGGTCTACTGGTTTACCCACAATGCTCTGCATACCAAGGATGTAAAGGATGCCGACTACATCTAAAGTGTCCACCTTCGTGCCACGTGCCCCAGGAAAATTCCTTACCTTCATGACTCCTCAGTTGTTTGCCGACCTCCTGAAATGCCCTAAGATTCTTAGATCTGCAAGGGGCCTTAAAAAATGATCTAGTCCAGTCTTTTCATTTTACACATGAGAAAGTGACTAGCCCAGGAATATGAGTAAGTAGCCAGAGTTAGAATTTAGGTTTTCTAACTGCAATTTTGGGGGTTCTTCCTCTACCCCATGCTGGAATTTTTACGACAAAAATGTCACAGTGGTCTAAATGAAGAAGAAAGTTGTCAGCTGAGAAGAAACGTAGCCAAGTCAAGGCCATGCAGTTTTCTTGTCAGGAAAGTGACTGGATAAATTCAGCTACAGCATGGAATCCCATGCCCTCAGCTTCTGGAGGCTGTCTGACCAGGCAGACTCCAAATCCAGACCATATCTAAAAGTTGATTATGATTCAAAAGTTACCTAATTCCAGGAATGAAAATTCACGAACGTTAAGCTAAATGAGAAGAAAAACACAAGAGGGTGCCATTGAGCAGGAGAAGAAATAGGGGAAGCATGAATCTGCAGATATGCGGTGGAGCCTAAACTAACAAACTTGGAGTCAACCAAGAGACCCTGAGGTAAGTGTGAGAGACACCAGAGAAAATAAGGCCTTGAGAACAGCCTGCCTGCCTGCCCACCTCTGCTTCTTCCTCTGAATGTCTGGAGCTCAGAACTGCCAATCAGTCCATCAGTACCTAGCAGCTGCATTTCTTGAGGAGGCCTGTCCCCTCACAGGAAAAACAGGGTCTTATTCCAGCCTGCCTGCCCCCGGGCCCCGCCTGTGGCCTGGCATAGAGCAGGCCGAAGTAGTGTGTCAGACACACGTAGCTTCGTTAGAAGACACTCTTGGAGAGGCCAATCCTCTTTCTGGGGCTCACTCATCCTGGAACTCCCTTACCACCCTCATCCCTATGTAAAAACAGTGCTGTGGCAGTAGGGAGCTGCAGAATTAAATGAGGAGAAATGTCATGGGAAGGAATGTGTCTGGGGAGTACTGGCTTCTGAACAGGAGGTGGGTTGGTTGTTGTTTGCTGTTAACACAAGACTCTGCCCAATGAGGTAGCCAGGGAGATATGGAAATGATGGGGAGGCCTGGGAGAGGGAGATGAGAGGGGGAGGAGGAGATGCTTCCAGCCACAGCTGACATGTGTCCCACCCCCATCCTCACCCACACTCAATGCCAGCAAGGTTGTTGCGATTGGACCTCACCAAGTGGAGGAGGGCTGTGAGGGCAAGGCAAGAGGGACCCAGCCCTCTCTCAGGTCCTTATCTCTTGTTTTGGATGACTAGGACCATGGCTTTCATAATACTGGAATTATCTCAGATAAGGGTACAGCTGGAGAGCTGCAGACCACAGGAGGTGGTGTCTTGTCTGAGGCCATGGAGTGAGTAGGAGAAGTTGGAACCTGACTTGAGCTCCCTACTCTCTTCATTTCCCAAGATGCCCTGCCTCGGCCCAAAACCTGATTTCTTCTTGAGCCACAAAGACAAAATTTTAGCAATTCTTTTGGGGAGTCAGGAAGACATGGCTGCCACCCCGAGCACAGCTTACCCAGGTGACCACTTTCCTTCCCCTTGGTAAGCAGAGAGGAAGACAGGTGGCCTGGCAAGGGCTCCATCAAGCTGACAGATCAATCTGAACGCAAAGTTCCCTGGCTTTGCACTGTCATCCTTAGTCTTCAATGATCTCAGCTGGGACATGAAATTCTTCACACCCAAAGTTTTTCAGAAACTTTGAGTGTGTGTGAACCTTCCTGGCTAGGGAGAGCTAGGTTCTGGCTGCTTCTTTTCTCAAAGGATGACAAAGCTGCAGCCCTGATCACACCAGGTCTACTTCTCTCTGGCTCTGACCTTAGTCTTGGTGTCCCAAGCAGCAATGTTGCAGATCCCAGGTCAGGGCTGGGTCATGGGGCTCACTCACTGTTTCCTGTGGTTCAGTCAGAAAACCCTGACTGACCTCTGTGTGCCAGGCTCTGGGGACAGGAAGATGATGGCACCATAGTCCCAAACCCTAAGTAGCTCTCAGATTACTAAAGCACCACACAGGTGCTGTCTGGGATGCGGAAAGACAGCTGTGACCCAAATGACTCACCTCACTATGGTGTTGGAGCCTCCTTTGTGGTAGTAGAGACAGTTGTTGTGAACGGCATGCCCGCAGCCATGGAAATAATATGGGAGATGCACGAGAGTGTAACTGCCATTCAACAGGGAGGGTTGGTCTTTGAATTCCTTCACCCTGATGCCTGCAGGGGGAAAGCCAGGGAGAGGCAATCACAGCTTGGGAGTGAGTCAGGGGAGAGAGTTAGAAAGAGGGAACTTGAGAGTGAGGTGTCCTGCAAGGGTTCATGTCCAGGTTAGAGTCTCAGACTCCCAAACTCAAAGTCCAGTTTTCTTCTCTGGATTCCTAAACCATGCTTTAAAGGTAGGAGCCACAGAGTTGGCTTTACTCCTCCTAGGAAAACTGTATCACTCCCTCCCAGCATACCCTAGATTGTTTATAAAATCTATCAGACCGATATAGGCCTGTACTGGGAATAGCAAACACTTGGCACTTGGGCAGTCACCTCCTGCCTCCTCCTGCCACTGCTAATTCACAGTGTTCCTCTTTCCTTCTGAGCCAGCGTCCTTCTTGGCTGGCAACCCACGCAGTCACTACCCGCTGATCACTTGGCCCTGATGAAATGAAGCAGAGTGTCTCAGCTATCGCTCTGACCAGTGGATATGGTCAGACCCCTTCTGGAATGAGGCTACTGCTACCCTCACTGGCAATCCCTGACCACGTCCCTCTGGGGCAGTATAACTAGGGTCATGCTTAGATGCAGTGTGTCTGCAAGATGGCACTTCACCTTCTCCCCTGGGCTCTCTGTCCAACAGATATCTGAGAAAGATGGCCAAAAGTACTCTCCTTAAAGAAAGATGGACAGTGCACAAGAATTTGTCTGATATTTCTTCCACATTATGGTTTGGGGCTTTTTAAGACTGGAGTCATAATGATATTTGCTTCCTTCTGGATAAGCTAAGTTGGGAATACCCCGGTCATGTCCTTGTGACCTGAACTGCAAGGCTTGTCACCAGTGTGCTCAACTGAGAAAAGTGTTCTGCCCACTCATTTGTGCTGTCTGAAATAAAGGGCAGTTCTGTGACACCAGTCAGCAGGGATTTCAGACACACAGAGATAGAAGAAGCCTGAAGGCAGGCAACAGATTAAAGGCACAACTACCACAATGATGTGGGTCATTGTCAAGTGAAGGTACCTGAGAAATGTTCAGTCACCCAGATCCGCTCATCACTCTTGTTAGCAGACTCTCTTATCCAAGTCCCAAATGTCTCTTTAACTTTCAGTACTTGTGTTGGATTTCCAATGGAAGCGATCATGGATTCTGTCAAAAGAGGAGAAAGGAAAGTCATTCACCTACCAATTATGACTTTAAGACATCCAATTTCTGAATTTCAAAACAAGATGCTTTGCCTCTGCACCTGCTTGCAGAGAATGGTGTTCCCCGCCTTTCTCATCAGCTTTTCCAACCAAGGTATCATCATTTGGTATGGCGCACATCTCCCCTAAAACAACGACAACGGCAATGATCAGAGCCAATGCAGGCAGCGCAGTGAGACTCATGTAACTTTATTATTGGTGCTCTCCCCCACCTCATTCCAGACTCTAGTCCTATAAGCTTTCTTTATAATAGGTCTACCAAGTTTTTTGGTTGCTTGCTTTTAAGCAACAAGTCATATACTCCCAATTCCACACCCTCGCCCCTCACCTCCACCACTTGGTGCATTCCTAATACGCTTTCTAGGAGCACAGTTGCTGAAGTAATGCAATCTCAAGAGGCTGTCAGTAAAAGGGAAAAAGTGGTCTGTCCAAGCCCTCAGAATTCTGGGGGGTTGGGGGGTGGGAAGAGACTTACTGATAATTTCCTGGCCCCTCTGGGCAGGTGGTAGGTATCACTATCATGGATTGTATTTTCCAGGAAGGATTTTCACTTTCAGGGAAGATGATGGGTCCTCATGAGAGGGTGGCCCCCTTTACCCTGTCTTTCTGGATGCCAGAGGGAGGCATCACAGAAGAAGGAGCCCAGAGATGTTTGAACTCCCCCCCCCACCACTTTCCACCTGTGTCTGCTTGAAGGTCTATGGGATGTAGGTCCTTGACAGGCGCCCAATTTATAGTTGGTTTGAAGCTATACCTAAGCAAGAAGCCATCAGGCCTGGGTTGTAATTGTTATCTTTAACAGACGGGCTTAATTCAGACCTTGGTGAAGAGGTGTCTTGGGGCAGCAGAAGTAGGACAGAGAAGGAGGGGAGGAATATACCAGTGTGAAGACAGGGAGTGGGTCGGCTGGGGAGAAGGACCTGGTCTGGGGCAGGCTGAGGCAAATCAGGCTTTCCAGAGAAGTTCAGGTCCACTTGCCTAGACAAATTCTAAGATGTTCAAGTCACCTGTAGTTGCTAGATAGAAAGGATTACCTCCATTGTCCCAAGAGCAGCTCATGGAATAATCTGGAGAGATTTTTTTATTAGTAAAATAAAGGGCAGGACCCTCTGCAGTCTAAGCTTCTTTCTAGCAGGATGAGCCTATATTTGCCTCGAGTCCTCCTGTCCCCTGATGAAAGCAGTTTTGGGGAATCTGTTATGATTCCCCACTCCCCATGCAATTCTGCTGCCTCTGAGTTTTATCTGGACTTTCTACTAAGGAACTTGGGTTTCGTACAGGAAAGGGACAGAGAGACCCTCCTGTTCTTCATCTAAAGAAAAGGCTCTCATTAATTCATGTTGTACCAGCCTGCTTCTAAAGCTGTGGGGGCGGGAGGGAGCTTAAAGAAATGGAATTGGAGCAGGAGAGAAGGCCAAGTTCAGATGCAAGATGCCTGGCAACAGAGGACTCATTTCTAGGAGGCCGAGTGGGAGATTATGGCCTCTCCTTTAAAGCAGTTTTCACAACTCTGAGGCCCAGCCCCTGCTCAGTAGGCAGGCCAGGCAGAGGCAGGTGTTGCTCCAGCACCCATGCCCTGGCTGACATAGTCTTTGGCAAATTGGGACTCTGCAAAAGCTCAAGTCAGATTCCCCCTTCTTCCAGGCGAAGGTTCCTGTTCAGCTCATTCTCCAAGGGCAGCTGAACAAAGGGCTGAAACTAACAGAGGGGGTGGTGCTGAGCCCCGGGCCGAGGGGGGCAGCTCGGCCCTGAGGCTGTGATTTCTAACTAACTGCTGGGCAGAATCATAATCAGGCTGCATTGACTGAGGGGTGGGGTGGGGGTGACATCTTTGAAAGCACTGATTTGCCCACTTTGACAGCTGAAAGCCTTCCTAAAAGACCAGGGCACCAAACAGAACTAAAGACCATGTAGGAAAGCAGCAGGGAAGCCCACAGCAAGTGTGAAAGAAACTCCAGTCGGTATCCTCCTCTCTGCCACTGACATGATGCCATCAAGTGGTGCCTTCTCGTGGCCTGACCAGGAGTCGGTCCCGGGTCACCACTCTGGGAAGAAGTTCAAGCATCACCTTAGAAGTATTTTCTATTTATATGGCCCTTGATTTCTAATTAGCTTTCAATCCTATGGCCACCTCTGTCACAGATTGGCCGAAAGACAAGTCCTCTTGGCCTGCCAGAGATCAGGCGTCCCTTGCCCTGGGTTGGCTTAGTCTCAATGTGTGGATTTCCATCTCTGAAAGGAAGATGCTCTAAGAGAAGGACTTTAGAGGCAGGCAGACATGGGTTTGAATCCAAGCTCTGTCACTTACTAATTGAGTGACCTTGGGTAAGCTACAATAGCTCCTTAGCATTTCAGTTTTGTATCTATAATTTGGTGGCAATACCGATTCCTGTATCATTTCGTGAACCAAGTACTTAGCACTGTGCCCTACATGTGGTTAGCACACAAAGCTTTGCGGTGGTGAGGGCAGAACTGTAGTACTGTGGGGAGTTAACCAATCTGAACCTCCCCCTCAACTCCCCAGCATCAGTCAAGCCCTTCACGTTCCCAGAGTAAATAGCTTAGCCTTTGAGACCCTTTCAGGGGAAAGGGATGGTGAATTTGACAAAGAAGAAGAATAGACTGGTGACAGATGAGGGGAGAGTGATGAGGGAAGGGTGTGGGAGGCCAATTCTAAACCTGCTACCAGTTCTCCCCTGGGGCAGACTGCCCAAGCCATTTGCATGTTGCAAGGGGGAATCTCTAGCTTTCGGCAAAATTTCCCTCTGTTTAAAAAATCTGGTTGCAAAGCCTGGGTAAAGCCCGAGAGTTTGGGATCATTAGCTGAAGGGGTAGGTTCTCTGGGGCAGGGGCTGGTAACCTGGGCACTGGCCATTGAACATGTTTGGCTGCCGTAGGCCTTTAGATCTTCTGCTTCCGGGGGGTCCTGGGGGACCTGGAGGGCCTGGGGGCCCAGGTGGGCCAGGCGGGCCAGGTGGGCCTTGGTCACCTTTGGCACCTGGAGAGAGAGAAAGGGGTACAGGGAGAGAGATTGATTCAAGAGCCATAAACAGAGATGGGTTTCTCCCAGGGGAAAAGAGAATGAACAGCCCTGGGGAGGACTGATGAGCCCCCATTCCCAGGCATAACTGTATTCTAGCCCTGGCCGTCCAAAGTCGAGAAAGTTCCCATGGCAGATGTTGAGTTCCAACTATGTGCCAGGAACTGCACTAAGAAGTTTACACATCTCCTCCTCCATTGTTCTTCCCAACCGTTCTGTGAGACAGTATTAGTAGCCCCTCAGTGACCTCAGTCTCGGGGAAGTTCAGTGCTTTGCCCACGGTCACAACTGGGAACAGGCCTGCAACTTAACCTCAGGTATGTCTCACACCAAAGCTCATGCTCATGTCACTGGCCACGTTGAAGGATCTCAACCCTGACTGCTTATTAGAGTCACCTAGAGTCAGTCTAACACAATTCTACTGCTTGGACCCCATCCAGAACAGTTAGATCAAAATGGTGAGGAGATTGGTCATCTGTATTTTTTAAAACCTCCTAATATGCTGCCAGGTATGAGAAGCACTGCTCTGTGTGGTAGGAGAAATCAGGAGATCTTGTCCAGCCTGTGACCTTGGGCAGGCAGCTTAACCCTCTGAGCCTGTTTCTTTACTTCCAGACTGAGTCTCATCCTCCCTGTCCTGCCCTGTGATAACCCACTGAGGTCACTGGCGTGAGTGGGCAAGCCAGGGCCACAGAGGCTAGAGGCAGGTCCAAGCCCACTCAGAAAGGGGCAGAGATCTGTAGGCAGAGCAGACATGATCTGCCCTCATAGGCCTTGTCTGCTCTCTGACCAGGGAATACTCAGCTCTGCCTGGTCTCTGGAATTGGGGTACACTCAGTGATGTTGCTTTTCTGAATGGTTTGTCATCACCCCTCACTTGTTCAGTAGTATAGGGGAGTGCGGTGTTCTGGATGTGTAGATTCCCATATAAGTGAAGTATAACACAATCTCATATTTTCAAAGTTTATTCACGAGCCTATGATCCTGTCAAAATACTTCTTAAATTATATATATTTTGCATAGCAACCTCCCTGTGTATGAAACAAAGCATGCTAAACATAATTTGAGCTTTCCTTGATGCTTTGGTCCTAGCACAGTGCCTGGCAAAGAGTAAGTGCTCAACAAATTTTGAGTGGCTAGATGGGTGACTGATTCAGGGTCATTATTCCTGAACATCTATCATCCTAGCTTCTTGAGGATAGATGTCCTGTCTTACTCATTTTCACATTCATATTCTCAGCTACTACCAAAGTCTCTAATTCATAAACGGTGTTCTTTGATATTCAAAAAGGTTTATTGACTACATTAATAGGATAGTTATGTCTCTGAAGTACTGTGCTTTTAAAATTCTTCTGCCCCTTCCTCGTCCATGCCCATCAGCTGTCACCACCACCACAATCTTTCCACCATGTGATTGTCCTTCTGGTTTGTTGTGCCTCTACCTCCCCACCCCACCCCAGATGCCATCCGTCTGCTTTGAACCTGGGCTGGAAGCCAGAAAAAGAAGATCGGCAACCGTGTCTGCCCAATTCTACATCCAAAAGCTGAAGATTAAGGTCTGAAGATGATCCTACCTCGATTGTGAAGAAAATGCCTGAGCTTTCTGTCAGTTTGTCCTCTGAGGTATCTTAAATTGCTTGCTTACTTGTCTTATTCTATATTGTGCTAGGCTTAATAAATATTTGGAAAAAGGAAGCTCCTGTCATCCTAATTCAATCTAATCATGATGTTTAGACCTGAATTATCTAAACTGTTTATGCTGAGATCTCAGATTTGGTCTCACCAACCTTGGGGTAACATGCACAATTTTTTCCTTCTTGGAAGCACAGCACTCTAAAACATGCTGCAAAGCAGATGGGCACACAAAGTAGAAAAGGAGAGAAAACCTGTGCTGCCTCTGTACTAAAAACCAGGCTGGTTTGTGGGCCTGATCACCCTGGGAGACAGCCCAAGTACCAGCCACTTACCTGTGGGGAGCACATCATTGGACACATCCCCTTTGTCTCCTTTGTCCCCCTTTGGCCCTGGTGGGCCCTCATTTCCAGTCAAACCCAGCTCACCAGGGTCTCCCTTTTCCCCTGGAGTTCCTGTGGCTCCAGGTGGCCCTGAGGGGGGAAAAATAATTTATTAGCCTATAGCGCAAGAAACTCTGGTACACGACTTTGTGATATTGTACTTTGTATGTTTAAGATGAAGTGGCTTCAGTAGCCAAATGCAGAAGACTCTGTAACCATTTTAGGACAGCAGCATGATTATAAATTCATTGACAAATAGTATTTCCAGGTGGCTCTTCTGAATATTTTAGGGACATTTGCCTGAGCCAACAGGTTGAAGAGAGAGGAGTGGACCAGAAAGGGACAATCACAGCAAGGGCAGAAGGAAGGTAAGGCCTGATCAGAAGTTTGCCACGCAGGAAGAGCGGAGCACTCAGATGGGACTGTTCGGTGCTAGAAGGGTACGTGCATTACTTGGTTTATTCCTCACCACATACTGGAGTGGTGAGCCAGTAACATATCCTTACTGTCATTTCATAGAAGCTGGAACTTAGGCTTACAGTGGTTATCACTGATGCCACTAAGTGAGCAGGCAGAGATCTTCTGATTCCATCTCTGGTTCCTTTTCTGTGACACTTCAATGCAAAATGCTTTTTTTTTTTTTTAAAAAATTTTTTTTTTCAACGTTTATTTATTTTTGGGACAGAGAGAGACAGAGCATGAACGGGGGAGGGGCAGAGAGAGAGGGAGACACAGAATCGGAAACAGGCTCCAGGCTCTGAGCCATCAGCCCAGAGCCTGGCGCGGGGCTCAAACTCACGGACCGCGAGATCGTGACCTGGCTGAAGTCGGGCGCTTAACCGACTGCGCCACCCAGGCGCCCCAATGCAAAATGCTTTTAATCAAAACAGCAAAACAGGTAGAGTTGCTCTAGCACAAGCATGAAGAGGGATGATGATAGTGTGAACACGATGCTGTGTGTGAAATGTCTGCCTCTGTTCCTGGGGAGTCCTGACTATGGGAATTGCAGACCTGTCACTCACAGCTCAAAATAGGTAAGAATCTATGCAATGGCCCATCTCAGCACGGACTATGGAGAGTACAGCATTCTGATCCCTGAGAGAAAGGAAGCAAACTTGGTGCATAATATGATTACTATGCACTGCTGGCAGGTAGTTTCCAGATAGCAGCACCATTATTTGCATTGATCCTCCCTCCAGATTTTAAAATCTGGACCCACTTCCTACCAGCCCCATAGGATCCCAACAGAACTATCTCAAGAGAATCAGAGGATTAGGGATTGGAAGGCACCTCAGAGGTGACTCGGAGTAACCTCCCATCCTACCCTAAAAGCCCCTCTGCACTACCTGATAGGCCCTTCTCAAAAGTCCTGTCAGCAATGGGGAAGTTATTACATCACATCATATCACAGATCGTACTGGAATACTCTGCATTGCCATCAAAGGCAGTATCCCCCCAAAACCTACAGCTGCAGTTCTTGGCACCTTTTCTTTATGCTGGGAAGTGATAAATGTTCAATGTGGTTTTTGCTCTTCCAGCTACGGACCGCCCCAAGGAAGACAGCAGTGTGCTCAAGAACCTTAAAGTACTGATCACTGTTACACAACACAGTGAGCAGAGAAACGTCTGCTGGATTTCAACCAACCATAAAAACCACACCTGCACGAAAGCCATGAAATTCAGCTGTGGCAGAGGGAGTAGGAGGCGCCGGCTTGCCTGCCTCTGCCAGTGGTGATGTCGGGTGGGCATCATGCACTGGGACGCCCAATTCCCAGTGAAGAGCTGGGAACACAGTGGAAGAGGATGTGAACAAGAGTAGGGGCAGCCCTTCCGTTGTGGGCACTTGCTCTGCTATGGATTCTGTCACACAGATGGCAAACCAAGCCCACTGGGGGGTGGGGGGGAGGGCATGGCTCATCATGCATCTCTCACAACAGCTCTGAAAACCCATGGTTCTGGGTCATCCCTGCCCACAGTCATTAGGACATCTTGCTGGAAAGTGGTTCACTCACTTAAGAAGAGCCCTTAATCAGTGACCTCTGCACACGAAGACGTCCTTTTGTCAGTATTTTAAATAGGCAATTTGGCACATTATCTGAAGGACACAAAAGACTAGAACGTTGCCATAGAGTCTGGCCAGCACATTGCACCAAGCGTAACTGATAACCTTCTAAAGGTTTCACATGACCCCGATTCAGCAATGCTCAGGGAAATGGTATTTTCTAGTTATTTCAGGGTTTTCTTTTTCAGGCATTTATTCAAAGAGCCTTACTGCATCAGCATCCAGTTTCCCCTTCTTTGCCTTTATTCCTTCCTTGTATGTCTTTTCTTTTCCTTCTCTAAAAGGCCACATATGAATCAGGAAAACGTTCATACTGGGGGCGCCTGGGTGGCTCAGTCGGTTGAGTGTCCGACTTCGGCTCAGGTCATGATCTCATGGTCTGTGGGTTCGAGCCCCGCATCGGGCTCTGTGCTGAGGCTCAGAGCCTGTGCTCAGAGCCTGGAGCCTGCTTTGGATTCTGTGTCTCCCTCTCTCTCTGACCCTCCCCCGTTCATGCTCTGTCTCTCTCTGTCTCAAAAATAAACATTAAAAAAATTAAAAAAAAAAAAAAAGAAAACGTTCATACCGTAAGGCAGCTGTTGTAATGCTGCCCCCACAGGGGTGAGTACACAAAACCAAAGATCTTAAAGACCTCTGCTTAAGAATATATTTTGATTTGGGGCGACTGGGTAGCTCAGTCGGTTGAGCGTCTGACTTTGGCTCAGGTCATGATCTCACGGTTGGTGAGTTCGGGCCCCACATCAGGCTCTGTGCTGACAGCTTGGAGCCCAGAGCCTGTTCAGATTCTGTGTCTTTCTCTCTCTCTGCCCCTCCCCCCCACACACCCTGTCTCTCTCTGCCTCTCAAAAATAAAGAAAACTTATTTTAAAAAATTAAAAGAAGAATGTGTTTTGATTCTTAGCTGGGTGTGCATGATCATTTTTAAGTTTTCCTTCTGAAAGGGTGGGGGATGCTTTGTCTCTACACAGCGTTTCTCTTACAACCAATGCCTCCGACAAAGTTTCCTCTCGTCCCACCTTGGCCGTGCCCTGGCCATGCCACGTCAGAAGTACAGCACCACCTAACCGCATTCACCATCAGAGGCGCCGTGAGTGGCACTTTCCAGCCTGGCCAGCCTCAGCAGTGCACAGCAATGCTGTTCCACTGTGTAGCCTGGCCCCTGACATGGTGTGTCCCGTGATTTCTGGCAGGCTTGAGTCAGCACATTCTGCAGAGAAGAGAGGCCAGCTTCTTGCCTGACTCACATGCTGCAAGTGTCTCTCTGCTATTTTCCTTCTCCGGTGGTGCCCACGCAAAACAAACTGTCTCACCAGCTTTAGAGTTTGGGGTTGTGTGATGTCCCTGGGGTCAACGCCAGCATCTTCACGGCAGGGGGTGAGGGAGGACGGCTTATTTCTGGCAGAACCATCTGTCACTGACTGAGGCAGGGAGGCACAAGGGGGCCAGAGGGTGTCACAGGAAACCCAGTCCCAAGATGAAGAGGAGAGCATTTATTTCTGTTTTATGAGGATTCCATTTTTCAAGACGACAATGCAGTATTAACTCTTAATGAGAAAGTGAGAGACAGATGGAAAAAAGGAAAATGCTTGGTTTTGAGGCAAGAGAATGTCAGACTTCATCAAAGATGTTAGTTGCAAAATTGACAACATTTAAGACCCTTTAGGTCTCTCTCTCCAAACCTCAGTCAGCACTTTCAAATGAATACTGGCATTTCAACTTAGATTTCCTTTTGGATTAAAATCAAGTTTTGGAAACAACAGCTAATACTAATATAGTACTTAGTATGTGTCAGGCCCTGTTCTAAGCACTACATATATATGTCTCATTTAATCTTATAAATGACATTGAGGTTGATACTGCTATTGTCCCCGTTTTACAGATGAGGACACTGGCACAGAGTGATTAAGCAACTTGCCCAAGGACACACAGCTAGTAAGTAGAAGAGCCAGAGCCCAAACCTGGCCCATGCCATCAGCTCCATGCTATTCCATCGTTGTTCAGCCAAGGGCGGAATCTGAGGGTTATCTCTGCTACTTCAGTCTCCTGGAAACAGTGGTTCTAGATCCCTTTCCTCTGGTTTCATCAGGTTTTTCATCTTCTCAAGAGCCTACAGAGGCCCCCCGCTGCCTCCTGCAGACATGATCCTGCCTGGGTCCCCACTAGCATCCAGGGGCAGTCTCACTAATAGTCTCTCTGGGCTCAGTCTTCCTGTTCCCCCCATGCAACGCCCTCCCCAGCTCCGCTCTAATTACTTCTGAGATATTGATCACAGTTCTCTCTCTTGTTCCTTACACTTAGCCCTACTACACAACCCATCTTCTACACAGGGCCCTATTTGTCCATTGTTTGCGCAGGAAAGTTCAGCTTTCTCTTCTGGCAGTATTACCTGCTGTGCAGTAGAAAGCAGTCTTCAAATCTGAACAACCAGCTTTTGAGTATCTGCCGTGTGTAAGATACATCCTCTCTTTCAACTGGATGGGAAGCTATTATGGAGGGAGCTATGCTCTATTCTTCTCATTCATGCACACACGTATGCATGCACGCCTGTATACTTCATTCATCAATTCTTTATTGAGCCTCACCTGGGCCTGGCAGAGAGCTGTGCCAAATAATAGAATACATAAGACATGGTCTCTCCTTCAGAGACAAGCACGGAAGAAGACGATTTAAAAACTGGAAACCATGTAGGACTTGTGGGAACCCACCCTCCTCAGTGTACAGGTGAGACCAAGGCAAGGCCCTATGGTACAGTGACCTGTCCAAGGCCTCAGAGCCAGTCGAGGACAGAGGCAGATGCTCCTGGGACTCATTCCACTGCACTCCTCTGCTTGAAAGCAGGGCAGGAAATAAGAGGCACAAAGCCAACTCTGTCTCCCTGCCAGGTTATTACGCACTGAACTGCATGTTCTTGCACGTGTCCTGCAGACTTCTTTGAAGGACTGGCCACCTCCTGGCCCTCACAGTAAGACTCGGCATTAGGCTCAGGCCCAAGGGGGTGAGCAGCCCTGTGTCCTTCAGTAATTAATGGCACAGCTCCCACTCTGTGGTACCTCTGGTGACGCCGCTCTCACAACTCGGGGCCACCCCCTCCATCCTGGAAGTTCAGTGTGGTCCTGTTTAAGAGGCAGGGTCCAGGAGTCAGAGAGACCTGGTTTCAGGTCCTGCCTCCTCCAATTCTTACCTTTTTGACATTGGACAAGTTATGCCTGTTCGTTTCAACAATGACATTATTGCCCCACTTCTCCGGGTGTTCCAGGCCCTGGAGGTTAGGACTAAGCAGACAGACATGGCTTGACCGTCATGGACCTCACATTCTCCCTAGGGAATCAGATCATCGGTGCATTGACAAGCAAATGCAAGGAATTTTGGGGGAGGGATATGTGTTTTGAAAGAACAGGGAACGTGACTATGTTTGTGAGGCAGGGGCTAGACACAGAGGTCAGGGATGAACTGGAAGAAGGATGACACATGAGCTGACACCTGAACCAGGACTAGATGCAGGAACGGCAGGGAAAGGGTATTCCAGTCAGTGGGCACAGCAGTGCAAAGGTCCTGGGGCATGGGTGGGTTTGGCCTGTTGTAGAAACAGAAAATAAGGCTTTTTCATCCGGAAAAATTATGGCCAACCCAAATATCCACCTCCTTAGGGTTGTTTTGAAGACCACATTAAGGTAAGTGAAGAGAGTACTTGGTAGCATGCCTGACAGTAAATACTACCTATTTGCATGCTTTGTTCAGAGGACCGCTGCTAGAGGGTGTGGTCCAGCCTGAGTCCTGTCTCTGTGGAACACAGGCTCTTTTTCCTGTTTTTAGAAATAGCACTTGTTGTTCCCTCTTTCTGGAATGTGTACCCACTCCTCCTCTCTCCCACCCCTGCCTAGCAAAACACTATTGATCCTGGAATCACAATCCTTCCTTCTCCATAGTCATGACCCTGGCCCAGTGGGTCACATCCTGTATGAGACCCTGTGGTGCCTTCCTGGGAGCTGACCAGGAGACCCAGACCACTGACCTGAAGGCTCTGGAAGGGCCTGATCCCTGCCTCCAGCCTCACCTCCCTGCACACGTCCCTTCCCCCAGCCACACCTGTTGGGCTGTGTGCTGTAGGTGTGTACCACCCTCTGTGTGCTTTCTTCCTTCAAGTCTGACCTCAGACTTTACTTCCCTGACCCTCCCTCTTTGTATTCTATCTCTTCACACTCTGTTCTTTCCTTCAGATAGGCATCTCACATTGTGACTGCAGATGTATTTGATTATTGACTGGTAATTTTTTGCCTTCCCACCAAAGATGGAAAGTTCCAGAATAGGGGCTGCATCTGTTGTGTTTCCCCTCTAGAACTGGGAACATGCTCAATAAATACTTGCTGACAGATGTCCCCACCCTCTCTTGCTATTTCTCTTGCTACTTAGTTCTGTCCTTGGCCTCCTTTGCTGTCTCCTCCCCTCCTGCTTGGTCTTCAGATGTTGTTGCTTCTCAGGGCTCAACCCAAGCCCTCCTCTCCTGTTAGCTCCCTCCAAAAGTGAGGGCACCCGTGCGCACATGCCCACTACTTCAGGTGACCCCCTTATGTATACCTCTAGACCCAGGGTCTCCTCTGACTATAGACCTGCCTGCATCTCCAAGGCCCCCTGACATCTCCGCCTGGGCATTTCAAGGCATCTCAGCACCTCCCATGCTGAGTTATGCTTGAACCTGAGTTGATACGGGTCTCCCCTCCTCAGGAAAGAGCAGTCATCAGAGACAGAGATCTCAGAGTCAGTTTGGTGGTCTCCCTCCCCCTTTCTCCTTTTATCCACCCACCACCAGGTACTGCTGATTTCACCGCAGGGTATCACTCACCTACACTGGTCTCCCCACACTCCGAGCTGCCGTCCCCTCTACCTACATACTGAGTAGCTTCTGAACTGTCTCTCTACTTCTGTCCTTGTTCCTCTCATGTGCTCTCCATGCAGCAGCCACGGTGTTGTTTTAGAAAAGCAGGCCTGGTCTTGTCACTCTCTCCTCCTTGCAACCCCTCAGTGGCTTCTTGATGCCCTCAGAACAAAGTGCAGGCCCCCTGGCTAGCTAGTCTCTCCTCCTTGCAAGAGCACTGAGTGCCAGGTAGGAATGCCAACCCATCCCAGGCTAAAGATCAGCTTCAGGGCTCCGGCAGGATGACTGGGCCCTTGCACTGGAGTTCGGTGGTCCAGGTCAGAATCTGAGTTGGCCCACAGCTGAGCGGTACTTCCAACAACCTCTCCATAGAACCAGGCTCATCAAATAATCCTTGTGTTTGTACAGCTAGTCTCCCCTTCCCCTGGCCCTGGGTGAGAACAACTGCCTGGGCCCTTAATGACTCAAGTTCTCTGCTCAACCTTAGTGTTCTCATTCTAACACTGCTGACCCCCAGAGGCCTCTCTTGCTGCGAGACAGCTGCAGAGAGGATCTGTGTCTTTGTTTAGAGTCCACGGGATCTCTGGGAAACCAAGGATTTGCCCAATGTCCACTGATACACAGACTCTGGCACCTCTCAGTGCTCCACTGGTGCCTCCTCCCTCCCCTCCCGTAGCCTCCATCAGCATAGCTGCCAGGGCAATCCTCTCCCAGTGAATCCGGGAAGGTCTCTGCACTGCTGCAAATCCTCCCAGCTCAGTCTGAGTACGAACCACAGTCCTTGAGATGCCCAGGGTCAACCTGATTTGGCCGCTACCTCTCTGGCATCAACTCCACCGCATTCGCTTTGTATCCCTCTGTCCGGCCACCCTGGTCATCTTGCTGATCCTCAGACCCTGTGGGCACACCGGACTCACACACTCTGCTGGAATCTTCTCCCCCGCAGACACCCCATGGCTCCCTCTCTCCCTTCCTCCAGGTGTTTGCTTAAAGGTCCCATCTAAGGAGGCCTTACCTGGCCTCTCCATCTACAGTACCCCCTCCCTCCCCACCACATACACACACTTGTCGGTCAATTTCCTTGCCACTGTGTTTTCTCTGTACCACTTAGCACCATGTAAGATGATACTGTCTACTTATTTATCTTGTTTGTTATCAATCTTCCCAGACTAGAATGTAAGTTTCATGAAGGTAAGGATCTTGTCAGCTTTTTCATTTCTGGATCTCCAGCACCTAGAATAGTACCTGCCATATAAATAGGTGTTATGTAAATGAATGAACTTGTCTTTTTTCATGGTTTCACTGGGTTGTGGGCTGCATATCAAGCATGCCTCTTCAAAGCCAGGGATCTGTAAACCTTTTTGAACATCACTCTTTTGCCACCTGCTCTGTACCCAATGCTAGCATGGTGGTCTCCTCCCACTCATAGTTGGCCCTCAGAATGCTCAGGGCTGAATCCTCAGGATTGGATTACATTTCTGGGGCCTTTCTGGGATAAACAAAATGTCTGCACACTGATAGCCATCGTTATTCAACACTGATTCTCATTTATAATTATGATTATTATCAACACGTAAGGATCAATTCTGTTCCGCAATTAAAGCTGTAATGGCTGGCCTTCTGCGGACTGAGCTGCCTTGGACCCTGTGGGCCATCAGCCATCACACAGCCCAGGGAGTGTCCCTGGGCTGCCCCTGCCCCTGGCATCTGTCAGTCTGCATCAGAGCAGGCAGAAGAGCGGGAGTCAGTTCCCAGGGAGGCTGCTCTCCAGTTGGATATAAACCTTTGTTAGGGATGCACTAAAAAGAATGCTCTTGGCACCTCAGCTCATAGTTTCCAGGCAAGAATTAAACCAGTTCTGCATGCAAAGATGTAACAGTTTCCTCCCACTACATCCAGCTTTGGCCCATCCAAAAAGCAATAATTGAGACAAGTAACAAGGAAAAATTAACTAGGAAAGTTGCCAAAATACCCATTTTTCCTCTTTTTCCAGTTGCTCCTTTTTCTCCTTTTGGGCCCTGGGGACCAGGCTGTCCATCTGATCCATTGTGTCCTGGTAACCCACCAACTCCCGGAGGTCCTGCGTCAAAACATGGGAAACAAGAACATTTAAAAAAGTCTTCACTGGGGTTAACATGGTTTCCTTGAGCCAGTGAAACTGGACAGGTGATGCCTCTTCCAGATCTTCTCCTGCCTCTTCCCTTCATTTTCCACTTGTGCTGCCGCCACCTGATGCAGTGACAGATGGGGAATGGTAATGGCAGGTTCTCAAGTGGGAGCAGACAGGAGAGCTGGTAATTTGGGTAGAAAGAAGGAGGGGGACACATTCATAGTCAAGGCCGACTCCAGATTCTACCTCCCTTCCCACCTCAGTCCCTTCTGAGGGATCCTGGGGAACTAGTCCCCCCACATCCTCCCCATGACGTACGAAAATCCATGGGTTCTTACCTGGTGGGCCAGGTGGTCCTACAACAGAAAAAGAAATTTAGATGATAAAGCATGGGTGGAAGAAAGTGCAGTCAGCACCACAACCCCAAAATCAAAGAGCACCTTCCCTCTCTTAACAAGTACTAATCAGGGGCGCCTGGGTGGCTCAGTCAGTTAAGCGTCTGACTTCAGCTCAGGTCATGATCTCACGGTCCGTGAGTTCGAGCCCCGCGTCGGGCTCTGTGCTGACTGCTCAGAGCCTGGAGCCTGTTTCAGATTCTGTGTCTCCCTCTCTCTGACCCTCCCCCATTCATGCTCTGTCTCTCTCTGTCTCAAAAATAAATAAACGTTAAAAAAAATTTAAAACAAAACAAACAAAAAAACAAGTACTAATCATCTACCGGCCCTAAGCAACCACTCCAAGCCTTTTATTTAGAACTTGGTATAGGGGTGCCTAGGTGGCTCCATCGGTTAAGCATCCAGCTTGGTTTTGGCTCTGGTCATGATCTCATGGTTTCGTGAGTTCGAGCCCTGCACTGGGCTCTGTGCTGATGGTATGGAACCTGCTTGGGATTTCTCTCTCTCCCTCTCTCTGCCCCTCCCCAACTCACCCTGTCTCTGTTTCTCTCAAAACAAATAAACTTAGAACCCAGCATATTTGCCCAAAAGATCCTTAAAAGCAATTCAGCATTT
Source organism: Lynx canadensis (assembly GCF_007474595.2). NCBI lineage: Eukaryota > Metazoa > Chordata > Mammalia > Carnivora > Felidae > Lynx > Lynx canadensis. The sequence goes on from NC_044308.2 coordinate 52,564,569, forward strand.
GCTGATAAAAACCACTTCTGCTTAAGTTTCAATGGACCAAGAATAATTTCTGAGTGGGCCTCACCACAGATTCATAAATCAGTCATCTCTCAAGCAACCAACTTAATTAAATGAGGTTTGGTAGCAACACAGAAGGGCACTAGTGCAGCCTGGCACAGGTAAGTGTCAGCAAATGGTCATGTTGTCATTGCAGGGCTGAGATCTGGCTGTTACAAGAAAGCAGTTCCAAGAGCTCTCACCCAGCCAGCTTGTCTCCTCCAGGCCCCCCAAGGGTGATTGAGAGCAGAAGCTGGTTCTCAGGTCTCTTTCTGTTACATGAAATAGCCTGAGAACAACTGAGTGCCCAGATCAGGTAACAAACACCTTGCTTAACGTGTAATTACCCTAGGACCTAAGGGGCTCAGATGAACCATTTACACATAATCTAACCAAACAAATAGGAGAGTCTTATTGTCAATTATTTTATTTAAGCACTCAGACAAGCTGGTGAGCTTATGCCATGAGCAGTTGAGGTCCTTTTTTTCTCCAGAACACATACAGTGAATACCCTTATTGAAGTGGAAAGGTCTTTCTATAAACCAAAGTCCGTGACTTTGCAGAAGACCACCATTTACTAAGCACTTACTGTGTGCGCTAAAATCAACCAAGAAGCAGAAATCTTGGTCCCTATGTCTGCTGTGTTTACAATCCAGCTGGGAAAGGCAGACACTTTGAAATCACAATGAAATATGAGTGAGGGAGTTTCAGAGAAGGAACCCCTCAAAGGAGTACTGAGCAGCCTGGACACGTGGTGATCTGAGGCCTCCAGAGACAGTGAGCCTTGAGCTGTGACACTGAAGAAACAATGGGCATGACATGGCCGTGGGGGTGAGGGCTGGGCATCCCATGTAGGGGGCCAGCAAGAGCAAAGGCACAGGGGTGGGAACTTGAATGATGCAGGGTGAGAGAAAGGAGGAAGATAGGCCAACCCGCCATGTGTAGAGATGAGGCTGAGTAAGTACTTGGTGGGGTGGATGTAGGGCAGCAGCGTTTGAATGCCAAGCAGAAAAGTATAGGTGCTATCTGCAAGGCAATGGGGAGCTATGGTAGATCTTAAGTGGTGAATGATGCCGTGAAATCAGTGTGTTTTTGAGCTCCTCTCTGTAGATGGAAGTTGAGTATAACTAGGGAACAAGATGAGAGAGAAAGAGAGGTGGGGTGGGGAGAAAATACCCAGAGGATCTTTGTAGTTAAAATTAGGGGCAAGGTTGTGGACAAACGCAGTTGGTAACTGTAGAGCTGTATAGAAAACTAAAAATTCAAGAGGTTTTTCAGAATAATGAGCAGGGCTCCATGTCTGATTGGGTAGGAAGCAAATGAGAAGGACTCTCAGATGACTGGAAGCCTAGGATATTGATGGAAAGAGGTTATTTGATAGACACGAGGGCTCTTGGAAGGGTAAGTGTTGAATGCATGCTTTCAATACACACTGTCCTACTTGGGGCAAAAATGATTTGCTGAAAATGGCACCATATTTTCTAGGGTCAGTGTAGCCTGTGGCTACATGACTTTACCACCAGCTGGCACATCATGTATACACACATAAGGGGGGGTGATGTGAACAGTTGACAGATGTCAGAAGAAACCAATCATCATTCCTGACTATAGATGGAGCCAAATTCAGAGGTGCAGATTGGTAGAAAAAAGGTAAACAATCAATAATTGACTGTATATTGTAGGTTTCAAGAATTCTCAGGATAGTCCAATAACCATTTCTATGTAGCAGTAGTAGTAGAGAGAGGTCCTGCCTAGAGCTGTATGTTTAGGACACTTCTGTCATGACTAAGAGTGTCAGTGTGGTGAAATGTTTAGATTAGGGTTTCCTGATATTGACCTGAAGTTCCTTGACACCTATGGCTACAGTTCTTAGTCATTTGAGTCCATAGAATCGCCTAAAATGGGTGTTACAATGCAGATACCCAGACCCCAGCTGGAGATTCTATTTCAGTTTGGATTTAGGGTGAGGCCCAGGAGCACACAGTTTTACCAAGCACTACATGCAGGTGATTGGGAAGCAGATGGTCCGGGGTACTCCAGACCTGAGGGGAAACTTTTCTGGGAAAACAATCAGTCACTATCAATGAACCCTTAAAGGGGTCCCTGACCTCAGAAAGGTTGAGAGTTATTAGTATGGAGGCAAGATTAAAATGTCCAAGCCACATTTGGGGATGGAAAGAGAGGGGAAAGCACACCACATCTGGAGGAAGGCAGGTGACAGACAAGGTATCAGGAAAGAGAGTGAAACTGAAGATGTGGAGGGAATCCAGGAAGTCCTGAGCCCTGAAATTAATGGAGAAGAGAATTTCAGAAGAGAGAGGATGACAAATACTTCCAAAGAGCTCAGAAGCATAGCTATAGCGATGGTAAGCCTCTATCTCAGTCCCCTCTCAGGATGTCAACAGAGCTGCCCAAGGGCCCCTTGTACCTGGAGGAAGCTCTAAATATGTGTTATTATAATGATGTCAAACATCAAATATGTGCCAACTGGGCCTTTAGAAAACTATTTTGCAGGACGTTTTCTCACCTCTTGACTCTTCTCTTCTTGAATAACAGAACCCCTGGAAATACACGTAGACAGCCAAGTTCATGTTAGCACGGTATGCAGGGCTGGTCCCATGGGATAATGGAGCATGTCTGGGGACTTGGAGCCTTGGTTCATATGCGGTCCTGTCTCCCACCACCTTCCTGTTGCCCACTGCCTCTGGCCTCCCTAGGGCAATTTTTCTCTGTTGCCTGCTCCTGTTTTTCTGTTTCTATTCTTGCTTCTGATGTGTCTGCCCCGCTCCCCGCCCAGTCAGTGATGGCTGCCACCTTCCACACTGGTGGGGGCCCAAGGGTGAGTGTGAAAGCTAGGGTTGGACATGTGCCCTGCATACCTTAGTCACAGAGTGGGGTCTCCTGTGCTTCTGAGGGCCTGTTCTTGTGCTGTGAGCATCCCACCCTGAAGAGTATAACACTAAATAGCAAATAAAAAGCCCCCCATAGCAGGTGGAGAGGGAAACCATAGAAAAAAGAAGGAAGTCCTTTTCCTGCTTTTTTGAACAAGGGGGCCTGCATTTTCACTTTGCACTGGGCCCTGCCAATGCTACAGTTGGCTCTGACTGCCCCAACCGACATTCCTAGCCAGAATCGATTAGAAGTGGGTGGATGCTATAGCTGAGCCACTTAGAGTTTTTGCCTCCTTGACATCTGAGATTGACCCATGATGCCCCTAGTTATGTAAATGAGAGGTCTGTGGATGGCCAAGCAAGGTAAAACAATGCCTGTCTGCAGAGAGAAGATAATCTGAGAAATGAGGTGGTGACTGATGTTGACATGACAGAACCACAAGATGGCAGCACTGGGATTCTGGAGTCACCAGAACCAACTTGGAGCACCCTGGACTTTGCGGCAGAAAAAAGCCTCTTTAGCTGTGTTATGCCACTGAGATTTTATGATTTAATTGTTACCAGAGCGTGGCTTAGCCTATCTTGATAAATACATCTCTCTATCTTTACAATAACTGGCAACCCCTTGCCTTTTTTCTTTTCTCAAATAAGCTCTGGCGGGTTTCTGGTACTAGCGAACAGAAGAATCTCAGACAGGAAATACAGATACAACAGTTATGAGGAATGAGTAATAAAGAAGCACTTCCTGTCTTTAAGGGTGGGCACTGGCCTGCTGTGGCTCACACTACAGGCCTCTGGAAGGCCTGCCCATGGGGCTCCTCTCACCATGGCCATTCCAAATCACAGGGAAAGGTTTTACTAGCTTCCCCCTTCACACTGAGATGGTTGCCAGTTTCAAGGCAGCTGCTTAGCACAGCAATGACCACAGGGGACGTAGCTACACATTTCCCAAAGTCTTGCCAATTGAGGAAAACAAAGAAGCCCTCAAATAAAAAATCCAGATAGGAATATTTCAGAAAATGAGGTCTGGTTCTGCTGCTTTAGAAACAGCTAGTAAAAGAAACAGCTTCATAAGCCTGATACAGTCAGGCCTGGTGCCTGTGAGGTCTGTGGTCCTGATTCTTTCCTTCTCTTGCTCCCATCAGGGACTTCCCAGGGCTTGGGATTCATGCCAGCCACAGCTTCAGGGCCAGACAGGAGCTCTGGCCAGAGGGAGTGTGACTCCCCTTTTCCTTGGGAGCTAGGAATACTTGGCTATCCTTTAGCGATGGCCTGAGAAGGCCTAAGCTCTCATATGTGGAGCTGGGATCTACCAACTATAATAGACAATAGGCTAGTTGCTCAGTGAGGCCAGCTGAGTGAGAACCTGATCAGCTACACTAGCTGTTTCTGAGAACAGCCTGTCGATCAGTTTACCAAATGTTGCAGTGGCCACAGCTTTGAGGCCTCAGTACCCTCCCTATGTGTACATCCTCTGCAGCTGCCCCTGCCACCGATTATTGGGCCAGTCCCAGGATGCTTAACTTGGAAAGGCATCTTTCTTCACGTGTTCCCACTAAACAGCAGCTTTGGTCTAGTCCCATTTATTTGGTGCATTTCAACTTTGAACTGTGGCATGGCAACCTTAAAAAATTAGAGTAGGGATGGAAAATGGGTTTGATTTCAAGTGCTAATTCTAATCAATTAGTACAGCTCTCTGGAACAGCAGGAAAGAATTACATGAGGCCATGCTCAGTGGCGACTGTGATCCATTATTAATGTCTGCCTGGGTGCAGGATTAGTAGTGACTAGTGCCATCACTGGGTTTGGAGTCACTTGGCTATAAGGAGAACAGGCACTGTGGATGTGAAGCACCTCAGCCCTAATAAGCAGTTCAGTAATGTGATAGTTCAGAGATTTTCCAGCAAGCCCATATGCAGAGTCCACTGGAAGTGAAGAATAACCCAAGAATCTGCCTTCTTCAGGACACCTGCTATTCCAGCAGATATGCTTCTGAGGTCCTAAGGAACTCTGGGCTTATGGTCAGGACGCATCAAGAAAAGCATGCTGTTGGGGCGCCTGGGTGGCGCAGTCGGTTAAGCGTCCGACTTCAGCCAGGTCACGATCTCATGGTCCGTGAGTTCGAGCCCCGCGTCGGGCTCTGGGCTGATGGCTCAGAGCCTGGAGCCTGTTTCTGATTCAGTGTCTCCCTCTCTCTCTGCCCCTCCCCCGTTCATGCTCTGTCTCTCTCTGTCGCAAAAATAAATAAACGTTGAAAAAGAAATTAAAAAAAAAGAAAAGCATGCTGTTTACTCAAAAAGCACAAACTTGGCACTAGTAAAAACGCCCAGCTACTTTACCTAGTGAATTGCCCTCACTTTGCCTGAGAGGTTACAGATGGTACACATCTGTCCTTGTCCCCATAGCCACGGCAGCTGCATCCAGAAAAAGGAGCAGGGATGAGGTTTCACAGTCACAACTGGAATAGCCTCAAGTCATAGCTCCTGCTTTTTCAAAGATGAGTCCAGTGTAAAGCTAGACCTTGTTCTCAGGCCTCAGGCCCCAAGCCTGGAGTCTGCTCTGGGAGCCCCTCCTGCCAGCATCTTCTTGGGGCTCTGGACCAAGGCTCTCTGCCCTTCCCCCTGTAGTTGCCAATTCGGTTCTGGGTCCTGTCACCTTCCTGCCTCGAGTCCAGACAGCTTGGTCTCTCCCAAGGTACCACCTCACTCCGCAACTTGTACTTTTCACACCTAAGTTTTAATTGAAGAGCTTTCTATGTAAAGGGGGACCCAACTTCCAGCTGGCATGAAAGGAGAAGGTGCTGGCTTCTGAAAAGATTTTGAGGTACCGAAGAATAACCTCCTCCACCCATTTCCAGCACATATTTGATCCCCTCCCCCAGTCTTCTCTAAGTGGTCTCAACAGCTCCACCTGCATTCACTGAACAGCCTGGCTCTCCTTCTATCACGTCTATAATAAATATCAAAAAGGAAGAGGCTTTTCCTGTGCCTCTCAACAGGGCTTTTGTGCCTGTAATTCCATCCATCTGAGCATTTTTCTAGCGCTCATTACTGTCACACGGGGGAACTCTGAAAAGGACTTCCAAAGATGGGAGAAAGGTGCTTAAGACACAAGAGTTTCAGAATGAAGGACCAAGCTGTTCTGAAGATATTTAATTTTCTGTGAGGGCTGAAATGTGACTTGAGTAATTCAATTAGCATTTCCCAAGAAGCCACAGGATTACAGCTTTTCTCTTTAACATCAAACTAAGCAAACAAGAGTCAGATTTGGATGCAGGGTAAGTGTCTTTCTTACCAGCCCACCAACCCTGATTTAAGCATTTACAGAAATGATAGGTTTAGTCATTCAACAAACTCCCATTGCGCTCCTAATGCATGGTAGGTACCAAGCAGTTCTGGGGAGAATACTGCAGTACTGGATGAGGTTTCTTAGAACTGGATGCACACTGCAGGGGTTCTTTTTTTTTTTTTTAAGTTTATTTATTTATTTAGAAAGAGAGAGAGAGTGCACAGGATAGCGGCAGGGGTGAGGGGAGGGGTAGGTGGGCTCAATCTCACAAACTGTGGGATCATGACCTGAGCTGAAATCAAGAGTCAGATGCTTAACCCAATGAGCCACCCAGGCACAAGGAAACTGCAGGGTTTCTTAACCTCCAGCAGCGCTGCCTGGTCAACAGGGGCCTCCCCAGAGCCTGAGGCCATAGGCAAAGGCTCAACAAAAGCTTCACCTGGCTTCAAAGTCTTGTGGTTATGTTTCAAAGTTCACGACCATAAAATACTCTTAAATACAGAGAACATACTGAGGGTTGCTGGAGAGGGGTGACGGGCATTAGAGGGGTGACGGGCATTAAAGGGGTGACGGGCATTAAGGAGGACGTCATATGTAAGAGATATGACATGGGTGTCATATGTAAGAGATAAATCACTGGGTTCTACTCCTGAAGCCAAGACTACACGGTATGTCAACTAACTTGAATTAAAAAAAAAAAAAGAAAAAAGAAAAAATGTATATGGCTCACGAGAGCTCTGCATTTACTTCATATTATATTTTTAATGCAAAAATAATTTCCCCATTTCCTCAGAATGGAGGAGAGAGGTAGTCAATGCTGTGTCTGAAATCAGGCTCTGTAGGCCCATTCTTGGGCCTGGACAGAGCCTCCCTCTGCCTGGGGTGCAACACATTGGGTGAATGTTCTGGGGTCTGTGTTCTTCCTTTTCCCAAGCTTCTAAACACAGAAGGCAGGCACCCCTCCCCTCAGGCAAGAGGCAGGACTCTGTTAGACTCAGGTGTACACGAACATATCCATAGCACTCTCCTCCTCCCCTGCCCAACCCATCAGCCACTCTGTGTCCCTTGGCTTGATGTGCCTCAGGGTTGATTTCCCTCCCTCCTGTTTCTTTGTCCTTGATTCATCAAGTGGAGGGGACCTGTGTATGACATAACTTCCCGTCTCACCTAGCACACAGTAGGCCCCACACACAGAGCACTCTTCATCAAAAGTGTTCTGATTTATCAGTAGTTTGCTTCTAGAACTTTCCATTTATGCCATACATATGATGTAAGGAAAGAATTACTTCTGCTAAGGTCTCTTTCCTTCCTTTCTTTTCTCTTTTAAAAATTAATGTGAATAAGGAAAACATCTATGGCCCCAGTTCAAGGTACCACACGTTTCTAATTACCCAAGACCCAGTTATTTTCCATGGCTATATTTCTATGGCAGTGCCAAAAAATGTTCTTTTTCATAATTATATTACAATTGATTTTCAGTTCATTAAAAACATCTGGTAAAAGTAAACCAACATGTGTTTTTATCACCCGCAGCGTTCCCAGGTGTTCATTCTGCTCTGGCCCTTTGGCTACCACACGTGTTTGTGGTGTGAGCCACTCCTGCTCAGTTCCAGGCTGGCCTACCTGTCAGGCAGATGCCCTTGGTGCTGTTACATAGATCCACCATCACTCGGATCTGCAAAGAGAGAGGATGATTAATAGCAGCACAGAAGACAGTGGACCCCCAACTTGCCCTTTATCCAGGCAAGAAGCAAGCAACGAGAAAGATTCACAAAGTAACCTCAGGAGGATATTCAAAAGTCTGAGGAAAAGTTAACGTAGAACTGAAAAGGAAACTCTTAAATGATCTCAAGATATGTGATGACAGAAGCTCATCTGTCAATATTGTCAACTGATCTCCTTGACTTCTATCCTCTGAGAAGACAAAGGATGGTGAAGGAATTGCTCAATCCAATTTTCAAGGTTGTACTGAGCCAGCCCTCCAGCATTTGAAGGGCCCAATCTGTGTGTGGGTTGAGTAAAGAGGGCAGGCTTTGTGGTTGGGAGTGTGCACTTACTAGCTGGGTGAACACAGACATGGTACTTAGCCTCTGGACACTTGGGTTTTCTCTGGAAATGTAACTACTCTGAGCACTTGTCTTGAGTTCTGCCCCTGGCACTTGGATGCTGCCCAGATGATAGTAATTTTCATGTCACATGGATACTGTCCACTCGTCACTGGATGGCCCATCTGTGATAGGTGGTCACTGCAGCGTGGTATTAGCCTGGTATCTGATTTCCCCACACCAGCTTTGCGGTCCCTTCCCCAATCCACTCTCCATGCTGTGCCCAGTGAGTGTCACAAAAAAACAAATCTGACTGGGTCAGCCCTGATTCACATACTGTTGTGATTCTTTGCTGCTCTAAAGATAGAACAAAGCTCCCCCTTCTCTGAATTCATCTCATACCACTCCCCTTTCCCTGTCTGTCTCCCAGCTATACTTTGCCTCAGTTTGCTCATCTATAACATGGAGACAGAAATAATGATTATTTCTTAGGACTGTTGTGAAGAGTAAGTGAAATCATTATATGTGAAGTTCTTGGAGCAATGCCTAGCATGTAGGAAGCACACACAAACATGTTTTCCATTTGGTGGAGGCAGCAGAGACTATAGATAGGAGCAAGGATTCTGAAGTCAACCTGCCTATATTTGAATCATGGCTTTGCCATTCACAAGCATTGTGATCTTGAGGAAGTTATTTAACCTCTCCGTGCTTCAGTGTTCTTATCTGTAAATGGAGCTAATAGCACTTACCTTATAGCATGGTTATATGGATTAAATGAGCAAATACATGCAACACATTTAGAACAGGGCCTGACACATGGTAATCACACTCTATTTATGCTACTGTTTTAATAGTTCCTTAAATATGCCAAGAATGACATAGTTTATTAATTTACCATCCAATTGTTTTCAATTTACAGACTCAGTAATTTTTAGACCCAAATTAATGTGACATTTCAAAACTGTGGAGAGAAAACTTATTACTTAAGAAGTGAATTTGAGGGGCGCCTGGGTGGCGCAGTCAGTTAAAGCATCCAACTTCAGCCAGGTCACGATCTCACGGTCCGTGAGTTCGAGCCCCGCGTCGGGCTCTGGGCTGATGGCTCGGAGCCTGGAGCCTGTTTCCGATTCTGTGTCTCCCTCTCTCTCTGCCCCTCCCCTGTTCATGCTCTGTCTCTCTCTGTCCCAAAAATAAAAAAAAAAAAAAGTTGAAAAAAAAAGAAGTGAATTTGAGACAGCTGGATAGACATCTGGGATAGATATATGGGGGATAAACAAAAAGTTTAATCCTTACTTCACTCATTACACTAAATAAGTTCATTAAACGATATTGATAAAACATTTAGAAGTGAAAAACAAATTCATAAAAGTACTGGAAGAAAACTTGGGGAAAAAATTATAATGGCATTGGAGTAGGAAAGATTTTTCCAAGAAAGAAATGACCCCCATACTATATATATAGGAAGGATGTATAAATTTGACTGTTTAGTAATTTAAAATTTCTGCAAGAGGTAAAATACTACAAGTGATAACAAATGAGAAACATAGACCTTGAACAATAATTGCGAAGGGCTAGTATATAAAGAGCTGTTACAAAGCAATACAGAACAAGAAACCAAAAGGAAAATGGGCAATGGACCCACACAGGAAGTTCAGAGAAAAAAACCAAGAGTGCTCATTTTCATTTATAGTTAAAGAAATAAATTCAAATGATGAAATGCTATTTTCCACCTCTTAAATTTGTTAATAAAAAGACTAGCAGAGCACATTATCATGGGAGTGTCAGGAAAGCAGAACTCTCTTTTTTCCCCCAAATTTTATTTAAATTCTAGTTGGTTAACATACATTGCAATATTGGCTTCAGGAATAGAATTCAGCGATTCATCACTTACATACAACACCTAATGCTCATCACAACAAGTGACCTCCTTACTACACATCACCCATCTAGCCCATCACTCACCCACCTCCCTCCATCAACCCTCAGTTTGTTCTCTATCACTGAGTCTCGGTTTGTTTCCATCTCTTCTCTTTTTGCCCTCCTTCCCATATGTTCATCTGTTTTGTTTCTTAAATTCCACATATGAGTGAAATCATATGGTATTTGTCTTCCTCTGACTGACTTATTTTGCTTAGCATAATACATTCTAGTTCTGTCCACATCATTGTAAGTGGAAAGATTTCATTCTTTTTTGATGGCTGAGTATATATACACATACACCACACCTTCTCTACCCATTCATCGGTCGATGGACATTTGGGCTCTTTCTATAGTTTGGCTATTGTTGATGTGCATGAAAGCAGCACTCTCTTACTCTGTTGATCAAGTGTAAAGGCATGCTATCTCTTTGGAGGGCATTTTGACAGTAACTACTAAAATTTAAATGGGTCTACCTTCTGCACTTTGGGATTTATTCTTCAGATATGTACACACAAGGAGATAGAAGTACAAAGATGGTTGCTGCAGAAATGTGAGCAAGAACAAAAGCAACCCAAATATTTATCAGAGGGGTCTGGTTAAATAAAGTGTAGCATACCCACAAAATGAAATACTGTGAAAAAGAATGAATTTAAATCTGTAAGAATGATATTGAAACATCTCCAAGATAAATGAAAAATGCAAAGTATAGAGCAGCATGTGTAACATACTTTAATTTATGTAAAAAATTGTTGTGCATGCAAATGTTTCCGTATGCTTCCCTCTTGCTGCTTTCAAGACTCTCTGTTTTTGGCTTTCTCGAATATTTATGGAAAGAAACCTAAAAAGCCTCAAGTGAGGATGAATGGAGGGCTAGGGCAGGAGGAAGCTGTACTAAGCATGATATACCCTTTTGCTTCATTGGAAATTTTCACTGATTATGCTTTCAATTAAACTCTTGTTAAAAAGAATTATTTTTAAAGATTTTTATTTTTAAGTAATCTTTACACCCAATGTGGGGCTTGAACCTACAACCCCAAGATCAAGAGTTGCATGCTCTACTGACTGAGCCAGCCAGATGTGTCTAGAAAAACATGTTTTGATTTGAGGGTAAAAACTGTTTTGACTTCTACCTAGGTTTATTCCATTTGCTAGGAGATCCAGACTAAAACTCATGCTGTATTTACTTCTTGTCAAGTATGTCAACAGGTATCTACTGACAGCTTTAGAAATTTATTGTGAAATGTACATATCACAAATACACCGATGTGTACAATTTCAAGATGAATAATAAAACAAACATATATATCCGACCCCCCAGGTAAAGAACTGGAGGTGCTTCTCCCCATAATGCTCCAGCCCCACCAACTCTCTGACACAAGGTATATTGTGCAATATGCCTCTCCCTCTTATACAAGTAAGAACATAGAAGCTTAGAGAGGTGACATCATTTACTCAAGGTTCCGTCACTTGTAGTGGAAGAGCTGGACTCAACTCCAGCCTTCCTGTTTCCAGGTCTGCTGTGCTTTCTATTATGGCTCTGATGACTATCTCAACCCAACCACACAGAAGAAATTTTGACTTACCATTTTAGTCATTTTCATAAATGAATGTAATCAGCTGCACTATGGACAAAATTTATTATCTTAAAAAATGTATAATTGCCCATTGAGAGAACAAAATGTTTCATTTGTTGCCTGGGGGATCACGGCTGAAGGAGTCATTTGAAACAACAGAAGCATCAATAGGGAAAATTAGCCTTTATCTTTCATATACTCACTGTCAGTCAAAGACAGTGAAGAAAGAGTTTTCATTTCCTGACCTTTTGGCTCCATTTATATGCTAAATGTCAATTTAGATATTTACCAGTAAATTGTGTTAATCTTCACACAAGAATATTCTTTTAACAGACTTGGGCTATTTAAGATTGTATCACAGTGAAACATATGGTATGAAAAGTTATGGCCATAAGAAAGTCAAAAACATTTTTTCCTGATGATAATGATTAAGAATTTGGAACAAAATAAGAGAATTCAAAATTGGTTGTCACATAATCTAGATTGTGAAATTATTTTTTATTATTTTTTATTTTATTTTTTTAATTTTTTTTCAACGTTTATTTATTTATTTTTGGGACAGAGAGAGACAGAGCATGAACGGGGGAGGGGCAGAGAGAGAGGGAGACACAGAATCGGAAACAGGCTCCAGGCTCTGAGCCATCAGCCCAGAGCCTGACACGGGGCTCGAACTCACGGACCGTGAGATCGTGACTTGGCTGAAGTCGGACGCTTAACCGACTGCGCCACCCAGGCGCCCCTAGATTGTGAAATTAAAGAATCACATTTGGCATAGAGAGCTTTTTAAATCTTAATTTAGGACTTGAGAATGGCAAAGCTGGAAGAGGCCTTACAGCTCATTGTCCTGAGGGGTGTCAGGCACAATCCATCTATGAGGTGGCCCTGCTCCCTCCCCAAGTCCATCTTCTACCACTTTCCCCCTGTCACTCTGCTCCAGTCACATTGGCCATCATCACTCATCTTGTCTGTGCCTCTAGGCTGTGCTCACATCTTCACTGAAACCTCAGCTCAAATGTCACCCCTTTAGGAACACTTTCCCTGACTCTCCAGCTGAAAATAGCCCAAGTGGCCACTCTCCATCACCTCACCTGGCTCTTTGTCTCTGTAACGCTCATTGTTATCTAATATTATCTTGCTTATGTCTGCATTTATTTATTACTTGCTCCTGAGTGGAAGCATTTTGAGAGAATTTGCTGTTTTGTTTCTATCCCCTATGCATAAAACAGTGTCTGTTCCCAGACCTAGAACTTCTCCTCTGGGGTGATAGAATTCAAGGAGGAAAGTATGTCAGTGGTCTCCAAGGGAGAGCTTACCTTGACAGAAAGGTGACAATAAATTGTTAACCTGGGTTTATGATGTGAGAATCTGATGGTGTTAGGAAGAGGGTGGGTGAGGTGCAGAAACAGCTCTACAGCAGTGGTGGGAAGTTCCTCCCAACCCACAGATGCCATTTGGGGGACACACTGTATGGGAAAAAATGGCTGTCACCCTGAGTCATAAAGAATGGTACCTCTGAGAGCTCAGGCTTAGTGCACCCTTGGTCAATGGGTCACCGAGGTGGAATCATCTCCCCAGAAGAAACACCATGGCTCGTCAGGTCATCTCCCCAGTGAGAAGATCAAGACAGTAATGGACAGGGACATATCACATTGTATGGGGACTTATTCTTAGTGGTGACAACATGTGGTACTGATGAGAGAAAAGACAGTCAAAATGGATCCTACTACTGGCCTAACTAGACCTTCCAGTTTTCTCTCTGGACACAGAACTGGTGTTGCTGGATTAAAAGATCTCATGGGATCTTGAACAATCTATAGGCAAAGAAGAGGCCCCAGGAGAAAAATAATGGATTTCCTGCTAACTTGGCATCAGACAGCAAATGCTGGCTTTAAATTCAACTGAAAAGAGATGGGACATAATTTGGCAGTATCCATTAGAAAGAAAATGCTGTGAATTGGGAATCTCACTTGTAGGAAGAGTATACAAGTGTTAAAAAAACAAAACTCTACCAAGTAAATTTGAAGATCTGATTGGCTTTATTAAACAATTCATGAATTGGGCAGCATCTCCTCAAGCAAGTAGAGGGAAGCTTTGGTAAACAAACAAACAAACAAACAAACAAAGGATTTTAAAGGCAGAGGAAGGGCATTAGAAAAAAGAAGAAAGGAATTTATTAGCACAGAATGCATTGTGTAGGCAAGGTTGCCCTCCTAAGGGGAGCAGAAGGGGTCTATCAGTAAATGTCCTAGTACTGATCAGGGAATTCCATGTTGACTGGCTAAAGGTTACATTTTTGGGGTCGGAGGGGTGGAGTTCTGGGGTGGGAGGTGAAACTGCTGTTAGGTTAGGTATTAACCTTGGTTTGCTGACTTGGCCTAAGTGATGCTATTTTGGGGCCTGCAGTTGTCTTTTTAACAAATCCCCCTCTTTGCTTGGACTCTCAGCTCAACTGAGAGATGTGATCAAAAGTTAAGGCATTAGCATCACTCTTAGCTACTGCTCTGAAATTCTTGCAGTTTCTGTTGTTCCTTTCTATGGTCCCCATAGGTCATGACGTTTTGGCTTTATCTCTGTCACATTCACAGGTGATAGCTTAAGGCTTACATTCTTTAAGTTGGTCAAACTTTTGGCTCCTTTTTTGACAATCCAGTCTTAAGGAGATCATTTACTTGATGGCTAGTGGCTGTGAACATACATTTAGAGTTTTTGAAAGAATACCAGGGAGATTATTATGATTACTAGAAGCAGGATAATTCCTAATTTTTGGAGTGCATTTTGAAGCCATGGTCCCCAATACCCAAACCAATCAGAATCAAATAAAAAAAAAAAGACCCCACTGAAGGAGCACCCTAGTAAGCTAAGTTGTTTCAGAATGGGCTGAGGCCCCAAGAGGGACCTTGGGCCAAGTCCTTGGGTCCCTCATCATGAGGTTTCTTGGTTTTGCTCAAGAAAGAATTCAACAGCAAGCCATTTGGAAGAGGAGACAAAGATTTATTAAGTAGAGAAGTAAGAAAGGAACTACGTCACAAAGTAGCAGTCTCTCCTCCCAGAGGGGGAAGAGGATCCTCCTTTTCCTGTAATGAAGAACTTTGTAAGTTTTTAAAATTAACTAACCGTATAGGGAGGGGCTTACTCTTTAACTTTGGGCTTATCATTTACATGGGGAAGTTAGTTTTTCCATTGTCCTAGGGTTGTGAAATTACCTACAGGGAGCAATTTTAAGAATGTCTAGACTTTGTGGCTTTTACTGCTGGAGGGAGGAGGGTCTTGTGGTCTTCCATGAATCATATCTCGTGACTTTTTTTTAAGACTTGCTGTCTTTTAAGTTAACGTTCAGCCTAAAACCAAAATGGCTTTACTTTAGTCAACTTGTCGCCTGCATCTCCCTTTCCTCCTGCCTCAAATGTACAGCACATGGTATTGGCCATAGCACAGACACCTCCCTGCTCAGCTAAAAGAGAGCCAAGGGATATCCCGTTATCAAAAACAACTTTGGCCAGAGAATCTAAGGATCTTTGCTGGGCAGTATTGCTTTAGCAGCAGATTCTGCAATAATTTCTAGAATTCAGAAGTTAGCCTTTACATTTATCCCTAATCAGGGGAGTAGGGCAGTCAGAAGATCTCCTAGCCTATTCTAAATTCCAGTTTGCCCCCCTTAACAACAGCCTTGGAAATGAAGATGAGGCCATTACCTTTTAGGCCAATACCAGAATAAAGGAAGGGAAAATAAGGAGAAAGGGTTTCATGTTTAGTTAAAGTAAGAAGTCTTGATCTGTCCTCTTGGGTAGAAGCAGTCTATCTGGATTTCAGATACTTCTCTTCCTTGTCAATTTGATTTAAAAGTCTCAAGATTCTGTACAAGTGAAGCCTTTGTGAGCTGTGTGGTGTGCACCCATGATGTGTATTGCTTCTAGTTTTGTAGCAGTGTCAGTGGTCAGGAGCACTCGGTGAGATCCCCTTTCCAGTGGGGCTTGAGGGCTGTCTTTTTCTGATGATGTTTCCAGAACACCCAATCACCAGGCTCTAACTTGTGGCCAGTTTAGATTCTCTGAACTGGATCTCAGAAGAATTTTTTTTTAAGTTTATTTATTTATTTTGAGAGAGAGGAAAAGAGCACAAGTTGGGGGGGCAGAGAGAGAGGGAGAGAGAGAATCCCAAGCAGGCTCTACACGGAGAGCGTGGCTCAATCCCAGGAACTGGACGGTGAGATCAAGACCTAAGCCAAAACCAAGAGTCAGACATTTAACCAACTGAGCCACCCAGGCACCCCTGGGAAGGCTTCTTGAGTTTAGACATTAGACTTACAGTAGCTGGTCATACTAGCATGGGATGACAGGGGAAAGCAGAAGGTTTGTTACTGATCAAATTTTAAGAAGTCTGTAAAGTTTTTGCTAAGGCTCATATGATTTTTCCAGTGAAGTGGGTGCCTCAATCACTGGAGATCACGGAAGGTATAACCCAAGTGGGAAATGTACTTTTTAACTGTTTCTTCGCTATACTGAGGGCATCAGTCTTGCAACAGGGGAAAGCTTTAGCTCCTCTGGAAAACACACATATAGTCACAAGAACATATTATAACCCATAGTAAGTGGTAGTTGAATGAAGTCCAGCTGCAGGTATTAAAAGGGTTCAGAGGGAGGTCTGAGGTCTCTGGGAATAAAAACAGTTTTTTTTTCAGGATTATGGACCTGACAAGTCAGAGAGGGCTAGACTGTGCAATTTGATATAAGTCTCCCTATCAATGTCTATTCATAATTTGAGTCATCTTAAATGCACTTGGTGGGGGAAGGAATGAAAAAAAAATTTTTAATTTTTTTGAGTTGCTGAGAGGAACCAAGCCATCTGGGGTTTCCCATAGCCCCAACTGTTCATTTCATTTACAGCCATTGCTTACCCATCTTAGTTTCTCTGATTTAGGAGCAGACTGTTGCCATATTATAAGGACATCAAGGTGGCAAAAGTCTGGCAATGAGGGGCCATTTTTGCCGAAGCAGAAGAGACTTTATCCACATGTACTATGATCTTTATAGCCTGTTGCCAGTGCCTTTGCATGAAAGCCACCCTGATCATATATTAACATTTCTTTCTAAAGATCTCCTTCCCCACAAACCCTCTACAAGTTTATTTTTTACATTTAGATTTTGTCTTACAGTTTTTCTCTTTAAATAATCAGCCCTGCTTTAGGAAATTACTTTCCTTTCCCTCAACAAAAAAATGTATTTTTTGTAACATAAAGGTGCCCCTTTATGGTGCAGTTTTTCAATAAAGCACTAAACGTGTTTACTAACAGACCCAAACTTATCTTTAGTTTCTCTGTAATAAAACAAAAGTAGATAAACCTATGTTCAGTATTTAATGTTTCATTGTTTTATCTTATTTGGAAATGATCTAGATATTCAATGAATTTAACTTAACTCATCACTTAGCTTCAGGTTACCAAAGCCTTCAGGTTACCAAAAAGATTTGGGGAAACTATTTTTAAGTACACATACCATAAAATATAATTGTTGTAAAAAAATATGTATCTATGGGGCACCTGGGTGGCTCAGTCGGTTAAGTATCCAACTTCAGCTCAGTTCATGATCTCATGGTTCATGGGTTTGAGCCCCATGTCAGGCTCTCCAGCTCAGAGCCTGGAGCCTGCTTCAGATTCTGTGTCTCCTTCTCTCTGTAACTCTCCCCCACTCATGCTCTGTCTCTCTTTCTCTCAAAAAGAAATAAACATTAAAATTTTTTTAATTAAAAAAATTAAAAAATATGTATTTATAAACTCTTATTTCACTTACATCTAAATTATTTGCTCCCAATAATTACATTTAGATTACCTATGAGAACTTTAGGAGACATCAAAGTCAGCCACTCTCCTACTAAGCTATTGTTTTTTTTTGTTGACAGATCCTGCAAGAGATAATATGAACTTAACTTGTCCAGTGAAGTCAGATAGAGTAAAAGTTTTATATTTATATTTAATGTTGATAACTCTATAGACATGTTTGTTTTAATTAAATCATCAACCTTAAGCTAGCTTTTATAGAGAATATTTTCCCAGATCATGTGAACTTAAAAAACATTTGGGGGAGCCTGGGTGGCTCAGTCAGTTAATCATCCAACTCTTGATTTCTGCGCTCTCAGTGCAGAGTCTGCTTGGGATTCTCTCTCTCTCCCTCTCTCTTTGCCCTTCCACCAGTCATGCTCTCTCTCTCTCTCATAATAAATAAACATTAAAAAAAAAATAAAAATATTTTGGTTAGTTTCTATCTTTCTGAGATAACTAAATAGAGCTCTTTTACAAATTAACTTTAGCAATTCCATCTAAAGATAGAAAAATACCCCACATTTACAACATATATATGGATGCACATGCAGACAGATGTAAAGGCCTTATAGTTATAAATATTTGTGGAGAAGATTTTTAAGATTCATATTTGTCCCTGGAATTAAATAGGCTGTGCTAGAGTTTGTGCATTTCACCATTTGTATTTTAACCATTTGTATTTTAAAAAGGCTTTGCTCAGGGCACCTGGGTGGCTCAGACTTCAGCTCAGGTCATGATCTCATCATGGTTCATGAGTTTGAGCCTTGAATCAGGCTCGCTGCTGTCAGCACAGAGCCTGCTCTGGATCCTCTGTCTCCCTCTCTCTGCCCCTCCCCTGCTCATGTGGAGGGTGGGGGAGAAAGAGTGCTCCCTCACTCTCTCTCTCAAAAATAAGAATAAACATTAAAAAAATTTTGCTTCTTGAAAATTTCAAAGACCACTGGATTTTAAATCCCTTTTCTGGGATGAGATTAAGTATCCTTCAGTCTCAGGTAATTGTGGACTTTGTTTATATTTCAAAGACACGATAAAATGTATACATCAAGGAACAGAGAAAGAATATAAGTTCTCCCAGGAAGGGCTTGGGTTTCCTAAAGCCAATAATCTACAAGACAAACAAGAAAAGTTTTGGATTTGGTAAAGGAATAGGTGAATTTTTAATTGCCTCTAGAGCTAACTTTGGTTTTGTAAAAAATATATAACATTTGGATAATGGCTCTCAATTCCTCCTAGTTAAGCTATAACTTAAATGACATCATAGATTGATTCACCTACGCAACTACATTATTCTTAATTGGTTTCTTTCCTTTTGGGGACATAGTTCCAATTTTGAATATCTCTGGCAGTACTGCATAACTCTCCTGGGTATAAGGCAAGGGGGTGCAAAGAGTATTGCCTTCCCCAAATCCAGAGCCTCTCTCAAACACAGCCCAAAGAAAGAACCAGCAATCTGCTTGTCCCAGTCAGGAAGAAAGCAAAACCCATTTATGTAAAACAAGACAAACCAGGAGGCAATAAATATCCTTGGGAAAGAAGGAATCAACAAACAATGGTTTTGGATTTGGAAAGGAAGGCACGACATATTTTATTTTCCTCTCTTGACAGGGTACTACAGACAGAGATTCAGAAGAGCTGTTTCTGGTAAGAATTTTCACCTCTCACTGACTTATGCCAATGCTTCTCAGGTTCCCTCTGCAGGCTCTGGTATCTACCAGAGTATCCCCTTGGCTGTTGCTGGGTTTTTTTTTGTTTGTTTTTAGAAAGAGAGCACTCAAGTAGGGGAGAGGGGCAGAGAGATAGAGAGAGAGAGAGAGAGAGAGAGAGGGAGGGAGGGAGGGAGGGAGGGAGGGAGAGGAAGAGAGAGAATCTTAAGCAGGCTCCATGCTCAGTGCAGAGCCTGATGCAGGGCTCGATGTCACAACACTGGGATCATGATCTGAGCCAAAATCAAGAGTCAGACGCTTAATGGACTAAGCCACCCAGGTGCCTGCCCTTGGCTGTTTAAAGGAATAATGAGCAGTTTGCAAGAAAACTCCTCAGTTTTGTCATCTTTGGAAGGGATCGATTTGGGGGCCCTCCTTTGAAGGTAGATATGAGGGTGTCTCTAAGGCCATTAATTTGGCAGCCTTTTGTTTACAGTTGCATAGTTTTTTCATGGTGGAAAAACAATTCAGACACAGGATTAGTAGAATAAGTACTTAGAGGAAATGGGAGCAGTCAGAGTCTCCATCAATAACTAAGACTTCCACTTGATAATTAAAACTGGTATCCCATTCTGTTTAATTTGGGAGACCTCACTTTCAAGTGTACCTCTTAAATGATCTTATCTAATTGGAACATTCCCTACCATGGCCATTATATTTCTAGGCTGCAATTCCTCTGAGAGCTGGTAGCAGTTTCGTAGGACCCTATCAAGTGGAGTTAACCTACATTTCTGTCTGGCCATGTCTAGCCACAATTGGGGTACAACTCACATTTCTGTTTGGCCTTATTTTGGGGCCTGCCACCTGATGGTGACCAAGCCAAGTTCTTTAGGACATAAAATAAGCTTGCATACTTTTATGACTTCCAGGACCAAATTGTAAGATATAAAATAAGCAACTGTGCTAGAAGGTAGAATACTTAACTCTTTAGAATGTAAGGATCCCATTACTAAGTCTTTATTTACACAAAACAGGACAAAACAAACATGAGCACCTGAATGCAGCAGCAGGAACCAAAGGATTTCTCCATCGATTGGCCAAGAGAAGACCGTGTATGCCACCAGCAATTCCCATTGTGGACTAAACCAGCAAACCCCAGTAAATGGGGACTGTGGACTGGACCAGAACTGGGAAGGGACTCCAAATTGGCACTGTGGACTGAACCAAGAGCTAAGGACTGGTGATCTGTTAGAGCCTCCTGTCAGTCTACCCTGACCGGATAACCCTAAACTAGAAAGCCAATTAGATCAGGAGCTCTAACGCAAAAAAAGCAGAGCTCAAACCAGGAGGGACTCACCAGCAGCCCTCAGAAATGGCAAGAAAGACAGTGAACTCAAAGGGCTTGCAGGGTACCAGGACTGTGTTTCTGGTTGTCCCCAAAATGCCATCAGAAGTCAGCTTTATATCCTACTGCTGCCACCAAATCTGTTAAAAAACAAAATTCAACTGAGTAAATTTGAAGATCTAATTGGCTTTAGTAAATGATTCATGAATCAGGAGCATCCCATCTAGCAAGCAGAGGGGAGCTCTGTTGAGCTAAACAAAAGAAATAAATTCAGAGAGAGGGCATTTAAAAAAAGAAGAATTTATTAGCACGGAATGCAATGTGTAGGCAAGGTTGCCCTCCTAAGGGGAGCAGAAGGGGTCTATCAGTAAATTTCCTAGTATTGGCCAAGAAATTCCATGTTGATTGGCTAAAGGTTACATTCCTTGGAGGGGGTGGTGGGTTGAAAGTGCTGTTAGGTTAAGTGTTCAGTCTCGGTTTGCTGATGTGGCCTAAGTGATGTCATTTTGGGGCCTGCAGTTTTCTTTTTAACAGAAGGGTATCCTGGACAAGAATGTTCATGGCAACATCGTGATGGCAAAAGCACTGGAACAACCTAAATGTTCACCAGTAAGGCAGTTGTTAAACAGATGAAAACAAATGAGGTAAAATGATATACACTCATCTGATAGAGGGCCTTAGCGTACTGCTTAGCAAGGTGCATTTGCAGCCACAACAGACAATACAACTTTCTGGTTAAAAAGGGATATTTAGGGGTGCCTGGATGGCTCAGCTGGTTAAGCATTCGACTTTGGCTCAGGTCATGATCTCATGGTTTGTAAGAGTTCAAGCCCCACACCAGGCTTACTGTCATCAGCGTGGAGCCTGCTTCAGATCCTCTGTTTCCCTTCTCTCTCTGCTTCTTCCCTGCTCATGCTTTCTCTCTCTCTCAAAGTAAATAAATAAACATTTTTTTAAAAAGGATATCTTAGACATGTCTGGATAAGCACAAAAAAAAGTTGGGAGTGTCATGAGATTCTTTTTTCTCCTGGTGACTGAGATCAAGGCAATAAGAAAGATTTTCACTTCATAGTATATACAGTTTTAAAAGATATTTCTTTAAAAGATTGTCATTTTGTTAGGTTTTTAGTAATTTAGAGGGAGAGATGTGAGCATGCAAACATTATGTGAACTCAAAAGATGGATCTAATGGCCCAGCTTTCCCTGGAACCCAAATATCATGCCTTCACAATTACTCCCATCACTTGGAATAACTCAGACAGACCCCTGTTGCTTCTAGACAAATGACCATAGAATGAACTAGAACAGTTGTCTAGTCCAGTGATTTTCAAAGTGTTCATTAGTCATAAGATTTTTCTTTTTCCCACATAAATTGCCAAACCCCAAAATATAAAACAAACAAAAATGGGGCTACTCTGGGTGAACTAGGGTGATGTTGGCCTTATTTATCTGTAAAATGAGACGTTTGGACTAGACATGATTTCAAACTCTGCTCCAACCAGAGGATGGGGGAGAGGAGGTAGGGAGGGACACCCAGAGACCTAGAGTCAGAGGGAAGAGAGGGAAGAGAAAGCTGAGGACCAGAGAGAACAAGTGGAGTATCTGGCCCAGTTTCACTCAGCTGGCTTCCAGAGCTGAGTGCTATTTTCTCCCACAACTACCTTTTCATACTGCTGAGCCTTTGCAAAAGGAACTGTCTCAATTCCACTCAAAATGCAAATTTTTGCTTTCGTTTAGTTTTAATATGAATAGGGCATTAGATTTTCACTAGTTGAAGATACATCAATCTTAAGAAATCTTTTCTGTGCAAAAGTGAAAGGTTTAATGAAAAGTATGTCTTGTCAGCACAAGTATTGCTAAATGCAGCAAGTCCCCACTGTTCATCTGAACACAAAACTGTGTGGTGGTTGGCTGGCTACCCTCTTGACCTACCTTCCTCACACCTTCTACTCTCAGGACTGATTCATGAAAAAGAGAGCAAACCTGCCCATCCACACCAGTTTGTTCTGGTTTGAGCACTGCGTAAACAATGTGTGCTGCTGAGGCTTCTCTGTAGCTCCCCCAGTACAGGCTCTAGTTTGCTAGCTAAAACACTGTTCAAATTCCAAGTTACCTTTCAGATCTGACCTATTCTGTAACTTAAATTCCATTTTTCTTAGACAAATGAATACTCGTTATGACTCTCTGCAATTATGCAAATTGCTGTTATTATGCACATACAAATGATCCTTCAGAAACAGCTCCTGAGAGCTGATAATCAGCCTACCATTGACTGTAGAGATAGGGCTGTGAATGTAGTGGTCCAGCTGCTGGAGCTAGACCACAGGTGTTGGAGGAATCCCTCATGCAGGCCAAAGCTGGGGTAAGTCACCCTGGACTCAGCCCTGTGAAAGACGAGAATTCACACTGGGGCCAAGACATGGTATGACAATCTGCAATTCCCAATGGGAAGATGGACTTTGCCTTTTATGGGGGTGAAATTCTTGAGTATGACCTTGTTCCTGCAGGCCCGCAGGAGGATCAGCCAAAGGTCCAGGCATTTGTCAGCTCAGATGATCACTCAGGTGAGTGATCCTGTCAGTTTATCCTGACTGGAATCCTGAGGGTCCAACAAAACCCTGCCCAGGTCTTACCCCAAAGACCTCCGTTCCCACTGACTGTTCCCGGTTTGAGCCCAGCAGCATTACCATATGGCTGGTTGTTGGCACACTTTTTCATGTGTTGCTCTGGCTTCTCAACCAGATGGTTCTTATTGGTAGGGACTGTTTCATCCTTTTTCTGTATGCCCCGTTCACTCCTTAGTTCTCTTTCCCAGCATTAGAATGGCATTACGCACAAAGTAAGTACTAAACACTTCATAATTGGTTACTCAATTAGGAGGAGAATATACTCCTCAAACAATTATATTATTCCTTTCCAACCAGCAGTAACATTGTTTTATGAGAAATGAACATCTAGCATGTGGTTACCTATCTCTCTTTGTGACTGCTTGTTTAAGATAACTTTATTTTGGAAGACATGCCACTAATGCCTAGAAACAGGAGCATGGAGCTGCCAGGATTATCCTAGACATAATCCCTGAGACATCACTGTCCCCTTCCTGTCCGTATCAACATCACTACAAAACCAGAAATAATAGATATTCCCCCTGGTATGCAGGGGAATAACCTAGACCTTTAATGCTGTCTTGAGTAGAGGCACCTGCATGAGCTCTGCACCCAGCTGGTTAGGGCTGGGTCAGCTAGGCAGAGATGGGGATGCTGACGTGAAAAGGAGTCTCAAACATCAATGAAAATCCAATGCCATGGGGAACCATGCCATTCACCAACAACTCTTGCTTTACCAAGTGGATTAGGATGGGTATGGACGCCAGTCTGCCCTCCAAGGAGCAGTGGTTGGACTACTTCTCCCTCAGGCATTTATTTTGCAGAGCTATAGAACTGCTGGAGACAGTACAGCCTCCTGCCACCTTCCTTCTTACCCTGCCTTAGTCACTGCCCGGATTCTAACAAAATGCTAAACAAATAATTAAAGAGTGTTGGTTCAGAGTCCACCCACAAGCCTTGGCCAGCCCTCTGGCACGCAGTCACAGAAGCAGCTGGGGTTGGGCTCAGGACTCACTGACAATCCCAGTTGGAAGAGATGGTTCCAGCAAACATCCTCATCCAGTGTCTCCAGCAAAATTACTTTCAGCTGGGATCAGCGCCTCAGGACATTTATTAACACTGAGAACATATGAAAATGTTCAGTGCAAGTCCCTGAAGGAGCATTTCCTCCCCCAAGTGTGCTTCAAGGCCTTCTTCAGGCTCTGACCTCAGGTCAAACAGTGGTGGCAGATATCTGTTGTTTCTTGTTGACTGCACAGGACTTAGTACAAGTGCCCCAGACCCTTGACAAAATAGGACTCATGACAATACTTACCCTAGGAAGCATCTGGGAGGAGTAATAAAGTCATGATAAAAACAACTTTATATGTTTGTATTGGTGTTTTATAAAAATATCATTTCATGATTTGAACATAAACGGGCTGGTTCTGATTTTTGAAAAATCATTAATTCATACTATTTAATAAAAGTATTTGACTAAAGTCTAGTTGCTATCTTTAAAATGGAAAACAGAGTAGGATTTATAGAAATAGCCAGACATAAATTGATAAGCTCCCTAACCCATTAAACAGAAGTTGCTATTGGTCATTATGACCCCCTTCTTAAGCCTTTCCCTTCTCCCACCAGGTGCCTCTCAGGCACCAACAAGCCCCAGGTTCTCAGTCTTGTCCTGTGGGCAGTTCAAGCAGCTGCATCTCAGGAATGGCCAGACCTTTTGGTTTTCCTTATGTTGACAGGCTGGGTCAGAGTTTTTGGCAGTAAGGAGCCCTCCTCTCATGGATGGGCTTACCCAACTGCAGAACCAGAAACTTGGGCCACTCTCTCAGAAACACATTCTCCCAGTATCTCCTGTGTTCACATCTTTCTTCCATCAGGTGCAAACACAGTCAATGTGACATTGAATCTATCTGAGACAATTCTCCCCCCAACCCCAAAATTCAAAAGAAAGAAAGAAAAAGTAGCATTTTAAGTCAAGTTACTAATCTCAAATCCTTGCCCTTACTTTAAGAAGTTGTTTTGTAGTGAATTGCCTATTTTCAAATCCAGCAATCTATTAACTAATTCTGGCCAATTGTTTCTTAAAGGAGAAAGAAAGGTTCCTTTTATCTCTGTATAGTTAAAACACATTCAAATGTGTTGGAACAGCTTTCAAATGAAATTATATGTAACTATGAGTAAATAGAGGTGATGATTTGATCTTAAGATCTTAAGATAGGGAAGAACATTCTAAGCATAAAAGAAAAAGAAGAACCCATAAATGAAAGGCTTTACAGATTTTACTACCTGAAATGAAAAATGTTCAACTCCCAAAAGGTGTGGTGTAAAGAACACAGGCTTTAGAGTCAGATCCAACTCCATCTGATCTGAATTCCATTTTTTTCACTCACCAGCTTTGTGATCTTAAGCACGATGTTTAACCTCTGTAAACCTCAGTGACCTGTCAGCCATGTGGAAGTTAACCAAGGCTGTGTGTTTTCTACTCCTTGATATAAAGAGTGCCTAATTGAGCTATAAGCACCCCCCAAAAAGGTAAAATCACAATGTCTAGCATCCAATAGCAAATTACCAGACCTGCAAAGAAGCAGGAAAACACAACCCATAATGAGGAAAAAATAATCAATCAAGTGAAACTCATGCAGAAATGATACAAATGAATGCATTAGTAGGCAAAGACAATGAAACATTTATTTTAACTGTATTCCAAATGTTCAAGAAACTAAAGCAAGATTGAACATGTTAAATAGAAACATAAAAAATATAAAAAAACACCTAATTCAAACTTTTAGCAATGAAAATTACAATGTCTAGATGGAAAGTACACTGAATGGGACTAAAATCAGATTAGACATTGCTGAAGAAAGATTAGTGAATGTGAAGACACAGCAATAGCAACTAGCCAAAATGGAACACACAGAGAAAAAAGACATAAAAAGTGAAGAGATCATCAGTGAGCTGTGGGACAGCTCCAAGTAGCCCAACACATATGTAATTAGAGTCCCTGACTGGCAGGCGTAGAGAAGGGGTCAGAAAAATATTGAAGAAATAATAGCAGAAAACTTTCCAAGATTTCAAGAAAACTATAAATCTGTATCTCCAACAAGCTCAACAAAACCCAAGCACAGGAACCATGAAGAAAATGACACTAGGGCATATCATAATAAAACTGCTTAAACATGTATTAAAGGGAAAATCTTAGGGGTAGCCGGGGGTGGGGGGAGACACAATCCATACAGGGGAACAAAGACAAGGATAACAACAGTCTTCTTCTTGGAAACAAAGCAAGTAAGAAGATGGTGGGATAACATCTTTAAATTCTGTATTCACAGTTTCTGTATTCAAAATAATTTTCAACAACAAAGGCAAAGACTTTCAGATATTTTTATGTCAACCCATATCATGCTTGAGTTAAAACAAAGCACCTGCTGTTCAAGTCCCTTCTTACCTCCACCCAGTACTTGCCTTGTGAAGTCCTGTCCATCCTTCTAGCCTTGGCTCAAATGCTGCCTCTTTCTTGACACCTTTCTTGATTGCCCACTGGATTTTCATCTTATTTCTCTTAGAATCCTATTATCCTTTGCTTTGTGTCACAAGTTTTTGAGGATTTGTCTTTTTCTTCCCACTAGCCAATAAATTTGTTGGGGATTCCTTTCCTATTCTTCCTCATCATCCACAGTGTGCACCCACACTGCCCAGAACAGGCACTTAGCATTTGTTACATTAACTTACATATTACTTAGTTGCTAAAAGATTTCTTTTGAATTTATTTCTAAAATATTTCTGAATGATTAGAAGTACCTATTTATTTATCAGCAAACACTTGATAAGCTGGGCTCTGTGCTTATAAAGGTAAGACAAAATCTTTGGGCACAAAAGGCTCACAATACAGTTAATTGGTTTAATCTAGTTATTTGTAAAAGAGGTTTTTTTTTTAATGTTTTTATTTATTTTTGAGAGACAGAGCATAAGTGGTGTAGGAGCAGAGCGAGAGGAGGACAGAGAATCTGAAAGAGGCTCCAGGCTCTGAGCTGTCAGCACAGAGCCCGATATGGGGCTTGAACTCATTAATTGTGAGATCATGACCTGAGCCGAAGTAGGACACTCAACCAACTGAGCCACCCAGGCGCCCCGAGTTGTTATTTTTTTTCCCAACAGTCTGAGTTTAATAAGGAGTGGATAGATTCTTGGTTAGAGCCTGCCAGTGTCCAGGTAATAAATATGCTCATACTCAGCACTTCTGCTATTTTCTGGGGACACTTCCAACTGGGACCCCTTCCCAGACTCTGGTATGCATCTCCCTCTTGGACCTCTTCACTTGAACATCTCAAGGAAATCTCAATGTTAACATGCCCCATACTGAACTCCTGATATTCCTCTTAAACAGTTATAGTTCTGCCATCTCAGTTAAAGGCAATTCCATTGGCTTGGCCAATAACCTTGAAGTCATTTAATATCTATTTTCCTCCTCACACCTATATTCAGATTGTGAGCAAATGCCATCAGCTCGACCATCAGATTTATCTAGGTACTGTCCACTTCTTATCATTTCTGCTGCCACCACCCTGATCTAAGCCACTATCTTATTTCATCTAGATTATCACAATAGGTATCTAAAAGGCCTTCCTGCTTCCACTGCCAACCCTGCCCCATACAGAATCTAGTGTCATCATAGGGATTCACTGAAAAGGAAGGTCAGATCATGTCACTCCTCTGCCTGAAAACCTCCAAAGACTCCCGATAAACGTCAGTGTCCTTACAACAGCTTGCAAAGCAATATGCGAACTGTTATCTGGCCCCCTCAATTATCTTTCTGACCTCCTTTCTGACTGGCTTCTCCCTCCCACTCACTCCGCTCCAGTTTCCTTTTTTGTGGCCTTTGCACTTGCTGTTCCCTCTGCCTGAATGGCCCTTCCCCAGATATTTACATGGCTCATTTCCCCCTTCTTCAAGTGTTTGCTCAAACATCACCTTCTCAGTGAAGCCTTCCCTACTCACATGACTGGTAATTGCATCTTCCTGTTTCCCCCTCTTTAATCCCCACCCCTACTTTATCATTTTCCATAGCACTTATCACCCCTAATACTGTATGTATTTTGTACTTTGGTTTTTGCCTGCCCTTCCCTTCCAGAACATAAAGTCCAAGAGGACGGGGATTTGTATGCTTCATTCATACTGTCTCTCATGCACCCACAATAGTGCCTGGGACATAGTAGTTGCTCAGTAACCACATATTGAATGAATGAATCTCTGACAGGTGGAGCAGGCCTCTAAGTCTTACCAATATCATCTCCTATTTGGTGGCTAGCATGAATTCTGAGTAAAGAATTTAAAAAATGCTCTAGGACCCACCTTCAAAACTCTTAGCAGGACAAGAAACCAGATTCAGAAACTGACAGATACCTCACTTTAGATTTGCACTTGTTGAGTTGTGGATGAATTCTTCAGTGAAGAGGTATTCATCAACTACCTCACTAGAGGCACAGCGAAGAATGGTGAGATGTATTTAAGGAGACAAGGTGCCTAAAGGTGACAAATTGGAGACCAAAACTGTACACAGAGTTTTAGTTTGTGTGATACAGACAAATAAGTGCAGAAGGAGTTAGGAAAGAAAGAGATGAGTGTTTTGAAGTGAGCTGAGAATCACTTGTCTCCTCCTGGTCTCTAATGGAGTTTTCTGAAGCATGAATGTTGCTGGAATAATCTTTCACCAACTGTTAATAACAATATTTTGTGCTCATATTGTTCCCTTCAACAAGCATCTTCAGGTAATTTCTGATTTTTATCTAAGCATTCTTATCTTACCTTATAGTCAGAAAAGTATACATAAACCATAGCAAGTAACTTGTCCAGTGTTGGGAAATGGACAAAGAATTAAACCATTATCTCAAAACTCTGCCCTGTGGCATTCTTTGTACATAGCAAAAACATTTGTGAAGATGTTTTGTCAACCTACTCTTTGCTCAGCCCCCTCCTCCCTCCTCCTTGTTTCAGGGAATAGCTGTAAGTGGTTACTCCAGAAAACATTTGGAGAAGGTCCTTAGGGGTGAGATGCGCACCCAAAAAAATAATTAATGATGAATTTAGCATCAGAACACTTGCTGATTGGGACCACTGGTCTGTAAAACATGCTGTTCTGGGGCACCTGGGTGGCTCAGTTGGGTGAGAGTCTGACTTAGGCTCAGGTCATGATCTTGCATTTCACAAGTTTGAGCCCTGCGTTGGGCTGTGCTGACAGCTCAGAGCCTGGAGCCTGCTTTGGATTCCATGTCCCCCTCTCTCTCTGCCTCCTCCAGCTCATACTCTCTCAATAATAAATAAAACATTAAAAAAATTTTTTTTGAAAAACATGCTGTTCTTATGAGGTTCAAAAAGATTTGGTCAATGAAGGAATGAATGAGTTCACATTGGACATGAATAAAGATATTTGTAAATTATGCTTCATATAATTAAATTCCCTAAATATCATATATATATATATATATATATATATATATATATATGTATATATATACACACACACACACACACACACACACACATATATATATATATATATATATATATATATATTTTTTTTTTTTTTTTCCTTTTGGATCCAGTAACCAGAAAAACAACTATCTGGGAAACAGCATTCTTTCTAGAGATCTGTGTGTTCCCCTAATCACCTGAGATTCCAAACTTTTGAGTCATCCTAGAATCTGCCCTTTCTCTGGCAAATTCTGTTGATTCAATCTGTATTGTTTTTATTACAAGGTGTCGAAATTCCCTGAAGCACAGAAAGGAAGTATTTGAGAAATACTGAAATATCAGTAATAATAAGCTAACAGGTTTATTAACTTGTATACACCATGCTAAAGAGTTTACATGAATTATTGAATTGAATACTTATGTGACACCTAAGATAGACACTGCTATCATTGCCTTCTTAAGGATGAGAGAATAGAGGCACAGAGAGGTTGAGTGAGCTGTCAAAGGTCACACACCTCAAAGGGAGTCAGAAGTAAACACAGTATGATTCTAGCACTCAATCTAAAGGTTTTGGGTGTGCCTATTACTTTTCAGACTTGTGAAGACCTCTCTCTCACAGAGAAGACAAGAGTTCTTAGAAGCAGGATGTTCTCCTTTCTCTGAATACTCTTTTCTTCCTCAGTTTTCCTTCCCTTCCCCCCGAACCTTTTCATCTCATATTCAGTCTCAAAACACATTCAGCATCCTCACTTCTAAATTAACTTGCTTCAGTGTTTCCTCAAACCTGCCAGTGATGCCACCATGCTTCTCAGTATTGGATGGATCTAGACTAAATGGTTCCTTTCTCTTTATTATATCCAATTAGTTACCAGTTCAATTCATTCTTCCGTCTTGGTATTTGTAGGACATATATCTTCTCCATTTCTTATGCCACCACCTTAGCCAGACATAAATCATTTCTTGCCTGGACTAAGGCAATAACTTCCTAATTTTCTTCTTGCCTCTGGTCTCTTTCCTGCTTTTCCTGCATTGCACTACCAGACCAGTGCTACAGAATGACTTTCTTCATGACTCCTTCCTGATAAAGGGTCTACAATGCTCCCAATTGCCCATCAGATTCAGACTCAACTTCTCAAAAGTGTAAATTCAAGGAATTCCACCCCCTCCCCCCCCAGCCCAAACTCCCCAATGCAGCAAGACCTCCTTGGTTCCTTGCTCTTCCAGCCTGGTACCATTTTCATTCCAGTACCTCGAGCTTGGCTTAAGTTATTATCTGCCCTTGGAGTGATTTGACCTCCTTGCCTGCCCAAATCTTACCAGCCCTATATTGCTCACTTCACATTCTGTTTCCTCCATGATAACTTCCTTCATCACCTTAGTGAGAATTGATTTCTCTCTTCTTGACTGCCCCAATGCTAATCACACAGCTCACTGTAAAGGATTTTTGTCTAAAGGTCTCCCTGTTCAGAGGGATTAATTCTAAAGTCCTCAAGTTTTGCCTAGAGACATATTCCACCCTCAAGTAAAAATGATTCCAGACTCCAATACTCACACATTAGGTTACTGAAAAACCAGGGAATAATTTGGAGTAGCAGTTCATCATTTAATTTGGATATAGTTGTCCACAATTTTTTCCCAAGTACTTCACAGTTTTTACATACAGCTCAGGCAGGGTCTCCAAAGTTTCCAGCACTTTGCTAAATACAGGAAACTTTCTGAATGGCAGATGAAAGGGTTACTCTATTGCATTCAGAACAAACTCCACAAATTGCATCTTGAATGATATTTAGTTGGCCTTGTTGTTTTAACTCTACCCTTAAGTGAAGAAAATTGTGTCTTGAACTTCAGTTAAACTAGAAGTAAATTATATCTACTTAAAATATAGAGCTGTTAAAACCCAAAGAGCTACATAAAAGCAACTGATGGGCTGAAAAATGCTCCCTTTGTAGCAGAATCACAACCTAAAAGCTTCAGCTTATTTCACACAACATGACCTTTAGTCTGTAGATAAAATGCATGTAAATTAAGCTTGAATGTCAACTAGATTTGGCCAAGGATTTCTTTTCCAGGGGCAAGGGGGTAAGTTTGAGGAATGCAGAGAAAAAAAAATTTTTTTCTCAAATAAGTATGTTTTATCAGATATAAAACCTGTTCTGATAGTTCCTACATAGTTAATCATATCCTGGAGAATATGAGACCCCTAAGAAGTAAACTGTTCTTCTTTCTTAGAAGTTGTTTTGCTCTACCTTTTACTGTCATTTTCTCAATTTTCCAAATGAAAGCATCCAAAGCACTTTTTAGGACTGTGACCAACAGTAACCAGTAGAAGTTAAAATCAGCTAAGCCAATTAGAAAGGGGGTCAAGATGACTTCCTCTTCATGGTTGTCAAACCTTGTCATCAGTGGCCATGCAGAAGGGGTGAGGGCCCAGGAAATCCTGACCTGCTCAAGAAGCCCTGTCAGCATATTAAGCTCACTCTGTTTTATTTTCACAAGATGATTTAGGTTGGTATGATGTCAATCTAGGTGTCAAGAGGCCAAATATTATCCCAAAGCAGCAGCTGACAGAAGTACCTACAGATAGACAACTTGGCATTCTGAAGGAATTGGTGATAAAGAATAAACCCAGAAATAAGATGCTGAGAGCATGGGGCAAGAAGGGCTAATGATAAAGTAATAATGAAAAATCTTCATAACAGTAACAATGAATAGCTATTGGGAACCTGGCTATACCAGGTGCTATACTTTATCTACATCATTTCCCTTAAATCTCCTAAGAACAAGATAAGGTGCATGCTATTATCTCAGTCTTACAGATGAGCAAACTGAAGTTTGGAGAAGTTAATATGAGGAATAGGCCCACTGACCCGATCAAAGGAGGGGCACAGAGACTCGGAGCACAGTGAAGTGAGGCTTTAATCAACATTCTTGTAAGAGCAGGTGCCTGATGGACAGGCACACTTGGGGCAGTTACAGCAGACAATTTATCTCCTAGCATGCAAGTCCCTCCCCTGGTTCCTCATTGGCTGAGTACTACAGAAGTTAGAGCCTTACCTAGAAGTCACCTATGCCCGTGTAAGGCAAAAAGTAGTCTGATTGGAACAAATGTACATGCCCTCAGGTGACACTTTCATTCTCTCCTCCCTTTGTTCTTTGGCTCATGCTCATTGCAAAGTCCCTGCAAATAAGCCCATAAAAATAAGCCCACAAAACAGAGAGGGGAAGAAGAACCAAGAAGTAAAGTGCCTAAAGGTTTGGGACTCCATTGTTGCAGCATCGGCGGGGGGGGGGGGCGGTGGGGATGGGGGGGAAAGAGGGTTCATACATTTTTTCCAATAGGTTGTAAACCTACCGTTAACTAGACAGCACAGTTTTTATTTGGTTATTTCCGAAAATGAATCATCTCCTTTACTTCTCACATTAAAAGACTTGCCCAAGGTGGCCCAGCTACAAGGCTGTGGGCCGAGAATGTGAATCTGTCTGACTCCCGGGGCCACACTGCTCACCACTACAACATACTCAGGGAAGCATGAGGGAGAGAGAATTTGGCTGGGAACCTGAAAGTGAGGAAGGAATCCCAGGTTACTCAAGTTAGGGTGGGCACACAGTGGCCAAAGGTGTAAGGAGTACCATGTGATGGTGAGCCTGGACTAGCCATAGAGAGATCCTGGGACGAGAGCAATGGCAAAGATAAATAATCTCTTAGCAATGGAAGACTCCTACTCTAAGAAGTTGTTCTGGAACTCACCCAGAAAGGTCCCTCTTCTCAAGCATCTCTCAGCCTGTGGTCTATTGGGCCACTAAATGACGGGTTGGTTTGGGGGCTCTGCCATCTCTCCAGAGTGGAGTGGTACTATTCCAGGGGGGCATGTGCCTTTGAGTTCCAAAGGAAAACAATTCATTTTATCTCTGGCATAGAGGCAATAAAGGTTGAAGGAAAGGCAGGAAACAGAGAGAGTGGGCAATATATTAGGCCCCAGAAGTTCCATCCTGTTCAGGCTATAGCCTGCTATAGCTTAGCAGGCTTGTAACTGCTGCCCTCACCTCTAACACTTTGGCTAGTAAGAGACTAAGAGCTTTTGAATAGCTCCAGGATCTGGGAGTGGTTCCAAATGGCTTAATGCCATTCACATGGTCAACACAACTGCCCTGTTCTCGGTGGGTCTAGATGCTCAGTCTTGGCCCACTTGGTTTTTACATATGTCCTTAGAGAATCGCGACAATTATGTATCTGCATTGAGTGTTTTATTTGCATGTGTGCAAAATGTGTTTTGACAAAGAAAGTGTCCGAAGGATGTAACTAAGGAGCTAGCTCTCACTTGTCTTCCTCAACATGCCATCATGAGTCAAGTTTACAGGTGTGTTTGCAGTACCAACTATGAGCATAGTTGTATTCCAACAAAACATTATTTATGACTAATGAAATTTGAATTTTACATAATGTTTGTGTCATGTAATATCATTATTCTTTTGATTTTTTCCCCTAACCATTTATACATGTAAAAATCTTACTTTGTGGGCTGTACAAAATCAAGTGACAAACTTGATTTGGTTACAGGGCATAGTTTGTTGATCCCTAGTCTAAATCCTCAGTTTGTTTTTGTTTTGAAGTTTATTTATTTATTTTCAGAGAGAGAGAGAGTACGAGTAGAGGAGGGGCAAAGAGGGAGAGAGAGAGAGAATCTGAAGCAGGGTCTGCACTGTCAGCACAGAGCTCCATGAGGGGACTTGTGAACTCATGAACCGTGAGATCATGACCTGAGCCCAAGTCAAGAGTTAGAAGCTTAACCGACTGAGCCACCCAGGTGCCCCTAAATCCTCAGCTTTTATATCACCTGGAAGTGATTCACTCCAAGAAGTAGGAAAGGGAGGTAAACCCTGGCACAGCCAAGTTAGGGCCTTCAAGGAAATATAGCATCCAATCAAACAGGAGCTCTGACTGTAGGTAATGTGATGTCCCCCTATAAACAAGATAATGTATAGATCCATAAAAGCGTACCTCATTACAGTCATCACAAAAAGCTCTGATTGTCATAATAATGCATTACATAGCTTAACACCGCTGGCATCTCCTCCTTGAGAACTATCCTCCAAACTGGAGCACATGCTTTTGAAAAGCCACAGTGACGGGAAATCTCTATCCACTGAAGGTGGAGTTGATTTTTAGAAAGCCAAAAAACAAAACAAAACCCAAACCAAACCAAACACACAAAGAAACCCATCTCCACTCAACCAACAATAACAGTGGCAGAGTTACCGCTATCCTTGCAGAACCAGGGTAGGAAATGAGTGGGGGAGGGGATGTGGTGGAGCGAAATAAAGCCATTTTTGTTTAAAACCACTCATGATTATAAGAAGAGACTGCTCAGAACTAAGCTCGGTAGTCCCAGCATGGCCCTTAACAATGTGAGTGTTGTTTGGCCAACGCACTCAGCCAGTTAAAAATATTTTTTTGGAATTTTTGTCAATATTTCAAAGCCAAGAGATTTCAAATAAAGAGTCAGATTTTTAAACTTCTCTTCAAAAAAAAAATCAACAATCTTGCTCTTGTACAGCAACAATCATTGAGAGCCTCCCTTTAGACACAGTGCATGAACTTCAGGCTGGCAAAGTCTCTGCCACACCCTATTGTCCCCCAGTCCAGGGTCAGCGGCCATGTAGCCTTGTGGTTACGGCCTTTTTACTCACAATTAGAGTAACACAATAATACGGTTCAAATGTCAAAATAATACACAAAGCTATACAGTGAAAGTCTCATTCCCATTTTATCCCCAATCTCCCTAAGTACTTTTGTTAGTATCTTCACTTATTTTTCTGCTTCTTCCTTATACAAGGTAATACAATATATATTTTTCTCTGCCTTGATTTCTTCACTTAAAATATATCCCAAGGACTATTCCAATAATGGCACATAGAGAATTTCCTCATTCTCATTTTACAGCTACCTATTCCAGTGGGTGCATAGGTTAGTTTATTTAACTAGTTCCGTACTGATGGGCACAGGTTGTTAATAAAAATATTTTGCTTTTACAAATATTCCACACTGCATATGTACATATATCATTTCATAGGATATGAATATATCCTGAATATATAAAAATATATATATGGGTCACAGGGTAAACGTATTTGTAATGTTTTTAGGTATTGCCAAATTGCCTTCCATATGGGTAATACTAATTTGCAGTCCAAACAGCAATGCAAAAGCATGTCTATTTCTCTTCAGCTTCCCCAAGAGAATGTGTGGTCAGACGTTTGTAGTTTTGTCATTCTGACAGGTGAAAATTATGTTTCAGGGCAGGTGTAATTTGTATTTTTAAGCTTAGACATCTTTTCTTACATGTTTGCTTAGAAACATTTGTATTTCTTTTTCTGAGAACTGTGTTCCATTTTCCTATTGGATTCCTATGTTTGCTGATTTTCCTATTAAATTCTTGTGTTTTTTTTTTCCTTATTAACTTATAGGAATGCTATATATATTCAGAAGATTAGCCTTATATCTATGGTATGAGCTGCAAATTTTTTTTTCCAGTTTGTCATTTATCTTTTACGTTTGTTTACAGGGTGCATGTGCTTGTTTTTGTTGTTGTGTGTGCTTTTTAAATGCAGTTATATTTGTTTACTATTTGCTTCTGGCTTTCTAGTTGTTTAAAAGAAAGATTTTCCCCATTCCAACATTAAAAATGAATTTACCCTTCCTTTCCTCTAGTAATTTTAGAGTTTCATTTTTTAAAAATGTAAATCTTCAACCATTTAGAGCTTCTTAGGGTGTTCATTGTGAGAAATAAAACCCTTTTCCTACTGGGGGCATGACCCTAGATTTTGGACAGGATGATGAAGCTACCAGAACACCAGTAAGTGTAAGACCTAGAGAATGGGATGAGAGAGCAGCCGATGGGGAAAGTGAGATGGGGGGCAGTGTGAAGTGGGGCGGGGACTAAACAGAGGCCGCATTTCCTGCATGAGTTCCTGGCAGATGGGTTCCCAATGCTGGTCTAGCTCAGTGGTACCCAGGCCCTTATGACTTTTCTCCAAAGTACCCAGTTGTTTTTAAGGATTTAATGCGTTTGGCTGTACCAAACTAACTGTTCTTAAGTAATGATTAGTTATGTTGCCCTTCCAACAACCAGTTTCTGGGCAGAATGTGCTAAGCAGGATTACCATGCTGAGCTGATATATACTCTCAGCCAAAAGCACAGAATTTGAAGTGCCAGTTAGCTTGAGGAGGCTCATCTTGGATAAATCAGCCTTTCTGAAATGCTGACATTAATCTGCCTACCACTTATTTTTTTGTTCCTAGATCTCTAAGGACATGGAACCTCAGTGGAGTGGGGTGGCAGAGTGGAGGGGAACCTCTGATCTCATCCTCATTCAAAACCTCCTGGTGCTGGGGCGCCTGGGTGGCGCAGTCGGTTAAGCGTCCGACTTCAGCCAGGTCACGATCTCGCGGTCCGGGAGTTCGAGCCCCACGTCAGGCTCTGGGCTGATGGCTCGGAGCCTGGAGCCTGTTTCCGATTCTGTGTCTCCCTCTCTCTCTGCCCCTCCCCCGTTCATGCTCTGTCTCTCTCTGTCTTAAAAATAAATAAACGTTGGAAAAAAAAATTTAAAAAAACAACAACAACAACAACAACAACAACAACAAAAAAACAAAACCTCCTGGTGCTGTATAAAAGGGTGGGGGAAGGTATAGATTTCAACCATAACATGTGTGCACAGTGACCTCCATGATGTATAAACAGTTCTCTTAGCAACTTAACTTTTTTTAAATAGTTTTTAATATTTATTTTTGAGAGAGAGAGAGACAGAGCACGAACAGGTGAAGGGCAGAGAGAGAAGGAGACACAGATTCCTAAGCAGGCTCCAGGGCTTTGAGCTGTCAGTACAGAGCCTGACATGGGGCTTGAACTTATGAACCGTGAGATCATGACCTGAGCTGAAGTCAGATGCTTACCAACTGAGCCACCCAGGCGCCTTTCTTAGCAACTTTTCTACTAGAGGTGCTTGTGAAAGTTCTTTTTTTTTTTTTTTTTTTTTTTTAAATTTTTTTTTTTTTCAACGTTTATTTATTTTTGGGACAGAGAGAGACAGAGCATGAACGGGGGAGGGGCAGAGAGTGGGAGACACAGAATCGGAAACGGGCTCCAGGCTCTGAGCCATCAGCCCAGAGCCTGACGCGGGGCTCGAACTCACGGACCGCGAGATGGTGACCTGGCTGAAGTCGGACGCTTAACCGACTGCGCCACCCAGGCGCCCCTGAAAGTGCTTTTTAAAACACCATTTCCTCATGTGAATAATTCTCTGTTCTGAGAAAGGCAGAGAGTAAAAATGAGAAAAATTTGCAAAGATGAATGATAAGAATATGGCTAGAATAAAGTAAAGGGCTTTCAGCAATAAAATTGGTTCCTCTGGAACCCATGGGGGAGGGGAAGGAAAAAAAAAAAAGAGGTTAGAGTGGGAGAGAGCCAAAGCATAAGAAACTCTTAAAAACTGAGAACAAACTGAGGGTTGATGGGGGGTGGGAGGGAGGGGAGGGTGGGTGATGGGTATTGAGGAGGGCACCTTTTGGGATGAGCACTGGGTGTTGTATGGAAACCAATTTGTCAATAAATTTCATATATATATAAAAAAAAAAATTGGTTCCTCTGCTTGAAGCAGAGACCTCAAAAGAGACCTGGTGGAAGTGAGATGCTTAATGCTGCTCACTGTCATCAGGAAGGTATGCCAATGTCCGGGCACCCCAGGCTGCACCTCTAACAATTAATTCAGAATCTCTGGTCGTGGGATCCAGGCATCAGTCATGCTTAAAGCTCCCTATGTGATTTCAATGTGCAACCATCACTCTAGAACCGTGGTATTCAAAGTGTGGTCCTCAAACCAGCAGCTTTGATATCAGCGGAAGCTTATGAGACGTGCAGAATCTCAAGCCTGAAATTAGACCTTCTGAGTCAGAATCTGCATTTGAAAAAGATCATCAGGATATTCATATGCATATTAAAGTAGAGAAGTGGTGTGGGCATCTGAGTGGCTCTTGATTTCAGCTCAGGTCTTGATCTCAAGGTTTGGTAGTGAGATGGAGCCCTGGCCCCTGGGCTCAGTGCTGAGAGCACACAGCCTGCTTGTGATTCTCTCTCTCCCTCTTTCTCTGCCCCTCTCCTGCTCACTTATTTGTGCACGTGCAAGCATTTTCTCTCTTTCTCTCTCTCTCTCTCAAAATAAATAAGTAAACACTAAAAAAATAAATAAATAAAGTAGAGAAGCAGTGATCTAAAGCAGCTTTCTCAAAGTGGCCCCTGGACCCCTGTATCAAACTCACAAGGGGATGGGAAGGTGGGGGAATGGGAATCAGAGGACTTCTTAAGGAAGACAATTCTGGGGATGATAATTTTATAAGTATGAGGGTGGGACCCTGGAATCTGCATTTTCGTGTGCTTCCAGGTTGACCCCTAGACTACTGCTTGAGAACTACTCCCAACCAGAAAGTCAGCAATATGACAGTTGCTTCCTCCAGACCTGCATGGAAATTCCTTCAATGACACTATAAGGTCAAAGCATACCCATTACACGTGGTGGATGAGTTGGTGATAATCTATGAATGCTTCTCAGCCTGACAAATGTGATGTTTCTGCCCTCTGACCTATAACAGAGAAGGTGGTAGTAGTTAAATCTGGCTTTCAGGCTAACACAGAAATGGATCTCTCCATCCCGTTGGGTTAGTGACTGAACAGGCTGCAATACAGAAGCTTCTAGATTAAAAATGTAAAATGTTGATGCTCAGATGCATCCTTCTTGAAGGGTTTCAAAAAACCCTCAAAATACATGGTAGGGAACCAAGGGAAAGAGTAAATTCCCCAAAGTGTGTCTATGTCTTCTTCATTTTAGAGAGGTCTTTTAAAAAATTTGCTTGGACCCAGATAGTTAAATGATGACATAGGTTTAAAAAAAGAAGATGACGAAGAAGAAGCCAGGAATGGAAAAATTTGGTCTCTCTCAAAAGACGTATTTGCAGTGTGTAATACTTCCATGTTGTAGTTGTAAAAGCATGTCTGCTCATATAAGATATTTAAAAGTTTCTATGATAACAGAAGCTTTAAGTGAGTTTATCTTCAAATACCTAGGATTCTGAAGTATGGCTCACTCTTGGGACGACAGAACTGAAATCTTTGTAATTATAAAATGAAACAAGACTCCTGTGGTTGTAAAGGATAATGAAATGGAATGGGGAACTGCAATGTGATCTGAATGTAATTGTTAGATAATTATTGAGTTGAAAACAGCAAAAGCAAAAAAAACTTGAAACTGGAAAAAAAAAGATTTTTGAGGCTTTGCTTTAAGTCCTTTTTTTTTTTAAGAGCAGAGTTTCTTAAATCTTCTTGGGGGAGTGCAAATCGAATGAAAAGCTAATGAAATTAATGCACTCTCCCTAGATGCACGGCCCCTTGAGTGCACACTGGTAATTTCTGAAGTTCCATAGACCCGCTGGAGCCCACATTAGAACCTCAGCTTTCACGGTGAATTTTAAGCAAATTTCTCTATATCAATCTTCCCATTTGGAATCGCTTTACCTAAGAGTAACTTTTTATGCATCAAGGTCCCAGGTGATTGATAAAATTAGAGTGGACTGTGTTCGCTTCAACCGATCTCGTGAGGATGGTCCGAGGCCAGGTGAAAAGCCAGACCACTAGATGAAGCCAGGGAAAGAATCCTTTTATTGAAGAAGCCTGCGCCCTCAGAAATGTCTTCCCCGTGCTGTGAAAAGTTTTGTTCGAAGTAAGGAAGGAAAGTAGGCTCTTAAAAACACTGCCTGCGCCCCTCATTTACCTGCCGACTCAAAGAAGGATGAGGAACAGATGAGGAAACTGACCTCAGAGGGCTAAGGTGCTGGCCCAGGTGACATTCCCAGCCGTGCTCAAGCCCAGGGCCCTCTCTCGGCTCCTCGCCCTCCATCCAGGGGAGCACAGGACCTCTGGGCCTCTCTCCCCGCCCTGCCCGCCGCCCACCCCGGCGGAGGCGCCACTGGGAGCCAAGCCCCCGCCTACCGGCACCATGGAGTAGGTCATCATCATCAGCATGTCGTGGCTCTCTGCGCGGATGTGCGGCGCGGGCTCCCCGCCGTGGCTGCGCTTATTGCGCGCGGCGCTTGCGGGGTCCGGGGGAGGAGCCGGCGCCTTGCGGCGCGCGCGACTCAACTCGGCCAGGAATGAGCGCAGGGCGCTGTCCTCGCGCTGCTCCCGGCCCTGCTGAGCCTCCAGCGCCCGCACCGCCGCGCTCAGCCCGCGCCACTGGCACAGCGCGAACACCGTGCCAGCGGCATTGAGCGCCGAGAGCAGCGCCACCGCCGCCAGAGCGCCCCGCAGCCCCCAGCCGGCGTCCCCGCGACCTCGCTCCGCGCCCCTGGCCATGCTCTGCGCGCCTCGGGCCGGGCAGGAATCGCCGCGGCCCGCCGGGCGGCCTTTATATGCCTCGGGCAAGCCGTGGGCTGGTGGCAGCGCCGCCGCCGCCGTGAGTCACGCTGCCCTTTGCTCAGGCTGGCGGGGCGGGTTGGGGACAGTAGTGGTGGCGCCTGAGCAGCCCGGAGGGACAGGCGGGTGAGAGAGGGAGAGGAGCTAGTGGAGACTGCAGGCTGGCAGAAAAAGGGTGGGCAGGACTCATGCTCCTGGTGCCTGGCCAAGAAAACCAGCAAACCCAGGTCTCCCTCCTTTTCTCACTGCACTGCCCGTGGGCACTGCTGTGGCCCAGGCGGGCAGAGCGAGGGTCAGACTGAGGAGGAGGACAGGAATTCTTAAGGCTGGAGAAGTCACTGGATTCCACCCCCTTCCCCCCCCTCCCCCAACTGACCTCTCTGGAGAAAAGGATCAGCATGCCCAGAAGCCAAGGCATGTGCCCATTGTCCCTAGGTTTGCTGCTGGGCAGCAAACCCAGGCTACCCATCATGTGGCCACTGAAGACCCCAGGAGATCTTTCCAAGGAAAGGGATGGATAGAAACAGGGAGACACCAATGTTTATAGCAGCACTCTCAACAATAGCCAAATTATGGAAAGAGCCTAAATGTCCATCAACTGATGAATGGATAAAGAAATTGTGGTATATATACACAATGGAGTACCATGTGGCAATGAGAAAAAATGAAATATGGCCTTTTGTAGCAACGTGGATGGAACTGGAGAGTGTAATGCTAAGTGAAATAAGCCATACAGAGAAAGACAGATACCACATGGTTTCACTCTTATGTGGATCCTGAGAAACTTAACAGGAACCCATGGGGGAGGGGAAGGAAAAAAAAAAAAAAAAGAGGTTAGAGTGGGAGAGAGCCAAAGCATAGAGACTGTTAAAAACTGAGAACAAACTGAGGGTTGATGGGGGGTGGAAGGGAGGGGAGGGTGGGTGATGGGTATTGAGGAGGGCACCTTTTGGGATGAGCACTGGGTGTTGTATGGAAACCAATTTGTCAATAAATTTCATATATATAAAAAAAATAAATAAAATAAAATATCAAAAAAAAAAAAAAAAAAGAAACAGGGAGACAGTTGGTACTGGAGGATTAAAAAAGCCACCCATCAGAACCAGAAAAGCCCTGCCTGCCTGAGATGAAGGAGCCTTCTGTGAAGGGAGACTTCTTGGATATGACAGGCCAAGAACTGCTGTGAGACCCATACCCAGGAGGCAGCAGGGTGATGAGAAAAAAACTCAAGAATGGACATCAGGAGACCTGGTTCTAACTCCATTCTGCTACTGCTCAGCTGAGGGGCTTTGAGCATGCCCCAAGACCACTCTGCAATTGATTTTGAGGGGCTTTCTGGCTGAAGAGTTGGGCTCTGGCCAGAGCCTTTCTGGACCTTACTCAGCCTGCCTTGATTGAGGGGGCAGTTGCCTCATGCCTCCTAGTTACCCCTTCACAGTACCCTCCCTTTCCTATCAGCTCAGTTGCCCGATGTACCTCAAGGTACAAGTGATAGAGGATGTATCACTATCCTCCAAATAGAGTCACTTCTCAGTCTCCTCAGAGGACCTCTTCACTCCCTTTCTCAGCTTTCCCCAGAATGGCTCTGCTTCCCTGGACAAATTTGCCTCCTGGAGTCCTTGGTGGTGTTGGAAGACCCCAATCAAAAGCCAGGATTGCTGTTTCCACAGCCCATTATTTCAGGGGAGGAGGTGGCCCCCTACCATTGAGCCAGCTAGAGCGCTCAAGGTTCTGTGTCAAGCTCTGGATTGAACTGGGACATTGACCAACTTGCATATTCTAAGGAGGGCATCCAGGATGAGGAGGAATTAGGAAAGCATGAAGTTCCAAGTGGTTCATGAAAGACCTCAACTATGGGGGCATGATATCCAGGAGGGGATGGAGGTGATACAGACTAATTTGTCCAGTTTCTCCCAACTCTAGCATGCTTTATTTGAAGAATGTCACGTATCCTTATCTCATCCAGGCTTAGGATGCCAACTGTCAGGCTTAAGACTAATGGAGAGAAGCCACAGAGAGACAGAGCTCAGAGTCGGGCCTAGTAAGATCTTCATTTAAATAAATGGTCCATTTCCAGGCATCTCATTTCTTCTTTCCTTTTTTCTTTTCCCCTTCCCTTCCCTTCTCTTCCCTTCCCTTCCCTTCCCTTCCCTTCCCTTCCCTTCCCTTCTTCCCTTCCCTTCCCTTCCCTTCCCTTCCCTTCCCTTCCCTTCCCTTCCCTTCCCTTCTTCCCTTCCCTTCCCTTCCCTTCCCTTCTTCCCTTCCCTTCCCTTCCCTTCTTCCCTTCCCTTCCCTTCC
This sequence comes from Lynx canadensis, assembly GCF_007474595.2. NCBI lineage: Eukaryota > Metazoa > Chordata > Mammalia > Carnivora > Felidae > Lynx > Lynx canadensis. Next base: position 52,607,954 of record NC_044308.2, read on the forward strand.
TTCTTCCTTCCCTTCCCTTCCCTTCTTCCCTTCCCTTCCCTTCCCTTCCCTTCCCTTCCCTTCCCTTCCCTTCCCTTCCCTTCCCTTCCCTTCCCTTCCCTTCCCGAGTGTGTGCAGGCAGGGAAAGGGGCAAAGGGAGAGAGAGAGAAAAAAAAAAAATCTTAAGCAGTCTCTATACTTAGCACAGAGCCAGATATGGGGCTTGATCCCACAACCCTGGGATCATGACCTGAGCTGAAATCAAGAGTCAGACACTCAACCAACTGAGCCACCAGGCACCCCAGTAAGATCTTCATTTAATTCACTAAAACTTTACTGAGCACCTACTGTGTGTCAGGCATAGTGATGGGTATTAGAGGTATAGAAATGAACAAGGCAAGCAGCTTGCAGTGAGTCCCATGGAGCCTCCTGAGCTTCTCTTTATCCTAACATTCATTATAGTTAGTTACTATTGCCTGACCATCTGTTGTCAATGCCCATCATCAATAACAGTATACAGCTCCTGAGATTAGGGGCCACATATTGTTTGACCTTATCTCCCCCAACACCTAGCACAGTCCTTGGCTTGAAATGGCCATTCATTAATTACCTGTTGAATGAGTGAACGAGCAAATGAATAAAAGGCTGTGGAGTGATCACATGTCTGTGTAAAATGATGCATGCCTAGTGGTGGTAGAGCTTAAGCACAAAACTCTGCTTGTGCCACTGAATTAGACCTACCTTCCTTGGAATGCTGTCTGTCCAGTGGTAGGGAGAGTGACTGTAGTCTGATACACATGCCCCCAAACCCTCTGGTTCAGAGACCATAGTCAGTAGAAGGAATGTAGTTCTGGCTCCATTTGGGACCATCCAGGCTTTATCAGGCAACCTCAGGCCAAGATGCTACCCTTCTTGGGATGTAGGACTCAAAAAGTTTGTGACATGGACTTTAGGCTGGCTGGCTGGAGTATCTGAGATAATGCACTCAGAGAGAGCAAAGAGTGATAGACAGCAAAGAAAAGGAAAGAGGAGATTCCTCTTCCACCCAACTGTTCTTCCAGTCTTCTCCACGTCTTTCTGTGTAGGAATATAATATTTTATAAGAAAGAAGAAGGGTGCATCAAGTCGTTACAGCATACAAGGCAGGTGTCCTCATTCACCACTCCTCCCAAGATGACTGTATCCAAGCAGCTGGCTTCACTCTGTACTCCTTCCCCTTTCTTCTCTGTCATCTCTCTACATCCTCATTCCACGACAGCTCCATGCATTGACCTTCCTCCTTCTCTCTCCTATCTCAGTGAGCATTGTGCCTGGTTAAGGCCTAGTCCAGAACCATGTTCCTCATCAAACCTTGCCTTCCATGCCAGCCTCAATTCTCCCTCTCCCTGAACTCTACAAGCCCCAGGAACTCAGAGGCTATAAGCATGGGCTTTGGAATCAGATAGAACTAAGTTTGAAACTCTTTAAAAATTTTTTCTTAATGTTTGTTTATTTTTGAGAGAGAGAGAGAGAGAGAGAGAGAGAGAGAGTGAGCATGAGCAGGGGAGGGGCAGAGAGAGAGGGACACACAGAATCCAAAGCAGGCTCCAGACTCTGAGCCATCAGCACAGAGCCCGATGAGGGGCTCGAACTCTTGGACCGTGAGATCATGACCTGAGCCAAAGTCAGATGCTCAACTGACTGAGCCACCCAAGTGCCCCTTGAAACTGCTTTTTAAATTTACAGCCTTGGGTATGTTACTCAGCTTTTCAAAGGAGAGTGTAATCATATCTATCTCATAGCTAGCTCAGTGGTCATTAGTGCTATTGGCTGTGGGCTGTCTGAACTCTGCTAACACTTATGCTGTACCTTGTGTTGTTGACCAACATTATAGTTCTTCCAAATCTTCTTTTGTTGGGTTATAATATCCTTAAGAAAGGGACACCTTTTCACTATGACACAATAGGGCTTATGCCAAGTAGGAATATTTGATAAATAATTTGATTAGCTAATTACAGTTTTTCTGATGCTTTTTGAGGAATAAAACTTTTCAATTCATGATAAACTTGGCTTCTTTTCTGAACACAGTAGCCTTGAGATTATTTAGGGCCTTTCCATCTCTAGCTTCCTAAGCCTCCTATGGCTCCTTGAGGGGCAGATACATCTATGTAGACTGTCCTACCTAGTATTTCTCAGGATGGGCTGGTAGTTTTAGTAATAAGCAATTCTAAAAAAAAGAGTTAGCTATTAATCTGGCCTATTTTGTTGACATAGGGGTTCAAGATATAGTGAGGACACAGGGAGATATCTGACTTTCCTTTTCTGGAGACCAAAGAGGCCAAGAACATTGTGTGCTATCTTTACAATGAGAAGTACCTTTTCCATTAGAAGGCAGATGCTTTCATTTTCAAAGGTTAAATAGAATGGTCCTTAAAAAATGATTCCAGCTAGTAAACTTTAGGGCCCTGGAGAAAAATACCCAATTCAAGAATATACTCCAACTTTAATTCCACAGCATTTCCTCCTGTAAAGTGAATAATTTTCACTTACTCTAAGGCCTGGAAGTTGGGTATTTTGATCCTCTGTGGTGAGGCTGGCAGGTATGCTGTGACTGCTGATGGTGCTGTGCTGCCTCCCCATCCTCATCCTGCCCTCTGGCCAGGGGTTAGGGAGAAAATCTCCATAATAGTTGCTACCAAACACATCTTCCACCCAACCATGTCTGGTTTTTAACTCTCCATTTCTACATTTTAACTGCACGAAACTTCAAGCCTCCCAACCAAAAACAAACAAACAAACAAAAAACTCCAGAAATTTCTTTGTTCATTCACTCATTCATTTATTCATTTATTCAACAAATTGGGTGCTTCCTATCTGCCAGGAATTGTGCTAGGAGCTAAGAATAGGATGGAGAGCAAAACCAGACATCAGTCCTGCCTTCCTGAAGCCTGTGGTCTAAGTGGGGAGATGGAATTAGCCAAGTAATTTGCATGAGGATATAATTCTAAATGAGATAAAGAGATAGATGTCCTAAAGAAAGGAGTGTGATTCTGTGAGATCATATCACTGAGGAACCTATCCTAGATGTAGGGTGTGGGGTCACCTAGTTAACTAGGTGTTGGTGTGGGTGGGAGAGTCATAGGCAGAGGGGATAGCATGTGTGAGATCCTATGACAGGAGGCAACATGGTTTATTTGAGGAACCACAAGAAGGCCAATGTGGCTGTAGCATAAAGAACATAAGGGGCAAGGAGGAAAAGGGAATGAAATAAGGCTGGAGACTAAGTTAGGGACCATGTAGGACTGAGGTTTTTATTGTAAGAACAATGGGAAGTTAGTTAGGGGTTTTAAGTGTGTGCAGGGGATGGAGGGTTGGGTTAACAGATGACATATTTTCATTTTCAAGGATTACCTTTTATTGCCAGGATTTGCAGTGGCTTCTGTCACTACAGAAACTATCTCTGACCTCTACCAGGCTAAATCTCAACCTTCAAACCCATCTTTCCAAATGAAATAAGAAGACAATGAATTCTAGAAAATGCTATTTTTCTCTTTCATTGCACATTTAAAGATAGTTGAAACATAGAACCATGACTAACATTTAGGTGATTTGGCTAATCTTGATACTAGCTGGGGTTATTTTATGATACTCAGCAGATATTTGCATTTTTTGAGAAGTCAGCCTTTGGTACTTCAAGGTGAGATCATAAAATCAGGTCATCTCTAGCACTGGGAATAAGAATACAAGATATTGCTTCCCTTATGAAATCCTGTTCTAAGTTAGGCAAGTAACAACAGATTTCCACCTATCATAAGTACAGTATCTGAGTCACCCAATCATTGTTACACACGGATCTGTCTGAGGTTGTACAGCAGGGCTCTTTCAAATTGTCTCTCTACCCTTCCTGTATTTTCCTTATTTTCTTGTTTTTCAATATACATGCCCTTCCCCACCCCACCCATTCTGCCTTACTGGTACATCATAGCCGATTATTATAGGTTGGGTTCTCTGGAACAGATGCTGAGATGGAATCCGGTGTGCAAGATGTTTATTAGGGATCAGCATCTGTGAAGGAAAGAGAGGAAGTAGGATTGGGTAGAGGATGAAGTCCAACTCAATGCAGTCTTGCAAAGCCTCAGCCAACTGCATGGGGAGCTCTGAATCCAGTGTTGCCCAACACAGTGTCACTTGTCAGGCCAGAATAGGCTTAGATTTCACCCCAATCTCACCCAGTCACAGGGCAGATGTTGGCTGCCCCAGGAAAGGTGTGACCTTGGGCCAGGTGATTCTCAAAGCTGAGGCACACCCTGACCTCACTCCCTGCAGCTGGACAGCAAGTCCTTTCTTGAAAGGAGAAGTGGGGCGCATCTCCATATCTACCACATCAGCCACCTGATGTGTATGGTGTAAGAATCCTGATTAGTGTCAAAGACAGGTCTGCAAGTCTAATAGTAGTGAACTTTAAATTGTAATCCTATCAGACAGTGGAGAGAAGCCTTCTTTTTCACCCAGAGTTATGGCCTTTCAGTAAATAAAAAAGCAATTGTTTTCAGAGACAGAATGAACTTATAAAGAAAAGCTCTACCAGTAGCTTCGAAATGGCTAAATCCATGGAAATAACTTAATACTGCAAAGCCCCACTTAAGAAACTTGAACCACTGTTTTTGAAAGGACAAAATAAAGCTTTACACAGTGTAGGGCACTTCAGTTTTCAAAGTACTTTCTCATGTCATTTGAGCCCTATAATAAGCTTGTGAAGTGAGCAGGGGAGATCTTATAACCATTTCACAGATGAGAAAGTGAGGCTCACGAAGTTTAAGTGACTTGCTCAAGATCACACTGTTGAAACCACACCAGCATTCATCCACACTCTCTTCATTGAAAGTGGGAACCTTCTTGACCCAAATCTAGGGCCAGTCAGGAATGCTCAAGATGATGGACAGGAAGTGGAAAAACAGGGCAGGGAAAGGATTCAAACTGATGAAATGGAAAAGGGCTTAGAGCGGCTTGGCTCCAAGACTTAAAAACAAAGGCGGGGCAAGCACTGATTGCTAGAATATGTAAACTACGCAAGAGAGAGAAAGCCAGTCCCCAGCCTAGCATTTTATGGAGGGTTCAGGGAGAGCAATGATGTCAGAACGATTTCCTGGAGACCAGGTAGGGGAACTGTCATCCCTACATCTCAGAGATGAATATGGAACCTGAACAAAAGGTGAATTTGGGGATTGAGAGACCAAAGCTTTTCCTCCTTGAGGTCAGAAGCCAGAATGACAAGCAAGATTAGATGTGCCTCACCTCTCCAAAGTCTAAGTGAAAGAGACTAAAAGGGATTCCTGCAATGCCAAGTCTGGAGAGATGACACTCCATCTGCAGAACCAGGGGACTGGAGGACTGTCCCCAGCCAGGGGGAATGCAGGTCAGACTACAGACTCTGAACTGAGATGACTTCTTTTTTAAGAGATGTGCATAACTGTGAGATATTAGGCTATATCTCTCCTACTCTTTACTTCCTCTCTCCCTCCCCACTCCTTCCCCTCTCCTTCACCCACCCTTCCCTCCCTTCCTTCCTTCTTTCCTTCCCTTCTTTCTTCTTTCGTTTTAAAGTCTGACCAAGTTATTAGGAATGAATTATTCTCACATGTCATTTTGCCCTGTTTCTTTTTTAAAAAATTTATGTTATTGTGGTAAGAACACTTACACAAGATCTCCTCTCTTAGCAAATTTTTAGTTGTATGATACAGTATTGTTGCATATAGGTACAATGTTGTATGGTAGATCTCTAAAACTTACTCATCTTGCTTAAATAAAACATTATGTCCTTTCATTAGTGACTTCCCATTTCCTCCTTACCTCACTCCCCAACAACTATTAATTCCAGTCTTTGATTCTATGAATTTGAATGTTTTAGATACCTCATATTAGTAAAATCATGTGGTATTTGTCTTTCTATGATGGGCTTACTTAGCATAATGTCTTCAAGGCTCATCCATGTTGTCTCATATTGCAGAATTTCTTTTTTAAGGATAAGTAATATTCCAGGTATGTATATGCCACATTTTCTTTTCCCATCTGTCAATGGATATTTAAGTTGTTTCCACATCTTGGCTATTGTGAATAGTGCTGCGATGAACGCTGGAATGCAGATATCTCTTCAAGATCCTGATTTCAGTTCTTTTGCATAAATACCCAGAGTGGGATTGCTGGATCATGTGATAGTTCTATTTTTAATTTTTTGAGGAAACTCTATACTGTTTTCCATAGCAGCTGCACCATCTGACAGTTCCACCGACAGTGTCCAATTTCTCTATGACACTTGTTGTCTTTTGTTTTGTTTTGGTAATAGCCATTCTGATAGGTGTGAGGGTAATATCTCATTGTTTTGGTTTGCCTTTCCCTGATGATTAGTAATGTTGAGCATTTTTTTATATGCCTATTGGCCATTTGTGTGGCTTCTTTGGGGGAAATATCTACTCAAGTACTTAGCCCATTTTTAATTGGGTTATTAGGATTTTTGTTTGTTTTTGTTTGTTTGTTCTTTATATATTTTGGAGGCCAACCCTCTATCAGATATATGGTTTGAAAATATTTTTCCCCATTTCATATGTTGCCTTTTCAGTCTGTTGATTTTTTTTTTTTTTTTTTTTTTGCTGTGAGGAAGCTTTTTAGTTTGATGTAGTCCCACTTGTCTATTTTTGCTTTTGCTGCCTGCTTTTGTGTCAGATCATGAAATTATTACCAAGACCACTGTCATGAAGCTTTTTCACTATTTCTTCTAGGAGTTGTACAGTTTCAGGTCTTAAATTTAAGTCTTTAATCCATTTTGAGTTGATTTTTGTGTATGGTGTAAGATAAGAATCCAGTTTCATTCCTCTGTATATTTACATCCAGTTTTCTCAACACTGTTTGTTGAAGAGATTATTCTTTTCCCATTGCATATTCTTGTCACACTTGTTAATTACATATGCATGGATTTATTTCTGTGTTCTCTATTTTGTTCCATTTGTCTATACGTCTTTCCTTATGCCAGTACTATGCTGTTTTGATTATTTGATTATTTTGATCTGGAGACAATCATGTGATTTTTATCCTTTATTCTGTTAACATGAGGTATCTCATTAATTGAATTTTATATGTTGAAACATCCTTGTATCCCAGGGATAAATTCCACCTGGCTTTGGTGTATGATCCTTTTAATGTGCTGCTGGATTCAATTTGTAAGTATTTCACTGAACATTTTGCATCTTTATTCATCAGGGATATTGCCCTACAATTTTATTTTTTCATATATGGTGTCTTTGCTTTTGGTATCAGGGTTATGCTGCCCATAAAATGAGTGTGAAAGTGTTCCTTTCTTTTCAATCTTTTCTAAAAGTTTGAGGATTGGCATTAATTCTTTAAATGTTTTGTAGAATTCACCAGTGAAGCCATCTGGTCCTGGGCTTTTGTTTATTAGGAGGTTTTTAATTACTGATTCAACCTGAATGCTAATTATAGGTCTGTTTAGATTTTCTATATCTTTATGATTCAGTCTTGGTAGGTTGTATGTTTCTAGGAATTTATCCATTTCTTCTAGGTTATTCAATTTGTTGTTGCATGATTGTTCATAGTAGCCTGTTATGATCCTCTTTTATTTCTGTGGCATCAGAGGTAATGTCTCCTCTTTCATTACTGATTTTATTTATTTTAGCCTTCTTTTTTCCTTAGTCTATCTAAGGATTATTCAATTTCGTTTATCTTTGGTTCTTGAAAGAACCATTTCTTGGTTTCATTTTGTTGTTGTTATTGTTGTTGCTTTTGTTTTGATGTGGGGGGGCAGAGGGATAAGGAGAGACAGAACCCCAAGCAGGCTCCACGCCAAGCACAGAGCCCAACATGGGACTGAACCCACAACTGTGAGATCATGATGTGAGTCCAAATCAAGAGTTGGAGTGTAACCAACTGAGCCAGCCAGGCACCCCAGTTTTTGTTTTTGATTTAATATAATTTAATTTTTTAACCTATTTAATTTGAGAGAGACAGAGACAGTGTGAGTGAGGGAGGGATACAGAGAGAGAGAGAGGAAGGAGAGAGAGAGAGAGAGAGAGAACAAGAGAGAGAAAATCCCAAGCAGGCTCTGCATTGTCAGCACAGAGCCTGATCCAGGGCTCAGACCCATGAAACTGTGAGACCACGACATGAGCCAAAACCAAAAATCAGATGCTTAACTGAATGAGCCACCCAGGAGAACCTGTTTTGTTTTTGTTTTTTAAATTAATTTCTTATTCTCTGTTTCATTGATTTTTGCGCCAATCTTTTGTTATTTCCTTGCTAATTTTTGGCTGAGTTTGTTCTTTTTCTAGCTCCTTGAGGTGTAAAGTTAGGTTGTTTATTTGAGATCTTTATTCTCTCTATCCCTTCTTCTTTTTACTCTCAACAAATTTCCCTTTTAGTACTGCTTTTGCTACATATCATAAATCTTGGTGAGTCATAGGTTTTTTGTTGTTGTTGTTGTTAGTTTGACCTGATGTATTTTCTAATTTCCTTTTGATTTCTTCTTTGAACCAATTTTTGTTCAAGAATATGTTGCTTAGGGGTGTCTGAGTGGTGTTCAACTTTGAAGCACTTTGGAGGATCCAACTTAGCTCAGATCATGATCTCCTGGTTCACGGGTTTGGGCTCCACATCAGGTTCTCTTCTGACAGCTCAGATCCTAGAGGCTGCTTCAGCTCCTGTGTCTCCCTCTCTCTCTGCCCCTCCCCTGCTCACACTCTGCCCTCTCTCTCAAAAATAATAAATAAACATTAACAAAAGAGTATGTTATTTAATTTCCATGTATCTGTGAATTTCACAGATTCCTTTTGGTATTGATTTCTAGATTCATTTCATAAAAGATACTTGGTATGATTTGTCTTCTTAAACTTGCTAAGCCTGGTTTTGTAACCTAACATGTGATCTATCCTGGAGAAAATTCCATGTGTACTTGAGAAGAATGTATGTTCTCCTGCTGTTGGTTAGATATGCCTCTTAGGTTCATTTGGTCCACAGTGTTGTTCAAATCCTGTGTTTCCTTATTGGTCTTCTGTCTGAATGTTCTATTCATTATTAAAAGTGAAGTATTGAAGTCTCCTGCTATTATTGTATTGCTATCTATTTCTCCCTACAGTTCTGTCAATGTTTGCCTTATATACTGAAGTGTTCTAATACTGGGTGCAATTATATATTTATAATTGTCATATCTTCCTAGTAAATTGACCCTTTTATCCTCATATAATGCTCTTCTTTTTTTCTTCTAATAGTTTTTGACGCAAAGTTTATTTTGTGTGGTATATCTATAGCCACCTCTGTTCTCTCTTGGTTACCATATGTATGGACTCTCTTTTCCCATCTCTTCACTTTCAGCCTATGTATGTACTTAAATTTGAGTTTCTTATAGATAGCATATTGTTGGGTCTTTTTTTCTTATCTATCCAGCCACTTTATGTCTTTTGATTGGGGAGTTTAATTCATTCACATTTAAATTACTTGTAGGCAAGGATTTAATATTGCCATTTTGTTTTCTGTTAGTCTTGTAATTCTTTTTGTGTCTTTCCCTCTCTTGCTGTCTTATTTTGTATTTTGTTGATTTTTTGGTATTGATATTTAAAAAAAATTTTTTTTTAACGTTTATTTACTTTTGAGAGAGAGACAGAGAGACAGAGGTATGAGCAGGGGAGGGGCAGAGAGAGGGAGACACAATCTGAAGCAGGCTCCAGGTGCTGAGCTGTCAGCACAGAGTCTGACATCGGGCTCAAACTCATACGCTGCAAGATCATGACCTGAGCTGAAGTTGGATGCCTAACAGACTGAGCCACCCAGGCACCCCATAGTATTGATATTTTAAAAATTATTTTCTTTTTCTTTTGTGTAATTTCTATAGATATTTTTGGTGTTGGTGGTTACTTTGGGCTTATGTAAAATATCTCATAACAATCTATTTTAAGCTCATAAAAACAGTCTATTTTAAGTTGTTCAATCACATATAAAAACTTTACACTATAACTTCTCTCTTCACATTCTTTTTTTTTAATTTTTATTTTTATTTTATTATTTTTTTTTACTTTATAAAACTCAATTTTTATTTGAACACCCATGTTTCCCACAGAGGTAGTAGGAAACTTAAACTCAGTCCTATTCATAATTTTCTTTCTCCTTGTGGGGCTCTGAGAGTGCCCTGGAATTCAGGAGTTGGACCTCTCCAATCTTCAAGCATCTCTTCACATTCTTTGTTGTTGTCACAATTATATCTATTCATACTGTTTCTCTTTTAATGAATTGTTAGTTATAGTTAATACTTTTGTCTTTTTTATACTAGGATTAAAACTAATTTACCTACTACCATTACAGTAACACAGTATTCTGTATTTGCGTATATATTTACCTTTACTAACACATTTTATACTTTCTTATGCTATTGTGCTGATGTCTGGTGCCTTTTCATTCAACTTGAAGAACTTCCTTTAGTATTTCTTGTAAGGAGGTCTAATGGTGATGAACTCCCTTTACCTTTTGTCTGAAAGTCTTTATCTCGGCTTCATTTTGCAGGATAGTTTTGTTGGGTACAGTATTCTTGGTTGCTAGTTTTTTTTCCCTTGAGTACTTAAAATTTATCATACCACTTCTTTCTAACCTGCAAGGTTTCTGCCAAGAAATCACTGATAGTCTTATGACTATCCTATGAATATGATAGTCTTGGAATTTTGACAATTTGATTATAATGTGTCTCAGTGTGATCTTTTTTTTTTTTTTTTTTGCTTCTTTTTTGATCTTTTTTGGGCTTCTTGGACTTGGATATCCATTTCCTTACCCAGACCTGGGGAGAAATGTTCAGCTGTTATTTCTTTGAATAAGCTTCTTGGTCCTTTGTCTCTTTTCTCCTTCTGGAATTCCCCCAATGTGTATGTCAGCTTGTTTGGTGATGTCTCATAAGTCCCTTAAGCTTTCTACACTCTTTAATTCTTCCCCCCACCCCCCTTTTCTCCTCTGACTGAATTATTTCCTATGACTTAAGATTCACTGACCCTTTATTCTATTTGATCTCGTCTGTTTTTGAACCAGCTCTAGTGAATTTTTAAGTTTAGCTATTGTGTTCTTCAGCTCCATAATTTCTATTTGTCCTTTTTTATATTTTCTATTTCTTTATTGAAATTATCACTTTATTCATATTCTCCTGGGCTCAGTGTGCATTTTTATGACAAGTTATTTTGAATTCTCTGTCAGGCATAGCATATAACTCTATTTCATTAGGATTGTTTTGTGAAGATTTATTGTGTTCCTTTGTGACATCTTTGCCTGATCCTTCACTTTCCTTGATGCTGGGTTGGTCTGCAGTAGACAAAACAGCCACCTCTCCCAGACTGGCTGTGTACAGGAGAAGACCCACACCAATCAGCCTTGCCAGAGATTCTAGGGACCTCCCAATCTTTTGTGCTAATCTAACCCACTTTCTATGTTCTTTGCAGCTCCTAGATGTCTAGAGTATGCTGGGTCCTATCAGTGCACTGGAACAAGTGAGATTGAAGCCATCAAAGCCAAACTTGGGACCATCTGTCCAATTTTTCCTTCCTCAGGGAGAATCTTGGAACTGTCTATCTATCTATTTATCTATCGATCTATCTATCTATCTCTGCTTGTTCTGTGCTGAACCAGGAAGGTATACTATGGTGACTGTCAACCCAAATCTCTGTAGCTGTTCTCACTAGCCCCCAGGCAGTCAGATTATGTCAGGTCATATCAGCACTCCAAGACAGGTAAGTTAGAACCAGTCCTTTGGGAAGCTCCCAGAAAAGTTGTGGTGTTGGGAGCCTGAACCAGCTCTTTCCCTTGCCAGGGAAAAGCAGGCAGCTATGGTTTAGCTTGCTTTCTCTGTGCTGAGCAGAGGGGGAGATGCCATGGGATTTCCCAGTCCAAGTCATTGTCTCTGTTCCCCCTCTGAGTAGCTAGACTGTGTTGGGCTCATAAGAGCCCCAAGACTGGCAAGACAGAAGCCAATTCTCTGGGGAGCCCTTTTTGGAAAAGTTGGACCATGGGATGAATAAACTAACTCTTTCCCTCCCTGTGAAAACCTAGGACCTAGGGAGTCTCTTCCTGATCATAAGGTACTGTGCTGAGGGTAGGAATTCTGGCAAAAATTATGTCCTGAATTTCCCTCCTGGCTACAGTGACCCTGGCTTCATGTTTGCCTGGGGTGCAAAATCTTTAAATTAGTTTCTGAACTTCTCACAAAAGGAACTTGTCTGTGAATTGTTGCTGAATAAATGTGTTTGTGGATAAAGAAGGTCTTCCCACTCTGCATCTTGCTCATGTCACTCTGGGATATGTTCTTGAATGGAATGTGTGTTGCTTTCTTAAAGCTGTGCATGTAAGCACATAGTCTTCAAACTTCCCCTTCTTCTGTGATCAGAAGAAGACCCCAGTATCTGGGCACCAGTAGGTATCCTGGCAAAGAGACCCAGCTGGATGTCTTTGAGGGAGAGGGATTGTACAGGTTCCCTGTCCTCTACCTCCATTCCCAAGACTGGGCAATATAAGAAAACTGGGAAATGAGAGTCTTCTTCCTGGGGCCATGGCTGGGGTAAAACTACCCACCACTTGTGGGTCTGCCCCTCTTAAAGCACCCCAGTGATTGGCATTTGTCCCAGAGAGCAGAAAACATTACTATGATACCTAAGGAGCTCAGCAATACTCTTAGAAAAGAGGCTTGCATACAACCAAGCCACTAGAGAACAATAACTTTAAAAATAAGAATAACATTAGAATGTAAAGATTTCAGTAGAGCACAAAAAAAAAAAAAAAAAAAAAAAAAAAAAAAAAAAAAAAAAAAAAACAACTTTCTGAAGCCAAAAGACAAGATCTGCAAATTAAGTAGATAGAAAAGAGAGAGATAATACTTAAGTAGTAGAAAATAAATTCCCCAAGCTAAAAAAAGACCCAAGTCTGCTGATTGGAAGATTTTGGCAAGTTCTGGGCAAGACAAATGAGTCATAGCTTGGTAAATGCCTGAAGTCTAAGGATAAAAAGAAAATCTTACAATTTTCCAGAAAGAAAGTACAAGTTACTTACAGGGAAAGAAGGATCATGGGGGCATCAACTTTCTCTTTTGTAACACTTGAAGCAGAGAAGATTGAGGTGAATCATGTGAAGATTACTAAGGAAAAAAATAGTTCATACCAAAAATCCTGTAGCAAGACATTGTTCCCCTGTCAGAGTTAAAGAAATACATTTGAGGATATGCAAAGATTCAAAGGATGTGTCACCCACATCTTCCATCAGTAAAAAAGATATTAATAAAAGATCTAACCAAATAATAAATGAATCAGTTTAAAGGCTTCAAGATGGAGGGAGGATAAAAAGGAAACAAACTGTGATGAGCAAGAATCCTTACAATATATAACTAGTTACACTCATATGGATAATAATAGACTATTTGGGGATGTGTAATAGAAGCACTCAAAATAGAAAAGACATATTTGAAGGGAAATGTTAATAATAGCCTGGAACTAAAAGTACTAAAGAAGAAAGAGGGGAAGGAAAACTTTACCACAGGTCTCATTTTGGTGTGAGAGTGGGAAGTGAAAGCATTCTAAAAGATTCATCCTTCAGAGGAAAAAGAACAGCGTTTTGGGGGGGAAACAGTTGGACTCTTATCTTCATATAATGGAAGATATCCATTTTGTCACCCTATGTAGAGATCCCAGATTAACAAGGAAAATAAAAGAATTGAATAGCAACTCTAACTAATTAATACAAAGGGAGTGGGGGGTGAAATAAGTAATAAACAAAATAGAAGAAACAAGTCACTGAGGACTTGTTTGCTAAATACAGTGCATACTTTTCAGTGTGAAGGTCAATCTTACTTGACCTCTCTGCAACCTTTGGTGGTCTTCACCACTCCCTCCTTCTTGCCATTCCTTCCCATCCTGGCTTCCTTGACATTATTTTCTCCTATGTTCTCTTCTATTTTTTTTGACCATTCCTTCTTAGGCTCCTTCAACTGTTCTTTAATCTCTATTCACCTTGATTGCTAGTGTTCTCCAGGGTTTTGCCCTACTTCCTCTGTACAGACTCTCCCTTGGTGATTTAACCTACTTCCAAAGCTTCTGACCATCACCTAACATAGATGACTTCCAAAATTTCTCGGCAGACAGGGCTTCTCTTCTGAGTGCTAGACCCACAGGGCCAACTACCAGTGGTGTGGTTCCATTTGGAGACCCACAGGGACCTCAAACTCGGCACATCCAAACTTTCCCCAAGTCTCCTGTTCTTGTATTCCCTAAAAACAAAACAAAACAAAAACCTTTATGAAGTCAGTGGAAGAAAGTACCATATCACTTAATGTTTTTAATGTATATTTACTTTGAGAGAAATAGAAGCAGAGAGAGAAGAAGAGAGAGAATCCCAAGCAGACTCTGCTGTCAGCATAGAGCCCAATGCAGGACTCGAACCCACAAACCATGAGATCATGACCTGAGCCAAAGTCAGATGCTTAACCATCTGAGTCACCTAGACACCCCATATCAATTTACTTTTTATTGCTTTATTAGTTATAGCAAGATTTTTTCATGTTTTGTCGATCAGTTGTGTGTGTGTGTGTGTGTGTGTGCGCAAATCTTTGCTTGATATTCTTTATACCCCTTCCTTCCTCTCTGACTTGTGCCTTAACTTGGGTCCTGATAAACACCTCAATCAAATTACTGCAACACTTTCCTGAGTGTTCCTCCTGCTCCTGGTCTGCTAGTTTATGCAACCAGACTAAATTCTTCAGTCTGAGTGATATATTTATTAGACAACTCTGGCTGTGCCACTTTCCTGCTTAAAATATTTCAATGGCTTCCTGTTGCCTTTGGAATGAAAACCAGGCATGCTAGCATGGCCCACACAGCGCCTCCATGATCCAACTCCTGCATTCTCTTTCTAGCCTAGTTCTTACCACTCCACACTTCTACCTTATATCCTTTCTTCTAGCTTCTGGGAGGCGCCTCTCCTCTGTTTCATGCTATTACAGTACTCATCTCTGCCTTTTGTGCCCTTTCCCCCTTCTCCCTCTGGTTAACTTTCATTCATTCTTCAAAACCCACCTCTGGTGTTCCCTCTGGTGAGCCTTCCTCACTCCTGACCCCACCTCTCTGGAAGGGTTAGCTGCCCCAACTAGGAGCCCCCACTGCAATTGTGTTTACACATCCTGGTGGTACAGCCCATTGTTTTATAATTGCCTTTTCATTTGTCTGTCTTCTTGCCAGTCTGTGAGCTCCTTGAGTATAGGTCTACATCTTCCTCATCATTATAGTCTCAGAACTTAAAGCAAACCTAGCATACAGTAAACATTCAATACATTTTTGAATGATTGAAGTTGTGATAAAATGAAGCACTCTTGCTATACTTTCTTTCTGAGACTCCTTTCCTGACCATAGAATTCATTCATTTATTTAGAAGGGGGAGTAATCAAAGTAATCAAAATGCCTCCATCCCCTCTGCTCAGTGAGAGAGAGTGCCTCCTTGAGAAACTTTCTCCACCCCGGGTAGTGTTTGAAGAAGGTTCCCTATATCTGCTTACTTTGTAAAATTTCCATCTTTGGGCCCTGGCCTTGTTGACCTTCCTGTTACACTTCTTTGGGAGCACTGTTAATACCGTGTCTTCCCCTAAAAGCCCTCCCTCCCTGTTTCATAAAAGGACCCAAGCCTGAATGTCCAAGCAGACACTGGACAGGTTCCAGTCAGCTCTAAAGGGTGCCTTGTTGGAGTCCTCTCCCCTTTCTGTTTGCCATTGCTTGATTCATGCTGAGTTTCAGGTGGGGTCCTATGAGCTGCAGCTGGGGCCTCCTGATATAGTGCTTCAGACTGTTTTATGGTGGACCCTCCTGGAGTGGGGGACCAGAGGGCAGAAGGCAGTACAAGGCAAGGACATTGTTCAGACTTGAACAGGAATGTATTAGTCAGAACTCTTCAGAGAAACAGAAGTACCCCATCCTATTGGCTGTATGCAGAGATATATATAATGTATATATAATGTATATATAGACAGGTTTTATATGCACTTATATATGTAAATTATATATTATATATAAATATTGTATATATTATAAAGAAATATATACTACATAATATATATGCTATTTATATTATACATAATATATGTATATATATATATATATATAGTTTATATATATACTATAAGGAATTGGGTTAAGGTGATTATGGAGGCTGACAAGATGTGCAGCATGAGTTGGCAAGGTGGAGACTTAGGAGATCTGATGATGTGGTTCCAGTGAAGTAGCTAGTAGTCTTGAGACTCAGAAAGAGCCAGTGTTTCAGTTTGAGTCCTAAGGCAGGAAAAAGTTGACGTCCCAGTCTAAGGCAATTAGGCAGGGCGGATTCTCTCTTACTCTAGGGAGAGTTACCCTTTTTGTTCTACTCAGGCCTTCAACTAATTGGATGAGAACCACCCACATTGGAAGGGGCAATTTGCCTTACTCAGTCTATGAATTTAAATGCTAATCCCATCCCAAAACACACTCACAGAAATACTCAGAATGTTTGACCAAATATCTGGGCACCCCATGGCACACAAGCTGGCACATAAAATTAACCATTTCAGAAGGCAATAGAGTGAGAAGGTGGTCCCTACCTCGAGCAGTTGGAAGAAACAGATAACCTACACACACACAAACACATGCGTGCACACACGCGCATGCACACACACACACCTGCCCTGTAACTAGGCTTCTCAGAAAGGGTAGTTTGACTTCCTAATAGGTAATTTTGGGAATTTATGGAGGCATTTGTCACTATCACAATTTGTCACAATGATGGGAGTGGGAGTGCCACTGGATGGGGGTGTCAGATGTTCTGCCATGGTCGGGATACTCTATACCGCAAGGTACTGTCAACATGACTTTCAAATGTCCCACTAGATGTTTATGTCCATGAAAACCCTGTTCGTAATTATCTGGGTCTAGCATGCAACTCCATCTTATGTATAAACATGAAGGATTTTTTTTTTCAGTTTTAACATAAACTGAATTTCTCTAGGAATGCAAAATTGAATGAAGGTGGTACATTTTGTTCAGGACTTTACTGAGAATTGTTCCTAGCAATGCCAATCACAGTATTTGAGTCTACACATAGTTGCAGACATCTAACTACTCATTAGGTCTTCCACTGTAGCTGTGTACACATTTTTCCAGGTATTTACTTAATATTTTACTATAAAATTGCTTTTCTTGCTCTTTGATTATAACACAGTACTTATTTATAATTTTTTGAAATTATGGATTTTGAAGGGGAAATTCTGTATGTAGGCAGATTACATTATTTATGGTTTTCATTTGAGAATAACAAAGGGAGAGTTATAAATTATTTGTTATAAAAAGAGGCATTTGGGTCTAATGTGGCTGAGAACCACATTAGTGGTTCATTAAGTGAACCATTGCCTCCGAAGAAATGCTCATCTATCTGTCATGCCCAAGCCTGGCTCCAACAGGTCTCATGCTGTGAGGAGGCTAGGTAGGTCCCCAATAATTTATCTTCCATTTTGGGAAACTTCAGAAATTCACAAGTCCCAGGGCACTTGGCTGTCTCAGTCAGTGGAGCATGTGACTCTTGATGTCAGGGTTGTGAGTTCGAACCCCACCTTGGGTGTAGAGATTACTTTAAAAAATCTTTTAAAAAATTAACAAGTCTCTAAGTAACTGGCTAATACGCCTACTCATCAGTGTCACTGAGATATTTCTTTGTTCAATCACAGGCTGGCAAGATCAAGAGGGATTTGTGTCTATTTCCTTCTAAGGACTTACAGATTCTGCCTCCTCCAATGAAAGCTGCCTGGATCAAGTGTACCTTGAGGAAGCTCTCTCTCCCCTTCTCTCCTCTGCCTACACTTGCTCCACCTTAAATTCTTTTTAATGAGATCATTTATCTCCTCAAATGGATTATAAATTCCTTGAGAAGAGAAATTGATGTCCCACCTCCCAAGGCGCTCATTAAGAATGTTGAATGAATGGGGGCACCTGGATGGCTCGGTTGAGTGTCCAACTTTGGCTCAGGTCATGATCTCACGGTCCATGAGTTTGAGCCCCGCATAGGGCTCTGTGCTGACAGCTCAGAGCCTAGCTCAGAGCCTGGAGCCTGCTTCAGATTCTGTGTCTCCCTCTCTCTCTGCCCCTCTCACACTCATGCTCTGTCTCTGTCAAAAATAAACATTAAAAAAAAATTTTAAAATGTTGAATGAACAAATAAGTAAATGAAGGATGAATGAATAAATGAATGCATAATTTGGGGGAGTATAAGAGATGGTGCTACCAATTTAATACCAATATCTTTGGAAACTAAATGGGGGTACTATTTTGTGCTTTATACCCAGCCAGCTCACTAGCTGAACTCCTAGTGATGCCTTGGGCTTTAATCAGGAATTTAATTAGCCCTGGCACTTGATTCTGGAAGAAATGGAGAACAACAATGAGCACAAGTAGGAGAGAACTAGATTGTTACCAGCCTGACATATGGTGCCATGTATCATCCACTGGCTTTCATTTAGGTCTGGACTAAGTCCTAGGTAACTCTACTTCTAAATGTTAGAAGTGCTTATTTTCTTTCTAGATTCCAGATGATTAAGACCTTTTATTGGCTGTCTGAAATCAAAAGCATGAGGTCCTTTGAATGATTAGGGGTATATACAAAATAGTTGCCGATATAGCAGGTATAGGTAACACAGTTCAAAATACTGGGCTTGATTCCTGACATTTTCCACCAATTAGCTGTATGGCAATGCACAAGCCAGTTGATATTTCCAGGTAGAAAAGTCTCTGAATCAACACAATGCAGTAAACAACTATTTAAATGAATAACACTGTGATGTACCATGAAGCTAAAGAACCTCAAACTTTAAGGCCCTTTATTGCACTGGCCTCTTTCCAAGGCCCTGTGCCTCCTTTTATCAGATGGTATTATTACCCTAAACCTGGGTCTCCTGTTAAGGTTCCTTCCAGGTTCAAAATTCTGTTTCTGGCGAATGGCCTTGAAGAGGGGCATTTTCTACTATACAACTTATCCAGTTTTATAACTTGCTGTTTTTGAATTTTCAAGGCCAATGCTGTGTCTAGGTACATTGCTCCTAGATACTTAGTACAATTCTGGACCGTTCTGATAAAGAAAAAAACTCTAAGTGAAAGTCTAGATCTGTGAGATTTACCAGTACAATGTTTGAACTTGAGCCACATTCTATGTTTTCTTGTAGCTGAGAATTCTACCAGAAAAATTCTTTTACTGTAAGGTCCATGTCATGTACCAATTAGTTTTGCTCAGGTTCCATTTCTTGTTGTTCCAGAGTCCCAACATTTGACTTAAATATTGCAGAGGCACTTCCTTCATTTTCCTAGAGGAGTTTTGGCCTCTTGGAAGCCATGGCTGGGAGGTGCTGGGGAAACCATGAATTGAGCTGACAGTGTTCAGTAAAACAGGTCTTTACTGTGTAGCAACCTGATTTAGGCACCTACAGTAATCGAACTGGGAAATTTAGGGGGGTTCTTAGGAAGTCTCTTCATTATTTGCCAGGTAAGTATGAGGCACAAGCCCCAAGGTTTAGTGTCATACTGCTAGCCCAAGAGGATAGAACAGAGAAGGCTGATGGTGGAGGAGGTGAATATCTTCAGGCTGAAAGTCCTTACAATGAAACCTTTCTTCACAGTCTTCTGAGTCTTCACAACTTCTTGCCCTCCCAACAATAGGCACCACGGGGTACCTGTCCTCAACTGCTTTCCACAGCCACTTATAAGGGCCTTGTCCTAGAACAACCTGGTTTGGGCACTCACCCCAATCAAACTGAGAGTTTATCTGGGCTCAGGAATTCTCTTAATAACTTCATTTTTCTTGTTACTGGCATTTTATTACTTTTTTGGTGGAAAGGGGATCAAGAACTCTTTTCTGTTTATTCTTCTTGATTTTCACAAAAAAATGGTTATAACTCCACTTCTGACTTCAATTTGTGTCAAACACAAGCTGCAGCATTCTGTTATTGTTTTGTCTCTAACCCTATTTTCCCAATATGTAATCACTTTCTCCTCAGAATTATGACCCACTAGGATCCCTACTGTTGACAGTAACAACTCCAGATCAGTGGACCACTTAAATGGATTTCCTGTTAACATTTACTCTGCCTGTCTGAAATTTGCATTACTATTTATGCTTTTTTTCATTTAATTTACATCTATTTGTTAGTTGAATTTAGATTGGTGTTTGGTTTTGAACCAGCTTTGAATTTGTCTTTTTATTTTTATTTTTGGCTCATAATTATCTTTTAGTTTATATTATTTTCCTGTTTCTCAACCATCCATGAACTGGATTAGAACTGTGCTCTAGGGGTGCCTGAGTGGCTCAGTCTGCTGAGTGACCAACTCTTGATTTTGGCTTGGGTCATTATCTCATAATTGTGGGATCAAGCCCCACATCGGGCTCTGAGGTGAGTGTGGAGTCAGCTTGAGAGAGAGCATGGGCTCTCTCTCTCTCAAATAAAAAACAAAAAGAACTGTGTTCTAACCCAGCTCTGATCAGTGTGTGACCTTGTCTTCCAGCATGCATTACTTGATTTGATCGTACTAGGTCTTAATAAACATGGTTTTTACTCACTTATTTCTATGTTAGCATTTTTGGACCAATTCTCAAACTTACTTGGGAATACATTGTTATCATATGAGCCTAATGGTAATTAGGAATAGCCAGAATAATTCCCAACAAGTTACGACTTTATAAATATTAATCTTTGGAAATGAGAAACGTCTACATTTAAATAAAGGAGAGTATCCACTCTGTTAGGGGCTGGTGGACTGTCCTCTGACTGAGAGGAGTATGTAAGGATAGCCCCATTCCATGTGCTGCCTGATTTTAAAATAGCACCAAGCCTATCATTGTGCTGCCCAGTCTTCAAGGGGTCTGAGAGATGCTGTGAATAGTGTCAGGAGGGACACGTTGTGTAGGTTAAAAAAAAAAAAAAGCACGGTCTTTAGGTCTCCTGATTTTGTCCACAACTTAGATCCTCCTCTTTCCCACCCTGCATGCCAGTCTTCTGTTGTCCTGTTGCAGAGCATGTTAAAAACCCTGCGGTTTCAGAGATTTGGAGTGTTTTCTTTTGGGGTGGGGGGAAATCCACACAGAAAAACATTTGAAATCCCTGCGATGATTAAGAGGTGGAGAGGAGATGCAGCATGGGGAAGGCTGGAAGGGAACACGCTAGCATCTTTCTCTCCTTCACTCTTCTCCCAGGGGTTCTGAGTAGTGGAACTAAGAAGGAGATGACTTAGAGGGGTGTTCCAGACACACCTGCGGGTGGCGGGTGGAGGCATGAGAGGGCTATGCTGTGCTGTACAGTTTGCAAGCACTTTAATGTTATTTCATGAGGATAGGTCAGTGGCTCCAGAGCCATTTTATAGTCATAGAAAATCGGATTTCAGGGTGGTTAAATAAATTTCTCAAGAGCACACATTTGTAAAAGAAAGGGTAGAGCCACACCAAAATCCAAAAATCTGGTGTTGGAAAGCTCCCATGCTACAAAATATCCTCTCTTGGTTCATCTTTGACACCTCAACTTCTACTTCTTTAGGGACTTGATGGATTTTTTTCTCCTATAGGACATCTGCATTTTAATTCCTTACGAAGCATTATGTCTCAGTGTGAATTAGCCAGTTGGCTCCTTCCCACCCAAAAGCAGCTTCCCAAAGAAGGACTTTTTTAGCAAGCAGGGAAGGAGAGGGCTGGAGAGGGCCAGGTATGGTGTGCACTTATAGGCCACCCAAGAGCCCAGACTCTTGTGGTGGTGATGGCACAGTGGTAGGGGTGTGGAGAGAGCTCCCGAGAAGGTGGCCTAGGAGACCACTGGAAGAGAAAGCAGAAAAAGGGTAGAAGGTCAACTTCATTCTTTATACTGGGCCAGCTAAGGCCTGTCCAGAACCCTTGTGGTTCCAGCAGTCATTTGGTATAAAAGAAAATACTGAATTCCTTTGAGCCATTATTGAGGCTTGAAAGTTTGGAACCTCTGTGTTAGTAGCACTCTGGGAACAGTTCAGCCAGAAGTGGGATATGTTCCCTGCAGACCTATAATTCTAGGAACTGCATTGTTTCCTAACTGGATCACTAGTTCTGAACTCATGGCACTATAAAAGGGGCCCTTTTTAGCAGAAGAGAAACTCAGAGGTCCTACAATCAGCAACTGACACCCGCAGGAGTAGGGACCTGCCCAAGGCCACACAGTACGTTCACTTCATCCAAAGTTGTTGCAATCAAGTGCACTTGAAAAACCCTAATGGGAGAGGTTGGGGAGGGAAGGTGGAAAACATTTTGTCAAGCATTAGATCATGACAAGTTCTTCTCAGAAGATTCTCTATACTTCCAGAAGTTTAAAAATGTGATGACTGAAGGGGGGGGGGCTAGTGTATATTTTTAAGCATTTTGGTAGTATTACTGACATTTGGGGATTTCCACTTGGCTTTTACTGTTTGGATGGTTAACAGCAGCAGCAACAAACTCTTATATAAAACTTATTTCTAAATGCCAAAAGCAGTTTCTCTAAATACAGTATACAAAAAGAGAGAGGCATTTGCATAAAGTAGCTATTAATTTCCCTTTGTGCTACCAGATCAGGTAAGGGCCACACAGTTAAGAGAAAGCCCCTGCTTGTTCCCTGCTCATTCAGCAGCAGATCAGGGAAGAGCACTGGGCTTGGCAATCAGGTCTCCTTCCTCTGAAGAGGTCAGAGCCCTCAAAACTCACTCATGAGTCCCCCACAGTGAGGCAGGAAGGTGCTCACAGGGCTCCACTCAGTCTACTTCACGTGCAGGAAGCAGACCCTTCACCTGCACATCCCAGCTCTGGCCTGTGGTGGCCAGAACAGAGCTACCTACTGGTCCACATTCCCGTCTCTCACACAAAAGGAGGAGTTTGCTCCCTGACAGTTGCTGCTCTCAGGAATTTTATTCATCAGGTTTTTTTCTAAATAGCACTTCTCTCCATTTAGTTCATAGTGTATTGATGGGGCTCTCTCCCTTTGGCTCCTCCATGAGGGCCTAGGCCTCCCCCTTTCCAGGATAGAGTCCAGCCTGTCTGCATAATTCTTCATGGGCCTTGAGTCCCTGTTGTTGTCTGTGTGCTCTGCCTACATCTGCTTAGTTCAGTAGACGTTCATTGAGGATTGACTCTGGAATGTGTCTGCAGCACATGGCAATGGAAACATCTGCTCTCTTGACCTTGTGGAGCCTAGAGGCCAGGGAGGGAGACAGTTTTGGGGACAGGAAGGGATAGAGCTGAAAGGAACCTCAAGAGTGGGGTTGAGGAAAGAGGGGAGATGATGTAGATTCCATGTCTCCCCAAACTGAGGTATTTTTAGGGTTTGTTGGGGCCACAGAGAGCTTCAAGAATTTCTAGTGTTCCCAAGTGGAGCATCTAGGAATCTCCCTCTTTCCTTATTACTCACCTGACACCTGAACACATACTGTTTTATGTTCAACTGTTGCTTACTGTGTCTCTGAGTTTCTGCCTTGGCCAGATGACACGCCTTCTCAAGACAGTGCCAATTGAATCCCATATGCTTTCTCCGGGGCTGAGGTGGAAGCAGGTGCTCCACAGGTACTTGGCTAACACACTTGTGTTGGGGAAAGTCAAGCAGCTGGGGCTGGGAGTAGGGTTCATGGACAGTACAGGCCTCAGGATCTTGGCTGCCTTCCCTTGGTCTCTCCCTTTTGTGTGACTCTGGAGGACTAATTTGCTGCCATGCTTAAGGACAACACCTAAATGTGCTCTTTGTATGACATAGCCATGAGCAGGGATGGTGCCATGGAGTATGCCTTCTCCCAAAGAGGAAAGAGCATCAGACAGGGAGACCCAGGTGTGGACCTCAGGTCCACCATGCTTACTCACTTGACTCTCTACATCTGTAAAAGGGGAAAATGACATCTCCCAGTGTTGTGAAGATTAAAAGTCAATGTATGTGATAAAATGGCTAATGTATGAGTGTTGCTTCATGACCTGTAAGGGATTTCCCGTCCATGATCTCATTTGAACCTCATGGTAGAGCAAATATTGCTATCGTTTGTATTTTACAGATGAAAAGCCTGAGGTTCAGAGTGTGTAAATGACTTAGTAGAGATCACACAACTATTAAGAGGTAGAGCTGGGCCTGGAGCCCAGCTGGACTTTGGCCACCATCTGTTACTATGTTAAAGGACAGCTGGCATATGTACTATGTTATACGGGGTTTCAAGGTCCTTTTATGTCCACCAACTGCTTATGCTTCCTGGGGGGCCATATAATGTGTTGCCATATATGAAACATCTAGGGCATAATTTTAATGAGAATGTTGCAGTCAAGGAAGCAGTGAGCCTTTGGTAATCATGTGGATCCAACCACTTAACTGGCCATCACTTTTGGGTGACAATAACAGATCATAAGGATTGTATAAGAACCAATGACAAGAATGTCTACAAGGTGTAATGACAAGCTCTGGTGATAGTTTGCCCACACTACAATGCATGAGCATGTTTGTAAGAATTGTGCCACTGAATCTGACAAAATCTGCTTATATCTTCAGAAAACTTTGTTATGAACAAATTGAAATTACTCTTCCATATCTGATTTTAGATACTTTAAGTGGTGCATTTGAGAATAGGAACATTGATCATAGTATTTATAAGGAAATGGAAGAATGTTTTACTAATAACTATTAAAATCTGCTAGACTTAGGCTAAGCCTAATAAATCTAGTTAAAATAAGGGAAACACATTCTATCTTTGGCCTGATTAGGAAGAGGGTGTGGGGTGAGAGTCTTAGGCTGAGCTTGGCAAGGAAGAGCGTTTTGCCAACAGGAAGGGAGGTTATACAAGAATGGGGTGGACCGGTGATGACCCAGGGCAAAACCTGGCAAAGTACTTGGCCTCCTGTAGTTGGGCAGAGAATACAGAGGGGACAAGGATCCATCTGTCGCCTTCAGTTCTGCAGGCCACATCTTAGGGTGTTTCCTGTGAAAGTTCCAGAAAAAAACCAGTGTGGTCAGCTTAAGGGAATATGTGGTTTATGCTGGAACACTGGACATACCACATTACTGGACAGATGCACACTGGATGACCGGCAAAATAAAACTCAACTTTCCAAATGTTGGCAATGATAGGAGATTCAGTTCTAATGACCAGTTGTCTATTGAATGGATGCCAGTACAAATCATAACAAATTCATTCTAACCATGACAGCCACAGGAAGGACACAAAGAATTCAGTGTCCCTTATTCCATGAAACAGCTCACTGGAATCTGTGAATTCTAGAACCCAGGATGGGAGGACTCTGGGATCCTTGTCACATGATCAACCAAGACAGAGAATCCTGGGAGGCCTGAGGCCACAAAGATCTTGGCATCTGTGGGTCCACCTCCGCAGGAAGTCCCTCACCCATGTGAGGGTCACATGTAGGGCATGCGTGATAAGATTCCTGGATAGGACATTGACTCCCGATTGTAGGTGGGATGCGCAGAGCTGGGATCTGGCCCTGGTCAACCTATCAAACTCGGTAAGTCCTTGCTGTTTTGAGTAATAGTAGGAGACTGTTGCATGCTTTGGCAGGGATTGAGAAGAAATTAGAATGTGGGGCTAAGAACACAGTTTTGGAGTTGAACAAATGTGGCTTTGTACTTCAACAGTGCCATCAACTGAGTGACTCTGGGGAGTAGTTTCATTTCTTAGAGCTTCAGTTTCTTCATCTTTGTTGTAAAATAGGAGTGGTATTATAATTTTCTTGGTAGACTACTGAAAGCAGTAACTTAGATAAATATATATAGAATATCCAGCACTGTGCCTGACACATGGGTACTTACCACATAGCACAGCAGAACCCTGGCCACTGTAGCCTCCTCATGGGGTTGGCTAAGCAGGGATCCAAGGAAGAATCCTCTGACTTCAAGGTAGGTCTGGATCCTGGGGCACCTGTGTGGCTCAGTCGGTTAAGCATCCATCTCTTGACATGAACTCAGGTCATGATCTCATGGTTCGTGAGTTCAAGCCCCATACTGAGCTCTGCACTGACAGTGCGGAGCCTGCTTGGGATTCTCTATCTCTGCCTCTCTCTCTCTCTCAAAATAAATAAATAAACTTAAAAAAAAAGGTAGGTCTAGATCCTAAACCTCTAGCAACTCCTGAAGTTTCCTTCTAATGGTGTGGGGGTGTGAGAAGGGCACAGTCTAGTTCCCTGGCTGTGTCAAAGTGTAAAACCTCCGTTCCTACCATTTTTGCCCTAGACTTGCTCAAAGACACACAGAACTATGGTATGGCACTAGGCCAAGTGTCAGTAGAATTGTGATAGTCTCTGTGGCTTACTGGCTGGGTGACCTTGAACAAGTCCTGTAATCTGCCAAGGCTTGGATTTCTTTATCTACAAATGGAAACAAGCTTATCTGCTCTGTTTTCCCATCAGAGGGTCAAGTGCAATGTCGTCAGCCTGGCATTCAAGATCCTTCCATCATATTCTCTGGCCTCATCTCATATAAATCCTCTTCATGTTGACACAGCCCTGCCAAGTCAAACCTTTCTTAGGATCTCCTTCACACCAGAATGAGCCTTCCTGCCCAACTCTTTGTGTATCTAAATCCTATCTACCTCTACATCCCCTGCAACATCTAGCACAGGGTTTTGCATAAAATGGATGATTATTTTATCAGTTAGGGTTAAGTGACAGGTTAGGGTTACATGTGACAGGTAAACTAAAATGACAGTAGCTTAAAGAAGACAGAAATTATTTATCTCTTATGGCAAAGAGGTCCAGCAGAAAATACCGAGGGCTGGGATGGTGGTTCCAGGTGTCAGGGACCCAACTCCTTCTGTCTTGTTGTTCCACCATTCTTAGCATATCACCTCATGGTCCACTATGGCTATCAAATTCCAGACATCTTATTCTCATTCAGCCAACAGAAAGGAGAGGAAAAAGGCAAAGTGCATATTGTCCCCCTTTGGAGAAGCTTTACATAGATGCTACACATGACATTTCTGCTCATATCTTATCAGCTAGAACTTAGTCACATGATCATCTTAGCTGCAAGGGAAGCTGGGGAATATAGTTTTAAACTGGGCATATTGCCATGTCTGGTTTTTTTTTAGGTTTATTTATCTATTTTGAGAGAGAGTGCAAGCAGGGGAGGGGGCAGAGAGAGGGTGAGAGAATCGCAAGCAGGCTCCATGCCATCAGAGCAGAGTCCAAAGTGGGGCTCAAACCCACGAATCATGAGATCATGACTTGAGCCAAAATCAAGAGTCAGATGCTTAACAACTGAGCCACCCATGTGTCCCTGGGCATATTTCCATTTCTAATAAAATTGGTAGGGAAGTGGGGGGTGGATATTGATATACTCGTATTGTTGCCTCTGCCACAGTTATTAAAAAAATTAAAAATATGAAAACTCACTACCAAGTTTAAAGCCCCTTATAACGTATAAGATTATGATCACAAAAACACTTACCTCATTTGTAATGATATGGGTATCCTGATATTTAGATTGGAAACAGCCAAATTCTTCTTCACCTCTGGTGGGAATGTGGTGACATGTTTATTAATAGAAGGATAACTCAGAGCTGTGAATGAAGATAAATTATGAGTCCTTCTCTTTACTGCATTTTACCAATGAGGAAACCGAACTCCAGAGGCTAAGTGATTTGCCTATGGGCATGGAGTTGATGAAGGAGCCAGGACGAGAATTTGAGTTTCTAGATTCCATCAAGGCTTTTCACAGCTCCTCCCTGATGAGTGGCCCATTCAACTTCTGAAGGCCTTGAATTCTGTGGATCTCCCTGCTCATCCAGAACCCCTGGGAGCAGATCTCGGTCACTGTGTTGTCAGCTGCATTCCTGCTAG
The DNA here is from genome assembly GCF_007474595.2 of Lynx canadensis. Classification (NCBI taxonomy): domain Eukaryota; kingdom Metazoa; phylum Chordata; class Mammalia; order Carnivora; family Felidae; genus Lynx; species Lynx canadensis. Next base: position 52,635,794 of record NC_044308.2, read on the forward strand.
CATGCAGTTCAAAAACCTTCAGTCTGGAAAAAGGGAAATACCAAGAAATAGAACATTCTATTTAAACAATGAGGGCTTTTTTCTAAAAGCAAATGATTACCTCCTTCTCTTTGCACCTAGAACACACAGGGCCCTGAATCAGGCACTGAAGGGAGATATAAAAAAGCATATAAAATGGTTATTGCCCTTGGTGTATAGATTCATTCTCCTTTCCATTCATTTATTAAAAAATGATTTGAGCATCTAGGAGAGGTACACACTGGGCCCCACACTGGGTATGCCAAAATAAACTGTGCAGATACAGTTTTTGTTCTGAAATTGCTTATAGCCTACTGGGAGACAGAGACCAGTAAACAGGCAACTATAAAATAGAATTAAAAATAAGAATGGGCAGAGGGTTGGCTCAGTCAGTGGAACGTACCACTTGATGTTGGGGTTGTAAGTTTGAGCCCCACATTGGGTGTAAAGATTACTTAATAAAATCTTTAAAATAAAAAGTATGGTGATGGGGAGGAGACAAGGTACTCTGAGTAGGTCACCTAGACTTGAGTGTGTGTTTGAGGGCTCAGGGGTCAAGGCTTAGTGGATGAGATAATACTGACTGGAGACCTGAAGACTGAATATGTATAGGCAAAGCAAGTGCTGTGTGAGAGGCATGGTAGGTGGACAGGAAGAGGATTCCAGATAGAATGTCCAGGAAAGTGGGTGTGTCCAGGAGTGTGAGGTGCTGAGAAGGATTTATCATGACCAGAACATGGCAGGCCTCAGTGATAATGGTGGAAGGCATTGGTAGGGGGAGCAGAATAAGAAATGTGACTGAAAAGGTGAGCAGGGACCAGTCAATGAAGGCCTTTGAAAGGTCTGTTGGAAAGTTCATATTTTATTTTGAGGCCAGAGGGATAAAGGGTTTGAGGCAGGTTTGTATTTTTTGTATTTGCAACAGTCCTCTGGCCTCAGGGTAGAGAATGAATTGGAAGGGTTGGTCCAGATGCAGGAGACTTAGGAGGCTGTTGCAGTAATGGTGGCCTGAACCAGAGAATGACCTTGAAGGGTGAAGAGAAGTTGATGGATTTAAGATAGTTTTGAGAGGTACAACCAACAGGTTTTGGTGACTAGCTGGAAGAAAGAAATGAGAAAGATAGGGGAAACAAACATTCATGAAGGAAAAATTAAAGTAACAGATGCTAACAAAGCCAAGAATAAGAGCTATCCAAAAGGAAAATGGGGATATCACTGTGTGTTTTGAGGAAGGGATAATTGTTGTGGGCTAGAAAGATTTTGGAGGGCTTTCTGGAAGAGCTGAGATTGGCATTGGGCCTTGTATATGGGTAGGATTTTGGTGAGTGGAGAGGACATTCCAGGCTGAACTATGATGTAAGATTATTGAGACAGAACAGTGTGTGATTTTTAGCAGATGGTTTGGTCATGGTTTTTTGTTGTTGTTTTTTGTTTGTTTGTTTGTTTGGTTAGGGGGAGAGATACAGAGACCTGGTTCTCTAGGGGGATGCAACTAAAACTTGAAGGGAAGGACTGAAGAGATGAATCCCATTACTCTCCCAGAGTGGTTTAGAGCTCTTTGTGTATCCCCAAAGCCATTTGTGTTGGAACTTCAAGAGGTCTGTGGACCACTAGATAGTCCATCATGACCAAACCCCCACAGATCCCAGTTTCCACCATAAGAAAAAAAAGTCTTCCTTCCCCAAAGGGATTACTGTTATGTTTGTGAGTCTTCTGCAGTGACCTAGGTCCTCATGTTGAGAGCTACCATGCTAGCTACCATGCTAGGGTATTGTTTTCCTATCTCTAGGCCTCTCCAGAGCCCAGCCTGGCAGCTTGCATTGTAAGGCCTGTGAAACCACCAGGGAGGCTGCTTTAACCCAAGGCTGTGGAAAATACAGCTGTGTAACTGGGTGTGTGGAGTAGCCCCTCTGGTCCTGGGGTGTGAACTCTTGCCAGGCACCATGCCCTGCCTGAGCACCCTGCACCACACCTCTGGTTACTGACCCTAGCCTACATGCTAATGGCATCTTGGTCCCACCTTCTCTGGCCCAAAACCCACTGGTGTCTTCTGCTTTGGCCCAGCCTCCAGGCTCTGACATTGGCTCTGGTCTAAGGACTGCTACAAATATTCCCAGGGAACCCTTTCTAGGGGCACTGGCCCTAGGTAAGGTGAATACTGATAACTTCTAATTGGCCAGTACTACCACTTAAGGACCCACAGTGTCCTAGTGCTGCACTGGCCTCTAGTACATCATTTCTCACAGTCACAACCCTCTTACAAAGCACATAGTATCCCAATTTTACCAAAGAAGAAATTGAAGGATATTAAGACTGTCCAAGCCCACCCAGTCTACCTGTCCTCTGTCCTAAATATCCTGTAGGTGAGTTGGGGAACTCCAGGAGATAACTGTGGCAGACATTACATTTTATCCTCACAAGGACCTTATCAAGAGAAGTACTATTCCCCTTTTATAAATGAGATGCAGAGAGGTTAAGTACTTATCCCAGGGTCACATAGCTAGGAATTGGTAGAAGCAGGATCCAAGCCTAAGTCTGCCACCAAACCCTCCTCTCTCTACCTCTCCAGGTACCTAAAACAGGTGAGGGTTCAACCTCTTTTCCTGAATCAAGGTTCCAATGTCCAGGTAGGAAAGCACAGTGATTCAGAAAAGTAATTTCAGTAAGGTCATGTACCTTAGTCCCAACACACTCTTCTGTGATCCTTTTATAGATGGGAAAACAGAAGCCCAGAGATGTGCAAGGGCTTCACACCATGCTATCACTGTATTTTCTCAGTCCCTTCTGCCCATTCCATGGAACATGGACACAGCTCCTGGGATTTGAGCCCATTGCCCCAGCTTGGGTGGTACCTACCCCCCACCTCATCCTCCCCACCACCCAGTCTCCTGTTCAAAGGCCCAGACGACTCAGCTTTGATTCAGGTTGAATGAGTCATTAAGGGTAAAACAAAGAAAAGAATGCCTATTTCCTTGCTAGATGAAATAAACCCACCCACCTTTTGACATCTTTTTGTTCTGAAATGATGATGGTATGCAATGACTCAGAATTAGCATACTCAAAGAGACTTTTCTTGAAAATGAAGGGACAATGTGTGAATAAATGAGCTGAAATTGGCTCATGAAGGGAGGGAAGGATGACCTCCAGCACATCAATGCAGAGTGGAGGCTGAATGAATGTGCAATAATGGGAGGGAATGTGCAATTCTTCAGGGGGTAGGAGAGCAGAGAGGAAGCCCATGTGAGGGCCAAGCAGCAAGCCCTTCAAGTCCCCTTAATGGTAAAATCTAAAGAAGCAACCACCAATTCCCAAGCCTACTTGACTCAACGCCAAGCACATTCACAAGCATCTAGAAGAAGGGGAAGAAAGACATTTTCAAAAGAGCTGGTGTCTAATACCAGAGAGCCTTTCCATGCCAAGCAGCCTGGCTAGTGGCAATGAGGGACTGGGAGAGGGACAATGTGTATTGAAGCCAACTCTTAACACCGTGTTCCTCTTCAGAGGAATGAACTGAGAGGATCTAATGTACTACAGCCTGCCCTTAAAATGTGGAGTAACTGGCCTCTTGCCCAGTAGTTGCAGGTCATAGCTTGGCAATGCCCAGATCCTCTGGTTCTTGGTGGTGGGAAAAGAGGACAGAATTGGAAGCCAGAAGAGTTGGCACTTTCTCAAGCTTAGTACTAGATGGACTGGGGTAAAACTCTCAACCTCTCTCAGACTGTTTCCTCTGAGGAAACAGGAGGTGACTGCTACAACCTGCATCAGGAGTTGGTGGTTGGGAGGAGGAAATGTGATAATGCAGGAAAGAGAACTGCTCTGTCAACTGTAAGATGTTATTCAAGTGGTTGTTATTATTGTGTTTACAGATATAGATTTAACATATTCTGACAGACCTGACATCAAACTAGGAATCTGAGGCCATGGGTGCATTCCATTCCATTCCTTACCCTCTGAAAAAACATGAGATTAGAAATGCATTTATTGGGAGTGAAAGTTTTCAGCAGAGCTTCCTTTCCTTTGCAGTGAATTCCAGGCCTCCCATGATGCTCAAAGAACTCTGCAGGAAGCTGCTGGGGAAGGCTAACTCCATTCTGGTTGCTATAAAACTTCATTTTGGGTTCTGTTCTGGGAGCTTCTCCATTTCAGTTACCTGCACCATTACAAAGGGTGGAAAGACTCTTGACAGGAAAGTGGTTTCTTGTTTCATAGCATTAGCTTTTCATAAATAATGTTATCAGTTTGAACAGAAAAAGGCCACAGAAGAGCTGATTATGGGGTATTTTAGAACAGGAAGGAAATTAGAAACTCGTAGTAAAACCCTGAGATTTTCTAGATGAGGAACTGCAGCCCATGCAGGGTAATTGGTTTTCCCTGGGTCTCACACTTGAATCAGTGAGCTGGGATTAATCCCTAGGAGTCCAGCTCCTATTCATGTGACCCTTCCCTGACACCAAGGTGGAAAATTCAGATGTCTTCAGGGTCTAAGAAGGAGGGTATTGGTGGGTAAGGCCATAGGGAACGGTGGATGTTCAGTTCAGTTTTCTTTGTTTACCCTGTTTGGGGTTTGCTGAGCTGTTTGAATCTGTAAACATATCTTTCACCAAATTTGGGAAATCTTTAGCCATTATTTTTTTCAACTATTTTCTTCTATATCAATCTTTCTCTGTTCCCTTAAGAACTACAATGACATGAATGTTAGACTGATATTCCACAGATCCCAGAGGCTCTATTCACTATTTTTCAAACATTTTTCTCTGTGTTCTTCAGATTAGATAACTCCTATGGATCTCTCTTCCAGGCTACTGGCTCTTCCCTCTGTCATTTGCATCCTGCTATTGAGCCCATCCAGGGAATTTTTTAATTTCAGATATTGTATATCTCAGTTATAAAATTTCCATTTCAAAAAAGTTTCTATTTCTCTACTGATAACTAATTTTTATTCATTTCAAGAGTTAAGGTAAACACCTTAACATCATAAAGAATGATTGTAACAAATTGCTTCAAAATCTTTTTTTCTTATAATTTCAACATTGTCTTTCATCTTTTCCCTTGAGAATTGCTCACCTTTTCCTAGTTCTTATCACATTGAGTACTTTTGGATTGTATCTTAAGATATTTTATATGGGATGTTATATAACTCTGGGTCCCGTTAAAATCAGAGCAAGTTGATTTTTTGTTTTGGTTCATCATTCAAGCAAACCAGTTAAGTGAAGACTGCAAGTTCTGTCTCACCTTCTGTATGCAGAGGTTCTGCTGTCACCTCAGGTTCCAAAGCCTCTGCTGTGTGTCTGGGTATGTTCCACACGTGTGTGGCTCGGAGGGAAAGTCCAGGACTTACGTCGGTTCATACATGGAATCCCTTCCTTCCTCTCTTTCCTCTTCCGGATTTCCCTCACATCCATCAGCTTAACAGGGTCTCCTATCATCTTTCTGGCTAGAAAGATAGAGCTCTTAGAGTTATAGCTACTAATGACATCACAAAGTTTTATTCTACTAGGCCTTTCCTCTCGATAAAGTGGCAAGAGAAAAGAGAAAAAAAAACAAGGACTCCTCTCATACTCTTCATATAACAGAGGCCCTCTTCTACATTCTTCTGTCCTGAGATAACAAGATTTTCCTCTCGGGGATTTTAGGTGCCCAAGCTGCTGCCATGGTGATGACAGTGCGGTTTGGAAGCTGCATCTGGCCTTGAGACTGAACTGAGAGAGAAAATATATGAGGACAAGAACAAGAAGAATCTTTCCCACACACTCTGGCTTGCAAGGGCCCCTTTTCCAGGTCATTAGTCCAGAAAGATTGGCTGTTTCATATAGTTGTTGTGGTCTATGACCACTGTGCAGTTTCATGAGTCACCTCACCCTCAGATCAAAGCCAGGAGAAAAATTCTACAAAACTCACTGTCACCATATTGGTCATGTAATGAGTTATTTCTTTCACCAATCCACCTACTTTTACTTATTTTTCAGAGTCCTCAATTAATTGCTGTGTGTGTGTGTGTGTGTGTGTGTGTGTGTGTGTGTGTGTGTATTCTGTTCACCGTGTTTAGTTGTAATCAGTTTTCCTCCTCCATTTGGTCAGACCTGAAAGTCTAGCAACACACCTGGAATCCATCTCTTTTGGTTGGTACTCCCCCCCCCACCCCCACCCCAGGGCTTACTGGCAGAGGGCCACTGATGGAAACTGTTATATTTAAGAATCTTATATTCCCTGGTCTGAAGGTGTCAGGTCCAAGGAGTCAATGGCTCCAAGTTTTCCACCTTGTTTGGGTTGATACTTGATATTGATGTTCACTCAACAAAGGTGTATGGAATGTCCCTATGTGCTATCTTATGGGGCTACAAAAATGGTCCTCAACCTTAATGAGCTTGCAATTCAGTGAAATAATAGGAATTTGGATTAGAAATTTAGGATCCAAGCTCAAAATCTTTCTCAAGGTCTTTTGTATGCCCTCAGAACCACAACACATCATTAGAGAGCATTTTGCAGCCTGATTCTGGGGCTTTCCCTTTCTAGAAAACATCTTTGATAGTCTTTTTCTTTTGAGGGGAAACGGCAAACCACTTTTATAGAACAGTATATAAAGTGCTACTTTTAGTTTTGTGAACTCTACAAAAATGGCAAGATGACTCTGTATTATGGTCTTCTTGTCTACTAAACATAGTCTTAAGAGAATATAGTCTGGTTTGGGGCTCCAGAACTCAAAAGGGAAATGAAGACATTGGAGAGTATCCAGAGTAGCACTTGAAGTAGAAAAAGGATGAAATCTGATATTAAAAAAAAGAAAAGAGTGGGAGAAGCTGAGGCCATTTGCCAAGGAGTTAATTCTTCATAAGGAAGATTACTTCCCCAGCCCATCTCTGCTGTCTCTTCTCTTTGGAAGCACTTACCTTCGTTTTCTACATCAAAGTAATGCCAGTGGGTTGAATCTGTGAAGGGAGATAAATATCAGGAGAAAGAATAGGGGTTAGCCATTTAGCTAGCACAAGTAGATGTTATGCATCAGCAAGAGTGTTCTGTGCATCAGTTATCTTACCATCCTCATGACAGTCCAGCAAGCCTTTGTGATTAGTTTTGTGATTCCTATATGGCAGACAGGGAGACAGACTCAAAGGGTGCTGTGATTTTTCTCAGGGTCCTAAAAAGGGAAACATAGACTAGAACCTAGGTATCTTGAGTTCAAGTTCTGTTTTCTTCACTCCATCAGCCTCTAAGACGTTGGGGTCTGAATGGTTTCCCTTCTCACACTACTAGAGCCACAGTGGTTTTCTATGTAACATGTGGGTCATTCTGAGGAGTTTGGGGAAGAGATACTACTACCAGTGGTGGGATCTGGAGGCTCCCAAGAGAGAAAGAAGTTCACTGGGAAGCCAGGCCCCAGGTCCTCCAGACCTGTATGTCCTTGGAGCATAATTCAAGAAAGTGCTTATCGTCCTCTCTCAAAAATAAAAAATTCAGAAACTGACCATGAGACAAAGGAAAGAAAGGTGAAGTAAGAGTGAGATCATTTTCCACGACCTCTTCTGACTAGGAAGGTGACTTGGGGATGGAGGAGGGACTGCTTTGTGGGGATTAGTAGCAGCAGAGTGGTGGAGTCATCCCTAATTCCCACTGGGCCTCAGTGCTGGCCTTGGCTGAGGAGAGCTGAGAGTGTTGAGCTGGTAGGGCTCTCTCCTTCCTAAGGGGTCAGTGAAGAGCAGCTTCTCTTCGATTTCTGGTAAGGTTGGTGGAACCTGCTTGTTGCATTCCAGAACACACAGGGCTTCTCCTTGTCAGTCTCCTTATGGCTCCTGTCTATCACCATCTCATCCCCTCTTTCTTTTTTTTTTTTTTTTTTTTTTAGCATTTAAAAACACCTTCTATTTCCTTCTTTTTATTTTTTTATTTTATTTTTTTATATGAAATTTATTGACAAATTGGTTTCCATACAACACCCAGTGCTCATCCCAAAAGGTGCCCTCCTCAATACCCATCCCCTCTTTCTAATTTAATAGCAAGGAGAAAGGAAATGAACATTGATAGAGCCCTAAGTGTTCAGCATCATGCTAACTTTACATTCATTAGTTTCTAGCAGAGGATTTGGTACACTGTAGGTGCTCAATAGATGTTGGTGCCCCCATCTCTTCCATCTCACTAGTCTCCAAATATGAGGCAGTGAGTGCCTGCTCAGTTTTATGACCATTGAAGAATGGAGGCAAAAACAATGTCAAAATGGCAAGGGTGAAAATGAGACTAGCATTTGGGCTAATCATGCTGGCTTCTCGGGGTTCTCCTCTTTTAAGGATAACTGTTTCTGTGAGGAAAGTGAGGTGATCCAGAAACTGGCAGCCTAGCAGAGGACTGAACAAAAAGATATGTAGAAGCCTAGGAAATTTAGGGCTTGAGCAGCGCCCCTTGGCATCTGAAGAGCATCTTTAAAAGTTGGCTCCCACTTGTCCCAAAGCAAGCAGACTTTTACACCATTATAATACTCTGTTCCAGGTGTGACCCATTTTTAATCTCTGAAGTTCTCAATCAGTCATGAGCTAATTCTCTAAAAATCTCACTGTAAGTCCACATACAATTATATTTCTCTGCAAAGAGAAAGGAAGGTCGCCTGAGACCACTGGTCCCCACTAAACAAGCAGGGTCTTGGCCAAAATCTTTGAAAGTTTGTGACATCAATAAATTCCCTATTAAAGGATAATTCACATCCTTTAGATTTTTCTGTATATTATATTCTGAATGCCATCTTCTCCTCTCCTTTCCCCCTGCCCTGGCTGGGTCCTTATCACTTTTGCCATAAACTCCCAATGGGCTCCCTGCCTCCAATCCAAACACAACTGACCATGGATCTTCGTGAAACATTTGCTTTTGTTGGATCCAAAAAGATTTCAGTGGCTTTCGATTGCATATAGGAAAAGCCGAGAGTCAGTAACATTTTCCAAACATCTCCCCTACTTCCTCTGACATGAATCCTACTTTCAGCCCAACTGAATTACTTATTGCTACACAAATATGCCTAGACTCTTCCAACTTTCCCAACTTTTTCCTGCCCTATGCCAGCACATTCCTCCACCCTCCCACCCCCGCTTCTCAGTCCTCACCACCAATGGGAGATCACTCCTCCTTTAAAGATGGGTGGGCTGGTCACCTGAACACAAGACAGCTCCTCTGCAATTATACCTTTGATTATCTGGACTCCTTGTGCCACATATAATCATCCTGTATTGTTAATTGCCTTTATATGTCTATAATTTGCTTCCACCTGTGGATATGACAGCACTGTGCCATATTCTTCTCACAGAAGAGGCATTTGATATTCTATTACACACTTTACAAGAGCTATAAAGATAATTTTGTCATTAAAATGTTTTATTATTTTCAGTGAACATCTGGGGCATTGAAATGGTAGAAGAAAAGGAGACGGAAGGATTTCTTTTCTAAAGCTATTTGTCCTTCCTATGTACATTATATAACCTCTGATTATTTCCAGTGTTAAAGAAATAGTCCCTCTGGACCTTTTATAATGATTCAAACACTGAAATGATTCACCAGTTCACAAGGAAGTGGTGTGACCCATTTTTTAAAAAAGAATAAAACGAGAGAAAAACCAAATATTGGCTCATTTGAGGGGAAAAATAAACTAGCTGCCCTTCTATTTTTTAAATATTTTTAAAGAACTGAAAATGCACCACAAAATGCAAGAGTTTGCTTTTGTACTTTTGGAATCAAGTAGCGACATGAAAGTAAACAACTAAATTTCAGGGAAGAAATTTGCCAAGTCTCATGGGACAAAAATTAAGTATTTACCTTTGAATGAAACACATTTTTGATGTCTCATCGGGGTATAAACATCATCTCTGGATTCTCTACTTTCCACCCGTCTCTTGTCGGGCAGGGGAAGTCACAGAGCTGCAGCTGATATCACTCACCTGGGCATTCCTCTTGAGAAGGAAAGACTCAGGAGTTTAGTTTCTACCACAAGGACCCTTAGGAAGCAGGTAGGGCTTTTTTTTTTTTTTTTTTTTTTTTTTTTTGCCTGACTTTATACTTTAGCATCTCTCACTGACTGATGACCTGACCAGAATGTTTGCTCCCCAGATTCTCATAGGACTCTAGAGCTTACCCCCTCCTCTGTCTTCAACATTTACTCCCTCTTTACCCACTGAACGAGTTTTCTCTTGCTACATAACAAATTACCACAAACTTGGTGGCTTAAAACAACATAAATTTATTATCCCATGTAGGTCTGGCATAGGTATGGGATAGCTGCTCAAGGTCTCACCAGGATGGAATCAAGGTGTTGGCCAGGGCTGGAATGTTACTTGAGGCTTAGAGTTCTCTTCCAAGCTCACTGCTTGTTTAATTCACTTGCAGCTCCTAGAGGCCACATGTTGTTCCCTGCCATGTGGTTCTCTCTACAGCATGGCAGATTGCTTCTTCAAGGCCAATAGGAAAGCCTCTCTTCTGCTTGGAATCACTCTGACTTCTGGGAAGGCCTGCACCCTTTTAAAGACTTCACCTGCTTATTTCAGGCCCAGGATAATCTCCCTTTTTAATTAACTCAAAGTCAACTGATTAGGGACCTTGATTATACCTACAAAACCCCTTTTATTATATAAAGTAACATAGTCACAGGTGTGAAGTTAGATCTTCACAAATCCTTTTCACTCTCATGGGGAGAGAATTCTACAGGGGGTGGAGATTATCTTAGAATTCCACCCATTACATCTACCCCCTCAGGTTCTTGGTCCATTGGGTTCAGTCTTCCACTTAACAGTTTGCCAGAATAAGTCCCAGATAAATCACTTTGTCATTCCTGAGCCCTTCTCTTGATGTGGACTCCTGGCTCTCCTCTCTGGGTCTCTATCCCCAGATCCTCTGTCATTGCCCCCTCCCCAGTGTACCTGATGAATTAGTGCAAGTGTCTCCTCCTTTGTAACTCCCCCCTCCCCCCGCCTTATTTATTCTCTGCCCTCCTGTGCCAAGCAAAATTAGCTCTCTGGGCTCCCTAACACCCTGTATGAGCCTTTGTGTCAGCAGTCATCTGTTTTACTATCACCTTAGCACAGCTGCCTCTCCTCTAGGCTCATGTCTCTTTAGGGAAAGGATCTGTCATGTCCATTTCTGTCATCTCAGAGCAAAGATGCAGTAAAAGGCACATGCTAGGGGTTCAATAAAAGTTGGATGAATGAATGGAAAGCCCAACAGCAGTCCAGCAGAAAGTATGTGGGGACAAAGGGAATGTTGTCAACTGGCTCGGAGCATGGAGGTGTGAAGAGAGCAGTGGAGGGCAGTGAGTAATACCTGGTGCTTCATGCATGAAGCTCATAGTGTCCAGCTTTGGTTTTGAGACATCTTAACCATATGACTATGTTCTCCATTTATCCCTGCTAGCTAAGTTTTTCTTAGACATATGACATAGGACATGCCCTTATAGTTCTTTTCTCAGGAATTTTTCAAAATCACATTTTCCTGTAATTCACTGAAGAGTTGATACTCATGAGTGATGTCCTACATTGAAAGGAAGAGAAGCAGTCACTTGGGAGTAGTAAACTGTTTTCAATTACAATCCTAAAGCTCACCTTACAGAGTTTATACTCATGTATCTTTTTAAAAAATAAATTTTAAAAACCTGAATATTATGCTGTGAATCTTCTCCTAAAAGAGACTCAGAGGCATTGCCATGTCACTGAGAATGTCATGGCTTATGAGGATTCTCTTACAAGACTTTGTACGAGTGAGAACTCCAATCACCTTCAATGTACTTTTCTTTCTTCAAAAAAGACAAATTTAACTATGGAAGTAGTACTTGGAAAATGTAAATAAAATAAGGATTCCCCATAAACTCACCACCCCCTGAAAGCCATGAAAGCCACTGTTAACATGATTTAGTTTGGAAAAATGTAGGGAGAGAGTTTTACTCCTGGAAAGGACTACTGTCTCTCTTCTACACTCGCTGCAAACATCAGCCTAAGAGATGCTGGGTGGAGAAGAAGCACAAGTCATGTAAAGGTGACTTTATTTGGCAAAATTTACTTCCTGGCTAGCACCTAAAGGGAGATGAACAGAGAGAAAGGGATGGTTTCCACAACACCCCCAAGACAAGGAATGCACTATGCAAATCCAGCACCAGGGAGAGCGCCAAGTGGGAGCTTCAACTCAACATTTATAGAGCCATCAATGTCTCCCAACCCAGAAAAACAGCAAAAAATGTTAATTTTTTTAAATCACTAAGTAAATACAATGTCAATACTTAACTTAAACAAAGTTGCCCTTATAGCACACTTAAGGTTTCTAATGACTTCTTCCTCCCCCATCTTATATTTTTTCTCCCTGGCCTTATATTTCTCGACTTTTCTGCTGCAATTGATGAGCTCAGAAGCACCAAAAACACTACCACCACTATCATCATCACCTCTCTCACCCCATCTTTTTCATTTGAACACCCCCTGCATCCTGCACCCTGCCCTTTCATTTGCACTTGCTGCTTTGCAGGATCCATGCACTCCCTGTGACCCTTGGCCCCATGTATTCACAGCCTGGGATCTTCAGGCTCCTAAGGGACATTTCTCATTATTGACTTACCAACAAGTCGAAGTTGAATTCATCATCATGTCTCTCTTCAAATTGGCCTCTCTCTCCCCCTCTCACTGCTTCCTGCCATCTAACCGAATTCACTTGTTGGTTTCTTTTTAAAAATTTTTTAATGTTTATTTTCGAGAAAGAGGGAGGAGGAGGAGGAGAGAGAGAGAGAGAGAGAGAGGGGGCACCAGCATAAGCGGGGGAGGGGCAGAGAGGGGGGGAGGACAGAGGATCTAAAGTGGGCTCTGTGCTGACAGCAACAAGCCCGATGTGGGGCTTGAACCTACAAACTGTGAGATCATGACCTGAGCAGAAGTCAGAGGCTTAACCAGCTGAGCCACCCAGGTGACCCCACTTGTTAGTCTCTTAGGGAGGGCCCTCTCTTCACTCATTGCCCATTCCCTATGCACTCAAGACCACTGGTTTTCACCTCCTTATCTTTGCTCAGACTGTTTCCATCACCAAGAGGCAGAGGCTTCAAAATCTGCATTGACACTTCAGAAACTCTACCAAAATCCAACTATACTTGGTACCTCCAAGCACTCCATGTGTTTAGGGTGGGCTATGTGTCTACGTCATTTATGTTCTTATTAGTAATGACATTAATGATTATTACTTATGTAAGGGCTATTCTATGCCAGGACACACATCTTTTTTTAAAAAGGCATAGGTAGAAAGAGAACAAAAGTAGCTCAGAATACTAAGGAGCTATGATTGGAGGGGTGTCAAGAAATAGCCCCCCCAACCCCCCAAATTCCTTCCTTGCCCAGTCTGTCATGCCTAAATCCTCTAATAGGAGTACAATAATAGGAGTACATGTCATTGAGGAGTTAAAATCTTCACTCTTACCTCCTTCAGCACTCTCCCAACCCCTTCCCATCCCACCCCTCTGTTCAGTGCAAAGACTTATGGGAGCAGCAACATTCTAAGCTGTTAACAGCTAAAGCCTTCATAGAGGATTCTGTCCCACAGTGACAGTTGGCTGAAGACAGTGAAAGAGAGAGGTCCTTCAGGAATGGGTTGGGAGTGAGAATGGAAGGGGAAAGGAAAGAACCAGCTTTATAAGAGGTATATCCCAGATTCAGGCTCTACCCAGCCTACTGACAGAGTGTGTTTTACTGTGTTTAGAGCCTTGCCCTTCCTGAGCCATTCCTGCATGCCTTCAAGAGAGCCCACTGACTCAGCCCTGCAGGGGACCCAGAGATGAATCAGACACGGGTCCTGCACTCGAGGAGCCTACTGTCTAGTGGTAGAAAGTGAAAAGTACCATAACAAAGACAATTCAAGGGGGCATAGGGCTTCAAAAGAGAGAAAGATACAGGCTGTACATCAAGGAAGGCCTGCCAAGGGAGGTCGCATTTGAGCTGGACTTAGGAAGGTGATGGGGAATTTTCCATAGGCAGAGATTGGAGGTGGTGCTAGTTATGGTGATGGACACCTTCAGTCCAACACTGTGATCTGTAGGGGCAGGGGTAGCTGGAGAAAGGTGAGAAAAAGCCAAAGGATACTCTAGGTGTGTTTTCTAGTAAAAGGACACCAAGGATGACACTTTGCCTGCTTTAACATTTTGCCCAATGTTGCCCAGATGAAAGCAGGTCATAATTTATAAGGCATGATGGCTAAAAGTTGAGAACTTAAGGCTGGAATGACAAGTGCTCTCTGAGGGTGGTGGTGAGGTGGACCCTCAACCCCATTATTCTATGAGTCTGTGTTTGGAGGGGGAGCAAATGATACACCTCTGGGCCTAGGTAAGTTGTCTCCATGAATGCCCTCAAGTGAGCAGTGAGGCTTCACAGTAGAATGGGAGATGGGACACCAAAGAGTGAATATGCTGAGGCCTGTTCACTTGAATTTGCAAGAGTATCAGGTTGGTATTTAGTTCATGTCTGCCAGCAGAAACAGTATAGGCACATGTTTTGAAGACTCTGTAGGCAGAAATCAAAGAAGAGGACTGCAGCTGACATGGGTGGGGAGAAGTTGGTAATAAACTGCTTGATGAGAACAACAACAAAATGGCCAAGAAGGGGCAACTGAATGATAATTTAAAGACAAAAGGGGAAACTTATTTAAGAAGTCCACACTTTACGTACTTAATCCAGTTCTTTTTCCCTTTGTTGCCATTTTAGAATTGTAGCTCTACCATTTTGTAGAGGTTACAGAGGGAATCTTGCGAAAGCGTTTCCTTGGCAGAGAAACCATTACCCAAATATTACACCTTTAAAAATGTTTGTACAACTTCCAAGAACAATTTTTAATCTTTGGTGGCATCACACCCTTGGGACTTTTGTTTTTTTTTTTTTTTTAATATTTATTTATTTTTGAGAGAGTGAGAGAGAGGGACAGAGAGAAAGCAAGGGAGGGGCAGAGAGAGAGGGAGACACAGAATCAGAAACAGGCTCCAGGCTCTGAGCCATCAGCCCAGAGCCCGACGCGGGGCTCGAACACACGGACCGCGAGATTGTGACCTGGCTGAAGTCGGACGCTTAACCGACTGCGCCACCCAGGCGCCCTGGGACTTTTGTTTTTAAGCCCAAACATAGCTAGTACTTAACCAGGATTCTATTCATTCCCAGTGAGCTGAATTTAGTCAGCAGTAACCCCAGCCCTGGAGAGACAAAGCAACCCAGTAATACTGTATGGATGAAAAGCTGGCAGATAAATCAGGTCTAGTCAATCAAAGGATGAAGAGCACAAGACTCGGGCCTGAGAGTGTAGTAGCTTGCCTTGGATGGCAGCATTAAAAAAAAAAAAAAAAAGGGAAGGTAGGCATGGTGGGTTAGCCAGAGTAGGGTCAGCATGCAGACCTGTGGTCCCTGATTCTAAGAATCTTCTGGAGGAAGGAGGGGACATTCATTCTCTGCTTGACCTTTTATACACCTAGCTGGGCAGGGGAGCCTTGGCCTTGGAGGTATAGCCCCTGCATCCAGAATGAGGTGAATTCTGCCTCTGGTCAACCAGGATTTTTATAAAGCCTAAATTGACCTAATTTGGAAAGCAAGCTTTGTGCCCTCTAAGTTTTATGCTCAGTGTCTGCTATTGTTGGGCAAGAACTTCCATAAAATAGTGCAAATCATCTCAGTATCATCAGAGAGGGGGAGGCAAATAACAAGGGGCAACATGGACAAGTCAATAACTTGGGCTCAGGACTGGCAATGTGGCCAGTGTGATAACTTGTCTTTGGGGATTTTCCTACATCATTTCAGCCTCCAAACTCTACCCTCTGCCTCCTATGAGTTGCCTTAAAAGTCTAGCTTTTCTATGCCTGTTCCCAGCTCAAGCAAAATGCCCCTGTAACCCTTACTCTGGTAGGTCCCTTGAGATCTGATTTCTCTCTAAGAGCTTCTCCACTCCCTGGTTTGATTGCATTATCTCACCTGGGAAGGTAGTTTCCTTTTTTAGCTTTCTGTTCATTTCTCTTCGCCTCTTTCTCCTTCCTGCTGTTTCTCTGATCGCACTTTGCTGGCCTTCTATCATATTGGTGTCAATTTGTCACCTATTATTGTTTTCTGTTTTTGGGGGTGATGATTTTAAGGGTAATGTTCTTGTTGTTACACTTTTAAACAAAAAACAATAGTTTCATCAAAAGGGATCCTCAATCATTTGATACAGTAAAAAGGCACCAAAGATGGATGCAATTTGGGAAAAATGTTCTTCCTTATAGGAGGGAAAAGCAGTAGGAGCTGGTTCCCAGTGTAGGGATAGACAAGGAGCTGATGGTGGTACTGCTTAGACTCTGCAGGAGGCACAGGAGGTCTAGAGCTCCAAAACATGGCAGCTATGGTGGAGCAGGTGCTTTAGGGTTTTATTTTTAAAAGTCTCTGCCCTATTGGCAGAGTGAAACTGACCCCTTAATGTTGTCACATGTGACTCAAACCTCTTTCTAGTGCACTTGATCATTTTCTCCAGAGATTATTTCCTATGAAAAGAGCTGAAAAGTGCCTAAGTGATTTCTAGAGAGTCTTAGCTCTCAAAGACAAGCTAATAGGCTGTAGACTTTCTTGTTAGTTGTGGTTTGGTGTACAAGCATAGAACACTCAGTAACTTATGTAGAAAAATGTTGGAAGACTCCAAAGAAGCCTAGACAAAGAGGGAATCCGGTGAATCGAGATCATGGAGTTGCTTTTTAAGGACTCTTTAGGGGTTACTTTCCTCTCAAAATGCTCTATGAATTTCTATGAAGAAATGGGTACGAAGAGTTTTACTCAAACTGGGCTCAAGACTCCTGGTGGCTCAGGATTCTCAGGCTGACAAACTGGAAGAGTGTCTGCGGTGACATGGTCTGTCTTGCGTCATCGGAAGCTCTTCCACCCTCCCTGCTGCTCAGTTTGGCTCTGCATTCTCCTGCCTTCACACAGAAGCAGCTGCATAAATGAAGGCCCTCCCATCTCCATTTCTGTCCAGTGAAATTCTACCTCTCCTTTGGCCCACCTTAAATGTCACCTCCTCTGTAGAACCTTCCATGAGTGTCCTGTTGGAAGTCAACATTTCCTTCTCTGGGCTCAACAACCATTTGGTTGGGCACTCCCCTAGACTCTTAAAACCTGGACAGCATATTAGTGGAGGTCTTTTCTTCCCCCACTAGGCCGTAAACTACAAATGAAGATATTGAGCCCCAATGTGATGCTAAGGCCAGAAAGGTGGCTTTATTTTTTCAGCCATTAAATTCCTAAAAAGGGACTTCTCATTGCTCTCTCTGGAAAAGTGCCTAAAAGGGCTCCTCATGGCCTTGTCTTTGCAAGGGCATAGTCAAGTCTACAGAAGTATTTGAGCAGCTGTGGCAAAGCAATCCTGACCACATGGCCCATCTTTTTCATTCTCCAGCTGATTTGATCAAAGTCCACTTTGGGAACAGCTCTGTCCTAAGAGCCACTAAGAGCTGTGGGGGCAGGAGTAGGGAGGAAAGACAAATGTCAGAATTCTTGATGATCCTTTGTAGCAACTGGCCAACTGGGGGATGAGAATGGGTGACAGAGCCTTTCACCTTTAAGGTCAACAGCATGCCAGGCTACAGGGCCAGGAGGCCAGAACATCTGTCAGCTGGGCAGCAGCTCCTATGAATGAATTGCCTTTGTCTTGTTGGGGGCAGGGATGAATGTGTGTTTATTTGCTCAACAGAAAGCCATGTAAACGAGGGATCAAAAGGAAGCCCTGGTGATGGTAAGAAGCCCAGTTACCATCAGACAGAAAATGCCACCAGCAATAGAAAGGAGTACTTGGGGGGCTCAGGAGGAAGAGTCCTCTGTTTTGGCAGAAGTCCCCTTGCTTCTTTATGAAGCGTTCAGAGGCAGAGGATTGAAGGAGTCAGAAAGTACCCTTGCTGGCTCCAAGAAATCTACACAGATGGAGCTGGCCAGTGGGGGCCTGGCCCAGCCACCTTCTTTCCCAGCTTCCCACAAGCCATGTGAGCAAGTTTACATTTGCAGTCAGCTCAGGACTTGTTTTCTAATTTGAAGAAAAATAGTAATCCATTATCCTAGGGGTGATTCTTTGCCCCCAACCCAGTTCCTTTTTCTCACTTTACCTAGTCCTATTGGCTCTTCCTCAGCAACAACTAAAGTGGGACAATGATCATTAGCATTTGAGCAATTTTTTAGACAACAAACTAGCAATGCTAAGAGTTTCTGAGAAAGCAAGGGTTCAGGGTTTCAGAAGCAAAGGATGCACAATATAGGCATGGAAGGAATGTTCTGGACCACTGTTTAATAAAAGAATCCTTTAAATTCCATCATAATAAAGGCAAATCTGGAAGAGTCCTTAGAAGCCATCTATTCCATTTCCCCCCCCCCCCCTATGCAACTGTTTTCTTTCTATGATAATAAAGTAAAGTGAACAGTAGTTAGGGATGAGATACTTAGTGCCAGGAGCTGAGCCAGGGTGAGAAGCCAAGTCTTCCTGATTCCCACATGATCTTTCTACAAAGATAGAATGTTTCTGGATTCTTTTATGTTAAATAATACACATCAACTTTTAAAAACACAAGCTCATGACACATCTCTAATTAAATATCTTATCATAGCATGCACTATGAAGTAGTTATATCATTACTATTAATCATCACCCAAGGGCATAAATGGTAGTGAGATGTCAATATAACAATTGAAACAATTTCTTATACTTAATTTTTCATGGCATGGGCTCCATAAAAGTTTGAATTATTTTATTGGCTCTAAAAATGATAAATAAGTCAAAAATATAGAATAACTTAAATGGCATTTGGGCATTAAATATCAGCTTATAGTCAGTGAACAGATAACCTTATACCATCACCTGGGGCTTCACCCAAATCAGTAAAGGAGGGCCATTTAATTTCATGCTACCCCAAAGAGTAGCTGCATCCCAGCTGGTGGGTCCTCCCTGGCTCTTACTGCAATTCTCCTTTCCAGTCTTTCTTTGCTCTCTGATGTCAATTCTGTGACTAGGGGCAGAGATCTGGGTTTAGAAGATCCTTTCTCTGCCTCTAACTCATTCTTCAAATTTCTTCTCTGTGAAACTCCTAGGTCCTCCATCCATTCCTCAGAATGGCCCAAATCCTGCACCCTCACCCCCGTTGTCATGCTCCTACGGCACCCTGTCCATAATGTCCCTTACAGCCCCAGCATAAGGTGACTCCACTAGGTCTCCACCAGCCCTAGAGGTGTTCTTGTTTATAATTCCTGACCTTTCAGCCTCAAAGGCAACTGTGAAAATGTAAATGCTAGTTGGTAGAACTGGGATTCCCACAAGGTCTGCTTCACTAAAAAGAAGATAACACTCCTGGGGTTGGCACTGAACAGGGAGGAGAGCGAGGGAGCTGGCAGAGAAGGAATCTGCAGGAAAGCCTTGTTGAAATTGTGGAGGTTGAGGTAGACTATGAGAGCCTGGGCCTTGGAGCTGACCCCTGGGTCATTGGAAAAGAAGCCCCTCTAGGAGGGGACTGAGGAGGGGCTGCAGCAGCAGTTCTGAGTGATACAATCAAGAAGGCATTAAACACTGAAGCAACAGCCATTATTATAGACAAGAAAATGGCTCTCTATTCCCATGTACCACCCTCTAGGCCTAGCTGCTATTTGGCTTGCAACTTGCCTGCTGGGAAAGAGGAGGTTGCCATTGATCCTGAGCCAGGGGCAAGTTAGAGATGGGAGAGGGACACCTGGGGGTTTGGAGACTGGGCCTCTTGTCTTGGCTCTACTGCTAGTTGTTTTTGTGGCTTTGGGCAAATCTCCCTCTGATAGGGCCTCAGAATAATCCAGATTAGGTGACAAAAATAATTCTAAAACTCCTTCCAGGCCTAAAGGTCTGAGATCTCAAGCGCTACATGAGCTTGATTTCCACCACACACCTGTTCATTGGTGTCTCTGTTTAAGGTGGGCTTCCAAGGAAATAATTCACAATTCATCTGACACACTGGCTTGAGGGTGTGAGTCCTAACCAGGGAGACCAACCAGAAATGTCTTTCCTTGGGTGCTCAAAATAATTTAATTGTTTTCTAAAACTGTATTTTGGAGATATATAAACATTAGTTTCAGAACAATTATTCCCAATAATTTATTTCACAAACAGGAACATGAAAAATAAATGGCAATGGTGACAGAGGGAGGACTCATGAGGAACAGCATTATTTTCTTTTGCTAAGTAAAGACATGGAGGGAAAAACCAAACTCTGATCTACTGTCATTGTTTCATGTTCAGCATAGACCATTTTAATACCAAAAAAAGTGAAGAGGATATAATCTCAGCATAAAGGGCAGTCCTTTACACTGAATGCAGCTTAAAAAAAAAGGAACCTCATTTCAGTGAGAAGTTTCCTATGGAAAGACACTGGTCCATGGACTGGCCCTGAGGATCATCAGTCTAGAGGTGACAGTGCCACGTGATGAAGGTCAGTGGATCCACATTACTGCTTGTTCTTTTAAGTGTCTAGCCCACACTATAAAGAATTGACTGTGAAGGTCTCCATTCCTGTTACCCTGTGTGTGTGCCATCTTGATTTAGGAGAGGGGTACTCATGAAAGCATGTCAAATCTACAGCCATTCTTTTCTATTTCAAATCCTCCAATCTCAGAGGAAGAATGTATTTTACTTCTCCTCAGACTCGTTCTCTCAAGGCCCTTTCTACCATAACCCCTCCCCAGATGTTTGCTGCTAAAATGAACTCCCAACACCTGCCCCCTCCCCCAGCCGCAGTCTGACAAAGATGCCACCCCACCCCCCACCCCCAACCTGTTATCCCCTATTGCTCTGGAAATGTGTAGTCTTTGCCCTGCTGCCTCCCACCCTCCCAAGCCCTTCTTACTTCTCTTCTACCTGGCTTCTATTCTCACCTCTCAGGAGACAATGGAAAAATCGAGAAGCAACTTCCTGAAACCTAGGGGCCTTTCCTTTGTTGTCCTCAAACTCAATCTGTCTGCAATCTTTAAAATGCTTCCACAGACCTTGAAACATCCTTCTGCTTGCCTTGGTCAGCCTGGCCATATTTTCCTGAGTCACTTCTCTCTTTTCTCACTCTTCTCTGCACTCCCCAAACTCCCCTAATGCCAGAGCTTTGTGACCTGTGATAGGGCCAGCTTTCTTTCCCCAAACAGACCTGACCTGTTGGCTCCTCAGTCTTCTCAGGAAATGTGAAGAAGTTGACTGCCTCAGTCAAGTCCAGTGGGATGGAGGAAGGAAGCATCCATGAGTTTGGATTTTTTTTCCATTTTTATTCCAGTCTCTCACTTAACTCTAGAGGTCTATACCCAACATCAATGTCTTCCTGAGAGCCTCCTAGGTGTGAAGTACTCTGGTGTGCTTTTGAGGACAAGGATGTTAATATTAATACCCCATGGTCTCTGCCTTTTTAGGGTTCCCCGGCTCATGGGGTGATAGTGGGGGATTGGTGTTTTGGTTTACCTGGAGGCAAGGCAATTTGGTAGGAACTCCATGAGAGAGGGGCAGTAGGTTAGGGGAGTGTAAATGCAAAGGAAGATCTCTGGTGGGAACTGAGAGGAAAACTGGCCAGGGTAAAGCTGGTCTGGACTCCTGCTTAATGCTTTGGTCAACGTTTCACTTGTCCTTCTGAATCACCCTGGCATTATCAACAAAGAATAATACATGATCCTTCTGGGAGTAAAAAGCATTTAGTAACGCTTCACAAAAAAATCTTTTGTAAATATTGTGTCCTACCTCAAAATTATTATTTTTTTTAAGAAAAGAACATTGTTAATTCACTGCAAGCCCACTCAGCCACTGAAGAATTTAGAGTATTTGGCCAGAGAGCTCTGTAATAAACAAGTGGTTCAATTATTCTAGTTTCATTATACAATGTATCAGACATTCTTTGGCATCAAGGAATTAAAGCACATTTTCTCTGGCAAATGGCAATAATTTTTGAAGACCTATCCTACACAAGTGGTTCTTGACGAAATGTAGTTCCATTAAAAAATAAGGGTTTTCACATGATTTAACCTCTTATAGTCTAGTCTCATTGGGCTCATTCAAGGGTGGGGGCAGGAGCTCAGACTTGCTAATTTTCTGTTTAAAATAATTTGGGCAAATTCTGCAGTTGACACCATTTGGCACCAGGCATTGAACCCCTAAGGCTTGTTCCCTACAACTCAGCAGATCATCAGGGCTCCTTTCCCTGTGTTACCAGTGTTCCTCCCTCAGGTAGACCTTTCGTGGAGCACCGAACCCCAGCTCTCCTGGCAAGCCCCTCAATGCTGGGCAGAGAAGCAGAGCGCCTGGTCCTTGGGGACTGGGCCTGTGGCCACTAAAGGGCCCCTATCAGAGAAAAGGGCTTCTCCTGAGGAGACAGCTGCTCTCCACCCATGTTGAAGGACCCCAGTCCCCCTCCCGATGTAAATGTATAGGCCCAAGCTCCTTTGTGCAATTTAGAAAAAGGTGTCCCATCTGGATGGATATAACACTTGGCAAGGAAGCAGGGGCTGGATTTCACTCACACTTGACTCCTGTGCGTGTGGCCCCAAGTAAAGGGAGGTCTCCCCTTGGCTTTTTACATCATTCTCCTTGGACAGCCTCCTCTCCAAAGGCAGAAGAAATGGGAAGAGGCCAAGGAGTAGGCTACATTTGTGAAAGTTAGATATGATTTGCCAGTCTATGAAAATGCTCAAAGCTTTCTATGGTATTTTTGGGTCTACAAGACTCCTTGCCAGCCTGAGCCATTCCCACTGCTGCTTGGAGGGCTAGGCGAGATGATCTCCCAGATTCTAGCATCATACTAGACAGTATCTACCTTTATAGGCCAGTGATGGTGGCAGAATTACTACCAGTGAGGAGCGAGGGTTGAAAGGTGGGGTTACAAAACTGCTGAACGAAAGTGTGGTCTGTCCAGGGGTGATACATAATCTGGTTGCGGATGATTTCTCTCTTTAAGAATTGCATGGGTTAAGAATGGGGTGATTAAGCCTGTGCAGTTCAGTTGACTGTCCAAAGAGACCCTCCAGGTCTCCCACCTTTTCCAGTCCTCTCCTCTCTTACTGCCAAATTTTTTGAAAGAAGAGTCCATACTTGCTATCTCAGTGGCTCCCCTGCCCACCACCTGACTGGATCTGATTGATGGAGAGCACCACTGTGATCCTTGCTGAAGCTGCTGGCCTTTTCTTGGTTCTTTTTGTTGTTGTTGTTTGTTTTATGTTTCACTCATTTGTCAGTGTCAAGTGTTCTAAGCTGATGGTTTCTCTTTCCTGTTTTTACACTGTCCTCCTTTGGACTCCAGTTAAATGGCTCTCTCCCGGTTTTCATTCTACTCTGGCGGCATCTATTCTGCTTCTTCATCAGTTCCTCAGCCGAGGGTATCTCTCAGGGCTCCAGCCTGAGCTTTTGACCCTGATCTCTACCCTCTATGTGGGAGATTTGATGTGTCCTGGAGTTTCCAATGTAATGGCCATTCAACTCACTGACCCCCAGATTCGTATCTTCTGGTCCTGATCTATTTCCAGATCTCCATGCCCACATTTCAAACTGCAGGCTGCACTGCTGCCCGTCCCGCCAGCCCCTTGACATGTTCAAAGCCATTTTCTACCTTCTATTTTGCTTCTCCTTTTGGCTTCTCTAGAGAAACATTCTGCAGTGCAAAGGGCAAGGACTTTGGGGTCACACCCCTAGATTAGAATACTGGTTCTATACTTTTCTGTGTAGTCTTTGAAGCAAGATCCTTTTTTCTCTTTTTCCATGGATGCTACCAATGGTCATTCTGTAATAAGTACTTGTTAAATGTTGGTCCTTTTGCCCATTTCTTGTTATCATGAACTTGTCCCTCTAAAGTGGGCTTGCCTCATTCCCAGGTGATTCCTGGTAACCTGCACAGGAACCTCAAGTCAGGTAGAAACTGAGGAGTTAGAGGAATGTGGCTTAGCCAGGGGACCAGCCAGGGAAGACGGCATTCAGGAGCTGGTTTTACAAATGTTCAGTTAATGTAATTACTTTCCTTTTCCCTATACCTTCCCAAATCCATGCCAATTCTTCCAAACCATCTCTCACATTGGTCCCCTCCTTTCTACCTTGAGGGGAAATTATCTGGGTCCATGGCCAGTCTCTCTGCCTTTAGGTTCTTCCCATTCCAATCCACCTTTCCCATTGCCACTGCCTGAAACACAGCTCTGATCGTATGAATTCCATGTTAAAAACTCTCAGTGTCCTCACCCCTGATTCCATATATTCACTTTCAAGGTTTTTATAATCTGCCTCCCAACCTAGTTTTCTGCCAAATTTAGGCTGGCCCAATCACAAGGCATGCTGGGACCAAACTTACACATACTCTAGGGGCAAGGGAAGGGAAGGGAAGGGTAACTAGTGTTCCACCCACTGGTGTTCAATCTAAAGGTTGGGCACAATGCTGTGGGGCCCTGGTGATGTTCAAAGTGAAGTGGCTGCTTCACCTGCACCTAGGTGCTGTGCTCTAGCCCTCAGGGCAAGAAGCATGGCAAGTCTTAGGCAGAGGATCCAAGCCTCTGCCCAGGCTAAGCAGTTTTAGAAGTCAAGGCACTACTAGAGGACCAGTTATAAATCCAGACAGTCTCAGGAAATGGAGGCAAAATTCTAATGCCTAGATGCAGAGCAATGTGACAGGGCAGTGGGGAGGAAAAAAAAAACAAACCAATGCTATGATCCTGGGCTTAAGGCACCAATATTAGCTCTGTACTCTGAAGGCAGAACCTCAGCTGTTTATCTTCTGCTTCTTGGCTTTAGGTAAGAATCTTGCAAATATTGCTTGTTTAATTGGTTTTAACACACCTCACTAGCTCACCTCATTCTGTAGAAGGTGCCAGGTCCTTTGAAAGTTCTCTACAGCATCTGGCCATTGGAATTCTCACAGCCAAGACAGAAGACAGATGGGTAGTGTTTTGGTCATAAATCTCCATCTTAGCACTGAGCAAGATGTTTACCTCCTGGATGAAAACTTTTTTCAAACTCTCCTGGAGATTTAGGAATAAGGAACTCCTATCATGGTCCTTTGGCTGACAGGCATTATTTTTCCACTTCGAAGAACTGAAACTTTCTCCAGTTCAGAAACATGAAATGAATAGTCTACCATGTGTTGGGAATGTAATGGCCTACAACCATCTCAGTCCCTTGACCAGGCCTAGCAAGTATCCCATGAATCCCATTCTGGACTTATTC
This sequence comes from Lynx canadensis, assembly GCF_007474595.2. Classification (NCBI taxonomy): domain Eukaryota; kingdom Metazoa; phylum Chordata; class Mammalia; order Carnivora; family Felidae; genus Lynx; species Lynx canadensis. Next base: position 52,660,973 of record NC_044308.2, read on the forward strand.
GTTTTATTATTAACAGCTAACATTTACTGAGTGCTTACTATGTGTCAGGCACAGTGCAAAGGTAAACACATTGCCTCCTTCCCAGGTGGCTCCTGGGAAACTGAGTAGGAATGTGAAGAAAGGAGAAACTCTGAAGAGTTAGGGGAGAGCAGGCCCAGGCAGGCTGGGACCAGCCAAGGAAGACAGCTTTCAAAAGATGGTTTTGTGACTCAACTTCAATTTCACACCTGCTGTCTGCCTGCCACTCACCCACTAGTGGACCTGAAGTTCACTGGTGGGGAAGGGGCATGGTGGAGGGATGTGGCAGCTGTTCATGCTTGACACTCACCAGCTTCTTCTGGGTCTGACAGTATGAGTGTGTGTAGGACATTGGAGCACTGGAAGAGAGCCTCCCCTAACTCCTTCAGTCCCCTGAGGTTCAATGCAAATATTCCTACAATGGGAGAAGGTCTCATTCTTTGATTCACTGGTAAAAGGCTTAAAATACAAATAGCTCTAGAAAAGGTAACAGGGTTGCCTCCCACTTATAAGAAGAGATGAATGCCTCAGGAAAGTTTTCTGGCAATGGCTGGGGAAAGGATGACCCAAAATCTCCTGAGGCGAGTGGGGAGAAAAGAGGGCAGCTGAGAGTTTTGAGGGCAAATGTGCCCTCAAAGCATTGAAGAAGGTCCCAAAGTACCCACCCAGCTAGAGACAGGACGGTGGTTTATATCTTCTTCTTGGAAGATGGAAGAAGCCAAGATCTTGGCTTGGAAGAAGCAAAGAAAGATGACAAGCAAAGCCAAGTTCACATCCTTGTTGATGAGAGAATGACTCTTGGAAAATGAAGCTTGGATGGGAGCCAGGTACAGGGGCACCTGGGAGAGCTGCTCCATGCCCTTAACCATTCCCAAGAACTGCACAAGCAATGGTGTGGTCACCTACTCATCCAAGGGCCCTCTTTTCCCAAATTCATGATTTGAGAAGGAATTCTTTTAAAATGTTTTTGGAAATGTGTATGAAGTCTAACAAGGCACTTGAAATACAGACACATGTATATTTAATAAAGCAAAAAACAAATTACCTTCTTTGAATAAAACACCAGGAAAGTGGGACTGTCCCAGATAATTTCAGCATGTCTGGTTGTGAAAAATCTGTATCCCATATCCCCTCCTTCCATGAAAAATGTAACCAAAAACTCTAGTTCTATATTCTATAGCAGTAAACTCATTTCAGAACAACCCCTCCGGCTTAGCACACCTTCCATTTCTCTTGGCAGTACAAGAAGGAAGCTGGAATACAAGTGTGTGTGTGTGTGTGTGTGTGTGTGTGTGTGTGTGTGTGTGTTGGGGGAGTGGCTGTCATGCACCATATTTCAGATCCTTTTGTTGTATTAAAAGCTGGCAAAACAGTCTGAAAGATAGCAAGACCTTCTCATCAACAGTGGGCAGATCATGTAATAACTAGAGGGACAGATGGGAGGGCAAAGGGCACAGCAACCTCCTATCATGATTTAAACAAATGGTCAGTACCAGAGGTTCACAAAATGGAGGTGGGGTATGTCCCATCAGAGTTGCAAAGCAGAGACCAGGCCTACAGCAGAGAGGAATAGTCCTGAGTTTAACAGGGAGCAAGCTGTTGGGCCAGGGGTTCATATCAGGGCCTCTGGGGCTTCTGTTTCCAGGGAGTAGAATAGAAGGTGAGGGCAGGGGGTGGAGAATAAAAGCAGAGGAGCAGGCTAAGGGGATAAATGAGCTGCAGGAGCATGTGGCAGAGTGAGGAGGTAGAGCTATAGTGCTCACTAGACAGGCTGATCCAGAGCAAGGGAACAAGGTCCAAAACTCCTGGGTACCTAGTGGTAAAGCCTCAGGTGCAAGAGTCCCAAGTTTCAGCAGGGGAATAATAAGGGGTGTGGGATGGTGGAATCTGTGACTTGAATAGCAGCTGTGGAACACTAGGAGTCAGCTCCAGGGCACCAAGGCCCGAACTAGACTCCTGGGGGTGGGCAGTGAGTTGGAACCACACTGGACAGTGGGCAGAGTTGTGGCCGCTTGAATTCTTGTCTCAAGACATGATTTGTCTGGGAATGGGGCATGATTGACAGCTCAGATAACTCAGTTGTCAGGATCTGAGAAAGACCAGGGAAGGTAGGGGCTGATGACATGAGGCAAAGGGTAAACAGTTTCATTCTTTCAAAAATCACTGCCCAAATACTAAATGCTATAGGCATTTAGGCAGCCCAGAGATAGGAAGATGAGTAAGACATGGTCCTTACTCTTGAGTGGTTCATAAATTTTTAGGGGAGATAGGCTGGGGAAAGATAGACTCTAGTGCCTTAAGATGATATGTCCAATTCATGGTTCTTTTAAATTATTGTACAAAAGCAGCTATTACATTTCACTCCAATAATACTTGTTAGCTTAAGTATATCAAATCTACTCTTCCACAGACTATTTCACTGAGGCATTGAACTTCTCAACATTCCACCTTCAATTCACACCCCACCTCCCAAGATACATATAAGTTGGAACTTCCTGTTAGTTGTCAGTATAAACTCATCTGGTGACCTGGACCTGCTTTGTGTTGGACATCAAGAAGGTGGTGCTTCTGTTTCCTTTAATAGCTTTAGCCCTGAATCACTGAAGAGCATCAGGAGTCTATTTAGTATTCCTTTGGAAGTTTTAACTGAATGACTGGGGAAAGGGGCCATTTGAGAGTAGGAAGAAGACCTGGCCAGGGCAGACTCAGGGAAAAGGTGCTTGGGCCCAGGAGAGGAGAAGAGGCCTGGGGGATCTGTGGAGGAACAGAGCTACAGCTGCCTGACAACCTGACAGGAGCCTCACAACATCCTTAAGGAACCGGCACACTGGAAGAAGCCCAAGTTCAAGTGGGCTTGGTTTTTCCTGGTTGCTTCAAAACAGACCTGTCCAAATTTGCCAGAGAAACATGCCACATCAGGGTTCACCTTGCTTTAGTAGTGCCTCTTGGAAACAGTCATGCTAACCCATTGCATGCCACCTTCTCTCTTGGCCAAAGAGTCTTTATTGTTTTTTCTTTTTTTTTTTCCTTTTTTCTTTTATTATTTATTTATTTGTTTTTTTGTTTATTTATTTATTTTTCAATATATGAAGTTTATTGTCAAATTGGTTTCCATACAACACCCAGTGCTCATCCCAAAAGGTGCCCTCCTCAATACCCATCACCCACCCTCCCCTCCCTCCCACCCCCCATCAACCCTCAGTTTGGTTGTTTTTTCTTTAAAGAACATATTTTCCATTACTTTGGGATTAGTCTAGGGAAGGACAGGATGAGTAAGGAAAGAAAGACTGATAAATTTTCTAGCTCATCCAAAAATTCTGTTTTGTTTGGAGTGGGAGTCACTTGGATGAGTTATGAGTGGGAGGAATACATGGTGGAAAGCCCCACTCTTGTCCATGGCACCCAAAGATGGAAATGATAGTAGGGTGAACTGAAAGCTTTTCCTGCTGGAATCATCCTCAGTTGGAGCGGCACCTCCTGTCATCTCTAGAGGACTCCTAAAGGTGTATTCTGAATCTGCCACAGCTTACCTCTCTCAAGATATCATGGGCATGAAGTGTCCACTTCTTGCTTGTACACCAGCCATTGTATCTCCTGTGCATTATCCCTGCCTTTTATTTCCTTCTGGGTGACTTTCATCAACCTTCTACTGATTGCCTGCTCCATGCTTACAAATCAGCAAATCCCCTGCAGAACGAAAACAGTTGGGAAACCCTGAATGGGGAGGAGGTGGTGATGTCTGGAGCATACACAATATGAAAATATTTGCTCTGCTTGGGAGGATTCCCTTAGGCTATCAAAAGACTTGGAGGGTATAGACAGAAAGACACACTCTTCTTGAGGCAGATTCCCTTAAGCTATCAAAGGACTGAAGGCTTTACACAGTGGGCTTTGGACATGCCTAGTATTCAGGGCACACAGCCTCAAAATGTGATGTGATGAGTGAAATAAGAATCACTTTGTACTCTGCTGGTTGAAAACTGTGGTTCAGACAGGGGAAAAAATGCAACAAAACAAGTTCTTGAAGATAGAGCAGTTAGTTTTTTGTTTCTTGGCCTGTACCTTAGCCCACCTCATTTAAAGACGTGTGTCTGTCCTAGGCTTGAGCAATCGGGTACAGAGGGGTGGGGTGGGGGGAGGGTGCTTACCTGCAGATCAGAGGTGGCTGATGTACAGAGGAGGTGACGTACAGGTAGAAAGAGGAAGGACACAGGGATAGATGAACTCACAGGGGGTCAGAAGAGACAGGAGGATGGAGAGTAGTTTGATTTATGAGAATTTTGTTCAGTTTAATTGTACTTTGCTGAAACAACATTGTTGGCTTATAACTGTGTTGCAATTGTGTTGCAATTAGTGATTCTCTCCATTTTTTTCCTCTGGAGAATTAGAATATTTCAATTAGTAGGCTTCTGTGAAATTTGTTCAGTGTGAACATCAGCGTATACACCTTGTATACATCACTTCATTAAGTTCAAAAAGATCCTTAGCTTCTATTTGCTTCCACGTTTCCCTCACCACATCATATTCTTCTCTTGTCTCCCATCCCTCTCCCCAGTCTTTTCTTACTCAGTAAACTACTTAACAGATGTGTATAATTAATACCTGTAAGCTGCCAAAGGCAGTGACTAGAAGTAAATTACCAGCTGTGAAGAGGGTCATCTGGGGCCAGACAATGTATGAGAACATCATGGTTCTTTGCCCAAGAAAGGGAGTAAAATTGGAATATGTGGTGGTGCTTGTTGGGCTGTAATCTTTTGTTATGTTAATTATCACACAAATCATAGTCCAAGAGCTCCCTGCCTTGAATGAATGTCTGGTAACAAAATAAGTTGGACACATGTGCTTGCTCTGGAGTGAGTGGTGGTTGGTGGACTCTTCATTGTGGTCCTTAACATATCAGAGCAAGGTATCTCAAAGGCTTCCTAGAAGAAGGTTGTTGTAACTCCTGGAATGGCAAGCTGGCTTCCAGAGTGTTGGTATGACCACAGCATTGGGAATTTGGTGTGGATGGAAGCCATATTTTCTGTGGCAGGGGTGGAGAGGGAGAGGGCAGGGAGAAGAAGGGATGTTCCAGCACAAGAGATGGGATAGAGTTATTACAGGTAAATTTTCCTGGATAGTTGGATAAGGCCTATTGCTGGTGACAGGTGTAAGAAGAACAAGCGTTTCCCAAGCACCCAAGTGATACCCTATGTCTGGCCTTGCTCTTTAGGTAATTGTTGGAGAACTGGTGGGTGTGCATGTGGACGGGCATATACCCCACAAAACCAGGATGCAATCTGGATGAGGAGCAAGATATTTACAGGAATTTTTGTTGAGTAGAGCTGTAACAATGTGCCAAAAGGGGAAGATGAAATGTGATGCCTTAAGGCCTCCCATCAATGCAAGGGAGAGGCGAGGCCATAAGGGGGGGTGCAGGGGGCATGATCAGGGAAGGCAACTATAACCATGTGTGTCTTGAAGTCTGTTCACCATTGGCTCAGGCCTCTGTGTCTCAAGGTCTTAGCATGCCAGAAGTCCCCGTGGACTACAATAAAGGTTTTTGAATCCAGAGAGGCAATCAGCACAAGGGCAAGTTCGGTTGCCATACCTCTGGCCAGCATGAGCAGCTGTCCTCTGATATAGCAGACCCTCTGCCCCTTTATCTCATGCCTCCCAAAGGTGCTCTAGAGTTCAGATTGAGGCAGTTGTGCTTTGCTGCCCTTGCTCCCCAAACCCAACTTTCTGATAGTAACTACTGGGTTGGGTGGCTGGAGGTGACTTTTCCAGGGCAGGCCTTCCTCTGGTGCCCTGGATTCAAAGAGTAGCTTTCTGCCTAGCACATGGCATCTGGCAAGGTAAAATTGCTTGGAAAAAGCAAACTTTTTAGTGATGGTCAAGCTTCTACTAGGTTGCATGCAGAGGTCCTTCTTGAGAGGACTCCAAACACTTGAAGCAGCCTCCATCCTTATCTAGCAGGTCATGCTCCTCTACAGGCCTCTTCTGGGAATTTCCTGGAGAAATATGAAGAGAGTTGCAGGCCACTACCCTGGAACTTTCCAGGATAGGAGTGGGTCCTTCCTACCTTGTAGCTAAAGAGGGTCCTGTGTAAGCCTTTCTAGAAATGGTGTCTTGGATTCCCATACAGGAGAGGCAAGTCCTGGAGAAATTACTGACAGTTGGGCGGCAGGCAGTCAATGGATCCAGATCTTCAAGTGCTCGGTCAGGAGTGGAATTGGGACACTGGATTCCCCAACAAAAGGCACCAGCAGTGGCAGCCACTTTTGCAGAGAATGCCTTGGGGCTTGAGGTCTCTCAGTGTAACATCTCCTGATCTGGAGGCAGGAGCCCACTGTTAAGAGTTCCCAGCTGCTCCCTCATTCCTGAGATTGGGAGATGGAGCTTGCATGGGCTGGGCAGCATCCCAGTAGTGGTGGGGTCAAGGTGTGGGGGCTCTGTGGTTCCATGGACTTGTGAATAAGTGGCCTGCCACACTGTGGGACCCAAAATGACTCCAGACTGCATTCCTTGGTGCAAACAGTTACATGCATGCAAAAAAAAAGTTTCTTTCAAAGATTCAAGTGGGGACATTTGTAGGCAAAGCCTTTATGGATCCAAGCCTATTTCCTTTAGCCACATAGTGTTGACAACTGGGTGGATCCTTCATAGACAATTGCATTTCCTCACCTCCACCCAGGTAGGTGAAAGCCTGGAGCCTGCCAAGGTCTGGTATCCAGAATGGTGCCTCCTGATAGGCAAAGAAGATGTGGGGCCTCATGTCTCAGAGGTAGCAGCTAAGAATCCAAAGCAAATGGCCACAAGGCACAGGGGAGAGCCAAATCAGAGCCAAAGGAGTAGAAATACCAGAATTGATGGGTAAGAAGAAGGGTGGGCCTTTATTTATAACTGAGGTGCAAAATACAAATGCCTACAGAATATGCTCCTTTGGAGGGAACCAGGCATATGGGATACAGGGCCAAGTAATAGTTGAATCCCCTTGGGCCCATCCCTTCTGCTTGTTTTCTCCTTTGACTTAGAATTTAAGAAAAACATTTGATTCTAAATGAATGTGTTCTAAATGCAAAAGCCCTGTACAAAGTACTTGGAGTAGGGGAAAGAAAAGCATAAGGTGGCTTCTGCCTCTGGGAACATAGAGTGGGGTTCACGGCTTCTTTCCCCTTTAGCCTCCTCTTCCTCTTTCTTATTCCTTCAACTGGTATTTCCTAAGTACTGAATATATGTTTGGACATTTTTATTTCTCTTGCCTTTTTCTACCTGTATTTCTTCTATCTTGGATCCCTTCCCTTTCTACTTCCATCTCTCTCTCTCTCTCTCTCTCTCAAAAAAAAAGGGGGGGGGGGATAAACAGAAGTTTGGGGATCAGAAGGAAGAAAAAGACTTTAAGGGAAAATGTATGCTTACTTGGTACACCTGGGTTTATTCTGTGATGCTCGCATGCTCTGTGTCCATGTCACTCACAGCGTAGGTTGGGGAGAGTCAGAGTTTCATTTCCTCCTGTAATGAACTCCTACTGAGCATTAACCTCATTCCATTTGCACAGGTTGTATTTTTTTTAACTTCTATATGTTCCTAAATAAATTCAAGCTGGTTGTGGGTCTTATATCTACTCTGTAAATGAGAGAGTGTAAACAATGATGCCAATCTGACAGTGACCAGAACTAAAGAGTGAGAAAGCCAGACCTCTCGCCATTCCACCTGGTGTGTCCATCCCAGCCTACAGCTCTCTCTCCAACATACAGTCTATCACAGTCAAGCCAAAGGCATCAAGTCTTCTAGGATGACAAGCATTTTGGAGGTTAGTAAGGGGGAAAAAATCTCTAGGATCCTACGTATCCTTTTTACCTTTTATCTTATTTTAACTACCAAGTCTTTGATCTCTTATTTGCTTGCTTGCTTCTCACCTAAGATGAGACCAAAGAGACCTGTGAAGAATGGAAGGGGGAGAGGGAGGAGTGGAGGAGGGATTGTGTTATGAAGTCATACAGTAAAGGGTTGTGTCCAGCTTTATCTTGCTCCCAAACATCTCTTGCCCTACTTATTAAGAAATTTGGAATGCCACCATTCCTTTAGAATAGAATTTAAAGGAATTTAAGAGCCTTCCATTTAAAAAAACCTAGTCCTAAAATGCCAATGTCCTTGGGAGGGGTAATTCTTAGGTGGCAGTTTGAAGGGACAGGGGCTTCGTGGGCAGAGTCACCACGAAGGGGATAAGAAAGAACCCCAAAGCCAAACATTATGTACTTCACCAGTTGTAAGTAGTCCTGTCTCCTGGTTAGTGCTGGCGAGGATAAAAGGCAGTTCTGTATCCGAGCTCCTGCCCCACCAGCACATACACACCTGAACCTGAAGAACTGACAGTTGTTCAAACCTGAATACATCTGGCTGAAGTCTAAGATCGCTTCAGATTTCCAACTTACAGTTTCCTGATTTTCCTTTGGAAAAGACTAAAGTGGTTCCACAGTGTCTAAATGTGTTTGTATTCCAAACTGCACTCAAGTTTGCCTGGGACAAGTATGTGTGTGTATGTGAATCTATATTCCCAGGATGTGTCTACGACCCCCACAGGGAGTCAAAGTTTCCAAGAGCCTCATGACGATGCAACTCCTTCACAGGGAATCCGTGGCATTACTCCCTGTCCATGAGAGCGTTTACACACAGATCTTTTCTCCTCCTCATGGTCAGTTTTCTATTTGTGATTAGTAATTGGCTTCTCTTAGTACGTTATAATCTATTACAAAAGCCAAACCTTCAGAGGGCCAGCTGAAATGACAAAATTTGGTTATAATTTATGTTGGCCCCTGACATATATATTTTTTTTAATGATTTGGTCTCTAAGCAACTGATCTCTTAGCAACAAGAAGCACCTTTATAAAAGATAGCACACAAAGAGTGATTGCCAGAAAAGCCACCCGGTTCTTAAACAGCCGCGCATCATTAGCAAAACTCACCATCTTCAAGAGTCCAAAAACTAGGAAGTGACCAGCAGACCCAGGTAACCTTGATATTTGCACATTTTCCTGAAAAAGAAAAAAAAAACTCATGCAACTATTGAAGAGAACAAAATTATTTGAAATGTGTGCATTTTCTGAGGTCTTATTAGTTGGTTTTGGCTAACTTTTAATAGAATGTATTCTATTCAATAACTGCTTCTTGATTTTGTTATACAACTTGGACAGAAATTGTGTGATCAGAAAACAGTTCACTCAAAATATTTCATTGACATGAGGATGGAAGGGGGAAACAATCTATCTTTCTCAGAGTTTATTTCTGTAGGTTTTCATCTGAAGGTAAGAAAATCCATGCTGTGGCAAAATAGGAGCGTGCAGAATATCACCCTGAGTGGTGTGCACTCCTAGGGGAATACATATATTTCCCCTCCTAGGGTATTTTTAAACTGCTAAAATATGTAAAGAATAGCAAAATGATTTTACCTCCAAACTTTAGCTTTCTAATCCAGTCAATTCCAGTAGCAAGTGATGGTCTTTTGTTGCAAATATTCAAGGACTGTTTTTTTCTTTTCTCTCTTTCATAGCACAAAAGCAAGCATTTTTCTATTTGTTTTCATTGCCGTTAAGAAAAGTTTCATTCTAAAACAAAAAAATAGGAGAAATTCCAGCTATCTGCACCTCGTTTGCTTTTTTAGGTACCTAGGAGTTAAAGGTTTAAATGTCTTTTTAGAAAATTGGAGTTGGAGATGAGGAACAATTGTTTTTCATCTGCATCCCCCTTCGATTGAGACTGTGTAATTTAATTATAAACCGACTTGGGGGTACTTGTGGAGCATAAAAAGGGTACATTTTGTGAAGAGTGAAATAAAAATCTCCCTGATTGAGCCTGGAAACATTACACAGAAATATCACAGATCGAGGCAAACGGACCTTAGAAAATTGCAGTTTCAATCAACACAAGTCGGGATGGTGATACTTTGTTTTTTATAAGAATTGCATGTGTCATTTATCTTTAAATTGGGAGGCTAGCTGAAATAACAGATCTTTAGAACCCAAGGGGACAGGATATGCTGTCATCTTCTGAGAATCAGAAAATGGGATACTTTGTCTCAATACAGAGCTTGGCAATGGGTCAGAGCATCCAGAATCAGGACAATCCCAGAAAATTTGGGACTTGTTAATGTTCTGCTAAGAAAAGGCTCCTTCTCAGCACAATATGATTACACTTGATTTAAAAGGCTGCTTATGACTTGTATTTCTATTACTGCTAACAACTTCAGGCAGAAAGAATTCCTTCTTGTGATTGTTTTGCTCGTAAGTTTAGCAACTTAGGTATTTTAAGTTGAATTGCGGAAACTCTTTTTAAAGCAATGTAATATGAAAGTACAGAGAAACCTAGCTTGGCCATTTAAAACTATAAAGATTTTATGTACTTATACTGCAGTGTGATGGTTATTGTAGAAACATGTTTGTGGCTTTAAGGAACTTGGGTAAATAACTATAAGATATAGCTTTTGTTGGCTGTGTCTAGATACACTTTCAGTTTTAGGTATTCTCCTGAATATAGAGAGGAATTAAAATAAGCAAAGATAGGGTAACATATTGCAAATGACAGCTAAGTTTTTGTAGCAGTTCTTTTAAAAATTTTCAAACCCAGTCACTCTGTCCTTTGAGATTTGTGTCATCTATGCTTTATCTGTGCATAAGGAAACAAAGAGAGCCAACGACACTGTAGAGCTTGTCATTTTGGCTGTCTTAATGAGCCATCTAAGATGACAAACAATGGCAAGATTTGAAATATACAATGAAATACTCTGACTAGACTGGCCATGATAAACTAAGCCAACTCCTCCTGCTGTGTTACTTCTGAGACACACACACATACACATGGATGGTCTCAATATAAATCATAAACCAGGAAATGAAAACAAATGAAATGAAAACACTTCATTAGTGAAGGCTTCCTGGGAAAAAGGGCAGTTTTAATTTCATGAATGGGAATTTCCATCATAATCCTTGTTTGGCATCTAAAAATCCTAGACAAAACTTGATGACTCTTTTCCTTCAAACTGGCTGGGATTGGGCTTGTGGGGGTGCCGGTGTGTTGAGGGGAGGGAGGTAACAGCTGGCAGACATACTCCGAAGCACTCCTGCTGCGGGGGAGTGGAAGGGGGGTAGTGGTCCATGCTGTGAATAAATCCATTTACTTTAGACCCCTTAATACCTGAATTGAAATGATTAGTCAGGAACTTGATCAATTACTACTTTTAACAGAAAAATGTTAGCCCTCCTAAATGAATCCTACTTGGGATAATTTGGGCTTTCTCTAGTGAGAGGGAAGCAAGGGAAAAAAACCTCTGGAGCAGTCACTGTGGGCTAGGCACTTTGCAATGTGCTGTTCTGTTTAATCCTCACAACGGCTGTGCAAAGGCATCAGCATCTCCATTTTACACAGGTGTAAACCGGGTTCAGCAGTTGGCCAATATGTTACCTAAACAGCTACTGTCCAAGCTGGGCTTTAATCCCAGGGCCAGTCTGATCCCCCAGCCAATGTGCTTTCTTTGTGCCATAATGGCATCAGCAATTATTTTAAGCTGATGTTTAAAGAATCTCTGGAGTCTTAGTGAAGCGAGAGCTCTGAGTAGTTGGGCTGGCAATGGAGATTCAGGTGTCTTTTCACCAAAGAGATTCCTTAACCCCTGGTGCTGTCAGCTGGGGCGACTCAGATCCTGCATTTTCAATGTCTGCCACAGGCTGTGAACTGGAGATGGCACTCAGCTGGGCTGTGGTGGTGGTGGCCACAGGTTGTGTCGCCATTCCTTGCCATGATGCACATCCCAAATGAAGTGGGGCATAGGACTCTTTGATGCATGCTATCTGTGAGAGCAAAGCCTGAGAGGGGGCTCTTTGGGGGACATCCCCACACCACAACAGTTAGGGACTACACAGGTAGAGAGGAAGCCAAACCAAGATCCTGAACGGGTCCAGTGACATGCCACCAAGTTAAGGTGACTGGGAAGAGAGGCCAGGTGTGGCTGGAGGGGGGCGAGGGGGAAATGATGCTACAGAAAGCAGAGCTTTGCCCCAAGGAAGTTGTTTCAAAGTTGCAGGACCGAAGTGCCCTGTCCCCTCTGGTTCTAAAGCCTCTGGCTTTTTGTTGTTGCCCCTCTTCAAGTTTCCCTGACAAAGGGATGGGTCTTAGAGAGAGTTAATTTTAAAAACTTCCCTAAATGAGTTTTTGGGTGGGAGAAGATTTTGTAAAAAGAGTGAGGGCCAGTTCCGCCATGATTAGCCCTGAAGCAAAGCTCCCAACACATTTCTGTTTGATCCTTACATGAATCAGCTCAGACACCTAAACAATCTTGCCCAACGCTAGCCAGTTTGTGCAGATGGGACTCGAACTCGGGTCTTTTGATTAGAAACCCTGTGGCTCTTTCCTACAACTGGAAAATATGATGGTATATATAGGCACATATAGATTCTAAGATGTTAATATGGATCCAAAAAGTTTGGAGTTGAAGGTGACATGACTTGCCTTGAACTTTGCATGATCATCAAATGAATACCAGGGGGAGCTCTTCACCTGCTACACTTGAGTCCATCCCTGAAGAAGGGACTAATACTCTAATAGGTATAAGACGCAACCTCCCATTTCTTTTTCCAATCCCTCTCTGTTGGGGTATACCTATGGATAATCCCTCCAACTGTAAGTCAGAGGGTTGGTGCACAGCTTAGGAAGTCTAAAAACAATGCATAGTAATAGGTTGTATTTTTATACAAAAAAAAAATGATACTCTTTGTGCAAAAGTATCCCAAATAATCCACATGCCTCTACTTCCCTGGATTCTTATCCCCAATAAGACATGCATACCCTCTTTGAGTTCCTGCCTTATGTGTGCTGCTATGACATTTATGGTTGGCACATTGATGCCACATACCTACTATGGCCAGCATAGGCAAAATCCCCCTTTATATACAGGGCACAGAAAGTCTCCTCTCATCTGGTATTCTTGGATAGAAGAAGGGGGCCACTTAACTCATTTCCTTTCTTTAAAAAAAATATCATTTTTAATTTGGGGGCTGACTTTAAAAATTGCTTAATTTAGATTTATAATTTTGGAGATGCGGGAACCAAGTTGAATGATTTGCCCAAGATCTATGTAACTAGTCATAATGAAGGACCGAGCTCAGTTCTCTTGACTCCCAGTCCAACACTCTTTCCTCTGTATCACAAGAAACATTAGTCCTAAGAGGAGGAGGAAAGTACAAACTATCACCCCTGTTTTACAGATAGAAAAACTGAGTGCATAATTCAGGTAAGGGACAATTGACACTCAAAAAGAATGAAAATTATTAAATCCATGAAACTGATTTAAGAGATCTTCAGGATTAATAATTTTCATTCCCTCTGCTAGATACAAATACACAAAGTTCAGTGTTACAGTGAACACAGTGGAGTGTTCAAAGGCCATTCAGCCTATTGATGATAAAATATCTCCTCAATGTGAAATGTAAGGAAGGAGAAAGGAAAATAGTCTCTACCTTTATGAAGTCTAGTGTCCAAACAGATCATGCATTTAGGAATCCCTTAAAAAGATAAACTAGCATGTATCTGTTATATCAGAACTGTTACAGCCAAGCCCCACACTAAAAATTAACAACAGTTCTATGGATTTTTCTCCTTTTGGATCAAGATTTTATTTTCTTACAGATTATTACAACTCCCATACTTGCATTTGACACTGGATCCAAGGCCTCTTTTGAGGCTATAGCAAAAATGCCCTGACATGCACAAGCAATTGTGAGAGTTTTATAATTTTGATACTAATTCTAAAAACTTTTAATGGGAATGTGTGAACTCACATGGATTAAGCTCTCTGTGCCAAGTTCTGTGCTAGGAATCTTACATAGGCTTTCTTAATTCATGTTCATATCTTACAATGTCAGTATTCTTAGCACAGTTTTCTAGATAAGGAAGCTGAACCTCTTTTGTACTGAAGGAACTTGCTGAAAGGGGCGACATCATAGAGTGGTATTTATTTATTCAACATATATTTACTGTACTTAAATGATGTGCCTGGTACTGGACTAGATGCTGGTGATATAAAGGTAAATAAGACATGGTCCTTGTCTTGAAGAAGCTCATAGCTTCATGACATTCATTTCCAGTTAGTTAATGTGGGAACTTCTGCTCCTCAGAGCTAGTTTAATAGCAAATGAGATATTTACAAAGTATATTATAAAAGATTTACTGTAGAACACACATCTTGAAGGTTGTAAAGGGTTAGAGAAGAAATCCTAGGATTGGAAAATATAGGCCTAGGGTTTACAATGAGGGGGAAAATTGAAGACTGACTGGCAATTTGTTAACATTCATGGCATTAGAATGAAATGGATAAAAATATGCAGGAGAGAATAATCAGGTCACATAAGAGGACCAGCAAAGCTTGGGTTTCTTTGTTCTCTTGACTGAAGGGGTTCCACACTGAGGAATAATATGAACAATGAAAGTGGTGATACAGAACACTGGTAGATAACCTGAAACATGTGCCAAAAGTGTTTGGATTTAGTGAACAGAAAATGGGGAGCCAATGCAAAATCTGCTGATGCAGGCTCCTGGCTGTGGAATAGCACTAGACTGTGGACACCTGTGACAAAAAGTGCCGGAGGAAAAGATTCTTGTCCATGTATTATTGACCCTGGCCGAAAGATACCACTGACTAGAAGATTAGTCTTCTGAAATCCTTGACTCAATCAAGAGTGAACTGATGTGGCTCTGGCCTGGGCAATAAATAGCTGCAAAAGATAGAGCCCAACCCAAAATAAGTTCAAAGAAAATGATGGGCTAGGCTTGGTGGTTTAATGGGAGAAGTGAAGGAGGAGAGAAAACAAAAGGATGGTGGAATCCTCAGAAGTAACAGAAATTAGGATTTAGCTACCTGTTTAGGTAGAATTACAATGAGTTTGTTTTTCAGTAAGGTTTACATATCATTAATGTGCCCATGCAAGTGGGGACATTTCCTTAGAAATGTTTACTATGTCCCCCAAAGTACAAATCAGAAGACAGATAAAAGGTGCTCAGAGACTTTAGAAAAGAGCCAGAAGCAAACAAGATCTCACAGTCCGAAGATTTTCTGTGCTAAAGCAGCAGAGAAGTTAAAAAAAAAAAAATGCTTGGACTTGAAAACAGTCCATCAGATGGGTGAGAGAGAGGTCACAAAAAAGCAATGTGGGTGGAAGAGGAAGCTGGGAAACCAGACTGGGTGGTAGGCACCAAGGGGGTGGAATACCAGAGCCCAGTCAGGCCTCCTGACCTGCAAGTCCATGTGCTAAATGAATGCCAAGATCAGCCAGACTAAAGACTTGGCCTCACAGAGATCTAGTTTGAAATCTAGCTGTCTGCCCAGATCAGCCTCAGGTTAACCAGGTTGAGGTGGGAGGAAGGAGCATGAACTTTGGAATCAGGCAGATGCATTTTAATCTTTCTTCAGACAGAAATCAACTGTGAGACCATATGAAGGAGATTTCATCTCTTATTTCTTCACCTTTAAAAGGGAACTGCTTCTACTTATCTCACCAGGTGTTTTTGTTTTCTTTGAAAGATTAAAATGGGATAAAATACCTATAAAATATGGGGGGAGATGCTCAGTGAATACCAACTTCTCTGGAACAGTGTATTGTTTAGCTGTGTTACTAGGAGTCTTGGAGTTCTTCAGAAATTCCCCCAACTCAGATTTTTAGGTGGAAAGGAGACAGAATCTGCTAGAGGAGCTCCAGCTACCCATACCCAATGCTTACTACAGCCCTGGGGTCCCAGGAAAATTGTGTTTAAAAAGGTAAGGGGAGCAGAGACAAAACTACTGGCACTGTATTGTAGCAAGGTTTCAGGATGCAAGATTAATACACAAAATTCAACTGTATTCTTAGACACTAATAGCAATCAATTGGAATACAAAAATAAAATTTTAAAGTCCCAATACAAGTAGTCTGCAAAAACAGAAAAATACCTAGGGGTAAGTCCAGCAAAAGATGTCTAAGCCCTCTACACTGAAAAGTGCAAGACATTGCTGAGAGAAATTGAACACCTAATAAATGGTGTTCATATATATATATATATATATATATACACACATACATATATACATACCTATATATACATACATACACATATATACATATATATACATACAGATATATACATATATACACATATATACGTATACATATATACATATATATACACATATATACGTATACATATATGTATATACATACATATATACATATATATACGTATACGTATATGTATATACATACATATATACATATATACATATATATATACATATGTGTGTGTATCTATCTCTCTCTATATATAGATATTATCTATCTATCTATAAGGCCCAATACTGTTAAGGTAACAACTTTTCCCAAAGAACTGCCAATTAAAATTCTGGCAGGCTTTTTTTTTTTTTTTTTTTTTTTAATTTCAGAAGCTGATTTCCAAATTTTATATAGAAACCCAAATGACCTAGAATAACCAAGGTATGTCATTTAGGGACCTTTGAGAAGCAGGCAACAGGACTAGATTAGATATGCAAGAGATTTATCAGGGAAAAGACCGGGGAGGATAAAAGAGGAGAGAGCTGGAATAGGTAACGAAGCGGTCAGAACCCAGGGCAGGTCTGACACCTGTGAAAGGAGAGAGGGAAGGAAGAACTGTGGAGAGGGCTTCAGATCACACTGTAGTTCTGAGAGAGAGTTTGGACCAGAAACGGTGTGTCCCCAAGCAAAGATTTCCTGCTGGAAGAGTCCTTTCCTGAATGGAATGGACTAGCACTAGCACCCCCACTTTACCTAGTTACTGGTTAGGAGCTACCCAGAGAAGTGGGCCTTTCTGGAACTTGGTGGTGAATACATAGGATAGGGCTATCAACTACACCCCCAAGAGCAGTTTCTTTTGAAGGAAATCTGAGCAGTGCATCTCCGTGTCTACCACACAACGTAATTTTTAAAAAGAATGAGTTGGAGAACCTTTCTTCCAACTTGCTAACCTTAGCTTAATATTTTAAGACTTAGTATAAAGCTATGGTAGTCAAAACAATTTGATATTGGCAAAAAATAAACAGATCAATGGAACAGAACAGAGAGTCCAAAAAGAGTCTCACACATTTATTGCCAATTTTTAACAAAGGTACCAAGGCAGTTCAATAGGGAAAAGAAAGTCTTTTCAACAAATGGCACTAGATCAACCAGATAGCCATAAGAGGGGAACCTCATCAACCCTCACCTCACACCGTACACAAAAAATAACTCAGAATGGATCAGGGACCTAAAAGTAAGATCCAAAATTACTAAACTTCTAGAAGAAAACACAAGAAAATATCTTTGTGACCCTGGAGTGGTAAAGTCTTCTTAGAATACCAAACAAGTAGGAACCATTCATAAAAGAGACAAACTTGATAACTGGGATTCATCTAAAAGTAAAAACTTTTGATCTTCAATAGACACTAAGAAAATAAGGCAGACCATAAACTAGGAGAAATTATTTGAAACACATATATCAGACAACTTGAATCCAGAATACAGTTTTTTTTTAATCTTTATTTTTGAGAGAGAGAGAGAGAGAGAGAGAGAGAGAGAAAGCACAAGTGGGTAGGGGCAGAGAGAGCATGACATAAAATCTGAAGCAGGCTCCAGGCTCTGAGCTGTCAGCACAGAGCCCAATGCGGGGCTTGAACTCATGAACCATGAGATCATGACCTGAGCTGAAGTCAGACGCTTAACTGACTGAGCCATCCACATGCCCCCAGAATACAGTTTTTAAAAATTGTTTAAGATTCAGTAAGACCAAACAATTTTTTAAATTATTTTTATCTTTCTTATTTTGAGAGAGAGAGAGCAGGGGAAGGGCAGAGGGAGAGGGAGAGAGAGAGAGAGAGAGAATCTTAAGTGGGCTTGATCCCACAACCCTGGGATCATGACCTGAGCCGAAATCAAGAGTCGGATGCTCAACCGACAGAGCCACCCAGGTGCCCCAAACCAATTTTTAAAAACAGGGAAATTATTTGACCAGACACTTCACAAAAGAAGATCTATGAATGGCCAGTAAACTAAAAAATGTTCACAATCATTAGTAATTGAGGAAATGAAAATTAGGACCACTTTCAGATCCCTCTAGAATGGCTACAGTTAGAGGACTGACACGACACATACCAAGTGTTGGGGAGAATGTGGAGCAACTTGAACTTTCATATACTACTGGAGGCAATGTAGGGGTACTTGGAAAATAATTTGGCAGTTTCTTAAAAAGTTAAACATATATTTACCATGAGACACTCTGGTACACTAGTGTTCATAGCAGCCTTATATGAAATAGCGGAGGACTGGGAAACCACCCACATGTTCATTTTTTTATGAAATTTATTGTCAAATTTGTTTCCATACAACACCCAGTGCTCAACCCAACAGGTGCCCTCCTCAATACCCATCACCCACGCTTCCATCCCTCCCACCCCCCATCAACCCTGAGTTTATTCTCAGTTTTTAAGAGTCTCTTATGGTTTGGCTCTCTCCCTCTCTCTCTTTTTTTTTTTTTCCTTCACCTCCCCCATGGTCTTCTGTTAAGTTTCTCAGGATCCACATAAGAGTGAAAACATATGGTATCTGTCTTTCTCTGTAGACTTGTGTCACTTAGCATAACACTCTCCAGTTCCAACCACATTGCTACAAAAGGTGATATTTCATTCTTTCTCACTGCCAAGTACTATTCCATTGGGTATATAAACCACATGTTCATTAACAAGCGAATGGATACACTGGGGTGTAACTAAACAATAGAATACTACTCAGTAACCTTAGGGAACAGACTGTTGATGTGAGCAACAACATGAATGACTCTCAAAATCAACATACTGAGTGAAAGAAGCCAGACAGAAAAGAGTACAGACCATATGATAACAATGCTATAAAACTGGAGAAAATGCAAACTAATCAACAGTGACAGGAAGAGATCAGTAGTTGTCTGGGGATGGGGCAGAGGAAGGGATGGATTACAAAAGGGTGATGGAAATGTTATCTTGATTCTGGTGATGATTTCACAAGTGTGCATATATATGTTAAAACTCCTAAGACTGTACACTTTTAAGTATTTGAGGTTTATTGTATGTCATTTATGCCTCAGTAAAGTGGTTTTCAAGGGATGGAGGGAGATGGGGTCTGATGTAATTCATGCCACCCCACCCATACACTCAAAGGGTGTGAATGGTTGGAACCGTGTTCTAGTAGAAACTTAGGGAGCAGTGAGTCTGGTACTTTGCTTTCCTATTTGGCTATCTAGTATCAACCTTTCCCTCAAGCTGGGGGAAGGAGTAGAGGGAGGCACAATGCCTAGTGCCAACCAGCTGTGGCCTTAAAGCTTCCTCCTGCACAAGGAGGATCATTCCCTCAGACAGGGGAGCACACAGGCCAGCTGCGTGGGCAGTCAGCCAAAGCAGCCACACAGGGCTCAGTGTTCAGAAGGGGCCCCCACTAGCAGGTTTAATGTTCTGTGTCACAGTATTGAAATTCTTAATAATTTTATCTTTGATTTTGAGCTTTGTAAGAGAAGTCTGATGGGACAGTGGATGTACTGGGAAACTGGACCTTTGGCTCATGCAGGGTCACCTCTTGTGTGGCTTCCCTGGGGACAGGGATGAGTTCTCTGCTGCCCTCTGCCTGGCAATGGCCTGGGCATGAGAGGATCAGTGCTGATGCACAGCCAGGGGGCTGAGTCACAGGGTGGTGGCCCCTGGAGCAACTGTGAGGGTCTGCATTTGCCCATAGAATATCCCTGTGCCTGAGGTAGCCCAACATTAAATGGCAAATAAAAAACACCATGACAGGTGGAAAGAAAGACTGCAAAATAAAGGAAAAGTCCTTTTTCCTGCTTTCGGAACAAGAGGCTTCTGCATTTTCATTTTGTACTGGGCCCTGCAAACCTTATGGTCAGTCCTGGCTGCAGGGCAGGCTGCTTGCAGTCACAGCACTCGTCCCCCACCCGGCCTGCCCTGGGCTCCAGCTGTTGACTGCCACAGGTACACGAGGGCTGATCTTGCTGCAGCAAGCTTCCAATGGCCCAGGGGAAAGATTTGACTCCATTCACCCTGCCCAGGAGTGATAGAGACCGGAGCCTAGGAATGGAAACTCTGGAATGTAGGGCAGACTTGCTCTCCAGAATAGGAAGTCATATCAGGGTAGAAGCAAGGCAAGTCCCACTCTCATAAGATTCTTCTGCTTACGGTCCTCCCTGTTCTTTGATTTCATCTCTGGTGTGGAATAAGGGTGAAAGTCCCAATTTGTTGTTTTGAAAAAAGTAACCATGACAACAGCCAAGTCCACAGAGAGAGTAGTAAAATCCATCAAGCTCACTTTCAATACCTTGCCTTTCCTTCCAGAACGAATACTCCTAGTCAGACAATGATCCAGCCACAACAAAAGACCAGACCTTAGAAAAATGTCATGTGCTTGGCCCATCATAGATTAGTGGCGGTACCTCGTTGATTTGTCAGTTCTTTGCCTCCAGCTTTTTCCACGCAGTCCAGGTCAGGTTTAGAAAGCTTATTCTAAAAGGGCCAAGAGCAGATATGAGCCCTTTTTAGGGAATATGCCCTACAAATCTGTTAAGCTCATGGATTTAGAAGTAAAAATAAACTTAAATGAGTCCATTAAATGAGTCCAGGTGTGAGAGAAATTTTGGAGTAATCCTCGACTCCATGTGTTAGAGAATGAACTGGCAGAAGCTTATCCACCACCTCCATCTATGTGAGGAGGGACGTGCTTTTTCCTTCTGCCTGGCAGGGGAGGGTCTCCTACCCAGCCTTTCTTGGAGGCAGATTGAAGCAGTATAATCTGCAAGGGCACTGGCTGGGAAGACAGGAAGTCTGGGTTCTTAACTCTGTCACTCATTAGCTGTGAGACCTTGGTTGGGTACATAGTTTAACCTCTTAGGATATGTCAATGTTTGCCATGTTTTATCAATATATATGCAAGTGCCTTTTAACGAGAGGAAAGTGTCGTGCACGTAATGTGACATGTGAGAGCATTATCACATATTCCTCTTTGCTCTTCTCTGAGCCTGGCAGGGTAGGGTCGAATCTGGCAGGTTTTTGTCAGGTAAAAGCTAAGTCTTCCTCACCTGATTCTGGGCTGCATATAGGGTCAGATTTACAGAGAGAACAGAGGCTTACTGCACCTTTTCACAAAGGAAACCAGCTGTTTTTCTTAGTGTTGGGGAAAATTAGATTTGTTTTGTCTCTGAGGCTATTAACTAGGTTTATCAAGACTGGTCGTATTCACTAACCTGTAGCCTGGCACTTGGCCTGTTGGGTATCAGGGTAGCTGAAGCTCAAAGAGCTACAAAGGTCAGGCAGGTAATGATCAGAATATAATAATCAGGGGGAAGGGAAGGGGGCCTGCCACTTTGAAAGGAACAGCAGAGTGTTGCCACAAGAGAATGTGAGTCCAATGTGGCCAGATTGTCTGCGTTTTTCTCAAGAGAGGCCTGAAATCTGGACTTTTAAATGTTAAGATATTCAGAATTTTAAATAATGGCAACAAAAGCAAATTTAAAGCACAGTATAAGCCAAAATGAGACAGGTTAGCAGGGTGAGTGGGTTAAAGATGGAAACTTTGGTTAAGACAGGGACACACAACAGAAGGCTGTCCTGGGCCGCTCTTCCTGGAGAGCACCCTAAGAGGAAGCAAGACTCGAGAGCCTCTTTATCCAGACTGCCAGTCCCCTGACTCAGCTTCTCCTTTTCTGTCACTCTTCCTTCCAGTCTGTGGAGATTTCACCTCTCTGTGGAAGGACGAGGTTAGAAGCTTCTATAAGCCAAAGTCATTAATGTGGCTAGTCCTTGCCCACCCCTACAGGCCTGGATTTTGAAACTCAAAAACCAGGAAAATATTTTTTCCCTCTGTGTTCTGCTTCCCTGAGGCAATGAAAAATGCTCAGCTGACTTACTAAGGAGAGGGCATAAAGAGTGATCGGTAATGCTAGCTAGCTTGCCCCTACGGGGCTAGACTGGAGGGAGGGACATCACACGCACAATCTCAAGAGGCCCAAATGGGGATGGTGTGTTTGGGAAGTTAGGACTAGTTTGGTATAGCTGGGCGGAGTATAGGGCACATGGCAGGGGAGGCACCTGGAAATGCAGATGAAATAGGACTTAAGAGAAAATAGATGTCTGATTACTTATGTTATTTTTGTAATAAAGTTACTCTGCAAAGTTGGTGAGCAATCCTTCATTCAGTTTTGTATAATTTATCATCTATGCACTTTAAAGTGACATAAAGGGCCTTGGAAACCATGATCTGGAAACCACGCCTGTCATCATTTGGGTGGTCTTGACCTCTGAGGGTACTAGGTGACTCTAGAATTCATGGAGTGGTGTGCCACAGCCCACAGGAAACCTCGCTATTCCTGGAACTGCTAGTGTTTTCTGCCTGCCCTCCCCTCCTCCCACGCCAGCTCCCACTCCCTGTGTCCCCAGGCTCTGCCAGCTCCTCTTCTTCCCTGGTGACTTGTGATTAGTCCAGCTCTGTCTCTGCACCATACCTGGGCTAACCCCTGAGGACCCTGTGTTCCCGTCTGCCCTCTCAAGTGAAGGATGTGTTTTCAATCATCATTCCCCCAGTGTCAGTGTTGGGAGCTGGGGCTGGTGTCTCCCAGGGTGCTGCTTCTGGACCGTTACTCCCTTTCTCTCTCTAAAGAGTTGAAACCTGCTTGAGGCTCACACTGTCTACCCACCCACCCTGTCTCCCCTAGTCAGTCTCTTTCTCCATGTCTTTCCTCTCTGCCCTGTCATCCTAAGCAGCTAAACGTCCTTGTGGCTGGTAAAAGCAACAAATGCCCTGCGTGTAGAGCTGCATGATGCTTGTACGCTCAGTGACTTTCTCTCTCCGCCATAGCAGGCTCCCCCAGAGGCGGTTGGGACCTTGGTGTCATCCAAACCTGCACCTCCTCTGAAATCTCATTCTCTCACCACATCCTCCAGCTCATTTGTCCAGGTGCCCTCACTGCGAGATCTCCACACCAGTGCTCCCTCCACTTTCTCTGTCCTTGAACCTCCTCCAGTCTTTCCTTCCTTCATACCTGCCTTAGAGGAGATAGTTCCTCCCAAATTTCCCTAAACAGATTACTGAATGCACCGTGCCCCTTCCAAATGTCCCCACCTGGCAAAGGCCTGAAGAACTATTCATGTCTGTGTTGACCAGATGAGCGTCAGTGAAGGGTATGACACAACTGGACATTTTAGCATGGCTCTGACTTCATGTTCTCCAACCTCGTTGAGGCCCTCAACACTGTGCTTTTCGAGAAGCTCTCTTACCACGTTCACAATCAAAATTTCATTTCTTCTCAGAGCTCCATGTTTCTGACCTCTGTATTCCCAGAGAAGAAGCCTGGCAGAGAACACTGGTCAGCTGTGTTTGCACCTGTCCTCTCTTCTTTATGTATTACAGCAGAGCACAGGTCTCTCCTCCAACCAAAGCCAGTCCTCTGCAGGTGCCCTGATCTCATCCCCTCCTGCCTAAGCAAGGGTCCTGCTCCATTAGGTAGGTCCTTCTCCAGCCCATATCTTCAACCTCTGCCTCATACTTGGATTTCACTTTAAATCGATGCTAGAATCCTCCATTACAAGCAAAGCCAAGCAAACAAAACTCCCCTTAACTGCACACATCCCTCAAGTTCTCACTTAATCCGTCCACAGCTAAGCTTTCTAAGAGTTATGCACGCGTGCTTCTTCCACCCTATCTCCTCTTCTCCTTTCCAGGTGGGCTTCCTACTTCACCACTTTGAGGAAGAAGCTCTTGCTGGGGTCCCAATAGCTTCTGTGCTTATCAATATCAACTTTCTGTCTTCCTCTAACTTGACCTCCCAGCAGCATTTGATACAGTTAACCATATCCTCCTTCTTGAAACACTCTCTCCTCTTCTCTTTGGTGATAAAATCCTATTTCTTCTTTGTGCCTACTGGCTCTTTTTTCTTGGGATCTTTTGCTTGTTCCTCCTCCTCCCAAATTCTGAATTCTTGAGTTCTTTGGGAGCTTCTTTCACACCGCTGTGTCCCTTGGCAACTTCACCTTCTCCCAAGGCCTTAAATACCATCTCTAACCTGGTTTGCTCTTTTCTAAATCCTCACCTTTTCTATCACAGAACTGTAAGTAATTAACTCGAGTGATTATCTCTATATTGATTGTTTCCCTTACTGGACCTGTAAATTCCATGAGGGTGGGCAATGTCTTCTGCATTCACCACTTCCATAATCCACTGGGCCAGCCCACAAAAAAAGTGGCTGAGCTTCAACACTGCTACTCAATGGGCCCCTGCTCTGCCTGCCAAAAGAGGAAGCAAACGTTTGCCTTCCTGGGATTGTCTAATCCTCAGAACTTGTCAGCGCAGTCTGTTCTCCAGATGAAGTGTACAACTATCGTTTCTTTATTGCAGAACAGGAAGTCCAGATATATTCTTTTGCCAAACATGGGGTGGGGATCTTGTATTAATAAAAATAAAACTAGAATTGAGGAGAGGGGGCTTCAAGTTTTTAAGCAGAGGAGTGACATGGTGAGCTCTATATTTTGAAAAGCTGTCAGTAAGGAGGAAGAATTGGGGAAAGGAGAAAATAGGGGCAGGGAGGGGCATTTGTGTGATTCTGTTCCAGGGGGAGGGCTGGTGAAAGCCTTAACTCACAGTTGGCACTGAGAATAGAGAGGAGAGGGAGGGGTGAGACTTGCAGAAATAAAATAGCAATTGAATATGGGGGTGGGATGGTTGGCAGTGAGACACTGCCCAGAATCAGAGGACTCTAGTATTTTGCCTTTCATCTTCAGTGAACCCTCACAGACAGGCTGTTCTGTCTCTGGAAGGACCTGCCGCACACTTACATCCTTGGAATCCTATTCCTCCATCATGATCTCTCTGAAGCACTCCTTAACTACCCCAGGGAGGATGACTCTTTTCCCCTCATGACCAAAGCACATTGTTCAAGTGGTCCATATCATTGCTCGTTGGTATATAACTGAATCAGGGCATTGTGCTATCTGTGATGAAATAGCTACTTCAAACTAGAACATTGGGAAAATAAATAAATAAAGATAAGCCTATATAGTATCTTTATTTCCTTAACTTATAATTGACCGAAATTATCTCTTTTTATTATATCAAAGTTCTGGTGGGGTTTGTTAATAATGCCAATTACTCATTTCTTTGACGAGATTTATATAAAGGTCTTGGCTGATCCCAGCCTGCTCCTTCCTTTGGTTTCAGAGTCCACAATATCTTAACTCCAGAATAGCCTGAGACATCATCTCTGAGCTTCTAAATGACACTTGCATCTTGAAAACCCATGGTGATAGCTCTCCAACTCAGCTGGTTCCAATTAACCTCTTCTCAAGCTATCCGTATGTGCATGCTTTATTTAGCAATGCAGCCCTTTAAAAGGGGCCAGACATTTTTAGTCATACTGGACACACATTATAACATGGCTTAACTCCTATATGCTCTGGGCTGGCTGTTACACAGACTTCTTCATGTTTAACACTTCTCCTAAAATTTCCCAACATTCACTAAGGTTTCAGCAGCCCTTTAGGACCAATACCTTCCAGAAAATGCTCAAAATCCATCTGAATTCATGTCATACACCATCACCAAGGGAACTCTGCCATCTAGTTCCAGAAGAATCCTAATGATTCCATAAGACCTGAAAATCCACCTCCTCAGGAGTCAGTTGCTGATTCCTGTCTCCCTCCTCTGATCAGAGTCAGTCCCTTTCCTGTTCCACCCTCATAATTTGCACACTCCTTTCCTGTGCAATTTATCACATAAAGCCTTGCTGTTTTTATTTGTACTCATGTCTTTCTCTCTAGCTGTATCAAAAGCTCCTTAACAGCACAGATAGTATTCTCTTAGTGTCCTCCCTACCTGCCCTTCACCCACCCACGCACCCACCCACCCACCCATACTGGAAGCTTAATACCATCCCTTACACTTAGGTGGAGTTCAGGGTTCTAGAAAAGTCGACGAATGAATCATAAACATAATTTGGGTCATTTTTTCCCACAAAATGCATCACCTGTCTTTGCCCACATTGAAAGCCCTCAGCCTCTTCTCTGCCCACTCCTACTGGCTTCCTATAGTTTTTCCCCATCTGTCTGGCATTTCCCTCCACCTCTAGAGAGCTTTCCAATCTGCTCCCTCTTTTGACTCATTTTTAAAGCCTTGTAATAGGGCTAGTTCCAGAGTTTAGCATCCTTCCATTTGGAGAACTGCCCTACCACTCTTAGTTTCTCCAGCCCTGATAACACTGCCTCCCACCCCCCTACCCACAGCAACTCTACAGGAAAGCCTCATGAAGTCTCCCTTGGTAAAGAGCTGGTTGTCTCAGAACCAGAAGAAACTATGTGCAGTGTCCAATTCACCCCTAAAATCTCCCTTGAAACCGAGGAACACAATGTGGTCTCTCTCTGGGTAATTTCCTTATACCATCTTTTCTTGCATTTAGCCAAAATGTTTACAGCTATCTCCAATTATTCTTAAACTTAAGTATTTGCCAGAAATGGGTCCTTGTGTAATGCATTCACCATTATTTCTCATGCAAAAATTTTATTTTTAATTTTTTTCCCTTTGGTGGTTACTTGACAGATGCTCCTGGTGATAGTAATTCCTAACTCTGCCTAGCATGATTCTCGAGGTGCCTTCACCACTCACTATCTCCTCTAGCGATCACATCATCCTCTGAATGGTGACAGGGCAGGGATCATTAGCCCCATTTTACAGACGTACAATGTGAGGCTAGAAGAGAGATTTTGTGATTTTCTGAAACTGCTATGGCTTGTAAATCATGGTAGGGGTTGTGGGTGGGGGCTACTTAACTCACAGCTTCCTAAGACTTTCCCACTTTCTCAAGCTTTTGTCAAATTTGTCGTGAGCAGTATTTGCTGCAGCCAGCTTTGGTTCCTTGCACATTTAGTCACCTGCTTTAGCTGGATGACTCCCCTATTTTTTGGATTTGAACTAATTGAATAAATCAGGTTTACATTTCAAAGAGAAGACTGCTCTTCTAGTCTTCTTATTTTTGTAAATTTTTGTAACAATTTCAACAGGCCCTACCTTAGAATTCCAGGCAGCTGACAGATAAATAGGTATTGAGCACCTCCTTTGTAGCCCTCCTGTTAGACACTAAAAGGATGGCATGGGGTGGGACATGGTGGGAAATGGGGTGGAGAAGGAGTGTGGGGGCAGGAGGAACTGGAATCTAGTCCAAGCTCCACTAAAGGGGAGCCTCTTCCAAAGATTACCCCCCCAGTTGTGGATTTTTCTAAATCACACAAATGTACTGCATGGGTTGATATGGGGTCCTGCTGGGTGACTAGGGACTAGGGAGAGAGGCAAGATAGTTTACAATCTAACCTGAGGGTCAAGCCACATTATTAAAAGCACCTGGGTTGCACCGGAATAAAGACATGTTAGAAATGTCACCGAAGAAGTACACCAAGTGCTCACTGTGGTCGTGGGCAATAAAGGAAAACACAGGTGAGAGAGGAGAGTGGGGAGATCTGGAAAGCTTTGTGGAGAAGGAACAATGATTTGGAAGGCATGCAATGCTAGTTAAAAGGAGAGGAACATAGTCCCATCCCCTGGCAGAGCTCTAGAGTCCTATCTAGCGCCTACTCAAGGAGCCTCCAGTCCTTTGGAAGTAGGTAGGATATGTAATGTTAGCCACCCAGTACACAGCAGAGGAGAGAGAAGAAAGCAAGAGGCAGAGGAGAGGATAAAAGCCAGCTTCTGAACCACACTGCCTGGATTTGAGTCCTGTTCCACCACTCAGTAGCTGAGTGGACCTGGGCCAGCTGCTGCTAGTTTCTGGACTTTAATATTAGTGCCTATCTCCTAGAGTTGAGATAAGGATTAAGTGAGAATACTACCTACAAAGTACTTAGAACAGTGCCTGGTATGCAGTAAGTGCTCAATAAGTGTTAGCTATTGTTATTTACATTTACTGATATATACACATATGCATGCACAAACTGCCTGTTGTGATCCACAAGTAGGATTAGGAGCCTCAAACTGAGAGTTATTAGAGTCTAAAAGATAACACAAAAGGGAAAGAAGACTTGACCTTCTTGTGTTGCTGCTGTGTTTACATGGTTTAGCACTTTGGGATAGTATTTGGAAGAAAATATTGCAATAAAAATGGTGCTATTTGGGACTGACCTCGGTGCCCTGGGCTCAGGTACTGGAGTGCAGTGTCTAAGAAGCCAAGGCCTGTTTGGATTTCCTCACACCACGGCACAGAGGCAAAGCTCCTGTTGGCCACTAACCCAAGGGCCAACATTCCTTTGAGCTGCACCCTTCCCAGAGGTGTTTGTGGTTCAGGCCCTGGGGTTTGTGGGAGACCAGTCCCATTGACAAGGGAAATTTCCAGGGTGGCTCTCCTCACCCTCACAGAATCTCCACCTGCTCTGCCCAGAACACAGAAGCCTGCTATGACATCCGGCCCCAAGTTCTGTACTTTGTGAAATCTGGACTCTTGGGCAAGTTACCTCACTTCTCTAAGCTACATATGTAAAATAGATATAAGAGTAAAATCTTTATGGGACTGGTTGCGAGCCTTAAATGTAATAAGGTAAGGCTTGGCATTCAATAAAAGGTAGCCATTATAATTATTAATAGCTGCAGTCATTATAGTATTGATGCTGCAGGCGGAGAGAAGGGGGTGGCTGCTTCTGGAAGCACACTTGAGACTCACATATAATGAAGGTGATTATGAAATTGTCTAAACTTGAGCACTTTTGAGAGTAAAGGGAGTGCTATTAATAATGGCGCAGGGACACTAGGTATAATTGGGACTGTTTGGGACAAACCAGTCCATGAGTCTCTGTCCACTGCTCACCCTTCATCTCCAATGCCAAGCTATCTGACTATATATATGTTTCTTCAAAACATAGTTCTTAATCGAATATTTTTCTCCTTCTTGACATCTTTGTCTTTTGAGGGTTATTTTTCATTAAGGTTGTCTATCACTTATTGGGGAATGAATATGTGTTAGCCATTATACTAGGTGCTTTAAGTAAATGAGATATAAAATGCTCACCAACCACTGTAGGAGGTAGATGCTACCTCCATTACAAAGCTATGGAATCTGAGGCTCAAGGAGGTTAAGTAACTTGCCCAACCAAGGTTACAGGTCTATTAAATGGTATATTGGGGATTTACCACATAGGCCAAAGGCCGGCCTATACTGGATCAGAATTTTTAGAGGTGAGCCCAGAATGATTTATGCAGGGCCCTCACACCCACCCCTCACCTGCTGGAGTGGGGTGGGTGCCAAGGTGAATATCTTCCTCTCCTATAAATGCCAATTTCCAAACCCTCATGTCAGAGAACTGGGTGAATAACCAGTGGTTGCCCTCTTGATTTTCACAGAAATGGGAGCTTCATGAATATAGGTTATTAAACCCGCTCCTGGATTCTTTGTAAATGGAATCTTGTGTATTGTATAGGTAAGCTGGTGGCATATTTTATCTTTATTTTTTCCACTTTAAAATTCCTAGGGTGGGGAGAAGGGGTGGAAATCAGTATCTCTAGGCCCAATACTTTTTATTGGTAAGCTATCCAGACACACTTCTTTCAGCAATGTCTACTTCAGATTCTGCCATGGTGATACAGATACACTGACATACCCAATAAGTATCTGTTGGTGGAAAACATTAACTCTGAATGTCTGGTTCCATGTGAGCAAAGTTAGGGCTCACATAAAACTGGGGAATAGTATTCAGAATTCAGCTGACCTCTTTGGGCAACTTTGTTGTTTCTGGGGCCATAATTTTCAGGAGGATGGTTCC
The DNA here is from genome assembly GCF_007474595.2 of Lynx canadensis. Classification (NCBI taxonomy): domain Eukaryota; kingdom Metazoa; phylum Chordata; class Mammalia; order Carnivora; family Felidae; genus Lynx; species Lynx canadensis. The sequence goes on from NC_044308.2 coordinate 52,690,821, forward strand.
CAAGGTGTGAGGAAATGATTGCTTCCTATAGCACTGGCAGGAGTGTGAAAAGAGCTCTTTGGCAAACACATTACTCATCCGTCATTACAGAGCCTGTCACCTCCAGAGTGCTTTTCCAGAAGTAATCTCTACCTACATCATGTCCTAGCAAGTGGGAGTTTTCCTCCTCACCCTTTGGCTGGTTTCTTAGGACCACTATTCACAGCTTCCATGTAGAACTTGGGATCAATAGCAGGCAAGTCACAACTTTTGTCTCAACTAAACTTTGGCCTCAGGGACTGTTTCCATCCATGGGGCTAAAGGCTTCCAAACTTTCAGCAGTGGTGTTGAAGACAGTCCTGAGGAGTGGAAACACCAGAAACCCTCCCTCCCCAACCACTTGTATGCATAACAAAATGAAAATGAAATCTCTTCTCAAATATTCTTTTGAGTAAAGATGCCTTTAAAGTTACTTTAACTTGGTTTTTATGGGAGACAGGGATCCCTCACTGTGTCCCAGGTCATGAGTGACTTCAATGAGAAATAGTGGAAGTCAACTTAGCTGAGCCCACCTGCACATGGGGCCAGTCCCTCACTTCACTCTGTTGACAGGTCAGGAAACCATGTGAGAATTTACAGCCCAGCTGTGGCAGAGACCCTCAGCACAAATAATGTCTGCTCCCAATTACTGGAATAGTGCCCACATAATTTGGAAAGTTGTTTTCCTATTTTGGTAAGAGCATTGTGTTCTTAACTATCAGAGCCTTTGTACACACTGTCCCTGGAATAAGTCACCCCTTTGCCATTCCTTCTCCTGGAAAATACTATCCAAGATTTAAGATTCAGCTTAAGTGGGCACTTGACCTCATCTGGGGAATCTGGAAGAGGTTTTCTATTACATACCCTTATAGGACCCCACATTCTCCCTCTGATAAATCTTATCTCAATTTTATGATTACTAGTTCAAGGCCTGTATTCACTACCAGGCCATGAGCTCTAGGGACAGGGCCTGTCAACCATGTTCCTCCTGTGCCCATCACCTGGCATGGCACCTAGAACAGAAGGTCCTTGGTGAAGGAGTGGACTCCTTGGAAGAATGTGTCTGGTTCACCAGCTGTGGTAGTTCAGAGTCTTTCAGGGATCCTTGGAATACTTATCTGAGTATTTGTACTATATCACAGTCTATGTAGATACTTCATCTAAGCTATCTCAAGGCAAGGAAGGCTTCATTATCTCCCATTTTACTGGGAAGGAAACTGAAGGCTCATATTGGTGTAGTAAATTTCCCCAAGTCACACAGTATGGGACAGAGCTGTAAAGTAAATTATTCCCCACCATGACAAACTACATTAACAATATAATGTCATAAAAACTATGACAATGCTGGGGCGCCTGGTTGAGCGTCCGACTTCGGCTCAGGTCACAATCTCACGGTCCATGAGTTCGAGCCCCCATCGGGCTCTGTGCTGACTGTTCAGAGCCTGGAGCCTGTTTCACATTCTGTGTCTCCCTCTCTCTCTGACCCTCCCCCGTTCATGCTCTGTCTCTCTCTCTGTCTCAAAAATAAATAAACGTTAAAAAAAAAAAACTATGACAATGCTGATTATGTCTTACTTCCAAGTTTCAGCTGGTCACAGATCACTCAGGGCCCTTTTCAAACTATCACTTATTAAGGATTCACCCTTTACCTTTTTCCAAGTTTACCCTGCCTTGTAGAAATTTTGATTATTAGAATTCTCATGGCTGGCCAAAATCTCCCGTGTTCTCTATTCCACCCACTCCCTGAGAAGCCCTTTTTATATATTTGCATTTCTGCTTGCTTCTTTTCCCTCCAGATGGGTCACTGACTTTCATGTATAACCTATATTTTGCTCTTCTGGGCCTCCAAGTATATCTCTCTTCATTATTTATCCCCTGCTGCCTCCTACGTTTATCTTATCTTACTGTGGACCTTCCCTAGATGAGATCTAGAGCACCTCTGACATCAACAATGCTGCCTTATTGTCACAAGGTATGGGCTCAGAATCATGGAATTGATGAGCAACTATTACATCAGACATTACAGGATGAAACAGACAACACAACTGTGCAGCCTAACCACTCATTTCAATAACAGAAGCTAAAACATCGCCAGAGCCCCTTCTTTGGAATTGCTTTCAGAAATGCGTGGCACTTTACTTTTAATATCCTGGGGAGGGTGGATGGGTATTGAGGAGGGCACATGTTGGGATGAGCACTGGGTGTTGTATAGAAACCAATCTGACAATAAATTTCATATTTAAATTAATTAATTAATTAATTAATTAATTAAATCCTGGGTAAACTTCTGGGTTCAAAATGGTGGATGAAGCACATGCTATAGCCTTTCTTTGTCACACAAAATCTCTGGAATTGATAGAAAAGATATTTTTAAAATCTACAACTGAACTATAAAACAAGAATGGAGCCCTCCTTGGGCCAGAAATTCTGGAAGTATAAAAACTGATGGGATCAAGCTAATAAAGGAAACAAATCAAAATATAAACAGAAAAGTATCCTTACAAAGGCAAGACAAAACCCAATGGAGTTCCATATGTGGAGAGAGTAGATTAATAGAGCAGGAGGAAACTAGGGGCAATAAGAAGACTGAGGAACTAGCTTCAGGAATTTCTGTATATCTCCTGTCCCCTTATCAAGCAGCAGCTCAGGTGGGGGCTCTTTCCAAAGAAGCTGTTGGCACATAAGGTTGGAGCTGGAGATGCAGAGTATATCCAGGCCCAAAAGGCTAACTCTAAAATACTCTGACTAGTGACATGTTCCACCCCTTCCTCACTCTTCCTGTAAACATATTTGGAATACAAACTGCACTGAACATCCTGTCTCTTCTCTTCCTCTCCCAAAAGTGGACAAACAGAAGCAGCCAGCTGACTAACAGGGAATTTCAGCCACAAAAATGAGCACATAATTAAGACTCACCAAAATGTGATGAATGTCAACACCATGGAAGGAAGTCACAAACTGTAGAGAGTCTCCACCTGAGGAAATAGACTTATTGATCAATCAAAACTGAGCCTTAGAATACATTGAATTAATAATAGCCTCAGAGACATCAGCAGATATTGCATCCATAAAAAATTTAAATATAATGGACATTAATATTTTGAATTTTGAAGTAAAAATCTGAATGGATGGGCTGAAAAGCCAAATAACAGTTGAAGAGCTGGGAGATTCAATCAAGCCAAGAAATTATCTCAGAATGTAGCACAAAGGAATGTAAATAAAGGAATTATCTCAGAATGTAGCACAAAGAGATAACAGAGATGGGAAATACAAAAATAACAGGTAAACATGAAGAATGGATCCACAAGACTCAATGTTTGTCTAATTGGTGTTCTAGGAGGAAAAGTAGTGAGAATGGAGGAGAGACAACATCCAAAGAAATATTGGACAAGATGTCCCCAGAACTGAAGAGGACTGCCTGAATTCTCAGCAGTGTAAAAAAAAAAAAAAAAAAAAAAAAAAAAAAGTCACATACAATTATCTCAATGAGCCAATTCTTCACTCGCTGATGACAGACTTGCTTTGGGAAGCAGTAAAAGGTCATTTGAAGCCAAGTGTGCTAGAACAGATGGATAATCAAACCCAGTGCTTGTTGACAATGAGATGTAAGTTAAATTAGATGTAAACTTAAAATATTTTTGCAAGGCTCACAAATTAGTTTTGAAGATGCCCACCTCTAGTATTGGCACCCACACAGGCAGTTTAGCTAGTGGAATTTTCTATTTCCTCAAATCTTCCTCTAGTTTTATAGCATAGGAGTACATGAACAAACTATAAGCCAGGGGGGTCAACTAAGATAATAATGCCTCTCCTGTATCCTCCCTCATCATCCTCACCCCTGCTTAGAGCTTCTCAGTAGATGTTAATGCTTTCCAACATGGATCCAGCTTCTTCAGTCTCATTATCCCCAACCACTCACTCATTCCTGCCTCTAAGTATTTACAAAACCCTGTCCTCTTCTTACTGTTAAAACTCTAACCACATTTCAAGGCCCAGAACAAGTTTCACCATTCATTAAAAACCTTCTTTGGCCACATCTCTGTGCTAAGATCTCTTTGTACTTGTCAACAATATCATGCTTACTAGGTTTTTTTTTTTGTTTTTTTTTGTTTGTTTTTTGCTTTTTCTCCCACTAGACTACAGGCTCCCATAGAGCTGAGAGAGTGCCAAGCATTTCTCTTGTGCCCTCCAAAAAACTGCTCCAGGCACCTGTTAAAATGAAAAATATCCCTAGGAGGGAGAACAAGTTGAATGATTATTCCCTGGAGACTAATTATTTTGGTGATAGATGATTTCCTATGACTAGGGGGAAGAAAGTGAGTGGATAGAAAATGTGGGCAAATGACACAGAAAAGGAAGTCTGGCTGAGGAAAGGCACCTAGAGGCAAACATCAACTATTCTTCAATTCTGTTCAGGCCACCTCAGCATCTCTCACATGATCCCCAATTACTCCATGACAAAAGGGTCATAGAATAACTGACCTCCAGACCAATGAAGCTTAGAGACTACCACACTCCCTAGGAGTACCCAAAGGAGGTGCAGGGAGTACCCAAGGGATCTGGCCCCAATGTACAGATTTCTTCAGTGACCTCCCCTGGGACACTACTCCAGTCCAGAGACTGCTCCTTCTAGTTTCTCCCAGGACTGGCCCTTATGACTTAATGCTCTTGTCGGAGACTGAAGATTAATAACAATAACATCTGTTGAACTCTTACAATGTGGTAGATACTCTGATAAGGCCCCCACATAGTTTATCTCTTTCCTTCCTCATAGTTACCATATTAAGACATACTATTTCCCTCCCCCTTTTCTGATGAAGAAACTGAGGCAGAGCTATAGAAATGAACACACACAGTGATGGGGATCCATCTGAACCCAGGAAAACTAATGGGATGGGGAGGGATGCAGGAGCAGCTTTGAGTTTCCCTGTCAATACTTATTCTTTTCACCTGCAAAGCCTTTCCTTCAACCTGATACCTTGAAAATAATGCTTCTCCTTCAAGGCTTACTCATTAAATCGTACCCAACCTTGCCAGGATAATCAGTTTCTCTTGTCTTCTCACGGTTGTTTTTGCTCCTGGTTAAACTCTTATAATTTGCTTATATTATTAGTAATACAGGGGAGCTGTGTCTTGTCCAAATTAACTCCTTGAGGGCAAGGACCTCATTTTGTTCATTGCTATATTCCTAGAGCCTAGAACAGTGTCTAGGATGTTGCAGATACTAAATTTTTGGAGTGAACACAGCAGTCGGCATGTGCGTGTATTCTCTCCCATGAGATGGGACCTTCCATGGCAGAGATACAGAGATACCATGAGCCTGGATGCCTAGAGAGGGTTAAAGTATAGCCATGGACAGTGTCAGTGTGAGGTTTAGGCCACAGATGGGATTTCAGGGTATCAGAAATTCTCCCCTTAAATTTTTCTCACTGATTCCATTGGCGGCACAATCTACCACCTTATTATCATCAAGGCTTCACCTGATTTGGGATCCAGGTAAAATGTAAAATTTCCCAGAGGATATTTTGTTCACTTACAATCTGAAAATCACACTCTGCTGGTCAGTGAAGGTGGTTTTGATCTGGAAAGAGCCTCTGAGATACTGGGAACCTGAGGTGGAAGGTGAAGGAAGGAACTGGCCCCAGGAGTTGTTAATTTGAAGTCTGTGGATGGGCCTCAGGGGGGTCCAGAACCCAGAATTATATTCAGAAGCATCGCATGTTGATTCCTAAGTGTGTTTCTCCAAAACGAAGTTCCACAAGTTCTTTCATTAGGTTCTCAGAATGGGTCTGGGGCCTTAAGGAGAATGAGAAGAGCTGGAGGAGATAGCCAAAACCAGCCATTTGCACCCCGGTTTCTCTGACATCCCAGTTTTGCTCTGGGCACCTGGGCTGGCCTAGGCAATGGTGCCCTACAGGCACCACTGGTTGGCCTAAGGCAATGGTGCACAAGGAAAAAGAACAAAGGAAGATGAAAAGGGGCAAAGGCACTGGAGAGGGCCAGGAGGGGAACCTAAGATAAAGGGTAAAAATGTTGGGCATCAGACACAGAACTAAAAGAGGTCATATGGCCCAATCTCCATGTTTTAGAGATAAAGAAAGGCGGTCCAGAGAGGTTAACCCGAACACTTGGGGTCAGCAAGCAGCTCTTTTGCCAAAGACTGACCCTGCTCTAGGCCATCTCTATGGCCTCACAGTTTGTTCATTCAACAACAGATAAGCTCACAAGGAAAGGCCAGTAATGCTCCTGTTATCTGACTGTTTGGGTGGTGACTGTGGGCCACTGCATTGCTGAAACTTGGCATGTGGAATCACAGATAAGATATGGAAGACATTCCCCTGGGGATGCTTTGCTGACCCTAAGCCCAAAAAGTTTAACCTGCTAACCATTCACTTCACTGACATTTACTGAGCACTTGCTAGGTACAAGGCACTCATGGTGGTCTCCACGGAGGCCACAGAGAGGAGAAAGACGTGACTCTTAGCCCTGGAAGAACTATGCTGTGGTAATGACGAAAGACATCCCACTGCAAGGGCAGCTGAGTGTTCTGCATAGGAGACCGGTTGTTACCACATCCAGGTAGGTGAGCCAAAGCAAGGCCACTGGGACCTCACTGCAGTAAATCTTGTACACCAAGGCTCAGGGAGGGCTCTGGATCTTGCCACAAGAATGGGATTCAATGGTTTCTTCAGCTACTCTAGGCAGTCCTACTTCGGGACCTTGCATAGTTGCTCCCAGAGTCATGGAGTCCCGCAAGCCCATTGTAGCACAGAGATCTTAAGCCTGAGGATTTTAGCCAGTGGTGGTGGTTCTGGAAGTTTCACTTTAGCCCTTGTCTCCATGTCCTGAGCTAGAGAGAATTTGCTTCCTCAGCCAGGGCTCAGGGAGGCTTGGGAAGCAAATGAGCTCAAGGGGGCTAGTTAGCCACTGTGACTTGAACTCAGGCCCCAACTCCAAATCCTGCTCCTGTGATATTCTCACTTCTGATCTTTCCTTCTTCAGGTTAAAAGCCTAAGAATAGGCTGAAAAATTCCACTACCTATTTCCTCAGAGGCCAGACAACATGTTAGGTCTTGTAAAATGGAATCACAAAGTGAAGTGGGAGGAAACCTCTTATTGAAAGGACTTGTGCTGTGGGAATGGTGGGCAGTCTGCCCCTTCTGCCTCCTCCACAGGGCAGGTCTTAGTGAGAAGATATGGTTTGATGTCAGGCGGCACCTGTACGAGAGGGTCTGAGGGCCTCAGGTCTCACAATACCCCTCCCTTGTCTCATGGCCAGAAAGGCTTTTAATGATCAAGATCTAAGAGGATTTGCAGGGGGTCACTGCTGACTATACTTTAAAAACAAATTCTCTTGGCAGAGGATCTCATATACAACCCATGGGGGAGACAATGGGGTAGGTGTGTGAGGGACAAGAGGGAACTTTGCCCTCAGATGGGCAAAGTTGAAAGCTGAGGTAAAAGAGCAGCCAGACCAACTGGTAGTTGGACAGTAAGCTATGGTAAAGGAGCATTTCCATAAACATGCAGTTGTGGGATCTCAAATATGACAAAGAAATCCCCAGTCCTGCCTGATGCCCAAGAGCTTTGGATCCACATGCTCATGTGAAATGTGGATTTTGGAAGCCTGTGCATTTATTAGAGACGGAAACTTGCCTGTCATGCACTGTCAATAGTCTTCCCTACTTGGTTGGAATGCTAGTGGCTGAGGTCTTGTCAGTGATCCCTAAAGGGGGGTCCAGGCGAACCACACAATGTTTATCCCTTCGGATTTCCCTTGTTGGTTTCTATTATCTCTCCAGCTCCAGAACAAAATGTTGCCAGGGACTCACTTGAAAGCTTGCTGGAAAGAATGACTAGAACCCACCTTGTCATGACCCTGGTAAGAGGGCATGGAAATCAGATCACAGAATGTGGGTAAACGTTTCCCACTTTTAAGGGACAATTCACAAGTGACAGTAGTTCCCTGGTTCTCATGTAGTTGGTTAATTTTTCAAGGGAGATAACTGCGCAATTGGAAGATCTCAAAGTTTCTTTCCAGCTCTGACCCCCTGTGTTTCCTTGACGTAGAAGTTCAGGAGCAGCTCTGCCTGTCATCCCAGAGAGCTGTGGTCCTCACACCAGGCCCTAGCTTAACAGCACCTTCCTCAGAACTTGTCTTATGCCTCTCATGTTTGAATGTATCACCTCGCCCAGACAGGAGCCTTAATAAATGTTTATTTAATGAAACTCTCCATGACTCTGAGTTTTAGAGTGATTTGGCAGTCAAAAGCAAGAGGGTCCCAGGCTCCTGTCAAAGAAAGGAGGAGGGGTATTTATAGAAACCTTGTAAGTAAAGGCTCAGAGATGCATGGGGAGGAAGCAAACCTTTTCCTGGGAGGCCTGTGGGGCAGAACCAGCCAAGCTGGAGAGATGTGGGGGAGGCATGAGGGAGAACTCCTAGGTAAGGATGTCTGTGGGTCAATGAGGAATCAGAATGTTGGTACAGAAAACCAAGACACAAGTCTGAAAGGATGAATTTGGAAGCCTTGCAATCAACTAGAAGCAAAGAAGGTTTAGGAAGGAACTGAGGTAATGAAAACTGACTTGAAAAACAGCGTGGCTGCAGCGTGTAAGACAAACTGAAAGGCAAGGTATGAGAAGGGTTGCGGGGAGTAAAATCTGAACAAAGGTAGAAACTGCAAATTCAGGCCACAGGTTTGTAGTGAAGCATCTACAAACTCCAGGACACACTTCTAGGAGTGGGATACAGCCATGAAGGAGAAGACATAGTACCCTGGCCTTGGGAGAACTCACCTAGAAGGAGAGGTCACAGAAGGAGGAGGAGGACTTTTAAGATCAAGTAGCCCATTTTATTAGGTAAGGGGTTTGAGGAAACTTACAAAAACACATCCAACTCATAAGGATAAATGTAAATGATTGTATCTATTATCCTTGACCTCTCTTTAGATAAAACAGTGAGTTGTGTACAACTGATCTTATAAATTCATTCAGTGTCAGCTTATGGCCTGGCACCAAAGCATGACTAGGCAAAGGCAGTCCCAGGAAGCAGCCCCCTGTGGGGACCCAAAATCAGAAGGTGCAGCAGGGAGACCCAAGGTAGCTAGGTCATGTTTCTCTGCAAGTGGGACATGAAGGAAGGATGGACCAGGTGTACTGAAGATGGAGAGAGGAAGGGCAGGCTTGGCACCTGGCCTCAGGCCCAGGGAGGCTGGGTACTCTGAACAGGTCATCCCCATGCTGCAAGGTAGGGTTTGGTAGGGTCTGGCCAGGCCAGGGGGGCACTCCTGCCAGGCTAGGGCCTGTTTCCCCACCATGCAGAGGGTCAAGGCTGTACCAGGACATTGGGAGCCCTTTCTGGCACTGCAGGGCCCAGAGTGTGTCCTGAACCCAAGGCACCAGGACACTCAGGCTCTGCTGTGTTCCCAGCAGACTTTGCCCTGGCTCAGACTGGGGACTCTGGGTGTAGGACTGGTATTTCCTTATCCTGAGGTTGTGGGGCAGTAAGTGAAGGTATTAGGATACCTGTGGCTCCACACAGAAAAGGAACACAGGCCTGGTTCATCAGGATGCCAAAGCCCCTGCTTGGTGCCGGGCCCAGTGTGGGATGCCCCAATGAATGAAGTGTAAAGACCACTCAGCAAACAAATGCCTGGAGATCCAGGCATTTGAGATGGCATTTGAAGGAACATGGCACTTGAGGGCCGTGTGTGTGTGTGTGTGTGTGTGTGTGTGTGTGTGTGTGTGTATGTTTGGGGGTGTGAAGGTATTCCTGGCACAGAGGACATACCAGGAATCCCTATGAAGTTCTAGGATCTTCCTACCTTCCTCTACCACCACTTAAAGTCTTCTGTTCAACTAACCTGTCTGTGTGGCCCATTAGAATGTTCTACTGAGCAGGAAAACCAACATGCAAGGAGGAAAGAATTTGAAAGGACCTTTCCAGCTGTGGTATTCGGAGGTCTGAAAAGCTTACTCCTTTAAAGTAAGTCAGTCTGAATAGCTTAGAAATGAACATAGATAGTTTAGGATTGAAAAGTCCCTGATTGTAGAGACCAAATAAATCCCACAATAAGGCATCAAAACGGCATGATTAAGAATATGGGCTCTGCATTGGGTGTTGTATGTAAGTGATGAATCACTAGATTCTACACCTGAAACCAGTGTTACATTGCATGTTAACTAACTGGAATTCAAATAAACCTTGAAAAAAAATAAAGCATGGGCTCTGGAGAGAGACCACATGGGTTCTAATCCCAGCTCTGTAACAAACAACCTGGGTGCCCTATTTATTACACCTCAGTTTCCTCATCTGCAAAATGGGGATTGTCTTAATTAGCTTAGGGTTGTTGTGAACATAAAAGGCTTACTATTGGTAAAGACTTGGAACAATGTCTGACACATAGTAAATGCTTTGTAAGCACTAAAAAAAAATCTCATATTCTTTGAGGCATCTTTAGGACATACTTTTGGGAAAGATGAGCAATGAGGCTTCTTAGCCATATTAACCATTTAGAAATACAGTCAGTCTTTGCTTTACACGGTCTTGCTGTGCAAGACCATAAAAATGACCATGCAAAGTGAAACTGTCAAGCAACCCTAAAAATCAAGAGGAAAAATACAAGTATTCCATGGCTTTTAAAATTTTTGTTGAAACATTAAAAACTCTCTTTCTATAGGTTTTAAGCATATATGGAAATGCAAAAAATAGTAAGACAAAAATTATAATATACCATAATTTAAACATTAGAAACACTGCAATTTTTAAAAGTGTTTTCTTTGTAAAAACAAAACAAAACAAAAAATTTGAGAGTATTTGAACATTTCTTGCTGCCTTCTCTTTGTATAACTTATGATGTGGTAGGAGCATCTTTTCTATGCCTTCATGAATTGTCATACTCCTTTATACATTTGCATCAGCTTCCAACATTGTACCCTTTTGTGATTTCAATCTTATGAAGTAGCTCTTGAGAGTTTTTTTACTAAAATTTTTTTTCCTGAGAGTTCCTTTAATGTAAAATATTCTGCCAGGATCACTTCCTCTGGGATATCTTCCTTCTTTTTGTCTCAATCACTTTCTTCACTTATGCTTTTAACATTGGCTTCAGGTTTCATCATTATAAATGGAAACTTTGAAGGTCCTGGCTGTCATAAAGTCACAGGGAGCTTACTCAAAATGATATAAAATTCCACTTAGGAAATTAAATACCTAAAAATTCAACCTCTTCAGAGCAGCAACTTACTAACAAAGGAACCAGATGATGACACATTGCTGACGTTTCAGACTCAGCTTATATATATTTTAAAACAAACAAACAAACAAACTGCCCAACATATGTGCAAGCATTTTCAGTGCCTTGCACTTAACTGTTGATAATTATTTAAATGGTGGAATAATAGAATGAATCAACAGTATGAATCAAGCAACTGAATGAATTCAACTATATTATGAAATGTATGTAATTGCCAGAAATTAGTTTTTAACTGGATATTTAAGATATCATATAGATCAGAGGAGAAATGTAATTACATACTCTTTAAGAATCTGATGAAAGTTCTTTCCCCCTAAAAGTTCAGGTGAGCAGATACAACATGTTATGCAGCATGTCAGGAAGTTCAGAGAGCACCTGAAATCCAATTAGAAGCCCTGGTTACAAATCTAGAACTATTATTACTAGATAAGATCCTGCCAAAATCTGTTTCAGAGCCATTATAAATCCTGCAAACTAAGGTCACTTTCCAAGGAAGGGTAGTCCTTGGAGCAGTCATCTGGTACCAGGAGTGCATTGAATGGTCGCTCTTGCTGGCTATACAAGTTTATTCAATCTAGGTCTCTTCAACAAACCTCCATCCCTGAAACTTTCCTCTGAGAGTACTGGTATTAGAAAACCTTACTGAAAAGACAGACTCAACATTACATTGTTGAGAAACATGACAGAACCAGCAAATCAAACTAAAAACTCTCTTGCATAGGAGGTTAGCTGCTGTGGGCAAAACATAAGAGGCCACAGCCTACTGTGGATGGGATTTTATTCTTTCTGTCCTTTCTTTCCTTCCTCCTTCCCCATTCCTTCTCTTTATTCTTCTTCTCCCATTCTTCTTTCCTACTAATGCTGACATTGCCCCCCATGGGCACTGCTTTATCCAGGCCATAGTGCAAGAGATTTTAGCCTTATTAAAGTCAATAGAAAAAGATTATCCTGAGTGAGTCATGCTGAATTCACTGAACAACCTAATAAGAAGCTCTGAGGACGCCTCAACAATCTCCAAGAAATTCATTCTTGCTGGAGAAGCTTACTCTTTGGGGGAAGTAATTTTGATCAAGGAAGGGAGTTGGGGATTACTTTTTTAAAAAATTGATTTGGCTTCAAAAGAAACAGATTGCCTAAACAATATTTGCTGATGAAGTCACAGAATGACTCCACCTCTGGAATGAGCTTCATTTTCTTGTATTTTGGTTAGAAATTTGACTCTCAATTGGGAATTCAGCCACTCTACCCACTCAAGGGCAAGATGATAAGGTTCTATCAGACCAAGCGTCTAAACGAACCTGAGACTCTACCAAGGTCAGAAATGCTGCACTTCAAGCCAAAAGATCTCCCTTTGGCTTGCTTGTTTTGACTTGTAACCACAACTTTGTCTTGTCTAGGTGTCCAATCACAGTATAAAACAGAATGCTTGATTTCTATCGTACAGCACCCTTTGAACCAACAGGAGTCCTAGATATTCTTTCTTTCTTTTTTTTTTTTTTTTTTTTTTTTTTTTTTTTTGCTGCTCTGATTTACATAGGGCTTTAAATTGTTCTTCCTGAGCTCAAGAAACAAAAGATGGTTTTGGAAATGCTGAACCCAATGCACTACAACATCACCAGCATGATGCCCGAAGTCATGCCTGTGGCCACCATGCCAATCCTGCTGCTCACTGGCTTTCTTCTTTTGGTTTGGAATTATGAGGACACATCTTCAATACCAGGTAAGTCAGTCATTTAGTTCTGTAACTAAGGAGATTATGTACTTGGCCTTTTGGTCCATGAGGGTAAAGAAAATTTTGCAAAAGGACAAAGAGCAAACCCAGGGAGATGGCTGAAGCCCATGGCAATGTTAGCAAATAAAAACCCAGGTGAAAAATTTTATTCCAATTAGCTGCACATTTCAAATGAAAGAATTTCAAAAATATCTCAGATGATCCCTTCCATTCTGCACTTTGCTTTGGTAAAGTAGACCTGGCACAAGTATCCTCTAAGTTTGAGATGAAGTGAAGCAAAAGTAAGCCAGGTATTTTTTTTATTATTCAAATTCATTCTAATTTTGCTCTGAAGGTAAAAAATGTCTCTGGAATGCCTCCTCTTTTTTTTTTAAATTTTATTCTTAAGCAATCTCTACACCCAGTGGGGGGCTCAAACTCACAACCCTGAGATCAAGAATTGCACGCTTCACTGACTGAGCCGGCCAGGTGCCCCTGGAATGCTTTCTATACTCCTCTTCTTCTGCTTCCCATTTTGCCTCATCCATGTGCTCTGCCCTCTTCCTTTCTTGAACATATTCCCTCTCTTTATCTCACTCTTCATTTTCTCTTATTCTTGGGGATGAGTGTGATGGTGGTGCCACAATAAGGGCTTGCTGGGACCTGGACAGTGGAAGAAAAATGGGGGCACTATGATTCCCTTGGAATATCATTCCCTGATAGAATCTTCAGCAAGGTCTATGGATTAATCAAAAGTAGAGTACAATATAATTATCCAGATAATTCCAGTAGGAACTCCCACCACTCTACACTATCAGATTAATTCAGAAATATCAGAAATACCTGACTATTATTCAGTTTTCAGTGAAAATTCTTCATGGCAGACATCCATTCCCAGTCCCATGAGATATCTGATAAGGATATGAAAAACATAGTCATTACACACTTCCAAGTGTGGTGGCCTTCATTATAGCATGATTTAGGGTAGGAGTATGAAGCTGGTGCAAAGTGCCTCATGTCTGGATGCTTCAAATTTTTCCAGAGAACTGTCTATCTGACTCAGACTGATATTTTAGGTTACTTTAATGTCTAATTAAATAGAGCACTCAGTTAATGTTGTTCTCTACTGCCTGAGGGGTCTGAGGGAAGACTCTTCCATGGTCTTTAACCTGAACTCCTTTCCCCACACTGCCCCTTCGTCACTGGACTTCTTCCACAGTGGGGTCCTGGGTCAGGATCCATGAATGGAGGGTGAGGTGGAGAGTATTTTTAACAAGTTCCCCCAGATGTTTATGTTGGAAGAAGTCCCTTGGACCTTTGAAGAAGGAGGTCAGCCTTTGGGGGGCAAGCATAAGAACTGGCATCCCTGAAGCTCTGGGCCAGGAGCCTAGGTGGCAGCTCACTCTGTCCACCACTCCTGGCCTGGTGGTGGACAGGAGTGAGCTGCCACCTAGGCTCCTGGCCTGGGGACAGACATCATACACTGATAGTTAGATCGCATAGTACTATGGTTCTCAGCCACATCTGAGGCAGGATCCCCATGTGGATATTTAAAAAAAAAAATCTTCCCAGGTGATTTTTCACGAGCAATCGGGATTGAGAGCCATGGTTATGACTCCGAACCCTTTCATTTGACAGAAGGGGAAACTGAGTCCCAGAGAAATGAACTGCCTTGTCCAAGCAAACCATCATGACAAATATAAGAAACCACAGAGTTCAAACTCCTCATTTTACAGGTGAGGGGTTAAAACCCAGAGAAAGGAAATGATTTGTCAGCATCTCTGCTTGAAAGAAAGTGGGAGGTGGGATGGGTGGCAGGGAGGCAACCAAGAATTCCTGAATCCCAGGTTGATGATCATTTTGCTAGCCAGGGACCTTGTGGTCCCATGCTCTCCCTTTGAAAATGTGAGCTCTGGTGGCACAGACTAAGGTCCCTGGTTCCTGGCTGGGGGAGGAAAGGGGAGACAATTGGCTTTGTCAGGGTGGTTCTTCCCAACCAGTACTTCTGAACTCCTTTTGCCAGTTTCCTTGAATCACTGGTTCTCTGCGCTCTTAGTTTTACAGGTTTGGGAGAAGCTCAGGGTCAGGGAAAGCCAAAGGGAGTGAAGAAGGTATAATGATTTAAAAGCCCTCAAGTCAGGAATGCCTACGTGGCTCAGTCCATTGTGTCTGACATGATGCCAGCGTTGTGGGATTGAGCCCCACATCAGGCTCCCCACTGAGTGTGGAGCCTGCTTGATTCTTTCTCTCTCCCTCTGCCCCCTTCCCTCTGCGCCTCTGTTCCTCTTCCCCTCTTGCCCCCGCCCCACACACAAGCCCTTAAGTCAGTTACAATTTACAAAGGAGTGTCATATTCATTTTCTCCTGTGCTCCTCACAGCATTGTGGTGAGGTAGGTGTGTTTATGCCCATTTTGCAGATGAAAAAACTGAGATTAAAGAGGGTAGTTGGCACACAGCTAGTAAGTGATGAAAATGAGACTCAGAGCTAAGTTCCTTGATCCACGTTCCCTGAGAGGCCCCGCTGTGTTCAGAGCCGGGACTATGCACCCACAGGCAGGTGACTTAGTACTGCAAGAGCTATGGGAGTCTGGGGAGGACAGAGCCATTCCTACCTGGGGGTTTTGTTAAGTGTCAGTTCTGGGAAACTGCCCCAAGTTCACCAATCTCTGCCCAGGACCCACAGTTACCTGGCCCCTGGCAGCTCTCCTTTCCCCGCGGGCACATAGCCATCCCCAAATTTGCACATGGTTTCTCTCGCATAGAGCCTCTCTCTGACTTAGGAACCACATCCCCGGAGGCGGCACTGCAAAAAGGATGTGGCAACACATTCCCCTAACTCCCATTAAAAAACAACTTCACAGAAAGGTAAAATAGATATGTTATCACAGTCCAGGACAAGAAACAGGATGTTAGCAGCATCCCAGAAACTTCTCTTGTGCCTTTTCACTCATACCCCCTCTCTCATCCCCAGCGGTAAACATTCTTCTATTTTGTGACAATCAGTTTCTTGCCTTTTCATGTTTTGCCACCTAATTTCATATCCCCAAACAATACAGATTAATTTTTGCCTGGTGTTAAATGTTTTAGCAGTAGAGTCCGACGTTACTTCTATATTGCTTCTTTTGCTCAATATTATGTTTGTAAGATTCATCCACATTGCAACATGCAGCTACAGTGCATATGGTATCCAGTCACACAAACATTTCATGGTTTAATTACTGATGCTACTGTTGGTGGATCTTTGGGTGTCTCCATTTTGGGGATATCGTGAACAGTGCTGCTATGAACATTCACGTGCACAAGTTTCTCTAGGGCGTATACCCAGCATGGAATGCAACAGCTTCTTGATCAGGACAGTGGGTGAGAGGTCCCAGCTGTTGGCTTCCCAGAGGCTGTTTCTGCACAAAAATGCAGTGCAGTATTTATTGCTCCTCTTTGGGCATGAAAGAGGCTCCCACAATTGCTGCATGCCTAGATACGCATTCTCAAATCTAAGAGGCAGAGAGCCGCTTAATGTGGATGCAACCAGAATATTTACCTAATATCCTACCAAAGTTTCTCCCCTCCTAAAGCATCCTTTTCTCAGCTGGAGGGTATAAGATATACGTATAAATGACCCGGATTCTTTTCTGGTTAGAACACCCAGGTTTTCAACCTAAGCAAAGTTCATCGAATCTCCCTTTTTTAGTGGATAGAGATCTGCACTGTCATATTTTAAACTTGAATGGTGGTTCCCCAATAGCAAGACCTTCTATATGGTGCCAAACTTTTAGATAAAAAGTAAAGAGTTCAGCCTTTCATTTGCATGCCTTTGGTTTTCATGGGCCTAGCATATTATGTAAGTAAATGTTTGTCAAATAAGGCTATTCCCAAATAGCCAGATGTTTGACCTCCTATGGACTAAATGTACACGATTAAGTGATATGTTTCCATTTTTATCAAAATGTAAAAACAACCTAAAATACTCTAAATGAGGATCACATTTAAAACTTCATCCTTCAGGGGCGCCTGGGTGGCGCAGTCGGTTGAGCGTCCGACTTCAGCCAGGTCACGATCTCGGGGTCCGTGAGTTCGAGCCCCGCGTCGGGCTCTGGGCTGATGGCTCAGAGCCTGGAGCCTGTTTCCGATTCTGTGTCTCCCTCTTTCTCTGCCCCTCCCCCGTTCATGCTCTGTCTCTCTCTGTCCCACAAATAAATAAACGTTGAAAAAAAAAATTAAAAAAAAAAAAAAAACACAAACTTCATCCTTCATATTATACACACATCTGTAAATAACTTTAAAAATTCACCCAGGAGGGGCTCCTGGATGGCTCAGTCGGTTAAGCGTCCGACTTTGGCTCAGGTCATGATCTCATGGTTGGTGGGTTTGAGCCCCACATCAGGCTCTGTGCTGACAGCTCAGAGGCTGGAGCCTGCTTCAGATTCTGTGTCTCCCTCTCTCTCTGCCCCTCCCCTGCTTGTGCTCTCTCTCTCTCTTTCTCTCAAAAATAAACATTTAAAAGAATTTTAAACAATTCACCCAGGAAACGTTTATTAAACATCTACAATGTTTCAAGCTGTAAATAGCCAGCAAAATAGTTTGTTATTATGCACAGCTTAATTGATTAGAGATCTGTATATCTGATGACATTCTAAGGAAATACATATTCACATTTGCTCATTTTAATCTTTTGAAGAATTTAATGAAATTATTTTAACATAAAGCCAAACATCTACTTATAATTCAGTGTTATTGGAACAATCATAAGATTAAGAAGAACCCTTTGAAAATGTTTTGGTTCTACATATAATGCCCAAGACCTTCACTTTAAAGAAAAAAATAAAAAGCTGACAGTCTTATTCCCATTAACCCAGGTATTGCAAAGTTATGGGCTAAATCTTATTTGCCGAATTTGGGACTAAACATGCAAAAGCTTAGATTATCTAGATTATTTACACAACTCTTGCCCCTGGAGTCCGAACATGCCTCATACAGTTGTGCATGGCAGCTTCATATTTTACTGACAGAATGAAAGTAAAGGAGAAAGATTTAGAAAAGCTACTACTTCACAAAAACCATTGCGAAAAGTTTCTAACATTTTACCACCACCAGTAAAATCAAGCTAGCAAGTTTGTTCTCTGGTCTAGGCAGCAGCGAATTCCCCAGTTTTTACTGGATTTATGTTCTTTACAGTTCTGCCATTGTCTACATAAGCAAGGACATGAGAAGTCACTGCTCTTGAGTAAACCCACATCACTGGACTCAAATTCTAATCTAGACATTGATCAGATTCATTACCTATGAGATTTAGCTTAGGATTCTTTTCTTAAACTGAGTCCTTTTTGAAGGTAAACAAAAAAGAAATGGATATTCTCTGTTTGAATATTATCTTTGCAGACCATGTCTGTCAGTTAAAAAGATTACACCAGGGGTGCCTGGGTGGCTCAGCTGGCTCAGCTGGTTAAGTGTCCGACTTTGGCTCAGGTCATGATCTCACAGTTCATGAGTCCAAGCCCCACATTGTCAGAGCAGAGCCTGCCTCAGATTCCCTGTCTCGCTCTTTCTCTGCCCCTCCCATGCTCGATCTCTCTCTCAAAAATAAATAAGCATTAAAAAAAATTACACCAAAACTACAAACTCATGTTAAGCCTCCCATTCTGTCAGCTGGGGATCCAAACCAAAAGTTTTCAGACAAAACTCGGCAGCCAAATAGACCTGTCAGCTTGTCACATGTCCTGACTTCCATGCTTGTAAATAGATGGACTGACTTGTATTTGAAACTCACTGATACTGCTTAACATGGCGAGAAAATAGTAGACACATACCCTGGTTCATTCAGACTGAATTAAGATCAAATGGAACTAGCATGGTATAGACACTGAACTACTGTTTTCACATGTTAAGCTTATTTGGGTTTTTAGTGATTCACAGATACACATCAGAAGATGTAAAAGAGCATTTAGATATTAAAGAACAAGAATAGCAGTAACATAAAGCAGTTGCTCTTTCTGGTGTTGCTAAAATTCTGAATGTGATCTTTTCCCTTTCCTAGGTCCTGGCTATTGCATGGGAATTGGGCCCCTCATTTCCCAATGCAGGTTCCTGTGGATGGGGATTGGCAGTGCCTGTAACTATTACAACAAGATGTATGGAGAATTCATGAGAGTCTGGATATGTGGAGAGGAAACACTCATTATTAGCAAGTAAGTCTGTTAAGAATCGGAGACATATTTTTAAAACTAAAGCTGCATTTTTTCCTATTAAGTAACAAGCAAACTTATTTTGATATCTTGATCCTTTTGTTTCTAAGGGTACGTTTTTGCTACTGAAATGGAGGTGGGCAATTCCCAGGTGAAAATCTATCACTATATACAAATGAAATAATTGGGTTTTGCCTAACGCCAGAGGTACACAGATAAAGCACTCTAGAAAGGTGGGAAACTATTCAAAATTTCTCTCCAGATGATTTGGGTTTGATAAAACATACTTTAGGGAGAGGCATTATCTTCTCTGCTTTCCTAAGATTTTGCTCTTCTCTCTATAAGTAAGCATTTAAAACAAAACAAAACACCTGAGAGAAAGAAATCAGTACCAATTTGCTAATGTGCTTCTAATAGTAGGCTACTGAGCACCTCTAGCAGGATAAAGAGTAGAAAAAAATGCTATTCAAATGCTCTGATTCTATTTACGACTGTGTGCCAGTATCTCAACTGAGTGATCTTAAAAAAAATCAGGAGGGGCGCCTGGGTGGCTTGGTCGGTTGAGCGTCCGACTTCGGCTCAGGTCATGATCTCATGGTCCGTGAGTTCGAGCCCCGCGTCGGGCTCTGTGCTGACAGCTCAGAGCCTGGAGCCTGCTTCCGATTCTGTGTCTCCCTCTCTCTCCGCCTCTCCCCTGTTCATACTCTGTCTCTCTCTGTCTCAAAAATAAATAAACGTTAAAAAAAAAATCAGGAATATTGCCTATTTAAAAAAAAACGGTTTGTTATATTCTCTGGATAAGTTTAGCATTGAACTCATCCAGGGTTAACCAAATAGGCATCGACTATAGAGAACTAGCTTTGTGAAATACTAGTTTTCGTTTTTACTGATCATAGAACATGGAGAATTTCAAAGAAAGCATATATCACTAGACTTTCATCTATTATTACTAGATATTTAACAATGTTATATGCCAACACTATCTCATTAATGAGTTTTTAGATTCTCTGACAGGGCTTTACCCAGTACTAAGACCAACTAGGGTTTTACCAATGAATTAGAATTATTTGTCCAGATACACAGACTATTGCCCAGAGGTAAGTGAAGCATTTCTGGAAACCACATGGATTTTTTTCAATCCAAGCTGATATACATCATTTCATAAATACCACGGTAATCTTTGAGCCCAATTCTGTGAAACAAATAACTGAAAGAAGGGAGTGGGGGACCGATAATTGTCCTTAGATTTTACTTCTCTTGGGATACTGAGCTCTGGTCAGCCAAATTTAGGTGAATTTGATACATTCTCACTTAAAAAAATTTTTTTTAATGTTTATTTATTTTTGAGGGAGGGAGAGAGAGACAGAACATGAGCAGGGGAGGGGCAGATAGAGAGAGGGAGGCACAGAATCTAAGGCAGGCTCCAGGCTCCGAGCTGTCAGCATAGAGTCCAACATGAGGCTCCAACCCATGAACCGTGAGATATAACCTGAGCCAAAGTTGGACACTTAACCGACTGAGTCACCCAGGCACCCCGATACGTTCTCATTTTAAAAATCCAATACTTTAATCACTTTGGCAACTGAATACAGTCTCAACATGTCCTGAGACTGATGGGGGCTTGGGACATTGGCCCATTTGGCCCTGCTCTTGCATCCCTCAGCATAGCCAGTTGCCTTCCAGCGCTACTTGGCAGACAGGTAAAGGGACCTGCAGGATACTTATCCAAAAGGATATCCGTCTACAGCTCAGAATCTAGAGCAGTGGTTCTCACCCTGGCTGCACAGGGAGCTTATAAAAACCCCAAGGCCCAGGCCACACCCCAGCTTTCAGAATCTCTGGGGGTGGGACCCAGGCACCAGTAGTGTTCAGAGCTCCCCAAGTCATTCCAGTGTGCTGCGGAGCCTGAGACGGGAGAGCAGGTAAGCTGCCTCCAGCACAAAGGGGTCTCTCCTTGGGGGTAAGGGAGCCAATAAGCAGGGCTGGAGTGCTTTCGTCTTAACATCTTACTCTTTAGTCTAGCTCAGGTGCTGAGCTAGTGTCAGATAAGAACCTGAGTGAAGAATGTGGCAAGGGCCCAGAGGACCAAAACAGAAATGGCTCTTAGATACTACATACTTGGCTCACCAGATACAGTCCTGGAAGCCCAAAGCCATTCCTGAAGTAGGATCCTTGTTACAGTGCAGGGTGGCATCTGACCACTCTGCTGTCTTCATGAGGAAAGTGACTTTAGCAACCCTGACCAACTCAGGTGCTGATTCATGCTCAAGATGCACACACAACCCATCCCGCCCCTCCCCCAGCTCTCCCACTTCTCTTCTTATCCTGTCCTAACCTGCTTTTCACTGGTTGGAGTCTTTGTGTTCTCCTTAATTGCCTCGAGCGCTCAATTTTGTTGTTAAGGGCTGAGCTCCCTGCAGGAATAGGACATGTTTGTCCCCATCTCCTTCCCTCGCCTGCTCTTCAGGTCCCTTCCAGAACTACCCGTGCCTCTTGAAAATACCCCAATTGGACCTCAGAAAGATTTTTATTTTTATTTGAATAGTTTGCCAGGTTTTTTTCTTTTGAAAAGTTTGAGATCTCTAGTCATTACAGCTGACTAGAGATTATGGCCCAACTTTTCCTACCAGCATAGTCTTGAAGTGGTGGGGGCTGCAGAATTTCACGGCGGGGGTGGGGGGTGGGGATCAGGTGGGGGGTGGGGGAGTCAGGCCTGAGTGCTTCCAGGATGTTGCCTGAGCAACTCTGAACTCTGAGGGAAGGTTCATCTGGGCATCCGTAGAAAAAGCACTCACAATTCCCCAGGCAGGTAAGCTCTAAATTAATGAGGGTCTACAGATGTTGCCCATGATACTATATGTTGTGTGTATGTATCAGTTTTTGTAATGAATACAAAAAAAAAGAATGTGGGTGGCATTAATAAAGGGGGTTAGCAATTAACATGCTAATTATGGTCATATAGTAATTAACATACTAATTAGGGTTGTATTTGTGTATCTGTTTTAATCATATGTAAATTTATAGGAAATTCATTAATTTATTCTTTTAACATGCATTTATTGAGAATTTACTATATACTAAGCACTGGATGATCCTAACTTATAATTATTATTGCCCCCCATTCAATCATTAAATATTTATTGAGAACTTAACTATGTACACTGGGTATCATGAGCAAATCAGCCAAAAATTCCTACCATCATAGAGAAATATATTGTTGTATTGTTAATATACCAACAATAAATGAGTGTATCAGTAGGGTGACCAACTGTCTTGGTATGCCTGGAACTAGGGGGTTTTCTGGGATGGGGGACTTTGAATGTTAAAACTGGGACAGTCCCAAGCAAACCAAGATAGTTGCTCACACTATCTTCAGGTAGATATGTGCTATATAGGAAAATAAATTAGGGGACAGCCAGTTGCAGGGATGGAAGTGCAATTATAAATAGGTGGTCTAATTCAGAAGACCTAATTCAGATAGGTCTAATTCAGGCCTAATTAGGCCTGAATTACGCCTAATTCAGAAGACAGCATTTGAATAAAGACTTAAAGGAAGTGAGGGAAGGAGTCATGCAGAGATGTAGAGGAAAACCATTCCAGACAGAAGGAACAGCAAATGCAAACCACTGCGGTGGAAGCCTGTCTGAAATGTTCAAGTAACAACAAGGACACCAGTGTGGCTAGTGGAAGAATAGTGGAGATGACACTAGAAAGGTATCAGGACAGTCAATAATATTGGGCCTTGCTGGCCATTGTAACAACTCTGAATTTTACCCTGCAATGAGATGGGAAGCCTTTGAAGAGTTTGAGCAGAAAAGTGACACATCTAACTCATTCATGTTTCAGCAGACTCCTGACTTCTTTACCCACATTCTACCCACATTCTTTGAGACTAGGTGTTAAAGGAACAAGGATGAATATACAGAGGGCAGTTAGACAAGATGATGGTGTCTGGTCCGTGTGAGAGCAGTAGAGGTGGTAAGAAGTAAAATTCTAGGTATATTTTGAAGGCAAAGTCAATAAGGTGCTAAGAGATTGATGTTGGGTGTGAGAATTTAGGTGGTAGCATAGTGTTTTGTCTTGAATACCTAGAAGAATGAGGGTATCATTACCTCAGGTAGGTGGAGTAAGTTTGGGATGGGGAGAAATTGGGATTCCATTTGGGATATTTTGACTTGATATGTGTAGTGTACAGCTGAGTAGGGTGTTGTGAACGAAGGTCTGAGTCTTTTGACCCTCCACCACAGTTAGAAACTAGAAAAGGAGGCTGAGAAAGACAGCCAGAGAAGGGAAAACCAGGAGAGTATGGTGGTCTGAAAGCCACGTGATGAGGGTATATCAGGGAGGATGGAATTGTCAAACATGCCAGATAGCGCTAGGTTAATGGAAGAAGATTTGAGCAACATTTAGCAACATGGGTGACCTTGGCAATTTCAATGGAGTGGTGAGGGCAAAAGTCTCACTGTAGTATAGAATGAGGAGAGAGAATTAGAGGCTACAGGAGGAAGACAACTCTTCCAAGGAGTTTGTCATAAAGGCAGCAGAGAAACGGAACAAAGAAATATAAAGAGATATATAGTCCAAGGAGTTTTTGTTAAGAGAGGAGAAATCACAACATGTGTGTTATGATGGCAATGATGGATTATAAAGCAAAATTGTTGATGGAAGAGAAAGGGGTGTGCTAGGTGAAATGTGAAAGGGGGTACAGGTGACAGGTGGAGTTGGCGTTGAATAGGGACATGAAAGTTCATCTACAGTAAGTTTGAGAAGTTTGAATATGTGAGCACAGATCCTAGTAGTTGGAGCTTGCAGAGATTCTTCTTTTTCCTCAGTGAATAAATAAATACATACATACATACATACATACATACATACATACATACATACATACCTAAGACTGGGGAAGTAGAATGTTTGAGGAGAGAGGAGGCAGGATTTAATAAGTGTGAATGGACTGGGGAAATGTAGTAGAATTGCCAGCTGCGCTAAGGGCCCGCTTGAATTTAACTGGGATTTGTCAGTGTGTGTGTGTGTGTGTGTGTGTGTGTGTGTGTGTGTGTGTGTATACGTGTGCATGTGTGTTTTTTTTTTCCCAGCCACATTCAGCTCCCAGGAACAAGCACAGAGTAAGCTAAGAGTTGGATTTAGCCAGGGGTAAGGTTTTACCAGGGGTAAAAGATTTTACCAGGCAACTATGACAAAGTAAGGAGAGGGTCAAGGGAGTTGAGGATGCATGGAAGAGAGTGATTTTAATGATTGACAACAAAATGTTTTTTCCAACTTTCTATTAAGAAAATGTTTAAATGAATAGGGAAGTTGAAAGAACAGTCTTCCCATTCCTTGCCCCCATGACATTGACCTCTTGAAGAGACCAGGCCAACTGTCTTATAGAATGTGTTTCACATTTCTGAATTTCTCTCTTTACATTATGATGTCGCTTAACATAGTCCTCTACTCCATGTGTTTCTTATAAACTGAAAATTATGAATTTTTTTAGAGAGATAGAGTGCGAGCAGGAGAGGGAGGTGGAAAGAGAAGAGAGAGAGAGAGAGACCCAAGAAAGCTCCACACCCAGCGTGGAGCCTTACACAGTGCTCAATCTCACAACCCTGGGATCATGATATGAGCCGAAATCAAAAGTTGGACCCTCAACCAAGTGAGCCACCCAGACACCCTAAACTGAAAATTATGTCTCAGTTTCATTCAGGTTAAACATTTTTGTAATAATACTTCCTTGGTAGGGCTAGGCACTTCATATTGCATCACATCAGGAGACAAGGAAAAGTTGTCCCACTATTAGGGATGCTAAATGTGATCACTTGGGTAGGGTAGTTACAGTCAGATCTCTCTATTATAAGATTGTTTTCCTCTTGCAGTGACTCCAGTATTTAGCTGGGTATGTGAGGATATTAGAGGGGCAAAGGACAAGGGGAAGGTAATGGGATCAACAGAGACTAAGTCTCAGGCACAAAACAGGTCTATATGGGCAAGTGTTTTTAAATGTTTGGTACCAATTATTCCATTAATTTTCTCCTCCATATTTATTTCTAGTACTCATCACTCTTGAACCTGGCCACAGATGTGTGAGTCCTTTTTTTTTTTTTGAAGGTTGTATTTTTAAGTAATCTCTACACCCAACATGGGTCTTGAACTCACAACCCTGAGATCAAGAGTCGCATGTTCCACCGACTGATCCATCCAGGATCCCCTATGTGAGTCTTTTAAATTCAGAACTGAAAAGTGGCTTCCTCTTCACTACCTAATAACTTATTTCCTGGCTACTTTTCATTTTGAATAGACAATAGGTTTGCCATCTTTGGTGCTGTCTTTTGACTTCAGTCATGTTTAAAGAAGAACAATGAAGGGGAATAGGAGAAACAGGCTTCCAATTATGGAACGAATAAATCACAAGGATGAAAGGTACAGTATAGGGAGTACAGTACTGGTATTGTAATAGCATTGTATGGTGACAGATGGTAGCTACACTGTGGTAAGCACAGCATAATGTATAAATGTGTTGAATCACTGTGTTGTACACCTAAAAACTAATGTAACACTGTGTGTCAACTATACTCAAATAAGGAAGGAAGGAAGGAAGGAAGGAAGGAAGGAAGGAAGGAAGGAAGGAAGGAAATAAATAATGACTCCAGGGGCGCCTTGGTGGCTCAGTCAGTTAAGCGACCGACTTTGGCTCAGGTCATGATCTTGCAGTACGTGAGTTCAAGCCCTGGATCGGACTCTATGCTGACAGCTCGGAGCCTGGAGCCTGCTTCAGATTCTGTGTCTCCCTCTCTCTCTGCCCCTCCCCTGCTCATGCTCTGTCTCTCTGTCTCTCAAAAATAAATAAACGTTAAAAAAAATAAAAAAAGAAATAATGACCCCAGTTACCATGCAATTTACACTACCCTTCTGAGGGTAGTGTCCCTTCTGAGCTTGGGGACCCACCTGGTCTCTCTTCAGTGGTAGGAAATCTTTACTCCCCCAGTCAATATAACATCTCCTTCAACTGGTGTTATAGGCTGGCCCACAAGGCTGGAGCATGGTCTCTGCTATTTTCATGACCACCCTGTGTGCTCTGGGCTGGAGTCTCTAGTTCTTCACCAAACTTTATTTCTCCACTTTCCCAATTTACTCTGGTTATATAAAGCCAACCTACTTTTGAAAAAAGTTTGTTTTAAATTGCTCACCGGCAGCCGGTCACTCTTCACTCTCACTGTGTATCACTTCTGTCTTGACAGCTTTGTCCCTTGCCACGTCGGAGCCTCTGACTCGAAATAACTGAGATGTTGGCGCCCCCTAAAGAACACATTTATTTTTAAACTTAGCTCTTTATTAAGTAATGCACATTTAGTTGGGTTTAAGTTTGGGGTTTCTTGTTTCTTTTTTAAAAATCAATTACTAATTTCTCAAAGTAAGTGGCCATGCTAATGTGGTTAAAGCAGTATATAAAAGCTCTAGGGGTCAGAGCGGAAAGAATAGCGCTCTGCTTTACCTCTAAGCTTAAAGTTCTTACATACAAATTTGTGAATAAAGAATATACAAATTACTTACTTTCTGCTGTACTTACAGAACAAGGTAGGGGAAGGTGAGAGAAGCTAAAGTCCTAAAACCTATTAATAATCTTTTCAGCCCTCTCAAAGCATGACTTCTCTATACAGGAAAAAATTTTAGCTGTTTGTCAGTCAAATTAATTCCCTGGAATACAAAGAGAAGCATCTGTATTTTTGTTTTTATTTTTGTTGCTAGGAACAGAAATACTTGTCCAAACCTTGGGATCACTTGATGAATAATATCTGGAATTAAATCAAGAGAATATTTGACTTAATAGAGAGTGTTTTGGTTTGAAAATAAGATGTTTTTCCTTGAAAGAAATAATCTAGTAGACAATTTATTCATATAATAATTATGTTTTCATTTCCTGACAATGCCATCATTTCAGGGCCTTTCTTTTAAAATTTAAATAGGACTATGGAACCATCACAAATGTGAGGGTTTGGCTAATACTTAGCCCACTACTCAGCCAGAGCACAGTGCCTTTGGCCCAATGTCTTCTTGGGAATGTGTTTTCACAGGCATTAATTGAACAACCTAATTAAGGCACACTCATCCTTCTAGGAGCCAAGTATCAACTTTAAGAAGGAGAGGCAAGTGGTAAGATGGTCACTGCAGCCCAGTGCACATACTATAATCACCACTCCCCATCTTTGAGGGTTATGTGCTCAGAAACACTGCAGAGGAGGAGAATTTGCAGCTGAGAAACAAAATTTCAGTGGAGAAGTGGGGAGGAAGAACCAAAGTTGCAATGAACACATGAAAACTTGTATAAATATTAAGTTCACCAAAAATAATAATGGCGTCTAAAACACTGATGATATTTTACGTATCTTGAATTTGCACAATTGGGCACTATGCTGCTACTTTCTCTTCTCTCTTTCTCTCTCTCCCACACCAGAAAATGCCCAGGTTCTCCCCCCTTGGCAGTATCAGACAGATGTTTATAAATATATTTTGCTTTCTTGCAATAATATTCTCTTCCGATTCCTCTGCTCAAATGTTTAGTCCTAATTTTATGATCTCTGCCTCTGAACTCCTCTCTGGTCTCAGAGACATGGGGTAGCTTATAATCCTTAGGCGAAAAAAACTCTGGGGGGTCTATTTCAACTTACCTAGCAGACCTGGGCAGTTTAGTTCCCAAGACCCAAAGTCAAGGATTATGTCACTTGAGCTCTGCCCGTGATCCCCAGCAGAGCATACACAGGTAGGCTACATGGATACATGGCCTGGCTCCAGTATAGTAAACATGGCCAAAAGTCAGACTAATGACAGTGTACCCTGCCTCAGCTTTCTTCATTGCCTCCCATAGTTGCACCACAGAAAACCTCTACTCCTTCTCTGCTAACCAGTTGGCCCCTCTTTTTAATTCCCAAACCCTGCTCCCCTTTTCTCCCTATCTCCAAGAAAAATGGCTATCAATTTGAGTATACTTCAGTGGAAAATTTTTGAAGTTGCTGAAAATATATATGGAGAGAAGTAAATCTGCTTATGCTGACAATTTACTAAGGGGAATTTGCATTTGGCCGTGTCATCCACATATAAATACCGTGACCTTGTAATCTGAAGAGCCTGTTATCATGCCCCCTCAGAGGAGTCTGGGTAATGTATGTACTTGGAACATGCTTTGTTAGCGTAGGGAGGAAGAGGACAATAAATGAGACTTTGGGGCTAAGCACAGCCTCTGTGGTCCTCTGTGTACTCTGTGTTCTTATTGTCCACTCAGCAGCGCAGGGATGTCTGAGGGCCCCAGGCCTCAGAGGCGGCATGCTCCAGCCTTATGTATGGAAAGGCTGGGCCTTGGACGGAGGTGGCTGACATATGACCTCTCTTTCCTCACTCACTAAACCAGAACCATGTACCCCGTCAGTGAGAATTTTGGGGTCTAGCTGCCTGCACTCCCACCTCCTGCACTGTTTTGTCTGCCTCTTATCCTCACTGTACAGACTTTCTTCCATATCCTTCAGATAATCTCATTTGATTTTTCCAAGTGAGTGGTATTTGTGTCTGGTCTATGCCTACAATGTGATATTGGCATTTATGAAAATAATAGACATACAAGCACCACATGTCCTGCTTATTATCTTCTCTATTCTCCAACAAATACTATCCTGCCTGTCTTCATGTAATGCCCTTTTGCTCAGCATATGAAGGGTAGCCACCTAGTTTATGAGCACGTGCCATGTTGGAGTTCCAGTTTCTGACCCATGTGGTCCGTGGCCTCAGCTGTCACTCAGCCTTTGTCCAGCTAGCCTGTTTCCCTCTGGGCCCTGCATGAACCTCTTTTCCAGCCAAAGCCCCTTGCCATAGGAAGTGCAGTCACCTGTAGTGTTTCTTAATTTCTCTCTTGGCAGATGAAAAATGAATTTATTCCATCCACCCCACAATTCTCAACTTCATAAATTCCCAGCAGACTTCTTTTTCTGAGCACTGAGCCAGGAGTCCTCTCCTCCCCAAATCTGCACTCTGTAGCATTCATCTCAGCTCTCTTCCCTCTCCCTCCCCATGCTGCTTGCTGCAAGTATACCCTGCAGTAAACCCACCTACCATTTATACTGAAGAGCACAATTATCCTCTTATCCTTTATCCTGTTGATTATTAAATGACTTAAATTATCCATTTATCCTTCCAATGCCACAGGATAACTTCTAAGCAGTCTTAACAAAACATCTCAACAAGGTGAGTTGGTCTCTCCCTGCAGAAGAATTCTGTACTGCTATCCTAAGAAGATAATATTCTCCTCATGTGTGCAGGCTTCTAGAACTTCTTCAGCTAGAATTTTATAACATTTCATAACTCTAAGTGCCTCATCATGCCCAAATTGACCCCTGGGATGTGGGGGGAAGGGAGCAGCTCCTAGAAGAAGAAATGGTGGGGAGGGGAGAGGAAGAAGGAACTGCTTTCTCCTTCCTAGTTCCTCCCAGGACTTAAAACTGAGCACAGGTCTGGAAAACAGTGTGGAGGTTCCTCAAAAAATTAAAAATAGATCTACCCTATGACCCAGCAATAGCACTGCTAGCAATTTACCCAAGGGATACAGGAGTACTGATGCATAGGGGCACTTGTATCCCAATGTTCATAGCAGCACTTTCAACAATAGCCAAATTGTGGAAAGAGCCTAAATGTCCATCAACTGATGAATGGATAAAGAAATTGTGGTTTATATACACAATAGAATACTACTTGGCAATGAGAAAGAATGAAATATGGCCTTTAGTAGCAACGTGGATGGAACTGGAGAGTGTGATGCTAAGTGAAATAAGTCATACAGAGAAAGACAGATACCATATGTTTTCACTCTTATGTGGATCCTGAGAAACTTAACAGAAGACCATGGGGGAGGTGAAGAAAAAAAAAAAAGTTAGAGAGGGAGGGAGCCAAACCATAAGAGACTCTTAAAAACTGAGAATAAACTGAGAGTTGATGGGGGGTGGGAGGGAGGAGAAAGTGGGTTATGGGTATTGAGGGCACCTGTTGGGATGAGCACTGGGTGTTGTATGGAAACCAATTTGACAATAAATTTCCTATTTAAAAAAAAAGAAGAAAAAGAAAGGTAGTTTGATTCTGAAAAAAAAAAAAAACTGAGGGTGGGGGGGGGGCGGGGCGGTGGTGCAGAATGGAGGCAAAACAGTGAGGAGGAGCTGAGAAGTTCAGGGAAGCCTGTTGGCAAGGTCCCAGTGCTGCTACCTCAAGGGCTATCTAATGGCTCACCATGTCCTATATCCTGAGAGAACTCTGTGACCCTGGAGACCTTGATGAGTCAGGATGGAATGCAGAGCCCCAGGATAGCTGCTGTCACCACCACAGACAGCTGTCAAGGCCCAGCCCAGCCAGCTAAGCCCAGAGCCTGGAGTGACCAGGAGGTGTCCTTCAAGCCCAGAATGATACCCACCAGAGGGTCCAGGCCTGATTAGAGACTCTGGGGATAGATGGTACAAGGCCAGACTACTGGTTCCAAATGAAGATGACATCAGCAATTCCAGGAACTCTGGATTCCGAGACTCACTCCTGTAGAGGGTGGTGCTGTCTGGAGTGGGGCTGGAGGCTCTCGGGACCCTCTGGTGGAGTGGAGGGCTTGGCTTCTCAAAGCCTTGCAGCTCTGATCCCAGTTGTGGGTAGTATTTTAATGACTTGGAATTAGAAAAGAGGGAAATAAAGAATGGTGTGTGTGTGTGTGTATGTGTGTGTGTGTTCTATCTTTCGTGGTGCTCAAGCAGGGTATCAGGAGGTAGAAGTATTTCGACTGGAGAGGGATGTTCTTCCACTAACAGAAGTGTTTATTCAATACGAATTCTAGAATGCACTGCATTTAGATCAACATGCATTTGCTAAGAGAGTCACCTGGTATCAAAATCATCACGATGAGTTCTCTTAACCCTTACAAATTCACACTAAGGTTTGCTGTCTCTGCAGGTCCTCAAGTATGTTCCATGTAATGAAACACAGTCACTATAGCTCCCGATTCGGCAGCAAACTTGGGTTGCAGTGCATCGGCATGCATGAAAATGGCATCATATTTAACAACAATCCAACCCTCTGGAAAGCTGTTCGACCTTTCTTTACAAAAGGTAATCAGGTGCTGGCTACATTCTGCTCTTTTGTCTAAAAATGTGCCCACTATTTTGGAATTTAAATTTTGTCACTTCACTTATTTTGAAATAATAAGATATGGTAGGAACTGTTCTAAGCACTTGATATTTTAATCCCACAGCAACCCCATGTGGTACACACTCTTATCACCTACATTTTACAAATGGGAAAACTGAAGTTTACATAGGTGAAGTAACTTACCCAAAGGTCCCAATATTAGTAAAGAGTGGCCCAGGAGACAACCCCAGAGCCTGCATTTTTAACCACCACAAATTCTGTTCTTCCTGTTGATAGACAAAGCAATTTCATAGACATGAAGAAGAGATGGAGCTCTACACTTAGGATCACTTCAATTAAGAATTTAGTGTGGAAGGGGTGGCTCAGTCAGTTAGGTGTCCAACTCTTGATTTGGGCTCAGGTCATGATCTCACAGTTTGTGGGGCTGAGTCTCCCCTCAGGCTCCACCCTGACAGCAGGAAGCCTGCTTGGGATTCTCTCTCTCTCTCTCTGTCCCTCTCCACCATCCCTACACCACCCACTGAGTGCTCATGCACATCATGCACGCAAAGGCATGCACACATGCTCATTCTCAAAAATAAATAAACTTTAAGAATAAATAAATAAATAAATAAATAAATAAATAAATAAATAAACTTAAAAAAAAAGAATTTAGTGTGTAGGCACCTAGGTGGCTCAGTTGGTTAAGTGTCTGGAGCCTTGATCTCAGGGTTGTGAGTTCAAGACCCACATTGGGCTCCATGCTGGGCATAGAGCTTATGTTAAAAAAAAAAATTTAGTAAGAATGTAGTGTGTCAGTCACATGTTTGATTTAAACACAGCCAAACAATGTGCTTGCTAGATCACTGACTAACATTCCAGATGTTTTAACAGAAAACAGTTTGTGAATAAAACTTAGAGAATTGTAGAACTAGGAAGGACTGTATATGTCATCTTGTTAAGCCTCTGAATTTTATAGTTGAGAAAATACAGTCCTAGAAAGGTTGCGATTTTTGCCCAGGCAACATAGTAAGTAATAGATAAGCAGAGACCCCACCCCAAGTCTCCTTATCTAGTGATTTTCCCCTTTACTATATCTTGCTGGAAATGAAGAGGTTGGGGAATATACATGACCAGTCTTTGACATCAACATCAAGGAAGATAATCATGTCCTGGAACCATTTTCAGTGATAGAATACGGGGCTAGATAGATTTTATGTCTGACCTTCCACCATCAATATTCTTCCCTCTAGCCAGCCTCTGTAGTGAACCTGGATGCCTCCCATGTGCTGCTGAGATAGGGAGAATCTATGCCTATCCCAGTTAAGCACTGATTCCCTCTACAGAGTTGTCCATCACCAAGACTCGGTACAACTCTATTGTGGACTCCACTGTATTTGTCTCCTATTGCTGCTGTAACAAATTGCCACAAACTTAATGACTTAAAACAACATATCAGTTATCTTATAGTTCTATAGATAAAAAGTTTGACATAGGTCTCAATGGACTAAAATTGAGGCGTTGGCTGGGCTGTGTTTCTGGAAGCTCCAGAGGAGAACCTGTTTCTTTGTCTTTTCCAGCTTCAGAGGCCACCTGCATCCCTTGGCCTGTGGCTCCTTCCTCTGTCTTCAAAGCTAGCAACAGCAGGTTGAGTCCTTTTTATATCACATCTCCTAGACCATCCTTTCATCACATCACTTTCTGATTCTAAAGGCTGCTAGAAAAGGTTCTTTGCTTTTGAGGACCCATGTAATTAGGTTGGGCCCACCCAGATAATCCACAGTAATCTCCCCATCGATTCCTCAACTCGAATCATATGGGCCAAGTCCCTTTTTCCATGTAAGGTGACATATTAATAGGTTCCAGGGATTAGCACCTGAGAAGCTTTAGGGGGCTATTACCCTGCCTATCACTTGTGTTGGGCAGTTCAATACTCTGATACCTTACAAAACTGCAGACTGGATTAATGGAAAGAGTATAGGACTCAGGATTATAAATGGTGGGTCCAAGTCCTAGCTCTGCCACTTTACTAGCTATGTGACCTTGGACAAGTCATTCAACCTCTCTGAGCTTCCGTTTCTTTCTCCACAAAAGGTGATACCACAGAATATTAATTCTAGAGTTATTGTGATGAATAAGTGAAATAATGCTGTAAGACCCTATAGAAATGTGGGGGGTTTTTGTTTGTTTTGTTGAAGTATAGTTGACATACAATATTATACTAGTTTTAGGTATATGACTTAGTGATTCAACAATTATATATGTTATGAAATGCTCCCCACGATAAGTGTAGTCACAATACAAAGATGTGACAATATTATTGACTATATTCCCTATGCTGTACATTATATCTCCATGACTTACTTATTTTATAACTGGAAGTTTGTACCTCTTCATCCCCTTCACCTATTTCACCCATCCCCACCCCCTCTCACTTCTAGCAACCACCAGTTTGTTCTCTGTATTTGGGTCTGTTACTTTTTGTTTGTCTGTTCATTTGTATTGTTCTTTATATTCCATATAAAGTGAAATCATGTGGCATTTGTCTTTTTCTCTCTGACTTACCTCATTTAGCGTAATGCCCTCTAGGTCCATCCATGTTGTTGCAAATGACAAGATTTGAAATGTAAGTTTTATTTTACTTTGCTGTTTGGCCAAGGTGCATTAGGAATATGTGAACTAGTGTTTAGGAGCAATTAACTCTCACATACCAACATGGTTTACCTTGCCATGCAAAAATTAATAGAATTTAAATTTTTTTAACATTTATTCATTTTTTTGACGGAGACAGAGCATGAGTGGGGGAGGGGCAAAGAGAGAGGGAGACACAGAAAGCAAAGCAGGTTCCAGGCTCTGAACTGACAGCACAGAGCCTGACGTGGTGCTCGAACTCATGGACTGTGAGATCATGACCTGAGCTGAAGTCAGACGCTTAACCAACTGAACCACCTAGGTGCCCCAAAAATTAATAGAATTAAAAAAATTTTTTTAATTTTTTTTAATGTTTATTTATTTTTGAGACAGAGAGAGACAGAGTATGAACAGGGGAGGGTCAGAGAGAGGGAGACAGAATCCGAAGCAGGCTCCAGGCTCTGAGCTGTCAGCACAGAGCCCAATGCGGGGCTCGAACTCATGAACCGTGAGATCATGACGTGAGCCAAAGTCGGACGCTTAACCAACTGAGCCACCCAGGCACCCCTAAAAATTGTTTTTAATTAACAGAATTTTCTAAACTCATCCATTTGTTTAACAAACTACTGTGTTCTCATCATTGAACTAGGTGCCCAGAATATGATGTTAGTCAATACATGGTTCATGCCCCCAAGGAATTTATAATGAGGGGGGAGGAGCAGAGTGGCAGATCAATATATCACCAAATATCATCCTAGGTGATGTGTTATGCTAGAGTTGTGTGCGCAGCACCACAGAGCACAGAAAAAATTGGTCCATTAAAGTACACTGGGGGGTCATGGGTGGCTTTTTGAGGAATGGATGCTTATGATAAGTTTTGAAAGAAGGTAAAAGCTACCTAAATTAAGAAAGTTTGATGAGGACACATTCCACAGAAGGAAAGAACAGGATACTCCAAAACAGGGAAGGGTAGATCAGCACTGTATGTCCAGGGAACTGTAAGCAGGCCCTTGTACCTGGCATAGATCCATGTAGGCATGAGGCCCAGGGGAAGGCACTGAACTGAGCTTATTCTGAAAGCTACAGTAAATCATTTAAGATTTTAAGCAGAATGACATGAACATATTTGTGTTTTACAAAAATTCCTCTGGTAGCAGAATGAACGTTTAATTGACAGGAGGCATGACTGTGAACAGTGAAAGATGCTGGGAGCTACTGTAGTGATAAAGGGTGTGCAGAAGGGAAGTCATCAGTGTAAGAGATGTTAAAAGAGTAGAATCTATAGCACTTGGAAAGCAATCAAAACAATCCTTATGACATATTTTTAGATAAGCCCTGTATATAAAAGATCAGATTATCTAATAAAAAACATTACAAAATTCCCCAGATGAAATGCCAAAAATAGAGGCTGAATTGCTTATGAAAAGTTCACTGTTGTGTCTGACATTTTTAATAATCTGTTAGAGTCCCAAGCTCTAAAAGGATGAATCTCCTTTTAGAGTCACACTTCTCGTTAGTTTTCCTGATATAGCAGAAATTTGGGAGTAATTTTGGTATCTAAGTAGTAACATTAAGGAAGGCATTGACCCCCTGGACATATCTATGGAGAAGTAGTGAAGTGCAGCCCAGGCAATGGCCCATCCTGGAGAGATGAAGGTTGAGGGGCAAAAAATAGCCTGTGTTTCCTGAAACTGCCAAGAGAGTTGTCCATAGTGACAGAATTATGCTGATTTCTTGCTCACTTTTGTTTAACCTGGATAAGATTCAGTACTTTTTAGCACATTTAAAAAATTAAAGTTTGGGTACCTGGGTGGCTCAGTCGGTTGAGCATCCGACTCTTGATTTTGGCTCGGGTCATGATCTCACAGTTTGTGAGATCAAGCCCTGCATCGGGCTCTGTGCTGACAGCACGGTGCCTGCTTGGGATTCTCTCCCTTCCTTTCTCTCCGCCCCTCTCCCATTTGCACTCTCTCTCCCAAAATAAATAAATAAACATTTTAAAATACTTAAAAATAAAAATAATGTCTACATCATACCACTGACTATAAGCAATGATATCACATTTTGCTTATATATTTGAAATGTGGCTTTAAGCTCTTGGATGTAGAGGCAAATCAACATCTATCTGGGAGAAAACCACCAGTGATATTTGAAGTCAACTGCTCCACACAAAGGGCTGAGTCATTCAGAAATCATTTGTCTCACTTGTGAATGTGATAATCACCCAAAGAACAACATGCTGACCTTTCGTATCTGCCAAGTATTTCCTACAGTCAGAAAGTATGCTACCAACCCAACCTTCTTTTGTATTTATTTATTTTTTAATTTTTTTAATGTCTATTTTTGAGAGAGAGAGACATACAGACACAGTGTGACTGGGGGAGGGAAGACACATAATGCAAAGCAGACTTCAGGCTCTGAGCTGTCAGCACAGAGCCAAATGCAGGGCCTGAACTCATAAACCATAAGATTGTGACCTGAGCCGAAGTCGGATGCTTAACTGGGCCACCCAGGCACCCCCAACCTTCTTTTTCATCCATAAGTATAAATTTTATGAATCTACAATTGCTTACCAGGCTTCCTTGCTTATTTGCAAAGTCTGCCTGCAGAAGCTTCTGTTGTGCAACTGATTTTTTTTTAATATTTTTAAATTTTATTTTAGAGACAGAGAGTACATGAGTGGGGGGAGGGGCAGAGAGAGACAGAAAGAGAGAAAGAGAGGAGGGGGAAGAATTTCAAACAGGCTCCATGCCCAGCACGGTTCTCAATCCCATGACCCTGGGTTCATGACCGGAGCTGAAAACAAGAGTAGGACACTCAGCTTACTGAGCCACCCAGGAGCCCTTGATTTTTTTTTTTAAGAGAGAATTATGGATACAAATTTCCCCAGGATTTTTCATTGCATTTCAAGGGCTCTGACTTTAACAGCAAGTCTGAATAATAAAAGATATAAATAGGAGATACTACGCATAAAGAAAGCTTGAAGAAACTTAGAGCAAAAGAGACAAAGGGGGGCTTCAAGTGTTAAACTCTCTGACTAGATGACCTACCACCAATATCCACTAGCTGGTAGGCAGAGCCAATCCACACCACCTGTCTTCACTCAACTATTCACCCACTCTTTCATTCACTTATTCATTCATTCATTCATTCATTCCTCTATTTGACCAATATGATTTGAAGGCTACCATGTACTGTGTGGACTTGAAGGACAGTGCTAATAGAAGGCTGTCACTGCTCTTAAAGAAATCCCAGCCAGTGAGGAAGACTGGTGCTTAGCTGTCATGATGTTCGTTGAGTAAAACAAATCTAGAAGTCATTTGAAGAGAAATCAAAATTAAGAGAAGAACACTTTTGGTAATTTATAAGACTAGCATTGTCAACATATAAACCACAATTAACAGGAAGCACTTTAGATCAAATAGTTAAGGTCCAATTGGCATAGTTCTAGAACAGTACCCTGCCACCGTTGAAACATAAAATAAATATCACCCTGGCCAAATCCAAACCTTCCTTAGAGGGAGATATATACAATAAATACGGAAAGCCACTGATTTGTGATTAATGACCACAATACCAAATTTTTCAATTGCAATATCACAAATGATTTGCAATAACATGAAGAAAAGTTTAATTTTGAATATTTTGTTTAAAATAAGGTTTTCGTGCATCCATTCATTTTAAAATTTTTTTAATGTTTATTTATTTATTTTGAGAGAGAGAGAGAGCAAGTGGTAGAGGGGCAGAGAGACAGAGAGAGAGAGAGTCCCAAGCAGGCCACATGCCGTCAGCACAGAGCTCAACGTGGGGCTGGATCTCACAAATCATGAGATTATGACCTGAGCCAAAATCAAGAGTCAGACGTGTAACCGACTGAGCCACCCAGGTTCTCCCATACATTCTTTCATTTATTTTTAACCATGAAGGTGATGCATGCTTGTAGAAAATCAGGAGAATGCAGAAAAGTATTTTAAAAAAGAACATGAAAATTTCAACCTAGTTACTGAAAAAAAATTATGTACAGTTAAACCCTGAACATAAAAGGCCAAAATATCCTGATTATGTATGCCCCCTGAGTTCATGGTGGCTCACTCTCTGATGTGTTCCCCTCAGCTCTGTCTGGCCCTGGACTCGTGCGCATGGTGACAATTTGTGTTGAATCCATCATAACACATCTGGACAGGTTGGAGGAGGTCACCAACGAACTGGGTTACATCGACGTGTTGACCCTCATGAGGCGCATCATGCTAGACACCTCTAACATGCTCTTCCTGGGGATCCCACTGGACGGTATTTGAGAACTGACATTCTGCCTTTTATTGAACATGGAGATGAAGGGGAAAACAGACTCAAGGAAAGATATGCTGTTTTTTACATTGCTCTTATTTAAACATCTCTAAGTTTTCTTAAGATTTTTTTTTTCCTAGTGTGTGCCATGTTCATTTATAAGATAAGTTTCTGTAAGTAGGGGCCATCTCCTCTTTTGATCGCTCTTCATTGCTCTGGGAAATATGATTCTATCCATAGTCAAAACTTAACAAGTGTGACCAGTTCATTTGGTCATTAATATACCCTACCACCAATCAAACTGGTATATTTAACCATTGCCAACCATTCTTTTGGGCGTGCACGTGTGTGCACACACACACACAAATACACACATACACATACATATATACATAAATATACATACACACTCCTCCCTCGAAGCTACTAAGCATGAAAACTTTGACTCTGTCTATAGGATGATAATGGTGCTGGAGCTGCTGCTGCTGCTGCTGGAAATGATGAAAATAGCTACCATTAATTTAATATCTACTATAAAAAGTTGCTCTACACATAGTTTGTCATTTAGCATTTATAAAAACTCTGGAAAGTTGTTTCACTCAAAAAGCTACTCTCTTCACTGTACTTCAGAAACAAATATTAAAACACATACATGGAACTCTATCACCATCAAAAATAAACATTAATCAGTTGGGCTAATTCCATTATGCTGTTGTCCAGCTTAATGTAATTTTTCCTGAATTTCTAGTATATTCATTGATTCATGCATTCATTCAAAAAATATTTGTAAATTGCCTATTTTCTGCCAGGCACTGTTCTAGGTTCTGGGGATAGAGAGGTAAACAAGACAGATAAAGTCCTCGCCTTCAAGGAGCTCACATCTCAGTGCCAATATAAACAGTAAACAAGTAAATATCTAATAATGAATCAGGAAATAATAGGAGTCTTGAAGAAGAAACAGAGCAAGGGGCTAGAAAGTGAAGAAGTAGGTACCATGGCGGAAGCATATGTGGCTATTACAGAGAGGGTTGTCCAGAAAGGCCTGTGCAGAGAGGACACCAGAACATAAGCCTAAATGTTAAGTGAGACCATGAGCCTCATCCAGATTTGAGAGAAGAACATTACAGGCATGAGAACAGGGCCAACTTAAAAAAAAAATTTTGTGTTTTTTTTAATTTATTTTTGAGAGAGAGAGACAGAATGTGAGCGAGGGAGGGGCAGGGAGAGAGGGAGAGACAGAATGTGAAGCAGGCTATAGGCTCTGAGCTGTCAGCACAGAGCCCAACACAGGGCTTGAACTCATGAACTGTGAGACCATGACCTGAGCCAAAGTCAGCCACTTAACCTACTGAGCCACCCAGGCGACCCCGGGGCCTACTTTTAACACTTGCCAAAACCAGCTGAGCTATAACACCTGCTGCCTACTTTGCCACATTTGGACCAGCAGATAAGCTATAAGCCTTCCTTTTCTCTTCTCCAGCTCTGCTTGCCCACGTCCCCTGCTCTTTATACTCCCTTCAAGAGTCATAGACACCTCATCTGACTGTCATTTGGATGGGAGCCCCATTCACTCTATTTTCAGTCACACCCCTTGCCTGATCCATCCCCTCTAATCCCAGCTGGCCTGTCCTACATGCGTCTCTCCTAAGGTTAGGCAAGTGCATATTTTATAAGTCCCTGCTTCATAGTTCCCTGTTAGCCTTGGTTCTTAGGAAGGATGAAGTAAAGGGAATTGTAAACCTAGGGATAGGTTAACCTAGGGATATGGGCTGTGATGCTAGGAACCTGCATAATCCATGCAGAGTTATGTTTGTTCCTCTTCTCCACACACCACCCTTGTTAAACTCTCAATTTGCCTGAGGGAGCCAGTACAACAAAGAGGAAGGAACATTGCTCTGAGGTCAGATAGAACCGGGCTCCAGCGTAAGGACCTGCCTATCACACTGGATGTATGGTTTTAGGCAAGCTTCCTAGTTTCTATGAACTGCAGTTTCTTCATCTGAAAAAGTGATGACACCCCCCGCCCCCAAACAAGATTGTAAGGATTAAATGAGGTCTCTTTTTTAAAACACTTTGCATGGTGACTGGTATTTAGCGGTTGAAAATAAATCTCTATCCCCTTCTTTTTTGTACAATTTGAAAAAGCAGAGGTTTTCTTTCCCCTAGCATTCAATATAATTAAAGGACATTCATTAAAAGCTGACTATGGGGGCACCTGGGTGGCTCGGTTGAGCATCCCAGTTTGGCTCAGGTCATGATCTCATGGTTGGTGGGTTCGAGCCCCATGTCAGGCTCTGTGCTGACAGCTCAGAGCCTGGAGCCTACTTTGGATTCTGTGTTTCCCTCTCTCTCTCTGCCTCTCCCCCACTCATGCGCTGTCTCTCTCTCTCTCTCTCTCTCTCTCTCTCTCTTTCTCTCTTTCTCTCTCTCTCTCAAAAATAAATAAACATTAAAAAAAAGCTGACTATGCATGAGGCTCAGGGCAAGACATTAGAGATACCAAGATGAATTCTATACTCTGGACCAAAATGTAAACAGGAAAGTGGCATGGCTTTTTGCACTCCCAGGTGCCAGAATTGAGGCCAATGACGGCCATATCTACTCGTGCCCCTCTTATTTCCCATTGTCCAAAAACACAGGAAGGAGTTGGACACTCAGTCAAAGAAGGGCATGTGACATTCTAGGTTAGGTCTCTAACACGAACTTGAAAAGTGGCACATCTCTACTTAATTTTGTTAATTTAGATGCCAAACAGAATAAATTAATGTTTATTTGACTAGTGGCATTCACATGGCTGAAACACCAATGAAAGTGGGGACCTTGCCTAGCTTAGAACCCCAGGCTGATAAAAGACTCTATACAAGGGATCTTCTCTTCTCAAAATACCCTCCTTGGGCTCACATTTTTGCTCAACTACTCTGCTCTTTTGTTTTGTTTTTCCAGAAAGTGCCATTGTGGTTAAAATCCAGGGTTATTTTGATGCGTGGCAAGCTCTCCTTCTCAAACCAGACATCTTCTTTAAGATTTCTTGGCTATACAGAAAATATGAAAAGTCTGTGTAAGTAACACAAGTTTGGAAAACTTATCAGTGAGTTTGGATTGATTTGGGGTTGTGTCCTTGCTATTGTTGGCCTCTTCAGCTAGCTGTCTGCTCTTCAGAGCCCACAAGGGAGCTGTGGATTAAGTTGCTGATGAAACACTTCTTACAGCAATTTGGCTGAGTATGGCCAGACCAAAGAGTAAGAGAAGCCTTTGGCCCAGGCAGCTTTTCAGCAAGGGGGCCAAGTGGGTGGTCTGGGAGCCCCATCTCTGGAAGTAGGACACCACAGTGTATTTTGAGTTGATGAGAAGGGTTGGCTGAACCTACCATTGTTCTCTGTCAAAATTCCCTTTGCATATCTGGAAAAAGGAAACACAAGATCATTTTATAGTCGTGTTACTTCTGAACAAATTTAACAGAATTCAACTTGTAGGAATTGATCGTAGTCTCAAAAGAATTTTTCACAATGACTATAATGAACTTCAATGAAATGTGTGATTTTCTTTTTTTAGTTATATATATTATATCTTTGGGGGATCCTGAAATGGTCATTAAATGGCTTTGCTTTGGTTATAGACTAGGCTAGCTCAAAACTGGACGAGTGCCCAATGGCCTATAGGCCAATCAGTAGGTTTTTAGAGTGTAAGTAGCCAGCCACTAAACACTGCCCTCTCTCACCACCAGTGAAAAGCCCATGGGATCTAGAGGCAGACACACCTGGTTTGTATCCTGTCTCTACTACTTAGTAACTAAACGGCCTTGGGAAGTTATTTAAAGTAAAATATTACCTACGTTCCAGGGTAGGGATATAGGTTAATGAGATCCTATATTTAGGGCAATTAACACAGAGGATGGCACATAGAAGGCACTAAATATGTTCCCCTTCCTTTTGTTCAGATCTTCCCCCACATGTCTCTAACCATCCTAAATTCTCCACCTCTAAAAGTTCCCAAACTTGTTTGAAGCCCCAACTTTATCCTGTTTGTGTATTTAAATTTAATAACAATGTTAGGGAGGAAGCCAACTTGATGTTGCTTTATATAGTTTCATGTGGTTGATGAGTATTAGGTGGGTGATTTAGATGCTTGGGTCTTTATACATTTCATTTAGTTTCCACCAGAGCTTCTTGTGACTAGAATCAGTGAGATAATGGATTCACCTCTTCACTATGGTCAAAGTTGCCAGTGGTCTGAAGAGTCTCTTTTCATAGTTCCTGGTCATTAGTTTAGCTTTGGTTTTGGCCAGCAGGCCATAGAAATATATTGCATGAAATTGTATAATGGTTTCTCATAGTTTTCTATAGAAATTAGCTCAGCAACATTCCCTCTCTATGTAATATTTGCCAATGGTTAGTGTATTCATCTATATATCCTATGTTCTGGAGCAGTAAAGACCTAGAGAAATCTTTTAATCTTCTCCCCCATCCATGTCCATTACAATAATGCCAGTGCTTTTTTTTAAATTGAGGTATAATTGACATATAACATTATATTACTTTCAGGTATACAACACAAAGACTCAATACCTAGACATCTTAGCTAAATTTGGTTCCTTAACATGGAAGTATAATGAATATGCAATTTAAGGATATTTATGAAGAATTAAGTTTAAATTCAGTTATTAGTGCTAATGGCTTCAACTTAAGCAGATAATTTTATTTAAACAAATAGCAAATGAATGTTTTCCTAGATGTCTTAACCGAGTACAAATAGATTATATTTTCTTTTTTTTTTTCTTTAGCAAGGATTTGAAAGATGCCATGGAAATTCTAATAGAAGAGAAAAGACACAGAATTTCCACAGCAGAGAAACTGGAAGACCGTATGGATTTTGCCACTGAGTTGATTTTTGCTGAGGTACTGACCCAGACTAACCATAATTCCCACGTAACATATGTGTATGACTGTTTGTGTATAGGCTGTGTAAAGATTCCCTCTTGTAATTGTTGCATACTTATGCTTTTAAGTATTTGCTCTAATACTTCTATAATGATAACTCAAACAATCCACTCATTCAACATTTCGGTAAGACTGACCTTTAAGACTGAAACTACATGTGTGCACAATACAAAATATAAAAACGGGGGAGCCCAAAGACAGCAAACACACAGATAATTGGTTAAATTTTTAACCTTTGGCTGAAGATTTTTATGAAAAATGCCCATAGTCAATTACAGAGACATAATATTTATGACTTCATTTTGTTGATGTTTTTTGATCCTAACTGTATCTTCCCCTCCTTTTTTGAAGCTTTGATTCACTTTTCCAATTTTTTCCCCTTCTTCCAATTGTTCAGAAACGTGGTGACCTGACAAAAGAGAATGTGAACCAATGCATACTGGAAATGCTGATCGCAGCACCAGACACCATGTCTGTCTCTGTGTTTTTTATGCTTTTTCTTATTGCAAAGCACCCTAAGGTTGAAGAGGCAATAATGAAGGAAATACAGACTGTCGTTGGTAAGAACTGGTCAAATAATAAAAGAGCTTAGAAAATAATTCCTTCTAAATGTCAGCTTTTTATGTCCTAAGTGTCAGATTTCAAACAAAATATTATAATCCACCCAAAGAACAATAAAAGTAGCCATTTTGCCACACTTTTATTATGCCAGATAGGTTGAAAAGGTAGTTCTTTCTGTGTGTTTTTTTTTTTCATTATAAAAATAATGCATTCTCATTGAAAAAATTTAAATAACAGATATAGAAAAGCAGAAAGTGACATTCCCTGATTCCTCCCACTCTCCTCCCCAGCCTCATTTGCATTCCCCAGGGAAACCACTGTTAATACTTTACTGTGTGTTCTTCAAGGTCTTTCTTAACCTGCACATAAACACATTTGTATGGTTGTATTTGTCTGCTTAATGATACATGGTATCTGCTTAAAGACCAAATACAATGTTCTGCCTACCTTATCAGTGGCAAAAGGCTTTTGTGAGTTCACCCAGGGAAACGGCTGTCATCTATAGCAGTGTTTCTGGGTTTCAAGCAGTCTGTCCACAAATGAACTTACAGTCAGTGGCAGAAGGACAAGGAAAGGATGACAGCAAAGGCAGGAGACTGATCAGCTTCCCTCTCCCCCGAAATCCAGTGATGTTGGACCCTTCCTCTCCCTGCTCTCTCCTCCTCCAC
This sequence comes from Lynx canadensis, assembly GCF_007474595.2. Lineage (NCBI taxonomy): Eukaryota > Metazoa > Chordata > Mammalia > Carnivora > Felidae > Lynx > Lynx canadensis. The sequence goes on from NC_044308.2 coordinate 52,735,204, forward strand.
CAGGTCCCTGCTCAGCTCTTCCCTACACTAGTCTTCCCTGCTCTGCTTTTGCTTAAGCATCATTCTGCTCATTGATCCTGACACCACCACCCTTCCACAGAAACAGTGTCACATTTGAAAGAAGTCAGAATTGCTTTCTGGGGAAAAAACAGAATTCCTGGGGCACTTATGTGGCTCAGTTGGTTAAGCCTCCAACTCTTGATTCTGGTTCAGGTCATGATCTTGCAGTTTGTGGAATTGAGCCCCACAATGCAGAGCCTGCTTGGGATTCTCTCTCTCCCTCTCTCGGCCCTCCCCCCTCAAACAAACAAACAGACAAACAAACAGACAGACAAACAAACAAACAACAACAGAATTCCTTGTTTGGAATGTCCTTTGCATGGATGATCTTTTAAATAACACATTTCTGACATATGTAAAGAAGTATCAGTAATGACACTTTTCTCTCTTGACCTTAAGCGATTCCTGTGAAGCAACTTATTTGGTTGTAGAGAGGCACCATCTTTTTAAAGCCATTTGAGTGCTGCTTGAAATAGTTGACAGTAAGGGGAAATTTCATAAAGCGTTAAATTTGTGAAATAAGGGGTCTACAGATGCATTGTAGTAGGTGGGAAATTGCCTGGGAAGATAGGTAACAGGAAGCCAGAATAACATCCAAGCTCCAAATTCCGGAATGGTTTCTCACATGCCCCCTGTCAGGTTATGGGTTCTGGGTCAGGTGAAGTGGCACAACAGTGAATAAGCTACAGCTTTCCTACACTTGTGGGGCTCACAGGCTGGCAGGAGAAAGAGAACTTAACAAGCAAGCCCAGTGGACTAAAGAGAGAGCCATAGAATGATGGAGTTCAGGCGACAAGGGGCAAACTGCTCTTGAAACCATGAGCCTTTAATTCAACTTCCTTGAGATGTGAAAAGTGCTTGTGCCTCATGATGTCCCCCTGACGCTTCAACAAACCTCAGCAAAGATGGGAAACAGCTGAACCATTTGTACATGTGTTCGTGTTCCCTCTAGACACACTCACATAGTAATTACTTCCTAGGGAATGCCTTTGGTTACCTTCTCTGTCATCTTCCTTTCTACTTCTCCACCCCAGATAAATGTACCCCATTAGACCCTGGAGGGTACAAAGAGCCAGAGGCAAGGGGCAGGGCAGTTAGAGTTCTCTGACCAAAAGAGACCTTTCCTGAATGGTGTAGCTGTATAGGACAGAGAGCTGCCTCAGGACCCTGGGCTGATTTTGATTCTGTAAAAGTGGTAACCCATTTGAGGACACTCTGAAGCTTTGCCAGTTTGGGGAGTAATCTAAGCCTCTCTGACCAGTGTCAGGCCAATCTGAAACAGTGGGAGTATCTGTCAATCCCCAGCACAGCCAGAGCTCAGCTGAGGCACCTATTTTGCTGTGGCAGGGAGAAGGGTTCTGTACCACAATAGATTGTTCTTGATCAGATGGGAAGAGGAACTATCAGTTTTGTGTTCCAGGCAGATGACTGCACAGGTAACCAGAGGAGAAAATGTCATTGAAACTGATTAAATTCACCACCTCACTTTGACTAGAGAAGGAGTGAATGTCCCCTAGAATTTAGAGTAGGAGACAAAATTTGAGGACCTCAGAGGCCAGGCAGACAAATGTTTGAAGCAGACTGTGTAGGTCTACATAAAACTGAAGGTAAGGGCACCTGGGTGGCTCAGTGGGTTAGGCATCCAACTCAATATCAGCTCAGGTCATGATCTCATGGTTGTGGAATGGAGCCCTGCATTGGGGCTGACAGCTCAGAGCCTCTCTCCTCTCTCTCTGTCCCTCCCCCAACTGTGCGCTCTTAAAATAAATAAAAATTTTAAAATACTGCAGGTATATACCCCTCTAAAGGTTTATTGGTCACTCAAGTTCAGTCTGTCATTGCCATGTGGGTATATGAGACCAGTATAACCAGGTTTCCTGATTTTTCTAGAAATCCAGGCTTTTCTATGAAATCTCCTAGGTTTTATAGTAATTGGCCTCAAATATGAATTTTTATAAAGTACTCTGTGAACCAAACATGACATATTTGGCCCAAGCCATTTTTGCCGATTTGCATTAGAATTATGGAAAGAAATTTGGGGCACGTGGGTGGTTCAGTCAGTTAAGCATCCAACTTCTGCTTAGGTCATGATCTCATGGTTCATGAGTTCGAGCCCCACGTTGGGCTCTGGGCTGACAGCTCGGAGCCTGGAGCCCGCTTCAGATTCTGTGTCTCCCTCACTCCCTGACCTTCCCCTGCTCATGCTCTGTCTCTTTATCTCTCTCAAAAATAAATAAACATTTAAAAAATTATTTAAAAAAGAATTATAGAAAGAATTTTTTTTTCAACCAGGAGCAAACTATTCTGTGGAAACTATGGGAGTTTAAATGCCCAACACATATTGAAACTATCATTAACTCCTTGTCCTGTTTATCTGCTCCCACAGGTGAAAGAGAAATAAGGATTGACGATATGCAAAAATTAAAAGTGGTGGAAAACTTTATCTATGAAAGCATGCGGTACCAGCCTGTTGTGAACTTGGTCATGCGCAAAGCCTTACAGGATGATGTCATAGATGGCTATCCAGTGAAAAAGGGGACTAACATTATCCTGAATATTGGAAGAATGCATAGACTTGAGTTTTTCCCCAAGCCCAATGAATTTACTCTTGAAAACTTTGCAAAGAATGTAAGAACTCTTCCTTAAAACTGAGTGTGCCACTCCTAAAAATGTCAATCGCTAAATCCTTTCTGGTTCTGTTTGTACCCTGTACATTTCATCCTATTTATTGTTCCCCTGTATTGCCTCACCAGAAGCACACGAGTTTCCCCTACCTTAGAACATGCCTACCATATTCATCCTTAAGCCAAAGATGCTGGGTCACCAGTTCTGAGAAGTATCCACATGTAGCCACACAATGGGTCAAAACTTGAAAAATCCAGGCCCTTAATTTGGCTACAATGAAGCAAATTTTGTTTAACCCAAACAACCTTGTCCATTTCAACCTGTCCCTTTGTAATTACGTAGATTCAGCTCTCGCACCAACTAAGCAAAGGAAAGCCCCTTGTGCCTCAGTTGGAAATTGAATGAGACTAAAAGATTTAGCTTTTGCAGTCTGCCTTTGGTTCACCAAATGGCCCCATGAACAGTAGTTCCCATTCTAAATAGAACTCAGTAATTAGAAGAGCTTCACCTTTCACTGAAGGAAACTGTAGATTCTGCTTCTATTATGTCCAGTTTTAGGCAATGATGTTTATTAATCTAAATTATCCAGATATTTCCCTCACTGCCCTCTTTTTCCATTTGCATATGATGTAGAAATGTGATCTTAATTAATCCAGTTTTCTAGGTCATTCTGTTTCTATGTGAACAACCCATGCTATGTTGACAATTGGTCAACAAAAACTCATTAAGCATATACTAAATGTCAGGTACTATGTAAGTACAGATGTGAACAAGACAGACAGACGTGATATCCATTAATTTTTTGCATAACTAAAAATATTTAGGTGCTTGGCACTAATAGGCCAGGGATCAACATCTTTGCACAAAAACAATCTTTGTCTTGGTGACATGCAGAAGAGTAGTAAAGCTGTGACCATCCCTCAGAGATAGTTGAGTATGCTAACACTGGCTGTAATAAGAGTGTGCGTAATTGCTTTACCCCAGGACATTAACATAAAGAGCAAAAGTGGGGACTGTCCAAGGCTGGGTGTATGTCACAGAGGGTGAATCACATTGGATGGAGAAAAGAGCTTACTTGAGTTACAGTCACTCATCGTTTAGACCCTGAAATAGCATTCTGACTGATTAGTGTTTTCAGGGTGAATCAAACAGAGACTGCATAACTCTAGCCTTTAATACTCTGGCTAACTGTCTGATCATTTTCATAGGTTCCTTACAGGTATTTTCAGCCATTTGGTTTTGGGCCCCGTAGCTGTGCAGGAAAGTACATCGCCATGGTGATGCTGAAAGTCATCCTGGTTACACTTCTGAGACGATTCCACGTGCAGACTTTGCAAGGAGAGTGTATTGAAAATATGCAGAAAAAACACGGCTTGTCCTTACACCCAGATGAGACTGGCAACTTGCTGGAAATGGTTTTTACCCCAAGACATTCAGAAAAGTGCCTCAAACACTAAAGAAGGTTGATCAGTACCTACTCTGGAGCATTTCTCATCAGTAGTTCACATGGAAATCACCCGTCTTTACCAGGTAGTATCATCCTCACAGTGGACATTTGGTGGCCTGTGCCATTTTATAGGCATACCTCATATGGGCTGTCAGCAAGCCAGGAAACATTGGTTGTCTGTTCTTGTCCAAACCATAGAAACAGACTTCCAAAGAAAATAGAGGCCAACAGTTTGCAGGGGAAATGGTCAATTCCACAAAACAGGCTTTGAAAAAGATAGGCCATGAGCAAAACTTATGTCCTCCTTCCCACAAAATCCCCACTGCCCTGCCCCAAGAACATTTTAATGTCTGGGGCGGAAGCACTCAAGTCCATTAGAAAGACCAGGCTGGTGTCTGGGTATTTAGGGCCAAACATACCTGCTAATGTGAATAAAAGTGTTTTGATTTAGTTTTTAGTGGTAGGGTCTACAACATTCATATTCTTTGGAGAAATGCTTACAAATTCAGTATTTGACTTTTCCTATGAATTATTCAATTAACTCTTGATTATCCACAGGTGACTTGTCTGTGGAAAAAGTTAAATAGGAGACTCTCCTTTCCCAGTCTCTCAGTTCATGCCTCAGCCAATTACCTCCACTACAATAGATATCAATTTGGGTGATACAAAGTAATTTAGTAATAGCGTAAGTAAAATATAATTAGGACCACCCATCTGTTATAGGGGGAAAAAAATCACACAATGCATTTCAAATTCAAATAAAAATTATTTTCTTCATGTTTGCATCCTTGCTTGGCTCCATTAGTGCTAACCAAGAGACAAATTTAAATAATGGCATCTATTAACTCTTATAACAGCCCCCAGTGATTTGAGGCAGGAAAAGTCCTCTATATCTACATCTAATTCTCCAACCCAGTGGGCTCAAACCCATTCCATCCTCTTTCTCCCTCAACAGTCTCCCCTTCTCTTTCTTTCCATGATCCCAAAGTCAATAGCAACAGATCAGTGGAGAATATGGTCAGGGTAGAACCCCTGCAATCATCTTTTATCCTACTTCGGATTTAATAGTTATCTTAGAGATTTAACAGCTATTGAGTTTATTGAATCATTACACATAGCCATGGATAAAATGCACACCTTATAATTAGCTCTTTAGAGAATCAAGTAGATCAGTTAATTTTCCAAATACCACTTTACTTGTGTTATATAGCCAATATGATTCTATCTGCTGAATGCCATTTAAAAATTAAAAATCGGGGCGCCTGGGTGGCGCAGTCGGTTAAGCGTCCGACTTCAGCCAGGTCACGATCTCGCGGTCCGTGAGTTCGAGCCCCGCGTCAGGCTCTGGGCTGATGGCTCGGAGCCTGGAGCCTGTTTCCGATTCTGTGTCTCCCTCTCTCTCTGCCCCTCCCCCGTTCATGCTCTGTCTCTCTCTGTCCCAAAAATAAATAAAAACGTTGGAAAAAAACAAAAAAATAAAAATTAAAAATCATTTGCAAAAATTAAGCTCATTACCATTGAGTCAACCACCATCTCCACATTTGAATATTCTCTTCATCCTCCTGTTTGGCAATAAAATAACAACTGAGTATAAAATGAGAGTGTAAGCTCCTTGAGAGCAGCTCTTTTCTTTCTCTTATAATCCATCCCAATCCCCCATTCTGACTCCCCAGAAGGAAGGATAGCACTGAATAGACACTCTTGCTCATAGAACCCCTAACTGACACCGGAATCCAACTAAAGAGAAGGCAGGTATTCTAAGATTTCAAGGATAGGTAATAGTAAAGAGGAAAATATTTGAACTTGGAATTATTTGGATCCATATGGCCTCAACATACACATAAATATGCCTATGTACTTGGATATATCCACAGTTGGGTCTGGACAATCATCCAAATAGTTCAGTCCCCTGAAATAACGGCCAGGATTTTAGATTTTAATGTATCTAAGTTAATTCTCTTGATGACTGTTAACACATACTTTGCCTCTGGCTGGAGCTTCACAGTAGAGGAAAAGACTTCAGATTAATGTACTTCACCCATCCAGTTCCCTTGGAACATCTATTGTATTTTGTATGTATATATGTATCCAAGGCCTATGTTTACATGATCAAAGTCAAACGGAGGGTTTATATAGTTGTATAGCAATATTGTGGATACAAAAATATTCTGGGGAAAAACTAGGGGTGGGGGTGGGGGCAGGGGAAGAATAGGAAGAGGGCAAATGCTGGTTTGAATGATCCAAGCAAACTCTTTCAGAATCAAATTATCTGGGTAATCATTCAAATTTTCTCTCTGCTTAGCCTGTACCGACAAATCCCATATGTTTGTACAGGCTTGGCCTAAAGTATTTGGAATACCGTTGATTTTTCATTAGGCTTATCAACATATATTTGAAAATCCTGTTTTCTCTTCAGAATTTTGCCTCATTGTCCTGTACTTGTTACTCTTGAATGTGCCGTGGATTCTGTTTTTACTAGTTTTCAAAGAACTGGAGTATATAAATTGTCAGTGAAATGCATGCATTATAAGGGCTCTATTATTGTAAAATTGTGAGGACAATTGTGCCCTCCCATCCTCAGGTGTACTGGACACCCCCCTCGGCCTTTATTGACATCCCACTTTTTCCTACTCCAAGTGGAAAACAATCACATACAGAAAGCCCCACATATCAAGAAATGTCAGTCGGAAGTTGTCACTTTTATTTCTAAACATCACCTTTTGCCTGTCATGGTACTAATATTCTAGTAAGTGTGTGGCCTTTGCCCACTAAAAAGAATACTAGCTGGAACCTCCTCAATCTCCTGTATCAGCTGGGCTTTGTGACTGAATCTCTCATGCATATTTGCAGAAGGATTTGCTAAGTTAAATTTTGTCAAAGTAATAAGTGGAATGGAATTTGTGGTACTTTCAGTTGGACTTAGCTCAAAAAAAGCAAAGTCAGGGCTGAACTCTCCAGGGCTCAACAGATAGGGCGTAGCTGAGTGAACTCCCTCATTTCCTTTCTGCAGCTTTTAACAGATGTTGGCCCATGTCTGGAGAGCCAACGGCCATACCCTATTTCCATCAGGCCAATCAAACAAACAGAATGCATTTACACAAGTCAACCTGGTCAACAAGTCCAGCCCATTAGGGATACTTGGCCCCTTTCTCTTCTCCCAACAAATTATTTTAAAGCATAAAACAAATGGGAATTATCACAAGACTATAATTATAAAAAATATTATAAGAATAACCTTGAGGGACGCCTGGGTAGCTCAGTTGGTGAAATATCCAATTATTGATTTCAGCTTAGGTCAATGATCTCCCAGTTTGTGGGATCAAGCCCCATGTTGGGCTCTGCACTGAGAGCATGGAGCCTACTTGGGATTCTCTCTCTCCCTCTCTCTGCCCTTCCCCTGCTCACACACTCTCTCTCTCTAAAATAAAATAAAAAAAATACTTTAAAAAAAGAATAAGCTTGAATCTAATCATAACCAAAAGCAAATGTTTCACAAACTTCAGTATTTTTATTTACAGTAGCCCCCCTTTATCCATAGCTTCACTTCTGCAGTTTCAGTGACCCATGGTCAATGGCAGTCAGGAAGAAGATGATCCTCCTGACTTACTGTCAGAAAGTCAATAGTAGCCTAATACTAGGTCACAATGCCTGCGTCAATTCACCTCAATCCATCTCACCATGTAGGCATTTTATCATTTCACATCAACATAGTGCAGTTGTGAGTGCAGTACAGGGTGAGTTCAGGGTGAATGCAGTACAAGAAGATATTTTGAGGGAGGCAGGAAGAGACCACATTCACAAACCTTCTATTAAAGTCTATTGTTATAATTGTTATGTTTTATTATTAGCTATTGTTTTAATCTCTTACTGTGTTTAATTTTTAAATTAAACTTTATCATAGGAATGTCTGTACAGGAAGGAAACTGTATGTATAGGGTTTTGGTACAATCCATGGTTTCAGGTATCCCCTGTGGGTCTTAGAACATATTCCTCATGAAAGAGGTGGACTACTGTATTAGTAAAATATTTCCTGCAATGAAGATCTTAAGTTACAAGACATGCAAATTGAGCCTATGACCCAGGTGATTTTTTTTAGGTTCCTTTCAGCTCTGTGACTTATTTATAAGGAGCATTTACAAGGAATCTTGACTCACCCTTTTTGTAAATGTATAGTTGGAGCAAGCTGTTCAATCTCACCATACCTCAGTTTTCTCATCAATCCAATGGGGATAATAATTACTTCATAAAGTTGCCATGAGGATTACAAGGGAAGATTCATGTGAAGCTCTTGGCATAGTGTCTGGTACAGGGCAACCTCTCACTATGCATAGGCATAATAATGATGATGCTCAGTAGTTAGGCTGACTCATGACATTCTCAAACCTTTTCTCATCCAGTAGAGATGGCAGAAGATGTGCCAGATGCTTCCACATCCATTATCTCATTGTAAGCTTCATGACAACTCTCACATTAGTATGATTGCCCCAGTAAGCCCCACATTGTATCCATGAAAACAGAGAGTCAGGGAGTATGGGAGACTTGCTCTCAAATCCACCACTCCTTCCAAAGCCCTTGGCCCCTTCATCAAGCTGCTTCTTTGCAACGGGACTCATTGCTGGAAGGCTGAAGAGGCCAGTCCTGGTTTCTCAGCTCTTCCACCTTGTGATGACAGGTAAACCCCTTTCAAGACTTGTTCAATTCTTGCCTCCTTACCCACAGAATTTGAAGCAGGAAATATCTCAGCTTCTTCATCCATAAAATCGGATGATTCTGCCTTACCCACCCCCCACACAGGTATGTTTGGAGGATCTTTCTCAAAAAAGTAATGCTATAAAAATTCACTTAGTATAAGGTGCGGGATCTAACATGTGGATGCCAACATCTGCCTTAACAGAAAATTATCAGTCCCTAGACTAGTCCCTAACCACTAGGAACACTTCTAGTGTTGCACAATTTCAATTCATTTCAGATGTGGTACTATAGGAAAAAATAAGAGAGTGGAGGACAAAATAGTAACTTACTATAAATACACCATGGGCAAACCAGACCTAATGATGGCCATAAAATCACCTCTATTTTGGCCAAATTCAAAAATGGTAAGAAACTCATTATGATGAACAGCTGTTAAGCAATTTCTTCATTTGGCAAATATTCCTGATATGGATGAAATATTCAGCCACTCTCTCATTATTTCCAAGTAGCCAGGGGTTGGCATGGAGGAGACACAATCAGACACAGGGCACAGAGGCAGCCTCTTCCAAGCCTTAAGCTTGGATGGATAAGTAGCTGAGCACATCGCCCTTTTGCCTCCTTCCCATTCCAGTTAATTGTGAAAGTGTGTTGATTTTTCAGACCAAGAAAACAATAATGACTGCATTTACTTTCTTATTCTATTAAGCCCTTTATCATTCCACTTAATTCTCCCAACAATATTATGAGGCAGGTATTACTCCCATTTTCAGATAAATTCCCCCACCTATCCACTTATATTCCCTTGCTACCTGCTTGCCAGAATTTCTCACTCACACCCACACATACCTCAACACACATGGTCAGTGTCTTAGATTCTCTTGTCAAAACCTGCTCTCAAAAAAATTTTTTATGTCTGCTTTTATCTAATCTGCTTTTTAAAAAGATTTTATTTTTAAGTAATCACCACACCCAATGTGAGACTTGAACTCACAACCCCAAGATCAAGAGTCACATACTCTACCACCTGAGCCAACCAGGCACCCCTCTAATCTGCTTTTTAAATCTACCTAAGTTACAAATGGTAAAGCAAAGCTAAGGCTTGAAATATTATCCTCCATTCCAACATAGGTTTTTGTCCACAGGATTTCCCAAAAGAATTACAGACATCAGCAAGATGGGCTTATGGAAGGAGAGGAGGGAAAAGAAGGTAGAACCTTTGAGAACCCCTTAAAAATGATAGCACCTACTTCACCCACACATGAAGCTGGTCTCACCTAAACAGTGGTATCTAGGTTGTAAGGGGTCCTGAATCAGAATGTCTAGAGGAGCCAGGCAGGTAACATAAATCACATGATTGGGCTAGCTTTAAGTAGAGCTTGTGTAAGAAAAGGGGAATGGGTCCCCTAAAGGTATTCAAGTTCAATGTTCTTAAAACACAGTGCCAGTCAGACCAGTCATCCTTGAGCTGGATCAGGCCCATTGTCTAAGGCCTGTAACATCAATCCTTTCCACATCCATCATTTTATTAGCACTCCCTACCCACCCAGCCATCCAATGAGGAAGACAAGAAGTCTCCACTTCATTGATCAGGAAACTGAAGCACAGGGAGGTCAAGTGGTTTGTCCAATGTCACACAGTAAGGGCCACATCTAGGATCCCCGCCAGGAATCCCAGCTTCAAGTCTAGGAGCTGTTTGAAGTCACCCAGCCCAATGCCCCTTCATAGCTGGGCATCTCCTAAAGATTATCTCAGTGTCCTCTCGCTGATCTGAACCTTGGTGGACCATCTGTAAACACAGATTACACCAGAGGAAGTCTATAGTCATTTCCAATGCTTTCCTTCCAAGTTGCTTCTTTGCTTCATAAACAACACCATTTCGCCTTTATGTCTAAGCTCTAATAAACTGAGCATATTGGTCACTGAAGGGATGATCTGCGCATCCACTGCACATCAACTGCAGAGTACAAGCCTCAAAACACTAATAAGTCTAAATGCTGCCCTAACTACTGCCGCCAGGCCATGGGATATTCATGGAACACATTTCACTCACAGTCACTTTATGCCCTACTGGAACTCACAGGCAAACCAATACATTTACTGAAACAAATAGTTTTTTCCTGAGTGGCCTTGGTTTCATACTCAAACTAATGGATCACTAAGATCAACAGTCCCTCCCTTCCCTCCTAAAATTAATGCTCTATCTGGCATTCCTACCACCCTCCCCAAAGGCAGCTTGCTGCTTTTACTGCTTGTATAGCTCTAGGAAAAACCAAAAACATGCAAGAGAAATGAACTGTCACTTTGGAAAAATCTCTGCCCGCGATAATGCAGGAGTGCCTGACACATCTTTGTGTGTGGTCCTTCAGGCAACTGTGAAGAGCAAAGAGATATTATAAATCATTAAGATGCCACAACTAACAAGTGCTTCTTCCAAGTGCTGACCATGTCCAGCTTATATCATTTAAACCTCACAACAATCATGCAAGAGATTATTCCCCATTTTGCAAATGATAAAGCTGATTCTCGAAGAGTAACTTGCCCACACTCTCTTACCTAGAAATTTGAACGCTCTGACTTATCCCAAAATCTATGATTGTTTCCTGTGTGCTACATCTACTAAAAGTGGGATTTTATCCTTTGTAAAATCAAATATAGTAAGTTTTCATTGGTATAAGTATTAACATTGGGGGATGGGGTGGCAGAAAATGAGGTCTTGAGAATACTGATGAATTTTTGCCCCTATCTGAGCCCTGGCCAGCCATGTTACCATGGGGATAATTCCAAAAACAACGAGGGGGGGACTTGTCCTGTCTCTCCAACCACCAGTCAATAGTGGGTCAAACCAGTTAAATTAATTTGGCTCTATTAAGGAATCAAAGTAAATTGATAGATATATTTTTTCTAGCCATCCATATTTTCTTCATCTTAGTGCCTGGCACACAGCATGAACTATATTTTCAGATGACACACTTCCTGCTAGGCACCCTCTGCAGCCTTTATGACCATGTTCCCTGTAAGACCACTCAGTTTAGGAGCATTTAACAAGAGCAGATCAAGAAAAAGCTCTTGGAATAACCTGCTTTTTACTCAGCTTTAGGAAGATGTACACTCAATGCTGATGCCTTCCCAAAGCTCCTAGTTATTTATGACACAAATTCAGATAATTTAAAAGTGGCCATAAAGGCAATCAAAGAAGCTTCCCTCTTTTAATCATACACACACAAAAAGAAAGAAAATAAGTTAATCTACCACCTCTTTCAAAAGCTCTTGCAATGATAGATTATGGAAATAAAAGTGACTTAAGTTCATTTGGATGAAACATTTGCATCTCTTCTTGTTAGGAATTAATCATATCTCAAGGTTTCAGGAGAAATTCATTATATGATTTTCACTATTTTCATAGATTTCATGGAATGTGGAGCAGACACAATCCACCACCTATAAACCTTGAAGGCTTAGAGGTTTACAAACTTTACCTAAGTAAGGCCTCACAGCTCCTAGGCAGCAAGATGAGGAAGATGCTCAGACTCCCGATTTTCAGTCCAGTGCATGCTTACTAAACTCTCATTTTCCTTTCCAGAAGGCTCAGGGTACTCTCTGCCTAGCATGGAGGGCTGTTCCTTGCCTCTGTGGTGGTACCCAAGGATGAGGTCTAAATTTCATTCAGCCTTAGAGGCCACTCCCAGTGCAGGGGACTGCCTGACCTCTGCTCCCAGCCTGGCCCCAGCCCTGCCTTCCTAATGCACAAAGCAAGACTGTGCCTCAGACTAGCTGTGCACAGCAATGGCAGAAATGGAAAAAGACCTCTTTCCCCTTAATGAATGCAGCTGACTGCTTCAATGCTTCATTCCACCAAGGTCTGGATGTGGGCCAGCCTTAGTCTGCTTGGCCCATATTCAAATTGCTTTTCTTTTCACCATGAATTATGGTTCTATTCATTATGGGGGAAATTGGGGAAAATGTATTGGCACATGAGGTTTTCAAGTCATCCTGCATTTCTAAGGGTCTGGCATCAAGCTTGCAGTAAAAACACAGTCATGAGATGCACAGATGGGGGAGACATGAGTTGAAAACTTTTTCTTTATAAAAAAAATTACTATCATCATAAAATACACATAACATAAAATTTACCATCTTAATCATCTTTAATTGTACAGTTCAGTAGTATTAGGTATATTCACACTGTTGTGCAACTATCACCAACATCCATCTCCAGAACTCTTTCATTTTGTAAAACTGAAACTCTATATCCACTTAATGATAACTTCCCATTCTCTCTGCCCCACAGCCCCTGACGACCATCATTCTACTTTGCATCTCTATGAATTTGACTATTCTAGGTACCTCGCATAAATAGAATCCTACAGTGTCTGTCTTTTTGTGACTGGATGCTTTCACTTAGTATAATGTCTTCAATGTTCATCCACGCTGTAGGATATGTCAGACTTTCCTTCCTTTTTAAGGCTGAATAATATACCACTGCATGGATATATCACATTTTGTTTATTCATCTATTGATGGATGTTGGTATCTAGTCTATGGCGTTCAAGTTAAACAAACACAAACATCAGCTTTTTCTTCAATAGAAAAAGGTTTACCTATCTGATTTGAACATTTACCTCGGGGCAGCAGATGTGGAATGACCATGGTGGGGAAATTAGCTTAGTGAAGCTGGAGGGCAAGGAATGAAGAACTTAGAAGGCACTCTGCATACAGGAAAGCAGATGAGAGGATGGCAGTAGGTTGTGTGATGACACAAGGAGGGATTAAAAAAAAAAGTGCTGGCTAACACAGATTAGCCCCCTGGGACCCTCGGAAGCAGCATGTGCCTCAGATTTGACACGTGAGCTCGGACTTCTAGATGTCCAGGCTGTCTACGTGACACAGACAAGTATATGGAAGCTACACCCTCACTATAGTGCTTCCCAAGCATAAAACAGTAAAAATGACATTATTTGAAATCCCAGTTATCCTAAGAGGTCTTGGATAGATTTTGAAAAATTATATGTTTTTCCAATTATTTGTTCCACACAATTTTCCAGGGGTTCTCTTATCTATGCCTGAATTGACATAATCTGAGGGAGACCCTAAAATTATATTGTTAGTTGATGTTTCTAGAAGATTCCATTTGAATTATTTCCCTAAATTTCAAGTTATTAGACACTGTAATGAAAAAGTTTATTAATGTATGCCAATACCAAGAGTATTGTCCTCTGAACACAATTCTAAAGAAAGCTTTCCAAAAATGTTCTGAGCAGTGACAGCATCATTAGATCATCATTAGTATGATCCCCAAGCTGAATATAGATGTTTCGGATGTCTACTGAAAAACAGTCTCATTCCTGTAAATTACATCTTCTTCAGGGGCTTAGTACTGTCTACTTTTTTTAATATTTTCAGGATATTTCCTAACAAGAGGATAATTTTGACACCAGATGACTAGTGTGCCAATTTTTATTTTTCAACTGAGTCAAGTGTCATTAGCTTTGTAGTTGAAATCAAGATAGAAACAGATTAAATTCAGTTACTAAGATCCAAAGCTGAAAATAACCAGAAAACCAGAAAAGATAGGCCCAGAGTTGGCCAATGTCCAGTCCTGCCCTGTCCCAGGAGAGCCAGCTCCTGCTTGTTCCCATTTCTGGACATGTTTTTCTGAATACCACACGTGGATTCTGAGTTTTACACTAAGTATGGTAGAGTTTCATTAAGATGTAGTAGTGTGCTATTTTTCCTCTACTTTTTATTATCTGGTATCATAAATATGTTCCAGTTTAAAGTAGGAAAGCAATAGTTCTGGTGATACTGAGGTACTCAATACCATTCCTCAACGTACATGGCCATCAGCACACACAAATGTATCTTTAATGTGACTGTGACTGTTCTTTTGGTAAATGTGGTGTTGACAAACTAAGTGCTATGAATTTTCCTTTTTGTTCCCTGTATAAACTGTCCATTTGTTAAAAAGTACTATCTCTATTGTAATTATATAGACTGATTTCATCTTCAAGGAATCCAGAAATCAGAATTTACAAACTGGCGCTCATGATGAGATAAACATGGATAGGGAGAGTCAGCATTTAAAAATTTTATAGCACCACGTTATCCAACTACAAGATCAAAGGATTCATCTCAATGAATATTGTAGGAACTGGCTTAGGCATTTCTAATTTCATTTTCTAGTATTTTATCTTATCACATTTTTTTAGGTGTCAGTTCATGATGGGTTGAAAATTAAGAAAAATAATTTGCCCTTCACCACAAAAGCTCTGCTTTAGACCCTATGTGGGGATGAATCAATGTGTACACTTTGTGTGCTCCAAAGGAAATAACAAAAATCCTTTGGAAGCTCTTATTACCCCAGACACTACCAGGGTTGAACATGAGGTCATGTTCATAGCAATATCCACATCCACTGGTTCTAACTCTCACCCCTGCCCCACAGGAACTCCAGCCCCCACATTTCTTTCAGGGCTCCTTAGGTATCCACCACTGGGCCACATCAACTTTTATGTGTCTCTCCAGATTTTCTTGACCCCAGCTTTCCCCAGAACCTCAGCCATTTGCTCAAATGGAAAGTGCCAGAAGCTTCCATCTCCTCATTTCCTGATACTGCTGGCTGTCTCAGCTTCCCCTGGATTGAGGGCTTGGTCCTAGCTCACTCCCCATCATTCATGCCCACAGCCAGAGCCTCAGCAGCCCTGCACCCAGATGCTGGGTCATCCAACCTGACCCATGGGGCTCTG
Organism: Lynx canadensis; assembly: GCF_007474595.2. NCBI lineage: Eukaryota > Metazoa > Chordata > Mammalia > Carnivora > Felidae > Lynx > Lynx canadensis. Next base: position 52,750,771 of record NC_044308.2, read on the forward strand.
GCCCCTTTCACTGTTTCTGGATCCTTTGAAGCACTGTGCTTAGGTATGGGGGTCTGGCTTCCCCAGAAGCTGCTGGAGAAGATCAGTGACCCAGCCTGGAAGTACAAGGGTAAAACAGGAGACAGAAGGGAGCTGGCAGGTAAATTCCTCTACCTCCCTCCCCAGCAAGTTCTAACGCTTTGTGGTTCTGCACATTATAAAAAGCTTTTCCCACACATCCTGCTTTTATTCTTCACTATTACCATCCCCACCTCAGTGGGTTCAGGGAAGATAAGGTTCAGGGACGATAAGATTTGTCCAAATATGCCTCACACATACACACAGGTACAGACCAGTTAGTGCAGAACAAGCCAGTGCCAGCTTAGACTAGGATCTGCACCAAGAGGCTTGAGTAAGGGACATGTAGCCATATGTAAGAAATCCAGTACAGAACTACTCCAGAAGGAGAAGAGATGTTTCCATCAGAAAGAAGGTGTGAGAGGGCTTGTCTTGCCTGACACTGCCTTCTTCCGGAATTAATGACCACTGTCTGAACTCTCAGGCCTTGCACATTTCTGATGGGGTAAATCCTGAGCCTGGGGTGGACCTGACTGACCCTGGGTTCCAGCCCAGCCACAGGCTGGCTAAGTGACCGTGGACCTTGTAGATCTCTGGGCTCAATTCCCTCACACGCATGTGGGTGATAGAAATGCTTTCCTCACAGAGTTGTTCTATGACTCAGAATGCTTTGCAAATTATCACATTGTGCAAAGATTGGTTATTACATCAGATGCCATCTTTAGTGCCCAAAGAAATCCCACATAAGTTGTTGGTTTCGGCTACTTCTCTCTTTCTCCATCCTGAATTTGGTCTTGCCAGTAGGAGGAAGACAAGCTGGATGGAATGCCAAGAAGTACAGCCCAGTTTACTTTCCAAACCATAAGATTCCCATTTTCAGTTAGTGTGAGCCTGGAGACCTCATACAAAGGTGCCAAGGTTTGGCTCAGGGTAGGGAAGAATGCAAGTTATCTGGCCACAGAGGGATGCAGGCCAGAGAGGGGCAATAGGGTTTGTGGAGGAAGTTTAGGGTGAGGAGGTGAGGTCCAAGGAGACCTGACTGAGGGAGATCTTCAAAGGACTTGCAGGTGGAGATCTACGACTAAAGGCCCACTAGAGCCAAGTAATACAATGCCTTGTTTTGCAATTGAGGGAACAGCCCCGGAGAGGACACCTGCCACTCTGGGTAAGTGGCCCTCCTGAGACTAGAACCCAGGTCTCCTGACTCTTGTTCCAACGCTTTCTAAAACTGACATTTACCTCCTCCATGCTGCCTCCACCCTAGATCAAGAGACAAGGTGGACTAGACTTGCCAACACAGCAACCAATTTTAAACAGCCTATCCTAAGACATTTCAATTTGTCAGAGCACAGGTCCCAGTGTGAGGTTTGGGTAACATACCCCCTCTTCCCCACACCAGCAGAAGAGCCCTCGCAGGGCCTCACTCTGATCAAAGACCTCCTATAGCCAGCTGCAGGGATTGCCCTGTTATCCTCATGTCTGCCAGCAGGGGGCAGACACGGAAAAGGTTTGTCAGCTTTGGAGTTTGGCAGCTTCCCCTAGAGGGGAGGGCGGCCTCCCTTGGTTTCCAGCAGGGCCTCTCACCAAATGGGGCTCCCAGACAGGATCCAGTAGTAAAAAGGCCAGTATGATTGGTTTTACTGTCTAGTAAAATGAAAATATTCATAAATGTTCATTTGGTCTATAATTTCGATTCCTTAGTGCCTAAGCTGGCTGGCTCCAGACAAGGCACTTGATTTTAAATCATCACCAGACCACAGAAAAGCTGTGACCTGGGGGAGTTACTCTCTACACTTGACTTCCACATTTGAAAATGAAGGGACGACAAAAAAGATTTTTAAAAATAATTTAAAAAAGAAAAATAAGGGAACCACAGTGCCCACCTTTGGAGTTGTTGATGGGCACAGATTAGAATTTACCTGCCACATAGTAAGCACTCAGGTGTATTAGCCAGCAGCTAATAGTGATGTAACTTTATCAACTTAGCCCTTAAATACTTATTAAGCACTTACTATGCATGAGGCCCTAAGCCAGGTGTTTAGGAGATAGAATAATGAATAAGACACTTCTTCAAAAATATCACAATTATTATCTCTTATCTATTTTATCTTTTTTCTATTATCTTCACAGTAACTCTATAATCTCTTTGATTTCTTTTATTGTCCTTGTTGTAAGGAAGCTCAGTACCAGATCTGAAGACCAACCTGCCGTTTTGTCCCCACTGGCCATCAGATGTGCATTTTTCTTTTTGGTTGGTTCTCACATTCTATTTATATTCTTATTTTACTAAGTCACCATATAAATCTTTGACCTGGCCTGTTCCGTTTAAGGGTGTGGGTTTGCTGCTTTGCTGACAGGAAGCCCTGGTCAGAGAATGGAGCACCCTGGGGAAAGGAGGGTGCCAGCCTGGAAAAAAAAATCCTTATTTACAGGTAAGGAAGTGGCTAATGAGGCCTGAGAGAAAGGGGGATGAAGCAGAAACAGCAACAGTTAAAACACCTCTGAGAAAGACAGGGTCTGGTCTCCTTATAGGAGGGGAAAAAAGTGGGTAACAATACAAAATGCACACCACCCAGGGCCACCTCCTAGTGTGGCAGAGAACAGGGGGAAGGGAAGGCCACCCGAGGTGCACACTAACAAGCACAAGTTTGGGGAAAAGTTCCTTTGTATGCATTTCAGCGGGGAGGCGAAAGGGGTAGACAAGAAGCAATAAGTTTCTCATCAAGAGATAAAGAAGAGTGGGGAGCAGAACTCACTGTCCCTGCAGAACAAAGACCTGAAGGGCTCAGCTCCTCCCACAGCTGAGTCTCCAGACTCCCCAGTGATTGCGAGATGGCCTCAGATCACTGATCCTCCAGGCTCTCCCACCCTCCCCTCCTTCCATGAACCAGGATGCACAGAAGGAGCTAGTTACCACATATGTTAGAAATACAGCAGGGCTGCCATTGGCCTTGCTCAGCACGTGTTGAACAGGCCCGCAGATGGGCCGGCACACTTGACCTGAAGGAAGAAAAGGAACAAAAGCCAAATTGCTGATTGTGGCAAAGAAGAAGCAGACTGGCCCATCTGTTAAGAAAATGTCAGGACCATCCAACTCACAACGTTACTTTTATAAACTAAGCACAGCCCACAAAAAACATGTGTCTCCGTGGGCCAAAAGGTATGGGCTGAAACCATAAATCAGAAACTATCAAAATGCCTATCAAGTATGGAATGGAGAAATGAACTGCATTTTCATACAGCAACAAGAATGAATGAACTTACAAGTACTTACAACAAAATGGGTGAACCTCATAAGCAAAATGTTGAATGGAAGAAGCCAGACACAAAAGAATGCAGACTTTGTGGCTGACTTTGTGGCTGCCTTCACATAAAGAACAAACACAGGCAAAATTGTGGTGACAGAAGTCAGGGCAGTAGCTGTCCTTGAGGGCACTGACTGGAAAGGGGCACAAGTTGGTTTCTGGGGTGCTGGCCATGTTCTTACACGTTTATATGCATATGTGTTCACTCTGAAAATTCATTGAGCTGTGCATTTTTCTATATTAGATTTCAATGAAATATCAGAACAAACAACCACACAAGCAGAACCTGGGGTCATGAGCACAGCAGGTCCCAAGGAGAGCAGTGGACCCTATGGCACCCCACCATGGTGCCAAACAGGAGTACAAGGTGAACAGGCAGTGAGGAGTGACCACCAACCCAGTAGCTGGCTTCTTAGGGTAGTCAGCCAACTCAAGCAGACATCACAACTTGGTCACACTAGAGAGGCTAAGAAGCACCTGGCACCTGCCATTTCATGAGTGCTTGAGTGTGGCAGCAGAGCCAAACTTCCCAGGTTTGAATTCCAGCTCCACCATATGACCCAGTAGTATGACCTTAGGTCAGTGCCTTAAAAACCCAGCGTCTCAGTTTCCATATCTATAAAACAGAGGGGATGACAGGATGAATACATTAAATTTGCAACAGTGCCAAGCACTTTAATCCTCACACCTGCCATATGAAGTAGACTCTAGGATTAAGTGATTTGAGTGGAGCTCCACGCCTAGTAAATGCAAACGGAGATCTGAACCCAAGGTCTGCCTGGTTCCAAAGCCCACAGTGTAAGGCTTCCCAAGAAAAAGAGGGACAGCTCTCACCCAGAAACCACAAATAGGGAAGATGGCCCAAGGAAAATCATTCAAATGCAAGGAAAAATGTAAGACTTTGGAATAAGCAAAGGAGATTACTGGAAAACCTTCCAATGGGATGTTGGAGCCTTTGCATATCTGATTCTATGTGCCTTTCATTACTCTCAAGTTACTTTACAACTCTGAAAATTGCATACAAGGGATAGCAATGCAAAGAATTCTTGTCTGAAGACATGGAAATAAACTCTGCCACTTGCCCACAAAACATAATAAATCAAGTTTCAAGTTCATATATAAAGTTACTTCAACATTCCTTTATCCCTTGCAAATCTGTGGTTCTTTTGACTTCGCCTTTGAACCAGTTACATCTAACCAATTCCCTCCATTAGTGACTTAAATAAAATGTTTGACATGTGTTCACTTTATGTTTGCATGAGAATCATGACTTTCCTTTTTTTTTTTTTTTTTTTTTTAATTCTCTAACACATGGAAAACAGGTTCAGATTTGTGGCCCCAGGATTTCCTGAGGAAGATCCACTCTTTGCTCTACTGAAATCTGCCAGCAGGAGACTAGATTACCCTCAGGGGGTAGGTTTGAAGCCAGGGCCCCAGGTTTGGCCCTGTGCTCTGCTCCCTGGCCAAGGTTGTCAAGGAGAATGGAAGCCTCACTGTACCTTGGAATAAACTCTGGCAATGAAGGCTGAGAGGGGATGGATTCTGGCAAAGCCAGGGCACCCTCCCAAGCTACCTAGTAGCTCAGGGGCCTGCAAAAAAGAAACAAATGGGTCTGACTGGGAGGCAAAACCACTGAAATCTGAACCCTTAGGGGTTTAAGTCTTTCTCTGCCCATTTCCTAGATCTGTAACCTTGACAAATTATTTAAATTCCCCAAGTTTCATTTCTTCCTACTTAAAATGTGGATAATACCACAGTATCTGCCTCACATTCTGTCTGGATGTTGGTTGAGACCTCAGCTAGCTGTTGGCTAGAACATCTCCACATGGCCTCTCCCTGCGGTATATCTGTGTGGCATGGTTTGGGCTTCCACATCATGGTGGTGGGTTACAGTGGTGTGTGTATACATGCATGAGACCTAGACCTGCAGCAGCCACTTTGTAAGGAAGGGAGATACCCCAAAACAAGTTCTGCACACTGAAGATGGCAAAACAGAGCTGGAAAAGAACCTGAACCACTGAATTGATCTAGAGCACTCTACCTCAAACATCCCATTCAGCGAAATAAAATGGATTTTCCATATTGCTTAAACCAGTTTGAACTGAGATTTTCTGCTGTTGCTGCTAAAGGCAGCATCATTGAATCAGGTCTCCATATCTGCCACTCCTCTGGTGGGCTGCACACTCCCGGAAAGACAGCGGGAGCTGGAGTCACCACCAAGGACAACCAAAGTTCTGCTTCCAGCAAATAGCTGCTGCCTCCCAGCCCAGCTGGAGCCTGGGGCCCTGTGTCCATTTATGCCATGAGTCTCTGAGCCATGTTCAGGTGCTTGGCACTTTCATCCGTAAAGGCAAGGAATCAATTCTTGCAATTATCAAGAACTTACACTCAGGGGCGGGTGGGGGAAAGCAGGATAGTTCTGATGTGGGTAACTTTATGGGGTCAAACAAAAAACACCCTAAAAACCCTTCAGATGTGGCTCTGCCACTGACTCCAAGGGACTTGCTTGTCTTAAGCTGTATGTGTGATGACAAGAGATGCTACAAGTGCCCGAGACACATCCCTTTGCACCGTCCAGTGCACTCCAGCCAACTTCAAACTGCCAGCCTATAACACCTGTGCCTGGAGCTCTTTTTCAGAACTGTGGAAAGCCCTTCAGCTCACATGCAAGCAAGTTTCATTAGTGCCCAGAATTAACACCCCAAGGAGCAGCCCTCAGCATATGGTCTGGAAGTTTATGTACAAATGCCCTGGCTCTCTTGCCCTGGGCACAAGCATTCTGAGGTGCGTGTTTGACACTGTTTTTCACAGGACTGAGCTCTGTGATGGCTAGTGTGGCAACACAACCTTTGTTGACTGCCTTCCTTCCCTGAATCACTTTCCTACCGGAGTTCTTAGTCCTTCCCAATTACCTGTGCCCAAATCTTTGTCTCAGCATCTGTTCTGGGGGAGCCCAAACTAAGGCAATGATCACAGGGGACTGGTCAGGGAATGTGGGGAAGGAAGTGGAGGGGAAGTTCCTGAGGGATGAAGTAGCAACCTAACCACAGTCTCCTCTCTATTGGGAAGCACTGGAGGCATAAAACCAAGGCTTTTGAGAATTGCCAACTGGGAGATGAGCCTCCTAAGTTTTCAAGGCCCACTGGTTGATTATGAGTGCTCAGTTGGTAAGGCTCTATCTCTATCTCTATCTCTATCTCTATCTCTATCTCTATCTCTATATCTCTGTGTGTGTGTGTGTGTGTGTGTGTCATGACACTGTTAATGTGGTTCTGATTAGATTCTAATCCTGGCAGCACCCTTGGGTAGCATTTTACACTGACAATCCACTCATCCATTTGGCCCTCATCTCCCTGCAGCTGAGGGAACCTCTCAGCAGTGAGCAGCATCGAGAATGGATCCTCTTTTGTTCTTATCCATTCAATGTGTTTATTTTCAAGATTGCGTTTGTGGAAAGCATTTAAACAGCACCATTTAGAAGAAAACAAAAGTCACCAGATGGAAAAATAGAATAAAAAACATGCACATACAAAAAATCCCCCAAGCAATATAGGCAGGGCAGCGGGAGTTATTGTGCTGCTGTTGTGGATAATGCAGCTGTGTTGGAAAAGCTATCTGCCTTTGACAGCATAGAATTTTCAAGAGAGAATGGGACACAGGTCAATAGATTTCCATGCTGCAGTTCACTTCTTGAGAAAGTTTAACAAACCTTCCTTCTTCCTCCCTCTAGTAAAGACAGAAGAACAGTTACTAGGATTACCGTATATATTGAATTATAAAGTATAGGCAATTCTTTCTTGAAATATGCCTTCCAGCCAGCCCATATCTTATTTGGACAAGCCTTATTTTCAAGAGCCTGAGCAACACCTTTAGCCACAGGCTGGCTGCAAAGCCAGGCTGATAGGAAAGCAAGAGATGGTGGCTGCTTCTGAAGATAAGGCTTACATTACTTTCTGCCTCTTTGAGAAATCCCCCTCACACCCCACTGCCAAACACAACACAATTTTGCCTATACTAGGGGTTGAAAAACTGTACCAATATGCCAAGGGTTGCAGAAAGGCCAACTTGTATTCACAAGTAGACCCTGGTCATTGCTTCTTCCTTGCATTTCGTTGTCCCAATGGCCAACAAAGGGAGAGGAAAGATGGCGGTGTGAATAGGTCCACCAGTCAGGCCTGGTGTTCTAGATCCTGTGAGGATTCTTAACATTAATTTTCCCTGGACTGATATTAACTGGACTCTCATCCTCCCGTGCATAGCCATGCTGAATCCCATGTGTCGGGGGCATCCCTCCATCTGGCCAGAAGAGGAATCCAATCACAGATAGCAGCAGTGGGACATTATATAGCATGGTGGCTCTGGCAGTGGGAGGGAAATATATTGGCTTTGTAGTTAGACAGTCCTGCCCCACCATTTATCAACTGTGTGACACTCAGTAAATTTAACCACTCTGACCTTCGATTTCTCTAGCTGTAAATAGTGGGTCCTACCTGATAGTTAACTTGAAGATTAAAATAATATAAAACACTGATGCCTAACGCATCATGAGCTCTCTATAAATGGCAGCTCCTACTACTACTGTGGGAATCTGGCTGTGGTTTCTAACACTGTGAGCAAGTATGGGCTAATAAGAGCTGTTTCCACAATTGTCATTTTTAGGGGCAGTTAATGTGATTGCAACTGTGGGTCTTCAAGCAGAAGCAGTGATGCTTACTGGAGAACCCAACTGGGATTTCACATTAAGAAAGCAATCCCATTATGTAAAGAATGGCATGGTGGGCTCTGGGTGGATGGTTAGAACAGCTGGAGAGTGTGTGGAAAGCTACCAGAAGGTCCAGCTGCCATCAAGAGGGCCTCCGAGGGGTAGAGCTCATTCGGCCTGACAAGGACAGAGGAGCCAGAGGAAAAGGCAGTCTTGGACAGATAGAACTCTGTGAGCCCTGGAGCAGAACCAGCACATGCAGGTTTCATTAACCACAGAGTCACGAGACAGAGATTTTATAGAGGCCCAGGCAATCTGAGGAGAAAAGAAGTTGAAGACCACAGGCAAAGTCATCTGTTTCTCATATTTGTGCCCTGCCAGGCCAAGTCTCCCTGAGCTCAGCCATGTAGCGTACCCCCTGAAGACTGGTCAGCCCTCCTCCATCACAGCTCTTGTTTCTAAAGCATGAATCTGAAATCTTACTCAGGAATACCAAGCACTTTCCTTTCCATCCTTTCCAGACATGTAGATTGGCCATGCATGGCTTGGAAATACCAACAGTGCCTTAGTAAGAAAATTCTAGAAATGGGATGGATAGACTGTCTGTAAAATAGAGATTTTGGTGGGACTATACGTGATGTGTGAAGAGATGAATAGCAGAATACCCTGGTATGATATTGTGATTTATAGTGAGACACATATTTTAATTATCCCATTTCTGGCACAGAGCTCTTAAAACCCTTGGAATTTCCTAAGTGGTAAGAGAGATAAAAGTGTCTTGATATTTATAACAAACCCCTTTCAACCACACCTGAATTTATGTTAATGAGCTGACGTTTGGAAAGCATTTAGTTTGGGACTGGTTGTCAGGAAAACCAACCACAGGGATAGTAGATTGGAGCTTTCAGTCCCCCCAACCCCGACCTCAGGGGAGGGGCAAAGGGCTGGAGATTGAGTGCCGATGGCCAATGATTTAGTCAGTCGTGCCTATGTAATGAAGCCTCTATAAAAACCAAAAGGGCAAGGTTCAGAGAGCTGCTTGGTTGGTGAACACATGGAAATTTTGGGGAAATGGCACTCCTGAAGAGGGTGTGGAAGTCCATGCCTTTTTCCTATACCATACCCTATGCGTGTCTTTCATCTGGCTGTCGCTGAATTATATCCCTTTATAGAAAACCAGTAATCCAGCAACTATAGTGTTTCTTGATAGCCAGGTGGTCAGAAGCACAGGTGACAATCTGGCCTTGCTGGGGCCGGGAGCATCCTTGTAGGAATGAGCCCTTAACCTGTGGAATCTGATTTATCTCCAGGTGGACAGTGTCAGAATTGAATTAAATTGTAGGACACCCAGCTGGTGTCAGAGAATTGCCAGGTGTCAGAATTTTACTTAGGTAACTTTTCATAACACAATGAATGGCGGTGACCTCCAAAGAGTATCAGACTGGAAAACAAATTTTTTTTTCATTTAGAAGTATGTTTTATTCTGATCCAATAGAAAGATGAGATATATAAAATACTCTGAAACATCCAACATTTTTTTAAACATCCACATTTGCCCCAACAAATAGCATCAATCATTTCCATGTAAATAAGACCATGGTATCAAGACCCAAAGATGTATGATTTGAGAATAAAACAAATACTAAAACCAAAAGTAGAAAATTTTAACTTATTTTTATAAAATAGGATTATCAAAAAAACCTACAGCTAATGAAACACTTTCACCTACAGCTAATGATCCTAAAAACTAGAGTAAACAACATGGAATTTATTTTTTGAACATGAATTTCTCCACATATACTTTGAACTTGGGTTTTACTTTCTAAGGAAAATATTGTCTATTCTTTGTGAGGAAAACTCTGTTTGTTACATTTAATACATAAGTTAAATTATTCCTGTAATATGTAACATATACAAGAGCTATCTTTTAGCTAAGTTGCTCATTTTTTTTAACATATGAAATTTATTGTCAAATTGGTTTCCATACAACACCCAGTGCTCATCCCAAAAGATGCCCTCTTCAATGCCCATCACCTACCCTCCCCTCCCTCCCACCCCCCCATCAGCCTTCAGTTTGTTCTCAGTTTTTAAGAGGCTCTTATGCTTTGGCTCTCCGCCACTCTATCCTCTTTTTTTTTCCTTCCCCTCCCCCATGGGTTTCTGTTAATAGGATCCACATAAGAGTGAAAACATATGGTATCTTTCCTTCTCTGTATGGCTTATTTCACTTAGCATCACACTCTCCAGTTCCATCCATGTTGCTACAAAGGGCCATATTTCATTCTTTCTCATTGCCACATAGTACTCCATTGTGTATATAAACCACAATTTCTTTGTCCATTCATCAGTTGATGGACATTTAGGCTTTTTCCACAATTTGGCTATTGTTGAGAGTGCTGCTATAAACATTGGGGTACAAGTGCCCCTATGCATCAGTACTCCTGTATCCCTTGGGTAAATTCCTAGCAGTGCTACTGCTGGGTCATAGGGTAGGTCTATTTTTAATTTTTTTGAGGAACCTCCACACTGTTTTCCAGAGTGGCTGTACCAGTTTGCATTCCCACCAACAGTGCAAGAGGGTTTCCGTTTTTCCACATCCTCTCCAGCATCTATAGTCTCCTGATTTGTTCATTTTGGCCACTCTGGCTGGTGTGAGGTGATATCTGAGTGTGGTTTTGATTTGTATTTCCCTAATGAGGAGGGATGTTGAGCATCTTTTCATGTGCCTGTTGGCCATCTGGATGTCTTCTTTAGAGAAGTGTCTATTCAGGTTTTCTGCCCATTTCTTCACTGGATTATTTGTTTTTCGGGTGTGGAGTTTGGTGAGCTCTGTACAGATTTTTATCTTCATGAGGTCCCAATAGTTCATTTTTGCTTTTAATTCCCTTGCCTTTGGGGATGTGTCAAGTAAGAAATTGCTGCAGCTGAGGTCAGAGAGGTCTTTTCCTGCTTTCTCCTCTAGGGTTTTGATGGTTTCCTGTCTCACATTCAGGTCCTTTACCCATTTTGAGTTTATTTTTGTGAATGGTGTGAGAAAGTGGTCTAGTTTCATTCTTCTGCATGTTGCTGTCCAGTTCTCCCAGCACCATTTGTTAAAGAGACGGTCTTTTTTCCATTGGATATTCTTTCCTGCTTTGTCAAAGATGAGTTGGCCATCCTTTTATGGGTCCAATTCTGGAGTCTCTATTCTATTCTATTGGTTTATGTGTCTGTTTTTGTGCCAATACCATGCTGTCTTGATGATGACAGCTTTGTAGTAGAGGCTAAAGTCTGGGATTGTGATGCCTCCTGCTTTGGCCTACTTCTTCAAAATTACTTTGGCTATTCGGGGCCTTTTGTGGTTCCATATGAATTTTAGGATTGCTTGTTCTAGCTTTGAGAAGAATGCTGGTGCGATTTTGATTGGGATTGCATTGAATGTGTAGATAGCTTTGGGTAGTATTGACATTTTGACAATATTTATTCTTCCAACCCATGAGCATGGAATGTTTTTCCATTTCTTTATATCTTCTTCAATTTCCTTCATAAACTTTCTATAGTTTTCAGCATACAGATCTTGTACATGTTTGGTTAGATTTATTCCTAGGTATTTTATGCTTCTTGGTGCAATTGTGAATGGGATCAATTTCTTTATTTGTCTTTCTGTTGCTTCATTATTAGTGTATAAGAATGCAACTGATTTCTAGGGGCGCCTGGGTGGCGCAGTCGGTTAAGCGTCCGACTTCAGCCAGGTCACGATCTCGCGGTCCGTGAGTTCGAGCCCCGCGTCAGGCTCTGGGCTGATGGCTCAGAGCCTGGAGCCTGTTTCCGATTCTGTGTCTCCCTCTCTCTCTGCCCCTCCCCCGTTCATGCTCTGTCTCTCTCTGTCCCAAACATAAATAAACGTTGAAAAAAAAAATTTAAGAATGCAACTGATTTCTGTACATTGATTTTGTATCCTGCGACTTTGCTGAATTCATGTATCAGTTCTAGCAGACTTTTGGTGGAGTCTATAGGATTTTCCATGTATAATATCATGTCATCTGCAAAAAGTGAAAGCTTGACTTCATCTTTGCCAATTTTGATGCCTTTGATTTCCTTTTGTTGTCTGATTGCTGATGCTAGCACTTCCAACACTATGTTAAACAACAGTGGTGAGAGTGGACATCCCTGTCGTGTTCCTGATCTCAGGGGGAAAGCTCTCAATTTTTCCCCATTGAGGATGATGTTAGCTGTGGGCTTTTCATAAATGGCTTTTATGATGCTTAAGTATGTTCCTTCTATCCCGACTTTCTCGAGGGTTTTTATTAAGAAAAGATGCTGAATTTTGTCAAATGCTTTTTCTGCATCGATTGACAGGATCATATGGTTCTTATCTTTTCTTTTATTAATGTGATGTATCACGTTGATTGATTTGCGAATGTTGAACCAGCCCTGCAGCCCAGGAATGAATCCCACTTGATCATGGTGAATAATTCTTTTTATATGCTGTTGAATTCGATTTGCTAGTATCTTACTGAGAATTTTTGCATCCATATTCATCAGGGATATTGGCCTGTAGTTCTCTGTTTTTACTGGGTCTCTGTCTGGTTTAGGAATCAAAGTAATACTGGCTTCATAGAATGGGTCTGGAAGTTTTCCTTCCCTTTCTATTTTTTGGAATAGCTTGAGAAGGATTGGTATTATCTCTGCTTTAAATGTATGGTAGAATTCCCCAGGGAAGCCATCTGGTCCTGGACTCTTATTTATTGGGAGATTTTTGATGACTGATTCAATTCTTCACTGGTTATGGGTCTGTTCAAGCTTTCTATTTCCTCCTGATTGAGTTTTGGAAGTGTGTGGGTGTTTAGGAATTTGTCCATTTCTTCCAGGTTGTCCAGTTTGTTGGCATATAGTTTTTCATAGTATTCCCTGATAATTGCTTGTATTTCTGAGGGATTGGTTGTAATAATTCCATTTTCATTCATGATTTTATCTATTTAGGTCATCTCCCTTTTCTTTTTGAGAAGCCTGGCTAGAGGTTTATCAATTTTGTTTATGTTTTCAAAAAACCAACTCTTGGTTTCATTGATCTGTTTTACAGTTTTTTTAGATTCTATATTGTTTATTTCTGCTCTGATCTTTATTATTTCTCTTCTTCTGCTGGGTTTGGGGCGTCTTTACTGCTCAGCTTCTATTTCCTTTAGGTGTGCTGTTAGATTTTGTATTTGGGATTTTTCTTGTTTCTTGAGATAGGCCTGGATTGCAATGTATTTTCCTCTCAGGACTGCCTTCTCTGCATCCCAAAGCATTTGGATTGTTGTATTTTCATTTTTGTTTGTTTCTATATATTTTTTAATCTCTTCTCTAATTGCCTGGTTGACCCATTCATTCTTTAGTAGGTTGTTCTTTAACCTCCATGCTTTTGGAGGTTTCCAGACTTTTTCCTGTGGTTGATTTCAAGCTTCATGGCATTATGGTCCGAAAGTATGCATGGTATGATCTCAATTCTTGTATACTTATGAAGGGCTGTTTTGTGACCCAGTATGTGATCTATCTTGGAGAATGTTCCATGTGCACTCGAGAAGAAAGTATATTCTGTTGCTTTGGGATGCAGAGTTCTAAATATATCTGTCAAGTCCATCTGATCCAATGTATCATTCAGGGCCCTTGTTTCTTTATTGACCATGCGTCTAGATGATCTATCCATTGTTGTAAATGGGGTATTAAAGTCCCCTGCAATTACCACATTCTTGTCAACAAGGTTGCTTATGTTTGTGAGTAATTGTTTTATATATTTTGGGGTTCCCATATTTGGTGTATAGACATTTATAATTGTTAGTTCTTCTTGATGGATAGACCCTGTAATTATTATATAATGTCCTTCTTTATCTCTTGTTACAGCCTTTAATTTGAAGTCTAGTTCGCCTAAGTATGGCTACTCCAGCTTTCTTTTGACTTCCAGTAGCATGATAAATAGCTCTCCATACCCTCACTTTCAACCTGAAAGTGTCCTCAGGTCTAAAATGAGTCTCTTGTAGACAGCAAATAGATGGGTCTTGTTTTTTTATCCATTCTGATACCCTATGTCTTTTGGTTGAGCATTTAGTCCATTTATATTCAGTGTTATTATAGAAAGATAAGGGTTTAGGGTCGTTGTGATGTCTGTAGGTTTCATGCTTGTAGCGATGTCTCTGGTACTTTGTCTCACAGGATCCCCCTTAGGATCTCTTGTAGGGCTGGTTTAGTGGTGATGAATTCCTTCAGTTTTTGTTTGTTTGGGAAGACCTTTATCTCTCCTTCTATTCTAAATGACAGTTTTGCTGGATAAAGGATTCTCCGATGCATATTTTTTTCTGTTCATCACATTGAAGATTTCCTGCCATTCCTTTCTGGCCTGCCAAGTTTCAGTAGAGAGATCCGTCACGAGTCTTATAGGTCTCCCTTTATATGTTAGAGCACGTTTATCCCTAGCTGCTTTCAGAATTTTCTCTTTATCCTTGTATTTTGCCAGTTTCACTATGATATGTCGTGCAAAAGATCGATTCAAGTTATGTCTGAAGGGAGTTCTCTGTGCCTCTTGGATTTCAATGCCTTTTTCCTTCCCCAGATCAGGGAAGTTCTCAGCTATTATTTCTTCAAGTACACCTTCAGCACCTTTCCCTCTCTCTTCCTCCTCTGGAATACCAATTATGTGTAGATTATTTCTCTTTAGTGCGTCACTTAGTTCTCTAATTTTCCCCCCATACTCCTGGATTTTTTTATCTCTCTTTTTCTCAGATTCTTCTTTTTCCATAATTTTATCTTCTAGTTCACCTATTCTCTCCTATGCCTTTTCAATCCGAGCTGTGGTCATCTCCATTTTATTTTGCAGCTCATTAATAGCATTTTTAAGCTCCTCCTGGCTGTTCCTTAGTCCCTTGATCTCTGTAGCAATAGATTCTCTGCTGTCCTTTATACTGTTTTCAAACCCAGTGATTAATTTTATGACTATTATTCTAAATTCACCTTCTGTTATATTGTTTAAATCGTTTTTTGATCAGTTCGTTAGCTGTCGTTATTTCCTGGAGGGTTTTTTGAGGGGAATTCTTCCGTTTCATCATTTTGGATAGTCCCTGGAGTGGTGCAGAACTGCAGGGCACTTCCCCTGTGCTGTCTTGAATAACTTGGGTTGGTGGGTGGGGCCACAGTCAGACCTAATGTCTGCCCCCAGCCCACCACTGGGGCCACAGTCAGACTGGTGTGTACCTTCTCTTCCCCTCTCCTAGGGACGGGATTCACTGTGGGGTTGTGTGGCCCGTTTGGGCTACTTGCACACTGCCAGGCTTGTGGTGCTGGGGATCTGGCCTATTAGCTGGGGTGGATGGGCAAGGTGCACAGGGGCAGGAGGGGCAGGCTCAGCTCACTTTTCCTTCAGTGATCCGCTTCAGGAGGGGCCCTGCAGCACCAGGAGGGAGTAAGACCCGCTGCCCGAGGGATGGATCCACAGAAGCACAGCGTTGGGTGTTTGCGTGGAGCAAGCAAGTTCCCTGGCAGGAACTGGTTCCCTTTGGGATTTTGGCTGGGGGATGGGCGAGGGAGATGGCGCTGGGGAGTGCCTTTGTTCCCCGCCAAGCTGCGCTCTGTTGTCCGGGGCTCAACAACACCCTCCCGTTGTCCTCCAGCCCTCCCATTCTCTGAGCAGATCTGTTAACTTATAACCTTCCAGATGTTAAGTCCTGCTTGCTGTCAGAACACACTCCATCTGGCCCCTCCATTTTTGCAAGCCAGACTCAGGGGCTCTGCTTTGCTGGCAGGCTGCCCCCCACCCCGGCTCCCTCCCGCCAGTCCGTGTAACGCACACTGCCTCTCTGCCCTTCCTACCCTCGTCCCTGGGCCTCTTGTCTACGCTTGGCTCCAGAGAATCCGTTCTGCTAGTCTTCTGGTGATTTTCTGGGTTTTTTAGGCACGTGTGGGTAGAATCTAAGTGATCCGCAGGACGCGGTGAGCCCAGCATCAGCCTACGCCGCCATCTTCCCAGAAACCTCTCCCTGGAAAAAATTTTTGAAATATCCCCACCCAAGTATATTTTGATGTACACCCCCTCCAGGAGCTACGAAGTGCCCAGAGAAGTGCCTAGGCTACCAGAGAGAACTACAGGAGTGGGAAGGATGCCACCATGAATGCCTGCAGGCCAGGAGCTATTTCCAATCCACATATGGTTCACTTATCTTAGTTAAATAAAAAAATTAAAAAATAATTTTGCATTCATTCCACCCAGAGATGTAACTTCACTCCTCCCCACCCTGACACCTTTTCCTCCATCCCGCATGCACACAACACACACAGCAAATACCACATCTTTTTACACAACATAGTGCTGGCTCCTGCCCAGAAGCCACCGTCGGACAGGAGTAAGGCTGCATCCTGAATCTGTTAACCACATTGATCATGACCTTGTCACCATGGAGAGTTTTCTGTACATTTCATAAGCCTCTGCCTTGTTCTATGAATTTGTGGCACAATCAGTTCTGACTAGCAGATTTCCTTAAAAAAAACAAAAGCACAAGGGAAAATCTTTATAAATCTATTATACCCTGGGAGAATAAACTATCTGAAGTCTACTTAACACTTCCATTCCATTGCAGCCAAACAAACCATACCCTTTACAAACTGCTTAATGATTGTGTCCTTGTTACTGCCGTGTACCCCACCTGAAATGAACTTCCCAATCCACAGACATGCTGTTGTGGAATGAACACTTGTTCTGGAGCAGGAAAGGACCAGGTTCAAGCCCTGGCTCATGCTCACTGGGATGTGGGTCTCTTTCCTTATTTAAGAATAAGGATAATTATACCTACCACATAGGGATGTCATGATGTTTAAGTGACGTAACCTCTGGCCCACAGGTTCTACAGTTTAGCAGCCAAGCCATGGAAGGTTCTAAAAGGTGATCTCCTCGCTAAGTCACAATCAAACCAGAGTCAGCTAATTGAATTTAGGGAGTTGAATTGGTATACTGGGCCCCAAGGGTGGGGAGGAGAGCAGCAGAAGGGGCCCATGATGTCATGGGTAGACTAAATTAGCTTTAGACATAATGTGTATACGTGGCAGGGAAGCAGTCCAAGGCATTGTGACCTGGTGAATAACGGACAATAAAGAGATTATAACAAGGATGCTTGTGCCAGTATGTAAGCAAAAAAGAGAAGAAACAAAAGACCTGGGGTTTTCAGAGAGTGATCTGATGAAAAGACTAACAAATGATATTGGGCAAGTACCGAAAATGTGACTTGATGAAGTATTAACTGGGGTTTGTTGGGAGTTTAGGATGTGTGCCCAGATCCTCCCCTCTGGGATTCTCTGCTAGGAGAAGCATCTACATAAGAGAAAATTCTAAGTGTGAAGTAAAATAAAGCTTTTTCCTCCTTCCCCCCCCCCACCATTTCCCGAAAACCTAAAAGGCGGGGACTGTAGCACAGACTTAGAGCACCGTTATACCAGCTCATGAGGGCCAGAAGCCAGTGGGGAGTTCAGACACCCTGCCTCTTGAAGACACAAGCCTTGCCTGCATGCACTTTCCACATATAAGAAATGCAAGAACCCTGGAAACCAAAAATTTGGTGACAAAACTTGACCTGAACTAATGGGAAGTGAACTGAACTGAGTGGCTTAAACAACAGACATTTTCTCACAGGTCTGGAGGCTGGTAAGTCCCAGATCAAGGTGCCAGTGGATTTGGTTCTTGGTCTGGGCCTTCTTCCTGGCTTGTAGGTGACTGCCTTCTCACTATGTCCTCACATGGTGGAGAGAGGAGGCTCTGGGGTCTCTTCCTCCTCCCATAAGAGCACTGATCCTATCAT
This sequence comes from Lynx canadensis, assembly GCF_007474595.2. Taxonomy (NCBI): domain Eukaryota; kingdom Metazoa; phylum Chordata; class Mammalia; order Carnivora; family Felidae; genus Lynx; species Lynx canadensis. The sequence goes on from NC_044308.2 coordinate 52,768,632, forward strand.
GGAGCTCCACCCTTATCACCTCACAGAAACCTAATTACCTCCCGAAGACTCTAGTTCCAAATGCTAGGAATTTTTAAGGGAGACATAAAAACTCAGTCCATAACACAATCTGATCCTAAAGGTTTTTAAATTAGGAATTGTGGTCATGTACCACACCCAGATAATACCGATGTTAACATTTTGGTATCGAATCTAATTTTTAAAATCCACCTGTTATTGGATATTTAGGAAGATGTTTTCAATTTTCCCTATTAAAAAAAATCTGCAAATATTATTTCCTTAAGGAAAAATTCCTAAAAGTAGACTAAACTAAAGGGGCACACATGGTGTAAGGCTTTTGAAACATGCTGCCAAATTACTTTCCAGCATTGTTGGCCAGTATTTAAGAAAGGTTATCAGCACATGAAGTCTTACTGCTACACTACAGCATTATTTTTTATTTATAAAAAACCAGCACATATAGTGTTGTACATCAATTACAATTCAATAATAATAAAAAAGAAAACCAGCATGTGTGTATGATAAAGTACTCATTGAGTACAGAAATGTATACAGCCTTGCTGCCAACTTTCAATCCCTTTCCCCAAAGGAAGGAGGGGAGGAAAGGAGGGAGAGAGTTTGAGGGAGGTCAACCATGTTGCACATATTTTCCTTAAACCTGTCTTAGCCTTTACCAGCTGCCTCCACCAACACTCTCCAATCCTGTGCCTTGAGAGGCCAGGTGAGGATGACGATTCTCACTGTATGCCAAACCTGGCCTTCTCTCAGCTGTTTAATTCCTGGACTTTGCTAATCTTCACTACTCTAAGGCAATTTAAAATTTCCTTTCTGCTACCTATTTTCTTATTTTAGCAGAATTTGACTTCCTCTGGGTATCAGTCCTGACTGAGAAACTAGGACAAAAAAGAACATTAAAATTTGTAAACCCCATTAGATCTCTGACTACCAATGTAATCTACTAGACCTTACCCAAACCAAATGTCTAGGGCCATATTTGAGAAGATGCCTATTGAAAGGCTAGTCTCCTCTGGCTTTAGCAAAGACTTTATCTGTACTCTAAACTAGATCTCTTGGCCTGGGGTATGGGGGAGAGACAGGCCCTATGTTGATGCCCTATGAGTACTACACGATTGGAGTGACAGCCATGGATGGGAGTAGGGGTGTTCCACTAGACCAGGATAAGAGTGGTCCACCACAGCAGTCATTGGTTCTGCCCACCATGGTTCTCACCCTCTGGTTATTCTATCCTCCTGAACCCTCAGCACATTATCATGGAGAGAAGAGGGAAACAACCCCCAAGTGGATTCACTAGAATCCTGCTAGGTAGGTCAGATCAATTCATTTTGGATGACACATTCCCCAGTACCTACTCTGGGGTCATAGAAATGAATCTGACCCAGACAGACACTTCCCAGGAGAGGACAAACCCTCTGATAAGTTTCCTTTTAAAGCTCTTCCCCTTTAAATCATAGTTGCCATTGTACAAAGCCATGTTCTGTAAAAAAAAAAAAAAAAAAAAAATAGGCTCCATGTGATGGAGCAGTTTCTGTAAATTGTAGCCCTTGCAGAGAGAACTCACCAGGCTGTGCAAAATTCCCTGAGATGCTTAAATATCTGGCACTGGAAGAGCAAGTAAACAAGGAGTGGGAAGGAAGGGGCCTCAGACACCCTCTCTGCTTCTTGTATCAGTTCCTGACTCCTAGCATCCTTTTCTGGCCCCTGAACCCCAGCACCCCCATGGTGTGCTGTGATGCTGTCCCTATATCTGTCTGCCCCAGAGTGCCACCATCCACGTAGCTCTATTCCTTCCCTCTCCCCAGCAAAACCCCAGGCCTGAGACTCTGCCACACCTGTCCCCCTAGACTTCTCAGGTTCAAACCTCATTCCTTGGCCCTTATTTCTATCTAGTCTCTAAGACCATTACCTCCCACTGCCTGAGACTCCCTCTCTCACTTACCAAAGATGTTAGGAAGACTGTTGGCTCCATCACACTACTCAGGGTTGTAACACATAAAAGAAAGTTATCAAACCATATTTCCATTTCCTGATTTTCCACAGACTTCATGTGTCTGGCACTATGTTTTCAAGTATTGTGTTTTTCAGGGATATATCTGTCATACAATTGGGATTTGACTGTGCAAAGTAAGATTCCATTATTAACAGAATAATTTGGATCATCAAATGATACATTTTAATGGACACCCAAGTAGCCTACCTTTAGATCTAACTCTAAATGTTTTTATTTTATGAAAATCTATAATAAAAATGGCATAAGACTTAGTATTCAGGCACATCTCTTTGAAATACTTTTAGATTTCTTCCTCACAAATTATTTTTGTATACTTGGGCTATAACTCATGTCAAAGTTTTCCCATAGTCTGAGAAACTTCTACACTCGACAAGTATATTATTAAACACATCAAAATTTAGGTTGAGACTTTTCTTTGGGTAAACATCTTGCAGATGCTACTGAAGGATGTTTCCCAAGTTGTCATGCCCCTAACCCTTAATTAAAAATCCCTCTTAATTAAGAACAAGGAATGAAAATGTTAGATAAGGGTGTTGGCACTGGAATGTGGACCCAGGCAAGGGGCCCAGAAATAGGGATAGAGGCTGCCTTGATATGAACTGAAATTCTCTGACCAGAAAGCCAGGAACAGAAGGTCAAGACATTGTTGATGTCATATCCAGGAGCAGAGGGTGGGCTTAGACACTTGGACATTCCAGCCCAGACTCTGGCCATCCTTACAGATTCCCAAGACATGGGAATACAACAGGACCTCCTTCAGGCCCCGATTCTGCAACTGTATTTTGCAAGGAGGGCCAGAGAGGCCCTGTTTCCAACCAAGGCTCAGCTGAAGACATGTTCCTCTGCAGGGGAAACCAGAGGAGACACACAACCCGTCCTGAAAGTTCTGGGGTCCACCATACTCTCTCTGCCACTGAATACAGACTTCCCTGTCTGTGGCTGAATCTGGCTCCCTAGGCTGTTCCGTGGTGCTGTTTCAGGCAAACGATTAAGTTGCTTTAGGGCCAAGGAACACATTGTGCTCACTGGGAGGCCTAGCATCTCCTAATGGAATCAACCTGGGCCACAACACAGGCTTATTCGCTTTACTTCCTGATCTGTTACCAACTGTGAGACCTTAGGCAAGTTGCTTAACCTCTCTGAAGCCCCCATTTCTTCACCTGTAAAATGCAGATAATACATATGGGGATGTGGTGGGCATATTGAATGCATGCACAAAGAAAAGTATTATGAAAACACCCAGTGCAATTATCAGTCTGGCAATATGTTGATGCTAGCCTTGAGCAGTTTGTATTACTTTCTAAAAATAAAAAAGGCTGCTAAGAAAATTTTATGAGAATTCATCTTTCTACTTGTGTAATTTTCATAAAAACCCTGGAAGTGTTAGCATGTAAACAATGCCAGATACTCATTTTCTTTATAAATATCTATAATTGAAATCAGCTTTACAAAACAGAACAAACCCAAGTAAATTATATGCACGTGATTAATTACAAAATTTTTGTCTCATTAACAAAAGCTTATGTAAATCTGAATTAAGAATGTAAAGAGCATCCTTGAACTTTTTGATCCATTTCTTCAAGCTTAATTGCAAAAATCTTAAGAACCATACAACTATTTCCACTCCCTGAACTAAATCCAATTCAAGAGAGGAGCGAAGAACGAGCCCCAACTCAAGCCCTGGGGATGCCCATGCTTAAAAAGTGGGGGAAGAGTGCTTAAGGTCATTGGTAATCAAAGACACAAATAATAAAAACTCCTAGAATGGCTGAAGTTAAAAAGACTAAAAAGATGTTGAGGAAGATGTGAAGCAACTGGAACCCCCATACATTGCTGGTGGCAGTGTATAATGGTGCAACTCGGGGAAGGTTAGTTTCTTATACAGTTGAACGCGTGCTTCCTGCACATTTATATCCACTAGAAGACTGTACAAGAATATTCATAGCAGTTTTATTCATATTGTTTAAAAACAGAACACAACCCACATTTCTACTCCTAGAAAATGGATAAATGAACTGTGGTATATTTATAAGATGGAATGCTACACAGCAATAAATAGGAACAAACTATTGACACATGATGGATGAATGTCATAGGCATTATGCTAAGCAAAGGAAGCCAGTAATGAAAGATACATATGGTATGAATTTCTTTATGTGAAGTTCTCCAAAAGACAGAATTATAGCGAAAAAAATAAGAAGTGGGTTGGCTCTGGGAGGATGGCCTAAGAAGGGACATGAGGGAACTTTCTGGGGGTGATGGAAGTATTCCATGCTGTCATAAAAATATGTGTGTGTGTATGTATGTGTTCGTTTGTCAAAATATGTCAAATCGTACACTTATGATTTGTACATTTCACTCTAGAAATTTTACTTTAAAAATATCTAAAAACAAATGCTGAACTCTAATTAGTAAGCTTGCTTTTTTCAGTAGCACAAGTTAGCAATTTTGAAACTACTTTCTGTGTATCCCAGACTTGAGAAAATGAGTAAATATATTTAGGGGAATAGGAGCAAGATTTCTACTGTCAGAGAAGAGTTACAATCATGGAAAAGGGGAAGATTAGATATTCTCTGAGGTTATGGATTGGAATTTGAAGTATCTGTATGAACTCATATGGATTTCAGTACATAGAAAAATAGATAAATATACTTCCTAGCTCTGTCCATTGAGAGCACCTAGAAGTGATGACACCCCTATAGCAGTGAGCACATCTTAGGTTCTAAATAATTCTCTCATTCTCCACTAAAATAAACCAGGTCTCTCTGCAGAAAAGTCTTGTATGCCAGGACTGAAGCTTGAAAAGCACAAGATGAATCTGGGACATCCTATTACACCAAAAACTAAGGAGATATTCAATCAGTAGTTGGAAAATCCAAAAGTACCCAGGATCAACTTGAAAGAACTTCCACTGGCCAAATCTGGAAAAACTTGAGCATCATGCATTATATTCCACTAAATAAAATAAAAACCCATGAGACCACACTGTTATAAATACATACATAAGTACATACAAGCAGGGGGAAAGATAAAGCTCTTCCTTATGGAAAAATGCTACCTAATAAATATAGAAGGAATGGTAAAATCAGAAAACCATCAATAGACTATAAGATGAGTTTGACAAGGGTGAAAGTTTGATAATGAACACAATATTCACATATCCTCAAAGTTATTTCCCCACAAAGGGGGAAATGGTAGCTTTATTACTTACCAAGGCAAAATGATAACTTTATGGTGGAGAAATTTGGCAGACACCACCTATTCCAGTTACTACGGCTACCGAACAAACCACCCCCAAACTCAGCACTATTAAACCATCATATGTTATGCTCATGGATTCTGGGGGTTAGGAATTTGGACATGGAACATTGGGGACAGCTTGTCTCTGTTCCATGGTTTTAGGGGCCTCAGCTGGGAAACATGAAGGCTAAAGGCTGGAATCATCCGAAGGCTCCTTCACTCACGCACCTGCAGCTGATGAGCCGTCTCTGCAGCCTCAAATCCTCTCCACGTGGCTAGTTTGGGCTTCCTCACTGGATGGTGGCTTCCCCAACTCACCACTGTGAAGTTACTACTTCTCGCTTTGTACTTAATAAGTAACTTACAGGAACACACTTTGAGACTATATAAATATCCTATCTCTCAATCATGCTTTCTTTTGTCCACTACTTTTAGCACCCACTGATGATTTTTTTTTTTTTTTGCCTGCAACAATCACTATTGTGGTATCATTGCAAACTCTTTTTTAAAATGTCAATTGACTTCACAGACATCTACATTTCTTCAAAAAAGTCCAAAGCCCAAACAGAGTAATTCTTGGAAGTGTAGAATCCACTCGTTTGGTTCACAAGCATTTTCCTTTGAAATTGCACCTTGATTCTAAAGTAATCATCTTTGCTAATCTGATAGGTTAGGAAAAAAAGATAACTCATCATACCTTTAATTCCTATTAGTATAGACTGAAGTTGAGCATCCTTTCATGTTTGAACCATTTCTATTTCCTTTTTTGATAACTGTTCTTATTATTTGTCCATTTCATATATACTTGTAGTTTTTTTATATACTATGAAATAATTATGAGGAAAAAAATGTTACGGAAGACAGCCCTTTATAGTTATACAAGTTGTAGGCTTTTTTCCCAGTTTTGTGTTTTTAAAATCTTTTGAGTATTTTTTTGTGCATAACTTTTTATTCTTTATATATTATGGAATTTACCAATTGTGTGTATGTGTGTGTTTGTGTGTGTATGTGTGTGTTTCTTAGAAGAGTCTTCCCCATCCTGGTATTATTAGTTCAATCTCTCATATTTTTACATACTACTTTGTGATTTAATTTTTTACATTTGATCAATCTGGAATTTAATTTGGTGTAAGAAATGAGTTAGAGATCCAACTTTTTTCTCATATAATGATCTGGTTGTCTCAACACCATTAAAAGAACAATTTACCTTTTACTGACCAAAGCACCTTTTATCATATACTAAATTCCCGTATTTATTTCATCTGACTTTCCAGTTTGTATTACTGATTTAGTTATGTGTTTTTACCTTGTTGTTGTAATTATTATAAATTTATAATGTTTTAACATCTAGGAGAACTAGTACCTCATCATTACTCTTTTATTTTCCCCACAACTTTTCTCTCCAAGAATATGCTTACTTATTTTTCATGTGAACATTACATTTGGTTTATATGCATTTCCTCATTTTTCTCAGGAAAGTAATATATTTCTCAGTTAGGGAGACCTGATATCTTATGGTACCGACTCTTCACAAGCATGGAAGCTCAAACATAGCAGAACTTGGTTAAGCCTTCTTTGTGTCCCCCTTTTTTGTGTGGCATTTTAAAATAGAATTTTAAAAGTGTTTTTCAGTTTAAAATAGAGCTACCCTACGATCCAGCAATTGTACTACTGGAATTTATCCAAAGGATACAAAAATACAGATTTGAAGGGGTATAATGTCCATCAACTGATGGATGGGTAAAGAAGATGTATGTACATACAATAGAATGTTACTCAGCCATCAGAAAGAATGAAATCTTGCCATTTGCAATGACATGGATGGAATTAGAGGGTATTATGCTAAGTGAAATAAGTCATCAGAGAAAGACAAACACCACATGACTTCACTCATGTGAGGAATTTAAGAAACAAAACAGATAAACATATGGGAGCAAGGAGAAAAAAGAGAGGGAAACAAACCAAGAGAGACTCTTAAAGATGGAGAACAAACTAAGGGTTAATAGCTGGGGGATGGGCTAGATGGGTGATGGGTATAAGGAGGACACTTGTTATGATGAGCACTAGGTGCTGTAGGTAAGTGATGAATCATTGAATTCTCCTCCTGAAACCAATATTGTACTGTATGTTAACTAACTAGAAGTTAAATAAAAACTTGAGAAGAAAAAAATAATAAATAAATGAAAGTGTTTTTCATATAAATCTGTTTGTATGGTTAAGTTTATTTGGGGGGTATCTTATCTATTTTGTCATTATTGCAAATGGATTCTTTTCTCCCATCATGTCTTCTGATTGCTGCTTACAAATAGTTTAATGTTTACAAATAGTTAAGTAGTTCACAAGTTCTGAAAATTTATATAACGTAATAGGAGGAAGAGGATTTTATTCCTTTCTATATCAATCACCAACCCACAATGGTAGCAAATGAGACTAGGGCTATCTACCAAAGCAACTTCATGCAGTTCTCTCTTTTTGTCTTGACAGAAAGATACAGAACATTCAGCATACTGGCTTTTGGACTGCCCATTTATTTTATGGAATTTATATATACTTTATATAAATTGAATGTGTGTAGATAGATAACTCATTCAATAAATAAATCCTTTAATATAAAAAAAAGGCTCTTTCAAGTTACCTTAACTACAGCAGAGCTGGTTAATACACGTGAAGAGATGGTGAGAAAGGAGACTGAGGGGTGAGATACAGAAGATTTGCAGTGTTTATCAAAAATCATAACCACACATCCACTTAGAATGTGGGCTTTGCAGTCACCACACTGCCCTTGCAGGGAAAAAAAAATTTAAGTTTATTTATTTATTTTATTTATTTTGAGAGAAAGAGAGAGAGATGAGCAGGAGAGGGGGTGGGTGGGGGGAGAGAGAGAGAGAGAGAATCCCAAGCCAAGAAGCTCCACTCAGGGCTCAAACTCACAAACCATGAGATCATGACCTGAGCCTAAATCAAGAACCAGATGCTTGGGGTGCCTGGGTGGCTCTGTTGGTTAAGTGTCCGACTTCGGCTCAGGTCATGATCTCATGGTTCCTGAGTTCAGGCCCCATGTTGGGCTCTATGATGACAGTTCAGAGCCTGGAGCCTGCTTTGGATTCTGTGTCTCCTTCTCTCTCTGCTCCTCCCCCACTCATGCTCTGTCTGTCTCTTTCTCAAAAAATAAATAAACATTTGGGGCGCCTGGGTGGCTCAGGCGGTTGAGCATCCGACTTCAGCTCAGGTCATGATCTCACACTCTGTGAGTTCGAGCCCCGCGTCAGGCTCTGGGCTGATGGCTCAGAGCCTGGAGCCTGCTTTCGATTCTGTGTTTCCCCCTCTCTCTGACCCTCCCCTGCTCATGCTCTGTCTCTCTCTGTCTCAAAATTAAAAAAAAAAAAATTAAAAGAAATTAAAACAAAACAAAAGAATTGGATGCTTAATGGACTGAACCACCCAGGCGCCCCCCCCAAAAAAATTTTTTAGCATGAGTATGCATAATTCCCAGAACGTTTCATCATCTAATTCAGAGGTTGCAAACTCATGCCAAAACAGGTGACATAAATGAGTGAAGGAGACCTGAGGATAATGAAATAGGGAAAGGTGGGGACTGGGGCAAACTGCCTACCTCCTGCCCCACCAAAGTGACAGCTGCGTCTTAGCACCAAGCAGTGGCTTCCATGTAGTAAGTAAAATCCATGTTGCTGTATCTTCCAATTGTTAAGAGAAGCCAGGAGTCCATACTTAACATATGAAAGTCCCCACTTGTTAAATGCTTTCTCAAATTTTTAAAAACAAAACACAAGGATGCAGGCCAGATGTAACCCAGGTCCTCAGGCCAACCAGCACGAGTTCCTTCCTGCTCTGACCCTTACTCCTGCACCTCCATGCTCAGTGGCAGACACAGTGAAAAAGAATTCTGCCTCGGCCAGCTCTGGACTCTAGACTGAATGTTACCACCCCACTTTGATGGGATGATTAATAACCTGCTTTGCACCAGAGACAGAAGTGGAAATTTGCTTCTGAACTTGAATGATCTTTAATTATGGTGATGGCCAGCTCCAGGAAACCACTGGTTTCCTAATGGCCTCCTCCCAGCGAGGCAGACATTGGTCACATTATTTGGGCTAACTGCACGTGGGGCACAGCACTGACTGCTAACGGAATGGCAGCTGAGTCCAGGTTCTAGTCCCCAGAGAGGTGGTAGAGGGTACCCTCCATGCTTCAGTCCCACAGCTGTCAACTTTACTGAAAGAATCCTCCAAATGCTTTTTAAAATTAACTACGGGGCGCCTGGGTGGTTTAGTCAGTTAAGCATCCTACTTCGGCTCAGGTCATGATCTCGTGGTTTGTGGGTTCAAGCCCCGTGTCGGGCTCTGTGCTGACAGTTCAGAGCCTGGAGCCTGCTTCAGATTCTGTGTCTCCCTCTCTCTCTGCCCTCCCCTGCTTAATCTCTGTCTCTCTCTCTCTGTCTCTCAAAAATGAATAAACATTAAAAAAAAATTTTTAATAATAAAACAAAATTAACTAAATGGTTCCTTGTCAAGAGTAGCATATTTTAAAAAGAGATCTGTTGATCTACAACACTGATAACAATGATTTGCAATTTTCAGAGTGTCTCATGTCCTCTTTCTATCCAATATTAATGCAGCCCCAAAGAGGAGCTTTTATGATAACCCTCATTTTAGGTTAGAAAGCTGAGATCAGAGAGGTTTGATGGCTTACTCAAACTCCACAGAATAAGTGCGTCTGGTCATGCAGCTGAAAAAGCCTTCTTTGTCCATTTTTAAGTGGTTGATCAAGTAGCTTGCAGAGCAAGTCTTTGCCCCTGTTATTTGTAACAATCTATGTAGGAGGAAGGAGACAGTGCAGTTTCTTTCAAACATCAGGAAAAAGCAGAAATAAACTCCACAAAATCATAGAAGAGGAGTTGATACAGACAACTCTGAAAGTGTCTACTAAAACCTCTTAAGCCATGAACTTTTTTTTTTTAATGTGTATTTGTTTATTTTGAGACAAAGGGAGGAGGGGTGAGAATCTCAAGCAGGCTCCATGCTATGAGAGCAGCTCCCAATGCTGGGCTCGATCACATGAACCATAAGATCATGACCTGAACTGAAACCGAGAGTTAGATGCTTAACCAACTGAGTCATTCAGGCACCCCTGAGTCATGAGTTCTTAAAGGAAGTCAGACTGGATACTGCCTGGTTAGAGAAAAAAAAAAAATTATTAGTTTGTATATTTTTTCTCAGTGGTTTTTCCAATCTTTAGATACATCTTTGGCAAAATTTCCACCGTTTCATATAATGAAGTTTTGCTTTGTTTTCTTTTACAAAGAGTAGTCTGTTTCAGAGTTGGAATGTAAGTGAGGCTAGTTTTGCATCTCAAAAAGCAGGCCCTCAGGAAGGAGGCAAGTGAGTCTCTGTCGCCACCTGGTGGACATTTCTTTTTTAAATTTATTTATTTATTGTTTAATTTACACCCATGTTAGTTACTATATAGTGCAACAATGATTTCAGGAGTAGATTCCCTAATGCGCCTTACCCATTTAGCCCATCCCCCCTCCCACAACCCCTCCAGTACCTGTTTGTTCTCCATATTTAAAAGTCTCTTATGTTTTGTCCCCCTCCCTGTTTTTGTATTATTTTTGCTTCCCTTCCCTTATGTTCATCTGTTTTTTATCTTAAATTCCTCATATGCGTGAAGTCATATGATGTTTGTCTTTCTCTGACTAATTTTGCTTAGCATAATACCCTCCAGTTCCATCCATGTAGTTGCAAATGGCAAGATTTCATTCTTTTTGATTGCCGAGTAATACTCCATTGTGTGTGTGTGTGTGTGTGTGTGTGTGTGTGTGTGTGTGGAGAGAGAGTATATATTGTGTATATATTGTGTATATTGTGTATACATTGTGTGTGTATATATATACATAAATTGTGTATATATTGTGTATAGTGTGTGTGTGTGTGTGTGATTTATATACACCACATTGTGTGTGTGTGTATGTGTGTGTGTGTGTGTGTGTGTGTGTGTGTGTATATATATATTCTTTATCCATTCATCCATCTATGGGCATTTGGGCTCTTTCCATACTTTAGCTATTGTTGACAGTGCTGCTATAACCATTGGGGTGCATGTGCCCCTTTGAAACTGCACACCTGTATCCCTTAGGTAAATCTGGTGGACATTGTTAAACGGGAAACTGCAGAGAAGACTAGAAGATGGTGCACAGAGCCCCCAACCACATTGCACCAATGATGTCATGTGACAGCCACTAAGAGGCCAGAGCAGTCTTGGCAGACTGACCCACAATTGTCATTTCCGATTAGAAACACATCATATTTAAAAGATCTTAAAATTTTGATTGTAGTATTTGGAATGAAGCATCACAAATTCAATACATGCCTTCCCCTGATCTGTGTGTCATACTCCTCTTGTGTTTTCTAGTATTATTTTCACATTTTCTCTTAACCACAGTGCTGCTTTGTTGACTTAAATATTCGTATCCAGTATATGGGCCATTTGAGCTGACTATACTCTATGTCCAAACTTGAATTACTTGATTCTTCTGGCCTTCAAACCTTGTTTTCACCTAAATATTGTGCTCCTTCTCCAGCGATGACAGCTCGTCATTCAGGCCTATTATTTCTGCTTTCAAAATATTTTTTAAATTAATCCTTACCTCCCTATATGTTAACTGACCCAGATTTTAATTAAATTTTTTTAATTTTTTTTAAATTAAAAAAATTTAAACACATTAATCCTTTCTTCCTACTGCTATGTCCCAATCATGGCCTTTATCCCCGAATTCTGGATTCCTTTATTTATTCAGCACATTTTGACTGGGCACCAAATGCTGGTCCATGTAGCTCTGGCCCTGGATATGGGGTAGAGAGATGTGGGCACTTCCACCTGTGGACCCAGGAGAAGACATATGTACAGAAGGTTTCAAGTAAAAACTGGGTAGTTCAGGTTGAGAAGGATGAGTAGCTTCCTTGCTTGGGTTCCTGACATCAACTGTTTCCAGTTAGACCCACCACACCTCCTCTTCAGCCTGACTTCTCACCTACATTCCTGACTCAAAAGCCTTCAGTGTTCCCCCCTTCACCCATCAGCTCATCCACAGAGTCTGTGTAGCTCTGCACTTGGAGACACAGGTAGAGAGAATTCCAGTCCTGACCTTAAGGATCTCAGCAGGAGGAAGATAGGCTAGCAGACCCACAAGTGTGCAGAGAGCTTCCCAGAGGCTGGGATAATAAGCACTCTGGGTCCAGAGAGGGTGTGAACAATTCTGCTAGGTAGTGGGGAGAGTGAGCTGGGGAGGTTTCCAAGGGAAGGTTACATTCACATTGGTCCCTGAAAGACCCAGTTTATCAACTAGAGGTGCGGGGAGGTGAGGCAGACAGCATCCTGGGCTGAGGGAGCTCTAGGTGGAAAGGCACAGAGGAATGGAAGAGTATAAGGGTCAGGGGCAGCAGTCCTTCTGCATGGCCAGAGAGAAAGTACATGGCTAGCATGACAATGACCCAGATTCTAAAAGTATCACTGGATGTGATGGCCATATGTTCACCCTCACCTCATGGATTTATCATCCCTAAGGTTTCCTAAGGCAATAAAACTAATAATAAGATTTCAAATAAATGAAATCCCATGCAGCCACTTCTGACTCTCATTTCACATACCGCTGCACTTCTATGACTAGGGCTGTATGGGGAATAGCAGTCATTGTTAATCAGGCTATGAGAGCAAGGCTCATATTCACAAGTCACAGTGTGGACTAAAGTTGTAGGAATGAGGCATCAATTGCTCATTGGTGGCTACAGGAGTGCTGGCAGTTGATGGCTCAGATGAGTTTTCCTTCATGACTTGCTCCCAGTTGAAGAGAGCTGCCTCATCCAAAGTCATAACCTCTTCCCAAAGATGGAGGCAGGGAACAAAGCCTGGGCCCCTTACCCTTATATACAACAGCTTTGAAGGATGATCCCCACTCCAGAGCCCCCAACAGGATTGGCTGAGACCTTTGTCACATCTGCATCACAACTCAACTTCTTCCTCTTTCCAATCCTTCACTCCACTATAGGGTCCATCCCAAGAGCACTCCCTAGCACACAAATCTGTTTCATGGTCTATTTTCCAGAGAACTTTATCTGCAACAGATAGCTTAGGAAAACTGGTTCCCATTAAAACAATATCTGATGGCATCAGCATAGTTTAAGAAAGACCTTGTCACTCAGAAGGAAGCTGACCAGCCATGGAAGCCTTGTAGAGGTCATCACTGGCAGTGCTCACCCACTCTGTGGAGGGAAGGAGCCTCTCAGAGCCTCACAAGCCCTTTCACCTGGCAGGACTCTACCCTCCCGGGAGATCAGTGTGTAAGGCTGTTTGAATCTGGTGCCAGTAAATGAAACTCACATTCTATAACTAACTCCTCTTTCTCCTTGCTAATGCTCATCAAGAGACATTTTGATTCCCATTTGCCTGTGTGCCTCAGACTGCAGAAAGAAAATGCCTGAATGTGCAATCTATCTGGCAATTACAATTTCTTACTTTTTTTAAATTTTTTAAATGTTTATTTTAATATTTTTTGACATATGTTTATGACTTTATTATTCTTGTATCAAGTGCCCCCAATAGATCTTGATGTATTTTAATATTTTTGAGAGAGAGAGGCAGAGCATAAGCAGAGGAGAGTCAGAGAAAGAGGGAGATACAGAATCCCAAGTAGGCTCCCGGCTCTGAGCTGTCCACACAGAGCCTAATGCAGGGTCGAACCCACCAACTGTGAGATCATGATCTGAGCCAAAATCGGTTGCTTAACTGACTGAGCACCCCAGGCACCCCTACAATTTCTTATTTTCAATCAGCACATTGACATTCAGGCTTGGAGTCGGTCTCTTGCAAACCTTGTTAGCCCAAGTGAACTGATCAGTAGTGAGACAGTGACAAGGACATATGTCCAAGCCCACAAGGCAGAGATCAAAACTTGGATGATGGTCAATTCACCATTGCAATCCCCCTTCTAGGGATCTTGTGGTAGACAGACAGTCCACTGCTTCTTTTCTTTTTTATTAAATTTTTTAAAGTGTCTATTTATTTATTTTAAGAGAGAGAGAGAGAACAGGGGAGGGGCAGAGAGAGAGAGAGGGAAAGAGAGAGAGAATCCCAAGCAGGCTCTTTACTGTCAGCACAGAGCCTGACACAGTGCTGGATCTCACAAACTGTGAGATCATGACCTGAGCTGATATCAGGAGTTAAATGCTTGACCAACTGAACCACCAACTGAACCACTGAACCAGTCCACTGCTTCTTATAATATCTCTTCCTTGACTTTCAAGTGTCTACAGACTTAAGCCAAAGGGAACCCGGAAACAGTTCTGCTTCCCCCAGTATAGCCCCTTCTCAGTCCAAACTCTCTAGGAAAGAAACTTCTTTTCCCCCAGAGGTCAGGAGAGATGACTATTTGGGAGTTTGGAAGAGCTTTTTCACAAGCAAAGGAAACTAAGAGAATTGATAGCCCCCCCCCCCCAGGGGAAGCCATGGCTAAGGTCCTCTCATGAGGAGATATTGTCAATATACTTAAAAGGAAGAATTTCCATAATGAATCCCTTCAGAATAAAGGAGATGGTTTTGCTAGTAACTGCTTCTGACTTCACTTTAAAACCTCAACAGTAAAGTGATTGGTATTATAAGTAAATAGCCAATCTGCCCAGCCTGCTTGGTGCTATTGAGGAACATCCACTTAGCTTCCAGTCCCTGAGAGTAGAGGCCAGGAGGCCAGGCTGTTAGCCTCCAGGTCCCATCTTTGCAAAATGGTTTTCTAGATACATATTTCCTGTCTTTCACAAGCTAGGTGTTTCTTTGGGAGAATGATGGGTATTCTCCAAGTCTCTGCTTTTGCAAATTGACTTCAAAATGGAATTTAGGAACTTTCTCTCACATCTACACCATCTTTATCACCCTCCCTTCCTCAAGCTCTACATTATCTCCCTGCTCCTCCTCTGAAGTGTGGGTCCCCAGAGGTCTACAAAAGGAGAACATGTGTAGCCACTGGTTACTTGGTCAGTTGAGGGGACAACTCCTCCAGGACAGGTCTATGAGCCACCTGGACCTAGTGACATTACTTTAGAGGTGCTAGCAAGACTTGTCTCAGAGTGGCAGTGTGAGGAGAGAGATCCAATTATCTCCCCATGCCCATCTCCTACTCCTTAGAAAAAGGAGGCTCAGGAAACAAAGTAAGCAGAGCCCAGACCTAACTCTAGACCAGTGTCCCTCCTCCTGGGACATTCTGCTAAGCTGCTCTCACTCAGGCACTAGTCAATCACATATTTAGTCAACCACTTAGTCAAAAGACATTCAGTAAGGCCCTACCATTGGCAAGCCCAGAGCTGGGTTCGCTGAAAGGATGTGGAACAAATATTGGGTGGAGCCATAGGCATACACAGGAAGACATGATGGTGAGCCACAAAGATGCACCCAGTGTCTACAGGAAACTATAGTTCCGGCACAGCAGAAGAGGACTCAGACAGGCTGAAGGGGTCAAGGGCAAATGTCCCCAACCTCACAGCTTGGCAAGGGCTGGCATTCACTCAGCCTCTAGGTCCTAAGAGCAGAGGACAGCACTGCCAACTAGGACTGGCTATATAATCTGCAGGACCTGGTGCAAATTCAAATGTGAAGGCTGTGCTTAAAAATATTAGGACTTTCAGGGCACCTGGGTGGCTCAGTTGATTGTCTGACTTCAGCTCAGGTCATGATCTCAACGTTCGTGAATTTGAGCCCTGTGTCAGGCTCTGTGCTAACAGCTCAGACCCTGGAGCCTGCTTCCGATTCTGTGTCTCCCTCCCTCTCTCTGCCCTTCCCCCACTCATGCTCTCTCTCTAAAATAAACATTAAAAATTTTTTTTTAATATTCAGAATTTCAAGATAGAGACAGCAGCTGTGAGTCCATGCACAAGTTATTTCATCTCTCTGGGCCTCAGCTTCCTTGTTTGTTCAGGAGGGGTCTGGATTAGGTAGTGGGAGATTTGGCATTCCTTGGCTTTGTGAATGAAATGTAATGTTGAGTTAGCAGCAGGGCCAGCTTCATGGGCATGTGACTTGTGCAGTCTCACAGCTGGTCAGTGGCAACCAGGTCTTCTTAGGAAACAGCTATGCCTTGCTTTTGCTAATCAGAATTATATCCTACATATTTGTCTCTTTGCTATCCACTTGTACTTCTCACTGTAAAGCTGGCTATATACAAAATGAAGAGAAGAAAGCATGCTTTCTTCAAACATAAAATAATACCAAACTCTCCAGCCACCACTGCCACTTCCTCTTTCTAGGGAAGCAGCCCAGGTCCACCTGGGAAGCCTCTCCAGAGTCCTGCTGCTCATGCAAGGCACACGGCACTGCCATGTGTGATGGCATCTTTCTGGGGCCTCCTGACCATCCTCGATGAGGGCAAAGGAGTGCAATGTCCACAAATCAGGTCTCATAGTCCCAAGGAGGAATAGGTCAAGCTGCTTTGTCCTTGCACCCTCTGTGGATCCCAGATGTCATGTTGTCACCACTGGAAGAACCTCAGAGTTGAGCACAACAACCCTCCCACTTGACAAAGGAGAGGTCTGAGGCCCAGAGAAGGGATGTGTAGAGTTGGGACAACTGAGGTCTCCTGGTAGAGTTCCCCAAATGCCTGTCTTGCCTCAGAAACTGTACATGACCATATTCCTCGCAATACTTTCTTCTCTACAACACGCAGAGGAGGGTGGAAAAGAAAGACGAGGTGTGATGGAAGGAGTTTCTAGGCCAGATAGACCTGGCCAGTTATGCAAACTTTGCTGCCTCATAGAACTCTTTGAGCCTTAGTTTCCCCCATCTAAAAAGTGAGGAAAATAACATCTACCTCCAGGGTGGAATGAAATGAGGTGAAATGCCTAAGATACCTAGGAGAGTCCTGCCATTATAGCAGATGTTCAACAAATGTAGCGTACTGCCCACCGTCCTTCCCTTCCTTCCTCTGAATCCTGAGTTCCAGATTTCAGCTCCTCTCATGTGTGGTGTCAGGTGAAGTGTCTGAGCATCTACTTTAACCCCACTATATATGGCACTGAAGAGCTTTATGTGGTCAAATACTTTGACCACATACACAACTGGGGTTCCAGCTCATAGGGCAAACTGGAGATCAGTGGGAGGGAAGGGAAATAGCAGAAGGATCCTCATTTTGGAGCAGCAGAGGCCTGGAGTCACATCAGACAAACTCCCAGAAATCCTTGGAGGAAGAGGAAACCATGACAGAGTGGCTATGACCCTGTGGGCTAGCTGGGGACACCTAATAAGGTGGTAATATCCAGACATTCCCATTCATGGGCCCTCATGGATTTCTCAGGCTGCTGAGGCCTGCAATTGCCCACCACAATGCTGCCATGGGAAAGCCTGTAGAGGCCCCTACAAGTGGGGACCTCAGAGGAGAGGCAGTCCACCATCACTGCCACCAAAGCTGCTCCCTCTTGGCTCTGACACCAGGTAGACTCCCCCGCCCCATGCTTGTTCCCTCACCTGCTCACGGTGCCTTTCAATGACAAGGGACACCTGTCGGTAGTTCCTATGCACAGGCTCTCCCCTTCTGAGGTAGCAAGAAACCCCCAGAAAGCAGTATCCCCAGAATGCCCACCCTCCTGCCCTTCATCCAGCCATTCCCAGCCCGGCCTCAACCTCCATCTTGTCCTGGACACAGGGATAGCATTTCCTGTAATGGTGACAGTGGGCCTTGTGACCTGATGGAACATCTACTCTACACAAACCCCAAATGGTGGGCATTTATGACCTTGCCAACCCTCCAGGAGACTGGGGAATGCTCAAGTGGTAGCTGGACTCTCAGCAGGTCTGATCAGAGTAGCAGAGAGGTTTAGAGCAGGATGTGAGGTCAGACAGCACTAACTGGAATTCTGGTTCTTCTACTTACCATCTGGTTTCTCAGGCAGGTTACTGCACCTCTCCGAGCCTCAGTCTCTTCACCTACAACATGGCTAGATTAGCAGCCCCTTCTATGGAGGAGAAAGTGAGAGGGTGTGAGTAAAAGACTCAGCACCACACCTGGTACACAGGGAGTCCTCATTAAACATGAGAAGTGGTGGCTGCTGCTCTGGATAACTGCCAATGGTCTCATCCAGTCGCTCATGGCAGTCGACCTTCTTCACTCAACTCCATCCAGTCTTGATTATCCTCTTGAACTCGGCTGAATCATACAACTTCAGAAATCCTGTGTCTCCATCACCCACAGGGAATAGCCACAGGCCTTATCATGTTCTTCTTCATGCCTTGTGTGTGCAATGTGGCCTCACTCCCTGTCCCGCTCACCTTTCCCTGTGCCCTCCTCCATAGGCATTTCACCCCTCCTACCCCCACTCCTGTTGACCCCCAGAGATGTCCTGTTCACTCTCAGTGCCTCTCCTTTGCGAAGATCTTCCTGCCCCATCAGTGGGAACCTATCATGCCCTGGTGGTCCTTCAGCACTAGCCTGGATCCTTTTCCCATAGCAGACCTCTCACCGGGGCTGTGACACAGGCCTGTGAGTCCCTCAGAGCAAGAAACATGGCCCAGGTAATCTCTGCACACTCCCCTGTGCCGAATCACAGTTGGGTGGGTGTTGTTGGCTTGAGGAAATGGAATAATTAGGTATTTGTCTAATTATTCCAGACATGTGCAAGTCTCTGCCCTCTACACTTCAGACCCAACATTTTTGAAAAACAGAAACAGAGGGAGAGAGGCCAGATGCACACATTCCTGTGCTCCAACCAGCATTTTTGGACTAACCAGAGCCGGCCGTGCCCCTCCACATCCCCCTGCACCACCCACACTGGCCAGCATAAGCACACTGCAGAGCCTCCACTGAGTTCCACGAGAAATTAATCACACACAGCATTTCACCACCTTTGCAGTTTTTCTGATGGCTATGGGGTCACAAGGAGTGGTCACATGCTGCTTCCAGCACTTCCCTGGGAAAATCTGCGCTTGCAGACCCACCACCTGCAGCTCTTCTGCAGCCCTCACCCAACCCAGCACCAGCCCTCAGGCCCGTTTGGCTTCCTCCTCATTTCCCCAGGCACTTGGAGGTCCCCATCGCTTTCTTGTCCTGAGCAACCTCTCCTTCCCAGAAGTTCTTGCCTCTGTCCCTGTGAATCCAAACCATCACTCTCTCTGTAGTGCCAAGGATTCTGATTATAGACATCCCTCCCCCCGGAGTCCCAGCAAACAATGCAGGGAATGTTTGAAACCATGTACAACAAGGATGAGCACTGAGTTCTAGAGAATGGGCATTCCTAGGGGGAGATAGAAAGGGTAGTAGGGCTTTGACTTAGCCATACTCTTTCATTTCTCTAAAGTGAGAGTCAAGATCTTTTTTTTTTTTTTCATTCAAGTTAGTTAACATGTAGTGCAGTATTTGTTTCAGGAGTAAAGTTAAGTGATTCATCACTTACATATAATATCCAGTGCTCATCACAAGTGCCCTCCTTAATGCCCATCACCCATTTAGCCCATCCCCCACCCACCTCCCCTGTAGCAAACCTCAGTTTGTTCTCTGTATTTAAGAGTCTCTTTATGATTTGTCTCCTTCTCTATTTTTATCTTATTTTATTTTTCCTTCCCTTCCCCACGTTCGTCTGTTTTCTTAACTTCCACATGAGTGAAATCATATGATATTTGTCTTTCTCTGACTCATTTCACCTACCATATTACACTCTAGTTTCATCCACATTGTTGCAAATGGCAAGATTTTGTTCTTTTTGATCACCGAGTAATATTCCAGTGTGTGTGTGTGTGTGTGTGTGTGTGTGTGTGTGTGTAGGTGCACATACCACATCTCCTTTATCCATTCATCAGTCAATTAACATTAGGGCTCTTTTCATACTTTGGCTATTGTTGATAGCACTGCTATAAAAATTGGGGTGCATATGCCCCCTTTGAATCAGAATTTTTGTATCCTTTAGATAAATACCTAGTAGAGCAATTGCCGGGTCATAGGGTAGTTCTATTTTTAATTTTTTGAGGAACCTCCATACTGTTTTCCAGGGTGGTTGCACCAGTTTGCATTCCCACCAGCAGTGCAAAAGGGTTCCCTTTCTCTGCAACCTTGCCAACATCTGTTGTTACCTGAGTTGTTAATTTTAGCCATTTTGACAGGTGTGAGGTGGTATCTCTCTGTGGTTTTGATTTTTATTTCCCTGATGATGAGTGATGTTGAGCATCTTTTCATGTGTCTGTTAGCCATCTGGATGTCTTCTTTGAAAAGTGTCTATTCATGTCTTCTACCCATTTCTTCACTGGATTATTTGTTTTCTGGGTGTTGAGTTTGGTCAGTTATTTATACATTTTGAATACTAACTCTTTATCAGATATGTCATTTTCAAATATCTTCTCCCATTCCCTCAGTTGCCTTTTAGGTTTGTTGATTGTTTCCTTCACTGTGCAGAAGCTTTTTATCTTGATGAGGTCCCAATAGTTCATTTTTGCTTGTGTTTCCCTTGGAGAGGCAGGGAGCTCTAAATCCAATGTGGCAAATAGGAAGAGTCTCCATGGATGGCTATAATATTACTCGTGTGTGTGTATTTCATAATTCAAAAAAAATGTTTAAAGACAAAGGCACTTGGGGATATAAGTACAACACACTTTAGGAACATAAGCCAATGAGCCCTCTGCTCATTCCTAGGGGTGGGGATCATTCTGGCCTCAGCCAGTTGCCCCATATCAGCCCTTCAAAGGGCTCCCCACCCCTGCTCTTCCTCAGCCCACCCTGGGATCCCTGCTTCTGCTCCCCTCTGGGCTATGCCCCATGCACTTCTTGCCTCCTGGATCCCAAAATTCTCTCCTTCCAAAAACACACCTGGCCCAATCAGCCCCCAACTTCTTCCCCCAATCAACACACCCTTGCCTTCCCTCCTAGTGGCCCTCAGGCTGCTTATCACTGCCAAGCCACAGGAACACATAGTGAAAATAACTAACAAAAGGAACACCTACAGAAGCCGTAAACAGTTCTTCAAATCTCATATGAAGAACCACCCTAGGCTCCCTGGAACATAGTGTGGGCCAGCTGTGCCCTTCACTTGTGCACTGGTTTGGGAATGTACCTTGCCGGCCTTTTTAATTCCTGGGCTGGTATACCTCGGGAAAGTGCAACTGGAAGGATGAGGAGGAAGGTGAGGAGGAGCCATGGTGGGCACCAGCTCCCCAGTGCCAGTCAGGACCACTTCTCATAGGGACCTCCTGGAGCTCATTATCTGTGTCCTGGTGAAGGAAGCCCCTCCTCGGAGCAGGTCCCAAACCAGAGGTGTTTCTGGGACTTGCTCTTCCCGATCCCCTTGGTTCTCCTGATTCCTCTTCCTCTTCCTCTTTCTATAAAGTAGGTAACAATCCTTCCCCATTTTGCTGACACCAAAAGGAGCTTTGGCTACATAATATACATTTGTATATTTGCATAATATACAAAATGGTGGGAAGGGCTTTTTTTTTTAATAGTTTAAAAATTTTTTGTAATGAAGAATAATTGGCATAGAGAAAAGTGTCTATATCACGTGTGCTCAGCCCAGTGAATTTTTCCAAAGTGAACACACTTGTGAAACAAACACATAGGTCAAGAAGCACAACCATGCCCCAGGAGCCCTGCCCATGACCTCTTCCAGGCACTACCCTCCACCCCAGGGGGAGCCCCATGCTGACTTCTTTTTTTTTTTTTTTAATTTTTTTTTCAACGTTTTTATTTATTTTTGGGACAGAGAGAGACAGAGCATGAACGGGGGAGGGGCAGAGAGAGAGGGAGACACAGAATCGGAAACAGGCTCCAGGCTCTGAGCCATCAGCCCAGAGCCCGACGCGGGGCTCGAACTCGCGGACCGCGAGATCGTGACCTGGCTGAAGTCGGACGCTTAACCGACTGCGCCACCCAGGCGCCCCCCCATGCTGACTTCTAACAGCACACGAGTTGTGCCTGTTTTGTACTTTTTGGAAGTGGAATCACACAGTATGAACTCGCTTGTGTCTGGCTTCTTTTGCTCGACATTATGCTTATGAGTTTCACCCATACTATATCTTGCAGTTGTAGTTCTTTATTCTCATTGTTGTGTAGTATTCCATTGAGAAACTCAGGTACATTTTATTTATCTACCCTCCTGCTGACAGGCATTTAGGTAATTTCAGTTTGGGCTATTATGAATAATGCTATTTGGCAAGGAGGGACTTTTATATCATTATAAATAATTATAAATAAATTAATTAATATAATATCAATTTAACCCCTTAACAATTTTTAAGTGTACAGTACAGTATTGATAACTGTATGCATACTGTTGTAGAACAGATCCCTAGGGCTTTTCTTTTTCTTCTTAATTTTTTTTAAGTTTATTTATTTATTTGAGTGAGAGAGAGTGAGAGGGGAAGGGCAGAGAGAGAGGGAGAGAAAGAGAATCCTTGGTAGGCTCTGCGCCCTCAGTGTAAAGCCTGATGCAGGGCTTGAATTCAGGAACCATGAGATCATGACTTGAGCAGAAATCAAGAGTTGGATGCTGAACTGGCTGCACCACCCAAGTGCCCCTGGAACTTATTCACTTTGCATGATGAAACTAGATATCTATTGAACAACAATCCTCATTTCCTTCTCCCCTCAGCTCCTGGCAACCTCCATTTTACTTTTTAAGAGTTTGACTACTTTTGACACCTCATATAAGCAGAATCTGGCAGTATTTGTCTTTTTTGTGATTGGCTGATTTCACTTAGCATAATGTCCTCCAGGTTCATACACTTTGTAGCATATGACAGGATTTCCTTCTTCAGGCTGAGTAAATACTCCAGTGAGTGAGTGAGTGAGTGTGTGTGTGTGTGTGTGTGTGTGTGTGTTCATACTACATCTTCTTTATCCACTCATCCACTGCTGGGTATTAAGGCTGCTTCCACATCTTCACTATTGTGAATAATGTTACAGTGAACATAGGTATGCAAATATCTCTTCACAATTCTGTTTTCTATTCTTTTGGATATGGGCACAGAGGTAGGATTGCTGAATCACAGGAAAGTTCTATTTTTAGTTTTTTGAGAAATCTTCATTATGTTTTTAATTGCAGCATCACTTTATATTCCCACTAACAGCACACAAGCATTCCAATTTCTCTACATCCTCACCAACACTTGTTACTTTCTGGGTTTTGTTTTTATAGTGGCCATCCTAATGGGTGTAAGGAGATATCTCACTAAGGTTTTGATTTACTTTTCCCTGATGATTAGTGATGTTGAGCTTCTTTTCATGTTTGTTGGCCTTTCATATATCTTTTTTGAAGAAATGTCTATTCAAGTCCTTTGCCCATGTTTTGTTATTGTTGTTGTTTTTAATTTGGAGGAGTTCCTTATATATTTTAGACATTAACACCTTATCAGGTATATGGTTTGCAAATATTTTCTCCAATTCTGTAGGTTGCCTTTTCACTTTGTTGATTGTTTCCTTTGCCATGCAGAAGATTTTAAGTTTGATGTCATCTCATTTGTCTCTTTTTGTTTTGGTTATCTGTGCTTTTGGTTTCATATCCAAGGAATAATTGCCAATTCCATTTCATGAAGCTTTCCCTGTGTTTTCTTCTACAATATTTAGTCTCAGGTCTTACATTTAGGTCTTTAATCCACTTTGCTAATTTCTGTATATGATGTAAAAGAAGAGTCCATTTTCATTATTTTGCATGTGGTTCTCCAGTTTGCCCATCACCATTTGTTGAAGACACTATCCTTGCCCCATGATGCAGTCTCAGCACCCTTGTTGAAGATCATTTGGCCATATCTGCAACAGTTTATTTCTGGGCTCTCTTTCCTTTTCCATTGGTTTCAGTGTTAGTCTTTCTGCCAATACCATATTGTTTTGATCACTATAGTTTTGTAATATATTTTGAAATCAGGAAGCATGAGGCCTTTAGCTTTGTTCTTTCTGAAGATTGATTGTTTTGGCTATTCAGGATCATTTGAAATGCCATATGAAATTTAGGATTATTTTTCTATTGCTACCAAAAAAATGCCATTGTTATTTTGATAGGAATTTCACTGAATCTGAAGATTACTTGGGGTAAATATGAACATCAACACTATTAAGTCTCCCAATCCATTAACACAGGATGACTTTCCATTTATTTCTCTTCTTCCAATTAATTTCTTATCTTCTTTAATTTCTTTCAGCAACATTTTGTAGTTTTCAATGTATAAGTCTACTGCCTACTTGGTTAAGTTTATTACTAAGTATTTTATCCTTTTTATATAAATGGAATTGTTGTATTAATTTCCTTTCCAAACTGTTCATTGTTAGTGTATAGAAGTGTTGATTTTTGAGTGTTGATTTTGTATCCTGCAACTGTGCTGAATTCATTTATTAGTTCTAACAGGGTTTTTTTTGTATGTGGAATCTTTAGGGTTTTTTACATATAAGATCATGTCATCTATGAACAGAGATTATTTTACTTCTTCCTTTCCAGATTGGATGCATTTTTTTTTTCTGGTCTAATTGTTCTAGCTAGGAGTAGAGAGATCTTTTTAAAGGCTTTGCCTGTATCCCTATAAGGCTGTCTTCCTCCCTTCCCTAAAGTCCCAGTATGCTAAACTTGCTCTTTGGGTTAACTGACGTGCCAAAGTCACAGTTAATATTTGCTTAAGGCAGGAATTAGACCAACACCTATATGACCACAGAACTTACAGGCTCTTTTCATTTTCTCTTATGAGCTAAGAGATCTGTGATTATTAAAATGACATGATTAAATTGAACAGGTAACACCCATTAACACACCAATGTAAATTCCTTTAGAAAAGGGAGCTCCAAGAGCTGGTCAGTATTGACATGATTGGAAGAGCAGAGAGGGAGCTAGAATTTGGGGACAGGCGGGACTGGGGTAGTAGATGCCCCTAGGCAAGGGGTGGAATGAAGGGAAATAGAGCTGATGGGGGGCTATGACCGAGGTGGCTACCTGCTTCCCCAACTCCCACTTACGGGGTATCACTGGCATGAGTTTTATTTTATGCCAGTACCATCTGTACTATTGTTGACTCTGTTTTTCTAAAAATAAATAAACTTTAAAAGGAAACTTTATATCTCTACTCTAAATCCCTACTATAATCATTTCCCACAAATAGAATGTAGCTATAGAAAATAAATACAATGAAAACAATAACATGTTGTGAAATTCTAACTAAATAGTTGTCTACTAAAGGATGCCATCCTGGGGCCTATTTTTTGGTTAAGGAGTGAGATTAGCATGAGTTAGGGAGGTGTGGAAAACATTACTATCATGCTAAATTTCTCCTTGATACAATCAGAAAGATTAGGAAGCAATTAGAAAGGAAATAACTATCTCAACTTTGATTCAAAGTTATTTTATGTACCACCTAAAATTACCTCCCACACCTCCAATGGAATGTGTCCTAAAAGACATTCTTAGGTAGAGCATCAGGTTTTGTCTTGTTTTGAGGAAAGAGCCTAAAGCCCCACCCCAGAAAAGCCATGAGAAATGGCGGTTGTGGCTGAAAAGGAATCTGGAGCATTTCTAGGAAGGTAACAGCATGGAAAACCATTAGGGGCAGCAGGGAGTGGAGCTTGAGAAACACAAGTATCTCCCATTCCCATGATTAGCTTTCCTAGAAGGGTCTGTGGGGAAAGCAAAGAGCCATTTGAAGGTTAGAGACAAGAACAAGAGCTAGCAGATTCTGCTAAGAATTCTTGGCTTCAGTTCTCTCCTCCCTCTTTGCTCTTCTTCCCTCTTCCTTTTTTCCTCTCATCTTTCTTTCTCTCTCTTGCTTCATTCTCCTTCCCACTGATTATAGCCTACCTACTACTGTGCATGAAGTAGCTAAATAGGAAGCACTTCAGCAAGTACAGTCAAAGAAGATGGTTAATGGTTAATATTGGGGAAAGTAGAACCTAGAAGCCAGAAAAAAATAGCCTGAAATCTTGGCTCCTTAAAATGAAAACATTTCTTTCCGTGTAGCAAAAAATACGATTACAATTATGATAACATTTGACAACAAAAAACAACTGGAAAATATGTACAATGTAGGTAACAATCCAGAGGTTAATATCCCTATGATATAAAAAAGAGCTCCTAGAAATCAACATGAAAATAAATAAGTAGGGGTGCCTGGGTGGATCAGTCAGTTAAGCATCTGACTTGATTTTGGTTCAGGCCATGATATCACAGTTTGTTGAGACAGAGCCCCATGCCTGGCTCTGTGCTGACAGCAAGGAGCCTGCTTGGGATTCTCTCCCCCCCCCTCTCTCTCTGCCCCTCCCCCTGCTCACGAGCACTCACTCTCACCTTCTCTCTCTCAAAACAAACATTTTTTTAAAAAAGAAAATAAATAGCTCAACAGAAAAATGAACTAAAGATATAGACAAGACACTTTCGGTCTAAGAAATGCAAAATGGCTAATACATGTAATGAAAAAAAAAAATGATCAGCCTCCCTGGTTATCAGAGCAATTGATATGAAAATAAGATGCTATGTTAAACCTATCATATTGGGAACATGTAAAGACCTGATAATATCAAGTGGGAGTAGGGTTTAAAGAATAGAGCTCTTTCATACACTGTGCTTTGTTTTAACATCTTTAGAAGATAATCTTATAAGTCTATCAACATTTCAAATATATATATATACGTATATATATGTATATATACGTATGTGTATATATATATATATATATACGTATATATATATGTGTGTGTGTGTGTGTGTGTGTATATATATATATATATATATATATATATATATATACCCTTTGACTCAGATTCACTTTTAGAAATCTATCCTATGGAAATACACACACATTCAAGGATATCTGTACAAAGCTACTTGCTTCAATGTTATTGACAATAGTACACAGTTATAGGCATCCTTAATATCTACCAAAAGAAAAGTGGTTATATACAGTAAAGAATATCCATGCTATGGAATACTATGCATTCTACCAAAAGAATGAGGTAGAACTGTATGTAGTATAGATACTGTTGAGTGAAAACAGCAAGTTTCAGAAAATTGTATATAAATTCATACATATACCCAAAATGAGATCAAAGTATTTCTCTTAAAGAATAGTGAACTAGGGGCGCCTGGGTAGCTCAGTCAGTTAAGCATCTGACTTCAGCTCATAATCTTGCAGTTCGTGAGTTCGAGCCCCAGTCGGGCTCTGTGCTGACAACTCAGAGTCTGGAGCCTGCTTCAGATTCTGTGTCTCCCTCTCTCTCTGTCCTTCCCCCGCTCATGCTCTGTCTCTCTCCCTCCCTCTAAAATAAATATTTTTAACAAATAATGAACGAAATGTATTTTATTTACTAACCAGTGCTAGGGCACCTGAGTGACTCAGTCAGCTGAGCATCTGACTCTTGATTTTGGCTCAGGTCATGATCTCACAGTTTGTTAAGACGGAGTCCTACATCTCTCTCTGCAGTGAGTGCATGGAGTCTGCTTGGGATTCTCTCTCCCTCTCTTTCTCTGCACCCCCCCCCAACATAAATAAATAAACTTAAAAAAATAATCAGTGTTTACATGGTTAATATTCTTCCACTTATCTACTTTTGCATATTCACGCTGTTTCAGCAGTTGTAGTGTCCATTGAAACATTAATTGAACATCCCTTTTGAATTTGCCTTCAAATGGCCTATTATGTTAAATTTGATGATTTTGATGGTGCCAAATCATCTCCTTTCACATTTGTTCAATCTGGAGAATAACTAGCAGTCCTACAATGACAAGAGGGTCATAAACACTATTTGTTATATTTTTATCTCCAAAAATTGCCAAGTGATAAGTGATATGCTAAGCTGTATCCAGCTCAAAAGGTAAACTTCCCAAAGAACAGTAACCACCTAGGCCAAAACAAAATAGCTCACAGGGCCCTGAGGTGTCATAACCACTGAAGACTCTGGCTGCTCACAAGGGAGGGTTCTCATAATAAGCATCGCCCACAGACTCTCCATCCCACACATCTGTGTGAGCTGGTCCCATTCTCCAATCTATTCTTCCTCACCTCAAACACATAGGAAAAGATAGAGGGGGTCATCCAGATATGCCACTAGGGCTTATACTTGAGGATTGAGAATGGAAGGAGAGTAGGTTGATAGAGACTTTAGTTCATGTATAAACTTTTATATCACTTAAATATTTTCAATAAATATCTACCAACTCCATTTAAAAAACATTTTCATGGACAGAACAACAGCACCCAGAAGAGTGATCTAACTAGCATTATGATAACCATGTTTCTGCCTAATGGGAGATCTCTTCTGCTTAAACTCAGAATGGAAGTTCCTCTTTTCACCAAACAAACCAAGTGCCAAGTCCCACCACTATCACATCGTCAGCAGAACATGGCACACATTAAAGAGGTGGAGGAGCAAAATGACAACGTCACAAATAAAGAAAAGGAAGCTACTGGAGATTAATAGATAACAAGCAGTTAGCAAAAAAGCATATTTAAAGATGCAATCTCTTGTAAATACCAATAATGGAGGATGCACTTAAAAAGAACTTTGAGCAAGTAAAAGCAAATAATTTCTGATAGTAATTTCTACCATCCTTCTCTACATTCACTCCTTGCTGCTTTTACATGGTATTCATCACAATTTAAAATTGTTGTAATAATTTTTCCATTTGCTTTTGGTTTGTCTCTCTCCCGCATACGAATGAATATAGGTCCACAGGAATCGGGCCCATATCTGTCAGTCACAGTCTCTGGCAAATAATAGATACTCAATTAATTTGTTGGATGAATGGATAGATGAATGAAAATAACAACAAAGATCTTTGTATATGGAAATAACAATCTCAGAACAACAAATTGTGAGACAAAAATAGAGTAGAAAACTCCTTAGAGATCAAAATACCTGCAGGACATAAGAAGAGAAACTTGGCAGATTATAGAGGTTTTCCACCAATTCCTTAGTAAAGAGGAAATTACAAATTAATACCTTAGCTTTACTGCCTTAATTAATACCTAAAACTCAACAAATTGTTGTATATATACATATGTCTAAGTTAAATGTAGTATAAACCACACAGATTTTTCAATTCATAATGTGAATTTGGTGTTTGGAAAGAGCATGGGTTGGGGCTAGACCAATCTGGGTGTGAATTCCAGCCCCAACACTATGAAGGAGCATGTGTGGTCCTGATTTAAATAAACAGTGAGGAAATATTTATGAGAAAACTGGGGAGATTAGATCATCACTATTAGAAAGTGATGATGTTAGGGAGTTGTTCACTTGGACAGGTAGTGCTAACAGGACTGTGGTTACATTTTAAAAGGGCCTTTGTTTATGGAGCTATGCATTATGGATGAAATGGTGTGATGGATGGGATTCACTTTAGAATAATTGGGGTAGAGCTGGCTAGGAGAATGGGTAAAACCAAATTAATGAATTGATGGCTGTTGAAGCTGGGTGTTGGCTGCACAGGACTTCATCATTCTATTCCCTCTGCTTACCTATAAATTTGAAATTTTTTCATAATCAGAAGTCAAAAAACAAACTGGTATTACCATAGGCTAGAATAATATACTAGTTAGAGACATATAGATCAACAGAATAGGATAGAGATCCCAGAAATAAACCCACATTTATATGTTCAACTAATCCTATGGCAAAGGAGGCAAGAATATATAATGGGGAGAAAGACAGTCTTTTTAATAAATGGTGCTGGGAAAAATGGACAGCTACATGCAAAAGAATGAAAGTGAACTACTTTCTAACCCCACATACAAAAATAAACTCAAAATGGACTAAAGACCTAAACCTGAGACCTGAAGCCAGAAAAGTGTTAGAAGAGAACACAGGCAGTAATTTATCTGACATTAGCCATAGCAACATTTTTCTAGATACATCTCCTAAAACAAC
The DNA here is from genome assembly GCF_007474595.2 of Lynx canadensis. Taxonomy (NCBI): domain Eukaryota; kingdom Metazoa; phylum Chordata; class Mammalia; order Carnivora; family Felidae; genus Lynx; species Lynx canadensis. Next base: position 52,798,769 of record NC_044308.2, read on the forward strand.
ATTAAAGTAAAAAGCTTCTGCACAGCAAAGGAAACCATCAACCAAACAAAAAGGCAACCTACTGACTGGCAGAAGATATTTGCAAATGATATATCTGACAAGAGGTTAATATCCAAAATACATAAATAATTCATACAACTCAACACCAAAAAAACAAACAATCCAATTAAAAAATGGGCTAAGGACCTGAATAGACATTTTTCCAAAGAAGATATACAGATGACCAACAGGCACATGATGATCACTAATCATCAGGGAAATGCAACTCAAAACGACAATGAGATATTACCTCATGCCTGTTAGAATAACTAAAATCAGGAAGACAAGAAATACCAATGTTAGCAAGGATGTGGAGAAAAAGGAATGCTCATCACTGTTGGTGGGAATATAAATTGGTACAGCCACTATGAAAAACATTATGGAGGTTTCTCAAAAAATTAAAAATAGAAATACCATGGGGGCGCTTGGGTGTCTCAGTCGGTTAAGTATCCAACTATTGATTTTGGTTCACATCATGATCTCATGGTTCATGAGATCAAGCCCTGCATTGGCCTCTCAGCTGACAGTATGTAGCCTGCTTGGGATATTCTCTCTCTCTCTCTCTCTCTCTCTCTCTCTCTCTGCCCCTTCCCTGCTCTCTCTCTCTCTCTCTCTCTCTCTCTCAATCAATCAAAATAAATAAATAAACTTAAAAAATTAGAAATACCATGTGGCTCAGTTGAGCGACTGGTTCTTGATTTCAGCTCAAACCATAATCTCATGGTTTGTGGGGTCAAGCCCCATGTCAGGCTCTGGAGTATTAGTGTGGAGCCTGCTTGGGATTCTCTCTCTCCTCTGTCTGCCCCTCCGCCTGTTTGCATGCTCTCTCTCTCTCAAAATAAATAAATAAACATTAAAAAAATACTATGTGATCCAATAATTCAATTACTGAGTATTAACCCAGGGAAACCAAAAACACTTGAAAAGATACATGCATCTTTACATTTATTACAGGATTATTTACAATAGCCAAGACATGAAAGACATCAATAAGCGACTGGATAAGGAAAATGTACACACACACACACACACACACACACACATACACACACACACACACGTGTGTGTGCGCACGCGCGCGCGTGCAATGGAATATCACACAGCCATAAAAAAGGATGAGATCATGCCATTTGAGACAAGATGGATGGACCCAGAAGGTACAATGCTAAGTGAAATAAGTCAGATTGAGAAAGACAAAGGTCATGTGATTTCACTCATAAATGGAATCTAAAAATGAATACACAAACAAAAAGCAGAATCAGAACTATAAATACAGAGAACAAACTGATGGTTGCCAGAAGAGATAGTGGTACAGAGATGGGCAAAATGGGTGAAGGGCAGTGGGAGATACAGGCCTCCAGCTATGGAATGAGTAAGTCACAGGAATAAAAAGCAGAGCATAAGGAATACAGTTAATGATACTGTAATAGTGATGTAATAAGATAGACAGTCGCTACACTTATGGTGAACATAATCTAATATACAAATTTGTCAAATCACTAAATTGCACACATGAAACTAATGTAATATTGTGTGTCAACTATATTTAAAAAAATAATGACACACTCTGGGTAAATTCCAAACCTCTGTGCTTCAGTTTCCTTATCTATATAATATTAGGATAGTAGTAATAACTATGTCATAGGCCGCTATAAGGTTTAAACAATGTAATACAGATATCAAACATAACCGTAGCTGGAACATACAGCTCAAAAATATAACCAATTGTTGTGGCACCTGGGTGGCTCAGTTGGACTCTGGATTTCAGTTCAGGTCATGATCCCAGGGTTGTGGGATTGAGCCCCATGTTGGGCTCTGTGCTGAGTGTGTAGCCTGCTTAAGATTCTCTCCCTTTCTCTCTCTCTCTGTCTCTCTCTCTCTCTCTCTCTGCCTCTGCCTCTTTCCCCTTCTCCCCTTCTACCCCTCTCCCCCACTGGTTTGTGTGTGCTCACTCTCTTCTGAGACAGAAAAAAATTTTTTTGAGATTAGCACTTATTGATACTAATACTATTAGTGAAGGAGAGAGCATAGATAAATCTGAACACATATGTACCAAATGCTAACAATCTAGGTGGAGGGATCATGGGTGATTTTAATATCCTTTCTTTTGTTTAATTATATTTTCTGATACTTTTAACAGTGAATATGGATTACTTGTATGATAAAAATTAAGCTAGAATGCTGCCTCAAATCCTTTTATGGATGAAATATAATTATCTGATGAAAGTTTAATGAACATGAAATTGAATTAGTCATTAATTGAAAGCTAGCAGGCATCAAGGGAAGAACAAGTCACAGAAAGGAGGTGGGCCAGGTCCAGGGGAGTGGACAGTCTGGAAGAGTCGGGGAGCCCCTCAGAGAGGAAAGAGGCCTCTGAAAGCTCTCGAGTGCAGCCTGCCCTGCACAGCCGGCCTTTCTGCTTCCTCTTTCTTTTCCTTCATTACAGAGGTTCAGTCCTTGCCTAGCCTTTTTATTCTCAATACATTTTCTCCTTAGAAGACAGTAGCTTCTCAAAATAGCCTCAGTTGTCACTCTCCCAAAGACAACCCCCACACCACATCTCCAGTCCCCACTGCTGCCCAAGCTGTCTCCCAGGGCAATTTCAACTTAGCATGCTTGTTTCCACCTTAGATCTCAATGTATGTAGAGTGGCATGAATCCTCTCCCATCCCCATGATGATGCTAATGACTGCCTTTCCAGCTCCACAAGGCCTCCAGTCTCCAGAGTGAAACACTCCCTCTCCTTCTGCCCTCACAATTGATTCCATTTGACAATATCGACATAGTAAGATGTTATGTACCAGTCACTGGGGTTAGAAAGACGAAAAAAGATATGTGAGCTCTGCTCTCAAGAATCAAGTGCTTCTGCCAGTATCCCTGCCTGGAGTGTCATTTGATCATTTTTTCCCTCAGTAAACTCCTATTCACCCTTCAATGCCGAGTCAGATGTTACTTCTTTTATGACACTTTTTCCAACTTCTTCCTCTGAGGCCTTAGTTTGGAACCTGTTGCCTTGTATTATGATTCATTTCTGTGGAAGAGGCTGCTAATTGTCCCCCAGTATTTAGTATCTTCTTTTGTCTCAAAGCAATAGACTCTCTAAATCTTAGCATAAGAAATGACCTCCCAGAATAAAGATTACATTTCCCTGCCCCCCCTCTTTGCAGTTAGTTGTGGCAAACTAACCAAATTTCAGTCAATAGGATGTGAAATAAAGTGAGGTAGACAACCTCCAGGGAGAAACTCTGAGGAGAAACTTCTTACCCACTTCTTCCATCCATCTGACTGGAGCAAAGATGTAGTGAAAGCCATACTGGTTCAGGCAGATGAGGTCAACAACTGAGGAGCAGAGCCACTGCTGGAAAACTAGAATGCCTACCTCCAGCCTATTAAATAAAAGAGAAACAAATGATTGTATTTAAGCCAGTGTTATTCTATGTCTCTGCAACAGGGAGCTAAACCTATTTCTTAAATAATAGACCTGCCTGATCCACACCGCCTGCCAAGGTTGTATATAATTCCTGAAAGTATTGCATACATGTAACTGGAGTCTCCAAACAAGAGGGAGAAAAGCATGAAGCAGATAAGATATTTGAGACGTAATTGTTGAGATGTTTCCAAAATGGATGAAAAACCTCAAGCTATAGATTTAAGAAGTAAAGTAAATACAAAGAAGACCACACCTACACATATCATAATAAAACTTCTGAAAAAGAAGACAAAGAGAATATCTCAAAAGCAGTCAGGAAAAAAAAAAGACACATTTATTTGCCCAATGCTTGGCACAGAGCAAGACCTTCAAAAATATTTGTTTAATAAATGAATTATGGCTTGGGTGAGTGTTTGATAGACTAAGATCATCTTGTTGCCCAACATGCTCTAGTGGAAACAGCACTGGAATGAGTATCAGGAGACCTGATTTCTAATTCCAGCTCTGCCTTAATTAGCAGGATGAAACTAGACAACCACTTCCCCTCCAGACCTCTGCTTCCTTGCTATAAAGTGAGGGAGCCAGATTTCTGTTCCTGAGAAAGGCGGAGTAACTTGTGACCAACCCTCCCACTGAGAACATCTCAAAAAGCTAGATGAGATACAAAAGGCAAGGAAGGAAGGAAGGAAGGAAGGAAGGAAGGAAGGAAGGAAAAGAAAGAAAGAAAGAAAGAAAGAAAGAAAGAAAGAAAGAAAGAAAGAAAGAAAGAGAGGAAAGAAGGAAGGAAGGAAGGAAGGAAGGAAGGAAGGAAGGAAGGAAGGAAGGGAGGGAGGGAGAAAGTAAAAGGTGTTGGAGAGAGACCCTGGCAGGCAGGACTTGAGGAAACAGTATCTCAGAGAGAAGAAAACCAAGTGAAGTGATTGAGTTGAATGCTCTGCCAGCACTTTGTCCCATAACGTTCTTGCTGATTCATAGTTCAAGGCGAGTAGATACGAAGCCAAGCAGAAAGAGGAACCTAAGAGTTTAGTGAGCTAACCTTGGCTCTCAGCAGCTGCACAAGTTGAGGAGACAAAAACTGGAGCATGTCTAAAACAGTTCCCTTGCCCTGGAAGCTATAAAAGTTCTAATTTGAAGTAAAATCTAATAAGTCATAGATGTGCGTTATAACCTGAGGTAACCACTAAGAGAATGCATAATAACAAGGTTATAGAAGAGGAAATGGAATGATAAAAAAAAAGTATTTGATTTATCCATAATCTATGGAGACAGAATGCACATTTGTCTTAACTAGGGAAGAGAGGAGGGGAAAATGGGCAGTGACTGCTTAGGGGGCATGGGGTTTCCTTTGGAGGTGATGAGAATGTTTTGGAACTAGAGAGAGAGGAATGGTGGTTGCACAACATTGTGAATGTACTAAGTTAACTTTAAAGTGGTTAATTTTATGTTACATTAATTTCACTTCAATAAAAATTTTAAAATACAAAAATGTTCAAAATAGTTGATTTATCTAACAGAAGGCAGGAAAAAAAAAGAAAAAGGACTACAGAACAGATGGGACAAAAGAAAATAAGAAAAGTAAGATGGTAAAATTAAACCCACTGAATCAATAATTATATGAAATGTAAATGGCCTAATAGGTCAATCAAAAGACAGAAATTATCATAAAACCCAACAATATACTGCTTTTAAAAGACACACCTTAAATATCAGGGTACAAGTAGGTCAAATGAAGGAAGGAAAAAAAGATATGCCATATAAGTCTAAACCTAAGGAAAACAGGGGAGCTGAACTAATACCAGACAAAGTAAACTTTGAGGCAAGAAGCATTACTAGAGATAAAGAGCAACAACTAATATGATAAAAATTCAGTCCACCAGGAGGCCATAGCAATTCTAAATTCAATTGCACTTCATAGCACGACTTCAAAAATATGGGGGCGCCTGGGTGGCGCAGTCGGTTGAGCGTCCGACTTCAGCCAGGTCACGATCTCGCGGTCCGGGAGTTCGAGCCCCGCGTCGGGCTCTGGGCTGATGGCTCAGAGCCTGGAGCCTGTTTCCGATTCTGTGTCTCCCTCTCTCTCTGCCCCTCCCCCCGTTCATGCTCTGTCTCTCTCTGTCTCAAAAATAAATAAACGCTGAAAAAAAATTAAAAAAAAAAATGAAGCAAAACTTGGCAGAATTTAAAAATATGTATGCACTCTAGAGTCATGATGGAAGGTTTAATATGCCTCTCAGTAACTGATAGAACAAACAGGAAAAATCACGAAAATATCCCAGATTTGAACACTATAATATGTAACTTGATCTAATTAACTTACAATGAATGTTGCACCCAACAACAGTAAGACACACATTTCTCTAAGTTTACCAAAGTTTTACATGTACCAAAATTGATCGTCCATGGGGCCATAAAGCAAGTCTTGACACAATCCAAAGAAGTGAAACCATACAGAGTATGTTCTCTGACCACAGTAGAATTAAGCTAAAATCAATAACAAAAAGATAACAAGAAAATCCCCGGCTGTTTGAAAATTAAGTGACATACTTCTAAAATGAGGAGGCTAGAACAGATGCTCTCAGGGGTCCCTTCAAGGTCTAAGGGTCTCTAAGTCTGGGCACCTCATTTGCCAAGTTTCCGCTTCACGCTGAGCAGGGCAGGCCATATGGCAATTTTCCTCATGTCTTTAGGGGCTAACGGGATTGTCAGCCTTTGTTCATTCTTTCGAAGAGACAGGGAGAGAAATTCCCTGGGCAGAGTGGGACAAGCTCCTACTTGCTCTTCTTCCTCCCTCTGTCTCCCAGGGTTCTGTAGGAAACATTCCAGCAACCAATAACCATTTTTCCCAATGTGGGCACTATGTCACATCACCAGAGAAACTTCCACAGACCTTCCAGATTCCTGTGAGGAGCCCAGTGACAGTAGCTGCCCCATTTCTGAGGCTGTTCACAGGAGGGACAGTGTATTTCGACTATGTATAGACTCCTAGGACAGAACCCAAAGGGACCAAGAGACCAACAGCTTAGGGACATGTTTATTTTCTGAACTCTCAGAGCCAGGCCACTTGTGCCCACCTTGTATGGGCTCCTGAAGGTGGCTGGAAGCAAGTCATATAAAATTGGTATGCCCTGATTGGAGGAGTCAGTAGGGCTGGTGTAGAATAGCTCCCAAACTGACAAGAGCTCTATTCAGTCACCTGTCCAGCCTTGCCATGTGCTTATTTACTGGGAAAGATTGAACACTCCTTTATACTAGGGTAAACATGACTGATAACATCTAACAGGAATCTATACTTCATTCATTCAACATACATCTATTAAGCTCCTACTACCTGCCAGGTACTCTGCTAGACACTAGAGCTACAAAAAGAAAAAGAAAAGAAAAAAAGAAACACAAGAAAAATCATATGAATTTGTAACTAAGAGAATTAAGCTTTAAAGTGTTAGAGAAAGTCTTTTCAAGGGTATACACTAGGACTATTCCAATAGTCTAGCATCTTTCTGAAATCAGAATCTGGGCTACAACCAATCCTGGAGTTTAGGGGAAGATCAGGTCTTACAGCTCCACAGTAAAAATCAAAGAGTGGCCTTCCCCCAGCACTGCTCCTAGCACTAGGGCCCCGGCATCCTAAATTACAAGACACAGACATTTCTGGAGGCCCCTCAAAGAAGACATATGGATATGGGGCATGTGCACTTAGTAACAATAGGCCAAGTCACTAAGACCCACGGATTCATGTTATTGGCACTGTAACAGAGTCTCCTGGTGCCACGGGCTGTGCTGAGGCCTGATGATGGCTCACATGTCATTCTTAGGCAGCACTGTACTTACATTTTCACAGATGGACAAAATGAGCAGATGTGTTCCTGTGGGAGAATGAGGAGGAGACTGGTGCTTGGAGTGATGGCTATAGGGACTGGCATGGGGAGAGGGCACAATGGAGTCCAGATGGCTGGGTAGGCAGCAAGGGACCTCAGCCTTCCATGACGGGTTACTGGGCCAGCCTGGGGCTTCCCTGCGATGTTTGGTGCCTTTTGCCCAGCTGCCCCTCAGTAGCATTCTACCCATACCTCTGCCCCCCAGCTCCTGATCCACCTGTGGCTCTGCACTCAGAGACTGGGGTCTGCACAGATTATCATCAGGCTGACCTCCTTAGCTCTGGAGCCAGGCCACCCTCGGGACCATAAAGCTGACCTGCAGCCTGGATGCCCAGATGAGGTGACTGGCAGCCAAATGGGAGCCAGTTCCATGGTTCATTACAGAATCAAAGTAGAAGAGGTCATTTGGCCAATCCCCCGTGGCTGGGTGAGGAGACAGGGGCAGAGGTCTCCTGACTCCCCAGACCTGGAAAACGTCCTTCCTCTACTCCTTTCCTGTCTGCCATCTAGCAGGTTCCCATGGAGCTGTGAGAAATACATGCACGGACACACACATGCAAACTGAAGCAGGTAGGCCCACACACATGTACCTACACACACGCAAATGCAGAGTCGAGCCCTGACCCATGGCTGGTGGTCTGGGCGCTGCCCACGTGATAGTGCTCACTTCCTGTTTGGCTTCCCTGAGGCCTGGATGGAGAGCACATGGATGGCCTCGAGGATCCAGGGTAGGACCACAAAAATCCCGTCCTGCAGGGTGGGGCAGAGAGTCCCCCAGAGACCAGCAGCCAATCCACACAGGCAGGAAGAGATGACCAGCTCCTTCTCAGTTCCCTCCAGTCCCTGTGTAGTCCCTCAATATTATTTCCCACCCTGACAAGATGCGCCAAACCTGGCTTCTTGGTGCCAAACCCCACTCCCTACATAAAGGGGAAATGACAACATTGTGAAATGGAAAAAAGATGGATGCCCTCCTCTAAGAAAAGAAATCCTTTTGGGACAGCCAAGGGAGAGGGAAATTAACATTTACTACATGCTCGCCATGCATTTCAACTATGGTTTTGTCCATCGTTTCAGTTCTACAGAAAGGGAAACTGAGGCCTCAAATGCTAATTATGCAACTTGCCCAAAGTCATAGCACTACTGAGGGGTGGGGGTCTCTTTATGAGCAGAACACAAAGGCCTAGAGGCCAAGGTGGTGATGCAGCAAAGAAAGAGTATGTGGAAAGGGCAGAGCTGTGTAGAAAAGCAAGTCACTAGGCATTTGAGTTTATTTTTTAAATCTTGAATTCCTAAAAGAAAGGAATGTGCATATGGGATATGTGACATTTCTGGTAAGTTATCAAAAAATAATAGATTTCCCTCCTTCCCCCAGGGAAACCATCCCCAATCTAAGTCTAAATACTGGAGCCCATGATGGAACTGGCATACAACCTTGGACAAGCCACTTAATCCTTTGGAAAGAGGCATACTGGAGGCAACCCAGAAATGAACCAGCAGAAGAAGGAAATTGGAGGCTGCTGCGCGAATGACTAATTCTGGGAATGTGGATGCGTGGATGCAGAAGAGCAGAGGGAAACCAGCAGATGCCTGGAAAGGGGGGTGAGGGCTGATGGCCACACCTGTCTGCCTGGGAGGTCTGGGATCAGGGGAGGGTGCTCATTATAATCTCTATGTTGCTAAAACCTCATCTGATCCCATTACTGCCCCTGGCAGGGCCTGGGGCCTAGGAGGTATTCAGTGATGAGTTAGGAAAAGAGCAAAAAGGAGATGGAATCCTGTGCTCAATTGGAGAAGGTAGGGTTCTAAGAGGTTCCTAAAAGGCTAATGTCTTTGGCACAAAGTACATGTTCAATATCTATTTACAGAATGAATTAATAAATCAGGATATCTAGTTTCTGACCCAACTCTGCTTCTCCATGAATCTAAACTAATCAATTTAGCTTCTCTGGGTCTCTACAGTAGAGACTGGACCAGACAACCTCCAGCTCAAGTGCTCTACGGCCCCACGGTGTACCTTCTCATGAAGGAGAGTGGGGTTGACACAATAGGACATGGAGTCTGGACACCAGCCCAGAGGCCAAGAATCTTCTCTAAAGGATTACAGGAAACAATGCAAAAAAATTATCTAATATTTCTCATCCCCCCCCACACACACACACATGCACCCCACTCCTTCTCATCTCCGAGATCACCCTTACCAGCCTGGTAAAGGTTTCAGCATGGCGTGCCAACTCAGGAATGCCTAATCCCAAGCCCCCAACAATCCCTCAAAGACTCCCATCTATGCGGCCCTGTGTTACATCAAATATGAGATCCATTTCCCAGCTTTTCCTCAGGCATCCTATCCTTCATCCGTGCCCACCACTCATCAAGCCTTCCACAGTGCCAGAGGGGCATGGGCGCAGGCTCCAGCCTCATACTCCCTCCCCAACACTTATGGCTGGTTGACTTTGGGCAGCCATTTACCCATTCTGACTCAGTTCCTCATCTGTGAAATTGGGTAATAATGCCTACCCACAGGCTTTTTGCAAAAATTAAATGAGAGAGTGAACATAAAGTGCCCTGCATGCTGCAATGGGGGTATTGCAGTAGTAGAGATTGGGCTCAACTCCCAAAACAACAAGAACAAATCAGGATTTACAGCCACTGACCAGAGTAAGGAGTCAGTGGATGGAAAACTACTAAGAGGAGACATCACAGGTAGGAGATTTTTGCTAAACCGACTTAACAGGATTCTTGCTGAAGGCAGGTCAGGGTGATCAGATACCAAGGGTGTGTGGAATGAAGAATTTGATCATACATCAAGGGTGATCACATATCACAGATGGGGGATTTCTTCAAACTGACTTAGCAGGATTTAGGATTCAAAAACTGGGCTTAGCAAGTACAGACACAGAAGCCCACAGTCAAGGCTTAACCAAAAACAGGGGTCAAAGAAGCTTAACTACCGTTTGGTCAAGGGGAGGATCTTGGTCACCTGCTGTGATGGTCCAGCTAACAGTTATCAAGTGAGACACTAAGACTTAGTGTTCTGAATCTTCAAAATAATCTTGGAAGGCAGGGACGAGAATCATCATCCCTGTTTCACTGATAAGGAAATGAAGGCACCAACAGGTTAAGTATCTTGCCCAAAGTCAGACTACTAGTCAATGACAGAACTGGGATTGGAACCCAGAAAATCTGGCTCCAAAGCCCATAGCCAGCTGACACGACTTCTCATCTCATCCATTCTTTGATAGATTTCATGCTTGATTATTCTCTCTACCACCAGTCTGGGGCACAGGGACCCAAAGAGATAGGGCTCTCATACCATCCTGTTTTTTAATGGACCATCCCTTCACATCCTTAATAGGTACTTTGGGGCCTAGAAAGATAAGCCATTGTAATGATTGCTCCATAATGTGATTTGACCAACAAAAACATTGGTACACAAAAGAAGAAACCAGAGCAGATTTCTGCATTAGTTTCTATTTTTGTTGGGTTCTGCTTTTGTCTGATAATAAGGGGGATGAGACTGAGCCTGAGCACTCATCTGCAGCAAGAATTTTTTATTACCAGAGCCTGGAAAACAAAATGAGTTTTAATTTCTTCCAATTTTATTTCAACTTTGCCAGTGGACATCTGTGCTCATGGACTTGGAAGCCATAATACACGGCTAACACTTTCCAATAATTTTCTTTTGATAATTTCTCTGACAGTGTTGAAAAAAAAAGGCCCAAACATGGATTAAACATCACATGACAATACTTTCCCAATTCTATGTAGCAAACTGATACTTTCCTTTTTCTACCAAGATAAGGGGGAGGGAGGGGGAATTATTTAATAGGAAAAACAGCAGGCTAGGCATGAGGGAACTTGGGTTCTCATTCTGGCTACCTGCTTTCTAGCTGTGTGACCTGGGGTAGGTGACTCACCTCTCTGAGTGTCTGTTTCCAAAATGGGAAACGAGATGTTTAGACTACCCTGACCCCAAAGACTCTCCCAGCTCTGAAATGTCCTGAGTGATACAATATGGTGCCAAGAGACCTTCACAGTGTCAGCATTGTGGTTTTGGGCCTAGTTTGAGTTTACCTGGCTGACTGGCTAACATAGAGGGGGTAATCCACAATTAGCTGTGCACATTTATGAGCATAAAAAAGGCAACATTCATGTCAGGGATCTCACATGACAGACAACATAAGTGAGGGCATCTGGCTGCGCAAGTAGATAATAGGGAGTGGTGTGGACAGTGGTGAACAGTGTCTCTGAAGGTAGCAGCTATGAAAATGCAGGCCTAGGGTGACCACAGTTTGATTTTTCAATAGAAGATGGAAGTCTAGATTTTTATGAGATTTCTCAATTTTTAAAACACTACTGGGACCCAGTTAGCAAATCCCAGGTTACATGTGCTAGATCTCCATGCCCTTCTCTTTGCTCCCAGAGTGCTCTGGACTTCCCCTTTCGAGCAGACCATCCATCCTATGTATTCATCTGTATCCTTGCTGAGCTCAGACCATTTTAAGAGTCATGAGTTCTATATCAGTCTTGAGTAATAGTAAATATTTACAGTCAATAGTAAATGGAATAAAGTGTTCTTATTATATACAACTGAAGACTCACAAATTACCACAGATTGTATGGCTTAAACATTACAATCTTTTTTTTCCCTCTCAATTCTGGAGGCTGGAAGGTCCAAGATCAAGGTTCTATCAGGGTTTAGTTTTGGGGGAGGCCTCTCTTCATGGCTTTCAGACAGCCACCTTCTTGCTATGTCCTCACATGGCCCTTCCTCAGTGCATGAGCTAAGAGAGGAAGTGATCTCTTCAGAGCCCCTTCTTATAGGGACATTAACCCTACTGGATCAGGGCCCTACCCTTATGACCACATTGAACCTTACTTCCTTGGAGTCCCCATCTCCAAATATACACTGAAGGTTAGGGCTTCCATGTATGAACTGGGGTGAAGGATACAAACATTCAGTCTGTAACACTCACCTAATTCCAATCCACAAGAATTTATTGAAGGGCTGGGGAGGGAAAAGACAAGAAACTGAGTCCAGAGGGCAATGGTGCCAGGAGATGCAGAGGCCCTCTGCCAAGCTTGTCTGTGCCTCTGCCCCTTCCTAGTGGCCAGCACTTCCTTGCACCAAGGCTGCTACTGAAAACAGCCCTCACTCATCACCTTGCTGATGCTCCTCACTCTTCTGCTCTTACCCACTTAGCTGAACGATGGGCTCTCCCAGGACCACGACCCTCAGCTTTCTGACAGGCCAATGCACATGGAGAACTGGCTGGGCCACCGCCAGCATACACACGCATCATCTGCCTTCCTTACCACAAACCTGCCAGGGAGACAGCATTATCTTTACTTTTCTAATGAGAAAACTTGGGTCCAGGCAGGTGGAGTAACAGGCCAAGGTCTCATGGCTTGTAAATGGCAGGGCCCAGATCTAAACCCAGTCTGCCTGGCAACAATGCCCCTGCTCCACCCCTTGAGCCTGATTGCTTTCTTGCCACTCACCCTATCCACCAGGTGTCCTGTCCCCAACCTAGAACTTTCAGATGGTAAGAGTCAGCACCTGAACTCCAAACTTGGCTCCTCACCTTCTCCAGATTCTGCCCCTTCCAAAGGAAGACACCTCATGCCCCAGCTGATCATCATTTCCCCTCAGAGCCAGCTGTAGGTAGGTAGTGATCCATGGTGACTAGCTTCTGGGGTCCCAGCAAGACCGCCTCACACAGAAGTGGTTTCTTAACACCCTGCTTTCTGATGCTGCAACTTCCATTTTTTTTAGCTTCCTAAGTCAATCCCTGATAATGAAGCTTGGCTAATCATCAGAATAATTCAGGAAGTCTTTTTTTTTTAACTTGTTGAAAAAGCTCATTGGTTTCCCTCCTGTTTATAAAAGTAACAAATATTTATTATCAAATTTTGAATAATATATAAAGATATAAGGAAGAGACTAAAACTCACCTGAAATGCCACCCTGCAATAACCATCACAGATACATCTATGACCATAAATTCATGCATTTTGTTAGGAATGCATGTTATAGATGCATGTAACTTTTATGTGGTCTTATCACCCATGCTGTTTTTTTATTGCTACCTCTTTAAATGTAGTACCCGGGGCAGGGGGTGGCGGGGGGATTACCGTTTTATTCTACCTCTGACCCCTTTTGCCCACAGTCCTTGGTCCAGGTCACCAATGTTAACAACCTTTCTCTATGTTCATCAATCATAAGTAGATATGCAGACAGGCATAGGATGAAGATGATGATGATGATGGTGATGGTGACAATAATGAGAAGTTTAAAAGGGAGATGTGGATTATCCTTGATTTAGCCTTTTATTTTTATTTTCAATATTTTTTAAATGTTATTTATTTTTGAGAGAGAAAGAGAGAGCACGCAAGTATGCATAAGTTAGGGGAGGGGCAGAGAGAGAGGGGGAGAGAAAGAGAATCCCAAGCAGGTTCCTTGCTGACAGCAGTGAGCCTAATGCAGAGCTCAAACTCATGAACCATGAGATCATGACCTGATCTGAAGTGGGACACTTAACCAACTGAGCCACCCAGGTGCCCCTGATTTATCCTTTTATAAAAAGGAATCATATACATTTCTCTGAGTCTTGATTATCATTTAATAATACCTCATAGGAATAGCTCTTAGTCATCTTTTCTAAAACTACAAAACACTCCATTATGTTGATAATTATAATCCATTAAACCAGTCCCCCATTGATGGGAACTTTATGTCTTATTTTTGTCACTATGAATAACAATGCAGTAAATATCCCAAGACATATCTATCCATACTCTCTTCTATTCTATGAAAGAGAGACTCTGGAATGGCACTGTTAGGTTGAAATAATGTGTGTTTTTTATTTTCTTCACTCATTCCAAAATGTTGTAGCAATCTGCATTTCTACCAAGAGTGTGGAAGTATGTTCTCTACTGCTTCCCACTGGTAGTGTTATCAGGCTTTAACTTCTCATAATCCAGTAGGTAGAAACTGATATCCCATTGTTATCTGTTTGTGCATTTCCCTGTGTACCAGAGAGCTTGAACATCTTTTACTGTTCATTGGTCATTTGGGTTTGCACTTCTATGAACAGTCTGTCCTTATCCTCTGCCTATTTTTCATTGGATTGTTTGCCTTTTTGTTATCAATTTATAAGATATGAATCCACTGGGATAGAGAGAAGCTAACAGTTTGCCTAACCTCTTTCTCCATCCTCCCAGGAGCAGCCAGACTACATGCACCAGCCTCCCTCCTGCTTAGACATATCCACAGACTGAAGTGTAGCTGGTCAAGTGTGGGGAGAAGCACTGTGTTCTACTCCCACAAAACTGCCCCCTGGTGAGCCTCCCTGTCTTTCCCCCAACAGCTTTTGAAGCCATGTGTTAAAGACAGAGGCACACAAAATGGAGGGAGCCCGGGTTCCTGAATCTCTGCCTAGAAAAGAGCTGCTGGCCAAACAAGACCACCCATTGTGGACCACTTATGAGTGAGAACCTCACAGCTACTGTGTTAAGCCATAAAGAATGACGGGTTTATATGTACAGCAGTTAGTGGTGCCCTAACTAATACACCCACCACCTGCCATGTGTGTTATAACTCTTTTCCCCAAACTATCATTTGTGTATCCACTTTGCTTGTAGTAAAATGTAAATTTTAAGATGCCTATATTTTCTTGTACTCTTGCATTTTATAGCTTCTATATTTTCTGTCTAAAATGGTCTCTTGGAAGCTTTTCAGAAGTACTGATTCTAAAATCCATCCTAGAAATTTCTGCTATAAGCAAAGTGGAGTGGAGCCAGGAAATCTAGATATTTTTAAAGCTCCCTGGAGGATTCTGCTCCTTTCCCAGGATTGAGAGTGTTGCTTAGGCCAGTAAGGTGGCAGCCCCTTCCACAGTGGAAGTAACTCTGGGGGTAATGACCAGCCCTATCACCCACTGATGCCTCTGAGAATCAGCTTACCTGTCATCTAAAAGTAGATTCCTAGAAGCATTTGGAGAGAGCCTAACCTGAAGCTAGGTGTTAGCCCATCATTGTGGGGAGGCCCTAAGTTCAAATCCTGACTCTTCCATTTGTTAGTATGTGCCCTTGGGCAAGAAACTTAACTTCTCTGGGCCTCCTTTCTCCTTCCCTACAAAATGAGGGTTCCTACGTTGTGACTTTAACTTTAAGGGTCAAGGCAAAGATAAAGATACATATAAAATACTTAATCCTAAAATTGGTATATGGGAGAAGCCCCCCAAAATTGTTACTGTTAACTCTATATTAGAGAGACACTAAATACCTTGCCTATATGTACACATTAAAATACACACACACACACACACACACACACACACACACACACACAGAACGGTTTAGCTTTACAAGCATAGAACGATTCCAGAAATTCTCTGAATCTCTCAAAGTTTGCTTAATTCTATGTGTGTTGTATTGGAATATTTGTGCATGTGTGCGAGTTTGTGAGGTGTGGTATGTTTATGTATTTGTGTGTGTGTGTGTTAACGCATGTGTGTGAAAAGCATTACGTTTAAGTGTAAGGACTACAAACTCTTCAAAAAAATGTAGATGCTGTGACAACAATGCATGAATAACTGTTTAGGGTGGTTTCTGACTAAATCAACAGAAACTGATGATACATAGATATATACAACTCAAATCTATTGGGGGGTGACCCTGTGCCAGACCATGTGGTAATAAGGGTGTTATTTGCTCTCTATTCACCCATGAATAAGCCCATGAAATTGTATGTTACTATTCCCACTTACAAGATGAGGAAACTGGAGCTTAGAGAGGCTTAAGTAGTCACACGGCTATGAAAGGGTACAGTCAGAGTGTGCCCCCAAATGCAAGGTTTCTTTTGGGGATGATGAAATTTTTCTAAAATTAGATCGTGGTGATGCGTGCACAACTCTGAATATATTGCTGTTATACACTTCAAAATGGTGAATTTTATGATATGTAAATTATATCTCAATAGAGCTATTAAAAAAAAAAGTGCACCCAGGTCTGCCTGACTCCAAAACTAGATTTGTGTAAAATGTTTTCTGGTTTAAAAAAACCTGTCTTTAATGTGCATCACTTTGTTGATGTCCAAACTGCCCCTTCTTCTCCCAACACCACAAAGTAGCTGTTGAACCCCACAGGCCTGCGGGAGGGAAAGGATAAATAAACAAAGCCAAAACTCTTGTGTGGCCTCTCAGGCCAGATGATCAGCAAAACCACAGAGAGGCCAGGGGTGGGTGTCGAAGTCAGGAATCAGAGTGGGGTGTGTGGGAGAGCGGGCAGCCAGGGCAGATGGTGCCCTTCCACACTCACCAAAACTGCCACAAATCCTCTATAGTCAATTTACAATGTGGGCTGGCTAGGCTTAGCTTAAAACTCAAATCTGGGGAGGTGGGGCCTGGGTGGCTCAGTCAGTTAAGTGTCCAACTTCAGCTCAGGTCATGATCTCACAGTTTGTGGGTTTGAGCCCCACATTGGGCTCTGTGCTGATGGCTCAGAGCGTGGAGCCTGCTTCAGATTCTGTGTCTCCCTCTGTCTCCCTGACCCTCCCCCGCTTGTGTTCTCTCTTTCAAAAATAAATAAACATTAAAAAAATTTTTTTAATTAAAAAAACAACCTCAAATTGGATCTTGTGGATCCCACCAAAAACCCTCCACAGTTCCACAGCTTTGCATTTAGAGTTAAACATGAAGCCTTTATCACAAAACCCAAATCCCTTAAGACCCAAGGCCACATGACCCCCTGTTCTCTAGCCACTCCAAGACTGCACAGTCAGTCCCCCAACTGCAAGTGGGTACTCAAGTCCTCATGCTTCTGCCCCCTTACACTGTTCCTCATCTTGCTCCTGTGAAGGATCCTACTCAGCTTCAGATTCCATTTTAACATTTTCTGTGTTGTCCTCCTCTGCCCTCTCTCTCGCCCAGGGCCCCCACCTCCTAGCTCTCCACTTACACTTCCTTCAGGTCCTTATTTTTGCATTTTTCACATGACATTGTCACCATTTGTGTCTTGCCATCTTCCTCCTCTCTCTGCAGCCCTATCACTACAGATCCACAAAGCCAGCTGCCCACCTGTTGAAGTGCTGACCAACCCCAGGTCCCTGTGAGTATGATCTTACCTAGAATAGGGCCTCTACAGATGTAATTAGTTAAGATGAGGTCATACTTGGAAAGGGAGAAGATATTTGCAAATGACATATCAGATAAAGGGTTAGTATCCAAAATCTATAAAGAACTTATCAAACTCAACACCCAAAAAACAAATAATCCAGTGAAGAAATGGGCAAAAGACATGAATAGACACTTCTCCAAACAAGCCATCCAGATGGCCAACCAACACATGAAAAAATGGTGAACATCACTCATCTTCAGGGAAATACAAATCAAAACCACAATGAGATACCACCTCACACCTGTCAGAATGGCTAACATTAACAACTCAGGCAACAACAGATGTTGGTGAGGATGTGGAGAAAAAGGATCTCTTTTGCATTGTTGGTGGGAATGCAAGCTGGTGCAGCCACTCTGGAAAACAGCATGGAGGTTCCTCTAAAAATTAAAAATAGAATTACCCTATGACCCAGCAATTGCACTACTAGGCATTTACCCAAGGGATACAGGTGTGCTGTTTCGAAGGGACACATGCACCCCCATGTTTATAGCAGCACTATCAACAATAGCCAAAGTATGGAAAGATCCCAAATGTTCATCGATGAATGAATGGATAAAGAAGATGTGGTATATATATACAATGGAGTATTACTCAGCAATCAAAAAGAATGAAATCTTGCCATTTGCAACTACATGGGTGGAACTGGAGGGTATTATGCTAAGTGAAATTAGTCAGTCAGAGAAAGACAAACATCATATGACTTCACTCACATGAGGACTTTAAGAGACAGAAGATGAACATAAGGTAAGGGAAGTAAAAATAATACAGAAACAGGGAGGGGGACAAAACATAAGAAACTTTTAAATAGGGAGAACAAACAGAAAGTTACTGGAGGAATTGTGGGAGGGATGAAGGGCTAAATGGGTAAGGGGCTTTAAGGAATCTACTCCTGAAATCATTGTTGCACTGTATGCTAACTAACTTGGATGTAAATTGAAAAATAAATAAATTATTTTTAAAAAAGATGAGATCATACTGACTCAAGTGGACCTGCCTTCAATTTGACTGGTGCTCTTGCAAAAAGAGAAGACACAGGGACGAGAGATACACAACGAGAATAGCATGTGATGATGGAGGCAGAGACTGGAATGATGCAGCTATAGCCAGGGAACCCCAGAGACTACCAGCAACCACCAGAAGCTGGAAGCCGCAAAGAAGGATCCTTCTCTAGAGATTTCACAGAGAGCGTGGCCCTGCTGATATCTTTATTTCAAACTTCTATCCTCCAGAATCATGAAAGAATAAATTTCCATTGCTTTAAGCCCCTCCAGTTTGTGGTAGTTTGTTACAGCAGCCCTAGTAAACTCATAGAAACACCATATACCTACATCAAGGTGAAGGCTAGCAGAATATGCCACCTCAAAATAATGCCACGTTGACATAAGGATTATTTTGAGCTGAAAGCAATTAAGAAGCAGATACAAGCTCTCCTCTATTTGTCTAAATTCGGGACATAAATTTGTAAAGGTGTTCCCGCTCCCCTCTCCACCAGGATGGACAGAAGTTCATCACTAGAGACAACTCAAGGCCCTCATCCACTCAGAGATGGCACCAAGGAGCCTACATTACAAACTATTAACTGTCCCTTCTCTTCTACTAGTTACACCATATATTTGCCCTCCTACAGCTTGTTGCCCTAGAAACTCAAAGTCCTTTTCCATTGTCATGTCACTTCTCTAAAAATATATTGGTTTTTCGTTTCTTTGTTTGTTTTTAAGATGTTGTATAAGCCCAAGTTCTAGCCACTCCTTTGAGTTACTCATCTCTGGGTACTCCCATGTGTATGTGTAATGCAATGTCAATAAACTTCTGTTTATTTTTCTCTTGTTAATCTGTCTTTTGTCAGTGCAATTTACAGAGTCCTAGCCAGTGAACCTAAGATGGGTAGAGGGAGAAAGATTCTCTCCTCTACAAGGGCCAAATCTGATTTCATAACTGTGTTTCCAAACTGGCCTCTTTGATCACTTTTAGCACACCTAAACCTGTTACATTAGCCAGAAATCCACAAGCAGTGTAGCCAACTTCCTCGCCCTCATATCCCCATTTCCAATTCATCAGAGTCTTGTTGATTTTATATGCTAAATATCTCTGGAAACTGCTCCCTTCTCTCCAGCTCCACTGTACCAACCTTGTTAATCACCTCTCACTGGACTACTGGCCTCCCCACACCCATTCTTGTGCCCCCCATATTTCTCCACACCACAGCCACAAGGTCATTGAAAAAGAATTCTGATCATGGGTCCCCATGCCTGCTTAAAACACTTCCTGATTTCCCACTGCTCCCTAGGAGGAAGACAAAACTTTCTCCTCCAGCACAGTGGGTGCCACCTTCTGTCTCCCTCTGACATCAGCTGCTTTTTGATCTTTGGGGGGTTCTTTTAATATCCACACTCCCCCACCCACAGACCTTTTACTTCTACCTCTCTAGTTCCTAACCCCCAGCAACATTTCTTATATCCCTTTTTAATCCCCTCTCTTCCTCCAAACATTCTCCAGAACCTCTTATTTGCCATATGCCCATTTGCCCCCACATGTCTTTCTTTTCCTCCTCTCTCCCTGCACTTGATTAAAAAAAAAAATCAACTTCAGTTTTCTGGCTAAGCTCTTCCCATTCCCCTCCAGCCTCTTTGCTACAGCATGAAAGTCCTGGAACCCTTCTGGCAAATGGAAACGTTCTAATCATGGGAAGTCGGGAGAAAAGGGGTAGGAAGGGGCATAGGGATCAAAAGTTACTGCATAAAGACAGCATCCACCTAGTCAATAGGAGAGGAGGGAGTATTCAATTCTAAGTATCTTTTGAGAGATAGGGTAAATAGGAAAAAGTGGAGTTGTAGGAAAATGTCTACAGTTATTGATCTTACTCTAAAATGCTGACTATTCCAAAAGGTCCTAGCTATTATGATCCACACAGAGAAAACATGACATAGATACACACAAAACCATCATCAGATAGGTAGGATACCACACAGTGTTTTGATGTTTGGGAACAAGTGGCTAGATGGACAAATTCAAGCATAGGGGATAGTGGTGAGCTGTTTGATTATGGGTCATCAGAGCCAGGCACGAAAGGTGGTGAGTGATAAACAACACTGACAAAGAAAGCTAAATTTTTGTGATTTTTCTGAAGGTTAATGAGTTATGAGTCAACCATTTCCAAGTAAACAGTTCAAGCTGCATATCTAGGTCTTTGGGCAATAGTTAAAAATAAAGGAATACATTTGTATTTTCATTCACTTTTACTTTATTTTAGACAGAACTCCAGACTTGCAGAAAATTTACAAGAACAGCTAGTTATTTTGTAAAATGTCCTCAATTTGGGTTTGTCTGATACTTTGTCATCATTGGGTTCAGATTATGCCCCTTTGGTAGGAATGCCACATAAGTGGTGCTAAGCCCTTCTCATGCCCCATATCGGGAAGCAGTGTATTTTCATTTGAAAATAAAATATAACATAATATGGAGAGATTGTTCTGAAAATGATTGTGCAGTGATTATGTTTACTATAACAATGAGAACAAACAGCTTCTAGCAGAACCACAGTAGGAACAATCACAAACAATGGAGTTATTTTCCAAGATGACACCAAGGCCTGGAGTTGTTTTCTTTATGACTACAGAAATTTTTCTGTCTGTCTAGTCCTGAGTCAATGTAAGCCCATTTGGCCTTTAAAGCTTTTTTAATCATTAAATTTAAAAAACAACTCTTTAGGGGCGCCTGGGTGGCGCAGTCGCTTAAGCGTCCGACTTCAGCCAGGTCACGATCTCGCGGTCCGGGAGTTCGAGCCCGCGTCAGGCTCTGGGCTGATGGCTCAGAGCCTGGAGCCTGTTTCCGATTCTGTGTCTCCCTCTCTCTCTGCCCCTCCCCCGTTCATGCTCTGTCTCTCTCTGTCCCAAAAATAAATAAACGTTGAAAAAAAAATTAAAAAAAAAAACCAAAACAACTCTTTATTTGAGATGAGCAATGGGTGATATACGTAGGGGATGAATTACTGGATTCTACTCTTAAAATCATTTATTGCATTACATGCTAACTAACCTGGATGTAAAATAAAAAAATTTTAAAAATTTTAAAATAAAAAAATAAAATAATTAAAATATAAACACATCTTTAGGATATATCCATAAAATAGAATGCTCTACAGTCATTAAAATGGCGAGAAGGTGGGAATTGTATGAACAGACATGAAAATATGTCCAGAGTAGTTTTTTTTAAGTAGGCTCTATGCCCAACATGGGGCTCAAACTCACAACCCTGAGATCAAGAGTTGCATCCTTCACCAACGGAGCCAGCCAGGCACCCCCAGAATAGGTTTTTTAAAAAGGGTACAAAGAAGGGGTGAAGGAAACCATCAACAAAACCAAAAGATAGCTACTGAATGAGAGAAGATATTTGCAAATGACATATCCAATAAAGGGTTTGTATCCAAAATATATAAAGAACTTACAAAACTCAACACCCCCTCCCCCCCAAAAAATCCAAATTCTTTATTGGATATGTCATTTGCAAATATCTTCTCTCACTCAGTAGGCTATCTATGGGCAAATGGGCTAATATTGGCCTAATGGGCAAAAGACATGAATAGACACATTTCCAAAGAAGATATACAGATGGCAAACAAACTCATGAAAAGATACTCAACATCACTCATCATCAGGGAAATACATATCAAAACTACAATGAGATATCTCTTTACACCTGGCTGAATGGCTAAAATCAACAACCCAAGAAACAGCAGGTGTTGGTGAGGATGTAGAGAAAGAGGAACCCTTTTGCACTGTTGTTGGGAATGTGAACTGATGCAGCCAGTGTGGAAAATAGTATGGAGTTTCCTCAAAAAGTAAAAAAAAAAAAAAAAAAAAAAAGAACTACCCTACAATCCAGCAATCACACTATTGGATATTTACCCAAAGAATACAAAAATATTAATGCAAGGGATACATGCATCCTGATGTTTATAGCAACATTATCTACAATAGCCAAATGACTGATGGATGGATAAAGAAGATGTGATATATATACATACATATATATGTATGTATATATATCACATCTTATGTATGTATATATATGTGTATATATATGTATGTATATATATATGTGTATATATATATATGGAATATTACTCAGTCATAAAAAAGAATAAAATCGTGCCATTTACAACAACATGGATGGAGCTAGAAAGTATAATGTTAAGCGAAAGAAGTCAGAGAAAGATAAATCCCATATGATTTCACTCATATGTGGAATTTAAGAAACAAAACAAACAAGCAAAGGAAAAAAAGAGAAACATTAGGTTAAACAAAGTTCAACAGTTTTCTTAATACAGAACTCATCAAAGTCCTTCATATTCAAATGGACACTTTGAATCTCCAAGAAAGAAGTTATAAGTACATTACTTTTGGCCCCAAAATTCTTTTTTTTTTCATTCAAAGAACATCTATGCTCAGGAATGATCCATGTGAAGGAGCCATAAGATAGAAGAAATGTAGGTTCCTGAGTCACTGCTTGGAGCTTCCCAAGAGAGCAGCCCTACCAGAACAAGTGATGGGCTATTGGGTGGGTGGGAAAGACACTTTTATTACGTTCAGCCACTTAGCCCCAGGATTGTTTGTAATAGCAGTTAGATTATGCTGCCTAATGCCAAATGCATGCAGGTTTTTAAGTTATCTGCCAAAGAACAGATTATCTTTTTCAGTCTGGAGAGCTTTTGTCACAAACAGTCACAAACAATAAGCCACAAGGATTGCAGCCTTATTAAGTACAGGGCATTGTGATAAGCACTTTGCAAACATTATCTCATTTAATCCTCTTGACCACCTACTAAGGTTAATACTATCACTGCATCATTTCACAGATGAAGAAACTAAAGCTCACAGAGGTTAATAACTTGGAAATAGAAGTCCAGAATATGAATTCAGGGCAACTGGATTCTGTATCCTTGCTCTTAATCACACTGAGGTCCTGCCAGGTAAGCCCTGGCAGGGTTATGAGGTCAGAAAACCTGGGTTTCAGGTGCCATGTGTTAATTACCTAGACCAACAGAACATAAAAATGACTGACAGACTTTCAGTCTTTTTATTTAGGTGAGTGCTTCTCAACCAGAGGTGATTTTGACTATATCTGGAGACATTTTTGATTGTCACAGCTGGGGAAGTGCTACTGGAATAGTACCTCTGTAGCCAAGGATCTGCTAAAACATTGTACAGTGCAAAGGACAGCCCCACATACACAACAAAGAAGTATCTGGTCCAAAATATCATAGTGCCAAGATTAAGAACTCTGACCTACACATCTTGTATATTTTCCTGACAGCCCAATGTGTCCAGAATAAATATACACTCTTGGTTGGAATAAAAAGCATGCTTGAAAAGTCTGCTTTCTGTCTTAATACCTAAAAAAGTAGTGAAAGCAGTAACCAACAAGTGGCTTTTGGTGCTCAGAGATGTTGAGCCTTGGCCATCGTGGGAGGGAGTCCAGCCCAAAGAAGACTGGCCACGGATAAAGAATGTGGTTTGGCAAAATCTCAGGAACAATATATGGTGGCAGAATAGAAATTCTCTTGAAAGAATGCCAAACCTTTTTGGTTTCCTAGTAACATGATTTTCCTGAGATTTCTCTTATATTTGAATTTGCAATATCCCTATACCTATTTTAAATCAAGGCAACAAAAGAAATTTTAAAAAAAGATGACATAACAGAATCAGAACTTCCTGGAGAAGGAGGGAACCCTAAAAGACACCTGGTCCATTCCCTGCCCACCCCTCTGATGTATGGTGCTGCTGTTTTAACATCATATGATTGCAGGGTGGGGATGTCACCATCACAAGGATCCTGTTCCATTTCCAGAATATTCTGTAGAAAGCTCTCCTTCCCAAGGGCAGAAACTATCTTCTCTGAACTCTAATTCAGTCCAATGTCAGAAGTTGGTGAGGGAGGTAAAATAGGCACAAAGAAAAAGGGATGGAAAGTGTCCTTTGGTGAAAGCTTACTGGTCCCAGGCAGTGTACTTGGCACTGTATGTGTATTATTTTTATTCCTCCAACAATCCTTCTAATCCTTCCACTCCTCAGTTCTCAGCAGACTCAGGTTAGTGATCATGCACAGCCTCCTGCCAATGCCTATTGTCTCTTCTCTCAATGAAACATCTATTTTCACATAGAAACATCCCTTTGACATCCTGTTAATTAATTAATTAATTAATTAATTAATTAATTCAGCACATATTTACTGAGCGCCTATGATATTCCAGGCTTGTGTCAGATATTGGCGATACAACTGTTGGTAGGTTGGCATCTAAGGACAGCAGGACCACCCATACTGTTGTCAAGAGAAGCCCTCAGTTTGGAGGCCATTATTGTCTGCACCAAAAAATCTGCAGGCTAAAACCCTACTCGCTGGCCTACCACATCAAGGATTCATCTCAGAGAAAGTGATGTCTAACTGGAAGGTAAAGGTCAGATACAGAGGGCTTCACCAGGTGCTGGAGACAGGGAATCATTCCAGGCAGAGGGAGTGGCCTGCGTGAATACCAGGAATGCACTCAAGGCACTGAAAACAGGTCCATGTGGCTAGAATGAAGAGTAAGGATCTGGGAGAAGCAAGAGTGATGCAGAGCATGGGCCCAGACTGTGGTGAGCCCTTCAGGTCATGTGAAGGATCTGGGTCTTTAGCCAAAGGACACCGGGACCACCGAAGCTGGGAGCAACAGAATTGATTCAACTTTAAGAAAGCCAGGCTTGAAAGCTGTGTGTAAAATGGGTCAAAAGTTGCAGAGGGGCCAGGAACTCTAGCTGGGAGGCCCAGTAGTTGTCCTGTGTCCTGTGGTGGGGTAGGGAAGGGTTGTTGATAGTGGGGATTGAGAGGTATAACTATGGTGGTGGAGAGGTTGGAAGAGCTTAGCCATTGCCCATAATCTCCATCAATTCATCTACAAAGTCACCCTAACTAAACAGATCCTCAAATTTAAAGCAGGATGTTGGCTATGCACCTGTAGCTAAAAAAAGGCCCCGCATTCTGCCTCTCTTCCACCAGAAGCCTCCCTATAGTGAATTTTACCCTTGTCTACCCTAAGGGTAGATAAGAGTTGGTATTTGGACATGGGACACAGAGAGGGAGAGGAAGTAAGGATGCCCCCAATCCCTGGCTTAAGCAGCAAGAAGATGATGGAGTCTTTCAGAAGCCTGGAAAAAGAGCATGTTTAGTGGGGAGGAGCCATACAGAACAGAGCAGGGGGCACCTGTGGGTAGTCCAAGTGCAAGGAGAAGGATTGGGAGTCCCAGGAGAATCAGGGTGCAAAAGAAGACAGAGGACAAAAGGATGAGCCTGACATCAGAGTGAACAGCCCTTTGACCTCCATGAAATATTCAGGAATGTCTGTAAAACTCTCAAAATGCTTGCCACGATGGTTGTTCCATGGAAACAAGTGTGACTGAGCTCTGCATCTGGGTGGATGTGAGAGAAAACAGGATGCAGGAAACAGAAGCTAAGGGGACCCCAAGATTGCCATACCCAGGGCTTCATCAGGCCATGGAAACATGTAGGATAGCAAGGAGGAGGGATGTCTAGGGAATTCCATCTAAAATTCAAGGAAAGTGGGAATCCCTAACCCACATCTGAATTATATACATCTGGGCCTTTTGTACAGGAGTTAATTTGCAGAAAGAGCTCCATTGCAGTACCAGTACCCCTCAAAAAAAGTTTGAAAACAACAGCATCAAAAGGGAATATTACTCAGCCATAAAAAAATAATGAAATCTTGACATTTGCAATGACACGGACTAAGCCAGAGAGTATTATACTAAGTGAAATAAGTCAGTGAGACAAAGAAAAATACCATATGATATCACTCATATGTGGAAGGTAAGAAACAAAACAAATGAACAAAGAGAAAAAAGAGAGAGAGGCAAACTAAGAAACAGACTCTTAACTATAGAGAACAAACTGATGGTTACCAGAAGGGAGGTTGGTGGGGGGATGGGTGAACTCAGTGATGGGGATTAAGGAGTGCACTTGTGATGAGCACTAAGTGTCATATGGAATTGTTGAATCACCATATTGTACATCTGAAACTAATATAGCACTGTATGTTAACTAACTGGCATTTAAATAAAAACTAAAAAAAGCAGGGGGGGGGGCGGAGATAAACCTCCAATGATGGAATGGTATGTTACTGTGTTATTAGAGCCACACTTGATAGCAGAGGGGGAGTTTTGGCACCTTCCAAATTACACTCCCTGAGAGCAGCTGACTCCTTTGTGCCCCAGGGTACCCCCTGAAGAAGTGATCTGGGGAGGCCTGGGGAGGGCTGACCCTCTCTCTGCTGGTCAGGGGTCTTACCAGCAATCCCTGAAGAAGTGGTGAGACCCAAATGAAATAGCAACAGAAAACAACTTATACCGAGATGCCTCTCAATGAACCTAGGGAAATTGTGTACAATTCTGTGTTTTTGCCATTATTCCTGGAAATGAGGGGCCAACTTTCCCTATGAGTTTTACATCTGGGGGCTGAATGAAAACAGACTTAAACAGTTGCACAGAAGCTTCATAATCTCCTGGAAATCTCTTGGAACACTGAGGTAAATGTGGAAATTAAAGAAAAAAAAAGACTTTTCTGAAAAATAATTTGCAGTTTGAATGTTATCTGAAAACATTTTTTACATCATGTACATTTTCATTTCAGGCTCATCTTGTTGAAATTGCACTGTCTTTGTTCAATTTTTGTTTTGTTTTGTTTTGAGGCACGTAGTTATGCAAGAAGAGGCCTATGTTCCGCCTGCTAATAGAGTTTTTTGGGTACTTGTGCTGCATGTACCCACCTCCCCACCCCCCAATATAGTTAATTGACTCCTTAAGACTAAAAGGGTCCTGTTTCTCACTGTATCTTCAGCATGCCCAAGATCACACCTCACAAATAATAGGTGCTCAGTAAGAACCTGAAAATCTGAAGGAAATTGTGTGGGAAGCAGCAGCATGGCCTTTTCCTCAGGAGGGAAAAAAAAGTCATAGGGCAGCCATCTCAAAGGGCACTTGGTCTTCTGTTCTGAGTGTTCCAAGATAGCAGCGGCCAGGCCATAATTAGTTTTGTATCCCCAGTCCTCCATACCCAGAAAGTACTTAGCAAATGTTTGATGGAAAAGAGCAGACATGAGGGCCAGGAAAAAGAACATCTATATATCAAGGGAAGTACTACAAGTCCAGGCCTTTTTCCCTCCTGCCATCAGGGAACTGTGGGCTGGAGGAGCTGCTGGCATAACAGAGCCATCACTGGTGAAGAATGGCAGGAAAGTTTCCAGGATCTTGATTCCTGGTGGGTAAACAATGTAGGCAAGATGCACAAATCAGTTCCTAATGCCTGGAGCTACACAGCACAGAGCCTCATAATCTCCATTCAGAACTTCCTTCTGAATACATTCAACTGTTAACATTTTTCCAGGAGGAGCTCTGGGGAAAGACAGATTTGGGTTTCAGCCCAAACCTCACCAATGACCACAGTTATGTGACCACGGGCAAATGACTTAGCCTTTCAGAGCCTCCATTTTCCCATCTGTAAAATAGAGATAAAATTTAGTAAGGCTGATTCATTGGGAAATATCAACACATGTAAAGCACAGTGCTTAGCACATATCAAGCACTCAGTGAATTTCCAGAGGGTAAGAGAGACTTACCCAGGGTGGGTCCTGACCAAAAGTGTGAGCTGGCACATGTCCATCCAATAAGCCCTCTCATAGCTCCTCTCCCCTGCAGTGATTGCATGCAAACAGGCTCAACCTCAGGAATAGGGTGGGAGGACTAGCTGGGAGCATAAGGGGTGGCACTGATACAGGACCGGGCAGGGCTGGGGTTAAGGGGAACCAACCTGCAAGGTGGCCTGCTCCAACCCTGGTGTCAGGGGTGGAGGGCCGGGGGTGGCCAGGTAAAGGTTATAGAGGCCCAGGGAGGCCCCCATAGGAGGTTGCAGAGGGATGCAGGGGGAGGGATGGGGGTTATTTCCTCAAGGAAACTGGCAGGCAGTTTCCAGGGCCTCATCCAGGCAATCTGGGGCTCCAGACTGAACTCCTGGGCCCTCTGGGAGGGGGGCTATCATCCATAGTTTACTCCAAGCTTTCCAGGCATGTAGACTATGAATCAGGAGTAACTGCTCCTACCCACCACCCTCTCTGACTTCCTCATGGACCACCCTCACCATGCTTCCCCTGAGCTCCCAGAACCCCTCGCTGGTCCTCCAATACACCACCTGTTCTCCCGCTCAGATCTTTGCCCCCACTGCTCCCTCTGCTTGGGGTGCCTTCCCTATGTTGCTCACTGGCTTGCTCACCGCATACAGCTTCTGCCTGGCTGTCACCTCACCCAAGAGAACTTCCCTGCCTGCCCATGTGAAATAACACACACACCTTCCCCCATCCCCACCACTCTCCAGCCCCCTTACTTTTTTCACAGCACTTATCACCATCTAACCCATGATACACCTATTGGTGAATTTACTGTCTATCTCCTACATAATGTATGCTCCATGAGGGCAGGAATGTGTTCACTCCAGTATTTCCAAAGTCTAGCCAAATGCCTGGCACCTGAGCATGTAGCTCAATCAATATTTGATGAATGAATCAGTGAACGAGTGAGTGAGTGAACTGCCAAACCCTACCTACTGGTAGGTGAAGGATACCAGCATTCTGGGCTGGCTCCAGAGCAGGCCAGGACTGAGCCAGGACCTCATGAAGCTCACATGTACCAGTTGCCAGTGGTTGGGAATGGGGAGGAGGGGCTGAGTGCAGAGAAGGCAGAAGCTCACCCTGGGGCTCCCAGATACCTACTTTTACTATCCATCTGAGGATATTTTTTATTATGGGACTCTTGTACTCTGAAAACTTGCTTTTGATTCAGTAGCATGAACCACTTGATGGTGAAACTTCAGGCACTCTGGCCAGCAGGGGAGAGGTGTTGAGCTGTTTGCCTCATCCAAATCGGACCCCTTGAGTCACTTCATGCCTACTTGTAAGGCTAACTCCAATAGCAACCAAAAGGTCATCTATGCAGACAAGTAATTACAGAAGTTTGAGAATTTAAGTCCTAGTTTCAGTGGCATTAGCCAGATGAATGATGGCTTGTGGCTAGAGCTTGGATAGCATTCTTGCCCACAGGTCAGGGCTTTTTCTCTGTGGTGCTTAAAACCAATGTCTGGCAGAGGACACAGCGAGCAGGGTATCATTACTGTGAACAATTCATGACCCAAAGTGCAAGAATGTTCAAGCCCCACTCAGAAGCCCATGGTCATTATGCTTGCCCAATCTGCTCATGGCTGAAGAATTATTTCAATACCAAAAACACATTTCTCTAGTTCCTGTCCATATGTGGGAAGAAGTGGCAAATGTCTCTCTGTGACAGTGCCCAGAAATAAGCAGACTGAGACTGTCACATTGGTGAGTGTGACAGAAAACTCACACATAGCCATGGCCGACATCTGAGAGGTTTTCTCAAGAGCCTTCTTGAAGAAGCAATGATATTTTCCAGGGGAGGGTGGGGCATGGTGATGATAATATGGAACAGGCAAAAGAAAACAAAACACCCCATTCTGAAAGTGTGAGTTCAGAAAGTGATGATTGTGTAAGAGGCTCGTCCCTTGTAGATGGGTCACTGCTCTCACTCCTGCAGCTCGCTTTCCATGCCTGCTGCATCCCAGGGGACCAAATCCCTCCTCAGCCAGGACCAGTTACAACAAAATCCCACTCCCAGGAAAGAGATGTACCTGCACAGTGTTCACTTGGATGGGTTTTGATCTATGCCTGGAGAAGTATTCTAACTTATGTGGGCCTCAAAGTTGTCATCAGTACCCACCATAACTGGAAAGTGAATGGAGTTTGAATCTCAGGTCTCCCAGTTAGCTGAGTGACCCTGGACAACTTATTAACCTCTCTGAGCCTCAGCTTCTTCATTTGTAAAATAAGACAACTTTATGCCCACGTGGTTGTTTCATCAGGATTAAATATGATTAAGTAAAATTGGGTACATAAAGGATCTATAACATGCCTGGGAGTGCTCAATAAACATTACCTTCCCTAAGCCCCTCATTATTTTGCTTACTAAATAATATTACTTTGCAGTGAATAATTATTCCTTTTAAATTCTGGTCTAGGGATGTCTGGGTGGCTCAGCTGGTTAAGCATCTGACTCTTGATTTTGGCTCAGGTCATGATCTCATGGGTTTGTGAGATTGAGCCCCATGTCAGGCTCTGCACTGACAGTGCAGAGTCTGCTTGGGATTCTCTCTCCCTCTCTTTCTGCCCCTCACCTGCTTGTACTCTCTCTCCCTTTCTCAAAATAAATTCTGGTCTAGACTGCCCCTTTTAGTTTCTTGTATTTTATTTTAGAGAATGTAGAATATTTTGGTTTTTAGCTATAGTAAAGCAATGTTGGAACCAACTGAGTCTAAGAACACTCTCAAATACTAGAGCGATTTGAGGGACATTTGTTCTCCCATTAATTTATTTATACCCCACCTTGCTCCAAAAGTATTTTGAGGAGGCTTACAAATATAAATATAGGAGGATACAAAGAGGGAAGAGTAGTTGTTATAAGTTGGTCACAAGGTTGACCTGAGCTTCCTAGAAGCCAAAGCAAAGAGGGAATGCTGAGCAATGATAAGATTCACAGTGTTTGTTAGATACAACCTGCTCCCAGGTGGTATAATTATTCCTGCACTAAGCTCTAAGTGAACTCTGTCCCATCCTCAACACTATCTCCACAGAATAGCTGTCTCTGATCCTGTCTGTTGGTACAAAACAGGGCACCACACCTGAGGGCTGCTCAAAAGATCCAGGGGTAGGATTTTATTCACAGTAATCAATAAAATGTACGTCTGTCCCAGTTACTAGGTATGCATAACATACTGCCCCAAAACTTAGAAGCTCACAACTACCATTTTATCTTGTTTATAATTTTGTGGGCCAGGAAGTTGGGCAGGGAACAACAACAACAAACAGGGCAGGGAACAACTTCTTAATAGGAGGCCTATCAAGGTTATGCTGTAGAAAAGCATATGTATGGGAAACACTGTTGCTGCCATCTTTGGAAAATACAATCTGCTATATCATCACCCATAAGCACTATATCCTGCAACCAAGCTTTTGGTAAGAATTGAGTAGATGTAAAGTAGATATAAAAGGCTTAAAGGTATCTTTCTGGTGCCAAACACCAGGTGAGGAGGTCTTGGCTTAGTCTAAGGGGTATATTGCAGGTTTGACAGTCACAGTGACAATATGCTAAATGTATCAACAGATCTGGGTCTCCGTGTGCATCATTCTACTCAGGCTGCCTTAACAAAGTACCATAGACTGGTGCTTCTCACAGTTCTAAAGGCTGGAAGTCTGAGATCAGGATACCAGAACAGTCAGATTCTGGTGAGAGCTTTCCCCTCACTGGTTGCAGATGGCTACCTTCTCACTGTGTGCTCACATGACCTTTTCTTTGTGTGAGCATGAATATGGGGGACAGGGAGATGGGGAGGACCTCTCTTATATCTCTTCTTTTAAGGGCACTAATTCTGTCATAAGGGCTCCACCCTCATGACCTCATATAATCCTAATTAACTCCCAAAGGCTCCATCTCCAAATACCATCACATTGGGGTTAGGGCTTCAATGTATGAATTGAACACATTCAGTCCATAACACCACAATTACAGACATGCCAGCATTCAGTAGAAAATGACATCAATTCCTGAATATTTCCCAATATCTGGAGTCTTTAATCAAGTAGACACATCACCCCCACACATGAATTTTTCACTTTCTTTCCAACTTAGTCTTACAGCTAAAACTCAAGCCAGAGACTATGACATAGATATAAATAGACCCAGAGCATCATTATATATAATTTGGAAAGGATTTCACGGGTGTACATCTGTAAGCAGTTCAGGCACACTTTCAAGCTGTGTTTACATGATATCAAACATCTGGATGAAAACTGAAAAAAATAATCAATTTGGACTGGAAACAAAACAGAAGTACAAATCTCAGTGCATTGGTCCTTGGAATACCAAATGCAGAACTGATCCCTTTACCCCAAGAAGGAGATAATCATGCACAAGAAGAGCCATTGAAATGGCCAAGGGGCAAAAGGGGCTTCCATGGGAAGGCAGACTTTAAAAAAAGAACTCCATTATGCAAACAGGGGATATGGGAAGGGATGAAATCAAGGACCATGAAAAACATAAAGAATAAAAATCTTAAAGAATCAAACTTCTGGAACCAGGAGCTTTGAAGCTTGAAGGCCATGATTTTAGCCCAACTGAAAACCCAATAAATCCTGGCTATCGGGGAAAGGGGTGTCTAAGAAACTCAAACTGCAGACACCTTTCTAAAATGCACTTCTTCCCGAGCCTCCTCTAGAGAACACACTATCCCTAGATCACCACTATGTGTATAGTCATTATGCCACATAACCTCAAGTCCCAGTGATTCCTGCTGAATGACCCCGGGCCCCAAAATACCTTAGTTCCTGGGCCTGCTTTCTCAGAGGATTTCTGCTTTCTCTTTCCATCATTTCTCAGCTTTCTGTTCTTGTGGCATGATGAAGACAGGTTCCCTTAGATGCAGACCCTGAGGTAAGGATTGGAGGGCAAGTTGTTTGTTTGGGAGGTGATCCCAGGAAGCACCAGTAGGGGGCTGGGAGAGACAAAGGAAAGGGGAGGCAGCCCAGACAGGTAGGTGCATTACTTACAGGTGCAATTTACTTACCTCCAGGAGCAGCTGGGGCTCAAGGCACTGAGACTTCCACAACACAGCACAAAGCTATCCCACATAGGGGGAAGGAACCTAGATTTTATCCCCAAATCCTGTCTGTCATTCTTTAAAGGCTGCTCCCCTTAGCTCCCTGGCATTTCCAGAAGCCTGAGGGTGTTGGCAGTAGGAAGCTGCCAGGACGTAGGGGAGGTGAATGTGCAGGACAGAAACTCCTCCTCTGTGGCTCTGGAGCTGCACAGAGGGGGCCTCCACCCTTCCCTCTCATCCTCACCCCTGACAGAAATTCAGGGTGAAGAAGGAAAACTAGACTATGACTGAGAGCCTAAGGGACCCTCCTTCAAGTAATAGATAACTTCTGTGATAGTCCAGGAGCCTTTACTGTCTAACTTCCCCTGGTTCTTGGTTATATTCTTAAAATGCACTGTAAGACAACTGGTTGTTTAAAAGAAATTTTTTAAACCACTCAAAAATATCCAATCAAACTAATTTTTGAAGTAAAGTAAGAGTCCACAAATTGCAGTATTAGGCAAACTCTCTGGAGAGGAAAACGGACTTGTTTGTATTACCTCAAATGATAGGATACAGCCAGACCTCCAAAAGAGTTAGTGTCCAGGGTGGGGCTACAGTCTGAAGAAGGACACATAACTGCAGGTGGGGAAACTGAGGTAGAACCAAGCACATGGGTTCAAGTATACATGAACTGTGGGGCAAAGCCAAGGAGAAACTGTGGGTCACTGGACATGCAGGGTCCAGGGTACACTGGACGCCAGGTTACAAACAAGACTCACCCCCTCCCTCAACTTGGCAGTGGAAGGGACTTGGTCAGGACAGGCACAGGCATGACAGGAAAGTGAGGGGCATGTTCAAGACACGTGAGATGGCAAGCTGAAGGTCCTCAGAACTGGCCTGTGAAGAGGGCTGGGATAAACATCCCTTATTTAAAGTCACATATCAAGGTCATGAACAGCCAGGACAAAAATCCAGGTGTCTTCACTCCACCACGGCAGAAATTACCCAACAGTTAGTGGTCCAGGGGAAAAGCCAAGAAGAAGAAGTGGGTTCCAAGAAAACCAGGGCATGCTGGCCTCAAGTTCCTGTGAGGATAATTCCAGGGAGAAGGAACCCAGGCCAAGCCAGAGAGTCAAAACTTCCAGCCATCACAGCAAAGCACCCTGGCTGACAGGAAGGAGACAGGCTTTATGCTGGGGAGAAGAGGAGCAAGGAACCCACATGACAGGGATAGGGCTGCAGCAAACAGAGCCAGAGAAATTAAGTGTGGGACAAGAAAGAAGCAGAGAGAGGCTGAAATGGGGGGGGCATGGAACAAACCCATCACTGCGTAGTCTCTGGCTAGTTCTTTGTTTTGACATGTATTCAAGGCTCTTCTGTGCATGGCGAGCAGAGTAAGATAGTAAAGACACAGCTCTCAGATGAAAAAGACAGAGCTTGAGCTCTGGCTTGGGTGTAGTGGGATTTGGGCAAGGCCGGGGAAAATGTTGTTGCAGCAACCAAAGACACAGGTGAAGAGCTGGGAGGAGGGAAACTGCAGATTTGGAAAGGAAAAGATAAAATCAAGAGACCTGTGGAGAGGGGCACCTGGGTGGCTCAGATGGTTAAGCACGGGACTCTTGATTTCAGCTCAGGTCATGATCTCACAGTTCGTGGGTTTGAGCCCTGTGTCGGGCTCTGTGCTGATGGCTCAGAGCCTGGAGCCTGCTTCGGAATATGTGTCTCCCTCTCTCTGCCCCTCCCCCGCTCATGCTCTGTCTCTCTCTCTCTCAAAAATAAATAAATACTGAATTTTTTTTAAAAAACTTACAGCACAGAGCCTGCTTATAATTCTCTTTCCCTCTCTCTCTCTCTCTCTCTGTCCCTCTTGCTCATGCGTGCGCGCTCTCTCTCAAAATAAATAAATAAGCTTTTAAAAAAGGAGAGAGAGACCTATGGAGAAATAGCATTAGAATTTGATAGGACTATGGGTGCCAAAGTGAAAGAAAAACAAAAATCAGAGAACTAATTTGAAGACTCTGAGCCTGAGGAACTGGGAGCTGTTGGCACCTTGGGTGCTGATGGAGACTTTGGAAAGATGTGATTATTTGGAACTGAGAGTCCACGTTGCACTGACCCCACCCTCCACTCTGTATCTGGGAAGGGAGAGAATGATGGGGCTAGGATCCAGCGTCCAGAGCTGACCTCGCCCCTGTGTGCCACTCCCCATTCCTATTAACTCTTGCAGCAATGTCCTGCACTACGGAAGGTGATAGGTATCCCCTTCACTTGTTTCCCGGGACAGAAACCTAATACTTGATCCTTGGACTCATCAACTTCATCAAAAGAAATGAAAGTATGAATTATACGAATGTGAAGGGTGAACTGAGTTCCTGGATTCTTGACAATGATCTGACTTGACAATCCACACTGGAAAAAAGTAACACAGAATTTGGAATACCATTAAGCCAACTGGAAATATGGTATCAATGTGTCTGTTTGGGGGGAGGATTAGTGCTTTTGAACAAGGTCACTGTGACTCAAATATTGTAATGATGTTATCCTGAAAGAGCTTCAATAAAGCTAACCGCTTGTTAATGTCTAGATAATACAAATTTGGAAAGATCTAAAATCCAGCTAAAACTGACAGCCAAAAAAGAAAGTTGTTGAAACACTGAAAACTACCATGGGATGATATATGGTAATGGTTTGAACTAAAATAAATTTGATATTTTTGGCTATGGGAGGATTTCCCACCTATGCCATACTGTCTGAGATGTTAAGATGATCACATCCACAGGCAAGAGGCCAGGGAAGTAATAGAGGTAGGCCCAGGGGTCCTTCCAAGGGATGACATTAATTTATGGCTTTCCTCAGAGAATGATCAAAGGTTTATGGCAACCAGGAATCAGATCCAGTGCTTGAAAGATTTCTCCCTTAAAAGTGTTGATGACTTCAACCAGGCAGATGGGCTTTGAACACAGAAGGGAGGAGTCAATTAAAGAACAATGCTAAGAGAAGACTTGGTGGGAAAGAAAATGTTGGCTAGAGAGGAAAGAGAACTGGAAAATTTAAAAATCCAGAAGAGGAGAGGGGAGGGGAGGGAGGAAGGGAACAGAGGGGAGGGAGGAGGAAGGGGAAGAGATGGATGGGAGGGGGAAGAAGGAGGGAAGAAGGGGAAGAGGGGGCGAGAAGAAGCGGAATAGGAGGGGAAGAAGGGGAGGGGACAAAGTAGAGAGGAAGAAGGGAGGGAAGGGAAGTGGGAGGGAAGGGAAGGGAGGGAAAGAAAGGGAAGGGAAAGGGGAAAAAGTCATTGATGAGATGAAGAAATTAAAGAGGGGTTGGTCACGTCCTGCTTTTAATAATTCCATTCCAGGTGGATATGGGCTACTAGAACACTAGTGTGCAAGAGATGATAAGAGGGGAAATATCAGTATTGAGGAGAGAGATTTGCAGAAGTTAGAAGCAGACTGAAAACCAGATGTAGTAAGGAATAGTAAACAGCCCATAAAGGAGCATAGTACTATGATGAGTGCCCTGAACTAGGGCCGGAGACCTGGGTTCTAGTCCCACTTCTGCCGCTAACTTTGGGCAAGTCACTCCATCTTCCTGGACATGTCTCTTTATATCTAAAGTAATGGGATTTATGACCTTTAACATCCCCTTCCTCTTCTATAGCCCTCGAAATCACAAACTTGCATAAATGGAACCTCTTATATTGGAACATGTATTTAGCTTTTCTAAGTAAAAATGCTTCGAATGGAGGGGAAAAAAAGGTTCCACTCAACACTTGGCAAGCAGTATTTGTTCTGTAAAATAATTAGCGAGTAAGCATTATTGAACTGGGTTGTCCCATAATTACAAGCGAATTAAAAGGAAAAAAAAAGACTTTAGGAGACTCAATTTTCCCTCCCATAGATCAGAAGAGTGATTAACAGAAACTATGGGTGGATGGTTAATAAAGATATTGGCAGAGGAGGCGAGAGCTAACATCAAAAAAAGAGTGCTAGTCTAGGGGTCAGGAGCCTCGAGTTCCAGTCCCAACTCTGACCCTTCTGGGATCTGAGCATGTCATTTCCCCTCTGTGCGCCAACTTCTAAAGGAACCCTAAAGATCATGGACTCCAGGTTCCCACAATGTGGTCATCCACCTGTAATCATTAGAATAGTCTTTCTGCTTTCTGTGTGTCTATACTCATAAGGCCAAACTAGGAAAATGGAAACTATTTTATGTTTCCAGGAGTAATGCTGGGAATTGGCCACAGAGGTGACTGAAGAGCTGAGAAGCCAAACAGAGGACAGTGAAGCAAGCTAGATATTAGCAACAGCAGGAAGCCACTGCCATGGGCTAGAGGGACAAAGGGGAGGAGGTGCCGTTTGGAGCCCAGAGGCTGTGGTCACCTGATGGAAGCTGGAACCACAGTGAGTCCGTCTGGCAGGAGCTGGAAGAGCCACGGAGGAGATGCAGTCATGGAGGAGGTGCCAATATCTGAGGGATAGACAATTGGAGAGAATATCCCTGGCACACACAGACTGCAGGGATCAGCACTTCTTCCATACAGAGCAGGGAAATGGCAAGGAATGGATCTGAGAATAGGCAGGCCAGGACTGGCACAAAATCCAAATTCTACTTTCTTATAACATCCATCTATTGATCCTGCATCAGCCTAGAGTCCAGGTTTCTTCCACATTTGAGGACACCCATCCCTGTTTTCTTTCTTCCCTGGAATGATATTCAAACTTCCTCACAAAGAATGGTTTGGAAACCATTCTATCATTGTCCTAATTCTCCTTCTCTGGGAGCTCCCTGGTATGCCTCCTGAAAATGTGGTACCAAATGCTCATAAGACCCCAGGTATCCATAACATCAGCTCAAACACAGGATTATGCCCACCCTTGTTTTAGCAACATAGCTGTTATCCCACTGTTGACTCACATTGAGTGCATGGACCACCAAGACCCACTTAACTTTTCCATGTGATTCCATGTCTTCACTGACTTGTCCTAGAAGGGTACATATTTGATAAGCAGAACCTAATTCATCTTCTAAATCGCTGATTTAAAAAAAGAAAAAAGTAGGGATACCTGGGTGGCTCAGTCAGTTAAGCATCTCTTGATTTCAGCTCAGGTCCTGATCTCGTGGTTTGTGAGTTCAAGCCCTGTGTCGGGCTCTGCACTGACAGTGCAGAACCTGCTTGGGATTCTCTCTCTCCCTCTCTCTCTCTGCTCCTCCCCTGCTCATAATCTCTCTCTCTCTCTCTCTCTCTCTCTCTCTCTCTCTCTCTCTCTCTCTCTCTCTCTCTCTCTCTCTCAAAATAAACATTTAAAAAATAAAAAAATAAAAAATAAAATAAAATAACAAAGTAAAATAGACCAGAGCCAAGGACAGAGCACTGTGTCATTTACACTGGAGACTTCTGTCCAAATTAACTCAGGATCATGAATCAAGACTCACTGGGTAGGATCATTCAACCAGCTCTAGATCCACCTAACAACAAGGGAATTATGCAAGATTTCATCAAAGTCTTTACTTAAATAACAATATATGGTATGTGTGGCAGCCAGTTCCCTTCACTTTGCACCTGAAGCACAAAAAGGGTACTCAACTAATATTTGCTACTTTGAAGTTGAATAAAATTATCTTGATGTCACTAGACATCTAGTGACCCTGTTTAAAGAAAGTTAACAAGGTTATTTTGATGAGACGGATAATGTACCCATGTTGGCTACTGGTGATCATCATTTTCTTAACTGTGTATAACCCTGTTTGTTCCAGACTTTTGCTAGAGGGCACCAAAAATGTCACCAATCTGTTATTCCTGGAACCTATTCCTTTTTCCTTTTGAAAACTGGGCAATACTGCCCCTTTGCAGTCTCTGAGTACTCTTCTATCTTCCTGAAAACTGTAAGGACTCTGTCACTGCTTAAGTCGTGTGGGTCTTAACTGTCTTCCCCTCAGTGGGAACAATTTTGACCCTTTCCATGCTACATGATGATGGGAAGGCACTGGGCACAAGTGAAGTGGTCACTTAGGGTGCCCACATAGGAGACCTGTGGATCCTTGTAAGAACAGCTCCAGTAGAGCACAGTCACATCCTGCAGCCCCCACTGTGAATGCCACAAGTGGGACCAGACACCATATGTGATCAGGGAGAGTCCCAGAAGGGCTGACCCCTATGATCCTGGTCTTGCTGTTTAAAAGACTTGCAAATAAGCCCATAGAAAGCTGGGCCAGAGCACAACAGAGATTGGGCCCATAGAGCTTTCTTCCTTCTTTCTCTTCCTCTTCCCCTCTTTCTCAATTACCTTCTTCCTCTGAAACAGTGCTTTAGAGTCACTATAACTGCATTAGCTGCTCCAGAAGCTATCCTGTAGGCAGCTCATGAGGGCAAAAGCTAAGAACATAGAACGGCCTGATGCCCAACAGTCTGCCTCCCACGAGGTGTCCAGACTTGGATAGAGCTGTGCAGAGGACACATTGCCCACAAAGACAACGTGAAAGGGAAATCTCCACTCCTGTCCTCAACCGATAGGGATCCCCTCTGGGCTCAATCAATGCTTGATAAATACAAGAATGAACTCAAATAACTCACCCAGGGTGCTGAGAGGGGATCATGCCCACAAAAATTCTTGATAATCATAAAGTCTTGAGATACATACAGCAATTATTTTGTTAGCTACAATTTTCTGTCTTGTTTCTCTCCCAAGAAGAACAAATGAGGCTGCTGAAGGTTTAGACATTGATTAAAGATGTATGCAAAGATTTAAACATGAAGATGTTTACTGAGCTGTCAATTATAGCAGAAATTTGGAAACAACTTAAATGCCCAATCCTAGAGCACTATTTCACTACATTATGATACACCCATACAACAGAATACTGTGCAAATCATGTTTTCAAAAAGTAGATGGAATGATGTTCACAACATATTATTAAAAGGAAAAAGCAAGTTAAAAAAGAATGCCATACACAAGGAGAGAAATTACTCAAAAGATGTGTTAACAGTTATGCAACTGGTAGAAATATTTTTTTAATTTTTAATTTTTCTACAGTGATACTTTTGAAATAAAGAATGCAGAACAATAAAACTTTATTTTTGCTAGCCAAAAAAAAAAAAAAAAAAGGAAAAGCCCCTTCCTTCAAGGCTGTCTTCTGGCACCTCATTCTACCAGATGGATATAAAGCCAGTTCAGACCTCACTGTACAGCTTGCCGAGAGAGCCATGAAGGCCCCCTCACTCTGGGCAGAAGCTTCCTTGGTGCCAGCATCCACTTTGAGACAAGTTATTTAAAATGGGGCTGTCCTGGCCAACCTCTCATCCTGCAATACCAAGGGCTGCTTCAGCCTAGGAAAAAAGGCAGTTCCAGAGCTCTGTAGGGTTTTGAAGCAGAACAGCAGCCCTAGCGTGTGAGAGGAACCTCCTCCCCTCTCCAGGCTGCTTGCCCGAAGGTTTACAGACAGCTCCCTTTCCATCCCACAAAAGGAGACAGGCAGATGAGTCACAGCACTGGCTTAGATTAAAGAGTATTATTGTGTTAGCAGAAATGGATCTATTTTATTATCTGTTTCTTGACACCTTACAAGTAGATAGGCTTTTCCCACCAGACAGGCAAGTTCCTTAAAAAGCCAAAAGACTTCGTTAGCTGAAGCTAAGGAATGACCACTAAGAGTTAGAAACTTGTGTGTCTGAAAAGCAGCCAGACTGCAAAGATGTAGTGGAAACACTGAGGAAAGTGGTTTATAACCCTCAGACTCTAGATTCAAGTCTGCAAAGTGATGCCATTCGTCTAAAAATACACAGAGGAACTACGGAAATCCTTTCCTCTTTTCTAAGAGCTTTTTCTTTCCTTCTTTTTTTTTTTTTTTAAAGAAATATACTAGGATTGGTTTGTAAAGGAGATTCAGCACCTCAGATTTCACTGTTTTTGTGGGGGTGATGGCCATGAGATGCTATTTTAAGGACTTCCTTCTCTTATACAGATTTTTCCACACTGGGAGGACAGATAAGGTATGTTCCACTAATGTTCCTCATTAAACACATATGCATGCCAGCAGTCATTTCCCTTTGTCTTGCTATCCCATGACAACAGCCTGTATATCATAGGAAATTGGAATGGAGACCTTATTTAGTTTGGATCTCTCTTCTCCATTGTTTAATTCCACTTTCAATTTTTCATTCTATGTCTGCAGTTTTTTTGGTTTTTTTTTTTTTTGCAGAAATATACTATGACTGAACATAG
Organism: Lynx canadensis; assembly: GCF_007474595.2. Lineage (NCBI taxonomy): Eukaryota > Metazoa > Chordata > Mammalia > Carnivora > Felidae > Lynx > Lynx canadensis. Next base: position 52,840,255 of record NC_044308.2, read on the forward strand.
GAACAGATAAATGAATAGGTGTTGTTTTTCTGAAGACTCACATCATAGACTTTCCAAAAGCACTTTGACCAGCATCCCCCACCCCCAGCAATTTACCTCTGAGTAGAAATGTACTTATTATTCAGTAAAGATCCAATGGCTGATGGGCCTCTATGTGTCATAAATGTGTGCTCCCCATACTTGGTTTACTGTTAATCAAGTTCCAGTAGTGAGCTTCCCTATTTCCTTTATTACCTGAGTGGGATTCTGTCTATCTCACCCTTCAACCCAGACCACCTGCCCACTAAAACAAACAAACAAAAACCAAAAAATCCTCTACCAAATGCCAGGAAAGAAGGTCTAAGGGAAGAAAGTTTCACATTTCCTATTGTTGGATCAAGGTTTGGCTTTCAGAGGAAGCTGGAGGTCTTTCCAATCCAATATGCTCTGTTCTCTGATGCTACCATCATTGTTTTTCCTTAAGAATGCAAAGCTATGATAGCAAACTTTTTAAATGATCCCAGCTATTTATTTTTGAATATCAACTTTTATCCAAATGTTGCTGGTACTTTTTTCTTTTCACTTCAAAATGTGATTTTAAAATATTGTTTTTTCTAAATGGGATCCATTAATCTAAGAAGTAATGTACTTTCCATTTACCAAACATTAGCTGTGTGCCAGGCATTGAGTAATAGCCTCCACACACATTATTTCATTTACTCCCTTACAACCACCCTATGAAGGAGATGCCAGCACATGAGAAAACTGAAGGTTAAGCCATTTGCCCAAGATCACACATCTAGTATGAGACTCTTTTGACTGTTCTATGGAAACCCATCCAACTTTTGTCAACTAAAGTCCTGAGTTTGGCCGTCTAGAAAATGTTTTCTGAGGACACAAAGTAGAAGAACTGTTATTTGTACTCTGTGAAGCCCATACCTTCACTAAAGGAGGAAGCCCTCAGGTAGCCAACAGGCCAAACTCACCTGTGACCCTATACCCTACCAGTTAGGAGCCCATCTGGACATCAGATAAGCCTGATTTCAAGTCCCAGCCCACCCGCTTACTGGACCTGAGACCACAAGAAAGTTATCTACTCTCCCTGAAATTCAGTTTCCATATCTATAAAATGAGGATAATAATATAGGTCGAATTCTACGAAATGGCCAACTTTCGACTATATTTGAATCTCCAAAAAAGCATTTGCAGATAGTTCAACTCTCCACTGGGTCACTGTGCAGATTAAACAAACGCACATAGGAAACAATTAAATGGCTTTAGTAGACTTTCTCTTCCTCATCTCATTTTGCTCAGGTCAATAAAGTTAGTTTTCATTCTCTGTGGAACTTAATATACAGGGAAGCTGGCCTGAGGTTACATAAGTGTTGGAGCCGATAATTCAGGGAGACACTAAGACTGCACGGATGGTTGAGAATTAACAACCAAGGATCTCCTGAGGCCTTACTGCTCCTGCTCTGGGCGTTTTCCCTAGTATGGTAGTTTCCTCTCTTAATGACGAAGTAAATGCGCAAATACCTCTTTAGAAAGTGAAAGGGCAGGGGATATTGAGGATGTGGAGCACTCCGTGTTAAGGAGAAAGACAAGGTTTCAAACCCGGTCTTGGCACGAGTCGGAGGCGCGAAGCGGCGGACCGGAGCCGGCAGGGCGTGTCCACGCGCGCGGCTCCCAGCGCCGGCCTCGCGCCGCGACCGCCCCGCCCGCCCCGCCCACGCGGGGGAGACGCGCCGCCGGAGCCAGCGTACCTGCCCGGTGCTGTTCGCTTCCTCGCCAAGCGCCAGGCCCCGTTCTCGGCTCCTCACGTGCATGATCTTATTTACGCCCCCACAACATTCCCGACAAAAAGCAACTGTCATTTCCCCATTTGCCAAGTGAGGAAACAGCTCAGAGAGGTTGAGTCTCTCTTCTAAGGTCTCCGGGCTGGTGGACTCGAACCCGGGCAACCCCAGGACTCCCACACGGAACCTCTCCTTCTCCTTACTCGGTAGAGGCGCTTTCTCGCCTCAAAATCGTCCCAAGTTGGCCCCCAGCAAGAGACCGCTCGGCCTCGCCGACCTGCACGACCTCGCCGCGCTCCTTAGGTCCAGGGCGCGGGGCGCGGGTAGGAGGAGCGGCGCCGCCCCCGGGGTATTTAAACCCGGTCTGGAACCCGCGGGGCCGGACGCTCCCGTTCCTCCCTGCTCGCGCCTCCCCTCCCCCTCCCGCTCTCTTCCCCGCGCGCTCCCACCCTCCGCCCCGCGCTTGCTTCGCGCGCAGGCACCGGCCGGCGGCCGCGGGGAACGGGACGCGGGCGGCGCTCGCCTCTGGGGAGTCGACCCCCGGCCGTGGCCGCCGCGCATTGCCCAGCCAGCGCCGCCAGGGCTGCAGCCGCCCGGCTGCCCGCACCGAGTGCGCCGCGGCAGCCGGAGCCCGGACGCGGACCCCGAGCGTCCCGCAGACGGGAGGGCGGGCGGCTGCGGACGCCCGGCAGGCAGCTCGCAGCATGGATTCGGATTCCGGCGAGCAGAGCGAGGGCGAGCCCGTGACCGCCGCAGGTACCGAGGGGACGCGGCAGCCCAGCCCGGAGGGCCGGGACCGGGAGGAGGGGAGGCCGGGGCAGGAAATCGCGAGTATGTCACCGAGCTGCCGGACGGGAGGCCGATCTCTTCCAGGCCAGGACTGGGGATTGCTCCGCGCTATGAGTTTGCTGTGAGGCTTTCTCCCTCACTGCACTTGGGCGCGCGGGAGGAAGAAGAGGTGCTTCTGCGGGTGGCTCTCCGCGCAGCTGCGTCCCGCTGCGGGCTCGGGTCGCCCGGGCTGCGTGGGGGTGGGGAAAGGTTCGGGAAATCTGCGTCCCGTAGTTTGCTGCAGCGAGGGTCGCAACACATCTGCCCTTTGAAAGAACTTTCCGAGCGCCCACCCAGTCCTCGAACCCGGGGCGCCAGGGACGCTGCGGAACAGGTGACACGGTCCGAGGGCGTGACAGGGGACTCCGGAAAGGAAAGGACCCGCGGGTGGACTGGCAGGAGTCAGACCACAGCTAGTGGCTGCAGTTCCCGAGCCTGCACTAGCGGTGCAGAAGGGTTTGCCCATCGCTGTCCCGCACCGGCAGAGGGGGTTCCGGCGGAGGGGGTCTGGGAACACAGCCGCGGGGGCGCGCGGGAGCAGGGCTTCGCCATTAAGAGGCGCCGCCGGCTTTTCACAATCGATAGTTATCGAAGCAATGGGTGGATGCTTACTTTGGAAAAAATGAATGTCCTCCCCCGCCTCTCCCTGATACTGAGCAACAGGAGGAAGCCACCCACAGCCTTGGGTCGACTTACCGCTGGGCTCTGCCCACCTCCACCGCCGGCTCCGCCCCGCCGCCCACGGGTCCGCGCACCGGAGACCTGATCACCCTCCCCACCTGTCCGTGGCTCTCGGCACCCATGGAGCCCTGAAAGCCACCCTGACCGGCCGACCTGTGAGCTGAGACTCTCCTGTTACACACCCGAAGTCCTAGACTAGTCCCCACTCTTCCCTGTATCAGACCAGCATCCTGAGAGTGGGGACCAAGTGCCAGGAGGCACTATGAGTCCAGGCGTGGGTGTAGGAAAGGCAGGCTCAGGAACCAGGCAGCACAGGGCCAGGCGCTGTGCCAAAGGCCCTACATATATTATTCCCCTTCATCCTCACAGCATCTAGCCAGGTGGTTATTATCTCCATTTTACAGAAGTCCAGAGAGGCTAAGTGCCTTGCCCACGCCTCATAGCAGGGAGTAGCCAAGGGCAGAGTGATTCCCTTCCCACTGCGTGGTACCCCTCAGCCTTTCACAAGGCAGCTGTGGTCAACACCTTTGGGTGGGGAAGAGATGAGGCAGGCAAAGAGGAAAGGCCGCGTTACCAAGATGCCTGTGTATGAGGATTCCTGTGTGTGTGTGTGTGTGTGTGTGTGTGTGTGTGTGTGCGTGCGTGCGCGCGTGTGTGTTCGTGCAAGGGCCACCTCCTTTGTGTAGGCCTATGTGGATATAACCAATAAACATGAACCTTCTGCTGCCTCTATGCTTCTGTGGCAATGAAGCACCAAGATTTTGTTTCACATGGGGGGCTTGTGGATCTCCTTACATCATTTTAAAGTTTCAGTGTGTTTGTATGTATCTAAGTATATCTGGAAAGCTGAGGGGTAGGGGGTGCTGACCTTGACACTTTACTGTCTCAAAATCCCAGGAATTAACATGCTCTCCCCACCCCACCCTCAGATCTCTTGTGCACGTTGATGTTGAAGGGAAGGAGAAAGAAGCTTAGAGAAAGAAGAGGGAGAAGAGGAGGGAGGAGACACTCCAGAAGAGTTGGTGCTTGAGTGTAAGGGGAGGAAAGAAATTCTTAAGGGTCCTGTTGCTTCTTCCCCAAGCCTACCCAGCACAGAGTATCCCAGATGTATCCATTGTGTCAGGTCTCTGCACTGCTAACAGCAAACCCTACCATGGAGGTCAGATGGGTCCCATGAATAAGAGGACAGCCAACTCTGAGCTGTCACCATTCATTTGCACCTTGCTGTTTTCTACAGTCACTTTTTCTTTTTTTGTGTGTGCTTGAATCTCCCAAGTTGAACATTTATTTGAATATCACAAGCCATTCTGCTAAATGGCATTCCATCTCATTATTCTCAGTCTTAAAGTATTCTTCGTGAACAAGCTTCAAAACTAGATGCTAATTCATTGCCTTGCTGTCGCTGCATCCTGTCAAATGGAAACCCTTGCTGCAGCTTCAGATACAGGTTAAATGACAGGTATGTTATCCACAGGGGTTGACCTTTGTCTCTACAAGGAATGAGGCGTTCATCTGTGGACCTGTATCTCTGCAAGCTGGATGAGTTTGTAACAGAGGACAGCAGAGGAAGTGGGACTTCTTGGAGTATTCATGTGTGTGTCTCCTTGTGTTGAGATGATAAGGGCTGTTTCCTCCTCAGTGGCCTTCCCTTCTCGAACTTGTGAAAAATCCCTGTGAGAGGTACCTTATTAAAGTCAAGAGCCTGGACTCTGGGATGAGAAAGACCTAGATTCCCTTCTCTACATTTGGGCAAGCTATTTAACCTCTCCAAGCCTGTTTCCCCCTCTGCAAAATGGGGATGACATTTAGTACCACAAGGAGGATTAAATAAAATATCACATGAAGGGGCACCTGGGTGGCTCAGTCACTTAAGCGTCCGACTATTGATTTTGGCTCAGGTCATGATCTCATGGTTTGGTGTGTGAGATAGATCCTCATGTAGGGCTCTGCGCACACACACTCTCTCAAAATAAATAAATAAATTTTTAAAAATACCACATGAAAAGTGTTCCTGGTAATCATTCAGTAAATGGTAGCCACTATTTTGATTATCATTTGATTGGATTATTTGTTGTAAGAATACTGCTAAATAATGTACCTTGGTGCTTTGTAAAATGTAAATCAGTAGGCATGTGTAAAACAATTGTTGGCATTATTATTACATTAATATAATTGAGCAGATTTGTTTTGAATTTTCTCCTTTTCACTCTCTCATTCTCTCTCGTGTGTGTGTGTGCGCGCGCGCGTGCGTGCTTATTGGTTTCGGGGGGAGGTTATCTTTGATTTACCTCTTCTTATCCTCTTCATCTTCCAGCTCAAGGAATGAAGATGGGGACATTCAAAATACTACTTTCACACCCCTTTTCCTCCAGCTCTACGTAAAGTTGTACGAAGCAGAGAATGCTTTACCCAATCCACTGGCTAATGTGGAGATTAGCCACTTTCATGCCACTTCAAATAGAAGAAGAGATAACCCTTCCAACCAGTGAACCTTTTTCCTTCAGGGTAGCAAGAGGCACAGGAGGTCCTTGCCATTCTCCTTTCCATTTTTGGAAAGTCACCTTCCAAGATACAAATTGGCAGAAGAGTGAGAAAATCTCTGAGGACCACCTACTCTTCACTGCACCCCTTTCCAGAGACTTGTCTAAAGCTCTCCCGGGGCCTGCTGTGCAGATTTCTCATCGAGCAGTGCAGTGCCCTACATAAGAGGGTGAAGGGGGGAGATGAGATTTGTCTCCAACTGCATTTTCTGTTTTTCAGGAAGCACAGGATGATACTTCTATGCCTGAAACTCTACCCCACTTTTCTTTGATTTTGGGTTCTTTCTATGATTGGGAAAGAGGCAGCGTTTATGGAACACTGGATTCATTCCAGAGACCCAACTTGGCAGTCTGTGGTTTGGCAAACCCACCATCCATCTCTCAGAAATTCTAGCACTTGGTATATTAACTCAGCAGTGATTAAGAGTCTTTCCTAAGAAGCAACAAGTGAGTAAACATTAGTGGTGTCAGCTTTTTCCCTTTCTGGCTTGTAAGACCAAGATAGTCTACCCAGCTGAGGACAGACCAGCTCCTTCTACCTGCAGCTAGATGGTCCAGGGCAATCAAGCTTATGGGGATTCTTCGCAGCTGGGTAGGTGCTACAAAAAACATGTCCATGCAGTGGAGTCAGGATGTGGTAGGAGAGCATCAAGACGGTAAAAGAAATGGGAAAACAGGCCCCCAACTTTGTATTTGCCATCCTTCTCATTGCCTAGGTCCTAAGCTTGGTCTTTGTGAATAAAGTGGCAAGGAGTGGGTAGGCTTCAATAGGTGGCCAAAAGGAGAAAAGACATTCCAGAAGTCACACACCACTTGAGCAAAGGCACAAACAGGGAGGTAACTGGAGTGAAGGGCATATACTAGGGAGTACTGGGAAATAAAGTTATATGAGTGAGGGGAGGGCCTCATGGAAGAGGGTCTTAATAACTTGGTCCTGATGGTGCCAGAGGAGCCGCCATTGAGCTGATTGTTGTGCAGAGATATGACTGACTGAAAGTTGGGTTTTCGGGAGCCACATTTGATAGACCTGAAGTATAAGGACTGCCTAGGCTTGAAGCCTCAGCTAGCAGGGGTGGCCACAGTATTGGAGGAGGTTGTGGCTCTAAGGCAAGGCAGAAGAGGAAGGAGGCCAGTGCCACATCAGAGAAACAAACAACAGACACTGCTGACAGATTGTACAAAAGCAGTGAAAGGAGAGGGAGAGTGAAAGGAGACTAGCGTGTCAACCTGGGTGAGGCAGGGAAATCCTGGAGATGGACTCCCCAGCCCAGGCTTCCAAGCCCCTGTCCTTCCATCAGGCACATAGCAGTGGTGCTTTCCTTAAAGGCACTTTTCCCCTGCAGACAGTAAATCATGCTTGGTTTCAGGGGATCTTGAGGTTCTGGAGTTTGCTGATTCTCAGTGTTAGGTTCCTCAAGGAGACTGTTGAGTAACCTTTGTTGACTGACAGATTGACCATTGATGGGCTGGCTGACCTGGCACAGGGACCACCTGAGGATGAGGTATCACTTGCCTGTTAGTCATAGTCCCACATCTTGTTCCTGTTTGTGGACCTTTTCAGGAGCCTCTGCCTCATCTACACCCTGGACTGTAACTGCTTTAAGGGTCGGGACCCTGTCTTGTGCCTTCATGTTCCTGAGATTTTATGGACAAAATAAGTGGAAGAGCCTCTAGAGGAGCCTCCTGGGAAGTCTGCACTGAAAGGCCAGACAGGCAGACACCTTTCCTATAAGGTGGAACTGCCAAAGCTTTCCTCCAGTGCTTTGTTTTCCTTCTGTGTTTTAAGATTTCTTGCACTGTCTGGGACCCTGTGTTGGGAAGTATGGGAGATGCAGAGAGATAATGGCAGGGTCCATCCTGTCTTCCAGGGTTTGAGATCTGGTGGGGAGATAGGACATCTATAGTGATGGCCACAGCCTACACCAGTACATGAAGACTCTTGACCCCTTGCCCTAGGATAACACGCCAGCCAAATTTTTGTTTATACTTTCTGTCTTGGTAACAGCCACTTTCCATTGTCTGCTTTATGGTTATTCTTGTACATCTCTCATCTCTTGTACTGGATTGTTAACTCCCTAGTGGCAAGGATTGGGTCTTTTTCACCTGTATCACTTCCTACCAGCACCACCCAGGGACCCTAAACAGACTGGTAGGTTGCTGGCTGGCTGAATTCATGCATACATCAATAGATGGATAGAGGCATAACTCAGAGATAGTGCAGGTTCGGTTCTAGATCCTGGCAGTAAAGCAAATGCTGCAATAGTCAAATGAATTTTTAGGTTTCCCAATGCATATAAAAGTCATGTTTACACTATATTGTAGTCTCTGAAGTGTGCAATTGCATCATATCTTTAAAAAAATGTACATACCTTAACTTAAAAATCAATTTAGGGTAGCAAAAATACTTTGGTAGGGGTGCCTCGGTGGTTCAGTAGGTTAAGTATTCGGCTCTTGACTTCGGCTCAGGTCATGATCTCACGGTTCAAGAGTTTGAGCCCCACATGGGATTGTTTCTCTCTGGCCCTCCCCCACTCATCGTGCATGTGTGTGCATGTGCTCTCTCAAAATAAACTTTAACAAAAATAAAAATACTTTATTGATAAAAAAAAATGCTAACCATCATCTGAGCTTTCAGTGAGCTGTAATCACTGATCACAGATCACCATAACAAATGTAATAAAAAATGAAAAGTTTGAAATACTTCAAAAATTACCAAAATGTAATACAGAGACATGAAGTGAGTAAATGCTGTTGGGAAAGTGGTACTGATAGACTTGCTCCACCAGGGTTGGCACAGACCTTCAGTTTGTAACAAAAAAAAAAAAAAAATTGCAAAGGGGATGCCTGAGTGGCTCAGTCAGTTGAGCATCCGACTTCAGCTCAGGTAATGATCTCCCAGTTTGTGGGTTCGAGCCCCATGTCAGACTCTGTGCTAATAACTCAGAGCCTGGAGCCTGCTTTGAATTCTGTGTCTCCCTCTCTCTCTGCCCCTCCCCCACTTGCTCTCTGTCTCTGTCTCTCAAAAATAAATAAATATTTTTAAAAATCTGCAAGGTGAATTAAGCAAAGTGCAACAAAATGAGGTGTGCCTGTATATGGATAGACAGATGGATGGATGATGTTGTAGGTTGGTTCCCCAGGAAGCATGCAGTGAGTTTATTTGGGGGAGAAGAGGGCAAGGGAGGAACACTGGACTAGGCAGAGTGAGAAACTGAGCTGCAATGCATGCCCAACAATAGCCTCCAGCTCTGGAGCTGCAGTAGCCCTTCAGAACCATTCTGAGTTGGGGTGAGGGGCCAGGACTTCATATCCCCTTATACAGTGATGAGTCATTAGATGCAGGCCATCCCAAGGAACAGGGTGTGACCTGGGGTGAAGCTGTTCCCATCAACTGAGGGCTGTCTGCAGGCCATGCCCCCAGCAGCTTGTGAAGTTCTTGGTTCTCCATTCTTGAGGAGGAACCTGGGCAGTATGTTGCAGCATCCACCATGGGTGGTCCCCCAAATTCTTCAAGAATGTTTCATTAGGGATGGCAGCCCTGTCTACCAGCAAAGCTCAGGGGATAGTCATTGAGCTGTAAATTTTTAAAAAAATTTGTTTAATGTTTATTTATTTTTGAGACAGAGACAGAGCATGAATGGGGGAGGGGCAGAGAGAGAGGGAGACACAGAATGGGAAGCAGGCTCCAGGCTCTGAGCCATCAGCCCAGAGCCCAACGCGGGGCTCGAACTCACGGACCGCAAGATCGTGATCTGAACTGAAGTCGGACGCTTAACCGACTGAGCCACCCAGGCGCCCCGAGCTGTAAATTTTATCTAGACCTCATTAGGACAATTTAGATTGCCAGACAAAATTAGCCATTCTAGACCTCATAGCTCTGCACCCAGTTATTCAATCCACTCAATCCAATAGATATTGACTGATCATCTGTGTTATGTTGAGTGGTGCAGGGTGCTATGGTAGCATACATAAATGGAATTAGAAGTAACCCTGCCCTCTAGAAATTTGCAGCCATCCATAACTGAATCTGCATGACTGGGTGGCATCAACAATAAATGGTATAGAGTTTGGAGCACAGAGCATTGTGGTTTGGAGTTCCGATGGGGAGGCTTCATGGAGGAGATGGGCATTGAGGGTAGCCTTGAAAGAGTGAAGGATTTAGATGGGGGGAGGAGAGAGGGAAGGGAAGAAAGGAACCTGTGAGGAGCCTGGCCTGACTCAATGGGGATCCCCTTGGAGGACTCGTGGGAAGAGGGTTGTCATACTTAGAAAGTAAAATTGGGTGTCATGATGGTGGTTGTATCCAACATGTAAGTTTCTAGAGATGGGACAAGAATGTGTGTGAGTGTGCAAATAGAAAGCCTTATTTCCTACATTATTTTTCTTTTTAAGAATATGGTACCTGCTTTTTTGTCAACAAAACCAAATTATAGTCACACTTTCCATTAGCACCATCCTCTAACTGGTTGCTTTTCTTCCAGAGTTATCATTGGCTCTCACTTGAATTCACATGCAAATCTCTATAAAGACACTGTATACATAATTTGATTTTGTTTTTTTCGGTCACTTGGCTTCCAACTCTTTATGTAAAATGTCTGTGTAGGTGGGTGTTTGGGCTGTATTCTGTGCAAGTATAGAAATAAAGGATAGAGAAGCATTTAAAAAACAAGTTTCCTGTACCAACCTAATCCAAGAAAACATATAAGGAGGATGAGTATCTGTGTCCTTCACATATATTAAGGCATGCCAAAAAATATATTACCTTTTTATACATCAGAAATTTTTTTTTAGGCAGTTGCATGGTCCAAATTCTGATGCTGCTTTAGAACAGTCTTCATGTTCATATTGGGTTTTCTAAACATCATTGCCTGCGAATAAACTTGAGTCTGTTCATGGAAAATCTACTAGTGTGCAGACTATAAAAATGGAAGGCTTGGCGGCACAGAAAGTGCTAGACACACCCTAATAGAAACCAGTATTTTATAACTCAGTTCTCCAGAAATAAAAAAAGAGAGAGAGATTTTGGTGGGGTCCAAATATTGGTTTAAACTATTGAAAAACCACAGGAGCAGCCACTAGCTTCTAGGTTCTCCTCTCAAAAGTAAAATATGCTTTCTGTGAAACCGTTCTAACCCTGAAAAGAAACATTTTGGTGACATGTAGCTTTATGGAAGTTCCCAGTTGATATTTTTATGGTACAGGCATCCAATTTCATGCCTGGGAGGGAATTTCTGTCAAGGGCTGTTCTGGTGAACACATCCAGCATGCCTGATTTGGGGCCTGTGGGTTATGCTGGGAAGGTACACAGATTTCGGCGTAGAATATGGGAGGGAGGTAATGGGGCCGTCTGCAGGGCAAGCCTCTGGAGCAGCTCTGTCCTACCACATTCAAGTCTGGTTCCTTGGTTTCCTCAGGATAACGCTGAGACAGGGAGAGAAGACTGGGGTTGGGGTTATAGGAGAGGAAGTAGGGTTTAAGAAGGTGTGGCAAATATCAAACAACATGAGAAGCTGTGAGGATGTGCCAGCCAGAGTCCAGCCCCAGAGGGCTAGTACTGAATGCAAAATAATAGTGATGTTTTGAATTTTACTTATTTATTCCATGTTAATTAAGCACATACAAGGCACTTGAGACTGAACTGATTGTTTATATGATATTTAACCCTTAGACCAGCCTTCTGGGATAGATACTATAAATAGCCCCATTTTACAGACCAGAAAACTGAGGCACAGAGGGAGGTTAAGTAACTTGCTCAGGGATATGCAGCTTGTCAGGGTATATGAAGACAGTCTAACAACAATAATAGTACTCTTGTACCAGGTAGATTAGGTAAGTTAAGTTGGCAGATGGCACCAGGTTCCTTTGTATCCCCCACCACCTCCCACGGGGCCTAGAACACTGACCATGAGGTTCCTTCATGAGGCTCCTTCTGTTAGGACATTGTATCTTCAGAAGGCCCTGTTTTAAGCAGCAGACATTACCTGCATTAGCCCAATGACACATGGGCAAGGATTGGCTGGCACAGGTTCCAGAACGAGAACTGGTGAAGGGTGGCTCAGGAGGGAAGACGGGAAGAGGGGCACAAAGCTCCTGCCAGGGAGAGAAGGTCGTGGAAGGACCCTGCAGCTGTGCACATCTCCAAAGTCACGGGACCTGGTGGGTGGTGAATGCAGCAAACATGAGAGGAGGAAGGATTAGAAAGCAGAGCCAAGGGAGGTGCTGAAGACAGACAGACATCCCCTTCATCAGAGTGCTTAAGCTGAGTCCTAAGAAATTTTTTTTCACTCCAGCATTGAGTCATTTCAGATCAAGAATGGTAACCAGTTGGATTTGAGGATGAGAGAAAACTCAAGGATGAGCTTGCCCCACAGTGAAGAGAAGTTGAGATTCAGAGCTAGATGACTGGGGTATGGGTGTCCAGCACTGTCTCTTACCGCCTTTTAGCAACATTGGTTTCTGATCAAAGGCAAGCCATAGCTCATGGCAGAATATGTGAAAATGGTACAAAGAAGAAAATTAGATTGAGCCCTAAGAATAGATGTGCTTTGCCAGAGCCAGAAAGCAATCCTGAAGAGATGCAAGGGAGCTTTATTTGGAGAAAGAGGGGGCTTTATAAGAGAATAAAAGTCCCCCTTCTGCAGTGTTTACTCAGGAATACTAAAAACATCTGGCTAAAAACTGTCAGAACCAGAACTGGAAGCCAGATCCTCTGGCTTCTTTGTCCTTCCCCAAAAACATACGTAAGTTTAAAATAGGACCAGAGTTACTCTGGATGGTGGGATATCAAAGGACCCCTGCTCTATTTCCTTCTGACACCTTCCACCGTGTTCTTGCCACCCTCTCCCCTCCTTTCCCTCTTCGGAGACTTCTCCCCAAGAAGCACACCGGCCACCACGGGCCCATACCAGGCCCTGCCCTTCTTTCTGGCCCACCCCTGCCCCGCATCCAGAGAGCCCTCCACAGAGCCCTCAGAAGATTTTTATATTCCTTAATACCCAAAAGATATTTAGCAGGTTTTATAGATGCCCAGTGATAATTGCAAAGGTTAATTTACCCTGAGTTTAACAGCTGTCAGCTTCAGGGATAGATTTATTGACCTCTAGTTCTCCAATTGTTTTTCATCTTTGTTTACATTGATTGTTTTTTTTAAGGAAACAGAAATTAGTTCATCTGTGTTAGCTTCTCTACCGTTAGGATTTGACTTCATAATTTAGTCTCAGTGAAACAAGGTGGGCAGAGCTCAGTCAACACAGAGTCAACTTTTAGAGAGCCCAGAGGAGTGTCCAATGGGAATTCAACAACAATTTCTTGATTTTCTCTTTCCTTTTGACTTCTCTGACTGTATATAAACCTGTTTCCTGCACCCTTCCTCCACTGGTCCTCCTGCTTCCCTCATTAATTCTCTTTTCCTACCTGTGTCCCCTCAGGCTGAGGCCTTGGCCTGGTCTCTCCTGACAATACACTTTCATATGAGAGAGAACACCTACTCTTTCAGCACAAAGCCAAATATTCCCAAAGCTGCATTCTAGCCCAGTCCTCTCTCCCAAGCAAGAATCCCACCTTTCAGGGCCTCTGGAGAGGCCAGAAGACCTTTTGGCTCAGCACCTCCACACCCAGACCAGTACTTTACCCCCCTCAGCTTTTCCCAGCTCTTCTGTGGCCTCCTCAGCCACCAAGTTGATCAGAGTAAAACAACTGTAAAGTCATAAGAACAATTAAATATCCCGTACACATGATCCCATGGCAAAACCAGGACATGGATAAAGCAGGTATTGTTCTCAGATTACACTGAGTGGTGAATTTTCACTATTGCAAACTACCAACCCCCAAAAAAGGGGCAGCAACAAACCTACATATTCAACCTAAACAAACTATTCAAATAGCTATTGAACGATTAAATACATGATCACATTTCCACACAGTGGGATATTATTCAGCTGTTAAAAATTAATTTGGAGAGCATATAATAAATAGTTTGCATTATAATGTATAAAGAAAGCTTGGTAATATATTATCTCAATCTATTATCTCAGTTGTGCTACATACATGTATACATACACATATACACACACACCCCTATACATACATATGCATACACACACACACCCTTTTTATAGAGAGAAGGGGAGGGGACTCCCTTACATTCAGTCATACACATAAACTTTATTTTAACATTTTAAGGCTGGAACAGAATTAACCATTCTATATAATGAGTTTCTAGGTAATTATAATTTCCTTCCTTGTACTCTTCTTCCAGATATTTCTGCCGTGAATATGCATAACTTTCAGAGGGAAGTTTGATCTCACTTGATTGTTGCTTTTAAGTGAGATCCAGTGGCCAGTCCACTGCTCATCCTTTGGGCTTTCTTGCAGTTTTGTCTCAGGTCATTCCATCTTCTTCCTTCTCTTCCTTCCTGTGATCCTCTTTCTTCCTCAGACCAGTCCTCCATGAGTCCTTCTCATGGCTCCTCCTGGTGGGGGTACGTTCTAGGCTTCTTTCCTCAGCCCTCTTCCTGCTCACCTATTGCCCCATCTTTGGCTTTCCCCTCTCCCTGGTGCCTGTCCCACATCACACTGTCCCCTCTGAGCCCACCCAGCCTGGGCCTTGTGAGCCCTCATGCCATGAAGAGGAAATGTAGACCACCAGAGTGGGTAATGAGCTCACAGATTTGAGGCCTGCAGTCTGCCCCAGGGCACCAGAGCCTCTCAGACCAAATGGACATGCTGGATGAGCTTGCTCACTCAGCCATTTTGGCTCCTAAACACAGCCTCACCATTGCTTGCTGACCAGCAGTGTGTGCAACCATACCTCCTTCTTATCATTTGCAAGTGAATGAATATGACCACCATGATTTTTGAAAGAGAGATCAGAGAATATGAAAGGCAGAATAACAGGGCGCCTGTGTGGCTCAGTCAGTTGATCATCAGACTTCAGCTCAGGTCGTGATCTCATGGCTCATGAGTTCAAGCCCTGCATGGGGCTGGCTGCTGTCAGCCTGTCAGCGGAGCTCTCTTGGGATCCTCTGTCCTCTGTCTCTCTGCCCCTCCCCCTCGTGTGTATGTGTGTGTGTGCACGTGTGCACATGCTCAATTTCTCTCTCAAAAATAAATTTAAAAAATCTTGAAAAAAAGGCAGAATAATCAAGATAGGAAGTGAGTTCTTAGGGAAAAAACAGGCATTTATGAGAAAACAGGCATTTTAGAGAAAACAGCCTCACACTGGGCTTTCCATTCACCCCCAGAGGGAGGTCAGTGATGGGCTGAAGGTCATGGTGGGATGAAGATGTCTAGTTCCAGCCATCCTTGCTTTTGTGTGTTTCATTTATGTTAAAAAAAAAAAGTTTTTTTTCACATAAAAATAGCTCTGCCAAGTTGTCATAACCCAACGAGAGTGACTGGAGTCTGAGCAAAGTCTGAAGGGGATAAAGGTTGGTGATAATTAGGGCCAAGACTGTCTTAAGGCAGGATGAAGGCTGGCAAGGACTAAGAGCAGCTGGTCAGGTCATCAGGAAGTCAGGACATGTGGCAGGGGCCACAAAAAGGGCCTTTCTCTTGAGTCACTTGGCCTGCAACAAGTCTGCCAGTCATGGCCGCCCCAGCCTGCTTGGGCCTCTTCACCTGGAGGGGAGCCCCACTTAAAGAGTCCAAAACTTTGAGAAAAGCTGGCTCCCTAGCAGGGGCATCCTGACCTCTTACCTCCTGCCCAGAAGCAAGTCCTCCTTCTGACCTCTCCCCGGCCCCAGATTTCTGCCTCATCCTTGATGCTTCCCTTCCCTGAAGCCTCTCCCACCCAGGTGCTTCTCTCCCACTCACCTCACAAGTCGTCCTGGGCACTGGAGGGACTAAGGCAGTGGAAACTCTGAGACCTGTGGCCATGACTGGTCATAAAGCAGCTTCCAGATCTTAACAGCTTCCAGAGAGAAAAGCCAGGCTTTTGCCAATGGACTAGTTTCCTGAGTAGTAACACTAAGAGCTGAACAACAGTAGTACAGTGACTTTGAATTCTCAAGGCAAATGATTTTCCAGGTAGAGTTCTGAACTGCAACCATCAGTCAAGTGTGTTGGGTGGAATAAAGTCACCATAAGACATGTTTCCAGACAATTACCTTACTGTGTTCCCTTCTTTAGGTTGCTGCTGGATCAGGAGTCAGCCCACTGAGGCCCCCAGGCCAAGTCCACCTGCCATCTGATTTTGAGTGGCCCATGAGCATTTTATCTTTTTAATGGTTGCATTTAAATGGTTATATAAGTGTCCAGATCTGCTTTGCCTTTTGGCCCTTTATTCTCTGGCCCTTTCAGGTAGTTTGCTAGTGCCTGTATTAGACAAAGTATTCCACTGAAATGGGAGTAAGAAAGAAGAAGCCATGAGATCCAAAAACAGGAGATGGACACAGGAGAGAAGGAATGAAGGATTGGAGGGAGTACCGGGTGACAGCCTGGAGCAGGCTTAGAGGGAAATGTGCCCAGAGTTGAGCCAGGGCACAGAAAGCTCCTAGAAGAGTCTCCAAGAAGGAAAATTAAAGTGAAAGATTGGTTGAAGTGTCAGAACCTACTGAGAACTCTGTATTCTGTTAGGAACTTTGGGAGTGAATTAGGGCTAGGCAGATAGAAAACTAACCAAAGAAAAACAAGGCAGTTTTTAACTTCTGAGAAAACAAGATGAATAAGAAAGGAAATACAGTCATGAAGTGATAGAACATACATGACTCAGCTATGAATGGTATCCAAATCATGGTAATGTAAATCACTGAAGTTAGAGTTAGCCAAATATTATAATAGAACTAAATGGGAAAGTGGAAGGAGAAATGAATGGAGAAGAGAGTTAATTTATCACTTTCCAAAATAGGAAGTTAAAAGCAAATAAAGTTAAGGGCTAACAGGATAAGCATGTAATTTAAATATAAAGAGGTAATTATTAGTTGGAACAGCTAAAATAGTTTGAAGTATTTGGGGTCTAAAGAGCCAGCATCAGAGGTGGGCCAGAGGATGCTGCATTTTGTAGAAGCCGTAGAATGACCTGACTTTTAAAATAGTGTACCCAGGGGTGCCTGGGTAGCTCAGTCAGTTAAGTGTCCAACTTCGGCTCAGGTCATGATCTCGCGGTTCATGAGTTTGAGCCCCGCATTGGGCTCTGTGCTGACAGCTTAGAGCCTGGAGCCTGCTACGAATTCTGTCTCCTCTCTCTCTGCTCCTCCCCCGCTCATGCTCTGTCTCTCTCTCTCTCTCTCTCTCTCTCTCTCTCTCTCTCTCTCCTTAAAAAATAAATAAAGCATTAAAAAATTAAAAAAATAAATAAATAAAGTAGTGTACCCAAGGGGTGCCTGGGTGACTCAGTCAGTTGAGCATCTGGCTCTTGATTTTGGCTCAGGTCATGATCTCACAGTTCATGAGATGGAGCCCCATGTCAGGCTTTGCACTGATAGTGCAGAGCCTGCTTGGGATTCTCTCTCCCTCCCTCTGTCCTTCTTTCCCTCTCTCCCCCTCCCTCTTTCTCTGCCCTTCCCCTGTTTGAGTGTACTCTGTCTCTCAAATAAATAAACTTAAAAAAGTAAAATAATGTACCCATAATCACTTTGAAAATAGATTTTTAAAATAATAAAAAGAAAAAGTGACTTGGTCAGCCCAAGGAGTGATGTCCTGGCAACCATGCCCAGGTGGGAAAAAGGCACAGTGGGGGTAACCTCAAGCCCCTGGCTGGAGGAAGTAGGCTTCAGTGTCCTGGGGCCATGCTAGTTCTGATTATCATTATTGTTCCTGACATTAGGGTGAGTACATTTCAATAAAATGTCAAGACTGATAGCCATTGATTCATGCAATGAACACTCTCTGCATTTCAATCCCTGGCTGGAGCTGTTGGGATGAATACATCATGATTCCTGCCCTCAGCAGTTCACACACTGGTGATAAATAAAGTCATTCATCCAGCTGGTGTATGATGGCTCTACACAGCGATAATATACTAGAAGGATACATGATTGCAGGGACAGGTGCTCAGAGGTCAGAAGTCCTTCGGGGAACGTAAGAGACTCTTAAATATGGAGAACAAACAGAGGGTTACTGGAGGGGTTGTGGGAGGGGGGATGGTCTAAATGGCTAAGGGGCATTAAGGAATCTACTCCTGAAATCATTGTTGCACCATATGCTAAATAACTTGAATATAAATTTAAAAAAATAAATTAAATTAAAAAAAGAAGTCCTTCGGGGAGCCCGGGAGGTTGACTAGGAATCAGGGGAGATGGGGTGAGGCAGGAGCAGATGTCCAAGCACCAGGGAACAAAACGTGCAGAGGCACAGAGAGGACCCAGGAATGATAGAGCTTGTTACAGCTGAGACGTGTGTGGCCTGGAGTCAGGAACTCAGAGTTTTTAGAGGAAGAAGCTGGAGAGGTGAATAGAAGATAGACCCTCCGCTAAGCAAGCGGGCATGCCATGGTAAAGAGTCTGTCCTTTGCCTTCCCCCGTGACATCACTTCCTGGACTGACTGGTCTCTATGGGTTTTTTTAGGTTTAAATTTATCATTGAGCTCCTACTATGTGCCAGGGACACCACCGCGTACACAGGAGTCCAGGTCCCCTGTCCTGGGATTTGCAGTGAACAGACAAGTGAAGCAGGTGGGAGGCCCTTGAATAGGCCTTGTTTGCAGGGCAGGGGGGCGGGGTTGTTCTGGATAGAAGGGATGTTCAGTGTGGGGGGGTAATAGGGAGAGCAGCAGGCTGTGTTTGCGTCTGAGTAGAAGAAGCAGAGAGCATGTGTGGGACTGGGGCAAGGATGAGCCACTTTCTCTTTGGGACAGAGAGGTGGATGACAGGGATGTGAGGCCTCACGGGAAAAACTGGCCCTGGGGTTTTGGGCACAGCTCCCACATACAGCTGTGTCAGCACAGGGCGGCCTGCTGGGGCTGGCAGTCTGCAGCTCGGTTTGTGGGCGCTGAGGCCAGCATGGGGAGAGGCCCTGGGGCGAGTCTGCTGACCGCCTGCTCTGTGGTGAGCTCAGGCTGAGGTTCTGACAGAGGAGGCAAGGGCCCCAGGAAATTGGTGGAGGGGGCATTTTGGAGGGAAGCCACCAAAAAGGAAACTGGAGGCTCTGAAAGTCAGTGCCCCAGGTTTTTTCAAGGAGGGAAGAGCAGGAGGTGTTCCACTGCTGAAGCAGACAGTTACAGAGCTGGGAGAGAGCTCTGTGGGTGGAGGGGAATCAGTGTGAGAGAAGGAAGGCTGATAATCCATCCTATGGGTATCTCATATACGCCCAATGCTGTTCCTTTATGGATTTAAAAACTCAGTTTCTGATTCTGAAGAAGATACTATTAAATTGAGAATATAAAACAAATTAGCAGAATCATCTAGTCCAGCTCCCCCACTTAACACACCAAGATACCAGGAGGGTAAACACTTGAGCCCATGGACACAGAGAGTACATTAGGGACAGCAGGCAGCCTGGGAGCCTGGCTGGCTCCTCCACACCCTGCTGCCCCCACAGTGGCTGGGGACAGGAAGTTTTCCCTGTATTTGGGGAGGGACCCCATGGCCACAGCTCTGGCAACCTGACTCCACGGGTCAGCCATTGTCAGCATCTTGGAGTGTCTGCACCAGGTGATTTGATTTGAAAAGGTTTACACCTTTTGGTGGTGCTGTCTTCTGTTGTCATGAAATTTGGAGACATTTACTGCCTTTGAGACAAGTACAGGGAAAGTGTAATTTAGAAAGGAAGTCTCAGCCTGGGTACCCAATCAGTTAAGCGTCCAGCTTTTGATTTTGGCTCAGGTTATGATCTCACGGTTTGTGAGATGGAGCCCCTACATCAGGCTCTGCGCTGACTGGCACACAGCCTGCTTGGGATTCTCTCTCTCCCCCTCTCTCTGCTCCTCCCCTACTCTCTCTCCCTTTCTCTCTCAAAATAAATAAAAAACATTTTTAAAAATCTTTAAAAATAAAAACAGGAAGTCTCAGAGAAAGACATATTTATGTATAACTTCCAGGAACACAGTCTCCACAGCTAGTTCTATTCTTGAGTGATGTGAGTGGGACTCTCTCAGCTCACAGTGATTCCATCTGAGTAGGGGTCCCAGCGGAGCTCGGGAGTCCAACCTCAGGGTCCTTGCGGGTGAGTGAGACATCTGCCATCTCCCCTCCCATCTCCCAACTACATTCCCCAACACTGTCATTCCCCTTGGCCAGAGATGGCCATGGCACCAGTGGATATCCAAAATGTGGCCTGACTCAGGTGTCAGATCTCAAATCCATGAACAACAACAACAACAAAATAAAAACCACAGTTACTACAGAGTATGTGTAAGGGGTACTATAAGTGCTATATGTGCCCCTTTCCTATTGTTCCACTTCCAAATTGACTGAAATCCAAAAATGTCATTGTACAAAATTTATATTTCACTAAAAAAAAAAATAAGTAGAACACTGAGCAAGGCATAGTGCTATCTACCAAATCATCTCCCATCCAGAAGTAACTTCTGGTTTCTTCTCTCTCATACGTTCCAACCTCTCTAATACAGCTAACCATCTATTTATTTATTTATTTATTTATTTACTTACTTACTTACTTACTGTAAACTCACTAAGCTGAGGGTTCATGTGTTGCTGTATTAATCTAATTATAGCACCTTCGAAGAGTCTCTTCCCTTTAGACTTACATGCCCACTGTCTCAGGACATATTTTGTTTATTTTTTTCCAGTATTGGCTGGAGTTTGTTCCATTTTATTGCCTGATATTTTTTTTTTTTGACGTTTTAGGTTTTGTATCTGCACTCCAAAAATTGAAGAATTCCAAAGGCAGACATTTTTATTGCATCAGTCTGTTTACTAATTTCACATATTACCAAGTTGGCATCCTCCCAGGGCTCTGAATGCGGCACCCTGCCGGTGTCCTTGTTGGCAGTGTGCTGGCCTGAGCCTGGGTTTTAAGCGCCTGCTGCGGTGAACAGTTTGGGAGCTGCCAGCAGAGAGAGAGAGAGGATCACCCAGAGAGACAGACGTGGCCTATGCTATTCTGATCCCCAACAGCTCCCAAAGCATTAAAATAGCTGGTGAGCGTGAAGGGACATGAATGGGGAGGCTCCGGGGGTGGTGGCAGGGATGGGTGCTGCTGCTGTGGAGAGAGGGTTCCTGCTGGAATTGAACACTAAGGGCGTGGGGGTGGTGGTGGTGGCACATCTGGGACTCCAGGAGATACCGCTGCGTGGAGGGGTGCAGACAGGCAGAACCCAGGGGGCCAGGCAGCAACTCCAGGTGAAATGCAAGGCATTGACCTCGTGCTGAGTTCGGGAGGTGCTTGAGTGCATTCAGTTCAGCATGTACTTCCTGAATCTGCACCTTGTATGTATCCTGAACAGATAGAATCTGGGCCTCAAAGGATGAGAAAGAGCATGCTGAATCATGCATTCAGCTATTCATCTACAGACTTATTGAGCAATTTCTACATGGCAGATGCTGCCCTGGTTGTAAGGATATCCAGGTCCTCTGAGCATCAGTTGTGGAATCACACAGTGCCAATCCTAATGCAGCCCTGGGAAAAGATGACACTGGAATTGGGTACGAGGACCCCCCTTCCTGGAAGGATGTGAGTGTTGGCCTGGGACTCTGGGTGAGAGGAGACCTTCAGCAGGAACAAACTGTCGCTGTGCCTCTTCCACCTGGGCACAGATCCATTGGCCTCGGCTGTGGGCACAGAGGACCAGTGCAGCTGGGGTCAGGGCACCACCCCAGGGAGAGCCAACTTAATTTCTGGTACTGTTCGGCTCTCACCTGCCTGTCTTCAGCCAGTTGGGCTAAGGCAGAGCCATACATGTGAAGGAGTGAGCCACCCCTTCACAACAGGGACAAAGAAAGTGTTTGATTAAATTAGATGCGTGTTTCTACCTTCAGACAAAGCCTTAGCAAAACAGGAACAGAAGGAAGATTCCTTAATTCGGTAAGTGGTATCCATCAAAAACCCACAGCAGAGATATTATGTGGTGGGAAAATTTTAGAGTCAGTTGTGTTAGTCAGGAACAAGCGAGGGATGCCACATAACATTGCCCTGGAGGCTCCCACCAGTGCAACAAGGCAAGAAAAAGAAATGGGAAGTAGAAGAAAATGATCATTTTGTGCAGGCAATGTAGTTGTTCATAGAAAAAAAGCTGATCTGCTACAAAATCTATTAGAACTAATTATAGAACTCAGCAAAATTTCTCAATTTGGAGATAAATATACAGGAATCAGTTGGGTTCCTATATATCACTAATAACCGTTTAGAAACTATAATAGAAAAAAATTATACTTACAGTAGCAACCAAAACTATACGCAAGAGCCTTATGGAAATGACTCTAAACCATTATTGAAGGACACAGAAGATCTGACTGAATGGTGAGATATATCATGTTATATATCATGTTAATGGATGGGAGGTTTGATACCATAAAGATACCAATTTGCCCTAGATTAATACAGGGTGTTCATGGCATTTGGTCAAATGATCCCAAGAACAGTCAAGACAATTTCCAAGAAGAATAAAATGAGATCTCACGATTTGTGAGATCAAGCCCTTGGGTGGGCTCTGTGCTGACAGTGCAGAGCCTGCTTGGGGATTCTCTCTCTTTCTCCTCGCCTCCCCACCACTCTCAAAATAAATAAACATTTTTTAAAAGGCTTATTATGAGTTTCAATAATTAATATGGTGTGGTGCCAGTACTGAAATAGATCAGTAGAACAGAGTAAAAGACATAGACCCATGCAAAGTTGATAAGGAAGAGGTGGCCTAACAGATCAGTAGGACAAGGATAAACTATTCAATAAATTAAATAAATTGTGAGGAGAAAAAGTACCTCATGCAGTATGCACAATAAATTCTAAATGGATGAAAGATCTAAATGTGGAAAGCAAAACCTTAAAACTCCTGGAAAATATATGAGACTCACTTCCCACCTCATGGCAGGAAAGGATTTCTTAAAATGAGATTTGAAAACCACTAACAATAAAGGAAGACATTCGTAGATTTGACTATGTTAAAAATTTTAACTTCTGTATGACTAAAGACACCACAAATAAAGTTAAAACATAATACTACAGACTGGAAGGAGATAGCTGCAACTCATGCGATCAGCAGAGGATTAGAATGTGTAGCACAGTAAAAGCTCCTACAGATTAGCTAGAAAAAAACCATACAATCCAACTGGGGGAGGGGGCAAAGTTAGCAAATTCTATGAATAAGCAATTACAGAGGAAAGATCTGAATGCTCAGTACACACACACAAAAATACATTGAATTTCACTGGCACTCAGAGAAATATATGTTAAAACAAGATACTATTTTGAACCTATCAGGTTGGCAGAAAATTAAAAGGTGGGCTATTTGAAGTGTTGATGAGGAAATGGAACCACGGGAAATCAGACGCTGCTGCTGAGAGTGAAAATTAGTGCAGTCTTGCTGGGTAGCGCCCGAGGCCTCTGGCACAGGAGCTGGCAGCCATGTTCTAGATGTAGGACCCAGGAGACTATTGTCTGTGTGCAGAGACAGGTCTGTGGACCTTTCTTGCTTTGCAGAAAGTGGAAAGAACTTAAATGTTCATGATCAGGAAACGTGGATGCATAGTATATTTACATAATAAGCAACTAAATAACTAAATTCGAATGATTTTGAAAGCATGTTGTTAAAGGAAGAATTGCAGAAAAATGTGTGTGGTATGACACCTTTATCTGAAGTTTAAAAACATTCTAAACAGGGGCACTGGGTGGCTCAGTCAGTTAAGCAGTTCAGCGTCTGACTCTTGATTTGGGCTCCAGTCGTGATCTCACAGTTGGTGAGTTCGAGCCCCACGTCAGGCTGTGTGCTGACAGCAAGGAGCCTGGTTGGGATTCTCTCTCCCTCCCTCTTTCTCTCTCTTTCCCTCTGCTCGCCCCATGCACACTCTTTCTTAAAATAAACATTAAAAAAATAAATAAATAACACTCTAAACAATATCCCAGTGATACGTGCATACTCGTGAGGCAAAACTATAAAAACGTGGTTGAGACAAAGACACATCAGCTTCTCAAGTGCAATTAGGTCTGTGGAGATAGAAGTGGGAAAGAGGGAGCTGAAAACAAAGAGGGCTTTTTACCTTGCTCTGTCTCCTAGGACAAAATAATGAGATTTGTTCCATCTGGGTAGTGACCACATGAGTAGAGTTTGTTATATTCTATTTTGTCTATATACTTGAAATGTGTCATGGCTTTTTAAAAAATTCTGAGGGGAAAAAACCCTTAATTTCCATTTTCAAGTGGGTAATAATTCAAAAAACATTTAAACTAATTGATATTTGTCACTCGTGACTGGCAGTTTAGTGTGGTGGGTTGAAGCACAGGACTCTGGGGCAGACTTCCAGGTCCGAATCCTGCTTTGCTTCTTCCTAAATGGTATTTAGGAAGCTGTTTAATTTCTCTCTGCTGTGGATTCCTTGGATGTAAAATGCTGCCACCGATGATGATGATGATGATGATGACGACGACGACGGTGATGATGATGATTAGTGCGTGCTCATAGAGTTGTCACGAGGATATGATGAGTTAGTGTGCATAAAGCACTACAGAAGTGGACTCTATTATTGTGCCCGAATACAATCTACCATTCGGAGAGACACTAGTTACTTATTAGATGCAGGGGAGAGTGGGGGAGGGGATGAATAAGCTTTGTTGAAAGAAACCGTGTAAGTAGATGTTTTTAGTGATGGTTGCTCTTCTAACTGCAGTAAGACAAAAATATCTCTCAGATCTCCAAAATTAACCTGTGGAGTTGGAGATGATTCAGCCCCCAGTGACTTCACACGTATCTGCTTCAGTTAGCTCTGGTAAGTAAAATCATCACTCATTCACTTTTCAGAGCTGGCTGAAAAATCAATATGAAAAACAAAATCAATATGTAACTGTTGAAATATATAGAATCCCCTCTAAAAATGAAAGCTACATCTATCTTCAAGTTTTGATGGATATGTGGTGTTGTATCATGGAATAAGAATGGCTTTTTTGTATTTAAAAACAATGATGAAATGTAAATCTCCTCGCTAGATGGGGATTTAAATTGAAGCCTATTTAATGTCTCAACTAAGTGAGAAGAAATCACAGATGTTAGGGAGTCAAGGATGATTTTCTGAAAGCAGATACCAGAAGGGAAAGATTGCAGGCTTTGTCTGGAGTTGACTTGAACTTGGGTCCAGCTGCAATTCTGCTACTTACTAGCCCCATAGCCTTGAGTGAATTACTTAAACCTGCTGTGGCTCAGATTCTCATCTACAAGATGGGACTCACAGTCCTTCTCTTGCAGAACTCTTGTGAGGACCTAGTACGTGCTCAGTGCTGATGAATGGGAGATCGTAAGGGTCTAAGACAAAATGAGATCATGAGCCGTTGAGCCTCACAGCTGACCCTGCCAATCGCTCTTCACGTTACTTGGAACAGTAACTCATTTCAAAGCCCAGGAACTTTTCAAAATGAAGAAAACCTGGTCTTCTTAAAGATGATCAAATGCTGCTTTTAAAGGGTAATTATTCAATGCAAGGTATTGCAGCAATCAGGATCGGCTTTCCTATAAGGAGTGTCCTGTTCTGACTGCCACTGCTTTTGTATGTCCTTGCACAGCATCCTGGAATATCCAGTCCAGTTGGGAACATTCATCATGCCTGGTCCCCCCAAAACACTCAAGTCATTTCTAACCACTGGAGGAATGAATTTCTAGGAATGAGCAGCCACTAAGGGCAAAGCCAAAATTCTGTGCCCGCTCCCAGGCCTGAGCCAAAGGGAAGATTTCCGAGGCCACCAAGCCTGAGCCGGAGGCAGAACACCTGGCTAAAGCAATACCCCCTCCTCTGCACGCCCTTCTCTGGCAACTCCATCCTTCTCCCTTCCACCCTCCATCCCAGTCCTGCAATGCCCAAACCTGCCCCTCACTTCCTACCCTCATTTTTCATTTAAGAGGAGGGGCAGTGTGGTAGTGGGCCCAAAGAGGAGAGAGAGAATCCCTAGGAGGGAGGCAGTGTGGCTCTGACTAAAGTGACTCCCAGCAAGCTGTGAATAGAGACTATGCTTTAACCAGCTAATTCGAGGTACCTGCATTTTCGAGGAAGAACCTGTTTATCTCTGAGCATCTCTAATTGGCAAATTCTTTAGGGAAGATGGGTCTTATCACCATCTCTTGCTCTATGGAAAGGGGTAAAGTTTGGGTGGGAAGATGGGAAGTTCAGGGTAGGACAGGTTGGTGTGAGGTGCCCACTGGGTAGGCTCCTGTGACCATCTCCACCCAGACAGAGGCCCCTTGGGCACCTGGAACAGCATGCTGAATTCATCCTCCCCACCAGCTCCTAGATGCCTGTTGCAGTTGGTGGTGCCTTAATGCCACCTCCCCCACCTGGTTTCCCAAGCTAGAAGAAGCACTCAGCGTCATCCTTGACTCATCCCTGCCCCCCGGCAGTCAGCCATGCTGTTCCTTATTGCCCCCCCTGCCATCACAAAGGACAAGCTAAAATCAAAATTACAGTGCATTTAACTGTCTTGCTAATTGTCATGGCTTCCTACTACCTTGGGGAATATCTCAACACAAGTAAAAGTGTTTGAAATCCATATTTCAAATCATCTTATTAAAATTTGTGAAATTTTTGTGGCTCATTTCTTTTCAGATCTGATTAGATCATTACTTTTACCTTAATTTGGCTACGGAAAAGCTCTTACGATGAGGATAATCGTCAGCCCCGCCATTTCCTTGCCATTCACTTATGCTGGCAATGATTAGCGTATTGTCTTCAGTCCTCAGTTTTGTTTCTCATAGGAATCTTTTGAAATCACTGGTCCATTTTGTGAGGGTTTAGTTAGAACTAAATAATATAATCACTGAGTCTGTTTAAAGCACACATAAACAAATGCTGAAATAAATCAAAACTTTTGAAAGGGAATAAACAAGTGAGAGATGCACTAAATACCCCCAAACCCTGGATGGGGGACTTTCCCCACTTCCCTTAGAATGCCACACACCGGTGGGTCGCACGGTCAGCCTATATGTTAAGTTTTAGTAAAGCTTAACTTCTAAGGAAACAGGAGACAGGGACGCCTGGGTGGCTCAGTCAGCTCAGCATCCAACTTCAGCTCAGGTCACGATCTCGCAGTTGAAGGGTTTGAGCCCTGCATCAGGCCCTGGGCTGGCAGTGCAGAACCTGGTTAGGATTCTCTTTCTCTCCTCTCTCTCTCTCTCTCTGCCCCTCCCACATTTGCACTGTCTCTCTCTCTCTCAAAATAAATAAGCTTTAAAAAAAAAGGAGACAGAAATACAGCTTCTAATGGCTTCATTTTGCACACCCTGGAGTGTTGCCTGGCAGACCCTGCTGCCATCTGTGTCATGGTGACCCCCCTGTAGGACCCACGAGCTGCTTGCTTCTTACTGCAGGTGGTGGAAATTGGGGGACCTCAGGTCTCAGCCACAGAGGTGAGCCCAGGAGACATGTGCTCAAGGCGTGGTGGCTCTCTTGGGGGGTTGGGGAGACCCAGTCCTGAAGAAGGCTCAAGAGTGTGCTAGACTGAACTGCAGTCAGAAAAACTGCATTCCTGACCCTCCCAGGCCATCCAAGTTTTACTGTGATGCCTTTTAAAATATCCCAAAATATCTTCTTTAAGCCTCAAGAATGCTACCTCACTGAAGTATGAAAGGGATCAGACCAACAAAGGCATTTTTTCACGAGCTTCTAAGCTTTGATCATTTCTCTGTGGAGAGATGGGAGGATCGAGGTTTTTGCTTGTCTCTAACTCAAAGGCCCCACCATCACTCAATAATCGCATTTCATTGTACCTTCTCCAGTGTCATGTTTTTAATATTCCAGCAGTATACAAGCCACAGTTTTATACAAGGGAAGGAAAATGTTTTCTAGATTGACTCCACTGGAGATGCAACAACTCAATTAATCTTCCTGGAAACCGTAACTCTGTTAGGTTCACATTTCAAAACTCTACTTAAGGTTGCTTAATAGTTTTGTCCCCATAGCAACATAGGGACAAGCAAGAACTAAAGCAGAGGCAGCGTCTTCCCTAGTTAGGTGTTTTGTCATCGTCATGGATATCCCATCCTTCAGACCACCTCACCCCCGCAGCCAGCCCCCTCCTCATCATTCACACAGAGAACAAAGAAGCAAGCAGGGAGAGGCGAGGGTATCACTTCCCCCCCTGGCTCCTGGCCCTTTATCAATAGTGAAGGACACGACCAGTCCAATCAGCCTTTCTGGGCATATATGCAGGTGAGCAGAAAGACAGGTGCTCATCACAAAAGTTCAAGTAGTTTGCGAGGCAGCTCCATCTCAAGGAGGCTTGCTTGAACTTCTTTCCCAACAGTTAAGTGATTGCCAGGAATTTGGATTACCACTCTTCACCCTCTGCTTATCCTTCCACATACCCTGAAGACCCCTCCCACTTTCCTTGTACTCTGGGTCTCCTGCCTTGACAGATGGTACTTATTAAGCACCACAGATTGTTTTGCTCTGGGCACCATCTCCACTCTTCTACTCTAGCTACCTGTCCTACTGGCCATCATCTTAGGCTGTTTACAGAAGTGAAGTGATACTGTGAGCACTGGCTATGGCAGAGAATTTCTAATCTTACAAAGGTGATACAACTATCCATACTCGAATCCAAGTTTTCCACACACTCCTTAAGTGGAAGTAGAGGAGTCAGAGTCCTGAGAGTAAGGAGAGAAGAGATGAGTCTGCTCCCAGCCCCTCTGTACCTCACCACGTGCTGGGTTGAGGATGCTCAGAGCACTTCATCCCTCATAACCATCATTTATTTTATTTTTCCCAAAATGTACTACCTGCTCTTCCTATGCTGAAGTTCATCTGCCTCCTTTCTGCCCACTCACCCAACTTGGTAAGATCTTCCTGCTGTTTATCACCACCAGTTCAGCATTTCACCATCTGGGAGAGCTTAGCATTGTCTAGAAATGTGGAAACATCACTTGTACTATGGCAGAACATCATTTATAGAAGCATCAATGGACACCAGCCCCAGCACTTTTCCATTTAGTGAAGGACCCACTTAAATTATCTTTTGCTTACTCTCTCCAAACTGTTCGCTAACTACCATTGTCACACCACTCTCCCCACATAGTTCTGATACTTTTCCTTTCCTTGTAAATATTCTAAGGGTGCTTACTCTCAGAGCACTGACTTCACATTGCTTTTACCTGAGCTTCCCCATCAGGGGAAGGAAGCCCCTGTCTATTCTACAGGGATCAATTTTGCAGATTCCTCAGTCTTGTCTCATTGTGCCAGTCAAGTAAGCTATATAGTAGCTGCATAATCACATTTTTGTCTCCATTCTCAGAGATCCTGAGGTGTTGCAAACAAGTCATTACCTTTCATGACTGGGGAATGGGAACGTTTTTACAAACATTGTTAAGAGAATTACCCCTGGCTAAAAGAGCCTTCCAAAGGCTTGTACACAGCAATAAGAGGACGGTTTTCGCCAAGACCTAATCTAGATCTCTTAGTGTTCCCCCAAAGTAAATATGTGTCCACTGATCAGGACTGTTTCCCCAGATATCCAAGTGCCTTCCTGACCTTGACTTCCAAAACTCACACGCTTCCTCTCAGCCTACAGCGTTCCTCCCTGATACATCACCAACACAGTCCACCTGCTGAAGGTTGAGACAGAAGGATGGATGGAAGGAAGCAAGCCCAACATTTCTATGTGCAGAAGTCTCCTGAATAAGACCGCCTCCCCCAGGTTTCCCTAGTGCACACACCCTCCCTTTAATCAGGCACACATGATGGAAACAGTGGGGTCTCCTCACCCCTGCCAGGTAGATCCCCTGGGAGATGTAAAAGTTGACCAGAGTGTCTTATTTTTTTTTCTCTCAATACTACCCCAGCATTTCTCATAATGTATGCCACAAGATTGTGTGTGTGTGTGTGTGTGTGTGGGTGTACACAAATTTCGTAAGGTTCAGTAAGTTTGAGAAGTGGTGGACTAAATAAAACTACACAGGTGTCTTTACTGTGGGACTTCTCGAAGCCTTTAATAAGCTACTTGGTATGGCAAATCTTTAAGAGCCAGCCATAATATATGGTCATCCGCGAACTCATTGTAACTGGCCACAGACCCTTCTTTACCAGAGCGCCTCTCAGGACTAGTGTTCTGTAGGATACATGCTGGGGCATGTTGTGTTCCGTGGGTCTTAGAGGCAGCATGTCAGAGTCACTTAAGGAGCTTGTGATTACCAGCCGTCTCCTAAAGATCTTCATACTGACAGTCTGGGCTAGAGTGTGAGAATCTACTTATTGTTGTTTTTTCTTAAAGCTTTCCTGGTTATATTGATGATCCATAGCCCTTGGGTTCCCCTGCGGTAGACTCTTGATATTTAAGGCTTCAGAGATGCTATACCTCTGACCCTCCTGAGCGCTCCCCATGGAAGCTTCTACACTAAATCCCCTTGTAGGTAAATAACACTTCCTTATACAATAGAGATGGCTGAAAACTTACCAGGAAAAACACCCAAAGCCTTTATGATTTGGGGGAAATTGCTGGCCTGTATCTATGATTTTAGAAACCACTTTGTAACATTGTAGCCATCCCCATCCAGCCACATTCAAGTCCATCTTTAGCTTTCTCCAGCTGTTCTCACTCATGCCATTTTGGGCTATTTCACATGTTTTCATATTTTGTTTCATTTGTCTACATCTCACATCCCTGCAGGACCATATTTTGGGGGGATTTCATATACAGACGAACTAAGAGTAAGCACTCAATAACTGCAGAGAAACCAGAGGACAAAAGGGACTTTGCCCAGAATGAACAAAAAAGGGTTAAGGTTGACTACAGAATTAAAAATCAAGTAGAGAGGCACAGTAAATCGGTCAATGTGGCAACATGAATGTGTACAATTTACCTGTACACAAAATTTATAGCATTTTAAATGGTAGGTAGGTCTCATATTCTGCCACCCTCTGCAGTTTTTCTTTGTTACTTCTTTGTTCAATTTTTAACTCCATGATATATGCATCACTAGTGATTTAGGACTAGGGTGACTAAGGCGCCTGGGTGGCTCAGTTGGTTGAGTGTCCAACTCCAGCTCAGATCATGATCTCGCAGTCTGTGAGTTTGAGCCCCGTGTCAAGCTCTGTGCTGACAGTTCAGAGTCTGGAGCCTGCTTCAGATTCTGTGTCTCCCTCTCTCTCTCTCTGCCCCTTCCCCGCTCGTGCTCTCTCTCTCTCTCAAAAATAAATAAACATTTAAAAATTAAAAAACAAAAACAAAAAAAGGGATAGGGTGACCAACTTGTCCCAATGTGCCTGGCACTTTTCTCGTTCTAGCACTGAAAATCAGCTGTAAGGGAAACCCTTCAACCCTGACAAGTCAGAGCAGTTAGTCCCTCTACTCAAAAGACAGAAAGAATTCTGACCAAATAAATTCTGACCAAATAAAACTGGGAATTGCTACATCACTTTTATCCACCTGAGTCACTGCCGCAGTAACAAAACAAACTACCACAAACAGTGGCTTAAAGCAACACAAATTTATCATCTTCCATATCTAGAGATCAGAAATCTCTAAGTAGGTTTTACAGGACTAAAAATCAGTGTATCAGCAGAGCTGCATTTTTATTTTTCCTAGAGGCTCGAGGGGAGATTCTGTTCCCTTTCCTTTTCCAGCCTCTAGAAGCCAGCCACATTCCTTGGCTGGTGGCTCCCTCCTTCATCTTAAAAGCAAGCGATCACGTCACTCTGACCCTCTACTTCCATCATCAAATCCCGTTCTCTGGCCCACTCTGTCCTGCCTCCCTCTTTCACTTTGAAAGACCCTTGTGATTATGGGCGCCTGGGTGGCTCAATCAGTTAATCGTCCGACTTCAGCTCAGGTCATGATCTAATGGTTCGTGGGTTCAAGCTCCACATTGGGCTCTGTGCTGACAGCTCAGAGCCTGGAGCCTGCTTCAGATTCTGTGTCTCCCTCTCTTTCTCTGCCCCTCCCCAACTTGTGCTCTGTCTGTCTCTCTCTCTCTCTCTCAAAAATAAACAAACACTTTTTAAAAAGAAAAGACCCTTGTGATTATATCAGGCTTACTGGATGATCCAGTGTAATTTCTCCATCCCCAAATCC
Organism: Lynx canadensis; assembly: GCF_007474595.2. Taxonomy (NCBI): domain Eukaryota; kingdom Metazoa; phylum Chordata; class Mammalia; order Carnivora; family Felidae; genus Lynx; species Lynx canadensis. The sequence continues at coordinate 52,872,173 of NC_044308.2, forward strand.
TTAATTTCATCACATCTGCACAGTCTCTCTTGCTGGGTAAGGTAACATATTCTCAGGTTCCAGGGACTGAGATGTGGACACCTTTGGCAGCTGGAGGGTCATTGTTCTGCCTACCACACCCAGCGTTCTCAGAGAGTTGAAAACACCTTCATGTGTTAAAGGAATATTGTTAAGTCTCACAGGAAAAGAATCTTTTAGCATTGCCTGACCCAGTCCTGTCCACACTTACTTGATCAAGAAAGAAGCTCTTTACCCCCAAAGAGCACTTATCATCTCATGGAATGCAGCTGCTGTCACAGAAGGAGAGAATTCAATCTGGTTGTGCGTACCGCCGAGAGTCCAGAGACTTTCCATGTGATATGCAGATGAGGACAGTTTTGAGGAAATTGATTTATAGATCCAATTCCTCTTCCTCATTTCAGTACATACTCTTTTGTACACTTACCTGCCTGACAAACAACATGAGGTCAAGGCAGGGTGGACCTGTCTTCTTTCCGCTATTTTCATCGGAGGCCACAGCTATTAAGAATCGTATCAGGACAGGGGCGCCTGGGTGGCGCAGTCGGTTAAGCGTCCGACTTCAGCCAGGTCACGATCTCGCGGTCCGTGAGTTCGAGCCCCGCGTCGGGCTCTGGGCTGATGGCTCAGAGCCTGGAGCCTGCTTCCGATTCTGTGTCTCCCTCTCTCTCTGCCCCTCCCCCGTTCATGCTCTGTCTCTCTCTGTCCCAAAAATAAATAAACGTTGAAAAAAAAAAAAAAAAGAATCGTATCAGGACAGTATATTACCCTGGGTGCAAAACCTCCCTGGTCAGACACAGGGATGATGTGAAACTCTGGGGTTGGCGATGCCTCTTTGAAGCAAGACGCCATAACCTGCCCCCTACCCATCTCATTTGAAGCTGCATTTCCAATAAAAATTTTCCTTTTACATTTAGTATTTGTCAACATTTTAATATTTCATATTGTGTGTTAAAATGAAATAACTCACTCCAGAGGAAATGCTTTGAGGCTTGGAGATTTATGGTTACCAGAATCATCTTTTAATTTAAAATTTCAATTTGTATGCATCCTTTGACCTTAGAGAATTATGATGAATTGATCAAATAAAACACTTTCAAGCATAAAAACATATTAAGTTAAAGTTCTCTGGGTGTCATGGAAAAGAGATAGTTTCAAAGGGAAAAAAAGAACAATGTAACATTTCTAAAGAAGAGCTTGCTCCTGTCACTCTAAAATGGACAATAATTCCTATCACTGCCAGTGTTTATGTTATGTTGGACATATTTAAAAGAATGATATAGCAGGCTAATTTTAAATATCACTCATATAGAAATCATGTCTATTAACAAATTATAACTATTTAAACTTAAGGTGAAAAATATGGCTGCCAAGTTAAATATGCAAGGAGGTACGTAGTTTTTCAAAACCCTTAAGGGAATATATGAGCAAAAACGGTGACAGCTACTGGTCTAGAGAAAAGTGTTGGGAATGCTGGCAGGGGAAAGAGCAGTGTTTGAAATCAGGCTCGCAGAGGAGCCTTGGTTAAAATGCCAGCTTCACCCAACAGAGTTAAAACCATGAAGCGTCTGGCACAGAGCCAGCCAGTGCTCCATTCCTGCCACCAGGACCTGCCAGGTGCCATCAGTGTGTGAGGCACTAGGCATACAGTAGGGCTTCGACACCCGTCCCTGCTCACACAGAGCTCACATTCTGGTGGATATGCATGTATTTGATCGGCCGCTTCTGTGTGGGTACATGCTTGCTGCATTTCTTTTCTTTTCTTATTTTTAATGTTTATTTATTTTGAGAGGGGAGGAGGGGCAGAAAGAGAGAGAGAGAGAGAGAGAGAGAGAGAGAGAGAGAGAGAGAATCCCAAGCAGGCTCCAAGCTGCAAGCGCAGAGCCCGACTCAGGGCTCAGTCCCCCACCCATGAGATCATGACCTGAGCCGAAATCAAGAGTCGGACACTGAACCAAGTGAGCCACCCAAGCGCCCAAGCTTGCTGCCTTTCTAAAGAGTCTCTTACTACTCTTATTCTCAGGCAGCTTTTAGGAGCTGTATCTATAAAGAAATGACTCATTTTTTTATATTCTAGAAGAGGTCCTTCTAAATTCCATTGTTCCCTTCAGAATAATCACCTGAGGAGGCATACGCTTATTTTAGTGACAGGGCCACTACTCAAAAGTCTTTAAGCCTCTGCTGTGGGATTGACTTCAAAGCATACAGCACAATCTTCTGAACATTCTTAATACTTGTAAATGTTTGTCTTTGTGGGGGGCGCCTGGGTGGCTTAGTCAGTTGAGTGCCTTGACTCTTGGTTTCAGCTCGGGTCATGATCTTATGGTCATGGGATTGAGCCCCGAGTCAGGCTCCATGCTGAATGTAGAGCCTGCTTGGGATTCTCTCTCTCTCCCTCTGCCCTTCCCACCCTCACAAAGTAAATAAATTTTAAAAACATATATTTGTCCTTGGAATACAAATTGGTGTTTTGGGGAACAGGTTATTCACACAAAGGTCTGGTGACCCTAGTAGGTGGTCAGACTGGGTAGGAATATTTTTTATGACAAACTCTAGGAGGGCATAAATCAGGCACTCTGGGCTTTCTCATGGTAAAGAATAGTCAAGAGATGCTGTTTGTTCCCTTTGTACCTAGACTGAAGGGAAAAGCCCACCCACGTCAGGGTCACTTGACTGTGAAGTTGCTTGAAGACTCTACGGTTTCAAACTTTAGGGAGAGAGCTTCCTGAGCTGTAGGAAGCCCATGGTACCTACTACCTTACTGCTGATGATCCTGCCACAGCAACCCCACTCCAGGCCATGCCCCTCGGGGCCCGCATTTAGAAGCCTGAGAGCAGATGTAGCTGTCTCGGAAGGACCCAGGACCGAGGGAGCAAGGCTGGGCCAGTTGTGAGGGGTACATGTGGGTGCAGGAAGTGCACACAAGCCTTGTCTGAATTGTGTTGGAGTGTTTATTGAGTGTCTGTGAGACCTGAGCATTAATCACAGGTATTAATCACTGTCCACTGAGAAAACGAGTCCAGGGTGGGCAGAGGGTGTGGAATATGAGATGGGGCGGACAGGCAAAGATTTCAGAACATGGCATGTGTGGCCATCTGTCTGTCCGCTCTGCCTATCGTATCTGTCACTTACATGTGGCCACAGAATGCTGGATAAAATCTCTTTGGATCCTATAAAGGTCCTCAATTCTCAAAGGAAAACTGTTTTTTTTTTTAAGTATAAATTTGCACTGTATTTTACTGCTTCCTTATTCTTCTGCAGTGTTTCTCTGTATTTTACTTAGCAGACACCATTTCATCCCTGTGCCCAGAACTGAACTAGGTGCTGTGGGAGACACTGTCTCAGTCCTTAGGCAACTTGAATCTCCTTGGGAAGACAGGCATACATACTGCAGAGTAATGGCCAGCGGGTTTCAAACGTCAGCTCTAGCTAATAGGTGACTTCATGGAGTATTTTATCAAATCTAAGACATTGAATTGTAAGATGTTGTTTTATGTGCTCTTAAGAAAGAAAAATATGCTGCCAATTAAATTGTGAATGACTGCTTTCTTTTTATTCAGAAATTTTATACTTCTTGAAATTCGATTCTTTTTGGACTTGCTTAGAGAAGTGTTATTTTTAACATACATTACTCTTGTTCACTCATGAAGTAGAACATAAGAGAGAAATAAATTGGCTTTGGTTTTTCTAAGCTGCTTCACATTCAGGGTACTGCTCATCTGAAGTATCTTTGACCTGCTGTGGTCAGTGCATGTGTTTCTCACGCAGCGCCCTTCTGTTCCCTATGCCAACGGAGAGCGTTGGAGAGGCAATATTCCTTTGAGTACTCTTGACTTCTCCCAAATCTCTGGCTCCTACTGTGCAAATTGATGCGCATATAATGACAACCACAGCACAAGTGCCACCTGGCAACAGTGACTGTAAGACACATACCAATTTCCAAGATACCGAACATGAAAAAAATACACCATAGACTCAAAAAATAGATTCTGAGACTCAGTCAAAAAGACTGCCATGATCAACTGCCCATGTCTTCCCTGGGAATGGTGTTGGCATCAGTGCTACATTCTTGTCATTAAACAGTAATTTGCACAACTGGTTAGTTCTCTGTGAGCTAATAGGGTCAGGAAGGCGTTATGCATGAAGTAGGTCTAAAAAGGTGTGATTTCGGGTGCCTGGGTGGCTCAGTCAGTTAAGAGTCCAACTTCAGCTCAGGTCCTGATCTCATGGTCCATGAGTTCAAGCCCCACGTCGGGCTCTGTGCTGACAACTCAGAGCCTGGAGCCTGCTTCAGATTCTGTGTCTCCCTTGCTCTCTGCCCCTCCCCCACTCACACTCTGTCTCTCTCACTCTCAAAAATGAATATTTAAAAAAAATTTTTTTTAATGTGCTATTTGGCCTGGACAAAAGGAAACCACTTCCAGAGAGGGAAGAGTGCAAGATAGAAGGCTCAAGAGGGTAAATAAGCATGTCATGTGGAGAGGACGGTGGAGGGATCCCAGGCTTTGGTGGGGTTTGATTAGGGAGTTGTGGGGTATAAAAGGCATGAGTCTTTGCCCTAGGAACATATTCGTGTGTTTCACTTGTAGAAGACACTAATGGTTCTCATATTTCTATAACTTTTCTTTCTTTCCTTACTATAGGTCCTGATGTTTTTAGTTCAAAGAGCCTTGCCCTTCAAGCTCAGAAGAAGATCCTGAGCAAAATAGCCAGCAAAACTATGGCAAACATGTTGATCGATGACACCAGCAGTGAGATCTTTGATGAGCTCTACAAAGTCACTAAAGAGCACACCCACAGCAAGAAGGAAGCCCACAAGATCATGAAAGACTTGATCAAGGTGGCAATCAAAATTGGAATCCTCTACCGGCACAACCAGTTCAGCCAGGAGGAGGTTGTTATAGTGGAGAAGCTCAGGAAGAAGCTGAACCAGACGGCCATGACGATCGTCAGCTTCTATGAGGTGGAGTACACCTTTGATAGGAACGTGCTCTCCAAGCTTCTGCATGAGTGCAAGGACCTGGTGCATGAACTGGTGCAGCGACACCTGACACCCAGGACCCATGGGCGCATCAACCACGTCTTCAACCACTTTGCCGATGTGGAGTTCCTCTCTACCCTTTACAGTCTGGATGGAGACTGTAGGCCCAACCTCAAGAGAATTTGTGAAGGAATCAATAAATTGCTAGATGAGAAAGTCCTCTGAATGCCTTCTCTACTCCTGGACTTTGCTGAGTTCCAGTTCTAGTACCCAATGTGGTCCAGGTTAGAAAAAAGAAACCCGGAAACCCTTGTCGAAGACGCCCATGTTCTGTCCTATTCGCCCATCTGATATTGATGCCAGATTGCACTCAGGTGTGTTTATCCCCTGAGCTCACTGATGAGGTCTGTTCTTCAAATCACCTTGGTTCGCCAACCCAAAGGACATTTCATTTGTTCTAGGCAGAAGGCTGCTATGCTCCTCAAGGTGAGCTCAGTGCATCTTGGTGGAGTGAAAGGAGCCCTGGACCAGGAGTTGGAGGACGTGGATTTGGTTCCCAGCTTCACCAGTACAACCATCCTCGGGATCCTGGAACCACAATGCCCTCCTGCCTACCTCCCAGGACTGCTGTGAGGTTCAAATGAGACAATGTATGTTCCCGCTTTTAAAAACTCTAACGTAAGCTCTTATTATTTTCTCTCTGGAGTGTGAGAGGGATCAACCTGGATCTAGACTACTAAGCAGAAGAGAAGAAAAGAATAATGGTTATCTAGTGGGCCGGGTTTACAGTCTGTCTCTAGATGTGCTGTTTCAAACACAGATGAATACACAGGTGTGAAGAAGTGTAGCTGCAAATTGGAAAAATGTTTTCCAAGAGTTGTGTTTTTTAGGTCTTAGATGTAGGTTTATGATCCTGCAGAGGGAATCTTTCCAGCAGGGTGGGGGTATGGAGAGTTTCTCACTCATAATGCAGGAGCAGGGAAGTGTGCTCCCTGTGGGAGAGGCCTCTCCCTCCCAGGGGCCACCGTGAGGTGTGGGAGGGTTTATCCCAGCAGCACAGGAGAGCTGGGCAGCACGAACCCCTATCCATCTCTCTTGGCCTTTCACAGACACATTGTGCTATTTTCTTTGGTTCATTAATAAATTGAAACCCTTCAAACAAGAGGTTTTGGAGTTGTGATTCAAAAATAAAATACCTTGGAATTAGATGCAGTGTTAAGAATAATGGGATTGAGGGGCACCTGGGTGGCTCAGTTAAGTGTCGGACTCTTGATTTTGGCTCAGGTCATGATCCCAGGGTGCTGGGATCGTGCTCCATGTTGGGCTCCATGCTGGGCGTGCAGCCTGCTTAAGATTCTCTCTCTGCCCCTCCCCTGTGTGCACTCACTCGCATACTTGCACACATTCCCTCTCTCTCTCTCTCTCTCTCTCTCTCTCTCTCTCTCTTTAAAAAGAAGAATGGGATTTAAAGGCAGACAACGAAGAGCAAGAACTCTGCACTCAGACCCTAAGGGGCAGTGTGGGAGGCAGGAAGGGTGAGGGTGCAGGCAGCTGCTCATGGACATGTGACCAACCACCTTCTCTGAGCATCTCCCAGCCTCACTTTCACACTGTGGCTTCTGACATTTTCATCAATTCTTAACAAATCTCAGGACAGTGTATTTACTGCCTTCTCATGTTGTCTGCAGGACACCACTTTAGGAGACTTGGTCTTCCTGCATCACCTCCCATGCTGCTCTGCTTCTTATACCTGATGATATTATAAAAAGACATTAGCTCATCCCATGGCTCATCCCATCCAGAGATGGTTTGAGGATGTGAAATGGCATCCTGTGAACCTACAGTGGCCACTCAGCCTCAACTGGCTCCTGTGTCAACATCAGTGCAAACCATCAGTTAAGTTCTTCAGCTACCAGCACTCAAAATTAGCTCATAGGAAGGGTGTTTAGTAGGGAAAAGGGAACAGTTAAGTCAGCCCCCAGCCCCTCCTCACAGACCTGAGGACTGAACGATGATGCCCTGTGCACATGCGGGCTGGGGAGGTCATTGGCCATTCTGGCAATGGAAGCCACCAGTGGAAGGCTCCTTCCTTCCCACCTACCCACTAGGCAGCAAGCAGCCCAGCGATAGCTGAATTTTCACATGCAGAGTCTTCAATGCCTGCCTTGGTGCACTCGTCTGATTAAGGACTGCTTTCTAGTTTGAGGGATGGCTCCAGAAGCAAGTTCTTTTTTCACTAAGTAGGTGGACCCACCCAGAGAATTCAGACCCACAAGGAATGCATGGAACTATCTTCTGTTCATCTGAGACACAGCAGGGAAGAAGGCAGGATCAGGTTCTCCTCACTTGGCCGGTCATTAGCACACATTAGTTTCTGACAGTCCACGAGTCCCTAAGGAAACCGAGTCCTCCTTGTTCTCATCAGAGAAGGATCAGCACTTCCACCAGCACGTCTCAGCAAGTGCAAAGGCAGAGTGTAGACCAAAACATGTTCTACTGGCCTAAACCTCCCCACTGAGGCAGCCAAGGGGCTCTCTACTGCAGGGCCAGCTGGGTGTATCTCAAAGTTATCAACAGTAGCACAGTAGGGGGGCGGGGGGCTGGGCTACCCAGGCAAAAGTAACCCACAGGCCTTTAAAAATAGCCAAAACCAATCCCATGTGTACATTTTAAATATACCACTGGCATATAAACTCAAGTGATTCTCCAGTTTCATCAACCAGCTGAAGGCTTACAAATTTCAGATATTTTACATAACAATCTAGTGACCAAAAAAAGAATCACATTATTAGTTTATCCTGAGGACTCTACTCACATCACTCTGTGGCCCTGAAAGGCTATTTTGGCTGAAAAGAAAATACGAAGGAGACCAGCAGATGCTAGATGCTTTCAAAAACAGGACCCTGCACATGTGCATTTGTGCTCAGAACTCTATAAAATTTGCAATAATGAGAACCCACAAAGGCAAAGTGAGGATATCTACATTTAGGTGGCACCGAAAAGAAAAAGGATTTCAAGAGAAGCAATAATATAAAATCACTCAATTGATCAAGCCCCACACGAAGTTCAGAGAGCAAAGCCTGGCTCAGCAAATGAAGGGCAGAGACAGCACTCATTCTTTAAGAGGGGAGGGGCGCAGGAGCAGCCTGTCTCAGTTATCTGGAAACATCGCTAGGTCTTCAGCCATCTGTGAGCACTCAGCTCTGTCCCCTGGGAGGACGGCAGACTTAACGCTGAAATCCCCAGCCCGCGCCTGGTTACGTGTCCCTCCTCATGCATCTGAGCCCTGCAGAAACACATTTCCTGCCGGCTGCGCCTGCCGTGTGTCTGTGTTGCCCTTCCTCCCTGTGTTTGCATCTGTGAGTCTTGACACCCTCAGCAACTCCAGGTCTCTGCTCAGTGACAAATCAAAATGAAAAGACTTCTCCATCTGTGCTTCTCCTCCAAACTCCCATCTCCCCCATCTGTACATTTTTCAGAAGGAGATCAGTACATTTGCTGGCTACTCAATGAACTTCTTACATCCATTTACATTTTAAAAAGAGAGAGCACAAATCGGGCCTGCATGCCCTCTGCCCATTATCTTTGGGTTTTTTTTTTTTTTTTTTTTAATTCAACATGGTCTCAGGTGTCAAGAGCAAAACTGATCGGTGAAAATTCTAGATCAGCCAGCTTTGGCTGTGAAGACATTGCATTAGCAGGAGCTGTCTGTCAGTGGACTGGGAGGTTGACAGCAGAGTCATAAATCAGATGGCCTTGAAGGAAAGGGTCCCCAAGGCCCTCCCAACTCAGAATTGTGTGGTCACTTTCCCTTGTTTAGTCTAACTGTACTGTGGGGGCCACCAACCAGGCCCACCCCCTGCTCATTCTTAAAGGGAGGTCTTTTTTGTTAGGGGGAAGACTCTTCTACAACCCTGTTCCCCAAAATGGCATCTAGGAATCACTGAGAGTTCTGGTTTTGGGGAGGGTGGGGGCGGGAAGGAGGATTGGTAGCCAGGGAGAGAGAAGAACTCTCCCATGAGTTCTAAAGGGAGTTTGGGATTTCTGTTTCATTCTGATGACTTTATTTTTGAGACAGACAGAGACAGAATGTGAGCAGGGGAGGGCAGAGAGAAAGGGAGACAGAATCCAGAGCAGGTTCCAGGCTCTGAGCTGTCAGCACAGAGCCCCAGGCGGAGCTCGAACTCACAAACTGCGATATCATGACCTGAGCCGAAGTCAGTTGCTTAACCGACTGAGCCACTCAGGTGCCCCTTCATTCTGACGACTTTAAAAAAAAAAAAAAAATCAAAATCGATCTAAGTACCTTCTGAATCTTGTGGGTGATGCCACCTAGCCTCAGGGTCTGAGATTTCCTGTATTTACACTTTCATGCTGAATGATCAACTCAAGTGAAATAATCTAACTGAATGTATTTCTTTTTTATTATTTTTTTAAAATATTTATTTATTTTTGAGAGAGAGAGCGCGAGTGGGGGAGGAACAGAGAGAGGGGGGCAGAGGATCTAAAGCAGGCTCTGTGTTGACAGCAGAGAGCCCGACGTGGGGCTCAAACTCACAAACTGCGAGATCATGATCTGAGCCAAAATCGGATGCTTAACTGACTGAGCCACCCTGGCGCCCCTAACTGAATATATTTCTGCAACTAGGTGGATCTGTAAGTCTTCAGGGTCCATGGGTTCTGAATTTTGAGAATCATTAGACAACATGTGAGAGTGTAGGCTTGCAGAGAACGAATGTCACATTGCCCTTGATGGTGACTCACAACAGGTGCGGGATGAGCCAGTGTCTGGGGGACACACAGGCCTGCTACAGAAAGAGGCGGACTCCCACATGCCCTGCCTGCCCTTTGGAACTGGCCAGCACAGTCTACCACACATAAACCAAAGAACTGACCAGCCCATCCTGGCAATCCTAATAATGAAACTCAGAGGTACAAGAGAGGCCATCACTAGACACACCAGGCACTGCTCCTTCCAAGGAAGGGAACAGAGGGAAAGCCTTGCAGAGAAGAGAAGTCACTTGTGCCCACTCACACGCTATCTCAGTTCCAGATTTACTAGAGTGCAGACTCCCAGGCATCAAGAGTATCTGTGGTTCTGGGATCCCAGGAGCTAATTCCTTGGCTGAGCTTAAGAACAAGGCACATGGCACTCAGGTACTGGTGGCATCGAATTCCTCCCCACCCAGAAGGAAGAACCAGCCAGAGTAAGCATTCTCTCACACTCCACCCCAGCAAGCCCCTCGGTGCTATCATTTGCCTTCCTTGTCCTTCCTTTGCAGAGCTGGGGCAGGTCTCTACAGAGCAGGGTCCCGGCCACCCACCCAGGCAGCCAGAGTTTGGGCAGCCGGGCCCCCCAGGCCGTGGTATAAAGCTCCTCCTTGCCGACTGCCAAAGCCCTTCTGGACCAGTTCCTAGGACAAGAGAGTCTGGGGTTTGGCTCCCAAGAAGAGGCTGGATGGACGCCAGAGGTTGGCACAGAGCAAATGCTGGACGCTAGCCGGGGAGCAGCAATTCGTTATGTTGTGGAGGGAGAAAAGCACTCTTCCAGGCTCTTTTGGGAGGAGCCTGTGGGCTGGTCCCCTCTGTGTGACTGGGATCCTTCCACCTCCTGGAGCTGCGTTTCCCTGAGGAGAGGGTCTTACTGAAGGAAGTGGTGGGATGGGGCTGCCCCCACTTTGTGGTTCAGAAACAACTACAACTCGATTTTAGAACTAGATGGTGGATTTGGTTTTGGGGAGACAGGTATTTTGGGGGTTTTCTGTGGCTTTCATAGTGCAAAGCGCAGAATATGGGATAAGCCATGAGTCAGAAGGTTTAGTCTCAGTTCACAAGCTTACTTGGTAACTTCCTTGCACTTCACCTCTCTCGGGCCGTAAATGCAGACAGAGTTGCACAAGATCTCCAAGAATCAAGGGGCACCCGGGTGGCTCAGTTGGTTAAGCGTCCGACTTCAGCTCGGGTCATGATCTCACGGTTCGTGGGTTTGAGCCCCGCATTGGGCTCTGTGCTGACAGCTCAGAGCCTGGAGCCTGTTTTGGATTCTGTGTCTCCCTCTCTCTGACCGTCCCCCGTTCATGCTCTGTCTCTCTCTGTCTCAAAAATAAATAAACGTTAAAAAAAATAAAATAAAATCTCCAAGAATCCTTCTAGTGCCATAGTTCTGTGTTCTGAGCATCACAGGAGAGAAACTGGGCATTTCATCCTTGTAGGGTTCTTAGAAGGGAGACTATTCACTAGTTAAATGACTGAGAAATAACTTCTTTTTTTTTTTTTTAATTTTTTTTTCAACGTTTATTTATTTTTGGGACAGAGAGAGACAGAGCATGAACGGGGGAGGGGCAGAGAGAGAGGGAGACACAGAATCGGAAACAGGCTCCAGGCTCTGAGCCATCAGCCCAGAGCCTGACGCGGGGCTCGAACTCACGGACCGCGAGATCGTGACCTGGCTGAAGTCGGACGCTTAACCGACTGCGCCACCCAGGCGCCCCGAGAAATAACTTCTTGATGATCCCCTTCAGGACTTTTGATCATACATCTAAGTTCATGATTTCAGAGGGAAAAGCTTTAGGCTAGAAAATGCAGGGTAAAAGGAAGACTCTATAAGGAACAGAGAACAGAACCATGTGGGCCTGGGTAGAAAGCCAGTCACCAGCTTAGCTAAAGCCCACTGGGATGCAATGTCAGGACCAACCCTCTTCTGAGACACACATTGCAAATTGAGATGTGTCAGACTCAGCAATGTATCTCTGTAGAGATAACATGGGTAATAAGCAAAGTTGTGAATAAGGCATTACTGATTTGAGTCAAATATCATAGGAAATTATCAGTATATTAAATTAAGATTAAAATCAGTATTTTAATTTTAAAGTATATCAGTAAAGCCATTCCCCAACAAATGAGACTCTGGAGTTCTCAGACCTTTTTTCCCTCCATTTATATGGAAAACACATTGTGTCACTGAAATAACACTATCTTTATTTGTATATACAAATAGCATTCTTTGAAACATCTTTAACATATGGCTTTAGAGAATATATTTCATGCACCACAGTGTAACAAACTTCTTCTTTAGACAGCTTTATTGAGATATAATTCATAAAACATACTATTCACCCATTCAGAGTGCACAATTTGTGGATTGGGGCATATTCACAGATATGTACAACCATACCCACACTCAGTCTTAGAACATTTTCACCCCCTCAGAAAGAAACTTGGTGCTCTTTAGCTATTACCTCCCTCTCCTACTCAGGCCTTACTAGCAATATAAAAGTTGCACTTCCCCTGCCCAAATATCACAATAACGATTTCTCAATTGCACTACAGTCATAGAGTCAGAGCAAGCACATCCCAATGGCATCATGACTAAGACTCACGCTGAACCAGTTTGTTCCTCAATCATCATGGGTGTTGCTCCCATTAGAACAAGCCTCAGCAGCCTTTTGACGGGTGGCCTCTGTGGGGAGGTGGGTCTGGCTAAGCGTGAGGATGGCAGGCAGACTGTGAGAGACACCTGAAGTTGGCAGCTCCCTCATCATTTTGCTGCCCCATCACTGGACACAGAGGCAGTGGCCATGTGCTGGGGTGCCACAGAAGGAGCTCAGGTATCACGTGGGACAGAGGGCCTTGAAGTGTAGACCATGAACTATCTACATCAGAATTCCCAAGGACAGGAAATGGTTCCTTTAAAAATGCACAGTCCTGGGATCCACCCCACCACCACCCCCAAACTACCGGAGCCAAATCTCTGGAGATGGGACTTGGGAATCTGCATGATGAACAAACTCCCTGGTGATTTTTAGACACATAAAGTTTGCTGACCCCAGTGTAAAGAGCTTGACTTGAAATCCATTCCATCTCTATGCTTCTCAGAGGATGTAATTGTTTTTACCTCCCGCCTCTTCTGGCTTTGAAACTGAGTCCATCACATTCTCCCTTTGTGTCCGTGAGTCCCCCCTGATACTTGCTGTTCTTCTCACATATTCCATCACCCTGGGGCTATCACAAGGCCTATCCTCACTGGCTGCCCGAAGGACAGCTGTCTTCACTGCAGTGGACACCGTCCGTTATCTCCAGTGCCGAGAGCCATGGGAACCATGGGGAAGGTGGCATGAGATGGCCATGCTGTCCTGGCCATGCTGTGTTTCACATTTGCCATGTTTTTCTACTCCTCAACTCTCAATTAATGAAGTACCTTCTAAGGTGACTGTCTGAAAATTTCCTCCTAAGGAAAATGACCTGGGACGCTAGTCTGGAAATAGAATTTTCAGAATTATATTTGGTCCAGTTGCTTCAGGAAGAATAAGAGTCCCTCGGGGGCATGTTAAAGATGCATCCTCTGCTAGGCCCCTCTTCAGCCCCTTTTCTTTCTGAGGACCCCTCTCCAGCAATGTAGGATGGCCTGGAAACACCATTGAGGGGCAGGGCTACTCCTGGAACCAGGACCTAAAGGGAGCAGAAAGACCTGCCTTTCTTTCAGCTAGTGGAGAAATAAATGATCTTAAAGTCAAACATGGGCTCAGACCAGCCATGCAGGAGACTCCCAGAGGAAGTAATAAAGGAGCCAGGGCACACAGAGACACAGGGAAGAGGCTCCCAGGCACATGGGGGTTTGGTCCCACGTGATTGCAAGCTGATCAGGGCCACCCAACCCCTTCAGTGTTCTCTATCCAGGTTCTCTTGCACCAAAGGGGAGCTGGCTTTTTGCCAGAGGAAGAAAGATGGAGCCTATAGCCAATGAAACAAAAAAGGAATTGAAGGGTCTCCAGCTGTGTTGTGGGGGTGGCACTGACGGGCCTCCCCAAAGATCCACGTACCCCACACTCTGGGGCCACTAGCACAGGGCAGGACTAAGGTGCTGGTGTACCAGGCACTTCCTAACTGGGGTTGAGTAAGGCCCTACAAAAGCGAGGGCTCACCCCAGACTTCTTGCCTCTGATCTGACAATGGCAACTCATTTTTGGAGAGACCAAACCAGGTGTTGGTTCAGATTATGAGGCCATACCCTGATTATTCCCCAAATTCAATTAATGAAACTGATTTCATTGAAATCAATGGGCTGCTTCCCTCCATCTTACATAGATGGAGGCCGCTTCCCTCATCATTATCTGTCAGGGGCAGAGAATTCAAAGTATATTTCCCTCTTGCTTCTCCACACCACGGCAGCCAAATTCACTTTTTTCCCTCAATGTTTTTACTGTTATAAAATACACATAACATAAAATTTACCATCTTTACCATTTTTAAGTGTACAGCTCAGTGATATTAAGTATATTCACATTGTTGTACAACCATCACCCCAATCCATCTACAGAACACTTTTCACCTTGTAAAGCTGAAACTTTATACCCATTAAACAACAGCTCCCCATTCCCCCTCCCCCGGTCCTTGGCAAGCACCATTCTACTTTCTGTCTCTTTGATGTTGACTAAGTATCTCAAATAAATGGAATCACATAGTATTTGTTTTTTTGTGACTTCTTTCAGTTAGCATAGTGTCCTCAAGATGTATCTATGTTGTAGCATGTATTAGAATTTTCTTCCCTTTTAAGGCTGAATAATATTCCATCGTGTATCTATACACCACATTTTGCTTATCTGTTCATTCATCCATGGACACTTGGTTGCTTCCACATTTTAGCTATTGTGAATAATATTGTGAACATGGGTACAAATACCTCTTTGAGACCTGCTTTCAATTATTTTGGATTTACACCCAAAAGTGGAATTGCTGGATCTTATGGTAATTCTATTTTTTATTTTTTGAAGAACTACTATTCTGTTTTCCACAGCCGCTGTACCATTTTACATGCCCACCAACAGTGCACAAGGGTTACAGTTTCTCCATATCCTCACTAACATTTGTTATTTTCGGGGGGGGGGGGGGCGCAGGTATTGACAGTAGCCATTTTAATGGGTGTGAGATGGTTTTGACTTGCATTTTCTTTCTTTTAATTTTTTTAAATGTTTATTTATTTTTGAAAGAGAGACACAGCACGGGCAGGGGAGGAACAGAGAGAGAGGGAGACACAGAATCTGAAGCAGGCTCCAGGCTCTGAGCTGTCAGCACAGACCCCGATGCAGGGCTCGAACTCACGAACTGTGAGATCATGACCTGAAGTTGGACACTCAACCAACTGAGCCACCCAGGTGCCCCTTGGCCTGCATTTTCTTAGTGATTAGCGATGAGCATCTTTCATGTGCTTATTGACCATTTGTTTATCTTTGAAGAAATGTCTATTCAAGCCCTTTGCACATTTTTGAACTGGGTTGACCTTGCTATTGTTTTTAGGAATACTTTCCATATTCTGGGTATTAATCTCTTATCAAATGATTTGTGATTATTTTCTCCCAGTCTGTGGGTTGCCTTTTTACCCTGTTGACAGTGTTTCTGATGCACAATTTTTTTGTAATTTTCATGAAATCTAGTTGTCTATTTCTTCTTTTGTTGTCTATGCCTTTGATGTCATATACCATGCATCATTGCCAAATCCAATGTCTTGAAGTTTTTGCCCTATGTATCTTCCAAGAATTTTATAGTTTTAGGTCTTACATTTAGGTCTTTTAACCATTTTGAGTTCATTTTATTAGCACTTTATTGTAGTCTTTGTTCAGTCTTTCACCTCATTAATTCCTATTCTTTTTTGATGCTACTGTAAACGGAGTTGTTTCCATAACTTCCTTTTCAGATTGTTCATTGTTAGAGTACAGAAATGCAACTATGATTTCACCCACATGTAGAATTTAAGAAACAAACAGATGAACATAGGGGAAGGAAAAAAAAAAGTGAGACAAACCATTAAGATACTTTTTTTTTCTTTTATGTTTGTTTGTTTATTGAGAGAGAGAGAGAGCACGAGCAGGAGAAGGGCAAAGACAGAGGGGGAGAAAGAGAGAGAATCCCAAGCAGGTTCCGCCCTGTCAGCACAGAGCCAAATGTGGGGCTCAAATTCACGAACCATGAGATCATGACCTAAGCAGAAACGAAGGGATGCTTAACTGACTGAGCCACTCAGGTTCCCCAAGATACTCTTAAGTATAGAGAGCAAACTGAGTTTGATGAGGTTGCTGGAGGGGAGGTGGGAGGGGATGGGTTAAATAGGTGATGGGTATTAAAGAGGGCACTTGTTATGACGAGCACTGGGTGTTATATGTAAGCGATGAATCTACCTGATTCTACCTGAAACCAATTTTGGCCATATATATTAACTAACTAGAATTTAAACTAAAAACTTGAAATCAAAAGGAAAAGAAAAGAGAAGAGAAGAGAAGAGAAGAGAACAGAAGAGAAGAGAAGAGAAGAGAAAAGAAAAGGCAACTGACTTTTGTGTGTTGACTTTGTATCCAGCTACTTTGCTGAATTCATCTATAAGTTCTAACAGGTGTTTTGTTTTGTTTTGTTTTTTTGTTTGTATGTGTTTTGTAGAATCTTTAGAGTAGCTGCTATTCTACTAAGAGCTGAAATTAACAAATTAACCATCCAAACCTTCCCCTGGAATTGCAAGCTGGGCTTATTCAATAGACTCCAGGATTCTAAAATAGATCAGACAGATTCTTCCAGCACAATTGTTGTCTAGCTGGGGAGATGGTTTGCTGGTGCTTCCTGGTCCACCACCTTCCCAGCATCCTCAATGGCACATTCACTCTTGGGTCTCCTGCTTATTCACCCTGTGCCCTATCATGCCTATATATGTGTGACCTCCAGCTCTCAGGCTTCGCCACCTGCATAGATGTTAAGACCACTGATGAGGCTGTGAATTCTGCTGAGCAATGAATCTCCTGGATAAATCAGTCCAGGACAACCAAAGACCCTGCTCTTCCAAACTAACTTCTCTTCCTCCTCACCTTTTTGCAATCAGGAATCTTTTCACTCTTTTTTTTTTTTTTTTTTTTTTTAAGAGAGAAAGAGAGAGTGTGGAGGAGGGGCAGAGGGAGAGAGAATCTTAAGCAGGCTCCATGCTCAGTACAGAGCCCAACACAGGGCTCTGTCTCACCACCGTGAGATCATGACCTGACCTGAAATCAAGAGTCAGTCACTCAACCAACTCAGCCACCCAGGTGCCCCACGTTTTCACATTTTTGCACAACTTTCTATCAATGTGATCAAAATCCCAAGAAAAGGAGAGGGATCTTCATGCTGTACGTATATGTATACCCATGTGGGGAACACAAGCACCTTCTTTTCAAATTCCCAAAACCACAGAAAAAAACATTTTTTTTTCAAAGTCCAATCCAGTTGACAAATGTCCCAAAACTCTCTAAGCCACAAACAACAAGAACACTTGAAAGATTCTTGGTAGATGCTAAGCTTTCCAAGAGCCTGAACAAGGAAAACCGGCCCGTGAACACACGTGCTTGGTGCTTCTGAGGCTGGAGCAGGTCTTCTGCCCATTACCAGTTGGGAGAAGAATGGTGACATTTCACTTCCCACCCTTCATCCTGTTGTCTCTTGCCCTGAACGATACAGGTCTCATTGGTGGACTAATTATTGCCAGATTGATGTGAGGGGAGACTGCAGTTTGACTGGGCTGCTGAAACTGGGTCTTTGTAGGGAATGGCTTCCTCCTAACTCCCCTCCCCCACATCATAAATGCCAGGAAGAAAAGACCCACAGGGGAGTGGGTGACCCTCACGGTTGTGGCTGGCCAATTCCTCACTTGCCTGCAAGTTCCCAGAGGAAATGCAAACAAATCAGACCACACTTGGCTGCTGGCCAATGAATCTTTGAACTTCTTCAATAAAGTCTTTAAAACTTTGGTTCTGACCCAAATCTTTTGCTGCAACATAAAAACTGCTAGGCCTCAAGTCTCTCTGTTTAGGGAAACAGTGTGTCTGTGGCATTTGAATAAGGGTGTTTATCTCAGAGATGGTTCCTTGAGTTCCACCAGGTTCTATAGAAAGCTCACTGTGCCTCACTTTTCTTCAAACCTTCCTGAATATTTGGTGTGTTTCCCTCTACCCCTTACCTGTTGGGTGTGTTTACTTGTGACTATTCCTAATTCCATCCTCTTTCTGTGTAACCTCCAGTTGTGCTTTGTAAAAGTGCCCAGACATTGCTGAATTTCCACTGAAACCCAGACAAGAGAAAAACTCTCCAGCAGGAGGCATTTAAATGGTAGCTGGAGGCATTTAAACGGTATTGATTGAAAAAAATAAATAAAAAATAAAAAAATAAACAAATGGTATTGATTGGCCACCTGGTATTCACTATCCAAAGTGGTCCTGGAACTACACTGTTAAAAAAAAAAAGAAAGAAATTTAAAGAATTGGTGACATATGCAATGCACTGTTTCTTTTATGCCAAAGTGTATATTAGATTGTTTTTTCAACCCCCCTAGTTGCTGCTTACTTCTGCAGCAGATAATATGGCAGAGATACCCGCCCTCCAAAGCCAAATCTCCTGCCCTTATAAACAGAAGTCACAGGAGGAGGGAGAACCAAGTTTTCCAGACCTAGGCATTCCTCTTAGCCCGTGTGTTCTCCAAATCAATACCCTTACTACGTCCACTTCCATACCTTCCTGGAAATAAAATGGAGTCCACTTGGAGCCTTTGACAGGAAGTCTGGAAGAAAGGAGCTACCAGCAAACCACTAAGCAGTGATGTTTTAACTTCTATCCCCAATCTACCTACACAACATGGACATTCAAACAGCAGCCAAACGCTCCCTAGTGTGTCCTGAACTAGGCTTGAACCTCCTCAGCCTGAAATCTGCCTGCACCAAACCTGTAGAATATCCGGGAATCAACGGTATCAAGTTCCCTCAGAGCATCTCAAGTAGCTGGGAAAGGAGAGCAGGAGAGAATTCCAGACTCAAGGAAGGAAAAATACACAGATCATATGTTTTCAGAAAATTGGAGTGATCAGTAATTGTTAACCCATTTCCATAATCCATATAATTAAGGTGCTCTTAATTAACACCTTCATTGAGTCAGGCCCAAACTGTTAATTTTCACCTGAGAAACTTTCAGTGACAATTGATGGAAATCAACTCCATTTTGGAATTAATTTTCTCTTAAGGCACACTTCCAGATGTGTCACAGGGCATTAAGTGTTGTAAAATAGTGTTTTCTGTTATTTTATGAACTATTTTTTCTGTTTATTTATTTAAGAGAGGGAGGGGCAGAGAGACAGGGAGAGAGAGAACCCCAAGCAGAGTCCACACTGCCAGCGCATAGCCTGACACAGGGCTCAAACCCATGAACCGTGAGATCATGACTTGAGCCAAAATCAAGAGTCAGACGCTTAACCAACTGAGCCACCCAGGTGCCCCTTTGTTATTCTTAAAGTGTCAGTATAAGTTTATACATACATAAGTGTGCTGCGTCTAGTATTTCAGGACAGCACCAAATCATTTGTGATGAGGTACAGCATTAACCAGAGAAAAAGAGGCTCTAAAGAAAGAGGCTTGCTTCCCTAGTAGGCATCCTTCCTTTTTGGACTGGTGGCAACATACATCATCTCCTCCCCACCAAACAGGCTTACTTTAGCCACCCATAAAACAATTTCATATTCTTTCATAATATTTGTGGATTAAATGTGATACTTGGCCCCGTTTTGTTCAATTTTCATGTTCTTCTTACCGTTATATTTATATATTTACATGGAAACTTCTAAAATTGGCCAGAGCTCTGTTGGAGCAAATTCTGAGAGCAGATGAAATAACATATTCATAGATTATTTATGATGGTGTAACTTTCTAAAGTGCTATGAAATCAACTCATATGAAGATAATATTGCTAGTGCTGGTATTTATGGCAGTCATAAAAGAACGTGTTGGATGCCTATTTTGGGTAATGGCAGCTTTTAGGGCTTTAGAAGAGTCCCTCACTGTAGTCATTTTGTTTAACATTATTCTTCCCTCTGGGGAATTTCTGGATGGCTGTTTAAGAGGAGGCTGACCCTGGAGGGAGGCCGCCAGGGCTACATATATAAGGGGGTGCAGTCACTGTCACTTGCCCGGGTAAATAGTGGTTTCTTAGGTTGTCACATGTCCCATCCTGGGCTGCCTTGACTCTCACACATTGCTGGTGGGAATGTGAAATGGTGCGACCACTGTGGGAAACAGTGTGGTAGTTCCTCAAAAAGTTCAACATGGAGTCACCACATGACCCAGCAATTCCGAACCCTGCATCTGGCTCTGTGCTGACAGCATGGAACCTGCTTGGGATTCTCTCTCTCCATT
Organism: Lynx canadensis; assembly: GCF_007474595.2. Classification (NCBI taxonomy): domain Eukaryota; kingdom Metazoa; phylum Chordata; class Mammalia; order Carnivora; family Felidae; genus Lynx; species Lynx canadensis. The sequence continues at coordinate 52,892,357 of NC_044308.2, forward strand.
CTCTCTGCCCCTCCTCTGTTCATGTTCTCTCTCTCTCTCTCAAAAATAAACTAAAACAATAATAATCCAGATTAACAGGCAATAGTTCCTTGGTACCCTGAGGATCAAGACACTACACACTCTAACTGGGAGAAGGTCCCTTCTGAACACCTTGCAGGCTCCTGAAGATACCCGTGTCCACACCCTCACTGCACTCTGCCTTCCAGATCGTTCCCCAAATCGAGAACTCCCCAAGGGCAAGGACCCGATCTCATTTTCCAGGACCTAGCACCATGACTGACCTATAAAAGAAAGGAAGGAAAAAAAGTGAAGGAGGAAAGAGCACCACTTTTGGTCAACACTGTTCTCTGTTCTGCAGCCCCGGTCCTTCAGGGATAGTGTTGCTAGAGAATGTGGGGTGTGGGGAGAACCATGGGAAGCCTGGCATGATGATCGGGCTTGCCCCCTCTCCTCTCTGTGCTTCAGGACTGGCAGCTGGGCCCTCCTGGACCAGCTAGTAAAGCCTCACATTAGGCTTCAGTCAGCTGGTCCATCCCTTGTGTCCCTAGACTCGCACCGCCTGAACTCTGGGCCTGCAACCCTAGGCTTGCTCCCAGCACTGCAGACAGGAGCTGGCGGTGTGATGATTCTACACCATGCCGTGCTGGGAGTAACCAGGGCACAGCGGCTGAGAAACTATACTCAGGGGGTCCTCCTCAAAAGTTAGTGTGGCTGAAATAATTTTTAAAAAGATCTTTCATATATAAATAAAATTGTTAATTTCAAACATGTTTATTTAATTAAATAATGATATATGTACCTCTGTATCTGTATGTGCATGCTGGATTAATCTGCTTATCACTTATCTTCTGTGATGAGTGTTTTCCAATACAAAACTATAAAAACAGTACCAGTCATCAATGGTTGACTTGTTGAAAACAGTTTTCCTTCGGCTTTATAGTTACCTGCTTCAATTAAAGAAAATAATCACAACATTATTTAATTTACCGACCTAATTGCCAAATTACAAAAAAATTACTCTAATTTCTCCATATTCTTTCGACTAGGTGGACTTCCAACATTCAGAATGGCTTCAAATCTATAAGTAATCAAGAAAAGAAAAAGCAAAATATGTCTCTCTCCAGTAAGATAAAATCCCTCCCTGTGAAGGCTTGTCAATCTGCTCACAGAAGTTCTGGCATCCTCTAATTGGCAGAACTCCCAAGGGGCCAGCTGCTCCTCACCAAAGCCACAAGGTGTGGAAGAAAAAAGGAAAAAGGAAATAAAATAGGCAGAGGACATTCAAGGGCAATCATAAAATCCCTCAAGTCCTAGATCTACTGCTAGGTATCTTTGGGACCTCAGGCAAGTCACTTCAGCTCTCTGAGCCTCAGTTTCGTCATCAGAAAATAGGAAAATACAAACAGGGGTTTAGGAGACTATAATATTGTTTGGAATCTGACCCAGTGGTGCTCAATAAAGGTTGCCTTGCTGTTGTGATGGCAAATTACTTTTCCTTGGAGGCCTTTTGGATTTAAATTGGGAGTAGACAGTCACTATGGATAGGAGATAAATCATATGATGAGGTAAAGCTGAGAGGTACTTGTAGTCTACAAGCTAGGAATCCCCTAATGTAAAGGAGGTTATTGTAAACTACATACTATTTAAGACAGAGAGGACAAATAGACTTAATTTTGAGTAGCAACTCAGATTAACTAGTAGTAGATGCCTGAAGTGCTATGTAGGAAGGATTCTGAAGCTAAGTCTTGAGTCCAGAGGCAGGAGTGATGTGACAGATTGCAACATCTGTCCTGATCTTAGAAAAGTGATGGCAAGTACCATTCCTGATCTTCTGTGCACAAAGGACCCACTTTCAACGACTCTGTAGCTAACTTCAACAAAAGACACTCAGACAAGTAATAGTACTTCTTAAACCAAGAAATAATTTAGTTGAGAATCACTTCATTAAAAAAAAAAAAAAAAATGTATGTCTAACAAAGAAAAATACCAGTGCTGATAAGATACATGGCATTACAGGGGCAACTCTTGAGGGATGTCCTACTTCACTGACTGAGGCCCCTGAAATCCAAGGAAGAGATTGGGAAAGGTGACTGTTGGAGAGCCCATGAACTGACATTTTCATTTATAAGTTCAATGTCCACAGAAACAACCATCTCCTCTACCCACCCTCCCCAAAAAAACCCTACTATTATGCACAAACTAGCAGTTCCAAGTCTACAGTATTCTCCCACAAAGAACATTCCCAAATACCACTCCCAGGGATGGGGCGAGTTCAGCTCAGGCTGGCCTACCACCGAGCTCTCTGCCTGGGGCTGCTCCAGGCAGAGGTCAAGGCTGGTGCCCTCCTGACCTGTCTGGCTAGGTCTGTTGACAAGTCTTCAGAGGCTTCACAATGATGGCAAGATTTAAGATCCTCTTCTACTCCACTCTACCTTCTTGACCAGCACTTAGTGGCCATAATAAGGGGCTCTTCCTCTTAATGCTAATCACATCCCCTAATTGTAGGTACACTATCTTTAATAACCTGGCCAAACCTAAAACATACAGAGGAGTGTTCTGGTTCCGTGTCTACACAGAATGAAACATGCTTCTTCCTTCCAAATTCTATACTAAATTTGATCAAATGCCTCAGGAATTCTTAGAATAGGGTAGGAACATGTCCTTCATGAAATTAAAACCTAATTAAGGTACTACCTCTTCTGACCTAAAGCAACAAGGACGAGATTTAGCCTCCTGCCTTAAATAATTAGGAAACTGGGGAGGTTATATGAAATCATGATTTTTAGAAATAGAAAAACAACCAGCACAAGACTGATTTCCCCGAGAGAAGGGAAAAGAATAAGGCAAGCCCTGGGACTGCAGTTTCCAGGGCACAGGATAAGGAAGAAGAAGCCCTAAGAGATCAAGAAGGCCAACATGGCTAGAATTAGAGATGGAAATAGTTGTTTTTACCAAAGTGCCCTCATGAGATAGAGGTAGTATCCTCGGAAGGGTGTTGCCTTAATCGGGATAAATTAACCCTAAAGAGACTGCTCTGTACTCAGCCTAATATAACTTAAAGGCAAGTGAAGGGGTGGCTGGATGACTCAGTCGATTGAGTGATTGATTCTTTATTTCAGCTCACGTCATGATTCCAGGGTCCTGGGATAAAGCCCCACATGGGGCTCCATGCTGAGCATGGACCCTGCTTAAGATGATCTTTCCCTCTGCCCTTCTCTCCCCTTCTAAAGTAAAAATTGAAAAAGAAATCTTAAACAGTGTTGAAAGGATCAATCTGATACCAAGCAACTTTACTATGCACCAGAAGAAACTCCAACACTATTTAGAAAATAAAGTAAAATTTGGCACCCAATAAGGTAAAACTCTAGTAAAACATTACCAAGCACACAAAAAGGCAGCAAAATATGGCCAATAACCAGAGAAAATGCAATCAGTAGAAACAAAGAGGGGAGCCTGAGTGGCTCAGTCAGCTGAGCATCTGACTCTTATTTCAGCTCAGGTCATGATCCCAGAATTGTGGGATTGAGCCCTATGTCAGACTCCACGCCAAGCATGGAGGCTGCTTAAGATTCTGGCTCTAGCCCCCTCTGCTCCTCTACCTCGTGTCGCAGACTCTGAATCTGGAGTTCCCTCTTGTCCAGCAAGACATTAGACACAGAATTGAATACAAGAGAGGCTGATGTCCGGGAGAAGACAAGAGCCCCAAACAGGCTCTTTGTCTCTGTATTTATTAAGCTCACGAGATATTACCCACCTGGTGAACGTGAAGAAAACAAGATCTTACACACGTGCTGAACATGAAGAAAACAATCAGATATTAATCATTAACTTGTGTGTGTAAGAAGCAAAAGGTCGGGGGGGGGGGGTGGCAAGTGGACTTTGTGATATTGGCGTCAGATGGGAAGTAATTTCCTACAGGTGATATAACAAGTTACTCCTGATCTCATTACAACATCTCGATAGCTAACCTCAGGCACTTTTGCCCCATGGTGGCAGCTTTCTGCCCTAAGCCTTTTTCTAACCCATTTATGTAAGTAGAACCTATTTCCCCACATCTCCGTTCACACTCTATCTTTTTTATTTTAGAGAAAGAGAGAAATAACAAAGATGCCAGAATAAGCCACCAAGGACATGACAAGAGCTATTAAAATATATACTCCTGGGGCGCCTGGGTGGCGCAGTCAGTTAAGCGTCCGACTTCAGCCAGGTCACGATCTCGCGGTCCGGGAGTTTGAGCCCCGCGTCAGGCTCTGGGCTGATAGCTCAGAGCCTGGAGCCTGTTTCCGATTCTGTGTCTCCCTCTCTCTCTGCCCCTCCCCCGTTCATGCTCTGTCTCTCTCTGTCCCAAAAATAAATAAACGTTGAAAAAAAAAATTTAAAAAAAATAAAAAATAAAAAAAATAAATAAATAAAATATATACTCCATGTTGGAAAAAAAAAAAAAACAAACATGACCATGGTGAAGAAAGAAATTAAAGATATAAAAAAAGATCCAATGGAACTTCTGGAGATTAAAAAATATTATGTATGAATTGAACACATTAATAGCAGTTTAGACAAAGATGAATTAGACATAGGAAGGAGACAAAGAATAATCAAATTCTTCCAGAAGTGGAGGAAAATTCTCCATTTTAAGAAGATATAATTCTCTCTGAATTGCCATTAAAGTTTAAGAATAATGGATTTAATATCAGAATTAGCAGCAAGCAAGGGATAGAATAATCACTGGTTGTTTTTTCTAGATTTGGCCTTTATAGGACTATAAATTGACATCTTAGTTGAAAGTTAGATCTATGACAGCACTATCCAATAGAAACATAATGTAATCACATATGAAGTTTAAATTTTCTAGTAGCCATATTAAAAAGAAACAAGTAAAATTAATTTTGATAATCCACTTTATTTGGTTTAATATATCTAAAATACAATTTCAATATTCTTAATATATAGTAGTATTTTACTTTTGCATGAAGTCTTTGAAATCCAATATTTATACTTAAAACACATTTCAATTTTATACTGAAAACACATCTCAATTCTGACTGGCCACACTTCAAGAACATCCAGATGAAGAGGTACATCAGGCAAAGTCTGAAAGGGTCCTGAGCACAGGAACTTCTGTCCGCATGGAAATGGGATGCCTCACCCACATGGAAGTTCATGAATCCTACTCAAGAGTTTTTCTAGAACTTAATCTCCAGCCACCCTACCCCTCCCTTTTCCCTTCCCAGAGGTAGGTGAGTGGGGCTGAAAGTTCCAACTTGGGTCTTTCTGGTGACCAACCCCGTCCTGAGGCTCTGTAGCAATGCCACTGTAAGTCACTTGATGAACATGAACTCGGATGTGCTTAAAAAGGCTTTTTATGAATAACAAAAGACACTTATCACTTCTGTGGATGAAGACTGGTCCAATATTTGGGTCCAAATCATTTCGTTTTTCCCACAGCTCACCGTAACTCTTCTGTTTAACCCCAGCAACTATTAATCAGTCAACTAAGATGAAAAAATAAATTCTTAACCTTGATCTATCAGGTCTTATACCTTGATCATCATTGGAGACCAGCTTGTTCCAGTCACTGGTTTTGCCCTCAACTTCATTAAATTATACAGTAGCAATTCAGACCAAACACCTCTCCCTAAGAATATATCACACCTTGCTTCTGTTACTTCCTACTTGTCACACAACATAAAGGATGGAGTTGTACAATTAAACAGATTTCCAAGTACTTTTCTCTCACTGAAATACAAAAAATAATCTCTGGGCTCTAGTCTCCATCCATTTAGCACATGTCCTGCCAGACCTCATTAGGGAAAAACTTCCTAAGGCCAGCTATTTAGTGGTATCTGCAATATGTTTTGGGAAGGAAAAGTACTCATCCACTTATAAAAATAGTTTAAAATAACTAAAGAAAATTGACTCTTCTCTTGGAAAGAAGCCCGCAATCTAGTTGCAACCACTTAGAAGAACTCACTACATTTGCAGCATTACAGATGCTCCAGAAAACTCACGGTGTTTGACGTCATCTGTCTCTCCCCCATGCCCAAGCCCATCCTCCCTGTATCCAACTCACAATCTTTAAGTTCTCAGGGTTCTCTGGACCCATCTTTTGGGTACCATCCTGTCTTGGATCCATGCACCTACCATAAAGTTTCCCACATGATGCATAGGAAACACATTTCCTTTTAAGTAATTCTGCTTCCTGCTACTTTATTCAGAACTGTTCTTTCCCAACTTTCCTGATGCTGTTGGCCTTATTAATTTATAGCTGTCCCTCCCACTATCACAGTGCTCACTCTTCTGAAGAAACATGTAATGCTAGCTTAGCTAGTAAATCTGCCTTATCACATTCGTTAGCTATCATTAACTTCACTGATCAAATGTCCACTGCTTTCTGTCCTAAAACCAGTTCTTTTAGATCACTAAAACTTCATGAACATCTGCCATAATGCAGAAACGTCCTCCTCCTCCAAGTCATAGTATCTATCTGTAATCACACTGTATCTGCAGAGAGATCTCTTAAATGGCATGGCAACTTCTCACAGGACTTAACCTTCAGGCTGGTAAAGGTCTCATCAAGCAGTCATGCTTCCTCTCTTCCACCAGGTAGAAATTGGCACAAGCTATTTTCACCAAAACCCCTTTCTGCTAACTTATATCTATAAACTAAATCTGATCACTTTTCTTTACTTCTAGGAGAACCACAGGATTGCTAAAGTCAATCCCTGGATATTACCTGGTCTCAGATTATTTACTTTGATGGGACAAGTCTTTTTAGTCATTCATTCAGTAGGCTGAGTCCCTATTACTGAATGCCTATATTATGCATCAGGCAAAGGAACACAGAATAGAATATATGCATGGTTCTTAACCATAAAAAGCTCATAGTCTTTCATTATGCACACACATAAACAAGTAACTTTCATACAATCATTAACTTTGACTACCAGGTTTGGCAGCAGGCCATCCCTCCCTTTAAGAGTCCCTTCTTGTCAATTACTGCAGTGGGTGTGGTGCATTTAAACCTCCTTTACCTTCAGTGTCCCAAAGATGGGGCTTCAAGTCTCAGAACTTCTTGCCTGCCACACATTATAGCCAATAGTAGGCATAAGTCAGTGAGATTTAAATGCCATTTCTGATCTAGCTTTGTGTTTCAGGATACACACGTAGAGACAGAGACTCACTAAATCACCTTTCGACTTACTGTGTTTCTTGCATCTTAAGGCGGCTGTACGGAGAGGGCATCGTGGAAAGAAAGCACTGCTCTGAATGCTCTGGTCAGGCTAGGATAAGCTGACCTAGGGGATATGGACACACACCTGAGAACGAATCCATGCCTGAAGCCCACAAAGTTCTCTTTGAACATCACACAGAAACAGCAGTATCTTTACTTTTAACCAATTAGGCCAGATTCTTTGAGGGACTGCAATGAGTAAATCACTCTTTTCATCCCATTCCAGTTGCTTCTGCTCCTTTTCACCAACCCTATCAAATTACTGAATAGGATTACTTATTAGCTATTTAGATAATAAAAAATATACAGACCAAAGAACAATATAGATCACTTTGTATTTATTACATATTTAGCCGAATTGTTTTTCAACTTACAGAATTCAACTCCAAAATAAAGTCATTAATGCCTATTAGGTTGTTATTCTCACTTGCATTTTTCCCTCTAAAATTTTAACACAGCAAAACACCTTAAAGACTTGTGAATAGGTTCAGTGCACTTGCAGTGGCTCACAATCATGAGACAAAGATCACATTCATTCATAAAAAAGAAGACAAAGAACTCAATATTTTACAATATTACTGACATGAAACAAAATAAAGGAAAAAATACAATACTGCATTTTCAGCACAACTGTTTTTTGGTAGAGGATAGCAGGTTACTATTTAAATAGTGCCCCCCTGCAAAGAACATGCGGACACATTTGGCACATTAGCACTTGGTAACTGCTCACCTTCCATCTGCCCTCTCTTCAGAAGTACCCTTACTCAGGGCCCCACTTTCCCTTGAGCCTGATCCGCCCGCCTCCACAGGGACTACTCTGGCGGGAGCCTGATCCTTCTTCATTCACCTGCTCTTAAGGTTTTGCTGTCTGCCCTTTATTCTCCCCCAGAGTCACACCTGCCGCCGCCTGCACTCTCAGTGAAGGTGCCTGGCACAGAACTCACACGCTGAGCATCCCCACCACAGCTCTACTCCAGATGCTGCCCCTTCACTTTAAACCATGACTGTAAGGTAAAGAGGATTATCTGCCCACAAAAATCATGCTCCCTACTTTACAGTCACGTCTTCCTGCAATGCAAAAAAGGTTGGTGATGCCTGATTTGGAACTTAAAACACTGAATTAATTTAGGCAGATACACACTGCTCCGAAGTTCTTTAAAATTCACTCTTTCCTACTGTTATTTTAAAGCCATAAAAATATAAAAATTGTAAACATTCTACTAAATGTTTCAGTGAAAACTCCATTACTCTACTTTTTATTTAGTGGATTCAGAAAGAACAAAAGTGACACTATGTTCCCTTTGACAAGCTAAAATGATGCTCCCGGCCCTAACCTACCATTACACATCTCCCACCATCAGACAGCTCTGTTGGCCAAGCAATGTTACTGACAACTGTCAGTTGCCATTCACGACCAAGGAGTAGCCCATTGTAATCTCTCCTAGATAGTCGTCCATCTGCTTGCTGGGCACCTTACACACACTGCTCTATACTCAACCTAGCCTTGGTGATCATGCACACACACAGAAGTAAGGACACACAAAAAATTGGAGCACCTCCTTTGCCACATACTGTATTCCTCTACAAAGTGAGAGGGCACTTCCTAATTTTTTGTCAGAGTAACAGCAGAATCGGGGGTTGGGGGAGAGGGGTGCTATTGACAGAGGCAGAAATAAAGAGGAAGCTGGTAAGTCTAGCTACCAGTGTCCACCACATCCAAGAGAGCTCATTCTCTTCACATGACGCTGCTGGGAGCATAAAGATGAATCTGACCTTCTATTCAAAAGAGAAACCTACTCAGGAAATTCTAGTCACTTATCATTACTTTCATAGCAAGGTTTTACTGTATGTTTTTAAAAACATGAAATTAACAAGTGACATTTTTAAAAATGAGTAACTTTAAAATTAATTTTTAAAAACAGTGCTTTTGTTTTTAGGGAGAAAAATGCTAGACATAAAAAGCTAATAAAACCTAACAGCTCTAGGGAATCCCTTTAGTATCTTTATCAGTTATGATTAATGAGATAATTTAAACCAGAATTCCACACGTGGGTGATAAACAGTACCAATTAACCAGAGTATTAACTGAAGTGACTTAAAACTGTATTACCTGAACAGTCTCCATGGTGAAGTGTCAGAAAAAGTGAAATAATAAATATTTTCCACAGCACCATAAGATTTTATAAAATACTTACTATTTCAGTTTTTAACTTTAATGTACAATCTCAAGATTGTGGTCCATTGTTCATAGTAGGCCTAACTTCTTCTTTCACTGACAAGAATTCTGACATAGGCCATAAAGGCACAATTACAACATGAAAATGATGTATCTTACTGAAGAATCTGTACAGTATACTTAAGTAGTCACTGTTGTGGTTGTATCCATTGAGTATTAGCAGATTCAAAAGCCAGGAAAGATGGTTTTGCCATTTATACTCACAAAATTTAGTTTGTCAAAAGGACCTAAATGGACCTAAATGGTAACTAAGATAGTTGCCATAACTACAAAGTCCTTTTATATCTGTTTTAGTATTCTGTCCTCTTATGGGTTATGTTTTTATATGACGATATTTTGTAAATGGCTCTGGGTTTTTAAAATAAGAATACATTTAAAATAAGGATTCATTTTGAATTTTAAAAATAAGTTCAAGTGGAAAACAGACAAATTCTGTAGCTGAATTATCTGCAATTATGTGTAACAAGTTATCTACAATAAAAACTATATCACAGATTGAATCCCCCCGATATCCAGCATGCTCATGGATCTCCTAAACTGTTAGTGTGTGCTGTGCCAATTTATTTCAACACTTATCCAAGCAAAACATAATTGAAAGTAATGACTTCCCTATCGAAAAGCTTACACTGCATTCCAAAGCCAAATACAAATTAGGTTTGGGATGATCAATGCCATGTCTCCCCCCGACTCCCCCACCATTAATGCAGAGAACGGAGACTTGGCTTTACTACAAATCAGCTAGCACTAGAGTAAATTTGCTATAAAATTATTTATAACAAAATAAATATTTTCAGTCCCTCTACACTAAGTGACATATAAATCATTAGCAGTTTATAACATTAGTTCAGGTCACTTTTGTGAGACCCAAACATACTGTACAATCCTGAGTAAAAGGTTAAGGATATAGTTTCTTAGGGATCTTTCTTGATCAGGATTCATAAAGAAAACACATAAAACCACAGCTTGTAATAATCCCCATTTTCATTAGAAGTACCAGGAGTTCTTTTTACTTTGGTAAATAAGTTTATCTATGTAAACCATTTATTTTGATGGAGTAAAATAAAAGCAGAGCTTCTGCTAGGATCCCTCCACTACCTTTTGACACTGATATAGTAAATAGTCAGGAAGAGTAGAGCAGGAGGATCTGAACCACAGGGCTAATACGTCACCATGAACTCGAAAATGCAGCAAGCAGGGGACGGATGGGAGCAGTTGACAGGCCAAAAGCCCTTCATTGCCTACAAGAAAACATAAATTGAAAATTCTTTAAGACAAAAGGACTCAGACATTTCTCCAAGATACACAAATGACCAAGAAGCACGTGAAAAGATATTCAACATCACTGATCAGTAAGGAACTGCAAATTAAAATCACAAGGAGCTACTAATCCTATAAGACACACACACACACACACACACACACACACACACACACTCATATACATATAACAACTGTTGGTGAGGATGTGGAGAAACTGGAACCTTTGTGCACTGCTGGTAGGAATATAAATGGTACAGATGCTGTGGAAAATAATATGGCAGTTTCCCCAAAAATTGAACAAAAATTACCATATAATCCAGAAATTCTACTTCTGCATATATAACCAAAAGAACTGAAAGCAGGGACTCAAACACAGGTATGTGTACACACCCACACTCAGAGCATCATTTTTCATAATAGCCAAAAGGTGGAAGCAACCCAAGTGTCCATCGACAGATGAATAGATGAATAAAATGTGGTATATTCATATAAGGAATAGTATTCAGGCTTAAAAAGGAAGGAAATTTTGACATATGCTACACACGAATGAACCTTGAAGACATTATGCTAAGTGAAATAAGCCAGTCACAAAAGGACAAGTATTGCAGGATTCTGCTTATATGAGATCCCTACAGTAGTTGAATTCAGAGAGACAGAAATAAGAATGGTGGTGGTCAGGAGCTGGAGAGGAAGGGGGAATGAGGAGTTAGTGTTTAAAGGGCACAGAGTTTTAGTCAGGCAAGAGGAAAGAGTTATGGAAGTGATGGTGGCAATGGTTGCACAACATGAATGCACTTAATGCCAATAAACTATACAGTTAAAACTGGGTTAAAATGGTAAATCCTGTTATACTTTACCACACAAAAAATTCTTTAATAAAGTCTGAACAACACACTCATTTGAAAGGTATTCGTAACAGGAAATAATAGCTCTAAGAAATCTGATACTTGTAAAAGTTGATTTGTGTTCTGTGAGAAAGCCCCCATAAACACAAAATTGCCTTTTCATAACTCCACGAACCTATAATTTCAACAACATGAAGTCTTAGTTTCTGTTGCAGGGTCTTCAGGGCAGAAGGCAGAGCAGCTTGAGATTCTGACATTTTTACATTTTGCTTCACATCATTTGCGAAGGATAACCAGAGTTTGCCAAAGTTTTCAGTTGAGATTTTCAACGGTCTGAAAATAATTTTTAAAATTAGATATGTCCAAAAGAATGAAATTAATTCTAAAATACATTTCAAATGACTCATGGGAATAAAACATAATCATTGTAAATCTGGGCCCCACAAAATTTATGTTTTTAAACTAACTATGATTAGAATTAGAATGCTTACCATCAACCTCCAAACTTAGGAAATACTAAAAGAAGATTTTATTAAAGTGTCAATGTCTTTCCAATAAATCACTCAGTTCTTTTTCTGAGCATTAGTCATTTCGGCAAAATTTTACCAAGTTAAAAAAATTTTTACCAAGTAATTTGATGAATCATTCAAATATAAATATACTTTGAATTTGGGGACAATAAGACACTATCAACATCATGTACAGAGTATAAATATGAAGATCTAGCACCTTACATAACTCAGACTAAGGAAAGGATTTTAACAAATGTATTTTTGAAAATGGTTCATGAGACTGAAGATCAAATAGTTAACACTGGGTCTCTGGGGGTAGAATTACAAGGAACTTTTATATTTTACTTATACTTTTCCATAGCATTTGAATTTTTGTAATAATTATGCACTGATTTTATAATGGGGAAAATATTTTTAAAACATACATAGGATTTTATTAATACACACAGAAGAACTGTTACTTATACATACTGTGCTGCTTCAGGTTACTAATGCTCACCATGGGATATACCTTTTTAGTCAGAGAGTGTAAGTTTTTGGAAGGCTGGATTCTATCTCATACAGCACCAAGGCCATGAAAACTCTTTGACAGACTGAGAGACACATTCTTACTAAAAGATTGTAAAGAGTAGGCAAAAATTACAGCAGTGTAACACAAGTTAATGTGTGAAGGTTAAAAATTTTTACAGATATTTACTGGCATTCTGCATTTTTGGTTCAGGCAGCCTTCATTTAAAAAAAATATTTGAATACAGTAAAATATATCCATAAAACCAAATGAGAACAGAAAAATGAAGAATTTGTTTTCAATTATTTTGGTAACACGGCTTAGTGCCTTGTATAATGCTAAATACTTACTGTATCTCTAATTAAAGTTTAATAACCTTGAGTAATTTTCTTGCAGATCTCTAAATCTTAATAAACAGATTTTATGAAAGAATTAATCAAATAAATGAAATATAACTGAGAGAAACTTTAAAAGCTTTAAAAAGAAGCCACCTGGAATCTTTGAAGTTATTTCAATTTAAACATTACTTTAATATTACTTTCTCTCAGAAGTTTTCCAAAATTACTAATCAACCCCAACGTAAATCAGGTCCCATACTATAATCACTCATTGTACCATTTACTTTCTCTTCAAAGCACAATTCAAAATTATTTATGCATTTATGTGATTGTTCAATGTCTCTTCCCTAGACTGGACTCTCCCTAAAGGTAGGGACTGTATCTAGCTTTGAATTATTTTACTCTGCAGCGCCTAGTGCAGTGCTTCTGTCCAGAGAAAAGGCCTAATAAATATTTGCTGAAAGAGTAACTTGAATTAACATTCCAGAAAATATTTACCTAATGAAATCTAATAGTGATAAGTTTACAGAAAATTCAAGCTGAACAGAATGAGTATCCATCATCTGATAATTTATAAAACCAAAAAGATTCCCTTCTGTAAAAGGTTTCTCCATCTGTACACTATATTGAAAGGTTTTGATGCTTTCTGTTTCTATTACAGGCAAGCAGCATCCAGGTTGCTCAGTGATCTGTAAACAAAAGTAATAAAAGTATTGAAGAAAGGATCAATACAGACTATTATATGAATACCAATTTTCTATTTAATTGAATTTAAAAGCATACTATTGTGAGATGTTAATAACAAACTACAGTATAAAAATGACTAACAACTTCACTTGAGAAAAATTTACTAGCACAGATAATTAATATAGTATACAGGTAAAAGTTATGTGACAAATTGCAGTGAAAACCTCTGTATAATTTAGTAACAACAACAAAAAGATTATTTGGTTCTCAATCCTGACTAGCACTAGATGTTTAAAACAGGAGAGTTAAAAAACAAAACAAAACCCAAAAACACCACAACCAACACACACACACACACACACACACACACACACACACACGTGTCTTCTTTTCTCAAGCTACAGTACACCCTTACTCAACCTATGGGGAGTCGAGCCCAAGCAACTGAATTAGATTTTGTTTTGTTTTGTTTTGTTTCTTTAAGTTCCATAGGTGGTCCTAATGAACACCTACAGTCAGAACTTCTGCCCTGGTCAGTGGCTCAGGTAATATCCCATTCAACACATTTTAGCTCACAGAAGAAATTGGTCAGTCTTGTGAAATAACTATCTACTGGTCAAGTCTCATAACTCCAGCAAGGACATCCATACAATAATGTAATATCAAAATGGCAATTCTCTAGGGAAGAAATAGAATTGATGCCCAAGCACTCAACATAAATCAATGAAAGAAAAAGACAGCAGACAGTATACAATATTATCCTTCAATATTCTTACTCCTTGATGTTCTGCTTTGCTAAATTGAGAACTCTGTTTCAGTGTTTATGGCAAGAATGAAGAATGAATGAATATGGCAGTTCTGTGAGACATTTAAAGGGAGCAAAAAAACACAAAATTCACACTGAAAATAATAACACACTAACACCTACCAAGTGCTAGGTACTGCTGTAAGCATTTTACAGATATTAACTCGTTTACTCCTCACAGTAAAGGCAGACACTATTAATATCTTCATTTTAAATGTGAGGAAACTGAAAGCCACAAAGCAGTTACATAACCTGACCATGTAACACAGCTAGTAAGTAGCAAAAGAAAGATTCAAAGCCAAGCATTCAGAGTCAAGAGTCTACATTCTTTTTTTATTATTATTTTTTTTGTAATGTTTATTTATTTTTGAAAGAGAGTGAGACAGAGCGTGAGCAGGGGAGGGCCAGAGACAGAGAGACACAGAATAGGAAGCAGGCTCCAGGCTCTGAGCTGTCAGCACAGAGCCCAACGCGGGGCTCAAACCATGAACCCTGAGAACATGACCTGAGCCAAAGTCAGACGCCTAACCGACTGAGCCACCCAGGTGTCCCAAGAGCCTACATTCTTAACTACTGTGCTCTGTCCAAACTCACTTTATATATTTATATTTATGGCCTTCCCCAATATAGCTGGAAAATCTTTATTATGTTTCCTTGTCTCTTTTGAATAATTCGTCCTTACTCAAAATAATAAAAAACCTGTCACACCTTTGGGTCTTTTTGCTAAAGAGGAAAGGATGTGGATGAAATTTATAAATCATCAGAAGAGTCAAGAGCAGAAACACTAAGTAAGCATTACCCCTTTAAGAAAGAAATAAGGAACCATTCATTGTCTTACCTTGAAATTTTCTGCAGAAGAAATTTCTAAGTCAGCACTTTTCAATTCCAAACCACTCTTATTAGAAACTGACCAGACCACCAGTAAACAGTCATCTTTCCAAATTTTGTAAGAAGACACTGATATGGTTTCATTATTACAGACCTCCACAAGATCTGAATGCATGTGTTCAGAAGTTTCTTCCAACAGAGAAGAAGCTAAAGAGATTTCATTAGCAACTGAGGCTGCAGTGGACGAAGGAGAGTGAAGACCTTCCATATCATCAGTGAACAAAGAAGGCGTAGACAGTGTGCAACTGGAGAGTTTCTCAACGGAGGGCAGTTCTGTGAGTGACTCAGAATCCAAAAGTTCTGAGTTGAGAGAAAACTTATTTAATTCTTTGTCTCCTCTATCCTGCAAAGTATCCAAATAATAATCATCTTCATAAGTCACATCTGACGAAGAACTAAAGTAAGAACAGGGCATATTCTGAGCACTGGTTGTTTCTCCACTTTTGGTTTCCTTGACTTTTGATTTCCTTCTGAACTTGTGAGATACGGTATCTGCTTTTCCTAGCTGCAAAAATAAAATATAACAATATCTAAAAAACCCATTCTACCAGTCATGAGTTTTAAACATCTTTCTATAATTTCAAATGAACAATTTACTAATTTGTTAACAGTCTATGTATAAAGCATAGATTAACAAAAGAATCAAAGATGAATAAAATATTAAACCCTAAAATTATGACAGTTACCTCACTTTGAACTATTAGCTAAATCTTATTTCTTATTAAATATACATAACATCAAAAAAAGAAAGTCAAAAAGTCATTGGTGAACAATTCTAAAAACTTGATCAATTTCAGAATGTTAGAGTACAGAATTGCACAAATTAAGAACAGTGAGAAACCCAGGTGTTATTTGAGTTTCCAGAGTTGTCCTGTAGAAGAGCAGATACCCTCAAATACATGGATGGCTCAAACTCTGGTTCAGTTGTCTATGATAATCGTGATTTCATGGCCCACAAGTCAATAAACAGAGAAGAAAAACTGATTTTACCTCAAGAACCAACTGGCAATGACTGACACACATACAGCAGGCAAGAATTTTGTAATTGACTAGTGATGTTTGCTACTGACTCCGGTGACGGGAATGGCAAATTTGCCATCCTTAAGCCAACACTCCTGGGGAGTGGTCTGCAAATCTATGTAAGAATGGAGTGGTAGCTCACAATTCCCCTTGCCTCCCAAAGTTGCCTAGAATCAGGGCAGCAATCTGGCACTACTCTAAATCCACATCTCCATCCTCCTAGGGGCTTTAACATGGTGTGGCCACCCTTCACGTGATTCCAGCTAAACAGAATTCTAATTCCTCTTCCATACCCTCTCACTCCCTCAAGTCCCAACACCTCTTCCAGCTTTCAGCAGATGTCTCCTATAGTTCAATTCAGAAGTCATCAAACAAGAACTAAAATTCTACTGACACAAAAATGAAAACAAGTGGGTGGGTGAAGGACTTCCATTTCCAAGTAACCAAGGGACTCGAATTAGATGTGTATTACACTGTTCAATATTGTTACTCAGGTCACTGATGTTCTGAGTTTTTTCATTTGTTTTTTCCCTTTTCTGTGCTTCATTTTGGGTTGTTTCTACTACTTTGTCTGCATGCTTAATAACTTTTTTTTCTATAGTGTCTATCCTGCTGTTAATCAGAAGCTACACAAGCCACAGTACACTAGAGTGACATCTTGGTTAATGTTAACATTTAAAGAAAACAAACAGTTAACCTAGAATTTGTTACCCCAGAGAAAATGACTTTTAAAAATGAAGGTAAAAGAGGGATGCCTGGGTGGCTCAGTTGGTTAAGTGTCCAACTCCTGGTTTCAGCTCAGATCATGACCTCACAACTTGTCGGTTCAAGCCCCACATCAGGCTCTGCGCTGGCAGCTCGGGGCCTGCTTGGGATTCTCTTTCTCTCTCTCTCTGTCCCTCCCCTATTCATGCTCTCTCTCTCCCAAAAATAAATAAACATTTAAAAAATGAAGGTAAAGGGGCGCCTGGGTGGCTCAGTCAGTTAAACGTCCAACTTTGGCTCAGGTCACGATCTCGCGGTCCGTGAGTTCGAGCCCCGCATCGGGCTCTGGGCTGATGGCTCAGAGCCTGGAGCCTGCTTCCGATTCTGTGTCTCCCTCTCTCTCTGCCCCTTCCCCATTCATGCTCTGTCTCTGTCTCAAAAATAAATAAAACGTTAAAAAAAAAATTAAAAAAAAATAAAAAATGAAGGTAAAAGAATAAAATCAAGAAACAGACTCTTGGCTATAGAGAACAAACTGAGGGTTGCTGAGGGGAGGTGGAGAGGGGGGAATGGGTTAAACAGGTGATGGGCATTAAGGAGGGCTCTTGTTGTGATGAGCACCAGGTGTTGCACGCAAATGTCGAGTCACTAAATTCTACACCTGAAACTAATATTACACTATGTTAACTAACTAGAATTTAAATAAAAACTTAAAAAAGTAACAAAAATGAATACAAAATAAAAGGCAAAGATGAGGAAAAACAAAAAGCCTTGATACTCAGAATGGATTATGTAAAAAAATTAACCCAGAAAGGATTTAGCATATCTTAAAAGGAAAAACACCCTCCTTACATTTCTGATTTCAAGCGCACCACAAAAAAAAAGCCTGATAATGAATTTGTCACAGTGAATGTTCTCTTGAGAAAGACTGTTTAGTTGAAAGCTTTGCATGTTGTTGAAAGGGCAGAAATCCTTCGACATCAGCTATGGGGTTAACAAATCAGGGTTCTATAAGCCTGGGCACACTGTGACCACAGAGAACTTGCCCCTTCAGTGCCAGGCATTCACTGATACCCTTACCACAGCCAGCTGGAACATCTTAGAGACCCAAGATAAGTCACTTTGCTGAACTGCAAATGCTGACTGAGACAGCATTAAGATACATTACTTATTTATAACTTTTAGATTGAAATTTTTTTTTCCTTAGGAAGGGATCTCAAGTCTGATAGAAATGGGGTCTAAAAAGAGAGAGAAAACAAGCAAAGAGTATTACAGGGATGGAAGGAAAATTCCACCAGGAGAGAGGGAGGATGAAAGCACTGTAATGATGTAAAACTGAAGAAAAGGTAGCTCTAATCACTATTTTGTACCAGGTAGGTCCATCAGTCCACCAAATTGGCAATTACATGGAATTCTCAGATGCTCAAAAACAGCACCTGTCCTTCACTCTGAGTTTTCATTCTTTTCCTATGATAGTAATATATCAGCATAAAAAGTTTTGAAAACCATCATAATCATAATGCCTGAGTATTATTTTCATTTTGGGGTAATTCCTTTCAGTCTCAATACATTTTTATCTCTTTAACAGTTATAAACAAAATATAAATAAAACTTTATATTCTGTTTTTTTGCTTAATATGTCACATGTATTCTTTATTTTATAATGAAGTGTTTATCATTTTTAATGGCTGAGTAATATTCTGAGCTAATATAATTTACGTACCCACTCTCCTACTGTTAGACATCTAAATTGATTCCTATCTTTTACTATTAAAAATACCATTTTGAGAAGTACTTTTCCCAAAGACATATCAATATTATTGAACTATTACTACCGAAAATACTTCCCACTGAGAACTGTCCTATCCACCCATGGGAGTAATACGTATGGTCATATTTGTAACTTTATTTGGACCCTGACCCTTGCCCCGCTGACTGGACTACAGAGAACACCTGACTCAAGCTAAACCAATTAGAATTTCTCTTTCAGAAATATAAAAAGTGTATCACTGGTGGCTCTGGAGCTAGGGAAGCCATTTTCCACTGTGCGTATAGATGACAGCCAAGAGCTTTCGTAGAGCCCGGTTTTTTTGTACAAGACAGGGACAAAGATTCTCAGAGGACTATAACAGACTACTTACCAAATTGATTGTACTTTCTGTTCCTAGCCCAACAAATAATGATGACGCCAGCAGCTGCTTTTCTTTCTCCTCTTTAGATTGGGTAAGGACTTGAGACTGATCCTTTTTAATTATAGTTTGGTCTACATTCTCCATTATCATACTCTCTTGAGGAACAGGCGGAACTTCAGTTTCATCCCCAGTTTTGCCTTCTTTCTTGGGAAGATAGCCCTCTTTCCCCCATAACTTCTTTATACCTTCCAGCTTCAAGCTATTTGTCCTAAGGAGATTAATAATGAAATCAAGTCAACTTAAATAACTGCTGCTTAAATAACTTACTTTTTTGAGGCATTTTTAAAAACACATCATTGCCATGACCTCTTAAAAACAGCTTTCGTATTATATACTCTATGTCAGGAAGTAAAACCTAGATCCCATGATGTTATTTTAGTTTCATCCAACGTCCCCACACCCTCCAGCTAAAGGATTTAAGGCACTAGAACCCTAGACTTAGTTAAAAATTTCAGATCACTTAATTCCTTGAATAAGTTGTCCAAATCAAAACTACTATAAATTAGCTCCTTTCCTCCACTGACTTTTCAAAAATACCTTTAATTCTGATGAGTTAAAGATCAGAAATGACTCTTAATAAGTTTCTTGGCTATAACCACCCAATAAATTCATTAAATAAAATCCTGTTGAAAGCAAAAAAAACCCCAACAAATCATTCAAATCCACTCCTTTGATTTAATCCAAAAAGTTTTCTTAATGTGAACTCTAGCTACATAGTCAACTATTATAAATGTAATTTTATTAAAATGAATGAGGTTTGGGGCGCCCTGGGTGGCTCAGTTGGTTAAGCGTCCGACTTCAGCTCAGGTCATGACCTCACGGGTTCGTGGGTTTGAGCCCGGCACTGGACTCTGTGCTAACAGCTCAGAGCCTGGAGCCTGCTTCGGATTCCGTGTCTCCTTCTCTCTCTGCCCCTCCCCTGCTTGTGTGCTCTGTCTCAAAAATAAATAAACATTTAAAAAAATTTTTTTTTAATTTTTTTATTTTTGAGACAGAGAGAGAGCATGAGCAGTGGAGGGGCAGAGAGGGAGGGAGACACAGAATCCAAAGCAGGCTCCAGGCTCTGAGGTGTCAGTATAGAGCCCAATGCGGGGCTTGAACTCATGGAGTGTGAGATCATGACCTGAGCCAAAGTCGGACGCCCAACTGACTGAGCCACCCAGGCACCCCCCCAAAAAAATTTTTAATGAAATGAGGTTTGATCTGTAAGAGAAAAAAGATTTTTTTGAAAAAGCATGACGATTATGAGCCTTTTTACTGGAGATGGAAGAACTTAAAGTCATGATTAGAGTTTGGACTCACCTACTGCTGTCCCAAAAGTTATTACATCTGTGACTCTGTACTGACTAAGATAATCACCAAGTACAGGCTGAAACAGCCAAAGTTAACCTTTATTGTTTTTGTTTAAGAACCATGTCTCCTTTGCTCTTGGATCATTTAAGCATCCCTGTCATGGCCCAAAATAGCATTTTAACATTTGTACTACAAAACAGATCATAAAATGAATCTAAAAGAAAAACTCAGAATTATCTGTACAAGTTATTATTCCTTTCTAATTTGTTGGACTCATGATCAATTTGATTTTCTATATATGCCAAAAACATAGACAGGTGGTCACACTTCATACTGAGTGAAGAACTAATACTATTAAATAGTAATTGGCTGAAAGAAAATTTGAGTGTTAATAAAGAATGCCCTATGGGGAATTAGTCCAATCCTCCACAATGAATTTTACTGCTAAATTTTCCTTTTATGAATACCTTCGTTTCTCCCTTTCTTTCATGTACCAAAAAAGCCTTCTAAAAAGTTTTTTTTAAAAATAAAGCTATTATTTATCCACCAGACCTCTTAGAAGAAAACTGGCTGTCTTTGTAAGAGCAGATCCAAAAGTGGTCATGGGAACCACTAAAATGACCCCTAGCATCTCTAGGATGCTCAACAACAGGAACTCAAAGGGATTCATAAATTCCCAGTGTTTCTGTAACCCTATTTATCAAAAAATATCCTTTAATTAATAAGGAAAAAGGGAAACTCTCCAAGTTTTACTAATAAATGATTTAAATATCAGTTTAACAACAACAACAAAAAAAAGCAAGTATGGTAGACCCTGGGATGCTCCATCCAGATCATCCTTCAATAAAGGACTTGTTGCCCCAACTGTTGGGAGTACAGTCCTCTCTAGGATTGCCTCAGATGCAAAGAGTCACCTCGCCTGAGATCACACCCCTTCCCAGGGAAGCCCAAACCCAGTGACTGTGGGACAGAAGTCCTGGCCACAGTCCTGGCCACCCATTTGGGTCCAACTCAGGTCAACTCTGAAGAAGGGCCACTCTAACTTCAGAGCTCCTCATGGGATCAGCAGAGGCTGCTGTTGGCACCGCACTGCATCTTAACTTCCTCCTCTGCTCAAACCTGCTTCTTTCTCCTTCCTTCCATAGGTGTTGATCACAAGGGCACTGCCTTAATATTCTGCATGTGAAACTCCATCACGGAATGCACTTGCCAGGGAATCCAATCCACAACAACAGACAAAATAGAAGAGGAAAAATAAGCCTAAAAGGAGCCTCAAACTACTTTAAAGATTTTCTTGCATTATTTCATCTGCATACATGCCTATTATCAACATAAATTTTGTCATGCATTACATATCGAAAGTCTAAAAAGTAGGAAAAATGAAAAAAAGCACAAAATATGCTTCTTTATATGAAACCTACTGAAAAAGAATTGTTTTAAACATGCATCATCTTTGCCTGGATTTTAACAATAATAATATAATTCATGATATTATGTGGCATATATACTTTTGTATTGTTTTTAATCAGATTGTTCAAACAAAGATGTAAATTCTGGCCAAGCAACCTTCAAAAGATTAGGGATACACTTTAACTCAGCTCTAGAAATCCCCATTTGAGATAGTCCCAAATAGGGCTTAAGGTAAGAAATTATAAACTGGGCTTTCTACTACTTTATTCTCAGCTTGCCAGAGATTGGACAAGAGTGACTGTCTCCTCCTAAAGCCTTGTCAATTACCATACAGGTTCCCAATCTGAAATGATGTGTGAGCTGTAGTCCTCCTGGGAAAGAAATTTAAAATTCATCCCTCATGTCCCATTTCATGATAAAACAGCAAGTGTATAATTCCTTAGCAGCTCTGCCAAATGTCATTTTTCTGAGAAGTACATGTAAATATACAGGATTTACAAAGCCCCTGTCAAGTCTCCCAGATCTTAGTTCAGTACTAAACAAACAGACGCTGTCACCTGTTGTGCAGGTAAAAGAGACTGTTTCCTCCCTGGGTTTGGAGGGTTTCTATCCTCTCCTTCCCTTATCCTGCAATTCTCTGTTCAGGGCACTTAACTGCTGTCACCACTACCATCAAATGCTCACAAATCATATCTGTTCCCCATGCTTGAAATATCAAAATTAAATGTCTGGGGAAGAAAAGGGTGTCAACAGAGAATGAAAAAGAGGCTAAGAAAGAGAATTTCATGCAGCATATCACCCTACATTCCTCATAATCTATGTGTCATTTTTCTGATAAGTACTTCTCATAACCATCATGCTGGAAGACTGACAAATGCAAAAATGGACATATAATAAGCTGACTGACTCCATAATGAACATATGAGGACTCAAAATACAAATTTCATCTTTTAAAGTTGTCACTTTTGAAATTTTATTACATTTATTCCAACAAAGCTGCCATTACTCAAAACATTTTTTAATAAGCACAGAATAGTATATGGAGTGTTGAATCACTATACTGTACACCAGAAACGAATACAACACTGTATATTAACTACACTGGAATAAAATTAAAAAAAAATTTTTTTAAATCTTTTAGAAGCTCCTTCACAAACAAGGAAGCCATTTTCATTACTTTATGTCACATCAATATATTGACCAGTTATCCAGATAGATCACTAATTTCATTTGGTTAACTCAGCTTTTGGATAATGACAACTATGGCAATGACAATCACTATTAATAATAGCAGTTATCATTTACCATGCACTACATTTTATGAGGCACCTTATATATATTATCTCACTTTTTTAACTTAGTCATGTTTCTAAAAGTAATTTATTATATTTCGAAAACCAAAATCTACTTAAAATGGTTGAAGATTTGGCTCCACATAAGACATTAAGATAAATGTCTTCACCAATTCTCCAGGTAGCTGGAAAGAAGCTGTGAAAGCATTTTGAGCAAAGTATACATTTACTTAAATGAAGTCAGTCATCTTATTTTATGTTCATCTCTCTGTCAATCTTCCAATGAAACAGTTTATAAGAAGATTATGAGGAATGTAGAGTAATATGCTCATATTCACCTGTGTATGTAAGTTCTCACATATTTCTTTAACAAATGTATGTGTATACATGTGTACATATATATATGTGTGTGTATAATACACATACAAACATACATACATACATACATACACATACAGTATGCAGTAATAACACACACGTCATTACTGTGTATAAAGCCTATGTACACTATTCTGTGTTGAAGGTAAGCAAGCTCTCTTAAAAGTTCTCTTGTACAGGGGCACTTGGGTGGCTCAGTTGGTTGAGAGTCTGACTCCGGCTCAGGTCACAATCTCACGGTTCAAGAGTTTGAGCCCTGTATCAGGCTCTGTGCTGACAGTGCCTGCTTCAGATTCTGTGTCTCCCTCGCTCTCTGCCCCTAACCCGCTTGTGCTCTCTCAAAAATAAATAAAAAACATTAAAAAATAAATAAATAAAATAAAAGTTCTCTTGTACAACATCAACACCTTGAAAGCAATAAATAGGAAAAACTGAAACAAGAGGCTATGCAGAATTTAGCTTTCAGGAATCCTTCTACATTTAAAAATATTTAAATACTCCTCTATGTTCTCAGTTTTATCAAGAAAGAACTTACTCTTTCAGCCCAGTCTCTGCACTGTTCCCAGATATATCTGAACCAAGAGAAATGCCAGCAGGAGACTGTCGTCCAGTGAAGCCAGATGAAGAAAATGAAAGTCCATATGGTTCAAAATTGAGAACTAGAATTTTAAAACAATAACAGAAGTTCATATTTAAAACAAAGCAAAAGTTAGGGGGGAAAAAGCAGATGTTATCAAAATTACCAGTCACTACTGAAATAAAATAATGGAAGACTAGAATCCAATGACAATTTTTAAACTGGAAGGGGCACTGAAGATGATTTAATCAAATAATAATAAAGTAGCTATGATTTATTGAAGGTCTACTACAGTCTTCACACTATTAGTTGAGAAAAGACAAACAGTACTTCATTTTTATCTTTTCACCTCCCTGAGAAGCTAAACTAGGATCCAATTAGGAAAGACAACTGATAAACCAGGTCTACTGAAAATTGCTGCTCCCAGACAAAAATGTTTAATGAGCTATGAATGAAGAGATAGTGTTTTTCCTTAACAAAATGTTCTTAAGCACATTCCTATGCCAAATAGACTAATGGACCCTTCAAAGTGAAATATCCCTTACTGACAAAGAACAAGGTTTATTCAGATTCAGATTCCTTTGACTCTGTATACCCAAATGAATTCAATCAGAGCCATAAAAATTCATACTGATATTGTGGTGGAGCAGATGCCAATATCCATTCTCCTCTTCTTTCTAAGTAATAGAACCCTGGATTCTAAGTAATAGAACCCTGGATTCATGGCAACCCAGAAAGAAATGACATTTCCAGACTCCTTTGCCATGAATTTGAGTTCTGGCCAATGAAATTATGCACACATTCTGAGCACAACTTCTGGGAGGAATCTTCCTGGAAAAAAAAAAAAACCTTTCTTCTCTCCCTTTCCTCCTTTACATTCATGAAGCCATTATCAATCCCACGCTGCCTACTTCTGGAATTCCTTTAAGGGAAAGAGCAGTAATCTTCTGTCTTGTATAAGACCCTATATTGTTCTTTTGTTTTCTAATATGCTATGCAGCTATACCTAATCCTAACTGGCATTATTTATCTTTATGGACTGTCTGGATTATAACATAAAGGACCTCCTTAAATCATAAAAAAGTGCCGTATAAAAAATAAATGTGAGCTTCTGTAATTATTATTTTCATCTTACAAATACAGAAACTGTAGCAAAGTTTGCCATGAACTTAACCAAGATTACAAAAACAGGAAAAATGATAGAGCCAGATAAGAAATCGGATACTCTGGTTCTAGAGCTCACTCTCCACTGTCTCCTGCAAAGGAAACAGCATTTAATCCAAAGAGAACTACATAAATTTTTGTTGTTACCCAAATGAATGATATAGAAAAGAAATCAATGTGCAATAGAAAAAAATAATGGGCTAATTAGTAATCAGAAGAACTGAGTTCTTGACATGCATCGGGTATTAAATGGGTGCATGAACTTGACCTTAATTTCTTTGTCTGTAAAGTGAAGGGTTCAGGCTTGATCAGCAGTTTCCAAATGCTGATTTGATAACCAGGATCAAGCTGACTGTGTAGAATCTCCCACAGACCTTTTTGTACATACAGCCAAGCTTTTACAGATTCAGATACAAAAGATACAGGAATACGGCGCAAAAATCTGTATCATTTTTTAAAACTCTTTGTGATTCTGATTCATAACCATGTTTGGAAACCACTTGTCTAAACATTCCAAGGTCATTTTCAGCTAGAAAATCCTCTCATTTTAAGCTTTTCAGGGGCACCTAGGTGGCTCAGCTGGTTAAGTGTCCAACTCTTGGTTTCAGCTCAGGTCATGATCTCACGTTTTGTGAGTTCAAGCCCCACATCAGGCTCTGTGCTAACAGTGCAGAGCCTGCTTGGGATTCTCTCTCTCCCTCTCTCTCTCTGTCCCTCCCCCAGTGACTCTCTCTATCTCTCTCAAAACAAATAAACTTAAAAAAAACTAAGCTCTTTTTTTCTTTTTTCCTTCCCCTCCCCCGTGGGTTTCTGTTAAGTTTCTCAGGATCCACATAAGAGTGAAAACATATGGTATCTGTCTTTCTCTGTATGGCTTATTTCACTTAGCATCACACTCTCCAGTTCCATCCACGTTGCTACAAAGGGCCATATTTCGTTCTTTCTCATTGCCATGTAGTACTCCATTGTGTCTATAAACCACAATTTCTTTATCCATTCATCAGTTGATGGACATTTAGGCTCTTTCCATCATTTGGCTATTGTTGAGAGTGCTGCTATAAACATTGGGGTACAAGTGCCCCTATGCATCAGTACTCCTGTATCCCTTGGGTAAGTTCCTAGCAGTGCTATTGCTGGCTCATAGGGTAGGTCTATTTTTAATTTTCTGAGGAACCTCCACACTGTTTTCCAGAGTGGCTGCACCAGTTTGCATTCCCACCAACAGTGCAAGAGGGTTCCCGTTTCTCCACATCCTCGCCAGCATCTATAGTCTCCTGATTTGTTCATTTTGGCCACTCTGACTGGCGTGAGGTGGTATCTGAGTGTGGTTTTGATTTGTATTTCCCTGATAAGGAGCGACATTGAGCATCTTTTCATGTGCCCGTTGGCCATCCGGATGTCTTCTTTAGAGAAGTGTCTATTCATGTTTTCTGCCCATTTCTTCACTGGGTTATTTGTTTTTCGGGTGTGGAGTTTGGTGAGCTCTGTATAGATTTTGGATACTAGCCCTTTGTCCGATATGTCATTTGCAAATATCTTTTCCCATTCCGTTGGCTGCCTTTTAGTTTTGTTGGTTGTTTCCTTTGCTGTGCAGAAGCTTTTTATCTTCATAAGGTCCCAGTAATTCATTTTTGCTTTTAATTCCCTTGCCTTTGGGAATGTGTCGAGTAAGAGATTGCTACGGCTGAGGTCAGAGAGGTCTTTTCCTGCTTTCTCCTCTAGGGTTTTGATGGTTAGAGTGGGAGAGAACCAAAGCATAAGAGACTCTTAAAAACTGAGAACAAACTGAGGGTTGATGGGGGGTGGGAGGGAGGGGAGGGTGGGTGATGGGTATTGAGGAGGGCACCTTTTGGGATGAGCACTAGGTGTTGTATGGAAACCAATTTGACAATAAATTTCATATATTGAAAAAAAAAATCTAAGCTTTTCAATCACCGAGTTTAACTTTCTGTCCCACTTTTAACTCTTTAATAGCATCTGTGACAGCCAGTTACCCAGCCTCTGCATTAACAAAGTAAGTGAAGAACTCAAGCAATGTTTCCTATGCACAAGTAAAAACAAAGAGTTTAAGCCAAAGATCAAGTAAAGATAGAGTTTAAACAAAAGAGCAGAAAGAATTCAAAAGCAGAGGTATAGTTTAAGAGTAAAGAGAAAAAAACTAGACATAGAAGGGGACAGCATATGGAAAAGAGATAAAATTCCAAACCTGAGACAACAAAATTAAACACTGTCATCTAAGGAAGGCCTGGAAAGGATCGAGGTTGAGAATGAACTTCAAGCCACATTCTTTTCATTCTTTAGTGAAAATTTCCCAAGTCTTTATAGAGGTGAATAACAAGAAGGGCCAAAGATTTTTAAAAGTTAACTAGATGTACAAGAGCTCATGTGCATATGGGAATCAGGAGGAGAATCACAGCATGCAGGAAGAGTCAGGAGAAGGAAGTAGATGGATGAATTACAACTTAGACTTTTCTGGTATCATTTTAAGATCAATCATTTAGTTGTACCTACCACAGAACCTGGAAAGTACTTGACAAAATCATTAGATGATGAGTGGGGAGAAAAAGAGCTTTCAGCATTGAACTTTTCAGTATTAAGATTCTGAACTCCTACAAAGATAATACTCAATGGTCTCCCTTTATTCATATAAATACTTCCCATCCACCATCCAAACACCTCAATGATTTCCTCTTTACCAAAATCATGACAGGCATCTTCCACTGACAGACTACATTTCTAAAATCTGAAGTTAATCTTTCCTTTCTTAGCTGTTTCTCACTTCACTGATCAGATATTTTGTTACAGGAAGCATTCAAACACACTTAAGATATATAACACTGCTCAGAATGAAAATGAAACTCACTAGTCCACAGTAACCAGACTTCTTTTCTCAAATTTCTCTGTAGATATGCTCATGTGATTATCTATCAGTCCTCCATCTAGCACAGTGACCCAACATGATAATTCCATCTTCAAGTTCTTTCAAAGTTCCAGAATGACTATCTTAGGCATTTAAATATATGGAGCCTATGACTTTGGGAATACCTCTAGGCTAACTTTTTTTTCTGGGTATCCAAAGACCTAGGCAGAGTAAATAAGTCACAAGCAGATTTAAAGAGAGATAACAAAAATAAATATCCTCAGTTATCTACATTACATGACTATAATATGAATTGCATTAAAAAAAAAATGATGTCCCTTACAGACCCATAGAAAATTACCTTTTTCCTGAGAAAGCTTCTCTTCCTGACGTTGGTGGTGAGGTTTGTAAGGTGCTGCCCCCTGACTGAGTTCTTCAGCCACAAAACCATCCAGAAAAGATAAGGAAGCATCTACCTGTATTAAAGTGAAGCAAAAATCAGAAATTACAAAACTTTACCCTAAACCTAGACTGTACATTCACATAACTAATTTCAATCCATATGTCCTAAAAATAATTTTTAAGTGAAAAAAAAGAACTTCAGTTCTAAAAATGCTACTAGCGTTACCCAACTCTCTAGCTCTCTAAAACACCTATATTCAAATCACTCAGCTAAGTATGTAACAATGAAAGTCATCTGCAGTTATTATTAATTTCATTGTACTGCAGAATAAACTTTTGAGCATCCAGTATGTTACAGCATCATGTCAGGTGCTATGATGAAGACAAAGAAAGACATTTCTCCAGCCCTCATGAGACTTTAACCTACTAGAGAAGACATCTACACTCTGAGCTAGTGTCTGTATTAGTTTGCTGCTAGGGACTAAAAACAAAGTGTTGGCAAGGCTAGTTCCTCTGGGAGGCTCCAAGGGAGAATAAGTTCCTTCTCCCTTCTAGCTTCTAAAGTCACCACCATTCCCTGGCTTGTGGCCCCATCACTCTGATCTCTACTTCTATTGTTAGTTGGCTTTCTACTGACTCTTTGCTTACTTTTATAAGAACTCTTGTAATCATGCCTTCTTGGACAATCCAAAATAATCTCCCCCTCAAAAATTCCTTAATTTAAGCGTATCTACAAAGTCCTTATTACCATGTAAGATAACAAATACACAGGCTGCAGAGAATGAAGTATGCACATCTTGGGGAAGGCTACTATTCAGACCCTGGCAGTGCCTTTAACTATCCTATTCTTTTCTACCTAAAAATACCTTTTCACAAATCTATGGAAAATTACCTAATTTCAGCAGGAATAAAAAGGTACAAAAGAATGAATAAGTGAAAATAAATAAGAGATGAAGAAAGAGTGAGGGGAAAGGATAAAAGAAAAAGTGAGGAAAGAAGAATGAGATATACACAAAAGGATATAGCAGTGGTGGCCTCAGAAGCCACAGATCTGCCTCTCCTGGTTTAGCCAACTGTATGCAAACAGCTCCAATAATTAGAAGAACAGACAGATCTCAAATATTTAAGTGGCATGACACACTCTGAATCTGGAAAGGTTCTTACAAAATGAAGACATGTCATCATTTCAATCTTTCATTGGAGGAAAGAGGAAAAAGAGTTACTTCCTAGTTTTGTACTATGTATAGCATATTTAGGGGAGCCTGAGTGGCTCAGTTGGTTAAGTGTCCAACTCTTGGTTTAGGTCAGGTCATGATCTCAGTTTGTGGGTCTGAGCCCTGCATCGGGCACAGCAATGACAGCCCAGGGGCGGCTTGGGATTATCTCTCCCTCTTTCTCTGCCCCTCCACCACTCTCTCTCTTTCCTTCTCTCTCTCTCTCTCAAAATAAATAAATAAACTTAAAAAAAATATTATGTATAGCATATTTGTTCACCTTTTCAATGAATGTCTTTGGGCCTCCTACCAAAGGTGAAAGAAAGGTGCTTCCCTGAGGAGCTTCTGAAAGAACTAATGAACAAAGAGGTTCAAAATGAATATAAGTCATGAAAATCTGAGTCAGAATTAGTAGGAATGCTGCCCCTCCTCTCCTCTTTCTCAACTATATGATATCTAACAAATAAAAATTTGTACAAATCTGGCTTCCTTTTGGCAATTTCCTAATTTACACCAGTCTGGAGAAGAGATCAGTACATATTCAGAGGGTGAGTAGTAACTGAGCCCATTAGGTTAGAAAGAGTAGTGGCTTAAAGTTAGGTAGGACAAGGAAGGTGGTTGATCAGGTTCCAAAGTGGTAAAGAAGTTAGACACTAGGTGGACAAAATGCAACAGAGAACTATTTTTTACATTCTCAAAGATACCAAAGTAATAATAAAATTGCATATTAGAGAAGTTCAAAGGAGATTTTAAAAATTTAATTTTTTTTACGTTTATTTAGAGACAGAGACAGTGCAGGGTTTAGGGGGGCAGAGAGAGAGAGAGAAAGAGAGAGAGAGGGAGGGAGGGGGAGACAGAGAGAGAGAGAGAGGGAGAGAGGGAGAGAGAGAGAGACATTGAGAATATCCCATGCAGGCTCCACACTGCTAGCACAGAGCCTGACGCGGGGCTTGAACCCACGAAACCGCAAGATCATGACCTGAGCCAAAACCAAGAGTCAGATGCTCAACCGAGTCACCCAGGCTCCCCCCAAAATTTAGTTCTTGAACTACCATATATTAAAAGAGACTGTCACTGGATATAAACTGCTTCAGTGCAGTTCTCCGGAAGAGATACTGATCTATTCCCAACTCTTTAGGAGCTCTACTGAATTGAAGCTCTCAAATTCTCTCATATGATGTGAGAAAAACTCCAACCTTTATCTGAAGTGTTACAGAAAGTATATTTTGATATATTCCAGATACATCATAAAGGTAAGAATTATTCTGTTTGGAGACGATGCAATTTTTACAAAGATAAAATACAGATGCCTTACCACCATGTCTTCACAGCTCTTATCAACTGGAAGCAAGCTCTTCATAAGTTCCACATTCTCACGTAAGTGTTTTAATTCAAACGCATGCTGTCTCATACAAGTATCCAAAGATATGGTGAATTCCTGGATTAATCTCTCAACTATGTTAGAAGAGTGTGCTTGGGGTGTCAACTTGGTAACAGCAGCAAGTAACCAGGCTTTTGTTTCTGAAGAAACCGAGTCATTCATAAGTAACTTGTAGAGTTTGGTTATAACTTCCTCTGGCGTTTCCTCATCTAAGAGATAGGAATACTCCCCTAACACCTATGAGTAAAACAAAGAGACTGTTCATATAGAAATATCAAGCAAATTGTACTGGGCAAATCTGTACACAACAAATTGTACTGGGAAATCCAAACAAAGTAGCTGCTGCTGGAGTGAATTTAATCTAGAGTAAATATATTCTCATGGTGAAGAAATTCTTAAAGATAAAATTGTATATTTTAGGGTCGAAATTATACCAAGAATTAGAACTCAATACCAAAAGATTTTCCACATCTTTATCATTCACAAAATATAAAGCAGCATACTTTACAAGTGAGCTTTCTTCTGAACTTCCAGTTCAGTTGTTGCCTTTTATCAACACCTCCACATTCTGTTACTTATTTTGCAATTAGCATTGAAACCAGTGGTTCTCACATGCTAGTGTGCATGAGAGTCACCTAAGGTGTTTCATTTCTAGGTTCTACCCCCAGATATTCTGAGTGAGTATGTCTGTGGTCGGGATCCACAGTGCACATTTGGAACCAGCATCAGCTGATTCTGATGTATATGATCCACAGAAGAAACTCTGAGGAAGGCTGACCTATGTTACATATCCTTTTCCTTACAACTTATTTAGGTGATACATAATCCTACTGGTCTAAAAATTATTAATAAACTGATAACTCATGTAGTGTGAGATCTTTCCTAAGTGCTATTTATGGAATATTTTCATGTCTTTAGTGTAACACTGGCACCAGCAGGAAAAAACAGGAGGGGAGGTGAAGTGATAGGCAAGGGAAAATTTACAGCTAGTAACAAGAAAAGGAGGAAAAATTAATAGAAATAAATAAATCCAATCCTTAAAGTAGCAAGATAATTTTTTGAGCGGTTTAAGAAGATGAAAGGTGTCTCTAGAAAAGCTGGTAATCTAACAGCCAGTTCAAAAATTAATGGGTGGTGGGAGGCTGATGCCTGGGTGGTTCAGTTGGTTGAGCATCAGATTCTTGACCTCAGTTCAGGTCATGATCACAGGGTCAGGAGATCAAGGCCTGTGTCAGGCTCTGTGCTAATGTGGAGCCTGTCTAGGATTCTCTCTCTCCCTCTGCCCCTCCCCCATTCTCTCTCTTTCTTTCTAAAATAAAAATAAAAATAATAACAATGGGAAGACAGAGTAGATGCATTTTCCCCTATTCCTCCCATTAAGTACATCTAAAATCCTTGGTGTTATATATAAAACACACATAAAAAGACACAGATAGGTGGAGAAAAGAAGGCCAATTGCTAACGACTTTGTGATAGTACAGTGGGTTATCTGCTGCCTCATACACCCCAGACTGGGTATTAGAGAGCCAGCAACCTGGAAACAGCAATGGGCACAGACAAAATGACCCCAAGAAAAGCCTGCCCTCTAGCCAAAGAGCCAGGACTGAAAACTTATTTATTTTTATTTTTTAAATGTTTATGTATTTATTTTGGGGAAGAGAGAGTGCAAGCAGGGAAGGGACAGAGAGAAAGAGAGAGAGAGAGAGAGAGAGAGAGAGAGAGAGAGAGAGAGAGAGAGAGCTCAGCACAGAGCCTGATGCAGGGCTCAATCCCATGATCCTGGGATCATCACCAGAGCCAAAATCAACAATCAGACACTTAACTGACTGGGCCACCCAGGCACCCCAGGAAGACAGAAAACTTTTAGACAATAACCCTCTACTCTAGCCAAGTACCACATAGAAAAAAACCCACAGACCCACCCACACCACCAAAGGCTGAGTAGAGAGCCAAGACTTCCACCCCTACCAGGCTGTAAGAGGCGCTCCAATTCCCTCAAAAGGGAGAAGACTCAGTAGGGAGCTAGGACTTTCATCCCCACCAAGTTGTCAAGAGGCCCACTCCTCTGCAGTGTCCATGAAGATCACATATGGAAGCCTGCATTTTATACCCTCTACCCAGGTATAAAGAGGGATTCCTCCGCCCCTTCACTGGGATGATGTCAGAAGCCCTGTGGAGAGTCAGGGCTTTCACCACTGCTCAGTCATTACAAGGCCACCCTTCCACAATGTCAGTGGAGGCCACACAGAGATCTCAACACCTGTATCACAATGCCATTACCAAAAGACTCTAATCAACATTTACCAAACACACCATCCAACAATAACAGAATACCCACTCCTTTCAAGCACTCACAGAACATATAATAAGACGTATCTTAGGCCATAAAACAAACATCAAAAAACTTAATAAAACTGAATTCACAGAGTATTTCCTCTGGTGACAATGGCAAACTATAAATCAGTAACAGGAAAGATAACAGAAAATTTTCCAAACACTTAAAAACTAAACAATACTTTTCAACACAACTTTTCCAGAAAACAGAAGAGGAAAGACTACTCCTATCTCATTTTATGACACTAGTATTAGTTTGATACCAAAACCAAAACAACAGGGTAGAAAAAAAATCTCATGAACAGAGATGCAAAAAATTCTTAACGAGGTCTCAAGAAATCTACTGAAAAAATCCTACATTAGTGAGTTCAGCAAGATGGCAGCGTGTAAGATCAAACTACAAAAAATCTATTGTATTTGAATAAACTAGCAACAAACATGTGGGAACCAAAATTAAAAACAAAATATATCTACTACTGCTCTAAAGAAATTGAAATGCTTAAGCATAAATCTAACAAAACCTGCACAGAATCTGTATGTTGCAGAAAGAAATAAAAGCACTATAAATATATGGAGTGACATGCCATGTTCTTGGAGGGAAAAAAATGAATAGCTGCCAAATACAATAACCCATTTAGGCAAGGATTATCAATACTAAAACCACTGGTGAAATATAGTTAAGGAAAAGATGTTGACACATAGCCCCTTAGAATCACCTCACAGATTAGCTACAAATTACTAAGGAGAAAATGCATCTTTACAATGGAGAGATCTGAAGGTTATCTTAACCAAACAAAGAAACTTAAAATCACTAGTAACTGGGGAACTGATATGGTATGTGTCCTGATGATACAGTGGGAAGTACATAACATTGTTGATATAGTATTCTTCCTAAAAATGTTTAACCAAACCAGAAATAATAAGACAAATTCAGAAAGTTGGGCATTCTGCACATCAACAGTATTCATCCAAAAAAATCAATATCATGAAAACAAAAAGAAAGTGAGGAACAATATAAAATAAAAGAGGCTAAACAGACAACTAAATGCAATTTGTGATCCCTGATGGGATCCAGGATTAGTAGTAGCAGAAAAATAGCCATAAGAAACATTTTTTGGACAACTGGATAAATGTGAACATGGACTGTATATTAAATGATATTAATGAATTAATGTTACATTTCTTAAGTATAATAATGGTTCTATGACAGAACAATGTCATTCTTAGAAGACTCATGTTGAATTTTTTTTGGAGGGTCATGATGTCTGCAACTTATATGTAGATCTAGATGTAGATATAGTAAAGCAAAGGTGGTTAAAAATACTAACAGGGAATCTAAATGAAAAGTATAGAGATATTTATTATACTAGTCTTTCAACTTTCCTGTGTATGAGAAAAAAAATTCTTAAATAAAAGTCTGGGTAAAATTCAAGTTAACATGCTATAACATTTAGCAAAACTATAAAATATTAAAAGAGGCATACGCTATGATCCTGCAGTTGTACTCCACCAAAGCTTCCCCTAAGGAAACACTCACCCACATGCACAACAAAGATACACAGAGGTGATGGTATGTATGCAATTACATATGATTACATGACATAAAATTTGGCCTTCATCTTGCAAGAGATAATCTCCTTTGCTGGCTTTGATGAAGCAAGGAGGAATGTTGGGAGGCCCACATGCAAGAAACTGAGGGCAGCTCCAGGAACTAAGGGTAGCCTACGGTCAACAGTCTGAACTTCAAACCCTCAGTCCTACAACCACAAGAAACAGGTTTCTTCTAACAACCACACCAGATTGGAAGTGGATCCTTCACCAGTCAAGTTTCAGATGAGACAGCAGCCCCAGCTGACTGCAACCCTCAGAGACCCTAAGCAGAGGACGTGGCTAAACCAGGTCTCAACTCCTGACCCACAGAAACTGTGAAATAATAAATTTATGTTGTTTGAAGCACTAAGTTTGTGGTAACATACAGCAATGAAAAACTAACATAACACAGATGCATGAGTATTCACATATTCTAACACAGATTCACAGAGAAAATACAGCAAATGTATTGTAGACACAGATACCTAACCAACTGTCTATAATACACAAAGTAGACAAGTGAGATGAAAGGGAGAATGAATAGACAAGTAGATATTGAAGTGACAAACTAGCCAATGGGAAAGAAAATGGATACCTAAAGGGGTTAGCAGGGTAGAATTAAATGATTTCTGAAGGAAATATATTGCTAGTATTGGGCTTTATAAAAAACAATGTTATAAATACTTATGCTCTAATGTACTTTGCTCACCCAACTCATAACTTGAAGAAATTTCTGTGGATAGAACACATTTTCCGCATCTAGTAAAGTGAGATAAGACTGAACTGCATAAAGCCTTAATTGTTGATTTTCTGTTTCATCATCAAAACCTACAAAGAAATTGATACATCATTTTAACTTTCACTAAAAACTCTTAATGACTCTGTAATAAAAACATTTAATTTTGAAATCTTTCCAGAATGCAGTAATTTACTAACCTTCTGCTAGCAGTCTCAGAAAGTTATTGGGAATATCAGGATGCATAACATCTCCTCCCACTGAAAACACAGCATTCATTGTCTGAATAAACCATGCATTATCTGGGGCATATGTGTCCACAGTGTTAAGACCAAGTACACTTCCAAATACCACTTATTAAAATTACCTTCTCTGCATCAACCTTTTAAAGAATAACCCCCAACCTATCCTACTTAGGTATTTTTACTTGTAACCTCTGCCAATAAATTGTTCTATACTCCAGATTTATGTGAAATAGGTGCTCAGTAAAAGCTTATTTAATAAACTTAATAAACTAAATTCTTGTTGCTTCATCTAGCACCATGCCTTGTACATACTAAGCATCCAATAAATAAGCGTGAAAAAAATTTTTTTAAACTTTTGTTTTTACATTTATTTATTTTTGAGAGACAGAGTGAGACAGATCACAAGCTGGGGAGGGGCAGAGAGAGAAGGAGACACAGAATCTGAAGCAAGCTCCAGGCTCCAAGCAAGCGTTCAGCACAGAGCCTGACACAGGGCTCAAACCCACAAACCATGAGATCATGACCTGAGCTGAAGTCGTTCACTTAACCTACTGAGCTACCCAGGCGCCCCAAGTGTGAAAAAAATTTAAAGAGATATTCCAGGTGCCTAAGGACAAATAATGGAAAATGACATACACTTCAAAGAGACTAAATGTGGTATGTCTACTCAAGCTATTTAATCTCTTTTCTAACCTGTTCTTCTTCAGTTCTAAAATTCCATCATTCTGCTGCCTGGAGTTATGTATGGCAGTAGATACGTGGCACAGAAAACTATATTTAAGCAATTTCCAAGATGACTGACTGGAGTAACATTGTACATTTATTCTTCCTTTGATTTAAATAACAGACATTTTAAAAAGAATGAAATATCTTTGTGACCTGTAAAGTTTCTCTGACTTTTAAAAAGCAAATGTGGGGGCACCTGGGTGGCTTGGTCGGTTGAGTGTCCAACTTCAGTTCAGGTCATGATCTTGTGATTTGTGAGTTCGAGCCCCACGTCAGGCTCTGTGCTGCCAGCTCAGAGCCTGAAGCCTGCTTGGGATTCTGCGTCTCCCTCTCTCTGTGTCTCCCCTGCTTGTGTGCTCTCTCTCTCTCTCTCTCAAAACTAAATAAATGTTAAAAAAAATAATAATAAAAAAAAAAGCAAATATGAAGAAAAGTGACATGTGAATGGCGTTCCCAACTACCTTACTGGGACAATTTCCAGTATAAACAATAGCGTAAAGGATAAATTTTAGCATGCTGATCCCTACTCCCAAGGACCCCCTGCAAAACAACAAGAACATTTACCAGAAAAGAAACTAATTATGAAATAAAGTCAAAGATAAGAAGGCAGTGAAAGAGGAATCAGGCAGAGGTTCCTGTATCTTTCTGCTCATAATACTGACCAACTGAATGAAAGAATCAGGGAAAAAAAAGCCATCCACTAAGAAGCCTACAAATATTCCTGTTTTTGACAAGAAAGGCCTGTATATCAGGTACGGGAAAAGTTATTGTGTGTCTCTGAACTCAATTTGCAAGTGACCACAACTAAACCAATCATTCTAAAGTCACTATGTAACTGGGGTGCTTGGGTGGCTCAGTCTTAGGTTAAGTGCCCAACTTTGGCTCAGGTCATGATCTCACAGCTCATGAGTTCGAGCCCTGCACCGGGCTCTGTGCTGACAGATCAGAGCCTGGAACCTACTTCAGATTCTGTGTCTCCCTCTCTCTGAACTTTCCCCACTTGCACTCTGTCTCTCAAAAATGAATAAACAGTAAAAAAAAATTTTTTGAGTCACTATGTAACTACAGGTATTTTATGACTTATGGTCCAAACAAAGGATATTTCTCAGCGAGTTCAGCTATTTTGCCAACCAAATTGACGATAATATACTCTTCTTTGCTCTGTTGTAAATATTCAAGCATTTTCTGGACAATCACTGTTATATTCTGTGCATTAGTAATTCTGTAAAGAAGTTCCAGAGTCTATTTAAGAAAGAAATAAAAACAGCATTATAAAACTATACATGGTAATTCCAGTAAATACAGCAATATATAGGTTTATAATACAGTTGATTCTGCCACTTTTACATAGACCAACTGGGCAGTTAATAGGTGCTGAAGAAATGCACATTTTAGCTAAAACAGAACTTAATTAAGAAAGGTAGAATCTACTGTCGAAAAAAATGAATTATGATCAATTCCAAAGTCTAAAAGCTTTTTGATACCGATAAAAATTACAATGTGACTACTTCTAAATGAGAGGCCATGTAAAGTCTAAAAACTTAAAAGGTTTATAATCTGTTTTCTAAAAATATAACAGCTTCTTAAACCTATATCATTTATGCCTGTCTGTGTATGTATATATACACACATGAAAATCCAG
Organism: Lynx canadensis; assembly: GCF_007474595.2. Classification (NCBI taxonomy): domain Eukaryota; kingdom Metazoa; phylum Chordata; class Mammalia; order Carnivora; family Felidae; genus Lynx; species Lynx canadensis. The sequence continues at coordinate 52,930,828 of NC_044308.2, forward strand.
TCTTACAAACTATATTTTCCACACTACGTAAACAATAGAAAATAGCCCTTGAGTGGGTTCATCAGCTGAGAGCAAATGGCCTCCAACAGATGGACAAAGGCTGGGGGCTCAAGTGCTTCAAAGCCTTAGCAAGGCCTCTGTTCAGAATCTCAGGCAAGGAAAAACCATGTTATAGTCACTTTCTCAATGCTCAGGAATATACCTCTTGCTTCCTCTTAAAGGAAGACCAGTACGAGAGTAAGCTCCCATTTGGCTACACTTTCTGAGGCCCTACATTAAGGTTCTAAAAATATCGTTAACTCCCAGAAATCAATATGAGACCAAGGGCAGTACTGAGAAAGTACCATTTACTGGTATTTTAGGATCAACAACATTAGCTGCAAGAGATTTCCATATATTCTACTTGTCAAACTTGTTCAAAATATCTTAAGGGTTCTTTGTAATTTTTCAATCTTCATTGCCAGGATATCAAGTACAAAAGATAACTGTTTAAGTTAATTCTTAACTCCATTTTAAAATCCATAAATACACAGGTCCTCCATTAATAGCATTCAACTTATATAGCTGTCTCAGACATGCTCCCTGTAGATTTTAAACTACATTATTACATATTTTTAGATAATTATACCAAATTTATTTCCTACTCTAAGACTATGCAATTTAGCATTTCCAGGATTGCATGAGACAGGGCATTAGGAATTGCATGGCTCAAGAGAGGTCTTTTATGTTTGTTCTTTCTTGCCTTCTTTCTCCCTATGAGAAAGAAAGGTAATAAAACCAGACAAATGGGAAGCCCAGTGTTAAACAACAGGTCACTCCATTCCCAAGGACCAAAGTTCTTCTATGTAATTACTTACAGAGGTTATACATGATAGTGGCATTCGAACAGATAGTCCTGAGGTGCCTTCTTGGAGCACTATTGATACTAAAAGAATTCAAACTACTTTTCTCACAGCAGGTAATAGACAAAACAGATCAGACTCGATAATTTTAAAAGAAATTTATTTTCCCTTTGACTCTCATTTTTAAATTAGGGCCCAATAATTAAATATAGCACTAAGAAAACTGTACCTAAGTCAACTCTGTTCAATTGAGTAGCCAACCACACAAAGAAAACACATGCTCTGTATTTGTTCAAAGTGGAAGAGCCAAATAATTACTGTTATTGTCCTTTGGTGCCTTCTCACTCTTCTATCATGCCTACACAGAGAAATTAGTCCATCTACAAACTTCCCAGATTTGAGGCAAGTAACAATTTTCAGAAGATTAAAAATATAAATGCAAAAAGAAAAAATATATATGTAGATGACAATTTCTCAAAAACACTTTTATTTCAAAAACAGTACCTTTTAAAATTGAAAATTTATAATCTTATCTTTTAAAATTACAATTGTTTAATGAAATAGTATTCTTTGCATAAACTACTTTTAACTCATTGCTATTAAGTAATTTAGATGTTCAATAAATTATCTTTATTTTTAAAATAAAAGATAAAAATATCCATTCTTCTTAACTAGGTCCCATATACCATTTTAATATGAGGGCACAGAGTGATTTGTTTACATGAAAATTAACAGAAACACTTATATAGGCACCCAAATGGACACTGAAGCAATTCCTTCCAAGAAGTTCAAATCGTTTAGGGGTTATCTTTATTAATTCTTTCAATATTCCTACATATTTAATAAGGAATGCATTAGCCCACTTCACAGATGTTAAGAATATGAAAAAAAATATTAATCATCATAAATTACATCTTAAATTACATTAACAGAAAGAACTTGAAATAGAATTCAGGTCTCTTCTTAGACCAAAAAAGATATTAATGAATCCATACAGGTAATTGAACCTAACTCCTCTAACTCATAGTTTAAAAACATTTGTGAAGATACTGACACAAGGACTTTTTAGAAAAGTTCCTTAAACTTTACTAGAAAGAATAAAATACACTCAGAAGTTAAAATACACATGTGTGTACACACACACACACACACACACACTACTACTACTTTCCTCTCTCCATAATACCAAAAAAGAAGTTTAAAAGTTATAACACTTCACGTACACTATTCAAAGTACCAGTTTACCTCTCTTTTAATAATGGGATCAGGATGGTCTAAGCATTCAATTATTGTCATCTGGTGCTGAAGAGCCAGAGTGGGATCCTGCTGGATAACATAGGTAAGAGCCTTCAGCCCTAGAAACAAAGATTACGTTATACAAAGTGACTGGAAACAAATATCCAGCAAATTTCAAGAGCTGTCTTTGTAATTTCTGTCAAAATTATCTAATCATCTTACCTAAATACTTGAGATTTATTTTAGGTGACAGAACAAATCTTCCAATGCACTTGGCAGCCTTCTCAAGTAATTCTGATTTAGGATAAATAGAATAAACTGTATGTACACATTCAAACAGAATAGCTAGAGAAAGAAAATATAAAAATGTCAGGGATCATGTTAAGGCATAATAAAAGAACATGTGTAGAACTCAGAACAAAACAAACTAATTAGAAGGTCAGTTTTAGTAAAAACTTATTTATAGAAAATTTTCAAAGATAGGAACTTTGCTGTTTTCAGGCTTACACAACTATTAGGATTATATTACCACAATATAATATATTATGTATATTAATAGATAGAAATGATGCATTCACACATGCAACAAGTATTTACTGAACACCTCCTATGTGCCAGGCATTGTTCTAATAGCATGGATACAGCAGTGAACAAAAAAGACAAAAACCCCTGCCCTTAAGGAGCTCACATTCTAAAGGGCACATAAGTAATATATTCATTGTTCCTATATAAACAGGTATTTCCAACACTGCTTGCATGCTTTAAAATAATTTGTTCTCTGGCAGTTTCTACCATTTATACACAGAAACTATATATGTAGTTTATTTCAATGTAATCATTTTAGGATACTCTAGCATTCATTTCAAAGTAGGGCCATTTCATAAAAATCCTCAAGTCAGTTCTTTAAAACAAACCTCGAAGAACATAGAACTATCTATTGAACATCTTGATAGTGTTCATATTTGATTTTCTAATACAGTCAAAGATTGGATAACTACGATAATGATCAAAGTGTACACTAAAATCTTTTTCAAACTCTTTTGAAGAGCCTAAGTCAAGGAGCCTGAGCTTTGTCATGGTAAATAAAGAAGAACCAGCGTGGTATCAAGTCCTGCATGTGCTATGGAATCACAGTGTAAGTGAGACACAGACTCAGTCGACTTAACAGTTCTACCACAAGTTGAAGCATATCAAGTGTCCTTGATAGAATCCTTTCTTCTCTATTTCTAAAAGCTTTAAACAAAACAATCTGATACTTTGTTGTATACAACATAAAACTTGAGTATTCAACCAGCTATATTTTCCACTGTTAGGTTGCCTATCGACTGATTCACACATAAACTTTGTATAAAAAGCTTTATACAAACCCTTTCTATAGAAGGAGAAAGAGAAAATAAATCAGAAATACAAATTTCTCTTTAAGAAGGGGACTGACTTTAAAGGAAAATCTACAAAGTGAGTTAACTGAACCTAAAAAGATACTCCTCTGTATATTCAGATGTTGTTTTGTAAAATGTCCTCATTCTGTGCCATGGAAAAAGTAAACTTTATGACTTTATGAACTAAACAAAGAGAGGCTTGGTCAAGTGAGTGACCAACTAAGGCAGGAATGGATGAACTACCACTAAATCTAGCCCTTGGCCTACTTTTGCAAGCCTGTAAACTAAGAACAATTTTTACATACTTTTTGAGATACAATTGACATATAACATTATATGAGTCTCAGGTGTACAATTACATGTTTCAAAGGTCGTAGAAAAACAAAATAAACACGGGAGAATTTATGACAGAAACCTATGTTACCTACAAAGCTTAAAATATTTACTACCTGGCCCCCTTTTCAGAAAAAGTTTGCCAAACCCTGAACTAATAGGCCAGTCCTAAGTAACATTAAAAATAATGATGACCCATTTTCTGTTATAACTGACACGGTTTCCTTTACAGATTCCTGCCATTCGGAACTCTCCTGCTATCAAACTGTGTTACTACAAAAGCTTCTCATTACCCATCCAAAATCCAAACTTTTATTTAGATGCTCATAAGATTTCTGGAAAGCTAGTATAGGTAAAATTAAGAGTTCAAAAATTATACTTATGAACTTAGTGCACAAATGAGCTAAAAATGAATTTAATAGATTTCTAAATCACTTTTCCACTATAGCTAAATCCCTTTATTCCCCAACTCTACAAAAATCTGAGTATAAGTCCATAAATGAAACAGCAGCCACCCTGCTCTGCTGTCTCCTCTCTGCAGCGGTTAAAAAAAAAAAAAAAAAAAAAGTGCTTCTGAGGATTCTAAACGTAAAAACACAATGTGAAGTTTTGTTTTCTCCTCAAGAGCAAGCCAGGTCCTAACCAAAATATCAAGTAAAAATTAGCAAATAAAAAATTAGTAATATCCTAACATTTGTGATACTGTGGTTTTATCATAGGTTTTTGGAGTTGGATTATGCACAAAATTTGAAGACATTCCACTGACACCTTATCCTTCAGACTAGACTTTACTTTCATATTAAATAAGGAAAGTATCTATTGATACTACTCTGACAGGGAGACGCGGGTACCACCCTATGGGGATGAAAGTCCAGGTTCTCCACTCTGCCTCCTTTGACACCTGGAGAAGGAGGGGACCCTTATTCCTTCTGGGTGGGGGATGGGAGTGTCTGCTGATACTATCCTGCCTCAGAAAGGAAGGGGCACCTCATTACCACTCCAATGGCCTCCACTGACATTGATGGGATGGCCTGAATATCCCTGACCAGTGGTGAAAGCTCCAACTCTTTCTAGGCTTCCCCTAACACCACCTCAGCAAAGAGGGGAGAGGTGCTTCATTAACTCCCTATTCCTAGATATGTGAAATCCAGGCTTCCCACATCATCTCCACTGACAGTGCAAGCGAGATATGCCCCACTCCCGACACCTGGCAGGGATGAAATTCTGGCTCTCCTCTTGGGCTTCTCCACAATGAGCCCAGTAGAAGCATTGGGAATCTGCTTACACCTGGTGAGGGTGGAAATCTTGGCTCTCCACTCAGTCTTTTCTGACATGGGTGGGTCCATAATTTATTCTGTGTGATGCTTGTCTGGAAAAGAGGCTACCATCTAAAAGTTTTCTACCTTGCTAGTTTGCCCTTTTCTTGTTGGTCCTTTGGCTAGACAGCAGGCTTTTCTTAAGGCATTTTTGTTTGGAACGGTTGGTGTTTCCACGTTGCTGGCTCTCCAGTACCCAGTCTGAGAAATATGAGGCAAAAAGAAAACCCACGGCACTCACCGTGATATTGTTCCTTGCATCCCAAGGTTCCTAACCAGTCCACCTTCATTTCTCTACCTTACAGAGTCTTATGTTAATTTTATATATAATGTCTATTAAGTGGGAAAAACAGGGAAATGCACTTCTGTCTACTTTTGATGGTTCTGTGCCTTGTACTCCCTTTTATATAATTCTCCCAACTTACTAAAAAATGTTACTCTCATCTTATCAGTACCTTGCCCAGAAGTCTTCCATATCTCTGGATTTATACGGTATAAAGCCCAAACTCATTTGACTGCCACAAGAGAACCTCTGCACCAAGGCCTTTCCACTGCTCCCAATATGAACTGTCCATGTAGACTGGTAAGTTGATATTCTCTGAAACTGTTTTAAATATCCCCACTTCTGTACTTTTCTCATGTTCCCTTCACCTAGACCCCCCTGATCTCTCTTCTGGCTATATGTATCCTTACTATCTGTCAGGGCCCCATTATATCAATGAACTCTTATGTGTGTCCTCAGGCCCACAGTGATCTCTACCACTGGACTCCTGTAATATTTATTCTCTGTATCACCCCTTAGCATTCTGCCTTATACTGATATTATTCTTTCATAAATAAGCTAGTTCTACTATTATATAGTAAATTTCTTGAAGGCAAAGATTACATTTTACACTCCTTCACATCCTCTATATCACTTTGCACAATGCCTGGCACATAACAGTACTCAATAAATATCTCTGATGGGATTTATGTCTTGACTTAACACTTAGGTAGGTTAAAATAATGGAATTTTCAAAAAAATATGATTTAGCAAGTATAAAAGCTAAAACCCAATCAGGTAACTGATAAAAGTTATCAGTTATATATAGATAACTGATAAAAGTAAAGTAGTTTTTCTCTTCCTTTAATTCAACTAAAACGTGTTACTCATTGATTAACCTAGTGCCAGACAGTGGGATAGACACAGTCTCTTCCCTTATGAAGTTCATGATTTAAAATTCACATTCTTAAGCAATAAAATATTCGTGTCAGCATTACTAGAGAACATTCTATGATTGATAAAATCACTCAAAGTTATAAACTGTATCAATACAAATATGGGGGGGAAGCCTAACAATGGAAAGATTAATAAAAGAAATAAATAAAACAACAGAAACTATAAGGTTTCCATGGCAAGGTAAAACATTGCACTGACAGCCTACAAAGAAATGAATTATTGGTGTTGGTCCCAGAAATGTTAATAAGGGAAAGGTGCCCTAGGGGAGAACATTAAAAAAAGTATTTCCTCAGGTATACAGTACTCTCCAAATCAAAAGGAACAGATAACAGTGGTTATCTCCAAGAAGGGGAACTGGGTGGTGGGTGGTAAGGGTCAAAGGGACACTTACTGTTCACTGTATACCTTTTTGTACCTTTTGAATTTTGAACCATGTGCATATATTACCTATTCAAAAAAATAAAAAAATTAAAGCTGAAATGTCAATTACCAAAAAAAAAAAAAAAATTGTGCAAGAAAAAGAAAATCAGATCCTTAACTGATTCTAAACAGACTTCCTTGAGAGTCTTTCAAACTCTTATCCTACACACTAATTATATCTCAAGCAAAACTTTTTAGCTTCGCTGCCTGCAAAGACTCTGACACTTGTCTGGATCTTCTGACAGCTCCTAAACAAACCACCCATGTCAATAAGGATGATCCTTATCATTGGCCTGACTCTTCTCATTACACAGCAAGATCCTACATAATATCAACCGTTCATTACACTATACCCTCATAAGGGCAGGGACTGTGTCTATCTTATTCTCCCTTTAATCTCCTGTACTTATCATGGAGAAATACATAAATCAATCAACTCTTCCCTCAATCTGTACCTAGTTTACAAATCAAGTTTTTGTTTTGTAACCCTTCAACAAATACTGGTTGAACAAATGAATAAACCACTTTCAATGTCTTAATTACCATTTTTCCATGCAAAACATAAATCTATCTTCCAAAATTTACCATCTCAATTCACTGTCATGTGCATTATCAATCCTGTATGAGTCTCATACATGCAATTCTTTCTCCTTATTCCTAACTCCATCTTTGTCAAACACTTTTCTTACAGTTAAACTAGTATAATTTCTGCCCTCTAGTCCATCCCACATTTCTACAATCATTGTTCTTAAAGATTCACCATTTACCACTGTCTGAAAAAACAGGATGGTCTTCAAACCCTACTTCACAGTATTTTACCAGAAAAAGAAATAACTTCTCATTTGAGTTAATCTCTCAATGCTTCTTCTATTTTTCTCTATAGCATGCAAAATTCAAACTGTTTTACTTTGCTTCTGAATATTTCCAAATACTTCAATTTCTTTACTGAGCTTTTTCAAACTAATCAATAAAGAACCAATAGTTCCTCCCTCTATTAAGATTGAAAGTTTTTTGGTTACTTTTCTCAGTCCTCTACCCTCTCCCCCAAATTACTCATCTCCTATCACTAAATTACTTTTTAAAATTGTATGTAACATATGACTACTGTCTCCTCACAGAACAGTATACTGTTATTCCATATATATATCCTATATGTTTTTGTCTATATCTTATCCTTCCTTCAGTTCTCTTCTTAAATGTCAATAAAACCTTCCTTGTTCTCCCTCTCATCTAAGACTAGCTGCTATATTTTCCCATACAAAGGAGTAACTCTCCTTTGTAACATTTACTCCACCTGTCCCTTTCCATGTATGATCTATCTATCTGTGAGATCAATGATAATATAATCAATTATAACTATTTTATTCACAGCTGTATTACTTATACAGGTTATCTTCACAGTCAATCAGATGCTTAATGAATATTTTCAATATAAAGATAATTTCTCTTAAAGAATATTTTAAAAAGAGAGATAATTTTAATAATGAATTTAGATCAACATTTAAAATACTGCCATTATTTCTATTAGTTATCTAATGCCTGCACTGAAAAAGAATAACCCAGAGAACCACCTTAAAATTTAACATATAAGATTCTATTGGAATTTATAGATTCTAACACACATTTTGCTATGATGCTGAAAAACACTGTAATTTTTTCGAATAGCATTTATATATGTTACCTACCATATGTGACATTGTGATTTAACTCGGCTCTTCGTAAGGATTCATCAAGAACATCATACATTAATTCACTTGTCCTGTTTAAAAGATATTTTATTTGCAGTAGAATTATAGTATTATAACTCAATAAAACAGTTTTTCAAACTTCTCTCTCTTTAAAACTGAGGATCTACAGAAAAGAAGTGAAAAAAATTTATTTTATGAAGTTATGGAAATTTCACTTCTTCAAGATTCCATTTGCTCTTTTTCATGAGTTTAATTTCCTGTTTTATCAAAGATGACTAGTCAATGGAGAGATATACATAAGTCAACCAGCTCTTTACCTGTACCTAGTGTACAAATCAGGTTTTTGTTTGAACATACTACCTTTCATAATTTTATTTGCAATAAAATATTTCTGCCTGTTTCAAGTTATTATAGTAATATCTCCCACATCCAGATTATTCCAGACAGTATTTTAACCAAATAGTTTTTTTAAAGTATTCAAATACTAGTCTTTCTTTGAGCAGCACTAGGTTTTCTGGGGAAAAAGTTTAACTTTCATTTATGTTAACTATAAAGAAATTGTATTTTGTGAAACAGGTTTATACCACTCCTATGTCTTTATGGTCACTGATTACAGTTCTGGTAACTGGGTTGAGGTAGATACTGTAAGAAAATGCAGTGAAGAAAGAAAGAAAGAAAGAAAGAAAGAAAGAAAGAAAGAAAGAAAGAAAGAAAGAAAGAAAGAAAGAAAGAAAGAAAGAAAAAGAAAATATAGTGCTTTGTAGAGCACTCTATCTCAAAATCTAGAAAAGTTCTCTGCAAGAGGCTAGTGTGAAACGATGACTTCTCAACCGGCATTTGTCTCTGTTTTACAAATTCAAAAAGCACCAATAGAAAAAAAAAACTACCATCAACACAGAATACACACAGTAGTCTTGCAGAGAAACTACACTGTAAAATAAACAAAAAGATCAAAATAACCTGGGGCCATACAAATGACATATGATGTATGTTACATCTTTTTCAGAAAATGTTTTTCTAAATATGCAGCTATAAAAATTTAATTTGAAGTGGATGGACTTTTATTCTGTCTTGACTGAAGTGTAACTATTCTGTGAAATCCAGAACCATATTCTAAAATCCCTCATTTTATTGTGTAAGCACTTTTTCCAGACAATACCACATAGCAGACATTACAATTCACCCCCCAAATTTGGTAATACGACAGCTAGATTACAGTCTAGTTTCTCAATTTTAAAAGCTGATGTCTGGCATAAGAGTCATAATTAACCACATAGAAATATAGAAACATGTGCAGACATGAACAAGCCAAACAGGAATAACCTAAGAAGAAGACTGCTATAAAACAAAAGAAAATATCTAAACAAGCGATATAAAAGAACATAAATATAAGAAGACTTTCCACTAAATTAACTCTTTCAATTAAATACATTAGAATCCTACTATAAAATACCATTTTTACTTTGCCACACTGGACTAATCATGTCTTAAGAACTACAAGATTTGTGTTAACATAAAATCTCAGAGTTGGGACAACAAAGGAAAAAATACTCTAATATTCCATAACATCATAAAAGAGTTTAACTCTTTGTTCATTTTCTTGAGCCTAATTCTATTCAACTGAGCTCTCTGGAGGTAAGCTCTCTCTTTGTACGTTCTTTGTAACTTTGTATGTATTCCCCAAATTCATTTATAAAGGAAAGAAGGAAGATAATGAGTTAATGAATTTAGTAAATACACTAAAAGCCTCCAAAGTTACTTCATGACAATATATTGTCAACAGACCTTTTTAGACTAGTGAAGTCTGAATGCACTACTATGAAATTCGTGATTTTAAAACAGAATTCCAGTGGACTCCCAACTAGAGCTATGCTGTAGGATAGGCTGGATTGCATAAAATAAAATTACAGCAAACATTTCTAACGTGTGTATCTACTCCCATCACCTCCAGTTTTTTGACCTAGGAATTTAGAGTCAGAAACACAGAAAAAATGACATAGCAATATCAAGAGTGATACAGTCCAGCTAGCTCTCACCAGGAGCTCATAGGCAGATGGACACTGGCATGACACTGACAAGGCATTACTAGGAGCAACAGCCTAGAATACAATCCCTTTGTAAAGCTAGGCTAAAGAATTAGAAGGTACTGTACTGCATAAAGGAAAACCAGATCTTATAAAGTCAGAACACTGACTAGCAAATATTTTCTTAAGACAGAAACACATCAAGGACTCCAGCCATGGTACTTGCTCTCAAGGGAACTAAAAGACTTGTCCTTGAATGGTTCAGGAAAAAAAAAATTTAATGTGTGCACACATGCACATATATATAGAAAGAGAAAGAATGATAAGACATATGAAAATAATTGATGACTCTAGGTAAAAGGTATAAGGAAGCTTCTTGATCTGTTGTTGGAACTTTCTGGTAAGTCTGAAAAACTATGACAAAATAAGGGCACCTGGGTGACTCAGTCAGTTAAGCGTCTGACTTCAGCTCAGGTCATGATCTCATTGTTCATAAGTTCAAGCCCTGTGTCAGGTTCTGTGCTGACAGCTCAGAGCCTGGAGCCTTCTTTGGTTCTGTGTCTCCCTCTCTCTCTCTGCCTCTCCCCCACTCGTACTCTGTCTCTCTTTCAAAAAATAAACATTAAAAAAAAAAAGAAAAACTATGAGAAAATAAAAAGTTACAAACAATATGCATAATTGAAAAGACACCATAAAAATTTTAATATAAAGTATTGGCTAAAAGAGTAATTCAGACAAATGAATTAAATGAAACACTCACATCCAACCAGAGGAAGAGTCAGCAAACTACTGTCTCCAGGACTATCCTGGCTGGATGTTTGTATTTGTATGGCTACAGGCTAAGAATGGTTCTTACATTTTTAAATGAGGAAAAAAATAAAAAGAATAATATCTCATGATACATAAAGATTATACAAAATTCAAGTTTTAATGTCCATAAAGTTTTTCTGGAATACAGTAGTGCTCATTCCTTACGTATTATCTATGATTGCTTTTAAGTTATACAACAGCGGGCTTCAACAGACAACATACAGCCCACAAAGCATCAAATATTTATTATCTGGCCCTTTACAGTAAAGAAAGTTTCCAAATCCCTGAACTAGAATGTTTAAGAAGGCTTCAGGAAAGATATGGAGCTTCAGAGGTACCCTTCCCTATGAACAGGATTAGATAAGCAGAGAGCCAGGATTATCCCAGCAACCTATTATATACTTCTTACAGTGATTTATTTATCATTATTAAGCCAATTAAACATTGGGAGAATCTGACTTATGAAACTTCTAGGTGACAGGCTATCAGGGTATCAAGTTTGCTTAGAATAGTTTACCTTTGATCGTCTTTTCCTAGAAGTCCTAGTATTCTCAAGAGCTGGATTTGTAACCATGGTGCTGGTACACTATGGTAATTGAAATCTACTGGGAGCTTTCCTCCAACTACTTGCTTCAAAATTGTTACAAAACTCCCCGTCAAGTCTTTATATCCAGATGAATTCTCCTATACCCCAAAAACAAAACAAAAAACTTTCTATTAATAATAATCTCTTATCAAATATAAAATAGACCTGGTTTAAATACCATACAAAATCTAACTTAGGGCATGTTAACTTAGAAGCTGCACGTTCACATTTAATAAAACAGTACTCTAGGGGCACCTGGGTGGCTCAATGGTTAAGCATCCAACTTCAGCTCAGGTCATGATCTCATGGTTCACGAGTTCAAGTCCCACGTCAGGCTCTGTGCTGACAGCTCAGAGCCTGGGGCCTGCTTTGGATTCTGTGTCTCCCATTCTCTCTGCCCCTCCCCAGCTCGCGCTCAGTCTCTCTCTCTCAAAATAAATAAAAACATTAAAAAAAAATTTTTTTAATAAAAATAAAACCATACTCTAATGTGTTTAATGTCTTCCATGATGAAACTACTCTGACTACCTGATCCAAAGCTGAATCATCCCCCAAAAGGCTTCCACCATTCACTACTTGTCTCCACACAGAGTCTTAATCACATTTCATAAGTTCTTATAATTATACCTTATATTGAACTTTTGTTAGCCAATACCAGCAATTAAATCAAAAAGTGAAAAAAAGGGCGCCTGGGTGGCTCAGTCAGTTAAGCATCCAACTCTTGATTTCAGCTCAGGTCATGATCTCAGGGTCGTGGGATCAAGCCCCATGTCAGCCGGGGGATGGACTGCTGGGGATGGAGCCTGTTGGGGATTCTCTCTCTCTCCCTCTGCCCCTCTTCCCTGCTCACTCACTCTCTCTCTCTCTCTAAAAGAAAAAATATATATCTTTTTTTAAAATATAAAAATGTATCTTTTTTTAAAAATAAATAAAAGTCTTAATAAATTAATAAATAAAATAGTTTTTAAAAAGTCTTCATAATATAGAGAAATAGAGTAAGAAGGCAAAAACAGAAATCAGTTTTTTTCCCTTAAACTATATTCTTTCCTATTCTATTCTCCTTATTTCTCACATCCTTTCCCTCACTTCCCCTCTCTCTCTCTCTCTCTCTCTCTCTCTCTCTCTCTCTCTCTCTCATACACACAATAAATACATCAATGTGATCATTTATACTGTCTCCACTGTATTTCATCTCCTTAGCACACTTGAGTATCAGCCCCATTTTTGGCTAATATACCACTATCCTTAAATCACACAATGAATTAGTAGCTATCCATTAGATGGTTAATCAAGAACTACTAGTGAAGTACTGCCACATTAAGAGATTAACCTAAGTTTGAGATTAACTCAGTTTGCCCTTAGTGCTTATGAACAGTTTCAAACTGCAATTAAAGACCAAAAATAGGGGCGCCTGGGTGGCGCCGTTGGTTAACTGTGGGACTCCTGATTTTGGTTCAGGTCATGATCTCATGGTTTGTGAGATTGAGTCCTGTGTCACGCTGCACTGTCAGTGCAGAGGGATTCTTTCTCTCCCTCTCTCTCTCTCTGCCCCTCTCCCACATGCACTTTCTCTGTCTCTCTCAAATAAACAAACATTAAATAATAACAATAATAAATAAATGTGTTCTGGGTGGAAGAGCACAGGGCACAGTCAAGTCTACTCAAACCTCCCAAAATCAGTGCATCTGCCTTTTAAAAATTAATTAACCCTATTGTATTTAAACATACCTGTGTTCCGAATGAGTGTGTTTTGATTATCTATCTGACTAATCTCTTGGACTGGGGAATTTAAATACATATTCCTCAGAATAAACATTAGATTCCTCATCGTAATTTTTATTTCACTATCAACGACACATTTTTGGAAGGGAAATAATAGCTCTTTCAAAGTTTAGTAAACGTTAGGGGAAAAACAAGATTTAATATCAAGTATCTATTTATACCAAATCTATTTTGGAGCATAATGAATAAAAATGAACACAACTTTCAGTTCTGTAACTGTAAATTTAATTCAGTGACATATTCCATTTTGTTTTATAGTACTCATCATGGAGTATCTCACATGGAATACAAAGGGTTTCAGGCAATGCACTGGGGCTGAATTAGTATAAACTCATATCACCATTTAGAAAATGTTACCATACCATTCGACTTTCCTTCTTCATCTGACACAGTATCAATTTAAGGAGTCAGCAACATAATCTATAGTTTACACACCCTCCACCAGGTCTCCTCATTTCAATAAGCTCTTATGCATTTTATGAAGTCGTATAAAAGTCACTGTTTAAAAAACCACAAATCTGGGGGCACCTGGGTGGCTCAGTCGGTTGAGCGTCCGACTTCGGCTCAAGTCATGATCTCACAGTTCATGAGTTCAGGCCCCACATCGGGCTCTATGCTGACAGCTCAGAGCCTGGAGCCTGCCTCCAATTCTGTGTCTTCCTCCCTCTCTGCCCCTCCCTCACGCGTGTTCTGTCTCACTCTGCCTCTCAAAAATAAAGAAAACTAATAAAAATTTTTTTTTTAAAAAACCACAAATCTGCCAATTTCAATCACCTTCCATAGCTACCATTTTTCCATGCATCTTTAGTAACACAAAAAACTTAGGCATTTAAAAAAAAAGACTAATTCTGTAATGTGCCTACAACTCATGCTATCAACAACTTATAAAAATTACTATTAAAAAGTCAATAATAAAAACTTGACATGTTCATTAAGAATTTTACTGAAAAATGTGAGTTCTTTTTATTCCATAATTACATTTTTCTAATGGCAACTATTCAGTACTTCCTGAAATTTCCAACTTACCTTAATCATCCTAAAGTATATGTGCAAAGAAGCAGCCATGACCCCAACATCTCTGTCACAAAGTGCTTTCCGAAACTTAATATGGATATGCTGTACTTGATTAGGAGCAATGAGATGGAATTTATATAATGCCAGAACAGCTTTTCTTCGTATAATCTCCCTAAAGAGAAAAAATAAAATCTAAACAAACTGTCTGAATCCACAGGCATTTAGTTTGAAAATATTGTACACAAGATGATTTCACAGTATCAGCTATTACCTTAATACAAAAAGAAAGAAAGAATTACACACTTATTGTTAATTTCTATATTCTAATCCATCAAACTATAAAAAGTAGTTATCTCTCGGAGGTAAGACCTCAAAAGATTTTAACTGCTCATATTATATATTTCTTTAGGTACAGAATTTTTGGTAACAAGCAAATATTAGTTTTGAAACCAGAACAAACAAGAAAGATAAATAAATTCCTTAATTCCCTAATTCCATTTTTGAAAGCCATCTCTCTAGAAATTGGGAAAAGAATCAACAGTTCAAATCTGTAAGAAGTAACTCTGGCTAGTAATATTATACAGTATATTTATCAATGTTGATATCAATAAATTAATATGTATTATTATATTTTATTATAACATTATTTTATTTTATTATTTTATTAATATTTATTATTTTATTTAAAAATTAATAAAATCTCATTAACATTATACCTTTAAAGATTTCTTCTTTTGTACCATGGGCAAGCATACTTGAAATACTTTAGGGAGCCAGGGCAATAGGAAGACTCACATTAAAAATGTCACTCCTCCCCTTTTCCAGCTCATGTTTCAGAAATGTCATTGCAACAAAGAGGAAAGTATATGCTAGTCTTACACTTAATTTTAACAGATAATGTCTAGCACACAAGAAGCAAAATAACAAGTCACTATCTTATGTTCATAATGTAATTTCCAAGTTAGTACATTTCCTTGTTAATTCTCACTCACGCCTATTTCTAAATATATTTGCAGGCAGGCTATGCTGGCAGTGTTCATAACAGCAGCAAATGTCACAAAACTAAAGTATTTACTATTAGGGTTCCTTAATATATATTTCTTTTACCTAAAATCACAGAATCTCCAAACTGAGATTACTCAATGCAATCTTCTGTGTTCCAATCAAGAATACTTTCTATGGGATGCCTGGGTGGCTTAGTCGGTTAAGCATCCGACTCTTGGTTTTGGCTCAGGTCATGATATGGTTTTGTGAATTTGAGCCCCGCATCAGGCTCCATGCTGACAATACAGAGACTGCTTGGGACTCTGTCTCCCTCTCTCTCTGCCCCTCCCTGCCTTGTGTTCTCTCTGGCTTTCTCAGAATAAATAAATAAACTTTAAAAAAAAAAAAAAAAAAGAGTATCTTTTATAAGATTCCTAAAAAATGTCCTCCAGCTTCTGCTAAATTCCATTAACAAGCAACTCACTACTTTCCTAGGCAAACTATGCCATGATGGATAATTATTTTGATATGGAAAGAAAAAGTAGGTTAACAACAGATTTGCCAGTAGTATTAATACTATGGTGACTGTAAACTACATCTCAATATATTGCTATTGAGTGTTAACCAATATCAGTTCTGAGAGAGTAGGTAAATGAGGTGAGATAAAAGAATACAAATACTGAACAGGCTCAGGAATCCCTAGGCCTGGCCCTATGTGGTGGTACTAACAAAAGACATCAAGAGACCTAGATTGGGGCTCTAGGTCTGGCTTGGTGAAACTCAAAAGTCAAGTCCAAGCCACATCTTCTTTGTGACATCCACTAGCATACCTATAGCTCTGACCCATATTTTTCTGCATGGAGTTAGTTATGGCCATAACTACAGAAGCAGAATTTCAAAAAGTCTAACTGGTAGAAGACAGGAGATACCAATATTTGAAATTAGAGCACATGGAAAGCAATAAGGAAAAAATTCAGTTCTCAGAAGGATTTCAAACAAAGGATCAGTAAGTACCATTATCACAAAACAGTGTGGGTATGGAAAAATGACACAAAAATAATGCTCTGCTATCATCAGATCAACCTGTAATTATCTAAGAAAAACTAGGATTTTATTTCCAATAATTAATCGTTTACATCCATCATTTGTTCTGAAGACAGATTTGACATAAACAAAGCATTAAAACAAGTATGAAAAACTTATGAAGTTATTCCATAATTCTTAGTAAAAGCTATCATTTTAGCCAGAAGCTTCATGGTCCAAAATTTCTTAAAGAATACAAACCATAAGACAACATTTTTGAATCTTAGAACACTAAAATTACTAGCTTAAAAAAACATATAAAATAAAGAAATGTTGTTATGAGCAACAAAATATTTTTATTAAGAATGTATGTATATTGGGGTACCTGGGTAGCTCAGTTGGTTGAGCACCCAACTTTGGCACAGGTCATGATCTCACGGTTCATGGGTTTGAGCCCCATGTCAGGCTTTGTGCTGACAGTGCAGAGACTGCTTTGGATTCTGTCTCCCTCTCTCTCAGCTCCACCCCACCCTCTCAAAAATAAACACTAAAAAAATTTTAATTAAAAAAAGAATATAAGTATAACTAAAATATTGTAATACAAAAAAAACAGAAAGAAATAGAAGAAGAAAACAAAAAAGAAAAGAAAAGAAAAGAAAAGAAAAGAAAAAAAATGATTGCAAACTGTTCCTAGTTCTAAAGGTTATAAAGTTAAGGGGCTTGTCAAAAACAAACAAACAAAAAAACAAAACAACACAATAAAACAAAATAATTAGTGAAAAGGTAAGTCAAGCTCAAACTGAGGGATACTGGAAGGAAGGTCGGTAGGGAGATGGGCTAAAGGGTGCTGGGCATTAAATGGGTAACGGGTACTAAGGAGGGCACTTGTGATGAGCACCGGGTGTTATACGTAAGAGATTAATCACTGAGTTCTACTTCTGAAACCAATACTACACTATATGTTAACTAACTTGAATTAAAATAAAATCTTTGAAGGAAAAAAAAATTCAAGCTGATAAGGAACAAGTTAAGGAATCTTACAAGGTAAGATTAGCAAAATACTACAAGTTAAGGTTTATTTGGATATATTTTGCTATAAAACAGAATCTGAATGTTACAGTTTTGCCATCAAAGCATCCCCCGTACACTGAAGCTCTGCATTCACAGCACTTGAACCACTCACTGCCAATTTTTTTCCATTATTCCACTTTATCCTCAAAACAACTTTGTGAAAACTAACATGTTTCAACCAATCCCACATAGTCAAAGGAAAAACAGGACCACTACTGGTTAGTGGTAGAACTGGGAGGAAAGCCACAGATTCCTGACACCAAACCTCACTGCCTCTTGGTTTAACTTTAGAAAGCTGCCTACGAAGAAATTGAATCGGTTATCAAAAATCTCCCAACAAATAAGAGTCCAGGACCAGATGGCTTCCCAGGGGAGTTCTACCAGACGTTTAAAGCAGAGATAATACCTATCCTTCTCAAGCTATTCCAAGAAATAGAAAGGGAAGGAAAACTTCCAGACTCATTCTATGAAGCCAGTATTACTTTGATTCCTAAACCAGACAGAGACCCAGTAAAAAAAGAGAACTACAGGCCAATATCCCTGATGAATATGGATGCAAAAATTCTCAATAAGATACTAGCAAATCGAATTCAACAGCATATAAAAAGAATTATTCACCATGATCAAGTGGGATTCATTCCTGGGATGCAGGGCTGGTTCAACATTCGCAAATCAATCAACGTGATACATCACATTAACAAAAAAAAAGAGAAGAACCATATGATCCTGTCAATCGATGCAGAAAAGGCCTTTGACAAAATCCAGCACCCTTTCTTAATAAAAACCCTTGAGAAAGTCGGGATAGAAGGAACATACTTAAAGATCATAAAAGCCATTTATGAAAAGCCCACAGCTAACATCATCCTCAACGGGGAAAAACTGAGAGCTTTTTCCCTGAGATCAGGAACACGACAGGGATGCCCACTCTCACCGTTGTTGTTTAACATAGTGCTGGAAGTTCTAGCATCAGCAATCAGACAACAAAAGGAAATCAAAGGCATCAAAATTGGCAAAGATGAAGTCAAGCTTTCGCTTTTTGCAGATGACATGATATTATACATGGAAAATCCGATAGACTCCACCAAAAGTCTGCTAGAACTGATACATGAATTCAGCAAAGTTGCAGGATACAAAATCAATGTCCAGAAATCAGTTGCATTCTTATACACTAACAATGAAGCAACAGAAAGACAAATAAAGAAACTGATCCCATTTACAATTGCACCAAGAAGCATAAAATACCTAGGAATAAATCTAACCAAAGATGTAAAGGATCTGTATGCTGAAAACTATAGAAAGCTTATGAAGGCAATTGAAGAAGATTTAAAGAAATGGAAAGACATTCCCTGCTCATGGATTGGAAAAATAAATATTGTCAAAATGTCAATACTACCCAAAGCTATCTACACATTCAATGCAATCCCAATCAAAATTGCACCAGCATTCTTCTCGAAATTAGAACAAGCAATCCTAAAATTCATATGGAACCACAAAAGGCCCCGAATAGCCAAAGGAATTTTGAAGAAGAAGACCAAAGCAGGAGGCATCACAATCCCAGACTTTAGCCTCTACTACAAAGCTGTCATCATCAAGACAGCATGGTATTGGCACAAAAACAGACACACAGACCAATGGAATAGAATAGAAACCCCAGAACTAGACCCACAAACATATGGCCAACTCATCTTTGACAAAGCAGGAAAGAACATCCAATGGAAAAAAGACAGCCTCTTTAACAAATGGTGCTGGGAGAACTGGACAGCAACATGCAGAAGGTTGAAACTAGACCACTTTCTCACACCATTTACAAAAATAAACTCAAAATGGATAAAGGACCTAAATGTGAGACAGGAAACCATCAGAACCTTAGAGGAGAAAGCAGGAAAAGACCTCTCTGACCTCAGCCGTAGCAATCTCTTACTCGACACATCCCCAAAGGCAAGGGAATTAAAAGCAAAAGTGAATTACTGGGACCTTATGAAGATAAAAAGCTTCTGCACAGCAAAGGAAACAACCAACAAAACTAAAAGGCAACCAACGGAATGGGAAAAGATATTTGCAAATGACATATCGGACAAAGGGCTAGTATCTAAAATCTATAAAGAGCTCACCAAACTCCACACCCGAAAAACAAATAACCCAGTGAAGAAATGGGCAGAAAACATGAATAGACACTTCTCTAAAGAAGACATCCAGATGGCCAACAGGCACATGAAAAGATGTTCAGCGTCGCTCCTTATCAGGGAAATACAAATCAAAACCACACTCAGGTATCACCTCACGCCAGTCAGAGTGGCCCAAATGAACAAATCAGGAGACTATAGATGCTGGAGAGGATGTGGAGAAACGGGAACCCTCTTGCACTGTTGGTGGGAATGCAAATTGGTGCAGCCGCTCTGGAAAGCAGTGTGGAGGTTCCTCAGAAAATTAAAAATAGACCTACCCTATGACCCAGCAATAGCACTGCTAGGAATCTACCCAAGGGATACAGGAGTACTGATGCATAGGGGCACTTGTACCCCAATGTTCATAGCAGCACTCTCAACAATAGCCAAATTATGGAAAGAGCCTAAATGTCCATCAACTGATGAATGGATAAAGAAATTGTGGTTTATATACACAATGGAATACTACGTGGCAATGAGAAAAAATGAAATATGGCCTTTTGTAGCAACGTGGATGGAACTGGAGAGTGTGATGCTAAGTGAAATAAGCCATACAGAGAAAGACAGATACCATATGGTTTCACTCTTATGTGGATCCTGAGAAACTTAACAGGAACCCATGGGGGAGGGGAAGGAAAAAAAAAAAAAAAAAAAAAAGGACGTTAGAGTGGGAGAGAGCCAAAGCATAAGAGACTGTTAAAAACTGAGAACAAACTGAGGGTTGATGGGGGGTGGGAGGGAGGGGCGGGTGGGTGATGGGTATTGAGGAGGGCACCTTTTGGGATGAGCACTGGGTGTTGTATGGAAACCAATTTGTCAATAAACTTCATATAAAAAAAAAAAAAAAAAAAAAAAAAAAAAAAAAAAAAAAAAAAAAAAAAAGAAAGCTGCCTAACATTTTCCCAAACCCACATAAAATAAGGGACAATGCTATCAGAGATTTCTGCATTGTATCAGGCAGTCTAAGTCTATCCTCTACCCTGGCAGCATTAAGTTAAAGTTAGAATAAGTTTCTTAGTATAAATTTTTATTTTGAAATATATAGTATAGACACATACCCAAAAAGAATTTACTTACTTAGAATGTTGAAGTTTATCTTCAATTAATGGAAGAACAGCTGGAATCATTTCTCGAGGGAATATCTGGCTGACGACAGTAAGTGCCATGCATACTTCTACCAGGTTAGTGCTCTGCAAGTCCTGACATAATCGGTGAGCAAACAAACATTCAGTGCACATTTTGAAACTAGGTTGAGTTCAATACTGCAATGGCCCTACATACTTTATGGTTTTCTACTAACTTTATAATCAATTTGTACATTCAGATTTACCTCATATTGTGTAGGAATATCCTACTGTTTCGTTTCCCTTAATAGAGTCAATTAAGATACATATAGCCAAAAAGCAACTGATCCAAATGGAAACTGTATTTCTGTTCTGACACTGACCCATAGTAGTCTCCTTTACTACAGCGTTTAAAACTTTTCTAAACTAATAACAAAACCAATCTTTGAATTTTTTTCTTGTTGAGTAGATGTTTAAAAGGAAGTAATTCTAGATTGTATACAATGCGTGTGTTTATATACTTCTATATGCACAAAGTTTATAAATCATTCAAACAGATTTATTTTGGAAACATAAATTTATTTTGGAAAATCCTGAAAAATTTAAGCTGCTAGTAACCTTAAAAGAGTATGTAACTTAAAATTCAGAAAGTACCCTATACACATTCACATACACAGAGTCATACATCCAGAAAAACATGGAAGAGCTCAACAGTTTGATTATGTTTCATTACTTATTTTGATCCAAAGTTTAACAGGAAAAAACACTGTGTGGATTACACTGTATTTTTATTATCTATAAATTTCAGTTACCCAATTATACTCTATTCTCCTTAAAAATGACTTTTAGAATTTGAAAGACTTCAATTATTCAGTTTATATCTATATCCTTTTAGAAGAGATCCCGAAGAAAAAGACAGTCAGAAAAGTGGATCTGACTAAAGGTCTGCAGAGCTGCATGATTGCTGTCTTGCTTTTTTTTTAACTAGGCGCCACGCCTAGTGTGGAGCCCAACACAGGGCTTCAACTCACAATCCTGAGATCAAGACCTGAGTTGAGATCAAGAGTCAGATGCTTAATCCACTGAGCCACCCAGGTGCCCCTGGAGATCTGCTTTTAAATGAAACAATAATAAGAGCGAGCGGCAGGAGCAACTACTTCCTACTTTAACACAGTGTTCCATTTAACCCTTACAACTTGGCTAAGTTCTATTATAAACTTCATTTTACAAACTCAGAAACTGATCTAAAAGATCTTTCTAAGCCCATTCTGTAAGCCTGGCTTCTTCCAAAAATATCTAACTCAATATGATAGAGGTGAAATGTCAGAAGCCCGCAGGACTAACTTAAGACTTCATACTAACCAACATATAGTACAGTACCTTTACAACTGTATTCACAAGGAGAAGCAACAGCTCATGACTTTCATGTAGAAATAAAGAAACAGCCAAATAACCTATAAAATTTGAGGGGAAAAGTCTCATTATTACCTGCCAAAAATGACTTTTCCCAGGAAAAGTTAAACAAAGCAATAATATATTCCAAAATTTAAGTGTCAAAGATAACAACTACAAGTAACTATAAAAACAGATTGGAAAATATGAAGTTCAAAAACTTCAGGAAGATTTCAGATGTTCTTTATCCTGAAATCTTTCAGAATTCTGTATTTCACAGGATTGTCACCAAAATGGAAAAGAGGCTATATGTACCAACTTAAAGTCTTATAAATGACATTAGAAATATATGCCTTCTATCTTCTGTGCATATCTCTACACAATCAATTAAAACATTACATTTTCTATCTTACAGCCAAAGATAACTATATAAAAATAGTTACTATAGTTACTAGTGAGTTACTGGCTATTTCTTATTATTGAATGAGCTACCTAATACCAACCCGTATGATGTAAATCACATATTAAGCCATACACAATATCTATTTTCTCATTTGGAGATACACTATTGAAGGAATAACAGTTGTTGAGGAAAGAAACACTGTCTACCACATTAAGTGTACTTGATTTAAATAAGTATTTTTATTTCAATAATATTAAAACATAAAAAAGTACATCTTAGGGTTGAGGAAATACATTAATACTATGACAAATGCCATGTATATGGAATCTAGCTACTCCATGTCATTTTCTTGTCACTCTTCAGATTGAGAACATTTGTTAGACAGTTACTGTGGATCAGTATATTACAAGCCTTACCTCATTCAATCCTCATAACTGTATGAAGTAGGTATAATTATCCCAAAAAGAATAAGGACAAAAAAGGGTAAATGACCACAGTCTATAGCTATTACATGGTGAAGCCAGCACTCAAACCCAGCCAGGAGTTAGTTCATATTTTAATCCCTATGCTGTGCTGTCTCTCCATGGTCTATCCTGAGGCCCTATTTCCTGACACCCATCCTCACTGTGTTTCATTCTTCTCAATTCTTTCCGCTCTTTCATTAGGGATTCTAATGCTAACTGTCCCCATCATGTCTGTGTCTACTGGGAATCATGGGAAACTGTAAGAAATTACCTACTGTCACAACCAAGAAGAAAGGGTATGACCCACAGCAACATCTTCACTAAAGGTCAGAGGAGCAGGGCAAGAGAGAAAAAACAACTAAGCAGGGGCAAGAAAGGAGAAAACCCTAGAAAGCATTTAAAGAAAAAAGTTCTTATCTGATTGCTGAAAACTCATGATCAGCTAAGGTATCACCCACACCCAAGTCACCAAAATCAAGGTATAAGAAGATGAGTAATTTCAAAGACCATATCAAGGAAACCTTAATTCTGTTACAGAGAATATCCTAACTATTGTGACAGTCAGGAAACAGGGAAAAAAATATTCAGTGAACTCAAAAAATGAAAAGGTTCCAGAAAGCAAAGAATAATGACTAGATTATGGAGCATGCTTGATATGAAAGAGTGACATATAGGGTAAGAATACAGGCTTTGATTCATAGAAACTTGGGGTTCACATTCTGGCTCCACTATCTACTAGCTATATGACCTTGGACAAGTGACTTAACCTTTCTGAGCTTCAGTTTTCACCTATCTCATAAGATAAAGCACCTAACATAATGCCTAACTTAATGGGTGCTGAAATTTATATATTCAACAACATATAAAAATAATAAGGTGGGGGCACCTGAGTGGTTCTCTCAGTTAAGCATCCAACATTTGATTCTGGCTCAGGTCATGTTCTCATGGTTTGTGAGTCCGAGCTCAGAGTCAGGCTCTGCACTGACAGCGTGGAGCCTGCTTAGGATTCTCTCCCTCTCTCTCTCTCTGCCCCTCCCTCTCTCTTTCCCTCAAAAATAAGTAAACATTTCACAACTACGTGGATGGAACTAGAGGGTATTATGCTAAGTGAAATTAGTCAGAGAAAGACAAATATCGTATGACTTCACTCATATGAGGACTTTAAGATACAAAACAGATGAACAGAAGGGAAGGGAAGCAAAAATAATATAAAAACGGGGCGGGGGGGACAAAATATAAGAGACTCTTATGGAGAACAAACAGAGGGTTACTGGTGGGGTTGTGGGAAGGGGGATGGGCTAAACGGGTAAGGGGCATTAAAGAATCTACTCCTGAAACCATTGTTGCACTATATGCTAACTAACTTGGATGTAAATTAAAAAATAAAATAAAATTTAAAAGTAAATAAAATAAATAAATAAATAAACAAACCTTAAAAAATAATAATAGGGGCACCTGGGTGGCTCAATCAGCTAAAGCATCTGACTTCAGCTCAGGTCATGATCTCGTGGTCTGTGGGTTTGAGTCCTGCATCAGGCTCTGTGCTGACAGCTCAGAGTCTGGAGTCTGCTTTGGATTCTATGTCTCCCTCTCTCTCTGCCCCTCCCCCACTCACGCTCTGTCTCTCTCTCTCTCTCCCTCTCTCTCAAAAATAAACATTAAAAAAATTAAAAAATAGTAAGTAAATAAAAAGGAGAAGGCATCTCCATCAGAGAAAGCACCAAAGCTAATCTTAGAAATCTCACGAGAGTTGAAAAGGCAATACTAACACAGTGAAGACATATAGAAGGTTTAAATGATATCTTAAAAAAAACTTATACTCACTAGCACACATAAAAAATGTCTGATACCTGCAGGAATAAGTTCCTCTACTTGGCAATAAAATATTTCCCTAAGATCATGAATCTCAATAAAAATGACTCTGAGGTCTCTATTAAAATAAGCCTCCAGAACTATGAATAACACAGGTACAAGGTTATTCACTGCAACATCATTTACAAGAGAAAAAAAAATAATAACCCACATGTCCACCAATAGGGACCTGACTGAAAAAAATAATGGCCTATCCATCCATCCAATGAAAATTATGCAACTGTATAAGAGTATGAAGATGTCAAAACAAGGTGTATAATAATCTATATAGCATGTTATCATTTGTGTAAGAGAGAGTTTATGAGTGTGTTCCCATGCATTTGCTTGTTTTGCAAGAAGAAACAATGGAAAGATTAATTACAAACTAATGAAAATGGTTACTTATGGCAGTAAGGAGCAAACTGGGTAAGAGGGACTAGAAATTAAAAGTGAGACTTGTTTGATTATACCTTTTTATAAGGTCTTAACTTTTGAACTTTATATATTTTTAAAAATAAAATTAAATTGAAAATGAAAAAAATGGTATGCCAGTCTAAGAAGCACAATATAGCAACAGTCGTACAAAATTACAGCACCAACCACCTAATATTGACTATTGTTTTCAAAATTTCCCTGCCTTTGGGGATCTTAGAATTAGTTCAAGAGCTAAGACATTAATATATGAAAAGATACCACCCAAAGATGATGGTAAAAGCCACCAGAGTGATAAAAGAAGAGTTAAAACTTGATTTGGAATATGAGAAGGGAGAGACAACAGAGGACATTCCCTTGGAGGGAAGAATACAATAAATCTAGAAGAGTGAAGTGAGTTTCAGTAAGTAGAATAATGGGTACAGCCAGTCTCAGAATCTTTAGCAAACTATCTCCCTTTCCTATCCCATTATCTGATAGCACAGATATTTGTGAAGAATGCTGGTCCTTGACAACATGACACCATCAACTCCTTTGAATACAGAACATGTTATACTCCTATATGACTCTAAAGTGCTTCCTTCTTGAATTTTGATACACAGCTGAACCTACATGAATAAAAGATTTAAAGGATATTTCCTAAGAGCCCTAAAGGTTGATTAAGGAGACAAACATTTTTTTTTTTTTTAATTTTTTTTTCAACGTTTATTTATTTTTCGGACAGAGAGAGACAGAGCATGAACGGGGGAGGGGCAGAGAGAGAGGGAGACACAGAATCGGAAACAGGCTCCAGGCTCTGAGCCATCAGCCCAGAGCCTGATGCGGGGCTCGAACTCACGGACCGCGAGATCGTGACCTGGCTGAAGTCGGACGCTTAACCGGCTGCGCCACCCAGGTGCCCCGGAGACAAACGTTTTTAAAAGATACCTCTAATCCTCACAGCTAACATTTGTGAAACTGAGAACAGGATATTTTAAATTATTCAAGTCAATTTCAGTTTTTATTCTATAAAGAAACATTTCTGATCATTAAACTGATGATGTTAGACTTTAAAATCAGCTTTGTGGAGGTATAATTTACACAGAAGAAAATTCGCCCATTTTAAGTGTACAGTTTAATGAGTTTTGACAAGTATAGATGCTCATCTATCACAAAAACAGGATAGAATCAGTAAGACTGATTTCACTTATAGGCTTTAAGTTTTTGAAGTGTTCCCTTTTAAAGTTTTGGAAATTACAAGGCAATGTTCTAAAAACACACTATATACCTGCCATTACTCATTTTACACAGTAGCTGGAACTTTAAGAACATTTAGTATTAAAATCTTAAACACATACATACCTACTCTTTTTTCTAAAAGGTTTCCTTGTTGTGCCAACTTGATCGCATGTATGTAGCCAAAGGAAGCATCATATCCAAGCATTTCACAATATATAAGTCTCACCATACACTCTTTCATCATTCTCTGAAAAGCAAATATCCAGTAACTGCATAAACAAATAGAATGTTTTGGGTTTTTTTCATTATGTTGCAATCATTTCACAGAGGAATCCTTTAATCCTAGCACTGAAGAAATAACATACACATATATAATAAATTAATAACCTGAAGTCAAACTTTATAAATAAAAGTTGCTTCAAAACTTAGCTTACCAACAGTACTGATTTTAGTAAAATTATTTCAACATTTTGTTAGTGGCAACATCAAACAATAAATCAACTGTATCTATTTCTAATTCTAGGTGTACCTGTGAAAAATTTAGTTATAATGGGAGACACCTGGTCCTCAGACAAAATTTCACCCATAGTAATATGACTTGGCTTCTAGAACAGAGCACATCATTTTAATACACTTTGTCAAATGAAGACATCCATAAAATTCCCATAAGTTGGTAATAATTTGTAAAGAAAATAATTTTCATATTTGAAAACCAAATTGCACCTGAACTTTTTCAGAATTATTTTGCTGTACATAATATGCAACAGTTTGTTTTATAGGCATTGTTTTCTTCTTTTTTTAATGTTTGTTTACTTTTTGAGAGAGGGGGAGAGAGAGAGAGAGAGAGAGAGCAAGCGGGGTAAGCACAGACAGAGAGGGAGACACAGAATCTGAAGCAGGCTCCAGACTCCCAGCTGTCAGCAGAGTCCGATGTGGGGCTCAAACCCATGGACCATGAGATCATGACCTGAGCTGAAGTCAGCTGCTCAACCAACTGAGTCACCCAGGCGCCCGTAAAGGCATTCTTTCTAAACAATTCTCAACTAGGAACTGAAGGGTATGATATCATTAATGGTATAGCATTTCTAATTATTTAATTTTTTAACTGGGTCTTTCAATATTTACAACACAAGCTAAAAAGCTGTTTTATAATATAGTAATTTTTGCATTCTCAATATTTATAGCAAATTTTAATCATAAATAAAAAGTAGAAATAAAATGTGTTTCAAAATAAACTCACAGACTATTTTAATACCTAAAAATCTTATTAGGTAAATACCCATTTATCTTATTAGGGTTGGTATATTACAAGGTTATTAAATCACAAAATACTTAGAAAACAGTAACATATTTTAAGGTAAGGACATTAATATTCAATATTTCATTCATATTTTATATATGAATATTGTATTTATATATTTAAATATGAAGAGCTTTATTTTATTTTATTTTATTTTATTTTATTTTATTTTATTTTATTTTATTTTTAATGAAGAGTTTTAAAAGAAACCATGGGAAAATCCTTGGAGAATAAGATTTAATTCAGGTCACTTGTGTTTAAGTAATAAAAGTCAAATTTATTAGTGTATTAAGACTACTAAACACTGAAAAAATAAGCTTAAAAGATACTGTAAGTTCCTTTCAAAGGCTTCCACATCAATTAGGAGCGGAAGTGTTCATCTAATCCATTAAGTATCATCCCTGGTTTTGTAACATTTTATTTCAGTCTTTCAAAGGTCATCATGAGCTCTATTTAATTAAAATTGTATTGCATACCTTATTATTCTCTTAGTTTTGGAGAAGAAAATCCATTCCTCAATACAGATTTTTTTTTTTTTTTTCACAATTTCTCTACACAGAGCATCTCAGGGACAGACTACAAAACATGCCCAGAGCTGGACGGCCATAATTACTATAAAATCCTCCTTCAAAAGTTTGGCTCCCTAACTTCTACCTATTTATCTTATTTATGTGCATACCAGGTGTGCCAATTACAGAAAATGGAAATCAAACAAAGTAAAAGGAGAGAAACCGTTCCTGCTTAACATTTCTATCAAGTATCACGAATAAAAATCACAATGACTTCTTACATATACACACATAAAGATCTATACACCCACATATATACATTTACACACATAAATACATCAGATTAATGTGCTTTGAGTTTCATTTGTCCACATATTACCATGACCATAAAAGGAAATACATATATTCTCTTAGACTTTAAAGTGTTATTCATGTACGTGATCATATGTTCATGCAAAATATCACCCCAATATTTTTATTAGAAGAGAAGGATACTCCCACAGTGACTTACACACAGAAAGCACTCACTAAATATTTGCTGAATAATGTTACCTGGAAAAAATCTCATTATATGAAACCGCATGGAAGTTAAAAGAAAACAAAACAAAACAAAACCTATTAGGTCTTAATCTAACTATGTAGGGACAGAGACCTGAATATAGGGGCTACTCATTACTAGCTGCTGAATGAATGCTGTTTGAAAAATCAAAGCATATGGAACTGAAGTTTTAAAAAAGACTGGAATCTGATTTAGCTGTCATGCAATATACTGTTTCATAGCAAGAAAGCCATTTTTCTACTTTGTTCACCTATATTCCAAGATGTATAATAGTAAAATGAGAGATCTATAATATACCAACTAAGAACTGAAAATATTACTTTAAATGATATATGGTAACCTTTTCTCAGTGTACAACATTAACACATTAAGATCAGCACTGGGGTCCATGAGTATTGCCACATTTATGTAATTACCATCATGTTGGCATTGAACTGGCATCCGTCAAGCAAGTCTTACTCAGGTGCAGACAGTCAATAATAAAAAGTTCAAGCTAATGTCTGACTTGCTACCATCCCATAACCGATTGTGACTATGATAAATTACATTTTAGCAACTTACCAATGAGATGCCACAGTAGGGTCCACAGTGGACCAGGTTTCAAATATAAAATGTGCTGGTACCGACTATGCAAACTTACCAGTGTTGTAGTAGGAGCAGAAACAGTTGCTTTCAGATTACTCAGTTCCTGCTGGATTAGTTTCTCTTCCTCCTGAAAAAGTGGAAGTATTTAAACGCATGAATAACTGGCTTTTTAAGCTGTAACAATATTTTTTAAAGGAAAAATATAATTTATAATACTTGCAATAAAAAATAAACATTATTTTAAAGTACAATTACATGTGCTTAAAATTTGCCTACAGGCATTTCTCCAAACCTTGGAATCATTCCTAGAAAGAATAATCCACCATCTCTCTTTCCTTCACTTAATTACTGTCTCCTTAAGGACAGTTTAGCAAAAAAAGTTTGGTTTGGTTTGGTTTTAATTAAAGTTAGAGAGAAAGAATAAAAGAAAATTTTCATGTACTGGCCCAAGATAAGGTTCTCACGCCTTCCCTTTAAAAGTAAAAAGTCTTGGGGTGCCTGGGTGGCTCAGTCAGTGGAGCATGCGACTCTTGATCTTGGAGTTCTGAGTTCGAGCCCCACGCTGAGTGTAGAGATAACTTAAAACTTAAAAATCTTGGGGCACCTGGGTGACTCAGTCAGTTGAGTGCCCAACTCTTGATTTCATCTCAGGTCATGGTCTCAGGGGTCATGGGATCGAGCCCCATGTCAGGCTCCATGCTGAGCTTGGAGCCTGCTTAAGATTGTCTCTCTCTCCCTCTACCCCCTTCCCCTGCTCACTCACTCTCTGTCTAAAAAAAGAAAAAAATATATGCTTAAAATAAATAAATAAATAAGTAATCTTAGTAAATAAATAAAAGTCAGTCTTCATAGAATCGAGAAATAGGGTAAGAAGGCAGAAACAGAAATTGGTCTTTTTCCCCTAAAATATCCTTCCCTATTCTTTTCTCCTTATTCCTCACATCCTTTCCCTCACTTCCCATCTCTCTCTCACACACAATAAATGCACCAATGTGATCATTTCTACTGTCTGCACTGTATTTCATCTCCTTAGCACACTTGAGTATCAGCCCCATTTTTGGCTAATATACCACTATCTTTAAATCACACAATGAATTAGTAGCTATCCATTAGAAGGTTAATCAAGAACTACTAGTGAAGTACTGCCACATTAAGAGATTAACTTAAGTTTGAGATTAACTCAGTTTGCCCTTAGTGCTTATGAACAGTTTCAAACTGCAATTTAAGACCTAAAATAGGGGTGCTTGGGTGGCTCAGCTGGTTAAGCGTCCAACTCTTGATTTTGCCTCAGGTCATGATCTCAGTTAGTTCATGAAATCGAGCCCCACGTCAGGCTCCGTGCAAAGCACAGAGCCTGCTTGGGATTCTCTTTCTCCCTCTCTCTCTCTCCCCTCTCCCACCTGTGTGCTCTCTCTCTTTCAAAATAAATAAATAAACTTTAGAAAATAAAATATTTTTTAAAAGACCAAAAATATTTTTTTAGATTTCACTTAGAATCTCACAGAAATTAGTAAAAGACAAAATGTTAAAACAATAATGAGTCCATAAATAATGATTTCTGAATGTGAAGCAGAAATACAGCATCCAGTAGAGTATCATCTAGTTCGGTTTAACAGAATGTTTTAAATCCTCAGAGCGCTTTGAAGAAAATCTTTCTGTCTTCGTCATTTCCTCTCCCCCAGCACTTATACGTCATTGTATATTGCTTATACTTGTCTTTTTTTTAATTTTTTAAATTTATTTTGAGAGAGATAGACCACGTACGCGCAAGCACACAAGCGTGCGCAAGGGTGAGGGAGGGGCAGAGAGAGAGGGAGAGAGAGAATCCCAAGCAGGCTCCAGGCTGTCTGATGCTTAACCAACTGAGCCACCCAGGCACCCCTTATTTCTATTTATCTTAAGCCCCAAATGAATGATCAATTCCTTGGGGAAAAGAAAATCTGTTTTACTCTTTTTCCTCAATGTCTAATACATAACCTCTCCCACAAATATCTTTTGAACAAATTACAGCATAATACACAATCTTTTTTAAATATATAAATTCCTTGAAACTTGCAATCCGTATCTAACACAATCCGTTCGACTACCAAAAGTCTGTGGAAACTTAATACCTTCTATTATAACTGCTCATTTTCAAAGCCCAACTGAGGCTGAGACAATAAATTTGACACTGAGAGAGAATTATGCTTTTTCTCTGCCCACCCCGTAGGTCTAATCTAAGAACCTCAAGCTCCCCAAAAATATTCAACGACCGGTTCAGATGGCAGGGGCTGTTCCCGAGTGTGACGTCCAGCAGTTGAAATAACTGGAGGAAAGAACCTGTAAAGAAACTTTGTAGAAGGTAAATAATGTTGACACTTCCATCGTACTTGGTATTTTCACTCGCTTGATGTCTCATTTAATTCTCGAAACAACCTATGAAATACGTATTGGTACTTTTCCACTTCAACGTTCGGGAAACACATGGAGTCTCAAAGATTAAAGAGATCTGCTCCAGGTTAATAATGACTCAGTGTGAGGATCCACTGTGGAAACTCGGCCTCCCCGCTGTCAGTCCCGGAAGGAAAATCACGCTTCTAGACAGACGCAGGGACGGACTGATACAAGCAGTCCATAAGCCCCGCCGGAGGGCCAGCCCTGAGGGCTCCCGCCCGACTAGGGCCTCCCAGTGCCGGGGCCTCCCCCGGCTCCCCTGACCTCCAGGCCCGGCAAGTACGTACGTGCTTGGAGGTTAGCGCGGTGATACCGCGAACGAGGTTGCCCAGCCGCGAGGAGAAGGACGCCTTGACTCCCGCTGGCCCGCCAACCGACTGGTTCTGCAAGAAGAGTCCCGGCAGCGCCGTCAGCGTCTTCTCCACTATGTCGCTCATCGCCGCCGCCGCCGCCACCAGCCGCGATCTGGTTGCCGCCCGGCTTCATGCCCGGCCCCTGCCCAGCCTCCGGCCCGGCCTCCGTAGACACTTCCTGTTTGTTTGAAAAAGAAATCTTTATTCGCGTCCAGAATGGACAAGTACAGTGTCGTTCCCGACTGAGGCCGCCGGAGGGCGCGACAGTCCGCTGGGAGAAGCGGCTCTCCCAACTTGCGCGAGGAGGGTGAAGTCCTGGGGAGGAATTGAAGGACCGGATGGTCCGGTTTCGATGGCAACCCCGGGGTCTCACCCTTGGGTCCTTTTGAGGTAGCCGCTGGGGCTGGTCCACCTCACGCTTCATCCTGCAAGGTCTCCCTTTTCCCTTTAGCTGCCTCCCCGCCGCGCGAGACCGCGTCGGGAGGTGCACATTCCTTTCCCCCATTCGGCCTGCGCTCCCCCTCTGCGGGACCGCGGGCAGTAGGCCCACCTCCCTGCACCGAAGCCGGATCGCCGGGACGGCGCGGGCCCCGGCCCTGACAGTGCTGGTGGTGTCGAATGACAAGCCACTGTCCTGCGCATTCCTTCCGCCGGGGTGGGCGCCCGCGGCGCCGGGGTCTCGCGGTCACTGCCGCTTCCCTTTCACCCCTCTTCACCGCGGATGTGGGAAGACAGCCGGGGAGGGCTGGTGGTCGCGCGGCCACCCCCGCCTCCGACCGAGTCCGACTCCGCAGTCCCAGCTGGAAGGTCTCTCTCCTGGAGCGGCCTCCCCTGGCCGGACAGACAAGGATGAGTGTTCCTGCCCTACCCTGTCACAACCTTCCGTTCATTTTCATTTGACAACTCATCACGGTTCTTACTACATAAATAACTCCGCGTGGAGCGGGTATTTTAGCTATTGACGTTACCCCGGTTTCTACCTAGAGCACAATCTAGTACGGTGGTTCTCAAAATGTGCTCTGGTGTCTTCTGAGGGTCTCTGACCCCCTTCCAAGAGATCCACGAAGTCAAACTGTATGCCTAATATTATTTAAAAGTTGTTTGCTGTTTTAGCTCTCATCCTCTAGGGAGTATACAGAGAAGTTTTCAAGAGGATAGTTGACTTAAAAGCTCTGTTGACTGGTGAAATGTGTGCTTGAGTACTCCTCTGTTTTCTAGAATCTTCTAAGGTGTA
Organism: Lynx canadensis; assembly: GCF_007474595.2. Classification (NCBI taxonomy): domain Eukaryota; kingdom Metazoa; phylum Chordata; class Mammalia; order Carnivora; family Felidae; genus Lynx; species Lynx canadensis. The sequence goes on from NC_044308.2 coordinate 52,964,517, forward strand.
GGGTATAAATATGTGCGTTTTCAGAGATTAACTCAGTTTGTCCTTAGTGCATCTAGTGTGTTGTTACAAGCTATCGTCCTTTATACTTAATTTCTGTAACCTCATCAATCGTCCTATAAATGGCTTTTTGAAACCCTAAATTGTCCTTGTACCTATGTGGAAACACAAGAAAAAAAGTTTATTTTGTCAGGGAGCCTGGGTGGCTCAGTTGGTTGAGCACCAGACTCTTGATTTTTGGCTCAGGTCATGATCCCAGGGTAGTGGGTTGAAACCCCATGTCAGGCTCTGCTCTGAGTGGGGCGCCTAATTAAGATTCTCTCCCTCTGCCCCTCTTCCCTGCTCTCTAACTCAAAAAAAAAAAAAAAAAAAAAAAAAAAAGTTCATTTTGGAGACTTTTTTTGCAATAGTTTTAATTTATTGAAAAATAAATGTTTAAATTTTATTTAAAACTTATTCTTTGAGAATTTAATATTCTAAATTAAAATTTTGTTTATACCCTTTTTTTACTTTAGGTTCTCTCATTGGCTTACAAAAGGGAGATTAGAAGACTTGCTTTTTCAACCTTCCCACATCTAAAGATGCTGAAAAAGATGATACTGACATCAATATAAAAGCATTCTCTGACTCAGGTAAAGGGAAGAATCTGGGTGAAACTGTAAATAAGAAAAGAAAAGGCAAAATTGAATATTTCAAGCTTGGTAGGCTCTTTAAAAGACCAGGAGTTTTTGTTACCACTTTTCAAACCAGAAATGAAAAACCCCTGACGCATCTTACAGGTTAAATTATTGTATTGCATTGGCTGAAAAGGTGCATGTAGTAACTGAGAAACTAAGAAAGCCTGTACATTACTGAGGAAGTGCCTGCTAGGTGAAAAATAAGTCAAAGAAAGCATGGCCAAGCTACTTTCCAAAAATGCAGTAGCTCACCAAATTAGAACTTGAGCTGCAAACATCAAGACTGAGGTAACATCTCATCTGCAGAACTGTAGTGCCTTTCAGATGAGCAAAAATTATAGAATTATAGATGTAGCTAGACTTGTTGCTTTGCGTGTATATATCCAGTGTCAGCACCAACTAACACTTGAAGATCTTTTATATGAATGCTTAGCAGCAAACAGAAGTGGTGCTAAAATAGAGCATTGACTCATTTTTAAAATCTCATAGTTTATCCTGGAACAACTGTGCTGATATTTGCACTAATAGTATAAAAATAGTACTGGGCAAAACTGCTGGCGCCTTGGTGCAAATCAAGGCAGAGGCTCCAAACTGTCCTCTTCACCACCACATGCTCACAATGGGGGACGAGGGGCAGCCAGTTTACCTCAGACTATCTTTAATGAAGCAGAAAGAGTTCTTAATTTTATTAAAGCTCGACCTTTTAGTACATTTCTTTTAAATATTGTATGTGACATTTGGGTGAGCTCATGCCCCACTTCTCGTGAGCTCCAGCCCCGCTTTGGGTAAAAACAGGAGCCTCGGGGGAGTCCCAATTCTCTCTCTCCTTCCCTCTCTGCCCCTCACTCACTTGCATCCTCTCTCTCTCTCTCTAAAATATATATGTGTGTGTGTGTGTGTGTGTATTGTGTGTGACAAAATTAGAAGTGCACATAAAACAGTTCTGATGCACAGCCACAGTTTCTCAAGGAAAAGCACTTGCGCACTTATTTGACTTGAAAGCTGAATCAGCCACTTTTCCTCACGTACTGACAAACAATGGTTTTCTTGCAAATGAACAGCAAGTCTGTAAGTTCAAAGAAAATAATGGAATTTGTTGCCACTGATAAAATTCAAGCTTTCACCTGAAAATTAGAATTTTGAAAACTGTGTTTCTGTACCAGGAGTTTGTTAATTTCCCAATATGCAAGAACTGCTCTGATAAGATTGGTGGTGATATTAATGAATGTAATTTTTTGATCATGTATAATTAAATGTGTTAAGATTTGGAAGATCTGTGTAACTTAACCAATATCTTCCAAATGATCAATGCGTGATGTTATAAAATTATGAATCTATTTAAAGTGCATATATCCCAATGATTTTAATGTAGCCCAGTGAGAAAAGTTCACTGATAATGTTTTCAAATTCCACAATTGTAACAAACCTTTAAGAAACTACTTCTTGTTGAGTTTTGGTGTTGTGCTAAAGAATAATATCCACAATTATTTGAAAAGGCTATTTAAAAACTCTCTTTTGGGGCACTTGGGTGGCTCAGTCGGGTGAGCATCTGGCTCTTGATTTTGGCTCAGGTCCAAATGACAGAGTTGTAGGATCAAGCCCTGTGTTGGGCTCCACACTGAGCGTGGAGCCTACTTGAGAGTCTCTCTCTCTCTCTCTCTCTCTCTCTCTCTCTCTCTCCCTCTCTCCCTCTCTCCCTCTCTCTCTCTCTCTCTCTCCCCCTCTCTCTCCCCCCCCTTTTGTTTCTCTCCCCCTCTCATGTACTCTGTCTAAAATAAAATTAAAATTAAAAAACAAATTTAATACTCTTTTTTCCCCAGCCACATATTTGTGTGAGACCAGATTTTCTTCATAAACATCAAACAAAATAACAACCTGTTGCAGGCTGACAGTCGCTCCCAAGAATACATCCACATCCTAATCCTCAGAACTGGTAAATGTTATATAGTGAAACGTGTGCAGGCATGATTAGGTTAAAGATCTTGAGATAAAGAGATTACCCTGGATTATCCCAGTGAGGCCTAAATGCCTTCACAAATGTCTTATCAGAGAGAAGCACAGGAAGATTATAATTCCAGCACGTACAAAAGAGCAGTTGAAGCAAAGATAGGGGAAGAGATTGGAAAGAAGCAGCCTTAAATTAAGGAATGCTAGCAACCACCAGCATCTGCCAGAGGCAAGGAGAGAATTTTCCTCTAGAGCCTCCAGAGGGAGCACTTCCCTGCCCACACCTTGATTTGGGTCCAGTGAAACTGATGTTGAACTTCTGGCTCCAGAACTGTAAAAGAATTACATTTCTGTTGTTTTGAGCAGCTGGATTTGTGGTAATTTATTAGAACAGCCCCAGGAAATGAATACAAACCCTGAAACAGCAGATTAAATAAAGAACCCGGCATGAGAATCCAGCTGTTTTATGTTAAGCCTGACAGTAAAGAGATTTGCAAAATTGTGAAACAGTGCCACTCCTGTCACTAATTTTTGTTGTTGTTGTTGTTTTGAATATATAGATGTTTGTCATTCTTAAAAAATGTTTTTAACATATAATGGGTCCATTTTTTGCTAAAACTAATAGCTTAAAATTTTGTTTTACCTTTTAATTTAGTAAATATCTATAGATATAACCCATATAAACAAAAGATTTTGGAGGTCCTTGACAACTTTCAAGCATGTTAAGAGGTCCTAAGATAAAAAATTTTGAAAACTCCCTAGTACACGGTAGGTACTCAATTATTCTGAAGTAATTATTATATTTATTATTCAGTCACATCAATTGATATAGGAGTGTAGGCCAATGAACAGCAAAAGAGTTTAGGGGTAGGATGAATGGTTGTAAGAGAAGAAGACAGAAGAATCCTTAGAAAAGAGAAAAATTTGATAAAAAGGCAAAATTATCTCCTACTGACCGGATTCTGAAGGAAAAGTTGCTGGAGCAACTTCCAGAGCTTTCTACCCAGTGTGTGACCCAGGCACAAAGATCATTGAATCGCCACCAATTCCTACCATTCCTTCTCTAGGTTCCACCTTGAAAAGCTAAAAATTTACAACAGAGGTGAGAAACAAACATCAAAAGCCTGGAAGTGAAATTCCTGTTAGGAAAAGCTGTAGAAGTATATAGCAGGACTTAAGATTTAGAATTATATGATGTGGGAATTGGAAGAAACTTTGGATGTCATCCACACATCCAATCACCTAATATTACAGAAAAGGATACTGATACTTAGGCTGTGGAAGCCACTTGGCCAAAGTCACACAACCCTAGAGGTAGAACTGAAATTGCAGCCCTAAATACGGACTTTGAGCTTGGAGCATGTTGCCCATACTTTCATGGCATTCACAGTGAAGAGGTCGCCTGTGGCTTCCTACTCTGAGACCCTGGCTCCAAGTCCTGCCATGAAATGAAAGGGGTATGGATGTTCTCTTTTAAACATGTAATTTTAGACTGTCCATTTTTTCTGTAAATATGGGCTCTTTCTCCTTTTCCTATCTCTACCTCTGTCCCAGGTAATTTCACTCAGAATGACAGGGACCGAACCTGTTAAATTAAACCCTCTAGAACTGGATTTCCTCTGTCTCTCCTTTTAGTCAGGGAGGAAGGTGGCTGTCATTGAGCTGAAAATAGGGCCGAGAGGTGACTCAGTACATTTTAAGGAGGTACAGTGGTCCTAAGACTGCAGTGGGGCAAACTAGCTTATGCCTCACAAGAATATCAGCAGCCCCACCACAAACTTTCCAAGCAGGACTATCTCACCTGGAAATATATGGAGATGTGTGAAAGAGTAATAAATGTGGTGGTTTTTTGTTTTTTGAAGGGGTAATAAAAATTTTTCTTCTGTATTTCTTCAGCTTCCTTTTTAAAAACTTTTATTTTGAGAAAAAAAAATTCAAAAAAAAAAAACAAAAACGGGGGCGCCTGGGTAGCTCAGTCGGTTAAGCGTCCAACTTCGACTCAGGTCACGATCTCACGGTCCGTGAGTTTGAGCCCCACGTCGGGCTCTGGGCTGATGGCTCGGAGCCTGGAGCCTGCTTCCGATTCTGTGTCTCCCTCTCTCTCTCCCCCCCCCCCCCCCCCCCGCCGCGTTCATGCTCTGTCTCTCTCTGTCTCAAAAAAAATAAACGTTAAAAAAATTTTAAAAAAAACTTCTATTTTGAATAGACATTAAATTCCCTCCATTCAAAACTCAAAATGTACAAAACGTTATGCTGAGCAAAATCTTTTGCCCCTCCCATCCTCCAGCTGCCCCCTTCCCTAGAAACCACTGTTACCATCTATTTCTTCAGAAATATTTGATATATAAATATTAGCTTTCACTTTAAAAGCCTTAGATTCCACCCCATACCCACAGAGAATTCAACTCACTTCTTCTCAAGATGTATCTCTAGGGAATCATTCTTTCGGGTAACATTTTCCCAAAAATTTCTGCCTTCATTTGATGGCACTATTCAAGACAAACAACAGTTATTCATGCTCACTTACTGCAAGGTTGTCATGCTGTCCTGGGAATGAGCCTGGGAACCACGTGAAAGGGGAGTTACAAGGACACACAAATATCCTTGCCTCCAAGGATCTCACCTGTACAAGACTCTCCCCTAGGTTCCCAGGCATGTATCCTATTCCCAACCCCAACTTCTAAACTCCATTTAGCTTTCTTCATCCCTTTGCTCTTGAGTTTAACATTTGGCATTGTTTTTCCTGAAAAGCCCTTGTCAGCTCTCCCAATAATTCTGATTTCCCACTCTAGCTAAATTGCCTCCATTTACCCCTAATAACATGGTTAATTCACCCCCATTTGCTCCATTTCCCCTGCCACCATTTCTGTCCTGGATTATTATAAAACTCTTCTAATTAATCACCCACTATCACCGATTTCTTCTCCTTTCAGCCAACCTTTTAGAGCTTTCTATCTCAGAAATCTGATCATGTTTTTCTCAGTTCAGACTAGTCTGATGGATAAAATGCAAACTCCTTACCAGGGGGATGTAGGCCTTGATAGCTTTCTCATTGCCCACCTCTCTAGCCTTTTCTCCTACTAGGCTTAGGTTAGCGTTTTTTGTTTTAGCGATATCAAGCAGCCAACAGTTCCCTGAATATGCCACACTTTTAACCCCTTTGTTTTTGCACATGCTGACTGCCTGGAATAACTTTCTGCTCTTAACTAGAAAATTTCTATTTTTCCTTTAAAACAGAACTCATGCAGTCACCTTCTCCATGAAGCCTTCCCTGCTCCATGTTTATACAACCTCTACTAAAATTGAATTGAAATGATCTATTTATATGTCTCTCTCCTCTGTTAGAACCAAACCCTCAGGAATAGGAGCATGTTTTTCTTATTCTTGATTCTAGCACAGAATCTATATTTGTTGTCATGGAAAGATTGATATGAGTGAAGAAAACAGGTTATAAAACATGTGTATGTGGCTTGAGTCTGTCTTTGTCAAAATACATATCAATCTCATATTTATCACAATTTGTAAATATGAAATTATTTACCAGATTTACTTAATGTCTTTTCTCTCACTAGACTGAATGCTTCTTGAGACCAAGGATCAAGTGTTCACCGCCATTTGCCCAGCACCTGCCACAATGCCTGACACTTAGTAAGCACTCATTTTACATTTCATAAATGAAGAGTGTGTGGGAGGGAAGGGTAAGCATAGAAAAATATCTGGACACATAAATACCTAAATGTTAAAGGTGATTGCCTAGGATGGTCAAATTATGATTACTCTGTATGCTTTTCTTTATACTTTGTGCTATTTACTGAATTTTTAAAAATGATAACATTAATTTTATAATCATAAGGAAAATTAAAACCATTTTAGGAAGGAAGCAAGGAACTAGGAACTCAGAGGTCCATTCAGGTCCCAACTGAACCTTCTCTGTCAGGGTAAATTAAGCGGGTTTGGGGCTGCCTGAGTAGCTCAGTTGGTTAGGCATCCAACTGTTGGTTTCGGCTCAGGTCATGATCTCACTGTTCGTGGGCTTGAGTTCCACATAGGGCTCTATGCTAGCAGTGCAGAGCCTGCTTGGAATTATCTCTCTCCCCCTTTCTCTCTGCCCTTCCCCTGCTTGCTGTCTGTCTCTTTCAACATAAAAAAATAAACATAAAAATTTTTTTAAAAATTAAATAAAATAAGTGAGTTTGCCTCAGAGATAGAACTAATGGGAGCTTAAAGTGTCAGGGATTAAAGCAGGACCAGAGAAAGATTTATTAAGAAAAAAGGGTGCTGGGAGAACATCTGGTTATTTGTTCCCCACTACTGACAATGATCTGTGGGAATATAAAGAAGTACCCATTGATGACCATCTCTTAAAGTCTAAACAGTTCATTTGTCCCAGAATTTACCATTGTTTCTTAACTTATTAATAGATACTCATCGTAAAAGATATTCTGTGGCTAAATTAATTGGAAAATGCTGCATACTTGTACTCTACTCCACAGCCCTGCTCTTAGAGATGTGCAAGGTATCTTGGCATATTCATGACCCTGTGAAGTCCTATAATAAAGAATCCTATTTAATTTTATTTAACTCAACATTTCCCAAACATTTGTAAAATATGAAACAGATTTGTTAGCGAACAACAATCTAGCATCTTATAGATAACTGCTTGATAAACACAATTTTATGTAACATAAAAATGGATTTCAGGGCAGGACTTCTCACATGATGAAGAAAGGAGATAAGCAAATCCTCTCTATGGAAAACAAGTATACAGCAAAATTATCAAAAATATCCATTCCAGTGTTTTAGAAATCACTCAGAAGCACACAACAAATTGAAAAGTATCAATTCATTAAAAAGTACCATACATCAAATAAGAATGGAGGGTTCTAGGTTGTTTTTCCCTGAGGCTACTCCTCCAGGCCCCTCTGCCCAGTAAGTTTGATTGGTACTGTGATCTATCCGGGTGGAGCAAGTCATGAAAACTTACACCTTCCTTGCTGGAGGGAACTCATTTAATTTGGAGACAAATGTGAAAAATCCAGTGGCATCTGTCAGCCTGAGGCTACAGTTCTGACTAGGGTAAGCAATGGATCAAAGACTAGCCAATAATTTAAAAAAGAGACCAGGAAATCAACAGTCCTAGATAGTGGCTCTCCATCCATCACTGGCCAACCCAAGGCTGCGTGTACGCACAAAGTAGACACAAGTCCTGTTGGAAAGTAAAAGGCAGATGTGAAATCTGCCTAAAATGTGAAAGTTCCCTCCAAACCACACACATATCGAATAGCAAGGAGTGGGAGTCTTACTGACTCTGGTTTGAGCACAACCTCTGATCAATCCTTGCCTGACCACCAAGCTGTGCAGATCCAGGATGACCCCTAAAAATCCAGAGATATCATGAGCACACAAGGTGAGGGAGACATCCATAGGTTTAGTCCAGACAAGGCACTAAACAAACAAAGAAAAAAACAGCAACAACTATCACTAGGGGTAGAAATCAGAAACCAGATTTGCTACAGATTTTTATCTAATATGTCCAGCTTTCTTAGAGGCCTCAAATCCCGACTTCAAGTTATATTACAAAGCCGTAGTGATCAAAACAGTAGGGTACCGACACAAAAATAGGCACATAGATCAATGGAACCGAATAGAAAACCCAGAAATGAACCTACAACTACATGGTCAGTTAATCTTCAACAAAGTGGAAAAGAACATCCAATGGGAAAAAGACAGTCTCTTCAACAAATGGTGTTGGGAAAAACTGGACAGCAACATGCAAAACAATGAAACTGGATCACTTTCTTACATCATACACAAAAATAAGCTCAAAATGGATTAAATACCTAAATATGAGACCTGAAACCATTAAAATCATAGAGGAGAACACAGGCAGCAACATTTTTGACATCAATAGTAGCAACTTCTTACTAGCAACTTCTTACTTCATCAAAATAAAAACCTTCTGCACAGCAAAGAAAACAAAACATCAATAAAACTGAAAGGCAACCTATGGAACGGGAGAAGATATTTGCAAACGACATATCTGATAAAGGGTTAGTGTCCGAAATCTATAAAGAACTTCTAAAATTCAATACCCAAAAAATGAATAATCCAATTTAAAAATGGACAGGAGACCTGAATAAACATTTTTCCAAATAAGACATACAGATGGCCAATAGACACATGAAAAGATGCTCAACATCACTCATCAACAGGGAAATACAAACCAAAACTACAATGAGATATCACCTAACATCTGTCAGAATGGCCAAAATCAGGGTGCCTGAGTGCCTCATTGGTTAAATGTCCGACTTCAGCTCAGGTCAAGATCTCACAGTTCATGGGTTTGAGCCTCGTGTCTGGCTCTGGACTGACAGATCAGAACCTGGGGCCTGCTTCAGATTCTGTGTCTCCTTCTCTCTCTGACTCTCCCTCACTTGTGCTCTCTCTTTCTCTCTCTCAAAAATAAATAGATAAACTTAAAAAAAATGCCTAAAATCAGCAACACAAGAAACAACAGGTGTTGGCAAGGATGTAAAGAAAGGGGAACCCTCCTGCACTGCTGGTGGGAATGCAAACTGGTACAGTCACTCTGGAAAACAGTATGGAGGTTCCTCCAAAAGTTACAAATAGAATCACCCTATGATCCAGCAATTGCACTACTAGGTATTTACCCAAAGAATACAAAAATACTAATACAAAGGGATACATGCACCCCAATGTTTATAGCAGCATATCTACAATAGCCAAAATATGGAAACAGCCCAAGTGTCCATCAACTGATGAATAGATAAAGAAGATGTGGTACTTATATACAGTGGAATATTACTGAGCCATAAAAAGAATGAAATCTTGCCATTTGCAATGACCTGAATGGAGCTAAAGAGTATTAGTATTATGCCAAGCAAAATAAGTCAGTCAGAGAGAAACAAATACTATATGATTTCAATCATAGGGGGAATTTAAGAAACAGAACAAACAAGGGGCACCTGGGTGACTGGTTAGGTGTCCAGCTTTGGCTCAGGTCAAGATCTGGCAGTTTGTGAATTCAAGCCCTGTGTCAGGCTCTGTGCTGACAGCTTGGAGCCTGGAGCCTGCTTCAGATCCTCTGTCCCCTTCTCTGTCTGCCCCTCTCCTGCTCATGTTCACTAGCTCTTGCTCTCAAAAGTAAATAAACATTTTAAAATATTTGTTTAATAAGTTAAAAAAAAAGAAATAAAACAAATGAGCAAAGAGAAAAAAGAGAGAGAGGCAAACCAAGAAACAGACTCTTAACTATAGAGAATAAAATGATGGCTACCACAGGGGAGGTGAGTGGGGGGATGGCTGAAATAGGTGATGAGTATTAAGGAGTGCACTTATGATGAGCACCAGGTGTTGTATAGAAGTGTTGAATCACTAAATTGTATACCTGAAACTAATATTATATTGTATGTTAACTAACTGGAATTTAAATTAAAACTTAAAAAAAATTAAATGTCTGGCTTTCAACAACAAAATTATGAAGTTTCAAAGAAGCAGGAAAGATGACTTATATTCAGGGGAAAAAGGAGTTAATAGAAACTGTCTCTGAGTGGGCCTACATGTTGGATTTAGCAAAGATTTCAAAGCAGTTATTATAAATATGTTCAAAGAACCCAAGGAAATCATGTTTAAATAATTAAAAGAATATATGACAACAGTGACTTAACAAATATATAATTCAATAAAAAGACATAATCTGTTTTTAAAAAGAGAACCAAATGTAAATTTTTTAATGTTTATTAATATTAAAGACATTAGAGACAGAGACATTAGAGACATTAGAGACAGAGACAGAATGAGCAGGGAAGGGACAGAGAGAAAGGGAGACACAGAATCCGAAGCAGGCTCCAGGCTCTGAGCTGTCAACACAGAGCCCGACATGGGACTCGAACTCAGGATCTGAACCAAGAGATTATGACCTGAGCCAAAGTCAGACACTTAATGGACTAAGCCACCCTGGCACCTGATTTTCTTTCTTTCTTTTTTTAATGTTTATTTATTTTGAGAGAGAGAGAGCACACAAGCAGGGGAGGGTCAGAGAGAGAAGGAAAGAGAGAATCCCAAGCAGGCTCCTTGCTATCAGCTCAGAGCCCAACCTGGGGCTCGATCCCACAAACTGTGAAATCATGACCTGAGCTGAAACTAAGAGTTGGTGTTTAACTGACTGAGCCACCCAAGTACCCCTATGGTCAATTGATTTTCAGTGAAGTATCCAAGATAGTTCAATGGAGAAAGGACAATCTTTTCAACAAGTGATTCTGGTACAGTTTGATATGCATATGGAAAAAAAGTTAACTTAGACTTTTACATCACACCACCCCCCAAAAATTAACTCAAAAGGACTCTTAGACCTAAATGTAAATGTAATGTAGCCTTGGTGGTATAGTGGTGAGCATAGCTGCCTTCTAAATGTAAATGTAAAACTAAAAGTTCTAGAATAAAATATAGAATAAATTCTTCATGACCTTAGGCTAGACAGAGTTCTTAAATATGATCTCAAAAGTGCAATCCACAAAAAATTGATAAACTGGACTTCATCAAAGTGACAACTTTTGGGCTTCAAAGAAAACTCTTAATAAGTTCAAAAGATAAGACATAGACTGAAAGAAAATATTTATAAGCTATATATCTGGTAAAGGAGTTGTATCCAAAATACACAGAGAACTCTTATAACTTAGTAATCAGAAGACTAACAATCCAATTTTAAAATGAGGAAATGCACATTTCACCAAAGAGAATACATGAACGGGTAACAAGTACTTGAAAAAACACTCAACATTATTAGTGACTAGGAGAATTCAAATTAAAACCACAAGAAGATACCATTACACACCCACTAGGGCCATAATCAAAGTATAGACAATACCAAGTGTTGAAGAAGATGTGGGAAACTCTATATATTGCTGGTGGGAATGTAAAATGGAAAAGCCACATTATAAAACAACTTGGTAGTTTTTTAAAAAGGTAAACAAATTTGCCATATGACCTAGAAACTCTACTAGGTATTTACCCAAGAGAAATGAAACTATATGTTCACACAAAGACTTGTACATAAATGTTCACAGCAGTTTGGTTTTTTGTTTGTTTTTTTAAGGTCTTTTCATTTTTGAGAGACAGAGAGAGACAGAGCATGAGCAGGGGAGGGACAGAGAGAAAGGGAGACACCGAATCCAAAGCAGGCTCCAGGCTTTGAGCTGTCAGCACAGAGCCTGATGCGGAGCTTGAACTCACGAACTGTAGATCATGACCTGACCTGAAGTTGGACCCTTAACCAACTGAGCCACCTACATGCCCCCATAGCAGTTTGTTTATTCATAATAACCAAAAGCTGGAAACAACGCAGATGTCCATCAACTGATGAATGGATAAACAAAACTAGTATGTCCGTGTAATGGACTATTTTTCAGCTATAAAATGGAATGAAGCACTGATACATGCTACAACATGGATGAACCTTGATAACATTATGCCAACTAAAAGAAGCTTGTTATAAAGTGTACATTTATATGCTACGACCAGAAAAGGAAAATCTTCAGACAGAAATCAGATCAGTAGCCGCCCGAAATTGGAGGTGAAATTGAGGATTGGCTGCAAATACTTGTGAGGGAACTTCATGGGGTTTTGGAAGTGTTCTAAACCTAAACTGTAACAGTGATTGCATAGCACTGTAAATTTAATAAAAATCATTGGCTGTACACTTACAATGGGTGAATATGATATGTAAATTATATTTCAATAAAACTGTAAAATTGTTAAGTGAAGTTTAGAAATGCTTGTCTGTTATTGATTGACAGTTTCTACAGGATCTTTCTGGGACTTAGTGACCAGAGATGCATGCAAAAGTAGAAAGAGAAAGAATTTGTTTAGAAAACTTAATACATTGATGAGGGTCTATAGAGGGTTACCAGAGAAAAATTTCAAGAGAGAAGGCTTAGGAGTGACCAGAAGTTGTTCAGGAAACTCTCCAGGCTGAGAGGCAAGGCCTAGAAAAGGAGACATGCTGGGTAGAGTTCTGGGGACTGCAATGGTGGGGATTTAGGCCACTTTAAAGAAAACAGTTCCACACTCATACCCAAGAGGGCACCAGAGGAGCAAGCCCCAGTTGTGACTGCAGATACTCCCAACCCCTGAAGGCAGGGCACTTTCCTGAGTTCATTTCAAAACCGGACCCAGGTTCTTCAGAGAGCAGGACTCTCAATTTCCTTTTATTTTCTTTCTTGGGAGGAAGAGGGAATTTGCCTGAAGGTGGCTTCCTTTTAAGTCTGAAAATGTGGCAGGAAGAGCCAAGAGAGGCCCTGTGACTCTCTCCAGGGGAGAGGCAGCAGTTACAGCCAAAAGAAACTGCCCTAAGAGGAGCTTTTTCAGAATGACACATGCTATTTTCTTCCTCTCCCTCCGTGACTCAGATTCACATTTCACACAGACCTTTGCCTGTGTTTTCTTTCCTCTGCCTTGACTGCTAGCCAGCAGACTGTGTCCACAGTATTTTCCCACTCCTGCTCCTCAGTCTGAATCAGCCTGGTAAAAACTTAGCTGGAAGAGATCTGTTGTTTACAGGTAAACTCCTCTACAAGTACCTTTGCAATGAAAATCTCTAAGAGAGTCCTCCACAGCACAGCTTATATCTAACCTATTTCAAATCGTAGTCAATGAAACAAAATTCTAATCCATACCGTATATTTGGACAGTCCAGTGGAGCTTACTTGTAAAAAGATTTGACCTATGATACTTTCTTTTTCCCCAAAGAACTTGAGAAGTAAGTAGAGGCAAAAACAGAGCCCCTTCTGTAGTTAGAGAGTATTTTCCCACAGACACTTATTTTAAAACTCCAGTTCCCAGGAAATCTTCATAAAGACTTTTCCCAATAGTCTACCCGATCCTGGACAAGAAAGAGAGATAGGCTCTAGATTCGATAAGCAGGGATCTTCTCAAAAGGAAACCATGGGAACTTTCTCAAATTCAAGTGGGCCTTGGTCCAGAGCATTGTCAAAAATGATCAAGGGATCAGAAATGAATCTAGTTAAAGGAAACAAAGTAGCATATCAAAGAAATGAGAGTATATTGAGGCCTGAGGCCATACTAATCTACTAATGAAAGTCAAATCTTTAAAATTACAATACCTAGATCATATGACAGAATTAATTACATCAATTCTTCTTCCATAGTGCTAAGAGCAAGATGCCCTCAAAGGACATTATTACTAGGGGAAGCCATTTTCTCCCTCTCCCAGGTCCATAAAATAGAAACTTCCACTTCTTCAAAATTGCGGAGACCATTTGCCTTTCTGCTTGTCCCCTCCCGGTTCTCCCCAAAGAGGGAGTGACTTACCTGACTGGGGCCCTGGGGAAGGAACTGAGCATGCTCAGTGCACCCACCCCTGCCTCACCAGAAGGTCTAGAGTAGAGTATTGGGAAGTGCGGTTGTACACCCTGACATATGACTCCTCCACTTTGGCCTCACCACCATCAAAGCTAACTCTTTTCTCTCAATATGTCTGATTCATGTGTCTGTTTCTCAAAAGGTTCTGAACTCAGAGGGGGTGAGAACCTCCAAATCAAGACTTTGAGTCGCCCTGCCACTGAAAAATTTGAAAAACAGTGAATAACGCAAAGAAATGACTCTGGCATTTCTAAATTCACCATAGGCCCTGATGAAAGGGGTGAACTCCCCAGTCAAAAACGGAGGCCACCTCTCCCAGAAAAGAGTGTAGCTTGAGGGCCTTGCATATGGGGCAGTGAGGGATGAACACATAACTTCCCAAGAGCCTGTTGTTGGGAGACCAGCATCACTGCCGGATTCGCTCATGTCTAAAGTGTGAAGTGGTGCCAAGAACCCCACATTAGGACCTAGCAAACTTGGGGTGAAATCCCAGCTCTTACCAAATGTGCAGCCTTTATCAATTTTGAGCCTCATTTGTTGCCTTACTTGTAAAGGAGCATAAATATCATCCCCGCCTATCCTGTAGGGTTGCTGTGAGAATCACATTACATCATGCATATGAATGTTACATGTACACTGGAAAGTAAAATAGTAATATAAGATAGTGTGAAAAAAAAATGGTGAGGAGAAGGTACTTGGAAGATATTTTGGGGTGGAAGAGCTGGATATTTTCTGTTTACTCCTCCAGATCCACTCTCCAATCTGATCCACATTCTGGAGGTTGAACTTTCTGAGCATCATTGGGCTCCCTCGCCTGCTGGCTGCTGGTTGAGTTTCATGGAGGGGGAGCTACAGAGAGAGGGCAGGAAGGCATGAGGCTGCCTGGATTAGATTCCCTGGTGTCTTCTCTGCTGGGTCTCTTCAGGTTGGAGGGCACAGCTCAAGCCAAACTGCCTTTTCAGAGGTTTTCCCCCAGACCAGCAGCACCAGGGAATGTGTGAAAAATACAAATACTCTAGTCCTACCCCAAACCTACCAAAGCGGAAACTCCCAGGGAAGGCCCAGCAATCTATGTTTTCACAAGCCCTGCAGGAGATTCCGATGCATACAGAACCATCTCTGTAACTACTGTACTCCCTTTCCTTTGCATGCAGCTGCTAACCTTGAGATACTATCCAAATCCCTTTTGCTTCTCCCCACCCGCCCCCATACCCTGTTTACCTTAGTAAGTAGTCCTTTCGTTATACTCCCGTCAAGTTACTCATTTTGAGCATGCCATTGTTTCCGTTTGGTAAACTAAGAACTGATGCAACATCCTTGTGAGACTTATGACTAAAATCTGAGGTTTTTGTGTGGGCTTGGGCTGTAATGTTGGTTTCTACCAAGGGCTTTAGTCTGGAGAGGGCAAATGCTAAAATAAGTTGCTACTTGCAAAAGGAAGCTGCTGGTATTTCTTTCCTTTGGCTAAGGCCAAAGCTATAGTGAGCTAAATTCCTATTATTTTTCATTTCACACGAAGTTGAATGGGCCAAGATATAATATTCGAGCAGCTATAGAAAATAAGCAAGTTCAAAGGGTCAGTCTAGAGTGTGTAATGCCTAAGACAAAAGGAGACTTTTTCTAGGTGTTTGTTTCCTCAGATCTCTTGTCGCAGGGACTCTCCTTGTTTCCAGGGTGTAAATCGGAGGCAGTAATAGTCAACAGAGATCAGCGGGAAGCCTAGAGTTAAATCTCAGAAGTCCCACTCCAGCAAGTCATTTCCTTCTGGAAGAAGCCCACAGTCAGGGGAAGAAAGAGGCTGTGGGAAAACTCAGCCCAAAGTGCTAACTAACCCAGGTTCTTCTCGTCTTTGTGGACTGAGTATACTGCTTTTGACTATAAATGAAGAAACTGTTTTTCAAAATGGCATCTCTTTTTTATGCCTTATGATTTATTAATTTAACCACCAATAAGAACTGGACCCTGAAAAATGATGAGACAAGCTAATTTTGTCTTCATTTTTTTCTTTAATCCACTTAAAAAAAATTTTTTAAATGTTTTTATGTATTTTCGAGAGTGAGCAGGGAAGGGGCAGAGAAAGAGGAAGACACAGAATCTGAAGCAGGCTCCAGGCTCTAAGCTGTCAGCACAGAGCCCAATGCAGGGCTCGAACTCAAGAACCATGAGATCATGACCTGAGCCAAAGTCATATGCTTAATTTGATACCATGAGATCTATGGTATCTTCAAGCTGTAAACTGTCCCATTTATAACCCACCACTTGAACAACCTTCCCAGGTTTTCCCCTCTTTGAACTTTCCCAGAGCACACTGAGAATTTAAAGGAACAGGGTCCTGTACCTCAGGGCCTATTGCTGATGTAAATATCTATTTAGCTCTGGTGGGTAATGGCTTACTACTAGTAACTCTTCTGCCCAAGGCAGCCCACTAGAGAAAACCACCTCAGGGACAGAAGGCCTTGCAACAATAGTTGTGTGACCTTGAGAAAATTACAAAGAAAGATACAAAGAGCCATAGATTCTTGGGGTTGAAAGAGACCAATACTTCAATACACATTCTAACACATTACCAAGGTATTATCTACCTATTTAATTTTCTACTGAAAATAGTTTCTACCACTTATAGAGTGCCTCTTATGGGCCAAGGCCTATTTGAGGCATGTTGTATACATTGTCACAAGCCCTATAACTAACCCAGCAAGCTACTTAGCACTAGCCCCAGTTTACAGTTGTGGAAATGAGACTCAATAGAGTGACATAGATAGTTCCAAGAAAGTGACAAAGCCACTTTCCCGTTGGCTCAGAAGTCAGTGCTCATTCCATCTGACTGTATGATCTCCTGAGAGATCCCATTCTAACCCTGCAATTGAAGCATCCTTTATAATGAGCTAAATTCTGTCTTCCTCTACCTCCCACCCATCATCCCCAAGTTCTACCCCTCTGGGTATAATGAGCGAAACTGGCTTCTTCTTCCACATGCCACTTTTTCAGATATTTGAAGATTCTAAACTACTCTGACCATCCTGAAAATAGTCAACCTTTCCTCCTATGAAGGAAGTCCCTTTACTATCCTACTGATTCCTCTTCAGTTGGTCTATGTTCCATAAATCAACAACAATAAGCTGAGTTTTAATATATATACAGAAAACTGCACAAATTATAGGTATAAAGTGCAATTGATCTTTACAAAGTAAGCGTTCCTTCCTGGATGGAGAAACAGAAGCATTACCAGATCCCTGGAAGCCCATGCTGTCCCGTCTCTGCCTCCCCCAGAGATGACCACTACCCTGAATTTTAACACATACATGATATAGAAAGCAGACAGTTTGCATCCTTTTGTCTGGCTTCCTTTGCTCAACATTGTATGTGTTCCCTGTCATATCGTGTGGAGCTATAGTTGCTTCATTCTCATTGCTTTCTGTGTTCTTTTCTGTGTGTGATGCAACTTTTTTATTATTTTATTTTTTACACTGTTATATTAGTTTTGGGTGTAGAACATTAGTGATTTGACAACCCCATACATTACTCAAATGCTCACCACGATAAGTATAGTTACTATCTGTCACAATACAAAATTAGTACAATATTATTGACTATCCCTATGCTGTACTTTTCATCCTCATGATATATTTATTTTATAAATGGAAGTTTGTACCTCTTAACCTCCTTCACCTATTTTGTCCATCCCTCCACCCCACTCTGGCAGCCACCAGTTTGGTCTCTGTATTTATGAGTCTGCTTCTATTATTTATTTGTTTGCTTGTTTTAATTCCACATATAAGTGAAATTGTATGGTATTTGTCTTTCTCTGTCTGACTTATTTCATTTAACATAATACCCTGTAGGTGCATCCATATTGTTGCAAATGGCAAGATTTCATTCTTTTTTGAGTAATATTTCATTGTATATGTATACCACAACTCCTTTATCCATTCAGGTATCAGTGGACACTTAGGTTGCTTCCATATCTTGACTATTATAAATAATGCTGCAATAAACATAGGGGCGCACATATCTTTTCAAATTAGTGTTTTCATTTTCTTTGGGTAAATACTCAGCAGTGGAATTACCAACTCATTTGGCATTTCTATTTTTAATTTTTTGAAGAACCTCCCTACTGTTTCCCATAGTGGCTGCACCAATTTACATTCCCACCAATAGAGCACAAGTTTTCTCTTTTCTCCACAAGCTCGCCAACACTTCTATCTTTTTGATACCAGCTATTCTGACTATGGGAGGTGATGCTTTCTGTGTAATTGTTTTAATGTGGTAAAAAATATATATAACATAAAATTTACCATCTTAATCAGTTTTAAGTGTACAGTTCGGCAGTATTAAGGACATTCACAATGTTGTGCAACCATCACCACCATCCATCTCCAGAACTTTCTCATCTTTCTGAATTGGAACTCAGTCCCCATTAAACAATGACTCCCCCTCTCCCCCTCCCTCAGCCCCTGGCAACCACCATTCTACTTACTGTCTCTGTGAATCTGACTAGGTATCTCATATACGTGGAATCATACAGTATTTGACCCTATGTGACTGGCTTATTTCATTTAGCATAATGTCCTCAAGTTTAATCCATATTGTAGCATGTGTCAGAATTTCCTTCCTTTTTAAAACTAAATAATATTCCTTTGTATTGATATACCACATTTTGTTTATTCTGTGTGCTTTTTAAAGCATGTTGTCTTATAGGGTACACGGTGTCTCTGGTGGGTCTAACACAAGCAGGTCCTTTGTACAGCTGTACCACTTCACTCCCACACTCATTTTTACTTGCTTCTGAATCTGGCTCTCCTCTGGACAGAGTGCTCCTTGTGCCTTATCCATCTTTGCTTCCCCAGCACCTAGCTCTTAGTAAAAATTAAGTGAACAGGGCGCCTCAGTGACTCAGTGGATTAAGCGTCTGACTCCTGGTTTCAGCTCAAGTCATGATCTCACGGTTTGTGAGACTGAGCCCAACATCAGGCTCGGTGCTGACGTACGGAACCTGCTTGGGATTCTCTCTCTTCCTCTCTTTCCTTCCTCTGCTCATTTGTGCTCTCTCTCTCTCTCTCTCAAAATAAACAAACATTAAAAAAAAAAGGAAAAAAGAAATTCGGTGAAAAATACGTTAATAAAGAAATGAATGGAAGTAGAACAGCCCCATGAAGTCCCTCCTCTTTACATCTCTAAACCTCAGTTTCTTCCTTCTTAGAATGAAGGTTTTAAAACTATGGACTTCCCAAGTTTTGCCTACCTTAACATCTCTGATTTTATAACAGACTGGCACTTAACAAAACTCTTCTGTGACCTATTCCCAAGGTTTGGCGAACACAAACAATAACTGTAACTTTTAAAACTGCATTTTTGTGTTTTAGTTTATGTAATTTCAGTGTATCCTCTCGGTAATCCTGTTAGGTAAATGTGAGAATTTAAGGCTCTGTGAAAGATGATTCTGGACAAGGAGACAGACTTGCAAAGTGGGTTGTTAAGGCGGTTTCTATTAGAGAGAAGTTTGCCAACCTAATTTCTTTCATTCCACATGTGAACTGACAAGCTTCCTGGAGTGTGTGCATTGTGGTGGAGCGAGGTGGGGGGAGGGCGCTGTAGGGTAGCTACAATTCCCAGCCCAGTCACTAGGTGGCCCCTTAACTGCACCCAGAGGGAACAGATGAAGAAAAACACTCCAGCCCCAGCGCCAGGATGGTCCCAAAGCGTCAGTAAACCGAATTAGGCTTTTTTCTTGGAGCCTTTCCAGATATAAAATGGTTAGGAGGCCCTGAATATTCTGATATATACGACGACTGGCATTAGACTTACAATGCTACTGACTCTGTTCCTGGATAAATTAAAATCTGACCATAATACCTTAACCTCCATCTTGTGACTTGTGGATCTCATTCTCTCCTCTCCTCCTTTTCCCTCATCAATTAGAATTTATGAGAAAGACACAAAGTCAAATTTTGATGGGCCTATGGTTGAAACACACTGACTTAAAATGTCTCCAGCAATAGTAAGTTTGCAGATGGATCAATAGCTCCATTGATTTTTTTTTTTTTGAGATTTTATTTTTAAATGATCTCAACACCCACCATGGGGCTCAAACTCACAACCCCAAGATCAAGAGTTACATGCTCCACCAACTGAGCCCGCCAAGCACCCCTCCAGCTGGAATTTTTAAAGGAGACTGAGCTTGGGGCGCCTGGGTGGCTCAGTCGGTTAAGCGTCCGACTTCGGCTCAGGTCATGATCTCACGGTCTGTGAGTTCGAGCCCCGCGTCGGGCTCTGTGCTGACAGCTCAGAGCCTGGAGCCTGTTTCAGATTCTGTGTCTCCCTCTCTCTGACCCTCCCCCATTCATGCTCTGTCTCTCTCTGTCTCAAAAATAAATAAATGTTAAAAAAAATTTTTTTTTTAAATTAAAAAAAAAATAAAGGAGACTGAGCTTACTGTCTAACTAAAGAGAACACTCTCGCACATATTTCAAGAATATTTGGAAACTTTTGATCAGATCAAAATCGATACAAATAAATAGTCTCTCCTTGATAATTGCTGCTAATAACATGGTGTGCGTGTCTCCAGGTATTTTTTTCCAAAGTACATACTAGCATGTTTCTTCTTTATAAAAAGGAAAGCTAACACTTTCAAATAACCTTTTAAAGTTTATTATAAAGACCATTGATTAAATCATGACACCCGTTAACCTTACTCCACATTCTCTTCTCTTCCATTGAACATCCATAGGTTTTGGTAAAGTTGTGTTCAATTATTTCCTATTTTATGTTTTAAAAATAGTATTAATTTATTCTGGCCTCCTTCTGAATCCTTAAGTGTTTGGGGCATATCTGCTACAAAGGTATTTTTGCCAATCCCTATCAATTTTTTGTTATCCTTTCAAATTTGCAAAGTTGATTATTGAACCTAGGTTGATTTACAACTTTTGAAACATAGTGCTCTATTATATTATTGTATGCGTTAACATTAGTAATGCCCCAGTGGGTTAAAAACAGACAAAAAAAACTAGAGACTAAATAAATAAATAGCTGTTTTGGAGATCATAGAGAACAACTTCAACCTACACATTAGCATTGTATAAGGATAAAATGAAATAGCCAAAGTGAAAACCCTTTGAAAAATACAAATGTATGCCATGCACATGTAATATTTGGCTTGCCTTCAAGTGGAAACCAACACCTGCTGAAATAATGGCTTTTTTAGGATTTACCAAATGCCTGGGGTCAAATATCTGAGGAAAGAGCTTGGAGACACATAGCTAGCATCCTTTCTTAAACTAGTTGAATATTCTACATTGTTTACTCACAAATATTCTGGCTACTATTGTGACTTAGCACATTTTAGTAACAGCAATGGGAGAATTTTTTTTTTTTTTTTTTTTTTTTTTTTACAGTAGCCTTGAGATTCCAACAAATATCATGGGACATAAATCAGCTCGAAGTCTTCAAAGTGGCTGGTCTGGCAAAACAGAGCCAGTGTAATGTGGCTTTTCTATTAGCTTGGCTATAAAGTTGGCTATTAACTTAGCACTTAATTGGATCCTCCTACAGAGGAATCATAAGATCATTCAGTCCTGCAGGCTAGAGAACGTGTTGTACCTGTTGAATAGTGTTTAAGGCACTTTAAAAGTCTGGTTATAATTGAGTAATGACTAAACACCACTTTATTATATCGGACTTTTAGAGGTGATAGGTATGGTGTCTACCTATGCCTGTTGTGGAGAATTGTGTCTAAATTGCATCTGAATCCTAGCTCCACCATTTACAAACTGTGTAACTTTGGTCATGTATTTTAGCCTTCATGAGCTTGTGTAATGTAGGTAACAGTACCTGACCTTCTTTCTTTCATGGAATTGTAAGAATTAAGTCAGACTACGCATGGATAAGAGCTCTGGGGACTTAAGAACTCTACGTGCATTAGTTACAATGACCGAATGCAACCATCATATTGTACCAATGAGGAAACTGAGGCTCAGAGAAGCTAAATGATTTGGCTAAAGATCTATGGTGGCAGAACACAGATTTCCAAGGCCTCTTTTCTTTGCAGTGTATCAATCAGTACTGTTTTGTGGCATTTTATATAAAGTCTCCATCCATGACTCATTTACATACCATTTATTAGCCAGCTATAAAAGGTCATTAAAATTTAACTTCAAGTTTGTTAGAAGCTAGATTTAATTACTGTGCATGTGTAGATGCATTGCCTGACTTCCAGCTAAAACTATAGCTAGGCTAGACCCTGAAGGGAAAAGATTTTTGTTTTTATTTTGCATGTCAGTGCTTGGCTAAAACTTCTGTTTTTCTAAGAGAGTCACATGAGATCATCTAAACTCTAAATCTAATTATGAGGAAGAATCTACAAAACAAACTCAAATGTTGTATGAAAGCCAAAACTTTCATTGTACTTTCATAGTCTTCATAAAATAGCTGTGCTGTTCTCACCTGCACCCTAATATATATTTTAAACCCATAATTTTAACATAAAGAGGACCAGTTGTAGCCTCAAATATATCTTACTCTAATATTATTTTTGTCCCAATAGGTTCATTTGTCAATAACGTGAATGTAAAAATAGCATTACATCTAAAGGCACATTTTTGTTTTAAATAAGGCTATTCCAAGTTTTCCCTTATACTTAAAATTGATGATGAAATTGGACTAAATAATGTCTAAAATTTATGACTCTAAGCTTCTAAGATCTAGAATTCAGAATTATAGGAACAAACTAGATCCGTATTTATTTTTCCAGCTATAGTTGCATGGAGCTAGTTTCTTTTCCACAGAAAAAATAAATACAAGCATGTCCAACCTTGGGGCCTTATTAAGGAATGTCTCTCAAAGTTTTTGTGAGTTTACAGAAGCTTAATTTTACAGTGTTCTATGATGGAGGATGTATAGTATTTGTATCTCAAGATCTGGGCCCAGGTCCTGGCTGATTTTGAGTAAGATATTAAGCCTCTCTAAATCTCAGTTTTCTAAACTTTTAAATGTGGCTGTTTCAACATATGCCCAGAACTTACAAGATTTTTAAAAGATTGGGGCAGGGGTGTGCCTGGGTGTCTCAGTCAGTTAAGCGACCAACTTCAGCTTGGGTTATGATCTCACAGTTTGTGAGTTCAAGCCCTGCATTGGGTTCTATGCTGTCAGTGCAGCGCTGGCTTGTGATCCTGTCTCCCTCTCTCTCTGCCCTTCCCCCACCTTACACATACTCTCTCTCTCTCAAAAATAAACATTAAAAAATATTTTTTTAAACAAAAAATAAAACAACAACAACAAAAAAGATGGGGGGCAGGGTTGGCAGACAACTGAAGAATCTAGAAAAGCTGTTATTTCAAAGCTAGAGAGCTTTTCAGTCTAGAAAGTGGTAAAACTTGACTACTCATTGTCACTTTTGTCCTGGTGAGATGACCTAACTGCGCCCTTTACAAAAAGTAAAAATCATGGATGGTGGAGAGCACTTTGAGAAAATCCAAACACAAATGTTCTCAGAGGAGAACTTAGCTATGTATTCTTAATGAGAACACAACTGTTAGCTTCTAAGCCTGTGCTTATCTCTGCCAGCTTTGTCACTTTCGAGGTGGAGGCAATGTCTCCTTTCTTTCCATACAAATCTCAATGGCTTGGGGCAGCCCTGTTGCTCCTGGTGCCTGGGGAAATGTGCATTCTTGCCAGAGAGGGTGTTTTTCACAAACCTGAAGTCGAGGCAAGGGTGTTCACATCTAGAAAGTGAGGACAGTGAAACTTACTTTGGAATGTGGCTGTGGGAATTAACAAGCTAATGGGTGTAAGCCTTTTGGCACATAAGATACTTGTTAAATGGTAGCTATTATGAGTATGCCCAATATTGAGTTCCTAAGTCCTACTATGGCCTCTTCTTCTGGCAGACATCAGGGGAGGTGGCAGAAAGCAAAGCAGCACTGGGTGGGCAGCCCTGTGCAGGTGCTGGCCTGTATGGTCAAACCCTATCCCTGGGACACGTATCTGCAAACCTTGGGCAGGGCTCTGGGTGGCAGCTGGACAGGATTCACAGCAGTGAGGGCAAAAGCAGACTGTATACCTCGCAAGCTCCCAGAGCTGGCCCAGGGAGACATGTGACCTGCTTGTAGTTCACCAGAAATGTAGGCAGGGGACAAATGTTTGGTCCCCAGTTTAGATAGGCTTGCATCCACTAATTGAAGCTTCAAATGGAAGAGATGCAGCAACACAAGACAAAGGGACACTGCTGTCAGGGAGCATTCCCAGGACAGCGCTATCTTGATGCTCTCTGATGGTTTTAACGTCCAGAAAATATTCTGTCCTTTAAGTAAATGACAGCTAGGGCAGGGGCATGAAGACACTGCTGAGTGCCATCTTCCAACAGTTTAATGAATCTGAGTTGTGGGACAGTTGGGGTGATGAGAGCACATGGAAGTTTCTTCTGATTATTCATATAAAGCAATAGTGAGCAAGGTGACCCGCAGAGTAAAAAGGGGGAGCAGGTGTAGACTAGCTGTCTAGGGGAGAGGGCAATGCAATGGAATAGCCAAGAAGCGGGGGGGGGGGGGGGTGGCTACAGGATGCCTATGATTTCGAATTTCAACAGAGTCCAGTCACCATGGTTATGTGTTTCTCCCCAATGTTCTGAGGTGTGAAGTCGGTAGAACTAATTATAATTAGTTAGGGTTTTGCCAGATAAATATATGAAAGGAGAGAGGGGTAAAGACATTGGGAATGTACACAAGGTCTGTGAATGGAACCTGGGTAGGGAGGGAAGTAAGGATACAGTGGAGGTAAGGGGTGATGAAGAAAGGTGTCAGGGTCAATGGATCCTGGGTCCTAGTGGGGTTGAGGACATTTTTTTTAAGGTTTACTTATTTATTTTTGAGAGAGAGAGAGAGAGAGAGCCAGGGAGGGGCAGAGAGAGAGGGAGACAGAGAATCTGGATCAGGCTCTGCACTGTCAGCACGGGGCCCAATTCAGGGCTCAAACACACAAGCCATGAGATCATGACCCAAGAGAGTCAGGAGCTCAACCTACTGAGCCACCCAGGTGCCCCGGGTTGAGGACACTCCATAAGCAAATTTTGGCATTACAAATCTTTTTGGTCCCCAGGTGTTTAAGAGTAGATATTTCCTTGCCATCTTCTCATGTTACCTTCTTTATTCCCACTTTTTTTTCTTCTCCTTTCCGCAGTTTAAATAGCAAGTTCATGAGGGGTTGCTACTTGGTTTGCTGAGAAAGAGTGCAGACTTTTGTACTCCTGGCAAAGAAGGAGTTAAATGGTGTTATTTGGAAGTCCTTTTACATTATCCAGATTTGGTTTAGAGATAGGATTATGCTGATGTCCTTTATTTTTCTCCTTAATTTACAAAGAGCTCGCTTATCTCAGACATTCTGGTGCTTTGTTGGAATTTTCCAAATAATACAACCTACTACAGAGCAATTTTTGGGGAGAGCTGCAATCTGACCCTTAAACTAGGGCAGGATTCTAGCAAAACAGAGCCCTCCTGGCTAGAGCCTCTGCTCAGATTCTTAACAGGAACACACTTCTCATCAGAATGGCTGCAGGAGATCAGATGACAGACAGTTCTATCAGTTTGTTGTGCTGGTCTTTCACTTACCTGAAAACGATCTTAAAATGATTGCTTTCCAAATGCAGTGACACAGCAGTCTGTTTTCTAGAGACCTTACATTCAATAAACTCCTTACTCTGAATGTTTGCCCTGGCAATTCTGGAGGTGCTTTAAAGTAAAATGAGCAGTTCACAAAGGCACTGAAAGGACAGAGAACAAGAGAATCTGCAAGATTTGGGGATCACGAAAAGTAAAAATGACCCACTGATATGTTCACCCCACCTGCCTTGCTGGAAGGGACCTCAAACAGTGTTCATGTTCATCTTTCTGCCTCCACATGGGACTGCAGCAAAGCTATTCTAGAAAGAGCTTTCTGCCCACTTGGAAATTAGGTCTAATGCTGTCAACGCTTTAGGAATTTTTAAAAGCTGATCCTATATTTATCTTTAAGCAGATTTACTCTTCCACACTTTTATTTGTTCTTCTATTGACTATTAAGGGATATTCCTAATTTGGAAAGTAATTCACTCTATGTAGCTGTTACAGACATTCCTAAGTTTTGAAATGATCCTGTTACCACAGGAAAGTTAATCATGATAATTTAGAGCTTAAGTCTTGACTTTTGGGTTTTAGTTTGTAAAAAGCACAGTTTTGTTTTGTTTTGGTCAGGTGACTTGAATTCTCCCTAAATTCAACCCCTGACCTTTCCTGACACTGTGTAATAATGGTGGGCAGAGAAATACAGCCAGAAGCCTCAAATCCCAACTCTGCTATTATAACCCACCTCATCACTGTTTATGTTATTCTTAATTTATAGCCCTATTTTCTCAGCTATAAAATGTGAAAAAGCATACCTATGCCCCTAGATAAGTCAGGTAACAAATGTAAAAAATCACTTTTAAAATGCTAAAACATTGTAAAAGTGTGTCTGTTTTTAGGGTTTATTCCCAAATGCCCTATGTTAGCTTGTTTGAGGTCTCCTTGGGCCCTTATCCTTCCCTGCTCCCCTTGTTTTTGCCCAAATTTCCCTCTCCTTTCCCTAGCGTCCAGCTGCCCTCCATGGAATGTTGTTGTAGCAGAAATCTCAGAGACTATACAAAAGCTAAAAATACAGCCAAGGAAGAAATTAATACCAGTGTACAGAGACCTTCTTCCTGCTAAACAGATTTCTTAGAGGGTGCTATGAGACTGGGAGAAGGAGGGGAGAGAGAGGAAAAAGCAGATGGGGATGGCAGTGATGAGAGCAGGAGAGGGGAGAAGGAAGAGTAAAGGAGGCAGGAAAGAATCCACTGGAAAAGTGGGAGTACACAACTCATATCTCCCCCAAGCCTCTGAACTGGTTGGGAAAGGAGGGGAAAAGGATAGTATAATTCCAACAAAACGTGGAAGTATATGAAAGGGAGTTTGTACAGAAAAGAGCAAAGTAAGCACAAGAATAAAATTCTTTTCAGGAAGAGCAGTATCAGACTGCATTGCAGGTAGGTGCTGTGATAAAGTTATGGCACAATGTATACTTCTGAGAATAGTTTAGTAAGAAAATTTGATTCCTACAGCCAATTATTGAGAGAAAAGTGTAAATCACTGTTATATTTGTACTGCAGGTAACATTGTTCTATGGCCAATAAAATAGAGAAAAGGGATTTGCTTAAAATGTGGTTGGGACACATGATCTTACACTCTGTCCATGTGATAGAATATGGGAGATGAACTTGGAGGAATGCATATTCCCATCTGTGTGCTTTCCTCCCCCAAGGAATCCAGTGGCAGTCTGCAATAACTTAGAAGTGGAGTTTTAGATGGACACCAGGTATGACAATTAGAAGAATGAAGGAATTGGAGGAGGAATCACCACTAAGGCATGAGCTAGGATTCACTGAGGGATTAGGGTGGCCTAGAAGGAGCAGCAATCCTATTAGAGGCTAGACTCTTTCTGGTGGAATTTCTTGAGAAGGAAAACTGCTAATACCTAGGCTACCTTGTAATTAAAGGAGGCTACCTTGTAATTGAACAAGCCCCTTTGCACACCTAGGTTCCCATGGAAACGTCACTCCCCAATCTTCAATCTCTTCTGACACGCGGTGTAAAAGATGCCTTTCTCTGAGCCTGGGTAAAGACAGTAGCAGACCATCTTACGTCTTGGTCTCCCACCCCCACAAGACTATTTCAGAAACTAATATTAGAGGTAACAACCAGGATAGTGAGCTAAGGTTGGGAGAATTATATCCTGCACCTTCAAACTCCCCCGGGAACAAAACCACAAAGGTAAACTATTTCTGTTTCACATTGCAAAAGTACCCCATGACTCATCCTTTTTTTTTTTTTTTCTTTTTAACTGGTCCTTCTCTTTCTGATCACATCCATCTCATCTCAGGCAAACCTAATCTTTGTTACAGCACTGGTAAGCGCAAATATTGGTTTCCTATGTAATGTTGTTTTGAATCAAGTTAATTTCACTCCTACTTTGGCTGCTCTGAAATCAGCCACTTTATGCAAAATTGAATGTAGATGCCTTATGTATAGTTTGAGCAAGGTGCCAGTGAAAAGAGAGGCTCTCTTTTGTTGGCTAGGGAGACTGGACTTTCCCATACAATTCAAGTAACTATCCCAGCTGCCAGACCTCTAGGCAGCTTTCATGACTATAGGCTCTCTGCTTATGCTCTGTGGCCAACAAAAAGAGAAATTCTAGGCTACCTCAATGGCCTCAAATCTAGGACTTGATGACTTCTCAGATCTGACCTCACTTGTAGGGTTAGAATCCTAAAGCTGTGTCTTCTACCTTCACATCTATCAAAACAAGATAAGCAAAATTCATGACTCCATTTTACTAGGTCATTGTGTGAGGGAAAGCAAAGAGGGAGAACTAAAATCTTTTGCCTTCAAAGAAAAATGCTTCATCTTCCGCTTCAAATAGAGCCAATGAGACTGAGCAGAAAACATCTCCCATAGATACCTGCCAGATATTATAACAAAGGAAGGCAGGAACAGAATCTTTGTATAAATGAGGAATGTTCTGGTTCTTGGAATGAGAAACCAAACTTAGAAGAGTCAGTATTGTACATATAAAAACTCAAATATCAGAAAAATGAGTACATAGTACTCCTCTATGTTATGGGGCTAAGAGAGGTTTATCTTTTTGCTTGTTTGGGAAAATTAAAGAATACCAAGTTATATTTTGTGTACATATCAATTACCAAATAATGTGCCCTAAGTATAGTCCATATTTCCCTTGATCTTTGAAATAGGTAGGTAGGGTTCATTTTCAAGACCTCCCCTTGGCACAAATATGCTCCCAGCATTATATCCACCCTTCATTACTCTTATCTTTTTGCTCCTAATTTAATAGATTTATCATTTAACTGTTCCTGTTTCTTTTAATATAAAAGAAATTTGGAAGAATAAAGGGCATACAAAAGAAGTGTATTGTTTTAAAATAACAATAAAGGTCAAAACTTTCAGTCAATGAAAATAACTTCTTTTCCTATTCCAAACATATAGAGATGAAACACATATAACAGCAACAAAAAATTAAATATGTAGACAAGTTCAAAAGCCAGAGAAGGAAGTCTCTGGATGCCAGAATGGAAGCAGAAACTAAAAGCCCTAACAGGAAGCAAGACAGCAGCAAGACAGCCAATTCATTAGGTGCCTCTGCATAAATCAGAAAATGGAGTACCCTCTGAGTAGATTCAACCTTATGGGTTCAGGACCTGATGAATGGAACTCAAGCTTGATTTCAACCCTGTACACCACCTTGCTGAAGTGCCCTTCTATAGGACATGCATGGTACACAATGTACCTAGGGGCCCTGACAAGTGGGAGTAGAAGCTATATCACTCAGAAGGGTTTTGAAATGGGAAATTGGTCTTAGGGGCTGAGGGATAGAGTTTAAATGCACTATGAGGAAAGGACACTAAGTCTGAAGTCCGCAAAAGACAGGAGGCTGATTGTACATGCTTACTCATAGTAGCATTACTCTCAATAGCCAAGAGGTGGAAGCAACCCAAGTGTCCAATGAGGGATGGATGAATGAATAAACAAAATGTGATATATACATACAATAGAATGTTGTTCATCCTGAAAAAGGAAGAGAATTCTGATATCTGACAACATGGACAAACCTTGAAGACATTATGCTAAGTGAAATAAGCCAGTCACAGAAAGACAATATTTTATGATTCCACTTACATGAGGTACTTAAAATAGTCAAATTCCTAGAGCTAAACAGTAAAATGGTAGTTTCCAAAGGCTATGGGGGAGGGAGGAATGGGGAGTTACTGTTTAATGGGGATGGAATTTCATTTTGGGAAGATGAAAGTTTTGGCGATGAATGGTGGCGATGGTAGCACAAAAATGTGCACATACGTAATGCCACTGAATGGTACACTTGAAAATAGTTAAGACGGTAAAATTTTACAGTATGTATATTTTAAAAAAAATTAATAAAATTATTTAAAAGTAAATACAGACTTTAGGGGCACCTGGGTGGCTCAGTCGGTTAAGCATCTGACTTCAGCTTAGGTCTTGATCTCGTGGTTCCTGAGTTTGAGCCCCGCTTTGGGCTTTTATGCTCACAGCTCAGAGCCTTGAGCCTACTTCAGATTCTGTGTCTCCTTCTCTCTCTGCCCCTCCCCCACTCGCGCTCTGCCTCTCTCTCTCTCTCGCTCGCTCTCTCTCGCTCTCGCTCTCTCTCTCTCTCTCTCAGATAAATAATGAACATTAAAAAAAAAACCTGATAAAATAAATACAGACTTTAAAAGTAAGATCATAATGTGAAAAAAAGAACGACAGGGAGCTGAAACCAAAGTCTGTACACAATGAGGGGAGCCACAAAGGACTGCCCTTGAAGTAGAAGAGCAGGTACTGTGGACTCTATCAGATGTAGCAAGAAACCCTGCTGTCAGCTGGGCCATGAATCAAAAGAAATCAGAACCCAGATCTGTGCCACTCATGGATATAAGGCGTAAGTTCATATTCCCTGCCAGTTATAAGAATCCTAAGTAGACACTGGTGGCGGGAATGCAAACTGGTGCAGCCGCTCTGGAAAACAGTGTGGAGGTTCCTCAAGAAATTAAAAATAGAACTACCGTATGACCCAGCAATAGCACTGCTAGGAATTTACCGAAGGGATACAGGAGTGCTGATGCATAGGGGCACTCATACCCCAATGTTTATAGCAGCACTTTCAACAATAGCCAAATTATGAAAAGAGCCTAAATGTCCATCAACTGATGAATGGATAAAGAAGATGTGGTTTCTATATACAATGGAATACTACGTGGCAATGAGAAAGAATGAAATCTGTCCATTTGCAGCAACATGGATGGAACTGGAGGGTACTATGCTAAGTGAAATAAGTCAGTCAGAGAAAGACAGATATCATATGTTTTCACTCATATGTGGATCTTGAGAAACTTAACAGAAGACCGTGAAGGAAGGGAAGGGGGAAAAATAGTTACGAACAGAGAGGGAGGGAGGCAAACCATAAGAGTCTCTTAAATACAGAGAACAAACTGAGGGTTGATGGGGTGTGGGGGAGAGGGGAAAGTGGGTGATGGGCATTGAGGAGGGCACTTGTTGGGATGAGCACTGGGTGTTATATGGAAACCAATTTGACAATAAATTATATTTTTTAAAAAAAGAACCCTAAGTGGAAAAACACACATAAAGAGAGATTCATGGGGGGACAAATAGGCAGAACACTATGGCAATGACTATTTTATTTTATTTTTATTTTTTAATTTTAATTTTATTTTTTAAATTTACATCCAAATTAGTTAGCATATAGTGCAACAATGATTTCAGGAGTAGATTCCTTAGTGTCCCTTACCCATTTAGCCCATCCCCCCACAACCCCTCCAGTAACCCTCTGTTCTCCATATTTAAGAGTCTCTTATGTTTTGTCCCCTTCCCTGTTTTTATATTATTTTTGCTTGTGTTCATCTGTTCTGTGTCTTAAAGTCCTCATATGAGTGAAGTCATATGATATTTGTCTTTCTCTGACTAATTTCGCTTAGCATAATACCCTCTAGTTCCATCCATGTAGTTGCAAATGGCAAAATTACGTTCTTTTTGATTGCCAAGTAATACTCCATATATATCTATATGTACCACATCTTCTTTATCCATTCATCCATTAGTGGACATTTGGGCTCTTTCCATACTTTGGTTACTGTTGATAGTGCTGCTATAAACATGGGGGTGCATGTGTCCCTTCAAAACAGCATACCTGTATCCCTTGGATAAATACCTAGTAGTGCAATTGCTGGGTTGTAAGGTAGTTTTATTTTTAGTTTTTTGAGGAACCTCCATACTGTTTTCCAGAGTGGCTGCACCAGTTTGCATTCCCACCAGAAGTGCAAAACAGATCCTCTCTCTCCACATCCTTGCCAACATCTGTTGTTTCCTGAGTTGTTCATGTTAGCCATTCTGACAGGTGTCAGGTGATATCTCATTGTGGTTTTGATTTGTATTTCCCTGATGATGAGTGATGTTGAGCATTTTTTCATGTGTCAGTTGGCCATCTGGATGTCTTCTTTGGAGAAGTTTCCATTCATTTTTCCATTCTTTTGCCCATTTCTTCACTGGATTATTTGTTTTTGGGGTGTTGAGTTTGATAAGTTCTTTATAGATTTTGGATACTAACCCTTTATATAATATGTCATTTTCAAATATCTTCTCCCATTCCGTAGGTTGCCTTTTAGCTTTGCTGATTGTTTCCTTCGCTGTGCAGAAGCTTTTTATTTGATGAGGCCCCAATAGTTCATTTTTGCTTTTGTTTCCCTTGCCTCAGGAGACATGTTGAGTAAGGGCAATGACATTTTAGATACAACACCCAAAGCATGTTCTAGGAAAGAAACAATTGGTAAGCTGGGTTTCATTAAATTGAAAAACTTGTGCTCTGTGAAGGACAATATCACTATCTTAGGAGATAGCTGCACCCCCATGTTTATTGCAGCATTATTTGCAATAGCCCAGATATGGAAACAACCTAAGTGTCCATCAACAGATGAATGGATAAAAAAAAATTGATAAAGAAAATATTACACACACACACACACACACACACACACACACACACACACGAATATTATTCAGCCATAAAAAAGAAGGAAATCTTGTCATTTGAGACAACATGAATGGACCTTGAAGGCCTTATGCTAAGTGAAATAAACCAGACTGGGAAAGACAAATACTAGATCTGGTCTCACTTATATGCGGAATCTTTTTTAAAAATGCCAAACTCATTGAAACAGAGGATAGAATGGTAGTTGTCAGGGAATAGGGGATGGGAGAAATGAGGACATATTGGTCAAAGAGTACAAACTTCCAGTTATAAAATGAATAATTTCTGGGAAATCTAATATTCAGCATGGTAGCTATAGTTAACAATACTATATTATATTCTTGAAAGTTGCAAAGAGAATAATAGATCTTAAATGTTTTCAGCACCAAAAATATGTAATTATGTGAAGTGATAGATGTGTTACCTAACTTTATTTTAATCATTTAACAATATATACATGTATCAAATCATCATGTTGTATACCTTAAGCTTACACAATGTTATATATCAATTATATCCCAATAAAGCTGGAAAAATATAAACACTATGAAGGCTGGCATTCAGTTAAAGAAAAAAAGAAAGACAATGTGAAAAAAATGAGAAAACAAGCCACAGGCTAGAGGGAAATATTTGCAAAATACACATCTGATAAAGAAATTTATCCAAAAATATGCAAGGAACACTTAAAACCCAACAGTAAGAAAATGATCAACATGAATAAAAAATGGACAAAAGACCTGAACAGGTACCTCATGAAAGAATACATACAGATGGCAAGTAAGCATATGAAAATATGCTAAACATAATATGTCATTAAGGAATTGCAAATTAAAATGACAATGAGATAGTACTATACACCTATTAGAACGGGCACCAAATGCTAACACCAAAATACTGACACCAAATGCTAACAAGGATATAGAGCAAACAGGAGCTCTTTCTTAGTCACTGCTGATGGGAACACAAAATGGTACAGCCATTTAAAAAGATAGTTTGGCTGTTTCTTACAAAACTAAATGTACTCTTCCCATATGATCCTGCAATCGCACTTCTTAGTATCTACCCAAAGGACTTGAAAACCTCTCCATACAGAAACTTACACACAAATGTTTACAGCGGCTTTATTCATAACTGCCAAAACTTGGAAGCAACTAAGATGTCCCTCAGTAGGTGAGGGATAAATATACTGTGGTACAATCATGCAATGGAATGTTTTTCATTTTAAAAAGAAATGAGCTACCAAGCCACAAAAAGATGTGGATAACCTTAAATGGTATTACAAAGTGAAGGAAGCCAATCTGAAAGGCTACATAAATATAATCCAACTATATAACATTCTGGAAAAGGGAAAACTATGGAGACAGTAAAAAGATCAATGGTTGCCAGGGGTTAGGGAAGAGGGAGAGATGAATGGCAGAGCACAGGAGTTTGGGGACAGTGAAACTTCTCAGTTTGATGAAGCCATGGTAGATACATGTCATTATACATTTGCCAAAGCTCATAGAATGTACAACACCAAGAGTTAAACTTAAGGTAAGATGTGATCGTTGGGCAATAAGAGGATTCATAGATTGTAACAAAATATACCACTCTGGTATGGGATGTCAATAGTATAGGAAATTGTGGGTGTGGGGACAAGGGATACATGGGAACTCTCTGTACTTTCCACTGTAAGTTGGAAATGCTCTAAAAAAATTTTTTTATTAAGTCAGTAAGGTCACAGGATATAAAATCAATATACAGAAATCCATTGCATTTCTATACACTAATAATGAAGTAGCAGAAAGAGAAATTAAGAAAACAATACCATTGGGGCGCCTGGGTGGCTCAGTCGGTTAAGCGTCCGACTTCAGCCCGGGTCACGATCTCGCGGTCCGTGAGTTCGAGCCCCGCGTCAGGCTCTGGGCTCATGGCTTAGAGCCTGGAGCCTGTTTCCGATTCTGTGTCTCCCTCTCTCTCTGCCCCTCCCCCGTTCATGCTCTGTCTCTCTCTCTGTCTCAAAAATAAATAAACGTTAAAAAAAAAAAAACTTAAAAAAAAAAAGAAAACAATACCATTTACAATTATACAAAAAATAATAAAATAAACTTAACGAAGGAAGTGAAAGACGTACTCTGAAAACTATAAAACATTGATGAAAGGAATTGAAGATGACACAAGTAGATATTTCTTGCTCATGGATCAGAATAACAAATATTGTTAAAATGTCCTACCCAAAGCAATCTACAGATTTAATGCAATCCCTGTCAAAATACCAATAGCATTTTTCATAGAACTAGAACAAATAATCCTAAAATTTGCATGGAATCACTAAAGACCCCGAATAGCCAAAGCAATCTTGAAAAATAAAAATAAAACTGGAGATATCACTATCCCAGATTTCAAGAAATACACAAAACTGTAGTAATCAAAACAGTATGGCACTGGCACAAAAATAAACACATGGGTCAATGGAACAGAATAGAGAGCTGAGAAATAAACTCACAATTATATAGTAAATTAATCTTCAACAAAGAAAGCAAGAATATGCAGTGGGAAAAAGATAGTCTCTTCAACAAATGCTGTTAGGAAAACTGGACAGCAACACGCATAAGTATGAAACTAGACCCACTTTCTCACGCCATATACAAAAAATAAACTCAAAATGGTTAAAGACCTAAATGTGAGACCTAAAACCATAAAAATCCTAGAAGAGAGCATAGGTAGTAATAGCTAAGATATTGGCCATAGCAACATTTTTCTAGATATGTCTCCTGAAGCAAGGGGGGGGGGGGGGAAGCAAAAATAAACTATTGGGACTACATCAAAATAAAAAGCTCTGGGGCGCCTGGGTGGCGCAGTCGGTTAAGCGTCCGACTTCAGCCAGGTCACGATCTCGCGGTCCGTGAGTTCGAGCCCCGCGTCAGGCTCTGGGCTGATGGCTCGGAGCCTGGAGCCTGTTTCCGATTCTGTGTCTCCCTCTCTCTCTGCCCCTCCCCCGTTCATGCTTTGTCTCTCTCTGTCCCCAAAAAAATAAATAAACGTTGAAAAAAAAAATTTAAAAACAAAATAAAAAGCTCTGCACAGTGAAGAAAACAATCAACAAAACTAAAAGACAACCTACTGAATGGGAGATGTTATTTGCAAATGACATATCCAATAAAAGGTTTGTATGCAAAATATATAAAGAACTTATAAAACTTAACACCAAATAACAATCCAATTTAAAAGCGGGCAGAAGACATGAGATTTTTGCTCTAAAGAAGACATATAAATGTCCAACAGATACATGAAAAGATGCTCATCATCACTCATCATCAGAGAAATGGAAATCAAAACCACAACGAGGGGCACCTGGGTGGCTTAGTCAGTTAAGCAGCCTACTTCAGCTCAGGTCATGATCTCCAGCTTGTGAGTTGGAACCTCATGTGGGGTTCTGTGCTGACAGCTTAGAGCCTGGAGCCTGCTTTGGTTTCTGTGTCTCCCTCTCTCTCTCTTCCCCTCCCTGCTCACGCTCTGTATCTCTCTCCTTCAAAAATAAATAAACATTAAAAATTTTTTTTAAAAACCCACAATGAGATGTAACCTCATACTTGTCAGAATGGCTAAAATCAAATCCATAAGAAACAAGTGTTGGTGAGGCTGTGGAGAAAAAGGAACCTTTGTGCCCTGTTGGGGGAAATGCAAACTGGTGCAGACACTATGGAAAATAGTACGGATGTTCCTCAAAAAATTAAAACTTACCATATGATCCAGTAATTCCACTACTGGGTATTTACCTATAGAATATGAAAAAACTAATTCAAAAAGATGTATGCACCCCTATATTTATTGAAGCATCATTTAAAATAGCCTAATTATGAAGCAGCCCAAGTGTCCATCAGTAGATGAATGAATAAAGGTGTGGTATAGGGGCTCCTGGGTTGCTCAGTGGATTGGGCATCTGACTTCGGCTCAGGTCATGATCTTGCTTCCGAATCTGTGTCTCCCACTCTCTCTGCTCCTCTCCTGCTCAGGCTCTGTCTATCTCTCTCTTAAAAAATAAACATTAAAAAAATATTTTAAAGAATATGTGGTATATATACACAATGGGATATTACAAATATTACATAATTTCACAAATATGTGGAATTTAAGAAACAGAAAAAAAAAGAAAGAAACAGAAAGAGAGAGATAAACCAAAAACAGGTTCTTATTTATAGAGAACAAACTAGTTACCAGAGGGGAGGTGGATAGGAGGATGGGTGAAATAGGTGAAGGGGATTAAGAGTGCACTTATCTTGATGAGCAATGAACAATGTAGAATATAATGTTGAATCACTATATTTTATACACTAATATAATACTGTATGTTAACTATACTGAAATTAAAATTTAAATAAATAAATTTCTCTGAAAAAAAAAAGGAATATGAAAACACTAATTCAAAAAGTCATATGCACCCTTATGTTTATTGCAGCATTATTTACAATAGCCAGATTATGGAAGCAGCCCAATTTCCATCAATAGATGAATGTATAAAGATGTAATATATATATATATATTATATATATACATATATATAATATATACACACACACACACACACATATATATATAATGGAAGATTACTCAGACATAAAAAAGAATGAAATCTTGCCATTTGCAGCAACAAAGGTAGATGTAGAGGGTATAATGCTAAGTGAAATAAGTCAGTCAGATAAAGACAAATACCATATGATTTCATTCATATGTGGAATTTGAGAAACAAAATAAATGAACAAAGAGAAAAAAAGAAACAAATCAAAAGCACACTCTTAACTATATAGAACCTCCTGATGGTTATTAGAGGGGAGGTAGGTGGAGGGACTGGTGAAATAGGTGAAGGGGATTAAGAGTACACTTATTATGATGAGCACTGAGTAATGTATAGAACTGTTGAATCACTATAGTGTACACTTTAAATTAATATAACACTGTGTGTTAACTATAATGAATTTAAATTAAACTTAAAAAAAAACTTACGATATCACCTCACATCAGTCAGAATGGCTAAAACCAAAAACACAAGAAACAACAGGTGTTTGTAAGGATGTGGAGAAAGGGGTACCCTCTTGCAATATTGGCGGGAATGCAAATTGGTGCAGCCACTCTGGAAAATAGTATAGAAGTTCCTCAAAAAGTTAAAAATAGAAATACCAAATGATCCAGCAGTTGCACTACTAGGTATTCACTCAACACAAAAATACAAACTCATATTTGTTTGTTTGTTTGTTTGTTTTTGAGAGAGAGACCAAGTGTGAGTGGAGGAGAGGCAGAGAGAGAGGGAGACACAGAATCTGAAGCAGGCTCCAGGCTCCAAGCTGATAGCACAGAGCCTGATACAGGGCTCAAACTCACAAACCATGAGATCTTGACCTGAGCTGAAGTTGGACACTTAACCAACTGAGCCACCCAAGCGCTCCCAAAAATACTAATTCAAAGAATATGTGTACTCCAATGTTTATAGCAGCATTATGTACCAGCCCAAGTGTCCATTGATTGATGAATGGATAAAAAAGATTTATGATTATACACACACACACACACACACACACACACACACACACACTGGAATATTACCCATCCATAAAAAAAAGAATGAAATCTTGCTATTTGCAATGATATAGATGGAGCTAGAGAGTATTATGCTAAGTGAAATAAAGTCAGAAAAAGACAAATACTATATGATTGTACTCATATATGGAATTGAAGAAACAAAACAAATGAGCAATGGGGAAAAAGAGAGAGAGAGATGCAAACCAAGAAATAGACTCTTCACTATAGAGAACAATCTGAGGGTTACCAGAAGGGAGATGAATGGGAAAATGGGATAAATAGATGATGGGGATTAAAGAGTACACTTGTTGTGATGAATTCAAGGTGTTACATGGAAGCGTTGAATCACTATATTGTACATCTGAAACTAGTATTACACTGTATGTTAACTAGATTTTAAATTAAAACTTTTTAAAAAGTTTTTTAATTATAAAGCACAGATAGAATTAGAAAATCTCTAATATTCAGCCTAATGAAATAGTTGATACAGGTAAAACTCATCAATGAATGAAACCACTAAATAGAAGGTTGTTGGAGAACATTGCAGTGAAGGGCTCAAACTGTCACTATCTGAACCTACTGATTAATCTTAGCATCAAGAGTAATGACACAATCAGACATGCTAGTCTCCTGATTTGACGCAATATGGCACCAACTCTTAAGAATTTTTGTCAAAAATATTGAGCCTGAGACCGTAACTTTGCCTCTCTTAGCCTGGTTTCCAATGACAGGAAAATGGAATAGAGGAATAAGTTAGATGATCCCATAAGGAACCAAACATTCAGAATGTGGGACATTCCACAAGACAACTCAACTAATTTATTCCTTAATTCAATGTCACATTTAAAAAAAAAGAGGACTGTACTAGATCAGTATTCTCACCAGAGATGATTTTGTCCTCAGGGGGACATTTAACAATGTCTGGAGACATTTTTGATTGTCTGAATGTGAGAATTGCTACTGGAATCTAGGAAGTAGAGGCCAAGGATGCTGCTAAACATCCTGAAATGCACAGGACTGCCCACACATGTAAGAATTATCTGTTCCAAAGCAATCCTAAAATTCATATGGAACCACAAAAGGCCCCGAATAGCCAAAGGAATTTTGAAGAAGAAGACCAAAGCAGGAGGCATCACAATCCCAGACTTTAGCCTCTACTACAAAGCTGTCATCATCAAGACAGCATGGTATTGGCACAAAAACAGACACACAGACCAATGGAATAGAATAGAAACCCCAGAACTAGACCCACAAACGTATGGCCAACTCATCTTTGACAAAGCAGGAAAGAACATCCAATGGAAAAAAGACAGCCTCTTTAACAAATGGTGCTGGGAGAACTGGACAGCAACATGC
This sequence comes from Lynx canadensis, assembly GCF_007474595.2. NCBI lineage: Eukaryota > Metazoa > Chordata > Mammalia > Carnivora > Felidae > Lynx > Lynx canadensis. The sequence continues at coordinate 53,004,062 of NC_044308.2, forward strand.
AGAAGGTTGAAACTAGACCACTTTCTCACACCATTTACAAAAATAAACTCAAAATGGATAAAGGACCTAAATGTGAGACAGGAAACCATCAGAACCTTAGAGGAGAAAGCAGGAAAAGACCTCTCTGACCTCAGCCGTAGCAATCTCTTACTCGACACATCCCCAAAGGCAAGGGAATTAAAAGCAAAAGTGAATTACTGGGACCTTATGAAGATAAAAAGCTTCTGCACAGCAAAGGAAACAACCAACAAAACTAAAAGGCAACCAACGGAATGGGAAAAGATATTTGCAAATGACATATCGGACAAAGGGCTAGTATCTAAAATCTATAAAGAGCTCACCAAACTCCACACCCGAAAAACAAATAACCCAGTGAAGAAATGGGCAGAAAACATGAATAGACACTTCTCTAAAGAAGACATCCAGGGGCGCCTGGGTGGCGCAGTCGGTTAAGCGTCCGACTTCAGCCAGGTCACGATCTCGCGGTCCGTGAGTTCGAGCCCCGCGTCGGGCTCTGGGCTGATGGCTCAGAGCCTGGAGCCTGTTTCCGATTCTGTGTTTCCCTCTCTCTCTGCCCCTCCCCCGTTCATGCTCTGTCTCTCTCTGTCCCAAAAATAAATAAACGTTGAAAAAAATTTAAAAAAAAAAAAAAAAAAAAAGAAGACATCCAGATGGCCAACAGGCACATGAAAAGATGTTCAGCGTCGCTCCTTATCAGGGAAATACAAATCAAAACCACACTCAGGTATCACCTCACGCCAGTCAGAGTGGCCAAAATGAACAAATCAGGAGACTATAGATGCTGGAGAGGATGTGGAGAAACGGGAACCCTCTTGCACTGTTGGTGGGAATGCAAATTGGTGCAGCCGCTCTGGAAAGCAGTGTGGAGGTTCCTCAGAAAATTAAAAATAGACCTACCCTATGACCCAGCAATAGCACTGCTAGGAATTTATCCAAGGGATACAGGAGTACTGATGCATAGGGGCACTTGTACCCCAATGTTCATAGCAGCACTCTCAACAATAGCCAAATTATGGAAAGAGCCTAAATGTCCATCAACTGATGAATGGATAAAGAAATTGTGGTATATATACACAATGGAATACTACGTGGCAATGAGAAAAAATGAAATATGGCATTTTGTAGCAACGTGGATGGAACTGGAGAGTGTAATGCTAAGTGAAATAAGCCATACAGAGAAAGACAGATACCATATGGTTTCACTCTTATGTGGATCCTGAGAAACTTAACAGGAACCCATGGGGGAGGGGAAGGAAAAAAAAAAAAAGAGGTTAGAGTGGGAGAGAGCCAAAGCATAAGAGACTGTTAAAAACTGAGAACAAACTGAGGGTTGATGGGGGGTGGGAGGGAGGGGAGGGTGGGTGATGGGTATTGAGGAGGGCACCTTTTGGGATGAGCACTGGGTGTTGTATGGAAACCAATTTGTCAATAAATTTCATATTAAAAAAAAAAATAAAAAGTATAATGCTAAAAAAAAAAAAAAAGAATTATCTGTTCCAAAACATCAATAGTGCCACTGCTGACAAACCCTGTACTAGAGGAGATTGAAAAGACACAACAATATAATTTTGTGTGTGCGTCTTACTTGGGTCCTGATTTAAAGAAACTCAAACCACAAAAAGACATTTTTGAGACCACTAGGGAAATTTGAACATAGGCTGGGTATTAGATGATACTGAAGAATTATTGTTGAGTATGCTATTGGTATTGTATATGGTATGTAAGAAAATATCTATAATTTTCAAGGATGCACACCAATGTATGTAGGGATAAAATGGTATGATGTCTAGGATCTTCTTTAAAACATATCAGCCTAAGGGTGCCTGGTGGCTCAGTGGGCTAAGCATCCAACTTTGGCTCAGGTTATGATCTCACGGTTCATGGGTTACAGCTCCGCATCAGGCTCTGTGCCAAGAGGTCAGAGCCTGGAGCCTGCTTCAGATTCTTTCTCCCTCTCTCTGTGCCCCTCCCCTGCTCACACTCTATCTCTCTCTCAAGAATAAGTAAACATTAAGACATTTTTTTAATAAAATAAAATTAAAAATAAAAATAAAATATTTCAGGCCAAAAAAATAGATTACATATTACTGTTGACAAAATACTGCTAAGTTTATTTTTTTTATTACTTTTTAATTTTTTTTAACGTTTATTTATTTTTGAGACAGAGAGAGACAGAGCATGAATGGGGGAGGGTCAGAGAGAGGGAGACACAGAATCCGAAACAGGCTCCAGGCTGTCAGCACAGAGCCGGACACGGGGCTCGAACTCACGGACTGCGAGATCGTGACCTGAGCCGAAGTCGGCCGCTCAACCGACTGAGCCACCCAGGCGCCCCAAAAATACTGTTAAGTTTAGATCTTGGTGATTGCTTTGTGAGAATTCCCTATATATGTGTGTATATTGATAAAACTTTTCATTTAAACACAAAGAATATTCTTCAGAAAGAAAGATTTAACCCAGCAGGAAAAAAAGAATAGGCAAGAAACAATGAATGTTGTTCATTGAGGAATCCTATTGGACTATGAGAACCCTCTGTTGAGATTGGAATGCACGTGGTAAAGATGCTGGTGCTCAGACAGATTCTCAAACGAGCTGCATGGTGGCCAGACACTTTCAATCACAGTTCAGTGAGAAGAAACAAGATCTCCCTGCTCACCAAAACATACTATATCTGAAAAAATATATGTATATTTTACTGGGTTCATTCTAGTTCAGAAGCTATGGCTATACATATTTGATAAAGAACAAGACTTTTCTCACTTCATTTTTGTAGTAGAGGCTTTTGAGAAATTGGAACACTATAAAAATTTTTAGTATCGGGAGAAACCACTGAGCTAACAAGGAAGGAATCTTCTAGTGTGCCTCTTGTTTCTCTATATTTTCAAAGAAACTATCATTTTTTTACATCTCAATTAATTTGATGACTGTACCTCTCAGAATATTAGGGACAAGATGGTTTTCTATTTGTGATTTTCCCTGGCTTGTTATCGTGCAAAGTCCAGACACGTCTGACCTCATTAGTGTGGGTGCAGTGATGGGTGTGTTCTTCATGATTGGTAGTGACACTGGTGGAAAGTCAAAGCCATACTTTCACTGGCCAAATGGAATCCTACTGTCTGCTGGAAAGCAGCTATGGAAAAAAATCATTCACTTGTATTGCATGACAGAGGTATGGATCACAGCATGAGTGATTTTCAGTGGTTAGTGGGCTGCATCATCCACACCAAAATGGTACATCCAAGTTCTATTCCCTGGTACCTTTGAATGCAACCTTATTTGAAATAGGGTCTTTGCAGATGTAATTAACTTAAGAATCTTGGGGTAAGATCATTCTAGATTTAGGATGAGCCCTAAATCCCATGGCTGTGTCCTTATAAGAGAAAAGAGAAGAAGATTAGAGACACAAGTGAGATTGCCATGTGAAGATGGAAGCAGAGATTGGAGTTATACAGCTACAAGCCAAGTAACACCAAGGATTGCTAGCCATCACCAGAAGATAAGAGTGAGGCTTGGAATGAATTCTCTCTCAGAGCCTCCAGGAGGAACCAACCCTCCCCAAACCCTGATTTTGGACTTCTGGCCCCAAGACTGTGAGAGAAATTTCTGTTGTTTTAAGCCACCCAATTTGTGCTAATTTCTTATGAAGGCGCAAGAAACTAAAACAATTGATATGGGGCAGATTCTCACAGAAAGAAACTGATGAATTAGGGGTGCCTGGGTGGCTCAGTCGGTTAAGCATCCAACTTTGGCTCAGGTCATGATCTCATGGCTTGTGGGTTCAAGTCCCGTATCAGGTTCTGTGCTGACAGCTCAGACCCTGGAGCCTGCCTCCGATTCTGTGTCTCCCTCTCTCTCTGCTCCTCCCCCCGTTCACACTGTATCTCTCTCAAAAATAAACGTTAAAATTTTTTAAATTAAAAAATAAAATAAAATAAAGAAAAACAATCGTTATTTAAAAAAAAAAAGAAAGAAAGAACCTGATGAATTAAAACAAATGATTCAGAGTCTCAGATAGTTTCTATTTGGTCATTCATTCATTCATTTTCTCATTCATTCATCAAGTATCCATTTATTTTTTTTTTAAATTTTTTTTTCAACGTTTATTTATTTTTGGGACAGAGAGAGACAGAGCATGAACGGGGGAGGGGCAGAGAGAGAGGGAGACACAGAATCGGAAACAGGCTCCAGGCTCTGAGCCATCAACCCAGAGCCTGACGCGGGGCTCGAACTCCCGGACCGCGAGATCGTGACCTGGCTGAAGTCGGACGCTTAACCGACTGCGCCACCGAGGCGCCCCTCCATTTATTATATACTTGGCTCTAAAACATAAACTGGTACTTTTTAAATTCATTGACACATTCTAATCTAGAGTATATTTGGTTACTGCTAACTTCTTTGGTGGGAAAGTTTATTATAGATATTTTGTACTTCATTTGAAAGAGCTGTTATCGTCTGGATTCTTGTAAGTTATCTTTGCATTCCACCTAACAGTTGGCTAACAAAAGGCAATAACAAGAAGTAAAATGAGACTTTTCTGTTTTCTCATAATTTCATCTAAGGCTACAAAGTTGAAGATAAAGGGCAATAAATACTCCCACATTGGGAGGATAGGTGCTAGATACATCTTTGCAGGATATACAAAAAGATAAAAAACCCTTATCGCATAATCTACATATGAGAAAAGAAACTTGTCAGCAAAGGAGTCATTGAAAGGGATTCATAGAAGCAAAGGATGCTGAGATTTTTTTCTCTTGGGAATATTCTTTATAGCTGTGCTACATGTACACTGCACAACTACAGGGGGCACCATTCACCCCACAGTCATCAGAGATTTATATAGTGTTATAACAATTTTCCAGCAGATGGCAGTGAAGTATCTTGAGGAGTAATGTCCTTCTGCTAACTCACACAAGGTCATATAGGCTAATGAAGGCTCTGCTCTTTTTCCTCCTCCCTTACACTCTCCCTCAAGCCAAGTACACAGAATTCTAAGAGAATCTTCACAGATATTGGGATAGCCTGCAACAAGAGAGACTAGCATCTCATTCTTTGAATGAAACCTGGCTGAGTTATAGAAACTCTTAGGCCTACCCCAGGCTACTTACTATCAGAGCAGAGCCTGGGAGACCTGAGAGAACTTGATAAGGATCCCAGGAGTCTTAGGCCTAGTGCCTGTTCTTGTCTGGAGAAGTCTGAAGGCAGGAGACTGGCTAGAACTACCATGACAACAAGACAAGGATAGGGGCATCAGAGCTGGTTACACTGCACTTCAACCACTTGGCATGCCAAGAGCACATGAATTCCTTGAGCCAAATTGACACCCTAGCTACAGGTAGCCAGGTATGAACTGTCTGAAAGAACTTTGTCTGAAGAAACTGACCACTGAGACAGCTGCTCCACCCTCCCAACCCCCTCCCCTGGCCCCCTCCCTCCCCTAATGTACACCTAGAGACAGAGAAGGTGAGGGGAGATCACCAAAGTATACCCAGAGAAAAGATTACCTTTGGCATAAAAAGCTGTGTGGAAGTCCACCACAGGTTTGCCAAAGAACCCATAAAAGTGTTCTACAGAGGAGAGACATTTGATCACAGAGGGCATTCCACAGCTAAGAGAAAACTAAAAATGGTACCAGTCTTAGCCCATTTACCAGTCACCCATTCATCCCTACCTACCCTTGAAGAGCCAGAAGCTGCAAAAAGGCAGAAGGGGAAAGAAAAGTAAAAATAAACCATATTCTGCCTTCTTTTCCTCAGTGTGGGTTCCCAATTCACCAATCAAGCCTAAGGAATTGCTACTCACTGCATAACCTTTTGTTCTGTCTGAAGAGAACCTAGACTTTTATTTGGTGGTCTCTTCTCCCCATGTAATTCATGTGCATTAGGGGAAGCTAACATCCTAACAATAACCCACTCTCTACCACCCCAGAACTAGTTCTTATACTCTGACAACTATTAAACATTGTTCAAAGAAATTTTTGAATATCTAAATAAATAGAAAGACATCTCATGTTCATGGATCAGAAGGCTTAATACTGTTAAAAGAAAGCAATTCTCCTCAATTGATCTACAGTTTAAACAAAATTCCTGTCAAAATCCAAACTGGCTTTTTTGTAGAAATTAACAAGTTGATCCTAAATTTCATACAGAAATGTAAGGATCCCAGAATCACCAAAACAATCTTAAAGAAGAACAAAGTTGGAGGACTCACACTCTGATTTCAAAATTTACTACAAAGCTATAGTACTCAAGACAATGTGGTATTGGTATAAGAATAGGTATATAGGGGGTGCCTGGGTGGCTCAGTCATGATCTCGTGGTTCATGAGCTCGAGCCCCACATCAGGTTCTGTACTGACACCTTGGAGCCTGGAGTCTACTTCAGATTCTGTGTTTCCCTCTCTCTCTGCATCACCCCCCACCCCCCGCCCTGCACGTGCTCTGTCTCTCTCTCTCAAAAATAAAATAAAAACATTTAAAAAAAAAAAAAGAATAGGGGCACCTGGGTGGCTCAGTCGGTTAAGCGTCCGACTTCAGCTCAGGTCATGATCTCACGGTCCTTGAATTCAAGCCCCGCGTCAGGCTCTGTGCTGACTGCTCAGAGCCTGGAGCCTGTTTCCGATTCTGTGTCTCCCTCTCTCTCTGACCCTCCCCCGTTCATGCTCTGTCTCTCTCTGTCTCAAAAATAAATAAACGTTAAAAAAAAATTAAAAAAAAAAAGAATAGGTATCTAGATCAGTAGGGTAGAATTGAAAGCACAGGAATATATTCTCACATTTACCATCAATTGATTTTCTACAGGATGCAAAGACAATCCAATTGGAAAAGAACAGTCTCTTCAACAAATGATGTCAGGACAACTGGATATTCACATGAAAAGAATGAAATTGGATCACTTCCTCACACCATATACAAAATTAGTTTAAGATAGATCATGGACACAAGTACAGGAGCTAATAATTATAAAAATTCATAGAAGAAAACATAGCAGTAAATCTTCATGACCTCAGATTTGGCAATGGTTTTTTAGACATGACACCAAAGCACACATGACAAAAGAAAAAAATAAATTGGGCTTCTGAAGATTAAAAACCTTTGTGCCTCAAAGAATATCATCAAGAAAGTGAAAAGACAACCCACAAAATGGGGTAAAGTAATGTAAATTACATATTTGATAAAGAACTTGCATCAAATATATAAAGAACTCTTAAAACTTAATAAAAAGAAAACAACCCAATTTAAAAATGGGCAAATGATATAAACATTTCTCCAAAGAAGACATAATGGTCCACAAATACATGAAAAGATGCTCAATATCATTAGCTATGTGGAAATGCGATTTGCATATGGAAATACAAATGAAAACCACAATGAAATACTGCTTCAAAAAATGGCCACTAGGATGACTATAATGACTATAATTTTAAAAAGACAGATGATAATTATTGATGAGGATGAAGAGAAATTGGAACATTTATACATTGCTGGTGAGAACATAAAATAGTGCAGACATTTTAGAAAACAGTCTGGCAATTCTTCAAAAGATTAAGCATTAGAATTATCACATAACCAGCAATTCTGCTCCTATGTATACACTCAAGAGAAATGAAAAATATGTCCATAGGAAAACTTATACACAAATGCTCACAGCAGAATTATATATAATAACCAAAAAGCAGAAAAAATCCAACTATCCATTAACTGAATGAATAGATAAATAAAATGTGACAATGCATACAATGGAATAATATTCAATCATAAAAAGGGGTGAAGTACTGATATATGCTACAACATGAGTAAACCTTGAAAACTTTTATGTAAAGGAAGCCAGTCACAAAAACCTACATAATGTATGATCCCATGTATATGAAATATCCAGAATAGGCTAATCTATAGAGGTATAAAGTAGATTAGAGGTTGCCTAGGACTGGGGGCTTAGGGAGAAATGGGAAATGACTGCTAATGAGAACAGGGTTTTTAGCAGGAGATGAAGTGAAAATGCTCTAAAACTGACCATGGTGATGGTTGGATAACTGTGAATATACTACTAAGAACCACTCATTTGTTCACTTTAAATAGGTAAATTATGTTAATTATATCTCCATAAAAATTATATATATATAAGTTTTTATGTCCATCCCTAGAGATTGCAATTTAATTGTATTGGAGCATCAGGATTTTTAAAAATTTCTCAGGTAATCCAAATGTTCAGCAAAGCTTGAGAACCACTGATCTGAACTAATCATAGTAACTTCCCAGAGATTGGTTTAGACATGGACATATGTACAACTCTTGACAAGATATAAGAAGTTTGCTTGAGGTTTCCAGGACAGCTTTCTACAAGAGTTAAAGGAAAAGAAGCCTTCTCCTTTTTTGAGGATTATGTCTGGAATTGCAGCAAGTATTTTGTAACCATGAAAGGAGTTAATCCAAGAACAAATCTGACATATAAGGATGCAGAAAAAAAAGACGTAAAAGAACCTGGGACCTCGACTACTTAATTCAGCTGCTGAGTTGCACAATCCTTGAGTCACCTGAATTCTGGACTTCTTATAATGTGAGATCTATCTCCTTATTTTTCAAATCTCTTTGAGTTTTCTGTTACTTGCAGACCAGAGTACCCACACATATTGAGGAACATTTAAGGAGCAAATGAAGACCAACCTACAAAAGAGAAGGAGAAGGAATGGACAAAGAAGTAGATAGAAAATCAGGAGAGTATAGTATCGTAAAAGCCAAATACAAGAATAGTTTAAGGAGGAAGGAATAATCAATGTTGTAAAGTGTTTCAAAGCAGTTAAGATGAGGTTGAAAGTAGTGTGAACCTGTAGGTTCATAGCCTTCTCGGGAGCTTTCCTGATGTTATTCGAATTGCTCCCATGTGCATGTAGAGGTCATGGAGAGACCAAAGAAAGAAGCAGGCCATTCTTGGTAGGCCATTCCTGGTAGGTGGCAATTTTAATAATAGCAAAGGGAAGTTGCATATGAGGCTGGTCTTGGGTGGCAGCAAGATAAATGGATCCCTAGAGGCATCCTCCAAATCTTAAAAGTTTATGAAAAGGTGCTGGCTGGGCTCAGTCACATGTACCATGCAGGTATACATCATATCACCATCTCAAGGCTATGTCCTTGGAGCAGCCTCTGGGAGTGGGAAAAGCAAACAGAATACACATTTCAAGGACAGGGGAGGAGAGGGTAGGGAATGAGGAGCCTCTAAGCACCCAGGTCCAGCTCACAGGTCAATCAATAGTCATGTCTTTTTTTATCACATTTCCCAACACTCCACCCTTTTTTTAAAAATTTTAAGTTTATTTATTTTGAGAGAGAGAGAGAGAGCACATGCATGCACTATGAGTGGGGGAGGGGCAGAAAGACAGGGAGAGAGAGAATCCCTGGTCACGGGGGTTGATCCCACGAAGCATGAGATCATTACCTGAGCTGAAATCAAGAGTCAGAGGCTCAACCAACTGAGCCACCCAGGCGCCCCCTTCATAGTCCACCCTTGTGACCAGCTCTTGTGATTTCATATATACCCCTCTTGTGAGCAGTCAGCAAGGGTTTTTATTAGCATGAAGGTGGCTCTTCTGGTGGCTATCTGGCTGTGTTGGAGGCAGATGCCACAGCAACAATACAAGCACATATAAGAGAAAACATAGGTTAAGACTATAATTTTTAAAGTCATTGACAACTTTCTCTACCAAGAGCCCCAGGATCCAAACCATCAATTTATTAAATCTCCTGGCTGGGGGTTGAATCATTCAGAGCATTTACTTGTGTCCTCATGTGACTTAATGAAGATTAAGATGAAGATGATACAATAGCAGACTCATCAGATAAGAGTATATAACATACTGTTTGGATAATGAATGGGACAGGTGCCTCCTTGTGCGACAGTAACAATGTCTAAAGCCATTCTATTTGGAAGGCAGCTTTTCTCATTAGAGTCATTTCAGTGGTTACTGGGACAAGTTTTGTTGGCTCATTCAGGGCTTGCTGAGTGAATGTAGTAAGAGTTTCTATGTGTGCTATAATATCCTCCAGGCCTGCATAGGGAACAAACACAGTGACCAAACAATCACATTATGAAAAACTGTCTATTTGGCCTTGGGAAGAGTGAGGTTGGCAGCTTCAGAATCTTAGCTTGGTTGTACATACCATATAAGTATTGTCAGGCATGAGGAGATCGACTAAGGATGGGATATGCCAAACCAGGACCCATATCTTCTCCTCTCTCTCAAGGTGTATTTTCTACTTCAGGCAGAGTGTATTTTAACAAGTCCAGCTTGTAGCTGGACGGTGGGATCCCAGTGGAGATTGAGGAGAGCCCCCTCACCCAAGGGTGTGAAGTAACTCACCAACTTTGGCCACATGTCCCACTGCAAATTTGTGCTGTCTCTTTAAGGCTGGAGACTCCACCCCCTAATGCCCTCCTGGCTTTCCCTGCTGATTTTTTTATATTCCAGGCTTTAAGTCCCATTGGTTGTAAGAACTCACAAAATTCAGCCTCTCTTACTTTCAAAGCCAAATATTATGGGGATTTGTCTTCCCCATGTGGGCTCCCCAGTGTAAAAGTCTATTTTTGCCCTTGTCTGTGCCGCCAGCTCCCTATCTACGTTGGATGGCCATGATCTATTTCTCTCCCAAACCATGTCTTCACCCTTTCTACCTTCCTTGAGGTGGCCTCTTCTCCCCTTAGTTGTGGAGTTTGTTCTGCCAGCCTTCAGATTATTTTCTGGGTTATTTACACTGATGTGAGTGTTATCTAGTTGTATCCATAGGACAAGACAAACTTAGGATTCTACTCCACCATCTTCCCAGCCTCTCTCCTCTGTATATAGGATTTAATTTCTCTAATCTCCTAATGGTGTCAGCCTGGCTTGCACCAAAGCAGGAAAAAGCTTGGGTTAGGCCAGAGTCAGTGTCCATATAAACCAGAGTATATTTAAATCCTTCATTCAGAGGAAGGGTGTCAGTATAATGAATTTGCCAATTACCTACCAGTTGAAAACTCTGGTATATGGACCCACATTCTTTTTGGCAGTTGCCTTGAGTGGTATTTAGAATACACAGGACAGGTTGTTATTGTACTAACCATTTCACTGTACTTCAAGAGCAAGCCAGCACCCCTGGCATTATGTCCTTTCATTTGAGCATTGTGATGTCCATTTTTTCTATGCACTCAATCTGTTGTATCTACTAAAGGATCAGTAGATAAAGCTTGTACCAAGCTAAAGCATCACCTTACCAGCAGTTGCCAATGCCTTATGAGTTGAGACATGGAAAACAGTGAGGACTGCCTTGGACTCTTGCAGATGAACCCAAATGTCTATAAGGGCTTATTCATAGGCCATAAAGACTTATTCATAATCATCAATCCCTTGGTTTTCTATTATCCAAGCCATAGGGTTAATCCCCTTAGAATAGCTGAGCTGTCAGTGTAAAGGGTTAATGGCCAGGGTTCATGAGTGATCACCAGCCAGACTGCTTTGAGTTTAGCCCACTGGCTGCTGCATTGGCTACTATGTGAGAGGCCCTACCTGGAGGAGCACTATGTACACTGCTAGGAGCTGTTGCTCTGTGGGGATATATCAAGTATTTGTCCCCTTCCATAATTGGGTCCAAAATCCTAGAGGTATTTTCCCATTCTGTTGTTTTTGCTGTGGTGCCTACCCATGTTTTTTGGACTCACAGATATATTTAACTCAAATGTTAGCCCTACTTGGGAAATGCCCAGAGCTTTAATCTGTTTCATTAGTATTTTTGTCTGCTCAAAGACCACTTGTTGTTTTAATCCCCAATCCCACATGTGCCCTTTCTTTACCAAAAGGCATGAGGAATGGAAGCATTGTGCCAGGTGGGGAATAAAAGTGCTCTAAAACCCCCAAATCCCTACCAAGGTTTGCATTTATTTTACCCTCTTATGGTTGGACAGGCTTGCACCTTAGCAATCACAGCTTTTGGGACAATATGAGTCTTACCCGACCAGATAACACCCAAAATTTTATGGCAGTACCTAGGCCTTGAATTTCCTGGGGGTCCATTGTCTATCCTCTCCCTGGTAGATGCTCTAACAAAGCCTGCAAGGCATCCTGCAGCAGAGGTAAGTCTTTTATATTAGCATTACATTATCAGTGCAATGGGTTCATCTTACCGATGCGGAGGAGCACACAGAGAGGTCCCCAGCTACCATCCCATGACATATTGTGGGCCTGTGGAGGTAGCTTTAGGTGAGTACTTTATCATTGTCCCTCCCATATGAGGGCAAATTGACCTTACTTACTTACCAAAAACATCCACCTGTCAAAGTTTTTTCTATGAATCTCCTAGAGGATGAAGAACTTTCATAAGAATATATGTGAAAAAGAAGTGTCAGAGTAAAACAAAAATTGTCTGCAAATAACAAAAAAATTTTAAATGGCCTTGGTCAAAGATCCGATAAGAGTTTTTTTTATAAACCTGGTAAATGTAAAAACTAGAAACTTTGTTTTGAGGGCATGTAAACAAAAACCTTTGTTTATAATTTCTTATCAAGGGCAGACCAGCAATCTAAGAAAATTTTGTCTTTTTAACAGAGAAAAATCAAATTTTAATCTTACACAAGTGTACTTTTAGAAATTTATTTTTTTTATTTTTTTAATGTTTATTTATTATTTTTGAGAGAGACAGAGACAGAATGTGAGTGGGTTAGGGGCAGAGACAGAAGGAGACAAAGAATCCGAAGCAGGCTCCAGGCTCTGAGCTGTCAGCACAGAGCCGAACGCGGGGCTCGAACTCACGGACCGTGAGATCATGACCTGAGCTGAAGTCAGACGCTCAACCGACTGAGCCACCCAGGTGCCCCACACCAGTGTACTTTTAAAATTAATTCATTCCAGTCTTAGTCCTGACAATGCATAAAATTCTTTTCTAAAGATTCCCCTTCACAAACCTTCTATAATTTTATTTTTTATTAAGATTTTATCCTAATTTTTTCCTCTCTAAACAAGTCTAACTTCAGAACAAAGTTATTTTCTTTTACCTCAACAAAAATATATTTTCATTCTTCATACTTTTCTTATATATTTCCTATTTTCCTGCATACAGAGTTGCTCTTATTATTTCTAGCTGTCTGTATTTTAAAGAAGCTTTTTCCTCTCTGTTTCTTTTAAATTCAGCCACTGTAAACAATGTCTTGGCTATCTCCTGGGGTATTTACATTTTAAAGACACGATAAGATTTACAACTTAAAAAAAAAATTTACACCTCCAAGAGACAGAAAGAATGCAAGTTTTCTCCTAAGAGTTTTGGGAGTAATTGCTATTTAAAATTTTTCTTTTGTGGGCACCTGAGTGGCTCAGTCAGTTAAGCATCTGACTCTTGATTTCGGCTAGGGTCATGATCTCATGGTTGTGGGATGGAGCCCCACATGGGGTTCCACACTGAGCGTGATGTCTGCTTGGGATTCTCTCTCCCTCTGGCTCTGTCCCTCCCCCATTCATGCTTGCCATCTCTCTCAAAATAAATAAATAAACATTTTTTAAAAATAAATAAAAATTTCCCTTTGTAGTAAGAGCTTTGAAAACATAGGGCATTTTGTCTGTCTCTTCATCAATTACCATATTTCTTTTTCATGTTTATCATTTTTAAAGAGATTTTAGCTCTTAGTGTCCTAATTAGGCTTTGTCACAAGTGCCTGGATCTTAATCTGTGGTATTTGCTATCCTCCTAGCTTTGCAAAACAGCATATTAAGGTCCCTAAGTTTTTATCTTGCTCTCTCATCTTGTCTGCCGGTTTTTATGTTCTTTTCTAATCTTAGTTCATTTTTTAACTTCCAGACATGAGCTTCAGCCTCCAGCTGGGCATATGTAACCAGCCAAACTGCTTATAGTAGAGGCCAACCCCCTGCGGCCACCGTGTGTATCCCTTCCTTGCCACAGCCTGCAATGTGCAGTGCCTCCCACAAGCATACTAGACTGGGTGGCATTTCCTGGGCGTCCTTGTACTCATGTGGTGGTCTACCAGTATCTGACACATGGACCACCCTTGCCCACATAGAGGTCAATGGCCAACTCAGGATGTGTTGGCCCCCACGGATGTGTCTTTTCCAAAGCTAGGGAAATTTAAGAGGCTTGAATGAGCATCCTTCCCCACACAGAGGTCAATGGCCAACTTGGGATTTCCCCGGGAAATGAATCTTTCCCAAGGCTCGTTTCTTTGGTCTTCTGGCTGGCTTGCCAGTTGTAGGTTTGCAGCCCTCTCAAGGACTTTCCTGGTATAATTTGAAATTGCCCCTTGTATCGCTTCTCGGCCTTTTGGCTAAGATCAAGTGTGAAATTGCCCCTTGTATACAGAAGTCAGGGAGAAACCAAAGGAAGAAACAGGCCACTCCATGTTGGTAGGTGGTAATTTTAATAATAGCAAAAGGAACTTACATACAAGGCTTGTCTTGGGTAGTAGCAAGACAAATGGATCCCTGCATTCACCCTCCAAATCTTAAAAGTTTATAAAGAGGTCCTAATGGGGCTCAGTCATGTATACCATGCAGGTATTTTCAACATTACCATCTCAAGGCTATGTTCTAGGAGCAGCCTCTGGGACTGGGAAAGGCAAGCAGAACCCACATTTCAAGGACAGAGAAAAGGGTAAGGAGGGTCTGAATGGCTGAGTCCAGCTCATGGGACAATTGGTGGTCACATCTTTTTTTATTATGTTCCCAACAGAACCCAGCTCATTCTGGCTTCTCTCCAGTGTAACAGTATATTGGCATAGAAGACCTCTGCATATGGGCCTACACCATCCAATACAGTATCTAGAAGCCATGAGTGTCTCTTTAAATTAACTAGAATCAAATACAATTTAAAATTCACATTATCAGTAACATTAGCCAGATTTCAGTTACTCAATAGCCACAGTATCAGGCAAATATAAAACATTTCCATTAACCTAGAGGGTATCATGCTGAGTGAAGTAGGTCAGACCCAGAAAAACAAATACCATATGATTTCGCTTATATGTGGAATCTAAAAAACAAAACACATAAACAACACAGAAACAGACCTAAACCCCATAAATACAGAGAATAAACTGATGTTTGCCAGAGAGACGGGTGAGGGGGATGGGCAAAATGGGTGAAGGGGGATGGGAGGTACAGGATTTTAGTTATGTAAAGAATAAGTCACAGAGATGAAAGGTACATCATAGGAACTATAGTCAATGGTATTGTAATAACGTTGTGTGGTGACAGATTGTGGCTACACTTGTGAGCATAGCACAACATATATAGGTGTCACCATATTGTATACCTCAAACTAATGTAACATTGTGTGGCAACTATACTTCAGGGTTTTTTTTAATGATGAAAAGGGGAAAAAAACACATTAGCATCAGCACAAAAAGTTTTATTGGAAATCATTGATCATTGAAGTCTCTAACTCTTAGGCACGTTTGAATTCCAAAGCCAAGTCTGTTTCTCCTTCTCTTCACCCTTCTCTCCCCAAAAGCCTGATTTGGAGGGAAAAACTACTGTTCTATACCCTTTATTTTTCAGAGATAAATACAGTTATAGTCACTCATTCTTTCTTTCTTTCTATGCTAGATACTTTCCATTTGTCCTTCAGATCCACCTTCCACTCTTTCCACCCTGCTCTGTATGCTAGAAGGCAGACCAACAGCTTCCTTTCTTCTCATTTCTGGTTGGGTTTGGCCAGTAAGAAGCACCAGCAGGATGTTAGAGGGAGGGAGGCAAGAGACATCGGGATATTTATGTCCTGCCCCAAAGTACTGTTGTATATCAGGTGTATCCCTCCATCAAATGTCTCAGCTTCTGTCAGGTGGCCTTCTTCATATATCCCTCTACCTCCAGGATCCATCTATCTTCAGATCCTTCTTCTCACCACTTTAAGCCTTGGAGAGGTACAGAGAGCCCTGCTGTTATCAGTCCAAGGACATTACACTCTGTATTGTGATTTTCCTGCAATATGCCCATACCTTTTAAAATAGTCCTTTTATTAAACCCTCCAATTATTATAATTTGAGTGTATGATAGGACGCTAGCTAATAGATTTTCTTATGTTCATTAGTTCTCTAAGAAGATGGGCTTATAAGTAAGGGGACCAATCCTCTCATTTTGCCCAGGATTGAATGTTTCCCCAATACAAGGGAATTTCAGTGCTAAAATCAGGACAGTTCCAAGAAAACTGAGATGGCTGATTACCCCACCCATAAGTATATTTGATTATGATATTTATCCACATGATAGTCTGAATACAAATAATTGTTTCTCCTTTATTTAACTGCCTGTTTAATTTTACTCCTCTCTACCTATCTTGATTTTATTTTGGGGGCTATTGGTTTCTTTCTAATTTTTTCCATGTATTTGTATTCAGTGCCTTTGTTCCTTGCTGTTTTGTGCCTTTATACTCCAGAGGTATCTTCTTTCCAATGTGGGAGGTAGTCATACATAGTCCTACTTTGGAGATATAAACCATGTAACATTTTAAGATTTTTTTAAATCTATAAGGTTTATGGAAGTAAAATCCAGGTTATTTTCTTGCCCTTCTTGGGATCTGTGAGTGACTATTCACCCAAGGTGATTAGGATCTATAAGTTTCTCAATGCTTTCTGGTATTGATAAAGAGAATACCAAACTTACTTAAAAGGTTACTGTAAGTATAAAGTGACTTCAGCCCACTCAACCTGTACCCTTCAAGGTGTTGGCTCCTAGTTAAAAGATAAATATCCTCTAAATGGAGGCTATGTTTAGGGGTGCCTGGGTGGCTCAGTCAGTTGAGCATCAGACTTCAGCTCAGGTCACAATCTCTCATTTCATGAGTTTGAGACCCACATCCAGCTCTCTGCTGTCAGCACAGAGTCTGCTTTGGATCCTCTGACTCCCTCTCCCTGCTCCTCCCCACTCATTCTCTCTCTCTCTCTCTCTCTCTCTCTCTCTCTCTCTCTCAAAAATAAACACTTTAAACAAACAAACAAACAAACAAATAAATGGAGGCCGTGTTTGCCAAGGGCTATTCTGAAATTCAGAGTATGGATTTCAGCCCAGATTCTAAGACCCCAGAACTATAAGCAGAAAATGAACTGGAGTTACTGCTTTAGCCCTGAAGGTAAATATGGAGTAAAATAGGACTTGTGGAGGCCCTGGAAATGACAAGTGCCCCCTTCTCTGGAAAGACTGTACAGCAATCTCCCTGAGTCTTTCTGACACTAATGGCTATGATCTATTCAAAAGGTCAAGTCACTGGGCTTCTGGGTGTCTCAGTTGGTTAAGCATCGACTCTTGGTTTCTGCTCAGGTCATGATGTCACAGTTCCTGAGATTGAGCCAGGGTTGGGCTCTGCACTGACAGCACAAAGCCTGGTTGGGATCCTCTCTCTCTCTCTCTCTCTCTCTCTCTCTCTCTCTCTCTCTCTCTCAAAATCAGTAAATAAACATAAAAAAAAAGATGAAGTCACAATACGTTATAGAATTTCCCTTAGTAAGAAAATCTTGATTTTACACTCTGTGGTACTTCCTTTTTATTTTTCCCCCATTCCCAAAATAGATGCTGTTTTTGTTTGTTTGTTTGTTTGTTTGTTTCCTGTCTCATTTTTTGCTGACTGCTAAACCTTCTTCTACCTGTCAGGCTAGCTGATCAACAAACATCTATGTATGTAGTCCTATGCATGCTGGGAGGATGTCTAAAAATTCAAGGAGTTGGAAACCCTTCTGATGGGGCAAACTTGCAGAGAAAGGGGGAAATGTTTCTTCCCAGAAGCCTAGTAAAGCTTAACTACAATGTCACAATTCAGGTTGCCCTCCCACTACGTGGTTCTTAACCCTGATTGCATATTAGAATCATCGGAGAAGTTTCCTGCTTCCAGACAATTGAGTCAGACTCCTGGGGTTTGAGGTCCACAGGATGGTTTTTAAAGCTCTCCAAGCAATTCTGACATGCAGACAGGGTTAAGAATCCCAGCCTTACAGTTAAGAACCTAAGTGCATATGCATGCTATGCTGGTCTCTACTGCATAAGCAGAAATCATTGATCAACCTAAGAAACACATGGAGAGACTTTCATTCTCTTTGTTTCTCACCATATAAAAAAACTACCCAAACCAACACTGCTCAACATGACACCACTGGCTGATGCAGCACATTCCTGGCAACCATTATCCCGAGGTCCCTGTGAATCACTACACAGGTTTTTTCAGTTAGTCCTATTCTCCTTCCACATGCGAGTGGAAAGCAGCTGTCTCCATTGTAATAGGCAGCCGACTAGGTAGGAGACAGAAGACTTGGATTCTAATCTCATTCTTCCCCTAACTAGTTGTGAGGTATGAAGCAGATCATTTTAATATCTCTGAGAGTTAATAAAATGGGATGACTTACCTGTCAACCTACTTCACACACTTGCGTGAATATTAAATGAAATGTGAAAGCAATCATAAACCATAAATTTCCATGTCAAGATAACGACATGACTATGTACTTAAGAGCCCCTAGAACAGGGACGCCTGGATGGCTCAGTTAATCATTTGACTTTGACTCAGATCATGATCACACAGTTCATGAGTTCCAGCCCCACATTGGGCTCTGTGCTGACAGCCTGGAGCCTGCTTTGGATTTTGTCTCCCTCTCTCTCTGCCCCTCCCCCACTCATTCTACCTCTCTCTCTCTCTCTCTCTCTCCCCCCCCCCTCTGTCTCTGTCTTTCAATCTCTCTCTCTCTCAAAAATAAACACTTAAAAAAATAAAGGTGTCTTCATATCAAACTATTAAAAAAAAAGAGCCCCTGGGACTGAGCAGGGCTCCTTCCTTTTTTCTCTAGGGAGTTTCCTCTTTAGTCTTAAGGGAGAAAATGTAGAAAAAGAGGTAGAGAAAGAGAGACACATGTATAAGAGGGCATTTCTGCAGTGTTTACAAAGGAATTCCATGCACCCATTGAGTAAATATGATCGCTCTATATGACACACACAAAACAATGTTAATGATATATTGTTAGGTGAAAAAACTAAGTTGCAATACAGTATGTAGGGTATGATCTCATTTTAAAACTATTGAAGAATGTTTGTTAGTACATGAAAAATGTCTAGAAGTATACATTCCAATCTGTCAACACCAGGATTGATTGGGAGGGAGATTTTATTTCTTTCTTTGTACATTTCTGTTACATGTGAATAATTTTATGATGACCATATATCATTTTCATAATTTTCAAATGCATACTAAAATGCAAATCAAGGGGAAAGAGAGGTGGTGAGGGTGTTACAGCCCAAGGCTAGTAAAGAGAGAAAATATAATTGCCTTAAAGTGTAGAATGGATTATTAAACAGTTGGGGAACATTTACAAAGGTATGTGGTGATCATCAGCTGACATGAATTCACTAGGAACAAACCAAGACAAAATAACCCATTTCTTTTTGGTAGAATAGCTAGATTATCTTAGTATCTCAGGGGAATATCACAGATTTGTGCATCTTGATTCAGCAAAGCTTTTCACGAAGTCTCTTACAACATTATTTTGGAAAATATGTGAAATGCAAATCATTAAGTGATTCATAGCTAGTTAAATATCATATCCATGTATCAGAATATATGTATCCAAGAGTGTACTAGTCTTTGGCCCCGTTTTCTTTCATATTTTTATCAACAACATAAAGACATTGAAGGTAGCCTTACCAAGTTCTCAGATGACACAAAGATGGAAGGACTAGCTTACTAGCTAAACCTATATTTAAGATATTCTTAGTTTATTTGAGTATCAAGCTGAAATCACCAAAGGAACTAACGAGTTATAGGATGACAAATCTCCATTCCATGTAAGAAAGACTTCCAACAATGGATCAGGCATAGGCTCTCAGTCAAAAAAAATCTAGAGAGGGGTGCCTTGGTGGCTCAGTTGATTAACCATCCAACTTCAGCTCAGGTCATGATCTCATGGTTCATGGGTTTGAGCCCCACGTTGGGCTCTGCACTGACATCTCAGAGCTTGGAGCCTGTTTTACATTCTGTGCCCCTCTCTGCCCCTCTTCTGCTCGTGCTCTGTTTCTCTCTCTCTCAAAAATAAATAAACCATAAAAATTTTTGTTTAATCTGGAGGGGGTAGGAGATTGGATCATCAAATATTCCCACAATTGCAAAATTATATGATTCCAACCAGAAAATTATTAACAGACACTAAGTACTAACAGATTGCAAAGATAGTGGAAGACAATATAGAGCATAATGCTTGTTTTCATAGAGAAAAGAAATCCTGAACAGAACCTTGAAGAATCAGTAAATAGGTATAAATGCACAGAAGAGAGTAGATCATTCCAGGGTTTTATAAAGCACAGAAGCAAAACTAACATGCCATTTTCCAGAGTTGGGGAGTTACTGACCTGGCTGTGACTTTGGTGAATAAAAGAAAATAAGGCTGGGTTTAGATCGTAGAGGATCTGAAACCAGGAAAGAAGTTTGTTCTTTGTACAGCAGAGAAGGTATCAGTCAGGCTCTGCTTGCAAGCATCAGAAACTAACTATGGCAAACTTCAAGAGAAGAGTTTATAGGATAAATATCAGAAGCCCCAGAAGGCTGGAGAACCAGGTCTGGAAATATTAGAAAGCAAAGTGACCTCTGAGGACCAAAAAGCAGGAACCAGAAGAATGGCTAGGGTGAATGAATATCCAATCATATTTGATCTCTTTATTACACTGCTAAGGATTCAAATAGATGGATAGAGAGTTTCAAAGACCTAGCTTGGGTCCTTCTCATTGCTGAAGAAGCTGAGTACTGGATTAGTAGTTTTTCCAGACTGACAAGAGATAATTCCCCCAAAAGGAATTGAGGTGTGAAGGAGAAATAAGTGCTGAGCAGGCAAAAGACAATGAAATCTCACTATTGGCACCATTAGCAGCTTAGAGGAAGGTAGCAATATGATGAACACAGTGCTATAGGGAGATTTGGCAATTTGCAAATGGACTAGAGGAATGAAAACCTAAAGGTGAGTGTGGAGGGTGAACAGGTAGAGCACAGAGGATTCTTAAAGCAGTGACAATACTCTACATGATACTATAATGATGGATACATGTCATTATACATTTATCCAGACCTCTAGAATGTACACCACCAAGAGTGAACCCTATTGTAAGCTATGAACTTTGAGTAATTATGATGTGTCAGTGTGGGTTCTTCAGTTGTAACAAATGTATCACCCTGGTTGGGGATGTTGCTAATGGAGGAGGCTATGCATATGTGGAGGCAGGGAGCATATGGGAAATCTCTATACCTTCCCTTCAATTTTGCTGTGAACCTAAAACTGCTCTTAAAAAATAAAGTCTTTTGGGGCACCTGAGTGGCTCAGTCAGTTAGGCATCCAACTTCAGCTGAGGTCATGATCTTGCAGTTCATGAGTTCAAGCCCCACATTGGGCTCACTGCTGTCAGCAAAGAGCCTGCTTCAGGTCCTCTGTCCCCCTCTCTTTGCCCCACCCCCACTTGCACTCTCTCAAAAATAAATAAACATTAAAAAAATAAAGTATTTTTATAAAAACAAGAACAAAAAACTAAAGGCAGAGAGTGAGTTTTTTAGGTTTAGAGCATGGCACTGAGAATAAGATAGCAATGATGTTCACAGTAAAAACAAGAAGTCTCAATAACTACCTAGATGCTATGGACAAGGAGAGGAAAGAGTCAAAGAAGACCATAAATGCTCCTCTTGAGACTGGAGGAATGATGGTGGTAGATGTAAGAAAGCTTAGAAAGAGAGCAGTACCTAGGATGGAGAGGAAGAGAATGCTCATGGTGTTGAGTTTGGAAAATGTGCACTAGGAAGTAAGAAAACTAGGTAGTCCAAGAGGACTTGGTTGGAGATACAGACGTAGGAGGATTTGGCATAGAGAAGACAATTTAAGTCAGATGGAGCTTTCTTACAGAGAGATATGTAAAATGGTGAGCAGAAATTGTGAAGATTTCCCTCTAAAATGTGAAAGGAAAAAAAAGAAAAGAAAGAAAACCCCCTCCCCCCCCAAAAAAAAAGAATCAGTAGAAGAGGTTTTGGGAATTTAGAATGAGAACTTTGCATTATGAACTTTTCACCATGAGCGGTATTACATTTTTCCATTTTTATTCCTCATCCCATTTTCTCCCTCTACCCCCAACACCCACTGTAATTATGTGTCCATAAATATGCATATATTCCTGTAAAATATGTGGGGTTTGTGGAGTTTGTGTGTTTGAATGTAAATAAGTGGCATTTGCTGTAGAACTCATTGTGTTATTTTTTCACTTACCACATCATGTTGCTCTAAGTACAAGAAAGCCAAATTCCTCTTTAGAAATGTCTGCAACAGCTTACATTTCTACCAGCAGATCACAAGAACTCCCATTTCTACACTTTTTGCCAATAGTTGGTAATATCCAATTTTTGCAAAATTGTTATATATAAAGTTGTATCTTCTTGATTAATTTTTCCTAAGGAGTTTGAATATCTCTTAAGATTTCAAGTTTCTCCTTCAATAAACTGTTTGATTGTATCTTTTCCCCATTTTTTTCTAAGTTTCCTTTTATTTGTTGATTTCCAGGAGTATTGTTTATATTCCAGAGCTGTGCAGTCCAAAATAGTAACTACTAGCCACTAATCATTAACTATTCAGACATGAGCTACTGGGTCCATGAAGTATGGCTAGTCCAAATTGACATGCACTGTAAGTGTAAAATGCACACCAAATTTCAAAGATTCAATACCAAAACAATGTAAAATATCTCAATAATTGTATATTGACTTTATGTTAAAATAATATTTTAGATGTATTGTGTTAAATAAAATTATTGTTAAAATTAATTTCACCTGTATATTTTTGCTTTTTATAATGTGGCTACTAGAAAATTTAATTTTTTTTTTTTCAACGTTTATTTATTTTTGGGACAGAGAGAGACAGAGCATGAACGGGGGAGGGGCAGAGAGAGAGGGAGACACAGAATCGGAAACAGGCTCCAGGCTCTGAGCCATCAGCCCAGAGCCCGACGCGGGGCTTGAACTCCCGGACCGCGAGATCGTGACCTGGCTGAAGTCGGACGCTTAACCGACTGCGCCACCCAGGCGCCCCGAAAATTTAAAATTACATATGTGACTCACATTGTGGCTTGCATTATATTATGATTAGGTATGTTTTTCTAGATATTCTTAGTTGGCTTTAGACACTGAAAATATCTTCTCTATTCTGTCCTCCTTCTTAAGTTCGTTTATAGTGTCTTTTGTGAAATCCATCCATTTTTCACCAGGCCACCACATTACACACTCTGGGGGAGGTATTCACATCAGGATCTATGTGAATGGCCCACCCTGGAGTTGTGCAGGGGATAACATATGCAGCCATACATAATGCTGATGTTTTGCTTTGTGAATTGCACTTTATGTCTTGTTTAAGAAGTCCTTCCCCACAACCTGATCACAATGATATTTTCCTTGTATTATTTTTATAATTTAAGAAGAAACACAGGATGGTGTTGTATCATAAAGAAGCCATTAAAGACAGTGGTTTATAATGCCAAAAATATGCAGAGTTCAGCCAAAAAGGATGATGATAGAGGAAATAATTATGTTGGGTTTTATGATTTTGACAGCAGTGTTATCTTTCTAATTATGTTTTGTATAGGCAAATGTTAAAATTTGCATTCCAAAGAGCATGTTAACAGATGGTGAGGAAGGCAGTCCACAATCCTGCTGAATGACAGGCTAATTCCAGTTTTTAGTCTAAATATCTGCTGAAATTAATTCTCACGATAGGCAAATAAGCCTGATATGGATCATACAGAATTGGCTGTAATTGTGAAGATTATTAGACAATGTTTGGATTTCTGCTTATATTATTCTGAAACATCATTTTGGGCATCTCACTTGCTTACTCTGGAAAGTCAACATATCTCTATTCCCTGTCAGATCAAATCCAAACTACTCAAATCTGTCAGTAGAGACACCTATAAACTGGCCCTATCCTGTTTCCCATGCCTCATCTCCCCAACAGATTGTATATTCCACACAGTTAGGGACCATGTCTTACACTCATCAACTTACTTCCTCATCAACATCCTGGAATATGTTAAAAACTGCAGCATCAGAGAAATAGGACACTATGTTTCTTAAGTCAACTAAAATTCAGTAAACTATTTGAGCAAAGGCTCTGTGCTAAATTTATTTGAGCAACTGTTTTCACCTTGAAGTAACTCACCTGACCTCATACAAAGAAAAATGCTAATGGCAGGAGCAAGTAGAAAATAACATGTTCAAAATGAGATATCAAATGGTAAGGTATTGAAAAGTTGAGGTCGACCTCAGAACTGCTAATATGCCCATTACAAACCACAGAAATACAGGTTTGCAGTAATAAGATTGTAGTCTTCTTTAAACCCTTTAATTCAAGAAAGAGGCTGAAAGGTTACAAAAAAGTCAAAGGTAATGAGGATAGACTCACATCAGACTAAGTTTAGGATGTTTATGGATTCAGGTAATTTATTCTTGATTAATCCTAGGAATTCCATCTCACTTTAGGTGTTAACACTTACTGGAATTTATAACAGTTAAGTCCAAATTAAAAGCTGACCCTTCTTTTTACTCAGCCCCCAGCCATAGGCTTAATTATGATTGTGTGAATGTGTAATTTTCATTTTGAAGAGTTTGTGATACTTGTGGTACAAGTCTGGGCATTATGTTAAGAAAACCAAATGTTTTTGATCCATCTCATGACAGTTATAACATCAGTGTCTCCTGGAAAACTTTGCAGAGACAAGAATTTGTCTATCAACATTATATATGACATTGAATAGAAATGTATTTCCCAAGGCCAAATTGAAAGTTACACACTTTTTAAAATTCAGCTGTGATTTTTTTTTTTTTTTCTAAAGTCAGTTATGGTTGTCCAGGTCCACTCCTGCTTCTGGATACATTCTTCTTGCTAAAGTACATTCTCTGGTGGTTTTTTCATCAAGCACCTATGGATAACAAGCTCTCTTAGTATTTGTACATATGAAAAAGTCTTTTGCTCTTACTCTTCAATGATAATTAATCATGGTATAGAGTTTTATTTTGACAACTATTGAAAATGAAAGTATACATTCACACAATCATAATGAAGCCTCAATACATTGAAGGTATTATCTCTGTTTTCTGGGATTTGTTTTGCTGATAAGGAACCTGATTGTTTTCCTCTCTTGTCAGTCTTCTGTTTTAGAAGACTTTTTCATTGATATTCTACCATTTCACTAGGAGGTATTTAGATGTTAATTTTTTAAAAATGTAGTTCAAACATAAATGTATTCTTTTTTTTTAAGTTTATTTATTTATTTTGAGAGAGAGTGCAAGCAGGGGAGGGGCAGAGAGAAAGGGAGAGGGAATCAGCATAGAGGCTGACGTGGAGCTTGATCTTATGGACCGCAAGATCATGACCTGGGCCAAATTCAAGAGTCAGACGCTTACCAACTGAGCCACCCAGGCACCCCACATCAATGTACTCTTAATGGATTTTATACTTTTTATCTGAGAGTTTCCCTTCAGCTAGAATTATATGTTGTCCTGTGAGCAGCAGGGTGATGGGAGCCTCTGTATGAGATGGTTTCATTGTTACTCATTTCTGAACTCTATGGGTTTCATATATTTTTATATTTGTTTCTTGGCTTTGGGAAGTCCACATTTAAAAAAAAAACTTTTTTTTAATGTTTATTTTTGAGAGAGAGAGACACAGACAGAGACAGATTGTGAGCAGGGGAGGAGCAGAGAGAGAGGGAGACACAGAATCTGAAGCAGGTTCCAGGCTCTGAGCTGTCAGCACAGAACCCAATGCATGGCTTGAACCCACAGACCATGAGATCATGATCTGAGCCGAGGTAGGACGCTCAACCAACTGAGCCACCCAGGTGCCCTGTGGATAGTCCACGTTTAGGGTAACTCCCACTCTGAGTAGTCCCTGAGGTCTCCTTCACTTGCACGTTGTTCTATTTCCATCCACGGCAAATTGGCTCACATTTGCAACAACTCTTGGCCTTCGGGCTTCCTGATCCCCACTTGAGGACAGCGTAGTAATTTCACAGCTCCCTCAGGTCCCATACCTAGATTTGCCCAACTCAAAGGCATAGGTCAGTTTGTTTCCTCCAGTGGACAACAAGGCTTCAGCTCCTTTTACCTGCTATGTCTCTATAGGTTTCCAGAGAATTTTCTTTCCTGCTTTTGAGCTTGGGTATATATTCCTTAAGTTAGTATTATTTTTTTAATCCAGCATTTGTGTGTATGAAGTGGGGCAAAAAAGATTGTATTCAGTTCACCATTTTGACTGAATTCTTCCACATTACCTTCTCCACTTCAGTACAGATAATCTTAAAACTACAGAGTAGATCAAGAACAAATGTTAACTGGGGCTTTCTTGCCTTGCCATGCTAGAAGTTCCTAGCTATCAAAGCCCTCAAAACAAAATTGGAAGACTTTTCCTTTTTAGGACCACCATAAAATTTGAAAACATCCTATTAAAAATGATAGTGGTATAATAGTGGAAGCATGCAAAAGTGTTATCTTGGCAATTATAGATGGGTTCAAGTGGAAAATTGGTCTAGGAGCAAAAGATTTCTGAGATCAATCATTTAATTCTGATTATTTCTGCTAGTTAAGACCAAAATAAAAGAGAATAAAAGCTAATCCTTCCATCAAAATTAATGCAATTAAGAGTAGTCTTTTGTTGAAGCACTGATGAGATCATGTCTAGTCCAAGCAGAAGCCTGTCAATCTTATACTGTGGTTTACGTTTAATCAGATCTTTGTTTTCAAGTGCACAAATAATAGAACTCAATCTAAGATTTACACATTGCTGACTCAAATATCATTAACTAGAAGCTTTGAAGTTTTGCCTGCTGGTCCATTGAGCATGTGGACTTGTGATCTGCATAAAGTTTATCAAAAAATTTCTTGACAATATTTATAAATCAAATAAATACAAACTAAGAAGGTTTTGATGTACAATTATATACCCATAAAACTAAAAAAACTTAAAAAAATGCACAAGACTGTAGTAAAATCTATATTCAAATCTTGCTGACAAACTCCTACAATTCTTCTGAAAAGTAATATGGCAACATAGGTAGCAAAAAATCATAATATTTATTTCTTGAAATAATTAAGGCCACTTCTGACAGTTTATGCTATGGAAATAATTCAACAGAAGATTACAACTATGTACATAAGGCTGTTTACATGTAATAGTAAACAACCAGAAACAAGTTAAAAGTTAACACTCTTTTAAGTTTCAAGCCATGTTAAGTAATTGTGGTTTACCGAGAGATAACAACATGGCTTGTAGGAATAGCAAACAGTTCCAGAACCAGAATGTCTTAACATATAAGACATTAACTTGTATTCTCATCATCAGCACAACATTAACCTCTCAATTCCAATTCTGGTACTCCACTTTTAAGGAGATTTGAATACTGTTTAACTCTATTTCTGCTATTCCCACAACTACCAAATTATTTCTTTTGGATGTCAACTTCAAATGCTCTCAAAAAGACTATCTGATTGTTTTGGGCATTCACTATGCAATATTGGAGGTCTTTGTTGGGCAGAGCTTTTACAAAAGATTATATATATCATAGATATCTGACTAGAGTCCAATTTTAGGTCCTGGACCAATTAGTAGTAGCAAGGATACTAAAGTTGTATGATGCATTTTTTTTCTTTAATCTTGAAGGTACATTATTTTTGTAACCTAAAAGATAAAGTAACTTCATAAACAGTACTTAGTTATACACCTAATACAAGTTGCCCTTAACTTTTCATTTTAAAATAAAAACATGGGGGCACCTGGGTGGCTCAGTCAGTTGAGCATCTGACTTTGGCTCAGGTCAGGATCTCGCAGTTCGTGAGTTTGAGCCCCGCATCAGGCTCTGTGCTGATAGCTCAGAGCCTGGAGCCTGTTTCAGATTCTGTGTCTCCCTCTCTCTGCCCCTTCCCCGCTCATGCTCTGTCTCTCTCCATCTCTCATAAATGAATAAACATTAAAAATTAAAATAAAATAAATAAAATAAAATAAAAATAAAAACATGATTCATATTTATGGAGAGACTTCTGAAATCAGGAAAGGTCATAGTCCAGCAGAGAGAGACTTCATTACATAATAACTACTGAGATTGTATAACAAGGAAATATGGTGCATTCATTTCTCATTTCGTGGATCTTAATAAATCTGTTCTTGCTATGAATCCTCAAACTGTAGGTATAGGAAAAGACAAACACTTGTTAGATAGAAAGGATGCCAAGGGAGATTTACCCACACTGCATCAAAGTAAAACATGTCTAGAAAAGAATTGTCCAGGGTATGGATGAGCAAGATGAAAAGAAAATTTATGAAAAATATTAAGTATGAACAAGGCAAGATAAAAGAAAACACAAAGCAACTATGCACATATACTCAGCAAAGAAAACAGTAATAAGGAAAGGAACATGGCATACCATATGTGGTCTGGAAACATAAAGAACAGAAAAAATGCAAGAGTTCTCTGTGCTGGCATGTTTATGATAAGATAAGAACTTATTATAAAATGAAAACAAATGAGATCTGTAAAAGAGAATTACAAAACAAATTAAGACTGTGTTAACCAGTGTTCAATCAGGAGCCAGAAACCATTAGTTATTTTAACCAAAGGAGTTAAAGAATTGTTATCTAGTTACTGAAGAATCAAAAAAGAAAAACAGAAAGATCAGATACAAGAGACATATATATTAGATATAAATATAGATGTAGATATAGAGATACAGATTCATTGCAAAAGGGAGTTTCACCCCAGGGGTGGGGAACAAAGAGAAGAGGTTGGAATAATTAAAACTTAGAAGATTTGGTGGGGCGGGGGGGGGGGAATCTGGCTGTATGCTGACAGTGTGGAGCTTGCTTGGGATTCTCTCTCTCCCTCTGTGTCTGCCCCACCCCTGCTTCCGTGGCGCTCTCTCTCTCTCTCTGTCTCTCTCAAAATAAATAAACTTGAAAAAAAAAGTCCCTAACAGAGAGAAACTGGCAAAGCAGAAATGTGGTATGCATGGTCCCAGCTCTGGCATCTGAAATAAGAGGAGTGGGTGTGGAGGTAAGAGACAATATTTAATAACTGGCACAAGAACCAAACCAGTATAATTATGGAATTAATAAAATTGGAACATCAAGAAACAAATCTAAGGACAGTTTATTTTGCTCACCCTATATACCCAGTGCCTACCACAGTGCCTGGCCCATTCCAGCACCCAATAAATATTGAAACAATGAATGAATGAATGCTCTGACACCCAGACCCAACTCACATGGTTTTTTTTAAGGCACAATTCGTTCTTTGTTTGTTTGTTTGTTTCTCATCCCAACAGGTACCCTCCTCAATGACCATCACTCACTTTCCCCTCTCCCCCACCCCCCATCAACCTTCAGTTTGTTTTCAGTATTTAAGAGTCTCTTATAGTTAAGTCATAGTTGATCCTAACATGAAATTGCTTGAACTGCTTTTTCACTCTTTTCTGTGAAAATGGCTTCTCCTTTTACGCTGGTGGATGTTATAGCCAGCAGAATTGCCATCAGTTACAGGCTAGAGCTGAATAACCAAAACAGACCATATCAGAAACTTGGAATCATCCTCTGTATCAAGAGAGACATGAAAACAAGTGAAATGCAGTCTCTAACAATAGCCTATGACATGCTCACACTCTATACTGTCAGTCATGAATCTTACTATAGAATGTATTTCAAAATTTTTTCTGTAGTATTCTTTGCCTTCATTCTAATATCATACTACTCTTTGTTTTTCCTGAAGTATGATTTGCACTGTTTATTACTACCAATGCTATCTTCTTTTTCTTCTTTCTCTTCTTCTTCTTCTTCTTCTTCTTGTATGTAACATTAGTGTGTCTTGCAGAAGAAACAATAAGTAATCAAGGGCTTCTTTCATGGATTTTTTATGTGTACTTTTAATCCTTAGGAAGTTTTTGTGTTATTCCAGTGTATTCCCTGTGTTCAGGTTTAAAACCGAATTTCACTGGAATGTATAAACTGTCACAGTTAAAGGAGTGTTTCACTGTTTTATAATGATAACTTTCATAGCATAGAATCCATTGAGTGTTTGGATCTGTGTCCTTACCTGTTCAGAAGAATAACAAATCAGAAGTCATAGTTTTCATATTTATTGTTTTTCACTTCCTATAATTCATACAAATCCTGCTGACTTTGAACTTAAAAAAAAACGTAAATGAATCTTGTTATTTTTTAATTTAAAGTTCTCCTGTGGCAAATCTGTTGTGAACTGGGATATGTTGACATAGGTGATTACTGGAGCATATTTGCACCAAAAAAACTCATCACACTCAAATATGCAGCTGCATATTAGCAGGTGGTAATTTTAATTTTTTTTTTCAACGTTTACTTATTTTTGGGACAGAGAGAGACAGAGCATGAACAGGGGAGGAGCAGAGAGAGAGGGAGACACAGAATCGGAAACAGGCTCCAGGCTCTGAGCCATCAGCCCAGAGCCCGACGCGGGGCTCGAACTCACGGACCGCGAGATCGTGACCTGGCTGAAGTCGGACGCTTAACCGACTGCGCCACCCAGGCGCCCCTGCAGGTGGTAATTTTAGAGGAAAGGAAGGCTAATAAAAGAAGAATAGGCTGGGGGGGGGAGGAAATATCTAGATAATTTTAACACCTTCAACCACAATTACCAGATAAAGATCATTTATCTCAATTCTTGAGAGGACAGGGATACAGACTACTGGAACTATCTCTCAAGGTTGTCCGCCACTGCACCAGTGGCAAAGGATAGACACTGGCATAATAATGAACTGTTGGGGTGCCTCGGTGGCTCAGTCAGTTAGGCATCTGACTCTTGATTTCAGTTCAGGTCACGCTCTCACAGTCATGGGATTGAGCCCCGCTTTGGTCTCTGCTCTGACAGCACTAAGCCTGCTTGGAATTCTCTATCCCTTTCTCTCTGCCCCTCCCTTGCTCTCTCTCTCTCTCTTTCTCAAAAAAAAAATAATAATAGTAATGAACTGTTGATTTTTCTGACAGACGAGAAAGCCCTCAGACCACTTGAAGATCACCATTTCAGAACTTTTATGGTAAGCTATAGCTCACCTTTGGGGGCAAGGACTCTATTATGTTTAATGCTATATCCCCAATACTTAGAACAATGCCTGGAGCATACTCAGTGCCCAGTAAACATTATTTTTTCTCTCTTATTTTTATTCTTTTGCTAGTAGACTTTAAGTTTCATTTTCTGCTTTGGTTTCACAGCTTCTTGAAAGGTAGGTCTATGAGAAAGCTATCATCCAAAGAACTCATAATTCTTTACATCATATATCAAATCCATGAGCTACTCATCAAATGTTTTGTTATTGAACAAAATCCAAGAAAAATAAAAAATATTTCAATATTATTAATGATGTGTTTTAAAAGTTTTAGTGTCAACTATACTCAAATAAAAAAATTTTTAAACAAACAACAATTTGTTTCTAGCAAAAAATAGGTAGTGATAAAAAACGTTGGCCCAAGAAAACTATATGACAGTTCCTCAAAATATTAAACATATTTTGAGTTTAACATATAATCCAACAATTCCACTTCTGGATAAATATCCAAAAGAATTGGAAGCAGAGACATGAGCAGATATTTGTTTATTAATGTTCATAGCAGCATTCTTCACAATAGCCCAAAGGTGGAAGCAACTCAAATATCTGTCAAAAGATAAATGGATTTTTTAAAATGTGGTATATACATAGGCAATGGAATATTATTCAGCTTTTTAAAAGAATGAAGTTGTGACACATGCTATAACATGGGTAAACCCTGAAGACACTGTGCTAAGTGAAATAAGCCAGTCACAAAAAGACAAATATTACATGATTCTTCTTATAGGTATAACATACCACTTACGAGGTAGCTAGAAATACTCAAATTTATAGAAACAGAAAGTAGAATGGTGGTTGCCAGAGACTTGAGGAAAGAAGATGAAGGGCAGTTACTATTGTTTAATGAGTATGAATTTCAGTTTGGGAAGATGAGAATGTTCTAGAGATAAATGAATGGTTCATAACAATGTGAATACATTTCATATCAGTGAACTGTACACTTAAAAGTGGCTAAAATGGTCAATTTTATGTCATTTATATTTTACCATAATAAAAAAATTTTGACAAAAACTCTTAAAGAATATTGGTCATTAGAAAGTATCTTATCTGGTATCATTTTAGCTCATGTAATTGCATTATTATTTCAAATGAATTAATAAATGCTTTTTAAATTTCCCCACTTTAATTGCTAATATGGGAAATAGTCGTAGATAAAACCCACATAAACAAAAGCTCCTTGGGATCCTCAATATTTTTTAAGAGTGTAAAGGGGTCCTGAGACCCAAAAGTTTGAGAATCACTGGTCTAGTTTATAGGGTGATTGGACTAACCTCATTAAGATGCTACCAAACTGAGGCATCTGGGTGGCTCAGTCAGTTAAGCACCTGACTTTGGCTCAGGTCATGATCTCACGGTTTGTGGGTTCAAGTCCCACATTGGGCTGTGTGCCGACAACTCAGAGCCTGGAACCTGCTTAGGATTCTGTGTCTCCCTCTCATTCTCTCTCCCCGCCTTACCTGCTCATGCTCTCTCTGTCTTTCAAAAATAAATAAATGTTAAAAAAAAAAAAAACTTAAAAAAAAAAGATGCTAGCAAACTGACACTTCTGTCCCAAAATTCTATTACCTCAGGTTTATCAAGGTTTAGCTAACCTGTTCTAAATTCAGACACCCCAAATTGCCTGTGAACGTAAACAGTTGTGTCAAACGTGGGTTAAGTAATGCTTGTTGATAAATAATTCTGAATCTGCAGACTTCTGGGCCTGACCTCATTGCTACTAGATCAAAATTCATGCCTGCACACAGAGGGTGGTAATTGAGTATCCTAACACAAATTAAGGGTTTGGAAGAAATGTACTCTTTAATTGTGCACCTTATCTATTCTGTGGTCACTTAAATATAACCCACTAACTATAGAGTTCTTAGTCTACTTAGACGTGCAATTTAAAATTCATTATCCAGCAGTATAATTCGCAAAGACTGTGTAAAGACTGGTTATGCAAGAGTGACATCAGAGATATAGTCATAATTTAAGGTGGGTCACTCAGTCTTCTCTTTATCTGGTATGACCGTTTTTGCTTTCTGAACGATCCCTAAGAACAGATGTTACTGGTAAATGCTGACTGCAATGAAATGTCTTCTTCCTTCACAGGAGATCGGGTCTTATCAAATCACCTACTGGCATAGTGAGTAAAAACATAAACTTGGGAGGTAGACAGATCTGCATCCCAGTCTCAGCTCAGGTAGTTACCAGCTGTGTGACCTCAGGTAAATTGACTACACTCTTTAAATCTCAGTTTACTTATCAGTAAAATGGATACACTAATACTTTTATTCCACAGATTAAGTATTAAATTAAGTAATGGGTAAAAAGCAATTAACCCAGTGCTGAATTTATAATAAGCGTCTGATCAATATTAGCTACTACTTCAGATACTATTACTGGCCTCATTACACTACTGAGCTAGTTCTATTGGAGTAAGTGCTAGAAACCAAAGGCCTTGTTATCATTTTTCTTCTCCCCTTAGGAAATGCAGAGACTGACAGGACTAAGTACTATAGAAGGGGAAAAGTGGGCACTCCTCTGTCTGTCCTCTAAAAGCAAAAGACAGCCAGAGGAAAGGATTAAGCCCAATCATGTCTCTTACAGCCCCATTTCATCAGTTCTTAAATGAATGTTTATTTCACATTACAATACCTCTGCAATTGGGATTTGTGAGACATTGAAGGTATTGCATTGCCTAACTGGAAGGGTTTTTTCTTTCCTAATGCTGAATAAAACAATGGCAAATTTTACAATTCATAACATCTTAGATTCAATAAAATACAATAATTGAACTTCCTACTAAAAAGTATTAATAGCACCCAAATAACTCCCCAAAGTACACATTTTATCATTGTACTTACAATACTATCTTCTGATCTGTCCTGCCAGCCCTCAGCCCTAACAAGCTTGTCATCTGGCCCACTTAGATTGGTTGAATGACTGCATGCATGGGCTTGATCTGACCTTATTCACCACTCATACTGTGAGTCTCTGAAAAAGTATAGCCAAAGGGAGTCTATTTCTCTTTTCTCGGAATCCAACAGTCTCTAATTATATAGTGTTGGTGTTGCTCATACTTGTTTCATGCGTGTGAATTTCATCTCAACAACTGTAGTGTGAGCATCTTTAGATAAGGACTGAGTCAGATAAACATTTTGCCTTCTCTATGGTCCTGGTGACACAGGGCATATTTAGTGATCAATTGCCTGAAGGCTTTTTATGCTACATAAGAACATGTGACCGTAGTCCTACCAGTTTGACTCCCTTAGAATCTTGGGTAGGGGGTTGTCTAAATTTCACAAGCTACTCTAACATTTCAAATCACCAAGACCCTCTTCCTCTACCACTACTGGATGCTAATTGACCTTTTATCTATTGATCAAGACAGTCAAACCTACAGTGAAAAAATTACAAACTATAGATTAGATGGTCTCTGGCAAAGCTGATACTGTCTGTGTACCACTCGTAGCTCTCTGATCCTTTTGATCAGTTCTGGGGGCCATCTTTCAGCTTCTGTTTGCTTTGTTTTCAATGAACTGCTTTGCCAGTACTGGCAGAAATTCAGAATTGCCTGAGGGGAAACATAGTCATTGATTGGTGCCTGAATATGAAAGCTGAGCTTTTTTTACTCAAGGCTGGATAAACCCTGAGGTAGAAGTTGTGCTCCAGAGCTCCCCATAGGATCAGGCAAAGGCCAGGACCTCGTGAAATTATACTCAAGCGTGTCTCCTTTTCCCTCTTCCTGGTTATTTCCCCTACTTTCTTTTTAAGTGTGTCAGTGAGGCAACTAGGGTCTGGATTTGATGGTGTCTGAATTTTAACATGAAAATAAATGGGGGAAAAGTTTTATGTTCCATGATTTAAAAGTTTACAGTATAGTAAATCCTTGTTCTTCACCCTGGGTGATCATTCTTGAAACTCACAATGAGCAATATAAAACCATCAACAAAACCAGACCTGGAGAGTCCTTCTGCCCTGCCCTTTAGGAGAACACAGCTGCCCTAAGCAGAATGGGAATTAGGAAACAAAAAGATGGAAAACAATAAGAACTGACCAAACAACATTCCACAATCGATTCTCTTTTATTTACAAGTTATGTTTATTTAATTTTATGTTTGACAATGTCTGGCTTTTTTGCTGAGCATCTTAGTGGTTTTTTGGAACTAAAACAATGATGCAAAATGATTTGACTAATTCCCTAGTGCTGTACAACATACAGTCCATATTTTGGTAAAATGCTACAAGATTATATAATAGAAATGTGTCATCTAACAGGTCCCAATTTTTCTCTCATTGAATCTTTTGTAATGCTCTGGAATCTCAAAAAACAAATCTCAAAAAACAATAGGATCTATTCTAATGGATGGAACAGGTACACAAGATTATACACTTTGGGCTGATAGTTTCATAAATTTGTTTCTGAATTCCTTAAGGCTCTTAGGTGTGGTAGATGGTAGTATGGATGAGGAGAGAGCATGGTCCTTGAATGACAGAACTCTGAAACTGTATTCTGTTCTTCTCTTTTATGACCTTCAGCAAGTTGTTTAATCTTCCTGAACTTTCATTTCATTTTCTCAATAAGACTGTTGTAAAGAAATGAATGAGATAATATGCATAGGCATACCTTGTTTTATTGCACTTTGCCTTATTGTGCTTTGCAGATATTGTGCTTTTTGCAGATTGAAGGTTTGTG
This sequence comes from Lynx canadensis, assembly GCF_007474595.2. Classification (NCBI taxonomy): domain Eukaryota; kingdom Metazoa; phylum Chordata; class Mammalia; order Carnivora; family Felidae; genus Lynx; species Lynx canadensis. The sequence continues at coordinate 53,039,899 of NC_044308.2, forward strand.
GCAACCTTGTGTTAAGCAAGTCTATCAGAGTCATTTTTCCAACAGTTGTTGAACATTTCTTATCTCTGTTTCACAGTTTGATAATTCTCACAATATTTTACGTGTTTCCATTGTTATTGTATTTGCTATGCTGATCTGTGAACAGTGAATCTTTGATGTTACTATTGGAATTATCTTCAGGCACCATGAACTGTGCCCAGATAAGACAGTAAAGTTAATCATGAAATGCTGTGTGTATTCTATTCTGACTGTTACACCGACCTGGAGCAGGTTTCTCTCCTTCTCATTGGGTCTCCCTAGTCTCTGAGACAACAATATTAAAATTAGGCTAATGAATATCTCTACAATGGCTTCTAAGTGTTCAAGGGAAAGAAAGAGTCTCACATCTCTCACTTTCAATCAAAAGCTAGAAATGATTAAGCTTAATAAGGAAGGCATAAATGCCAAGATAGGCTGAAAGCTAGGCCTCTGTGTCAAACAGCCAAGTTGTGGATGCAAAGGGAGAGTTTTTGAAGGAAATTACAAGAGCTACTCTAGTAAACTCATAAATGATAAGGAATATGGAAAAAGTTTTAGTGGTCTGGATAGATCAAACTGATGAGGGAGCATAAGGCAAGCTGAGGACAAAGGACAAGCTAACAACACACACACCCCAAAACAAGGTGGGATATGTGTAATATTCCTCAGACAATCCCAACTACCCAAGAGCAAAGGAAATGAAAGAAAACAAATGGTTAATTGATAGAGATCATAGTTATGCAAGACGTGAGTCTCCATCAGTTTACACATGTCTTAGCAAATAAGAAAAAGGCAATCTGATAGCCTAATCCCCAGAAACCTATAGACTCAGTTTCCTGGAGCCCTAATATCACCCTCCCCTCCATAGCAATGTGGGGAAAAAAGGCAAGAAGGAAACAGCAGGCAAAATTCAATCTCCTTATAACCTGCAGCCCATTGACAAATACTTGAGGCAAATACAGAGTGAAATATTTCTCCAGGAACCCCCTATAGTCATAATGTTAAATGCCTTACTAAAGGAAAAGCAACCTTAGCTTGACAATAGCTAAGCCTCCAGTATCTTATGAGTCTTCTTTAACATACAAAAATCGCTTTAGAGACTTCCTCTTGACTTTATCTCTCCCAACTCCATAATATATAAATGGTCACCCCTCACACTTAGAAAACAGCTCTTTCTGCCCATGGGTCCAGTCCCCTTGCTTTAATAAAATCACCTTTTGCACCAAAGATGTCTTCAACAATTCTTTGTTGGCTGTCAGCTCTAATCTCCACCAATCACTCTAAAACCCCATTAAAACCATCCATAACATTCTCTTAAGCCAAAGCCTAATCCAGAGCAAGACCCTAACTCTTCAATTCTATGAAGGATGAGAGAGGTGAGGGAAAAGTTTGAAGCTAGTAAAGGTTGGGTCACAAGATTTAAAGAAAACTTTTATGGGGGCGCCTGGGTGGCTCAGTCAGTTGAGCATCCGACTTCAGCTCAGGTCATGATCTCGCAGTACGTGAGTTCGAGCCCCGAGTGGGGCTTTGTGCTGACAGCTCAGAGCCTGGAGCCTGCTTCAGATTCTGTGTCCCCCTCTCTCTCTCCACCCCACCCCTGCTTGTGCTCTGTCTCTCTCTGTCTTTCAAAAATGAATAAACATTAAAAAAAATTTAAAGAAAACTTTTATGTTATATTTTCAAAACATAAAAGTGCAAGGTGAAGCAGCAAGTGCTGATGTAGAAGCTGCAGCAAGTTATCTAGATCTAGCTAAGAAGGTTAATGAAGATGGCTACACTAACCATTTTCAGTGTAGACAAAACAGTCTTCTACTGGAAGAAGATGCCATGTGTGACTTTCATAGCTGGAAGGAAGTCAATATGTGACTTCAGAGTTTCCAAGAATTGGACTGATTCTCTTGTTAGGAGCTAATGCAGCTGATGATTTAAGCTGAAGCCAATGCTCATTGGCCATTCCAAAAATCCTAGGGCCCTTAAAAACTTTGCTAAATCTACTGTGCCTGTGTTCTATCAATGGGACAACAAAGCCTGGATGACAGCACATCTGTGTACAACATGGCTTACTGAATATTTTAAGCCCACTGTTGAGACTATTACTCAGAAAAAAAGATTCTTTTCAAAATATTACTGCTCATTGACAATGCATGTGGTCACCCAAGTTCTGACTGAGATGTACAACTAGTGTTGTTTTCATGCCTGCCAAAACAACATCCATTCTGCAGCCCATGGACCAAGGAACAATTTCAACTTTCAAATCTTATTATTTAAGAAATACATTTCATAAGTCCATAGCTGCCATAGGTAGTGATTCTTCTGATTGATCTGGGCAAAATAAATTGAAAATCTTCTGGAAAGGATTCACCACTCTAGATGCCAATAAGAACATTTGTGATGCATGGTAAGAGGTCAAAATATTGACATTAACAGGAGTTTGGAAGAAGCTAATTTCAGCCTTCATGGATGACTTTGAGAAGTTCAAGACTTCAGTGAAGGCAGTAACTGCAGATGTGGTAGAAAGAGCAAGAAAACTGGAATTAGAAGTGGAGCCTGAAGATGCAATCTCATGATAAAAGAGGAATGGATGAGGAGTTGCTTCTTATGGCTGAGCAAAGAAAGTGGTTTCTTGAGATGGAATCTATTCCCGGTGAGGATACTATGAAGATTGTTAAAATGACAACAAAGGATTCAGAATATTAGATAAACTTAGTTGATAAAGCAGCAGCAGACTCTGAGAGGATTGATTCCAATTTTGAAAATGCTTCACTGTCAGTGAAATGCTATCAAACAGCATCACATGCTATAGAGAAAATGTTCATGAAAGGAAGAGTCAATAGATACAGCAACTTCACTGTTGTCATATTTTACGAAATTACCAGAATCTTCAGCAACTACCATCCTGAGCAGTCAGCAGCCATCAACATCGAAACAAGACCCTCCACCAGCAAAATTTTACAACTTGCTGAAAGCTCAGATGAGGGTTAGCATTTTTTAGTAATAAAGTATTCTTTTTTAAAAATTTTTATTTATTTATTTATTTTGAGAGAGCCCTCATGAGCAGGGGGAGGGCAGAGAGAGAGGGAGAGAGAGAATCCCAAGCAGGCTCAGTCAGCATGGATCCCAACACAGGGCTTGATCCCACAAACCATGAGATCATGACTTAAGCCAAAATCAAGAGTCAGACACTTAACTGACTGAACCACCCAGGTACCCTGCAATAAAGTATTCTTTAACTAAGGATGTACATTGGGTTTTAGACATTATGCTATTGCAGACTTAAGAGACTACAGTATAGTATAAACATAACTTTAGGGGCGCCTGGGTGGCGCAGTCGGTTAAGCGTCCGACTTCAGCCAGGTCACGATCTCGCAGTCCGTGAGTTCGAGCCCCGCGTCAGGCTCTGGGCTGATGGCTCAGAGCCTGGAGCCTGTTTCCGATTCTGTGTCTCCCTCTCTCTCTGCCCCTCCCCCGTTCATGCTCTGTCTCTCTCTGTCCCAAAAATAAACGTTGAAAAAAAAATTTTTTTTAAATAAATAAATAAACATAACTTTATATACATTGAGAAACCAAAAAAAATTCATTTGACTTGTTGTATTGCAGTATTTGCTTTATTGTAGTCATCTGGAAGCAAACCCACTATATCTCCATAAATAATACCTATCGTTGGTGGGGCAACTATTTGAGGTGTTAATCTATATCTTGTTCTGGTAGCAGTAGGTATTTTTGCTTCCCCCATCCAAGGAAAGTAGCCAAGTCTGCCTCAGGGAGTGTCTAATGGCTTTAATGTTGTAAGGCCAAAATTAAAAGTTGCTTGATGCTCAGAACACAACAGTCTTGGAGATGATATAGCTATATTGTTCCAGATGGCAGGAGACACCAAGAGTTGGGAGAATAAGAAGAAGGCAAAAACTAAAGAGAAAGCTATTTGGGAAACATATTTCTATGTTTAGGGGGATAGGTTTATGGGTTTCAAGACATTCAAGGACATGTGCCTTACTTCCACACAGTAGTTGGAGCCATGGCCTCTTATAATGATGGCTGACTTAGTAGTGTGCTGCATCTCAGGGAATAAGATGGGTGACCTATATACTTCAAGTGTCTCAATTTTAGATCCCTGGCCCAAGCCTTGCTTAAAATTAGTGGAATCACCCAACCACATGGACAGTATCACCTGTACACCTGGGTGAGACAAGCTCCCATGCTGCCTCCAACATTTTAGAGGTCCCTGCTTTGGCCTTCCATTGGCTGCATCCCTCCTTATGGGGCAAGAGGTCTACAAAGGACATGCACACCCAGAGCCCACACCTCACTCTTTTAGGCCATGCTTTACATACATGAGACCCCAGAATTCCCAACCCAAATTACTCTGAACTGCTTCCAAGTTCTGCACCAGTATCTTTCCAGGGTCCATCTTCCTGAAGACAGCTGTGCACCTGTGTGTACACCCTCACTTGAGGGAAAGTTAAAATGTGACCTTTTGTCGAAGTGGGGATTGGCAAACAGAGTTTGTATGTGCAAGCTGGACAATATACACACATTTGTGCAAGTTCCCTTATTGGGCAGGACAGTGCTGGGGTGTGAAAAGAAAGAGGGCAAGCCACAGGTAGGACCAGGAGCCACCTTTCCTACATTCCCACATTCAGAACTTCAAGAAGTCCCCAATTTCTTAATTCAAAGCAGGCTTTCCAGCTTGTTACGAAATTATATTTATCAAGATAGAATGATAGAATCTAGTCTATTTAATAGTTTTTCAGCTTGATTTATAACTTTAAAATATTTAATATATGACATACGAACCTCTATTTGTACTCTTGTTCTAGGCCGTATAACTTTTAGGGGTGGCCTAGAACCATAAGGATTTGGATGACAGTTACCCAGGAGTGGTAGCTAATGCAGTCTGAAGACCAGAGGGCCTGTCTCATAATATTTTGGAGTGTGTAAGACCTGGAGAAGGTACAAGATACCCCTAATGAATCCCCCCCTGCCAAATAAACATGACAAATTCTGGATTTCTCATCTCATTTGACCAAAGTGGCTCAGAGCTAGATTTAACTTCATTTAGAATAAAATAGGACAGGGATGTTGTCTGTCTCATTCACTGCTTTATCCCTATACACATGTTGAATGAGTGGATTCTTGCTCTCTGTGCAAGGACCAAACTCATGCCTGCCATATGTATAAAGTACCTGGTTTTATGCTGTTACATATTTTTTTAATGTTTATTTATTATTGAGAGACAGAGAGAGACAGACCATGAGCGGGGGAGGGGCAGAGAGAGAGGGAGACACAGAATCGGAAGCAGGCTCCAGGCTCTGAACTGTCAGCATAGAGCCTGACGTGGGGCTCAAACTCATGAACCGTGAGATCATGACCTGAGCCGAAGTCGGACGCTTAACCAACTGAGCCACCCAGGCGCCCCTGTGTTGTTACATATTAAGTGTCACTGTCAGGTACTCAGTTTTCCCAAACACCATTTTTGTATGTAGCACCTATTTGTATGTAATTTATCAGATAAGCCTAGAATACCCTGTTGATTTACTAAATTGTTTTAGCACTGTTAGCACTGTCTGCCGGACCTAGACTACAATGTACCTCATGTGCTAAGTTTCTTCACTTCCTGATTGTCATAAGTCCTCATCCAATTTTCTGACAGAGCCCCTATCTATTAAAAATTAAGAGTTTCTTGGGCCCTGAATGTGAATCCAATTCTGCTTCATAGACCACAGCCTTAAGGTTCTAGATCCTTTTCCATCTATATGTGACTTTCCTGCCTTCAGAGTATAGTTTTGTTCATTGGCCATGCCCACATTTAACATAGTACCTGCCTTCTCTCCTATTCTAGATGCAATCCCAGGGTTAGAAATCTGACTTACCAACATCACCAGCAGCAGGCATACTCATTGCTCTCTGGGCCAGAAAATGATGCTCCTACAGTCACCCTTCAGGACACTGTATTCAAGAGTTATAGAAAGAACAAGTTTATCTAAAGCCATCTTTCTTAGCAGACTGAGCACTGAAGGGTACTGTTTTAAAGCTTTTTTTTTTTAATGTTGATTAATTTTTGAGAGAGAGAGAAGCAGAGAGAGAGAGAGAGGAAAACACAAGAATTCGAAGCAGACTCAGGCTCTGAGTTGTCAGTGCAGAGCCCGATGTGGAGTTCAAGCTCAAGAATTGCGAGATCATAACCTGAGCAGAAGTCAGTCGCTTAAATGACTGAGCCACTCAGGTGCCCCTGAAGCCTTTTTAAAGTCTCCATGTACCTCTATGTTTCTCAGGTCTTGCCATTTGTAGACAATTTGCCTATTCTCAGAGAACCAAACACCATATGTTTTCTACCCTGTTGTGCTATAATCACAATTGTGGCTACGGTTTTTTTAGTCTGAGTTTGATCTTCCTTCGTGCATGTTCACCAGCTTAGTGATTTAGTCATGCTGAAATTCTACTAGTACCAAACTCAGTAAGTCCCCAATCTGGACATCGGAGGCTCCTTGAAGGCAATAACTGTGACTTTGGTTTGCTATCCCTAGCACTGAGTACCCCACCTGTCATGTAGTGTTGTTCAGTGAAATCCCTCCTAGGGAGAGGTTCTATCGAGAATATCAGAGGGTCTGAGTTTTACCCCACTTGCAAGTTAACAAGTTAGCTTGTCACAGTTGCATGGATGGTAGAAGGTATTAGACTCCTGGGTCAGAGACAAAAATAGTTTACGACTGACAACAATATTAGTAGCTACGGTATCTGCATTTTTTAAAGCCAGTTCCCCCAAACTTAGTTTCTACAAGGCAATGTGAATAGGGCCAGTTAACACCTGTACATGAAGAACTCTGAGCGTCAAGAAATTGAATCTTTGTTTTCCTGTGCAGAGTTTTATGGTTTTATTTAAAACAAATAAAACTTGCACAGGAACTGTCAATTTATTTTCTGCACTGTGTAGCCTGGCATTGGGATTGGTGACTCATGGCCCGCTGGGTTGCTCTTTCCAGGATGGCTTTGTGGTTCTTAGAGGAAACTCTGTAAGCAATCTCAGCACAGTAAGATTTGTTGTGTATCAGCAGCATTTCTAACTTTTGGAGATTGTATACCAGAAACTTCCAGAAACCACTAGGCATTTGCTTCATCTACTTGTTACTGCCATAACCAATGTTGGGCATCAATACCTGGCGCTTGAATCTTTTCTGTACCCTGTTGTCACTGCCTCTGGGTTTCTGCCAGTTATGCTTAATTTTGACATATTAGTCTGATGGTGCCAGATGAACTTTTTGGTCTTCTTTTTGGACAATGTTGGGTTTCTTGGGCAATCTGAAAGCAGTCATGATGCTGTGTTGGAGGTGGCTGCTATCTCCTTTGAATCTTTTATAGTGGGCAATCAACATGCCTGCCCTTTGCTCCAGAGTGACACAGTATCACTATCAAACATTTTTGACAAGGTAGTTGGGAACAAAATTCAATCAGTGCTTCACTTGCAAGATATGCAGAGATGTGCATGGCCCACAGAGAAATGTCTCAACATATGGCTTAAGGGAGACAGAGTTGACAGCAGCCTGAACACTGCCCTCCCCACATCAACTTCAGAAGCCTTCAAGGAAAAGAAGTTTTCTCAGTGTTTCGTAAGCAGACTGCTCCTTCCAGCCTCTACTTGATTGATAGTCCAATACTCCCTGCCTTGAATCCCTCTCCCTATTTCTCTTACTGTGTAAATATTATTCATTCTTCCAGGTAAGTTTCAAATTCCACCTCTCCCACAAAGCATTCCATGACCAGCCCTACTCCCAGTAGTTTCATCGTCTCCAATATTATATAGTGATTATTATCTATATCAATCATATTAGCACTTAAGGAGTAATAATAATAATACCAACAACCTCAGACATTTTGTAAATCACTATACTTTTTATAATTTTTTTACATAAAATATTTCCTTGACCCTCATAGGAATCTGTGAGACATGCAAAGGAAAATATTATTATTTTTCAATTTATAGATGAGGAAAAGCAGAGATTTAGAAACTTGCCCAAGGTCACCTAGTATAAGTAGGTCATCAGGTTTAGAGTTGGTTCCTAGACTCACAATGGCTGCACTATACCACTTCTTATTGTCTTTAAACTCCCAAACGGATTTATGTCATGTGGTATTAAGTATCAGACTTCATAGTTTACCTCTGGTCAAAGATTAGGGAAGGAGAGTAGAGTTACAGCAGAGTCTAGTGGTTACAGTCCTAAGTCAGACAAATCTGCTGTGGAGAGATTCTTTGGGTTCACCAATATGCAGGCTGCCTCTTCTTCTGGAACATGGAGCTAAACCACATCTCCCAGATTCCCTTGCATCTGGGTAGAACTATGTGACAGCCTGTGGAATGTGGACAGCAGGGATGTCACTACTTCCAGGTGTAGCCATAAAACATTCTATTCAGTTTTCCATGCTCTCTTTCCATCACTCCATCAGGCTGGTTGATGATGGGAGGTCTTGAGGCTACAACATGCTCAAGCCACAAAATGGAAGGGGCATGGGTACATGAGACCTGGCTTACAGGTGAGTTGCCTAAGAGAGCCGCTTGATGAGGACCATTAATCCTGCACTTTGCCCCAGAAAGGAACAAATTTTATCTTGTTACTTCACTATGAATTGGGGGATTATTAAGCCAGTTACCCTACTCTAATACACTTGAAATTAAATCTCAGCCCTGCAATTTAGCAGTGTGATATGCCCTTCTGCATGGTACTTAGCCTCTATCCATTTGTAAAATGGGTATAAAAATAATACCTATCTCATAGGATGCTTATGAGGGTTAAATGAAACAACATATACAAAGGGCTTAGCATAGTGTCTAGCACATAGTAGAAATTCTATTTAATCAATAAATATTAACTACTCATGTTATTGTTGCTAACACATTTTCCGCTGGTTCCAAAATGGATTTCAAAATTCTTCTTTTCCACTTGTTTTGGAGGAGAAATGAGAGTGCTTTCTCCCACTCTGATTACTTTATGACAATGAGAATGGCTTAGGGCTAGTCAGGGCTAGAGTCAGTCTGCGCATAGACCTTATTTTTTGGGCAAACTGCCAATCTATCCTTTCCTGCCCCTGTGGATTATTAAGCTTCCAATGAGAAATAACCAGGGATGGGGTGAGGGGAACCCACAAAAACATAAAGCTATTCCCATTGAGAGAAAAACCTTATTAAAATCTTCAGAAATTCTCTGAATATCATTCTAGAAATATGTACTTCTAACAAAGGCTACTTTTGATAATACTTAGTCTGTATGTTCACAATGAATATATCATTCATTGTGTCTGGCTGGGTCATTTGGAGTTAGACAACTAGTCTTTCAAGTTAAAAAAGTCTATTCTTTGAGTGATAATGATTTATCAATGCAGGTTCACCAATCCTAACAAATGTACCACCATAGTGGGGAATGTTGTTCATGGGGGAGGGTATGCATGCATTAGGGCGGGGGGTATATGGAAACTCTCTGTACTTTCCACTCAATTTTGCTGTGAACCTAAAACTATTCTAAAAAATAAAGTCTTTAAAAAAAAATTTGTTCACCACTACTGAGTGAACTTCCCGTTATAAACATTTAGTCTAATTGGGATAATTATGTTATTAAAAAGAAATTAAGATCATTTTGTCTTGAAATGGTTGGCACAGTGTATTCCCAGTTCACTGTTTTTTCTCTGGTTGGTGGCAACACAAACTTGCAGTACAGATTGAGCCACCTCTCTGACACTTGGGAAGCTGATGACAGGACACAGAAAAGCCTGTCACAGCTGATTTCATGTTATGACTTGTTAATGTGTCCAGCCCACCCACTCTTGCAGTGGTTCAGGGAATTAAAAAAAAAAAAAAAAAAAGAATTCCCCAGGGGTGTGTAGCAAGAACATTTCTTGCATGAGCAGATCAGGAAAATAAAGAATGTTTCCTTGAAAATTTTGCTTGATGGCCCAGATTTAAATATTAGGTAAAGAATAATTTTCATTTACCCTCTTGTCAATTATCCCGCTGCTTGCTCTCACCTTGTCTACTGAATAAGTAAACCTGAAAAAAGCTGTGAACTCTGATCAGTCATCCTGGGTTTGAACTCCAGCCTGATGTTTTGGCTAGGTTATTTAACTTTTCAGAGATCTGCTTACTTGTCTATAAAACAAGAGTATAATAGTAATGGTCATGGGACGCCTAGGTAGGTGGCTCAGTTGATTAAGTGTCTGACTTCAGCTCAGGTCATGATCTTGCAGTTTGTGAGTCTGAGCCCTGCGTTGGGCTCTGTGCTGGTAGCCTCTGCTTCAGATTCTGTGTGTGTCTCTCTCTGTGCCCCTCCCCTGATCATGCTCTGTCTGTTTCTCAAGAATAAATAAACATTAAAAAAAATAATAAAAAAAATAGTACTGATCAATGGTGAGTGCCTAAGAATCATTTCGTTGTTTTTATTTTTTATTTATTTTTTTAATTTTATTTTTTATTTTTTTTAAATTTACATCCTAATTAGTTAGCATATAATGAAACAATGATTTCAGGAGTAGATTCCTTAATGCACCTTACCCATTTAGCCCATCCCCCCTCCCACAACCCCTCCAGCAACCCTCAGTTTGTTCTCCATATTTATGAGTCTCTTCTGTTTTGTCCCCCTCCCCGTTTTCATATTATTTTTGTTTCCCTTCCCTTATGTTCATCTGTTTTGTCTCCTAAAGTCCTCATATGAGTGAAGTGTTATGATTTTTGTCTTTCTCTGACTGACTAATTTCACTTAGCATAATACCCTCCAGTTCCATCCACATAGTTGCAAATGGCAAGATTTCATTCTTTTTGATTGCCGAGTAATACTCCATTGTATATATATACCACATCTTCTTTATCCATTCATCCATCGAGGGACATTTGGGCTCTTTCCATACTTTGGTTATTGTTGATAGTTCTGCTATAAACATGGGGGTGCATGTGTCCCTTCAAAACAGCACACCTGTATCCCGTGGCTAAATGCCTAGTAGTGCAATTGCTGGGTCGTAGGGTAGTTTTATTTTTAGTTTTTTGAGGAGCCTCCATACTGTTTTCCAGAGTGGCTGCACCAGCTTGCATTCCCACTAACAACGCAAAAGAGATCCTCTTTCTCCGCATCCTCACCAACATCTGTTGTTGCCTGAATTGTTCATGTTAGCCATTCTGACAGGTGTCAGGTGGTATCTTATTATGGTTTTGATTTGTATTTCCCTGATGATGAGTGATGTGGAGCATTTTTTCATGTATCGGTTGGCCATCTGGATGTCTTCCTTGGAAAAGTGTCTATTCATGTCTTTTGCCCATTTCTTCACCAGATTATTTGTTTTTTGGGTGTTGAGTTTGATAAGTTCTTTATAGATTTTGGATACTAACCCTTTATCCAATATGTCATTTGCAAATATCTTCTCCCATTCTGTTGGTTGTCTTTTAGTTTTCCTGATTGTTTCCTTTGTTGTGCAGAAGCTTTTTATTTTTATGAGGTCCCAGTAATTCAGTTTTGCTTTTGTTTCCCTTGCCTCTGGAGATGTGTTGAGTAAGAAGTTGCTGCGGCCAAGATCAAAGAGGTTTTTGCTTGCTTTCTCCTCGAGGATTTTGATGGCTTCCTTTCTTACATTGAGGTCTTTCATCCATTTTGAGTTTATTTTTGTGTATGGTGTAAGAAAGTGGTCCAGGTTCATTCTTCTGCATGTCGCTGTCCAGTTTTCCCAGCACTACTTTCTGAAGACACTGTCTTCATTCCATTGGATATTCTTTCCTGCTTTGTCAAAGATTAGTTGGCCATACATTTGTGGGTCCATTTCTGGGTTCTTTGTTGCTTTTTTGTTTTTAAAATAAGATTAAGATACAAACTTTGATAGAAACTTGGAATAAAGAAAGCACACCACTTTAAAAACTCCTGAGGGATTAATCACAAGACTAGTAAAAGATTTTAATACAAATAATCTATTTGTTCATCTCTTCAACCTCTTGCCGAACCCTTCACCCTTCTAACACTAAAAGTTATATGCAAAATTTTGGAATGTAGACTCTCAAAATATATTACCTTACCATGTTATTAAGGACCTATGGTTATGGAATTACTTGCATTTTTTCCAATTGTTTACCATTAAACAGCCTACTGAGAGATTTGTAAACACATAAAATCAAAAATCATTTCTATTTTCTTTTTTTTTTTCAACGTTTATTTATTTTTGGGACAGAGAGAGACAGAGCATGAACGGGGGAGGGGCAGAGAGAGAGGGAGACACAGAATCGGAAACAGGCTCCAGGCTCTGAGCCATCAGCCCAGAGCCCGACACGGGGCTCAAACTCACAGACCGCGAGATCGTGACCTGGCTGAAGTCGGACGCTTAACCGACTGCGCCACCCAGGCGCCCCATAAAATCATTTCTATTTTCATTTTAAAGCTTGTTTCTCACACAATAATATCATGAGAAAAGTCTCAGTTAAGTTATATAAAATATCCTGAATTTATCATTTAACACACTTTTATCTGGCCCAAGTGTTGGCCCAGTCCAAGTTAATCTATGTTCCATGGAACATAGTGGTTCAGTTCCAGACCTACCTAAAGTTTTGTCTGAAAGTTTGATCCTCTCTAAAAGCTCAGAGAGATTCAAATCTTGGTTCAGCCTAGAACTGATCTATACTTTCCAGAAATCCTCCAGTGAGAATTTACCTGAGACAAATTAAAATCAGACCAGTCACCAAGGTTTAGATCAGGAGTCAGAATTTTTTATTTTGATGCATTCTACCTCCACTTAAAATAAGTTAAAAAAATTTTTTGTAAGTAGATGCAAGATGCATCAGACAGTAATACCCACACACTACTTCATTTTTCTCCCACACCCTGACTAGCTGATAGCAGTTGGTTGGAGCCATGTGACTAGCTCTGGTCAGTGTCCTAAGAGGGGAATTGATGTGTGTCACTTCTAGGCTGAGGCAGAAAAAAGTTGATGCCTGATTCTCTACATTTTCTACTCTACATTCTCTACTCTGCCTTGAATGGCCTCATAGGTCCCTAAGTGACTATGTAAAGCAAAACCCACGGTCGACCTGCCTGGAACAGTGTGTAAGTGAGAAGTCAATTTTTGTTGTGTTGAGCCACTGAGATTTGGGGGGTATTTGTTACAACTTAGTTTAGTCTGTCCTAGTTCACAACAGTTTTCTCAATGCAACGTGCTCTTTTACTACTCATGCTTTTGCACACACTTGTTCACAACACCTAAAAGGCCTTTGCACCTTATTATCAATCCAACTCCTACCTCTACTCTAAGAACCAGCCTTTATGTCTTCTGTCAACACAGGATGGCATATAAAGGAAAGAGTATGGGTTTCGGAATTTGCTAGTCTCAGGTTCAAATGTGGGTTCCATCTCATAAGCTAAGCAAGTTTGGGGAAGTTAACTCTTCACTGCTTGCATTTCCTCATCTGTAAAATGAGAATAATAACTTTACTGGGTTTAGCACCTGGGAAAAAACTCAACAAATACTAGCTATATTATTATTCCCAGGCCACTACCACCCCAGCTAAATTCAGATGCATTTTCCTCTGGGTTCCATAGTACCTCTCTATTATAATACTTACCATCTTCCACTATGGGTTTTTTTTTTAGCATCTATGTCTATATCTCCCACTAATTTGAGGTCACTGGAAGTCAGCGGCATTGACTAATTTTGTTTGCAGTTCTAGACCTACCACCTAGAACACTGTTTGGCAATAGTAGCACTCCACTAATATGTGTTAAATAAATTCCTCTTGATGTGCCCAGCACACTCAATCCTCAATAAACTCTTTATTGATCAGGTGAATAGTGCAATAAACCAATCAACTAATGAACCAATTATTATTTCTTGCCACTTCCCATAAATAAATTAACTTTTTAAAAGAGAAACTATTTTAACCTACTTCCTATAAAACTGATTCCTGCTGCAGCCTCTGCCTCCTTCTCTTGTGGCAGACTGGCTACCTATTCATCACTATTTGTGTTCTCTTCACAGCATACTTCTGGAAAACATTTATCAGTACGCTTGCAGCTAGGATGAGCTTCGTGACTAGTTCTCACCAATGGAAAGTAGGCAGAAATGATGGACCTACCTCCAGGCCTAGCCCATAAAATACTGGACTTAGCTTCTCCCTCACTCTTTCAGTCCCTTCAATTGGATGCGGAGGAATCAGTGGAGGATTTCAAGGCCCGAGAAGATACTAGAGCCACAAGATAGGAAATGCTTGGAGCTTGAATCGCCTGAATGACTGTGTAAACATCCACCGACCTGATCCCAAACAATTCATGTTGGACTGTGACATGAATAAGAAATTATTGTGTTCAGCCATTGAATTTGGATTCTTAATCACACTCAAAGCCTTATATTCACCCATCCAAGGGCTAGGATAAAAAGCACTTACACAGCTTGGCCCACCCAAATGGTAAGGGCCTAAAGCAGCAGGTACTCTTGTAGTGCTGACCACGGGGCTTCTCTGTTTCCCACCATTTCCTCTGTGATACAGACCTAACCTGGGACTTGGCCAGTGCTGTCCATGAGGGAACTAAGGAGTTGCAGTTCCTTATGCACATGAGGCTCCCTGTTCTAGTTCTAGTGATGGGCACTGCTACCTAGCCTGAGTTCCGGTGCTTTTTGTAAAGCTTTGTCCTGATTTTAGAGTTTTTAATTTTATATTCCAGGAATAGACCTTGCTTTGCTTTTGCTGGGTCCTGCACCAGAGCTATAAACCCTCCTCCAGAGGCCATTCCACACTGATTAACCATGGTAAGCAGGAAAAGCCAGTTTTCTGCCTGTTTGGGATCTTGTGTCTTATCTACCTTCTTTACACCCTGCCTTCCCCAGTCATGCTGGGAAACCGTATTGTACCCTGGTGCCCTAGTTGGCAGACCAAGTATTTAGTTCAACTATGTCCATTTTTCCTGTGTTTCACTGAGGCCCCTTTGAGCTTTGGGGTGTCAGAGCCTTTACTTTCAGTTGGGCCCATGCCTACTTTTCACCCCCTGATATGGCTGGGTCTGGAGCCAGGTGTCCTCTTGACCTTTCTCTCCAGCCTAAAGTAAGGAGTAGGGCCTCACAGAGAAGTTCTGAGATAGCGCAGTTCAGAGGTCATCAAGGTATTTTGCTTTTCTATTGACATTTAAAATTTTAGTGATGCTTTATGTGACAAACGTGTTTTAATTGTAGAGTATCACAAATACATTAATCGTTTGTATTCATGCCTTGTATTTCTATAAGATATAAATACACTGCATTTTAGTGCATGCTTGGCATGTACACATTATTTTATTGTTCTAAATCAAGCCTACCAGGACCTCAGCTTACCATTTGATGACTCAACATGCAGGCTTACAAAAGTCCCCACCAGTTGTCCTACTGCACGTATACAAGCTTTTAAACTGTCTTCCTTCTTTAATCTCTTTTGTCCTTCACTCCTTCCTAATATGCTTTGCTTTCCTTAGCCAGCCTGTATCTTTACTGTCCAGCCAAACAGACCTAGTCATTTCTAAACAATGACTTCTATTATTGAGCTTAAGGAAGTTAAAAAATAAATCAAACCTGCTGCTTGTAGGTACAAATTGTCAATTGTCAGTTCTCAGGAAAGTAGCTGCTAGAATAGTCTGTCCTATACTCCTGGCAGCAACAGTGACAATAAAAGCCTCACCCCACAGATGTCCTGGAAACACCCAGTTTCCATCCTGGAAGGGCAGAGCATTGCATTTGCAATCACACTTTACTACCTACACTAAGGATGTTTGCAGACTCCAGTAAAGATAGCTAACATTGAGTGCTAAGTATATGCCAGACATTGATTATCACTCCTATTTTATGGATAAGGAAACCGAGGTTTAGATGCTTTAGGTAACGTGGACAATGTCACAGTGTGTCAATCAGGATGAATTCAGCTGCAAGAAATACACATTTGTGAGGAATGGCTTATATCAGTGCTTCTCAAAATTTAATATGCATAAGAATTATCTGGGATCGGGGCGCCTGGGTGGCTCAATTGGTTGAGCGTCTGACTTGGGCTCAGGTCATGATCTCGCTGTCTGTGAGTTCGAGCCCCGCATTGGGCTCTGCGCTGACAGCTCGGAGCCTGGAGCCTGCTTCAGATTCTGTGTCTCCCTCTCTCTCCGCCCCTCCTCTGCTCATGCTCTGTCTCTGTCAAAAATAAATAAACATTAAAAAAAATTTTTTTAAGAATTATCTGGGATCTTGTTAAACTAATAATTCTAATTCAGTAGTTTGGGGGTGGGGGTGTTTCTTAATTTTTAATAAGCAATGAAGTGATGCCAGTGCTGGCCTGCAGACCACATTTGAGTAGCAAGTGTTTAACCGCAAGCACATTTACTGTTTACTTAACGAGAGGTTTGGAAGTAGGCAGTTCCAGGATTGATTCAGCAGCTCTATGGTATCCTTCAGAACACAAACTCCTTCCATCCTTCTGATGTGCCATCATAAATAAGCTGATTTTTTCATCTTAAGCCATTTTGTCATGGTCACAGGGTGTCCAACGCCGCACCAAGTGTCACATCTGCATGTGGCTACAAACACAATTAATTCCCTGAGACTGGACATGCTGCCAGCTTCAAAAATGCGGCAAGGAAGACATGGGAGTGGGTGAGAGTGGAAGTGGGGAAATTGCAGTAAAAAATCGGATAGGTAGGCATTATGCAGTGTCTACTAAGAAATGGTATAACCAGGATGCAAACTCATCTGTGTCCTAAAGCTATACTACCTTTCATCTGTTTAATTAAGTATAGCTGAAGTGACTTGGAGTCATCTCAGAAGGCAAGTGTAGAATGTGATTGTTCTAAAACATGCTCAATTCTGATGACTTGTACCAGCCAGACTGAAGAACAAATGTGGTATTGAAAAAAAGGGAGCAGATCTGTTTGGAGCATAGAGGTGAAGAACCAAATAAACATTGCCTAGTTACAAAGATGCTGCTCAGCAGACAACTATTCTTCTATGGGGCAGAGATTTTCAGCTAGATTAGATGCACACATTAAAATATCCCTTAAAAATGATCTATCTTGACTCCATGCTCACCAGAAAACTTTCTGATTTATCATTTGATCTGCCACGTAATCAGAAGAGGGGGTGGTTCCCTGGTGAATCTACACAAGTTACTATTTCTCTGGGAAACAATAACTCACAGGAAATTATTTTGCTCACTGGAAATAAGTATTTAGATAGAGAGAAGAACTCAGAGACACACCCATGTACAAATGGAAACTTATTATGCAATGAAAGTGGAACCACAAATCACTATATGTTTAGGTGATGTTGGGAAAACTGGCTCTCCCATTTGGGAGAAAATTTTTAAACAAAATTTCAAAAAGACAATGAATATCAGTTTATATCAATTAGATTTGTCTCTCAGGAAGATGGAAAAGGGTGTTCACTGGAGCATTGTTTATGCTGCTGGGGAGTTGGAGGTAATGTGGGTTGCCATTACTGACAAAGTGAATAGGTTGGAGGCAATGGATTATACATACCATATAAGAATAAGAACAGATCTTCAAAACATAGTACTTAATGACAAAAGACAGAATGCAATACTATTGATGTGAACTAAAAATACAAGCACATAAAGTAATATACAAGTTGCTAACACATTCAAGTAAAAAAAGATACACATAAAATATATTAAAGTACCTATGAGGATAGGGGAATGGGAGTAGAGTATGACGATCAAAAGGAATGGATGGATGGATGGATGGATGGATTGATGGATGGGTGGATGGATATATAAAGAGGGATCAATAATGATAATATGCCAGTCACTGAAGAATGGCATTAACTCAACTTTCTGCACCTAAGATCCCAACAAAAAAAATCAGCACATGCAGGCAAGTACATATACAGGCATATATTTATCTATACAGTATACATATATAGACACAAATTTTTAAAAGCTAAAAATGAATACATGGAGATTTCGTTTGTTCATTTGTTTTCTTGTGACTTCCTGTAGATGTCCTGACAAAAGAAAGTCCCAGGGCCTACGAAGCCGAGTCAGAGCCCAGGCCTGAAGACAGATCCAAGCCAGCTT
Organism: Lynx canadensis; assembly: GCF_007474595.2. NCBI lineage: Eukaryota > Metazoa > Chordata > Mammalia > Carnivora > Felidae > Lynx > Lynx canadensis. The sequence goes on from NC_044308.2 coordinate 53,057,963, forward strand.
TCCTGACTAATCCACCTTCCTGGTCCACAACCATCATGTCTCTTTCGAACTACTACAACCATAAATCTAAGAGGTTTTAATTAGTAAACTAGAATATCATCTTTCCATCTAGTTAGAATGTATTCTTCATTCCCTTCAGGAGATTATACATGTTCATTTTTATTTTTACTCAGTTACTATTTCTGTGTCTAAGTTCTTCAGCTAATGGAAAGAGGCAGCCTGTTAATATCTTCTCATTCGTACTAATATATTGTTTTCATATTGTCACGGCTATTACTGCTATAGATAATTTTATAGATAATTTTCTTGGGTATTTTTGGTGCGAAGGTAGATATGCTTTTTTGTGTTTAAGAAATAACTCCTGATATTTAAGAGATATCAGGAAGGCAAAAACATTTAAGGCAAAGACGCTATAAATAGAAAACTAGCTCAGTGAATTGTAAACTAGCATTTGGAATGGAAAAAAAAAATGAGCGTGTCCTTAAGTGGAAGAGAATGTTTGCACAGGAGGCTGACTGTTGTTTTAAATTAACCTTGATGCTAGGATTTAACCCTTTGCTCCAGAGGACATTAAATAGGTTAATTTCTAACCAATTGGAACCAAAGGGTTACAGGGGCAAAATTATGAAAATTCTTTTGTCATACTTGAGTTTAGAAATTCTGTGATCTGGGTGCTAAGCAAAATGTCAAGACAAATTCCTTTTGCCCTGGCTTTTTATAAAAGTAAGTTGTAAGATGTATACCAATATATTTAAGGGAAACAGCTGCACAAGCAAAGAGAACTATTAAAATATCTCCTTGACGTAAAAATCCAAATGAATATACATATACTTTCATAATAACCAATAGAGAATTTAGAACAGCTAAAAATGTAAGTGCTTGCATGGTGTGCTTCTTATAGCCCCAGTCTCTCTCTAAAGTAATATTATGACTTTGTAGCTTTATGCTATCTTCTTAAAATGCCATTTATATGCATGCAGGCATAGCCCACTGCTACTTATTGGTGTTCCAGTTTGCCTTTAGGCTAGTCTCGCTGGGAATGAACTCCAGGCTCTTATCTCAGATAAGATGTAGAGCCCAAAGGCAGGATCATAACATTCTAATTGCATGCCCTTTGGACAAAAATCTGTGACCAAAGTCACTGTAGCTCTAGAAATAAAAAGTGGAATCAACCCGATCAAAATGCCAATGTGAGGAAATAGTGCAATAAAGCATTAGAGGAAGTATGTTCCCCTACACAAACATAAAGACATAAAGGGAAATATTTGAAATCAGGACTATTAAATTGATAGTGGAAAGATGTGCACCTTTAGGATTTTATTCAAGAACCAAGATTTATTACATTATTTAACCAACTGCTGAAAAAAAAATAATATGCCAGGTACTATCATTTGTCTTGTAGTACTTTCCAATTTGAGAATGAAATTTGAAAAGGGAGGGAAAGGCATAGAAATTATTAGGGGAAGCTAACTCTAGGAAGTAAGTTTGAGAAGGTTCTGCCTTGCGGCTATTCTCCAGGCTTTAGGCAGAGAAAGAGCCACAAATAAGGTGACTGTTTAATTCATCATCCAGATGTTTTGAGAGTGAAAGGGAACACTGTTAGTAAATATGCAAGAGCAATAGGTGGAAACCAAGAATGTCCCAGGCAAACTGGATATATGTATACTCTAACTGTAAACATGATGTTGCCTCAGAGGCACTAGAAAGATGCTTAGCCAATATCTGAATTTCCATAATTAGAGCTTTATTCCTTTGACTTATACCAACAAGGGGATTGTCTCAGTTTCCATAAAATTATTTCTGGGAAAAGTAATCACTAAGTCATTTATATTTTAACATAAATAAACTGTTCAGATTCTTCCCAGAGGGCAAGTTTGGAGGGAGAGAAACGCCAGTCTGTAGAACTCTGCACTAAATTTGGCTGAGCGAAGAGGGAAAAGAATACTAGATGAAGGGAGCTGGAGAGGTGAAAGGATGCCCCTGGCCAAAAAGACCCAGACTCCATCTGGAGAAATACCTAAGGAAACACAGGTGCCAAGTTTCCTCAGCTCAAGAGATCTATGCTCAGCCAAGCTCAGGGTACACATGTTCCCCCAAAGATCCCATCACTAGCAGGATGTAAAGAATGCTCATGAAACATCCTGCTCTAAGTAACCCAGCTTAGAAACTCACAGTATAAGCCAGTTTTATAATGTTCAGAGATGGCTTTCCCTTCACCACACAGAACCAGTGAGAGAAAAGTCCCAAGTCAGACCACGTTTTGATGGCCCCTTACTCCACACAGAGTGGGAGCATTGGGGAAGGATTGGGTGAAGAACCCTGAGTTAACCCTACAAAGCATCCTTTCTCATAGAAAAGAGTAAGGGATTGTTTTGCATTTCTTGACTCTGAGCAATTTCTATCTCAGATTTAATCACTATTTGTTGTGAATCCTTAGTACTGAAAACAACCACAAAATAAATAAATAAATAAAGTCTCCAGGCTGTAATTTGGTCCATTTTTGACCAGTAATTTGCATCAACCCCATCCTTGCTTTTCACAACAACAGGTTATACAAGCAAGGTAATAGCCAGTGACCATTCACTTTTTATGAATATATAAATGAACTGAAGGGCATCTCTGGAGAAGATTGCAGGTTTTACCTAAAGCTACTTTCAGACATAAGGTCCTGAAATAGAAACTTACAATCTGAACAGAAGTCAAATGGCTCCAGAATGCCTGTACCAAGGTGTTCTTGCCAAAAGTTCTGCTAAGGCAAACGCACCATCCACAAAAAGGCTACGAATCAGAGCCCAGCCTATACTAACCCCGTCAAGATTTGCTGCTTAGAGCAGCTCTATCCAGTAGAACCTTCTGCAATGATGGGAATGTCCTATATCTGTGCTGCCCAACATGGTAGCTATTGGTCACATGTGGGTATTGAACACTTGAAATATAGCCATTACAACTGAAGAACTGAATTTTTAATTTTATTTTCATAATTTAAATTAATTTTATTCAAATTTAATTTTTAAGACTTTTTTTTTTTACTGTTCATTTATTTTTGAGAGAGAGAGAAAGACAGAGTGTGAGCAGAGGAGAGGTAGGGAGAGAAGGAGACACAGAATCTGAAGCAGGCTCCAGGCTCTCAGAGGTCAGCACAGAGCCCAACGTGGGACTTGAACTCATGAACCACGAGATCATGACCTGAGCCAAAGTCGGATGCTTAACCAACTGAGCCACCCAGGTGCCCCTAAAACATTTTTTTATTTGAGTGCTTGATACACAATATTACATTAGTTTCAGGTGTACAACATAGTGATTTGACAAGTTTATCCATTAGGCTATGCTTACCACAAGTGTAGCTATCATCTGTCCCCATACAATACTATTACAATATTTTGGTCTATATTTTGGACTTCTGTAGTTGGCTGTGCCTTTTATTCCCGTGTCTTATTCATTCTATAACTGTAAGCCTGTATGTCCCACTCTCCTTCACCCATTTTGCCCATCTCTGTACCACTCTCTCTTCTGGCAACCATCAGTTTATTCTCTGTATTTACAGTTCTGATTTTGCTTTTGTATGTTTCTTTTTTTTTAATTCCACATATGAGTGAAATCATGTGGTAGCTGGCTTTCCCAATCTGACCTATTTCACTTAGTATAGTACCCTCTAGGTCTATCCATGTTGTGACAAATGGCACAATTTCATCCTTTTTATGGCTGTGTAATACTCCATCATATATATATATATATATATATATATATATATACCACATCTTTCTTATTAATGGACTTCCTCTTGATGAACTCAGGCTGCTTCCATATCTTGCCTGTTGTAAATAATGCTGCAATAAACATAGGGGTGTATGTATCTTTTTGAATTAATGTTTTCACTTTCTTTAGGTAAATACCCAGTACTGGAATTATTGGATCATAGGATATTTCTATTTATAATTGTTTAAGGACTCTTAATTCTATTTTCCACAGTGGCTGCACCAATTTACATTCTCACCAACAATACACAAGGATTCCTTTTTCTCCACATCCTTGCCAACACTTGTTTCTTGTGTTGTTGATGTTAGCCACTCTGACAGCTGTAAGATCTCATTGTGGTTTTGATTTTCATTTCCCTGATGTGAAACTTAATTAATGTAAATTCAAATAGTTACCCGTGGCTAGTGCTACCAACTCAAGTCTAGAAGTTAAACCAGTGTAAAGAAAGCAATTGGGAAGTTACCTTTAACTTCAGCAAAGAATCTAGCAAGGTAATATTTGATGCCTTTATATTTTTAACTGTGTAAAAAACTGCAATTTGGCCCTATTCTCTCAATTCTTCACAGAGTCCTTCTAGGTCTTTTCATGATCTGGTCTGCCACCCCTCCCCACCTTCACCCATTACCTTGAGGATCTCCGCTCCCACTTCTCTACCCCTCCCTCACTTGGCTCCATCTCTAGTGGCCCCCTTGCAGCATTCTTGACCCAGGGCCTTTGCACTTACCATTTTCTCTGCCCAGACCATTCTTCTCTTAGCTACCTGCATGGGTTACTCCCTCCTCTCTTTCAAATTAATGTTCAAAAATATTATGTTCTCAGTGAGACCTTTCCTGACCACTTTAAGAATTGCAATGCTCACCCCAGACACACATCCTCCTTTCTTTCCCCAATTTTGCCTCTTGAGTGTTTATCCCCTTCTAATATACTTCTAACATAATTCACTTACTTTTTATGTCTATCTTCCCTGTTAGAATGTGAGTTCCATGAAGGAAAGGATTTTCATTTGTTTGGTTCACTTCTGTAGTTGGTGGTGTGCTCATAAATTTTTAACAACCACCTCTCTGGAGGATAAGGAATGCCCTGATTTGTAGCATTCGCCAAAATTTGTGGTATAAATATTCCTATCATGACAAATTTCAAGCTATCAACAAGAAGTTACCAAACATGGAGTTGGGAAGAGATATGTACAATCAGCTCTCATTTCAACACAGCTCCAGCACACCACCAACTTTACAAGTCCCAGCTCCTAAGACACTTCAAAATTCCCAAACAGCATTTCCCACGCTTTGCTCTTGATAACAATCACCTGGGGCTCTTAAAACTTAACCAGGCTAAAGCCTAGATAATCCCCTCCTCTGGGGATTCTGATTAAGAGGATCTGGGATGGCAATGGAGAATTTATATTTTTAAACTAATACCCTAAGTGCTTCTTATCATCAACTTAGCCCAGTCCACATCCATCTTCCAACTCAGGTTAGTCCCTCCAGACCTAAAGAGCAGCCTTGGGCCAGAGGAGATGGAGAAACCAGCCTATTACCTAAACAAAGGTAGACAGACTCAGGTGGGAAAACTCCTGAGACCCTTCAGCACAGCTGCTTTTCCCTCTTTTCCCAGAGGACATGGAGATGGGGACACACTGAAGACATGTGGAGCCTCGCTTAACAATGGTCCTATTTCTCTAATGCAACAAATATAAAATACTACTGAAACAGCAAGATGTGTAGAAGGCTACGTTTCAACAATGATGTTTGAAAAGAAACATTTTCCTTTTGAAAATGTTCACATTCAATTTCTGTATTTATTAAAACTGAGGAGAAATTATATAATAACCAGATCGTGTTCTATGTCTACAAAAATTCACTAGGTCTTACAATGATGAATGTCTATCACTGGATTATTTATTAATTTGTAAAAAGATAAATATCTTCAACCAAACCTGGGTTCACACGGGAGATCGTATACATAGTAAGACACAGCCTCTGCCCACAGTCTCCTGGGGACACATGCAAGTAAATGGGAAATGCAGAAGGATAGTAGTTTAGGGGAAGGGGGATGGTTTCTGAAAGAAGTGCCATCCGAACTGAGGCCCAGAGGAGTGGTTATTACCCAGAATAAGGCATAGGTGGTGGCAAACAGGTTCCAGAATGCTCAAAGACCAGGAGTGACTAGAACTTTCAGTGAGATCAGGGAAAGGATAAGACTTGAGACTCAGGGAATGAGTTCAGGCCATGTTTTTCACTGTTTAAAACAATGCTTTACTGGCCAGCATTACCTTCATTCCAAAACCAGACAAAGACCCCACTAAAAAGAACAATATCCCTGATGAACACGGATGCAAAAATTCTCAACAAGATACTAGCAAATCAAATACAAGAGTACATTAAATGAATGATTCACCACGATCAAGTGGAATTTATTCCTGGACTAGAGGGGTGGTTCAATATTCACAAATCAATCAATGTGATATATCACATTAATAAAAGAAAGGATAAGAACCATATGAACTTCTCAATAGATGCAGAAAAAACATTTGACAAAATATAGAAGCTACTCTTGATAAAGACTTTCAACTAAGTAGGTACAGACGGAACATACCAAATCATAATAAAGGTCAGATACGAAAGGCCCACAGCTAACATCATCTTCAATGGGGAACAACTAAGAGCTTTTTTTTCTATGGTCAGGAATAAGACAGAGATATCCACTCACACCATTACTATTTAACATGGTACTGGAAATCCTAGCCTCAGCAATCAAACAATAAAAAGAAATAAAAGGCATCCATCAGCAAGGAAGAAGTCCAATTTTCACTATTTGCAGATGACATGATACTCTATATAGAAAATCCGAAAGACTCCAACAAAATATTGCCAGAATCAATGCACGAATTCAGCAAGGTCGCAGGATATAAAATCAACATATAGAAATCTGTTGCATTTCTATACACCAATAATGGAGCAGAAAAAGAAACGAGAGAATCAATGCTGATTGCACCAAAAACCATAAGACAGTTAGGAATAAACCTAACCAGAGAGGTAAAAGATCTCTACTCTGAAAACTAAAGAAATTGAAGATGACACAAAGAAATGGAAATCTATTGCTCATGGATTGGAAAAACATTATTAAAATGTCTATACTCGCACTGCAGTCTACACATTCAGTGCAATCCCTAACAAAATACCAACAGCATTTTTCACAGAGCTAGAACAAACAATCCTAAAATTTGTATGGAGCCACAAAAGACCCTGAATAACCAAAGCAATCCTGAAAAAGAAAAACAAAACTGGAAGCATCATGATTCCGGACTTCAAGCTGTATTACAAAGCTGTAGTTATCAAGACAGTATGGTACTGGCACAAAAACAGACACATAGATCAATGGAACAGAATAGAAAACCCAGAAATGGACCCACAACTCATCTGTGACAAAGCAGGAAAGAATATCCAATGGAAAAAAGACAGTCTCTTCAACAAATGATGTTGGGAAAACTGGACAATGACATGCAGAAGAATGAAACTTGACCACTTTCTTACACCATACATGAAAATAAATCCAAAATGGATTAAAGACCTAAATGTGAGACAGAAAACCATCAAAATCCTAGAGGTGACAACAAGCAGCAACCTCTTTGACCTTGGCAGTAGCAACTTCTTACTAGACACATCGCTGGAGGCAAGGGAAACAAAAGCAAACATGAACTATTGGGACTTCACCAAGATAAAAAGCTTCTGCACAGCAAGGAAACAATCAACAAAATTGTTGGGAATGGGAGATACTACCAAATGACATATTTGATAAAGGGCTAGTATCCAAAATCCAAAATTTATAAAGAACTTATCAATTCAACACCCTAAAAAACAAATAATCCAGTGAACAAATGGGCAGGAGACATGAATAGACATTTTTTCAAAGAAGACATCCAGATGGCTAACAGACACATGAAAAGATGCTCAACATCACTCATCGTCAGGGAAATACGAATCAAAACCATGATGAGGTACTACCTCGCACCTGTCAGAATGGCTAAAATTAACAACAGGAAAAAACAGATGTTGGCAAGGATGCAGATAAAGGAGAACTCTTGTGTACTCTTCTTGGTAATAAAAAGTGGTACAGCCATTGTGGAAAACAACAATCCCACTTCTTGGTATACCTGAAGGAAATGAAATCACTCCCATGTTCAGTGCAGCCCTATTCACAATAGCCAAGACATGGAAACAATGTAAGTACCTGTCAATAAATGAATTGATAAAGGAAATGCATAAGTATATACACATATATACGATGGAACATTTTTCATCCATAATAAAGAAGAAAATCTTGCCATGGAGAACATGGATAAAACTTGAAGACATTCATGCTAAGTGAAAAAAGTCAGAGAAAGACAAATACTCTATGAATTCAGTTAAACGTGTAATCTAAAAAAGCTGACCTCACAGAAACAGTAGAATGGTGGTTGCCAGGGGCTGGGAAATGGAGGAAATGGGGAGATGAGGGTCAAAGGGTACAACTTCTATTTATAAAATGAATACGTTTGGGGGATCTAATGTACAGCATGGTGACCATAGTTAACAATACTGTATTTTATACGTGAAAGTTGATCAGAGAGTAAATCTTAAATGATCTCACCACACACACACACACACACACACACGCACACACACACAAAATAACTATAACCTTATCATTGTAATCATTTCACAATATATATGTATTTTGAGTCATCACATTGCACACCTTAAATTTACACAATGTTATATGTCAATTATATCTCAATAACGCTGAGGGAAAAAAGAAATTAGAATGCGGTTACTTTTGGGAGCAAATGGTCGCTGGAAAGAAACCCAAGAGGGACTTTTGAGGAGCGAGTAATGCTCAGTTTCTGATCATGTTGTGGATACACAGGTGTGTGGAGTTTGTGAATGCTCATCAAGGCGTATACTTACAATATGTGCACTCTGCGACCTGTATATTATACTTAAATAAAAACTTAAGTTGAAGAATATATAGTGCTCTTTTATCTGTAAATTGTAAAATACTTTTCTCACTCTTCTCTGTTTCCTGTGCTCTTCTCTTTCGTTATTGAATTTTTAACTCATGGCCTTAAGTCTGTATCTCGTGACAGTGGGTCACCAGCCTCTTTTAAATTGATGTTCCCATGTCAGCTGATATGAGTGGCTGGAAATGACCAGCTATAGTTGCTGACTGGGTCCCACACTAATGCCTAGACTGGCCTGGCAATATCACATGGTCCTATCATTACGATCTCCGGCATGTACACTTGACACAGAATACCAGGTGTAGGTTAATGAAAAACATGGAAAAGAAGGGGAAAGCTTAATACTGTCAAGGCTTGTTAACAAGAAAATATAATTATATACTTTATATTTTCAGCAGAAAACTCAAGAGGGTTAGCCTGCACATTGTTATGAATGTAACATTCCTGCCAAATCAGATTCATAAAATAATGATTTAAGATGTTAATCTATTTTTATGAATTGTTGTCATAATTGAACTGGAGAAAGCAAAGCACTGGTTTATGACTACAAATTTTCCTTATTCATCTAGCACATAATAGCTCAATCTAGTTTCCTGAATTACACTCTTCGTCAAAAATCCCAAGTCTGTTTTCCCCTGAGTAGCTAATAGTTCATAGATTCATAGAAAAATAGAGCCAGAAAAGTCTGGTGGAAAGTACTCTGTCGTATAATGAATGGTGCCTTAGAATCTTACAAATATCTTTGCACATCAAAAAGATCTGACCGTATTTACTTGCCATAGGTGAAAGTTTATTAATTTGGAAACTCCTATAAATAAAACGACTTGGTTTTAGAAGCCCAGAATAGTCTCAACATGCCAATAGATAATATTGTACTGCCCAAGCAAGAAAACCGTCAATTAATTCATCTGAAGCCAGAAAGGGATTTTAGCAGTATGTGATTTCAATCTGTTCTGCCTGGGAAGCTTGGAAACGGGCTAGGCTTTGCCATTCCCAGCAACATCTAAAATCAACTACTGCTCCCCGAAGTCACACTGATTTATAGAAGAGACAGCACCTCTTGTTATGCCTCAACACCAGGGACAATATAACTGTGGCTTATAATACATTTTCTTTTAGAAACTTTATTATAAAACACTTGTTCAAGGAATTCACATATATACAGTCTATCTATAATGTTATCTTATGTACCAAGTTATCTTTATTCATTTTTAGTGCAAAATATAACCCAGAAGGAAAAAAATCTATGCTGTTATCAGGAATTCACTTGGTAAATTTAAACTCTTCAGAAAGTTACATAATTTTTAATATATATATGTATATATATACATATATATATATTGGGGTTTAATAATCTTATGACCCAAAAGAATCATGTCAATATTGAATCTGCAACTTAAATTTCTTTCTCCTATAACCAGTGAGGAGACCTTCAGGTTTTCTAAGCAAATTAAAATAACTGATTTTTTTAAATTTTTTAAAACATTTATTTATTATTGAGAGACTGAGAGAGACAGAGCATGAGCAGGGGAGGGGCTGAGAGACAGGGAAACACAGAATCCAAAGCAGGCTCCAGGCTCTGAGCTGTCAGCACAGAGCCCAATGCGGGGCTTGAACTCACGGAGTGTGAGATCATGACCTGAGCCGAGGTCAGACGCTTAACCGATGGAGCCACCCAGGCTCCCCAAAGAACTGATTTTTTTTTAATTAGATCCAAAGACTAGTTTTTGTTTAAGCCTTAGAAGACACTTCCGATGTAACTTAGTTGAACCTAAAAATATTCAAAACCACAACACAGATTTCTTAATTACCAAGAAAAGTTCTTAATTAAACAAATGTTTACTGAGCACCTATATGATACAAATGGGAATCCGATTTACGGATTCTGGGTGCTTCCTACTCCACTCTCTTTCCAGAATCCTATCTGGATTGGGTTTAAATCCCAATCTGCTCCATATCTTGTGGGATATTTCATATGAATAATTTGACTTCTATACTTCCTTGTCTACATAATGAAAGTAATAAATTGCCTCAAATTAATTATATAATGCATGCAAAAAAAAACCCTCAGGTGTAAATGTGAGCTTTCAAATAATAATAGTTTATAAGACATTATTATTAAACTTTGCAATGAGAAAGAATGAAATATGGTCCTTTGTAGCAACATGGATGGAACTGGAGCGTGTTATGCTAAGTGAAACAAGCCATACAGAGAAAGACAGATACCATATGGTTTCACTCTTATGTGGATCCTGAGAAACTTAACAGAAACCCATGGGGGAGGGGAAGGAAAAAAAAAAAAGGAGGTTAGAGTGGGAGAGAGCCAAAGCATAAGAGACTCTTAAAAACTGAGAACAAACTGAGGGTTGATGGGGGGTGGGAGGGAGGGGAGGGTGGGTGATGGGTATTGAGGAGGGCACCTTTTGGGATGAGCACTTGGTGTTGTATGGAAACCAATTTGACAATAAACTTCATATATTGAAAAAAAATAAACTTTGCATGGTGTTGCATTCAAGAAGTTTCCCTGTTGAGAGTTTACAGAGATTTCCTAAGAGAAGTGACCAGAGCTTGAAATTTTGTTCTACCACCTTGGGTCACATGCTGCTCCATAGCTGTGGGCTTTATGAAATTCTTTCTCCTAATATTTCCATCTACTGAATACTCTTCTGCCCTAAGAAGCCAAGTTAATATTTAAATTCACCTCTCATGTAGGAAGTGGCAACTATGTTTGACTGATTGACATAAGTCCAATGGGGAGAAATTCTGTCAATAACAGTAATAAATATATGTGAACAGGTGAACAGAATACCTAGTGATGAAACTATAGCTGATGGCTCACCTATCTACTCCCAGTTCCCTCTTTTAAACTAGGAAGAATTCAAGTGACATATTCTCCTCCAGGAGAAATGCCTCATAAACAGTAGAGAAGGAAAGCATGTAACCAAAGCCAGGTAGTTTCTACAGAAAAGGAATACCAGGAAACTCTAAGCAGCTTTTTAATCTGTGGACAAAATAATTACTGAGACCGAGCTGGTAATCATTACTCCCACTGAAAGAGTGATAACCCTACAATCAATTCAAAATGATTTAAAGACTTGGGCCACCTGGGTGGCTCAAGAGTTGAGTGTTCAACTCTTGATTTCGGCTCAGGTCATGATCCCAGGGTCACAGGATTGAGTCCCATGTTGGGCTCTGTGCTGAGCATGGAGCCTGCTTAAGATTCTCTCTCTCTCTCTCTCTCTCTCTCTCTCTCTCTCTCTCTCTCTCCCCTCTCCCCTACTCACTCCCTCTCTCTGTCTGTCAAATAAATAAAATGAAAAATTTTTAATAAAGGCTTAAACATAAGACCCTAAACTATAAAACTCTTAGAAGAAAACATAAGTTCCAACAACCTACAACATTCTATCTGTTATCATTGGAAAAAAATTCCATTAACTAAGTATATTTAGAAATCAAAATGATCTGTAATCTAATGATACTTGTTTTCTGTAATTGGATTTTTATACATAGTTTTATTTATGGAAGAAAAATAATGACTGAAACTTACCCTGGTACTCTTTAAACATTTTTTAAAAATATTTATTTATTTTGGGGAGACAGAGACAGAGTGCAAGCAGGGGAGGGGCAGAGAGAGAGGGAGACACAGAATCTGAAGCAGGCTCGAGGCTCTGCACTGTCAGCACAGAGTCCAATGTGGGGCTTAAACTCATGAACCGTGAGATCATGACCTGGGCTGAAGTTGGATGCCTAACCTACTGAGCCACCCAGGCACCCCTATCTTGGTACTCTTTATCATACATAAGACTTGCAGGGAGATTCATGTGTTACAGAAGTATACGCCAAATAACTTTTAACAGCCTTTCCAGTAGTCATCACACAAGAATCTTTTAATCTTCCATTAACTCTCCCAGTTTTCTTCACTTCATCCCACATAGGGACTTTGACCCAGAAGACACCATTCTGGCAGAAGAATTATGATTTGTCATAAGTGCTGATACTTTGGGCAACAGCAATAACATAGCTTCTATTTTTCTTTTCTTTCTTCTTCTCTCCCTTTCCTCCTTCTACTTAAAAAATTTGTTGTCAGAGTTAATTTTACTCACACTACAAATCATGTAATTTTTACAACGATCATGTGAGGCAGGCAGTACAGGTACTACTGTCCACATTTCTCAGCTGAGAAAACTAAAGCAGTCAAAGAGAGACTGCACAAAGAACTAGCCTATAACACAGTTTCTTTGGCTGCAAGCACAAAATATTCTCCAATTGAAAAGGAAAAGTGGGCATAAACGTAGACAGGAAAACCAGAGATCTTTAGACAGCCTCAGGAGCCACGCTGGAGATTCACTAGGCAAAGTGCCACTATGGGCAGGAGGGAATATTTAGAGATGAAGTCATCTAGTCCATCACAGCCATTTTACTAAAGAGGAAACTCACTTGCCCTCAGCAGCTAGAAAGTGTAAAAAGAGTTAAGGATTGATGGGCAGGAGACCTGTATTCTGGCCTCATTGTGCTACTAAGCTTAGACCAACCTACCTAGCCGTCAACCTACAGACATTTGACATCGATGTTCCACAAGTATTTCAAAACATGTCCAAACTATTTATCTCCCCTCCACCCCCACCGAACTCCCATGGCAATCATCTCAATAAATGGCCCAGGACAGGATCCTAGTAATCTTCCCTCTCCTTCATCTCCCATGTCGTCTCAGTTACCAAATTCTGCTACAAATCTTTCTGATCCACCTCCTTCTCCCCATTTCCAGGCCCTCACTATCCCTGGCCTGGGTTAGGTTACACAGCTGTCCAGCAGGTTTCCTGGATCCTACTCTTGCCCTGTTTCAATCCAACTGCCACTCTGCCTGCCATCACAGAGAGCTTTCTACACCAGAAGTTGTCACTGCTCTAATTATTATTAATCTGTTTTCCAACAACTGGATGAAGCCTAAAGTCCCAAGCAGGACGTCCCAATCTGTTTGTGATTTGGCCTCTGCTCTCTTCTCTCACTTCATCTTTCACCACTCATAACTTCAGCCAAGCCCAAGTTTTGCAGTTCCTCCAATGTCACCTTTGGCTTTGACACTAATGGTTCACTCTTCCTGGAAGTCTCCCCCTTTCCCTGCCCATTGCCTGGCTAAAATTAACTCACCCTTCTAGACTCAGCTTAGGTTGGAACTTTTCCTGGCACCCCTTTTATGTGTTCCTTTGATACTCCCAAGGCATCTTGTGCAGACAAAAGAGTCACTATTCACCCTGAACTATGTTTGCTCACACATCTGTGTCCCTTGCTAAACTCAGCAGTGGAATGGCAGGGACAGCATCCTATTCAGTGCTCAGTATTAACTATTCATCCAACAAATATTTGAGGACCTACTTTATACCTGATATTATAGGTACAAGGGATATGGCAGTTAACAAAGACACTCCTTGTTAGTAAGTAGGAGGTGACATCATAAATGGACACATAAATAAGAATATGAGTGAAAAGTGCTTTGCAGACAATTAACGTAAGCCATGCGGTATAAAAGTGACTGGATGGCTACATTAGATGGGGTATGTCAGGAAGTTTCCTCTGGGGAAGTGACATTTAAACTGATAACTGAACGCCAGCAAACCGGTATTGAGAAGAGTACGAAAGATGAAAGAAAAAGTGGCCCATGTGGATGTAAAGCAAGCGTGGGAAAGTAGTGAAGATGGAGTCAGAGAAGACAGGAACCATATTATGTACACTTTGTAGGACAGAATAGAGTTTCGATGTTGTTCCAAGCGTGATGGGGAGTGACATGATCTGATTTACACCTAGGACTGCTGTGTTTACACTGCCTAGCGTGTAAACAGACCAGTTTGGAGGAGAGAAAGGTCGGTGGCCTGGATACGGAGGTCGCAGCGGTTTTGGAGACAGTGGACGGACTGGGGATGTAAGTGTGAGTGACAGGGACCTGCCGGCAAGCAGATGCCTTAAGGCTCAGCGCACGTAGATTTTTGGCCCTGGCAGCCGCGTCGGTACTGGGGTATAGAGCAGGCGCACGGCGACTCCTACGAGGAAGAGGGTATCGGAAAAGTTGCTTCGGTGTCCCCCTCCACACCCCCCCCCTTCCCCGGACTCTGGAGAGAGTTCAGGTCAGGCAGCTGGAAAGAGACACGCCCAGACCCACAGTAGGCTGCCTGCCATCACCGGGACCGGAGAGCGCGGAGACTGCCCGACTGGCGGCGCGCGCGGACCCGAACTCCACGTGCCCCGCGCGGGGGTTTCCGCGTCCTCTGGGCGGGGCCGGAAGAGGAAGTCGGCGCTGCAATAGCGGCCCTAGCAGCAGCGGCGGCCCCTGCCCAGCCAGCCCCGCCGCCCGCGCCCGTCCGTGCCGGCCCCAGAGGCAGCGCCGCGGCGGGACCCGGAGACTGTACCAGCCGAGAAGCGCCGCGCCGCCGGGCGCCCAGCAGTCCGATGGGGCCGCAGCGGCCGCTGCCCCTGGCCGCGACCGCCCTGCTCTGGGGCTTCCTGCTCCCGCTGGTAAGGGGGACGGCCGGGCGCTCGGGCCTCCCCGGGGCGGGGCCGGGTCTCCCTGCCCCTTCTCCTCCCCACCCCCGGGCTGCTACCCGGCGTCTCCAGTGCGTGCGCCCTAGCGGCCTGCCCCCCTTCCCATCTCTCCCTTTCCTTCCAGCCGCCCCTTCTTCAGCCTCGTTTCTCCTGCCTTCCTACCCCACCCCCATTCCCGTCCTTTGAAGTCTTCGAAATACCCACCCCAAGAAAGCTCTCTGTGGAACCCCTCTTGCTACTTTGACCTTCGGGGTTGTCTGTAGTTTTTCTCTGTTCCGGGCATTTTAAATTGACCTCTTGAGTTTTATCGTATAGCCCGTCTTACAGCATCTTGCTCTTTTTTACCCTCTGGAAGAAGAAAAACATTATACGTGCTCCCGGGGTGTTCAGCGGTTCAAAGACTGCACTTTAGTTTAATTGCTCGAATACAGATGATTTTTTTTTTCTTTCTTTTTTTTTTTTTTTTTGGTCTTCCTCCTCTTGTAGTTCCTGCTACGCCTCATTTGATTACTGGGTGGGTGGACGGGGTGTTTGGTGTTTCAGTTTTTATATTTCTTGGAAATTTGACTTAGGGATTTTCAGGTTGGAAACTTCTGGGAGCTTTATCGACACAGAATTGGTATAGTGTGTGCCTGTCTAGTTCTTTCCATTAGAATATGTAACTTCTCTGATACAGTGTATTTTGCATCCTCTGCTGTTTAAAGAATTACTATTAGTGAATATATTTAATACAAAAGTATCTTTAACATTTATTAAAAAACCAAAATCAGAACGTAAAATAGTTAAGTGCCTTTGGTGTATTCATAACTTTGCTAGGCAACGAGAGGAACATGGAAGATAATGTATCTAAAAATTGTCTTTGTGAGGTGGAGGGGAAGTGTAATATAAAACAATAAAGTGGCGGTGTAGTCTGAAGCTTTGAGGTGTAGTTTGCCATGTATGGTATGTCTAAAAGATAACAATTCAGGTAGTATGTAAATACACATAAAACTATAACCTAGGTATACAACTTGTCTGCGTGTTTTTGCACTCTTGCAAATTTTCATTTGAGCCACTTCAGCTAATTTTAGGAATATACCTTATATATCACATTCCCACTAATCTTTTGTCAACACTATAATTAATTTAATAATATATCAATTGCTTATAACTCACATTGAAATTATTATCAAAAGCCCCTGAGCCCTCTCACTAAAAGATGACAGCAGAATTTTTGTGTAGTTTCAAGGGCTTAACAAATCTAAAGGTCGTCCCTATTCTAAATTGTAGCTAGCCTACAATCTTTTCAGGGCTGTTGTGGGACGCGGCAACTGTCTTTTCCTTCGCAGATATTTAATGTGCATCTATTATATGCCAGGCTCTGTGCCAGTGACTGCGAATATACTGACAAAATCTTTTTTTTTTTCATTTTAGAATGTTTATGTAAGATAATTAGAGCTTAAAGAATTTTTACAAGGCTATATTAGGAAACTTAAAAAAAATGTAAGTAATGTTGCAGTGAAAATTTATCATAAACCAGGACTTGGTATATTTCTTTTCTTCCAGGATTTGGTATCTATGTGGGGAGGACAAGGGAAAGAATTATAGGAGGAAGAAGCAGAGGATAAAGATATGGTAGATATTCAGGCAATAATATGTAGGAATAAAAATAATTTGGACTTCCATAATCTAATCATCATAATCTCCTCTCCCTGCTCACCCCCAAACAGCAAAATGAGCAAAAAGGCATCCTTTGTTGTATTTTTTTCTACATCTGTTTTTATTTCCTGTTTCTAGTTTTTTTTTTTAAATGTTTTTATTTATTTTTGAGCCAGAGAGAGGCAGAGCATGAACAGGGGAGGGGCAGAGAGAGGGGGAGACACAGAATCTGAAGCAGGTTCTAGGGTCTGATCTGTCAGCACAGAGCCCGATGCGGGGCTTGAACTCATGGAGTGTGAGATCATGACCTGAGCTGAAGTCAGACACTCAACCGACTGAGCCACCCAGGCGCCCCTCCTGTTTCTATTTATTTATTTTAATTGTATTTTTACAGCAGGATCAGTCCTTGAAACATGGAGAGAAGCACTCATAACCGCAGAAACAAAACTGATCCTTCACCAAAGATAGTTTTTTTTAATGTAATTAATTTATTTATTATTTTACATCCAAGTTAGTTAGCATATAGTGCAATAACTTCAGGAGTAGATTTCAGTGATTCATCCCCTATGTATAACACCCAGTGCTCATCCCAACAAGTGTCTTCCTTAATGTCCCTTACCCATTGGGCCCCTACCCCTACCCCTCCAACAACCCTCAGTTTATTCTTTGTATTTAAGAGTCTATTATGTTTGTCCCCCTCCTTGTTTTTATATTATTTTTGCTTCCCTTCCTTTATGTTCATCTGTTTTGTATCTTAAATTCCTCGTATGTGTGAAGTCATGATATTTGTCTTTCTCTGGCTAATTTCACCTAGCATGATACCCTCTAGTTTCATCCACATAGTTGCAGATGGCAACATTTCATTCTTTTTGATTGCTGAGTAATACTCCAATGTGTGTGTGTGTGTGTGTGTGTGTGTGTGTGTGTGTGTGTGTGTATGTCTATGTATGTATGTATATCTGTCAATGGACAGTTGGGCTCTTTCCATGCTTTGGCTATTGTCAATAACACTGCTATAAAAATTGGGATGCATGTGCCCCCTGTGTGGCCGAGGTCAAAAAGGTTTTTGCCTGCTGTCTCCTCTAGGACTTTGATGGCTTCCTGTCTTACCTCTAGGTCTTTCATCCATTTTGAGTTTATTTTTGTGTATGGTGTAAGAAAATGGTCCAGGTTCATTTTTCTGCATGTTGCTGTCCAATTTTCCCAACACCATTTGCTGAAGAGACTGTCTTTATTCCATTGGATATTCGTTCTGCTTTGTCAAAGATTAGTTGGCCATACATTTGTGGGTCCATTTCTGGGTTCTCTAGTCTGTTCCGTTGATCTGTGTGTCTGTTTTTGTGCCAGTACCATGCTGTCTTGATGATTACAACTTTGTAATCATCTTGAAGTAGGGATTGTGATGCCTCCAGCTTTGGTTTTCTTTTTTGGATGGCTTCGGCTATTCAGGATGTTTTGCTGGTTCCATACAAATTTTAGGATTATTTGTTCTAGTTCTGTAAAGAATGCTGGTGTTACTTTGATAGAGATTGCATTGAATATATAGATTGCTTTGGGTAGTATCGACATTTTAACAATATTTGTTCTTCCAATCCAGGAGCATGGAATATTTTTCCATTTTTTTGTGTGTCTGCTTCAATTTCATTCATAAGCTTTCTATTGTTTTCAGTGTTGAGATTTTTCATCTCTTTGGTTAGGTTTATTCCTAGGTATTTTATGGGTTTTGGTGCTGTTGTAAATGGGATTGATTCTCCTGATTTCTCTTTCTGTTGCTTCATTATTGGGGGATAGGAATGCAACCGATTTCTGTGCATTGATTTTATAGCCTGCGACTTTCTGAATTCATGGATCAGTTCTAGCAGTTTTTTGGTGAAATCTTTTGGGTTTTCCAAATAGAGTATCATGTCATCTGTGAATAGTGAAAGTTTTGACTTCCTCCTTGTCAGTTTGGATGCCTTTTATTACTTTGTATTGTCTGACTGCTGAGGCTAGGACTTCAGATACTATGTTGAGTAACAGTGGTGAGAGTGGACATCCCTGTCTTGTTCCTGACCTTAGGGGGAAAGCTCTCAGTTTTTCCTCATTGAGGATGATGTTAGTGGTGGGTCTTTCATATTTGGCTTTTATGATCTCAAGGTATGATCCTTCTTGCCCTACTTTCTTGAGTGTTTTTATCAAGAAAGGATGCTCTATTTTGTCAAATGCTTTCTCTGCATCTGTTGAGAGGATCATGTGGTTCTTGTCCTTTTATTGGTGTGATATATCACATTGACTGTTTTCTGGATGTTAAACCAGCCCTGCATCCTAGGTATAAATCCCACTTGGTCGTGGTGAATAATTTTTTTAATATATTGTTGGATCCGGTTGGCTAGTATCTCCTTGAGGATTTTTGCATCCATTGGTGAGATCTTTTTGATATGTAAAGCCTTTTTCAGTGGATTTGTTTTCTTCTTGACCCTTTCTTCCTTTAATTTCCTGAAACAATCTCTTTCCTTTTCTGAGGAACTCAAATCTGGTATACTTTTCCACAGCAGGAGCACTCTCTCTCCTTTCTGCTTACTTACTGGATATCTAGTTCCTTTCCTCCAACACTGTCTGAAGTCTTACAGATTTTTTTTCTTCTTACCATTTTCTCCCTGAAGCCCTAGTTTATTACTCTTCCTTAATCTTACAGCTCTAGGTGGCCCCTCTGAGTTCATTTGAATTAATGATGCCAGTTTAATTATTTCATTTCTCTTTTCTGGGCTCTTGCAGCTGGCACTGCTACCAACTTTCCCTTTAGTTATGTAAGAACAGGGCCACTATCCTCATCCACAAGCAGCACAAAATAGCAACACATAATCTCCAGAATCCACTGCCGCATCCTTGTAGAAAACACAGAGGATTTAGTATTGGAAAGGCCTTTCACCATCATGTAGCCTACCCTCCTCATCTTGTTCTCTTTACATCATTGTGACCTCACTGTGTATGTGAAACTCAGGCTTCAGTACATCTGATGTTTTGGTGATTTCTAAACCCATTAAACCTGTTAAGTCTAGAAATGAAGAATGTATGGTAGATCGTTAGTTCTCTCTTGGCCTTGCCATGATTCTGTTTCGCAGTCATGCTTCCCCAGCCCAAGCCCCATCCCTAGCCACAACTATTAGGCCTTTATTTCACAGTGTTTGGACTCAGTCACAGAGTTATGTTTCAAAGAAAATCAGAAAAGTTTAGCCTGGATCTGTTTTCTAAAATTGCTTCAGAGTTCTCTGAAGAATCCTGAATCCTTTCCATGTTTTTACAAAAGTTCTGTTCATTTTTTCATTACTTCAAAGAATTTGAAGTGTTACATAGCTACATCTTGAACCTATTACAGTGAAGTGATAATCAGGATCCCCAGCAGAGAAATCTCTTGCTGAAATCTGCATTCCTTTGGTATACTACACCAAGTCAAAGAATCTTTTTTAATTCTTTCTTTTCTGCCCTCCTCTCTCATGCTCCTGAGGAAAGGAAGTATGTTCTGCTACCCAAGCTATCAGAGACATGCTGAGCTGTTATGTTGTAGACTGAATTGTATCCCTTCTCCACCACTCCCCAAACATATGTTGAAGCCCTGACCCCCCAGTGTGATGGTATTTGGAAATGGGCCTCTGGGAGATAAGTAGGTTTAGATGAAGTCAGAGGGTAGATCCCTTGTGAAGGATTGGTGCCTTGTAAGTAAAAGACAACCGAGAGCTTGTTCTCTCTCTCTCCCCTAATACTCACCCCCCAACACACACACACACCATGTGATGACACAGCGAAAAAGTGTCCGTCTACAAGCCAAAAAGAAAGCTCTTACCAGAAACCAACCATGCTGGCACCTTTACCTTGGACTTCTAGTATCTAGAACTGTGAGAAAAATAAATTTCTGTTCAAGGTACCAACTCTGGTATTTTGTTATAGCAGCCCAAGCTAAGACAGATTTGGGTACCAGGAGTGGGGTACTTCACTAATACCTAAACCTGTGTCAGCAGCTTTGTAACAGGGTAGAGGCTAGAAGAGGTTTGAGACGCTTGCTAGAAATAAGACAATTTGGTAGAGTCTCAGAAATGAGGAATATGGTGTTAGAAACTGGAGGAAATGCAATCCTTGTTATAAAATGGCAAAGAACTTTGAACTGTGTTGTGGTGTTTTGTAGAAGGAAGAATTGTGAGCAGTGCAATTAGATATTTAGCGGAGGAGATTTCTAATCAAAGTGTTAATGGAGCAGTGTGATTCCTCCTGACTGCTTATAGTAAAATGCAAATGGAGAGAGAAGAATTAAAGAAGGAATTGTTAAGGAAAAAATAACTAGAATTTGAAGATTTGGAAAATTTCTCAGCCCATCCATATTGCAAAAAATGAAGCTTGTTCTGCAAAGAATACTCTGTGCTAGAAAACCATCTGATAAAGAGTTTCAGGATTTTTGAGCAAACATACTGCCAGTTTGAACTAAATACAGAGTTTGGACAAAATGAAGAAAGGCTGTTGGACTTCTTGGATTTGACAAAATGGGATGATGGAGCTCTGTGATTGTGAATGTGGATTGTTCTTCAAGAAGGAGAAATGACCCCAAAGGCAATTCAGATACCATCAGGCCACTGCCTCAGTCTCAACAGGCCCTATGGCTTCTTTTGGAAACCTTGGGGACCAGACTCCACAGGGCCATGGAGGTGATGCTGCCACCCCAGTGGGCCTGGAAGGTGGGACATTGAGCCAGAAAGGATTATTTGTGGGCCTTAAAACCTAATGGAATTTGTCTTGCTAGGTTTTGGACTTGCTTGAGTCCTGTCACCACTTTCTTCCTTCTGATTTCTCCCTTTTGGAATGCTAATGTCTACATTATGTTTTAGAAGCATATAACTTGGGGCACCTGGGTGGCTCAGTCAGTTGAGCGACCGACTTCGGCTTAGGTCATGATCTCATGGTTTGTGAGTTCGAGCCCCACATCAGGCTCTGTGCTGACAGCTCAGAGTTTGGAGCCTGCTTCAGATTCTGTGTGTGCCTCTCTCTCTTTGCCCCTCCCCCACTCATGCTCTCTCTCTGTCTCAGAAATAAATAAACATTAAAAAAAA
The DNA here is from genome assembly GCF_007474595.2 of Lynx canadensis. Taxonomy (NCBI): domain Eukaryota; kingdom Metazoa; phylum Chordata; class Mammalia; order Carnivora; family Felidae; genus Lynx; species Lynx canadensis. The sequence continues at coordinate 53,079,965 of NC_044308.2, forward strand.
AAAAAAAAGAAGCATATAACTTGTCTGGTTCCATAGCTGGAGAGGAATGTTGCCTTAGAATAAACTGTATCTTAATTTTCACCCATATTTGACTTAAATGATATTAGATGAAACTTCGGACTATAGAGTTGATGCTGGACTGAGTAAAGACTTTGGGGGCTGTTGGGATGAAATGAGAATTTTTTTGCCTGTAAGAAGGAAATGAATTTGGGGGCCCTGAGGCAAAATGCTGTGGACTGGATTTTGTGCCCCAGATTCTTATGTTGAAGCCCTGACCCCCCAGTGTGATGGTATTTGGAGATGGGGCCTTTGGGGGATAATTAAGTTTAGATGAGGTATCAGTGTGGGGCCCTTATGATGGGATTGTTGCCTTGCTCTCTTTCCCAGCCATGTAAAGACACAGTGAGAAGGCAGCCATCTACAAGCTAGGAAATGAGCCCTTACCAGAAATCAGCTATGCTGGCACCTTGATCTTGAACTTCTAGGTTCCATACTGTGAGAAAATAAATTTCTGTTACTTAGGCCACCCAGTCTGTGGCATTTTGTTATGGTAGCCCAATATTAGCCAGATATTAGACATTCTTTTCTTTTAGATTCTTCACAACATTTTTTTTTTTTTTTTTTTGCCTTCTTTCCTCTGAGCTATCTCTGAGGATTCTGCATCCCACTCTTTACTTTCTAAGTCACTGATGGCTGTGAAAATGTAACATCTACACATGCATCTCCTCTCAAAATAATCCTGAGAAGGTTCAGGAAGGTATGACTTGTCCTAGTTCATACAGAAAGGCCTGAAAAAGACAAGTAGAACCCAGGATTTCTAGACATTCCTTGATATTTTTCCACTAAGTTGGTCATTAGTGTTTTCTTGAAAATCAAAAATACATCAGAAGACTGATCAGATAAATTTGTAAATTTATTCATAAGAAAGGGCTTAAAGATAGAAGTCATATTTATTATATATTTGATTGCCTTTTTGGTTAAAAATCACCTGAGATTGAGTCTGTTTACAAAACTCTAGACCATAAAGTCTCCAGGTACAGACCCTTATCCCCAGATACTAAAGTTTTCTTAAAAATTTTTGTTTTTAGGGTAGAATTTGCCAAATATTACTATGCACTATGGCCTTAGATCAACTTTTTATGCACTTATATTACCTGCCTGGCCTTGTAGTTACTTGAATTTGTGAATTCTACTGTAAATCATAAATTCTGTAACAGTTGAGTTATATCACTAGGTACTAAGATTACTTAGGGAAAACCAAGCAGAAGGATAGATCTAGGTAACAAGTAAAATATAATCCCCATGAAGGAGAAACTCTACCGGACTCATTCTCTGCTGTCTCCCTTAGCATCTCATAGACTGCAAAGTATCAAATAAATGAATGTCTCCCATACCTAATACCTCTTCCCCTAAACATTACATATCCCCAGATTCTCTGAGTGCAAGGAATGATGCTGGCTCTACTTTTCCCATGGCCCATAGACTCCTCTGAGTTCCTGTGAATACCTATTTAATGTCCTAGCCCCCACTGAGCCACTAAATAAGTAGTTAAGATTACGCTTAATCTTTATGGGTATGGGTCTAGTCACTTCCAGTGTATCATTTCCTTAAACTTTGAATCCTGGAAGTAGGAATGGAAATAATGTAGGTTGTTGATTATATAACTTAACAGGGAGAAAACAGGCATAGAAAATATATAATAGTGAATGATCAGAAAGCTATTTAGGCCTAACTTCAGAGTGTGTCATTCAAGACACACAACCTCAACTCTATCTTTCCTGTAGAGACCCCTTTCAGCTCTTTTATTGTATTGCTATTAACTATGTAACTGTGTAAAGAGGAGAAAGATGTTTATAAAGAAAGGGATACCCGCTACATTGCAGTGATTTAAGGGTGATAGGTGACTGTTGCTCCTATTGCATTTACCGTTCAGTGATTACATTGCAACTTTATATCTTCTGGTTTAGGAATGTAGCTTTTTTTTTTTAATTACTCATTTTCATTATAGATAAATTCTATTTATTAACAAAATTTGCTCCCAAGCCCCAGTTCTTGTATTTGGTGTCTAAAAATACAGAAATAATTTAATTTGTAGATTTTATGTAGGAAGATTGCCAGGGGATTAATTGGAGAGAGAATTACAGTTACATTCACACACTGCCCCTTGAAACTGAAGGGTTGCGTATATCTAATGGATAACAATACAAATAACATGAACCTGGTTTAATTGACAGATGTAGAAAGGGATGGGGAAGCTGGGACCCAGTGATGCATATACTGAAGAGTTTTGAAGGAACTCCTGGGTGAGATGAGGGAACTACTGGCCAAAATATGAACATTGGCTATACCAGCAGACTGCAGGTACAGTGTGACTCACCTTTTGAGAAAATTCCTAGGAGGATCTCAGTAATGTCTGGAAGACTTGTGAGTTTCACTGCTATTCATGATGAAGTATATAACCATGTACTCTGTGGACCAGTATCAGAGCATCACCTGGAAGCTTGTTCAAAATGCATGATCACAAGCTCCACCTAAGAGCTGTTGGATCAGAATCTGCATTTTAATAAGAACATTAAAGTTTAAGGGGTGCCTGGGTGGCTCAGTCAGTTAAGAGTCCAACTTCTATTCAGGTCATGATCTCACAGCTCTAGAGTTTGAGCCCTGTGTTGGACTCTGTGCTGACAGCTCAGAGCCTGGAGCCGACTTGAGATGGATTCTGTGTCCCGTCTTTCTCTGCCTCTGCCCTTCTCATGCTCTCTGTCTCTCTCTCTCTCAAAAATAAATAAACATTAAAAAAATTTTTTTTAAAAGTCAGTTGGTTGAGCAGCTGACTTCAGCTCAGGTCATGATCTCACAGTTTGTGAGTTTGAGCCCCGCGATGGGCTCTGTGCTGACAGCTCAGAGCCTGGAGCCTGCTTCAGATTCTGTGTCTCCCTTTCTCTCTGCCCCTTCCCCACTCATGCTGTCTGTTTCTCTCTCAAAAATAAGTAAACATTAAAAAAAAGTTTTCAAAAAAAGAATATTAAAGTTCAAGAAGCACTGATCTATAATAAAGGGAAAGAAATTGCTGCACAGAATACTGAGCATAATCTCCAGGAAAAAAGAACCATGCTTGACAAATATGTTGAGGCTTTTTAAGGGAACTAAATATACACATGGGAAAAGGTTAACATTATATTATTCAGAGCTATACTTGATCAGGTGACAATGGGCCAAGGTACAGAGCTCTGGCAGACCCAAAGAATGACATGTATATAGGGTAGGTGGTAGGATGTTAGATAAATTTTTAGCTAGAATTGTTCTTTTCCAAAAGAATATGTGAAGACTTAAGTTTCGAAAATAGATCCAATGCTAGAAGATATCTTTTGAAGAAGAAAGAAAGGTGGAAGACAAATAAAACCTGGGAACCAGGGTCGAAGAAGAATCCTTAAACTGCGCTATTAGCTTGGACAGGAGTAGAGCAGGCCTGTTCTCAGTAGGTTAATACTGGGCTGGTGAGTCAGCATCAGGAGGCTGTTGGAACAGAGGCTAGGAATTCAAATGCCCGTGGTTGGAACTACCTAGAGACTAGAATGTAAAGCATGGATGTACTCCCAAGAGACAGGGACATGAAGGTCAGTGCAAGACTGACTCGCTGTAAGTATACTGATGAAATAAAAGCTCCTGTACATATCCCTTTGTTTAAGGTCTGATTGGTCTCAGAAAATGGGGATCTAATACATGTGCAAGGATGTGAGTATAGTATATACATCATTGTAGTTGTTCTTTTTTAGATCTTTGGTAATCATTTGACACTTGTCATAGCAAAAGCTAGTTAAGCAAAGGAATAGGTAACTGTAACATCAAGATACACTTAAACATCACTAGTTTTTGGTTTGAAAAGATGATAGTGAATATGCTTGAAGTCAGGTGTTCTGGATAAAGTAATAGGAACTGTTCGTGAGCAACAGAGAATCTCATGAAGTTTTATTGGAGACAAATTTGAGTCCAAAAAGGGACCACCAGTTCATACCATGGGCTAGTAAACTTACTTACCTTGTGGTAAGGATCAAGTAAGATGTGAATATAGAGCGACAGTGGTATAAAATAGATGATTTGATTGTCCTGAAGAAAGCTTGAGTCCACACCCAGTACTTGTAGGAACTGATGTGAAGAGGGAAGATACAGGGCAAACAGTAAGAAGTTGTCGTAGGAAAAGGAATTCCATGAAGTCCAGAGCCCCAGAACTGGGGTTATTTGGAAGACTCTAAGGAAATGACGTAGAGTTTCAGATATTTAGAATGTGGGAGGAACTAATGGGGAATTAGAGGAGCTTGAGTGGTGGTAGAAGACCCATACCAGTATCACGGAAGAGGGAGTTAACAGCTAATGCAGGCATCCCGGTGACCAGTGTTAAAGCTGGAGAGTGATAGTTGGGCGCCAAGAGGTGCTTGGGGATGTAACTGCATGAGGGAACCTGAAGTGGTAGCAGAGTTGAAGACTGCTGGTCTGGGTGTTGGAGAGCCCAGTTCTAATCTTGGCCCCCAAGACCACTTCACTTTGGTCGTTGGGGACCTGTTTGAGCCACGAAATGAAGACACTAGAATATTTTGTCTAAATCCCTTCAAGCTCTTGATACTCAGCTTTTTACTAAGAGAATGTTTTCATTACTGATTGAAAATGCAAATACAGCGCTCGCTTCGGCAGCACATACACTAAAGTTGGGACGATGCAGAGATTAGCACAGCCCCTGCACAAGGATGACATGCAAATTCGTCCACACTTTTTTGCACTATGTGCTAACTAACTTGAATGTAAATTTTAAAAACAAATTTAAAAAAAACTGTAAGAGGGAGGTAGAAGAGAGTCAGGGAGATGTGACTATAGAAGAACAATCAGAGAGAACAAAATTGCTGGCTTTGAAGACAGAGAAAAGGAGCCATGATCCAACTGACTTGGGCAGTCTTTAGAAGCTGGAAAAAGCAAGGAAAGGAATTTGTCCCTAGGAGCCCCAGGAAGGAATGCAGCTCTGTCAATACTCAGATTTTAGCCCAATGAGATCTGTGTGCAACTTGTAACCTTCAGAATTGTAAGATAATTTCTGTTCTTAAAAAAAAATGCAAGCATAATTTTTAAAGGTTGAAAGAATAAAGTCATAGAAGGCCAGACCACAGTTGATGACAAAGGAAAATTCAGTGTTTAGCACCATGTCTGTAACTTGGAAGATGTGAAGGAAGGTATTCTGCCCTTACACCTTAGGGTCTTTGTCAAGTGATCTAACACCAGTAGCATGTGGGTGGACCACAAGTCTCACCTAATTTGGTGTTTGTAATGCTTAAGGGGATGCTGGGTTTCAAGCCTTTTCTTTATGCTTCCCTACTAATTGACTGACAGTAATGTGGTTTCCACTACTCTGTTCTCTTAGAGCCTTGCTACTCAAGGTGTGGTCCATATACCAGCAGCATCAGCATCACCTGGAAGCTTGTTAAAAATGCAGAACTCACACTCCACCCAGACCTACTGAATCAAAATCTGCCATTTAATATGATTGCTAAGTGATATGTATGTATAATAAATCTTAAGCACTGCTCCTGTAGCTATGGTTCTCAAACTTTTACAAGTAACAGAATCTCCAGAAGGGCTTGTAAAAATAAACTGCCTGGGGGTTTCTGATTCATTAGATCTGGAATAGGGCCCAAGAATTTACATCTTTAACACCATAGGAACACTAAAGCTTTTATTAGAGACTCTGACTAATCACATTATGTTTTTGCTTATCTGTTTCAGGTTTGTTTTCAATCTTCCTGGTAAGACTGTAATTTCTTGTGTAGTGTTTCTCTGGAGAAGGGCAGCTTTATTGAGCTATAATTCACATACTGTGCAGTTCACCTATTTGAGGTGTACAATGCAGTGGCTTTTAGTGTATTCACAGATATGTGTAGTCATTAATACTGTCCATTTTAAAACATTTACATCACCTCAGAAAGAAACCAAATAGGTGGAACACACAGGATGTTTAGGGCAGTGAAACTATTCCATATTGCATAGGATACTGTAATGGTGGATAAATAGCATACATTTGTCAAAATGTATAGAATGTACAACACCAAGAGTAAATCCTAAATGTAAACTATGGACTGTGGATGGTAATGATGTGTCATTGTATGTTTATTTATTGTAACAAATGTACCCCTCTGGTGCAGATGTTGATAATGGGAGGCTGTACATGTGTGTGGCATGGGTATGTGGGTACTCTGTACCTCTGCGCAGTTTTGCTGTGACCCTAAAGCTGATCTAAAAAATCTTTTTGAAAAAGAAAGGAACCCCATTTCCTTTAGCTATCACCTCTTATCCCCACTTCCCACCAAACCTTAAGCGACCATCAGTCATCTCACGTTTCTTCTGCATGATACAAGTACTTGGCAAAGTGCTAGATGTGTTATTAATGCTAATAGTTACCATTTACTAAGAGCTTAATGTGCAAATAATTGCATCATCCAACTTAATGTTCATGACAACTCTATGTTAAAGTTGAGAATGTTGAAGCTTAAAACAGGTTAAATGACAGGGCGCCTGGGTGGCTCAGTGGTTGGGTGACTGACCCTTGATTTTGTTTCAGGTCATGATTTCATGGTTGGTGGGATCAGGCCCTGCATGGGGCTCTGTGCTGACAGTGCAGAGCCTGCTTGAGATTCTCCCTCTCTCTCTGCCCCTCCCCTGCTTTCACTCTCTCACATACCCAATAAATAAGCAAACAAACAAAATTCCAAAATGCCATGTATGTAGAAAAATATTTCTGTAACTGATGACAGAAATTACTGCCTGTGTTTTCTTCTGGTTTTATTGTTTCAGGTCTCACATTTAGGTCTTTAATCATTCTGAGTTTATGTTTGTGTATGGTATAAGAAAGTGGTCTGGGGGTGCCTGGCTGGCGCAGTCGGAAGAGCATGTAACTCATGATCTCAGGGTCATGAGTTCAACTCCCATGTAGGGTATAGAGATTACTTAAATAAACAGGTATTTGTTAAAGAAAGAAAGAAAGATGGCCGGTTTCATTCTTTTGCATGTAGTTGCCCATTTGTTGTTGTCCATGTAATCCCAGCCCCATTTGTTGAAGAGACTATCTTTTCCCCATTGTATGTTCTTGCTTCCTTTATCATAGATTAATTGACCATATACACGTGGGCTTATTTCTGTGCTCTCTATAATACATCTGTAGGATATGAATCAGGATTCTATGTATTAAAATTTTTTATAGATACTACCAGTTGTCTATTTAAAGGCTGCACCACTTCAGCTTTGTGCATAATTAGAACCCAAATCTTTATCTAAATACCATTCTTCTCCACGAGGAGCTTAGTAGTATGACTGGTTTGGGACCTGTGGCAGGTAAAGAATAAAGTCAGCCTAGGACATCTTGTGCCAAAAAATAAGGAAGTCCTCAAAGACTAATGGGGTCTTGTCAAAGGATACAAAGAGCCAGCTGCAAGAGGCCCTGATGACCAAATTTGGGACAATTTGAACATCAAACAAATGCTTCTATTACATTAAATTTTTAAAAATCAGTGAACCTCTAGTGATACCAAGCAAAAGGTAGTAGAAGGAGAGAGTAAAGCTCTTTTTTAAAGAATACTAGCTAATAAATGCAGAAGGAATTACAGTATTAAAAAACAATGACCATTTCTCAACCCCCAATGTAATATGTAAAATTAAATTCAAGCATGGATCATCATGGAGGCTAAAACTAGGTGAGAGGTTGTTGAACTGTTTACATGGTGCTACAGATTACTTTCTAACCAGTCACAAAGAAAAGAAATACATAACTTTATACTAGAGAAATCCTGCAGTTACTACATTAATCAAATAATCAAACTCAACATCACTAATCCAGGACATCCTAGGACATCATGTGCTGTTTGTTGGATTCATTAAAAAGTACCCAATTCAGTGCCCCTTGGTGGCTCAGTCACTTAAACATTCAACTTCAGCTCAGGTCATGATCTCACAGTTTGTGAGTTCAAACCCTGTGTCAGGCTCTGTGCTGACAGCTTGGGGCCTGGAGCCTGCTTCGAGTTCTATGTCTCCCTCTCTTCTGCCCCTCCCCTGCTCACACTCTGTCTCTTTCTCTCTCTCAAAAATGAATAAACATTAAAAAATTTTTTTTAAAAAAGAAGTGCCCAATTCACTTACAGATTCTTTTAAAAAAATGTTTAACCTAAACTTAATCATCCCTCACGATTATCTGCAGGATTACTCTCTATAGTTAGAATTGATTATTCTGCTGTATAACTTATGTAAGTTATGTTAGTGACTTCTCTAAGTCTCAGAGTCCTCACTAGTAAAACAGTAATAGTAGATCAGATATGTGTGCAAAAACCTAAATATACTGTTTAGTTTGTATAGTTAGTAACCTACAAATAGTTTAGTGTATAGTAAGAATTTAGGATATTGGTTCACCTCTGCTGTCGAATAAATCCATTCATGACCAACATGGAAACAGCTGAATGAAAACATTTCTTTTTTCCACAAATAATTTGCTTGTCTTCATTATTCCGTGTAATGTGATAGTATGTTTTATAAATTCCCTACACTTGCTTAGATCCATAAGCTAATGAAGTCCCAAATATGCCAGAAGTCCTTCTAATTCCAAATGTTCAGAGGAGATTTTAGGTAAGAGAGCATGGATTAGAGTATTTTTGTACTGTATAAATTTAGATTGACCTGTGACAAAATTACCAATTTTATACAAAAATGGTCAAATAGCAATTTTATGTAGCTCAGCCTAATGCATGCCTTAGTGGTAGAGCCTTGGTACATTATCTTTATTTGCCAAGCAGACTTTTTTCTCGTACGTTTTAGAGAAAGATTTGTTCAGGGGTGGCTGGTGCCTCAGTTGGTTAAGCGTCCAGCTGTTGGTTTCGGCTCAGGTCATGGTCTCAAGGTTTGTGGGATTGAGTCCTGCGTTGGGCTCTGCTGACAGCGCAGAGCCTGCTTGGGATTCTGTCTCTCCCTCTCTTCTGCCTCTCACCTGCTCGTACATGTGTGTGCACACACTCTCTCAAAAATTACAGTAAAAATAAACATTATTTTTAAAAATTTTAAGAAGATTTAAGAAAGATTTGTTCAGAGGAGGACAGAGAAGGATTTGGATCAGTTCAGGTTTGAAGGGAATTGTGATGTGATGTGGTATTCTAATTGTCTCAGGGTGTTTCTTCATTTCATACTCTCCACTCCCACCCCATCTGCGTTGGTTATTCTTTTCAGTTACTTCTTGGCTCTTCTCTGCCTTTTTTCCCAGGTAGTGGGAAATGAGGCAAAGGACAGAACATTTTTTCATTTCTTCTTTTTTCCTCTCTTTGAACTCTGGATTAGTCTTTTTCAATAGGCAGTTGCAGAATCTTGAAGACTTGAGAGTTGTAGTTTCTCAGAATTTCTTTCACAGGTAGCACTTAGAAATAGTAATGTACTTTTTTTTTTTTTAACTGGTAGAATATGGAAGTTAGGACAGGTTGAGGTATTTCTTTTTTTTTTATGTTTCAAGTTTTTATTTAAATTCTAGGTAGGTAACATACAGTATAATATTAGTTTCAGGAGAATTTAGTGATTCATCACTTACATGTAATATCCAGTGCTCATCATAACAAGTGCCCTCCTTAATCCCCATCACCTATTTAGCCCATCCCCCACCCGTCTGCCTCTAGCGCCCTCAGTTTGTTCTCTATAGTTAACAGTTTCTCTTATGGTTTGCCTCCCTCTTTTTTTTCTTTCCCCATGTTCATCTGTTTTGTTTCTTAAATTCAACATAAGAGTGAAATCATACAGTATTTTTCTTTCTCTGATATATTTTGCTTAGCATTATACTCTCTAGGTCCATCATTTGTTGTTGCAAATGGCAAGATTCAATTCTTTTTTATGGCTGAGTAATATTCCATGGTGTGTATGTATGTATGTATGTACATACATGCATATATATACGTATGTATATACGTATATGTGTACATACATATATAATACATATGTGGGTATACACATATATGTACATACATATATATGTATATATGCCACATTTTCTTTATCCATTTATCAGTCAGTGGACATTTGGGATCTTTCCATAATTTGGCTATTGTTGAGAGTGATGCTGTAAACATCAAGGTACATGTGCCCCTTTAAATCAGTGTCTTTGTATCCTTTGGATAAATACCTAGTAGTGCAGTTGCTGAGTCGCATAGTAGTTCTGTTTTTCACTTTTTGTGGAACCTCCATACTGTTTTCCAGAGTGGCCACACCAGTTTGCATTCCCGCCAGCAGTGCAAAAGTGTTTCCCTTTCTCTGCGTCCTCGCTAATACCTGTTGTTCCCTGAGTTGTTAAATTTTAGCCATTCTGACAGGTGTGAAGTAGTATCTTATTGTAGTTTTGATTTATATATTCCCAATGATGAGTGATGTTGAACATCTTTTCATTTGTCTCTTGGCTATCTGTATGTCTTTGGAAAAATGTCTATTCATGTCTTCTGTCCATTTCTTCACAGGATTATTCGGTTTTTGTGTGTTGCATTTGGTAAGTTCTTTATACATTTTGGATACTAACCCTTTATCAGATGTGTCATTTGCAAAGATCTTCTCTCATTCCAGCGGTTTCCTTTTAGTTTTGTTGATTGTTCGCTATGCAGAAGTTTTGTCTTGATGAGGTCCCAATAGTTCGTATTTGCTTTTGTTTCCCTTCCCTCCAGAGACATGTCTAGTAAGAAGTTGCTGTGGCTGAGATCAAAGAGGTTGCTGCCTGTGTTCTCATCTAGGATTTTGACAGTTCTCTGCCTCACATTTAGGTCTTTCATCCATTTTGAATTTAGTTTCGTGTATGGTGTAAGAAAAGTGGTCGAGTTTCATTCTTCTGCATGTCTCTGTCCAGTTTTCCCAACACCATTTGTTGAAGAGACTTTCACTGGATATTCTTTCCTGCTTTATCGAAGATGAATTAACCATATAGTTGTGGGTTCATTTCTATGTTTCCTATTCTGTTCCATTGATCTATGTGTCTGTTTTTGTGCCAATACCATACTGTCTTGATGACTACAGCTTTGTACTATAGCTTGAAGTCTGCAATTGTGATGCCTCCAGCTTTGCTTTTCTTTTTCAGGATTGCTTTGGCTATTCAGGGTCTTTTGTGGTTCCATACAAATTTTAAGATTGTTTGTTGTAGCTCTGTGAAAAATACTGGTGGTTATTTTGATAGGGACTGCACTGAATATGTACATTGCTTTGGGCAGTGTAGACATTTTAACAGTATTCTTCCTGTCCATGAGCATGGAATATTTTTCCATTTCTTTGTGTTATCTTCAGTTTCTTTCATAAGTGTTTATAGATTTTGGAGTACAGATCTTTTACCTCTTTGGTTAGATTATTTCCTAGGTTTTTGGTATAATTGTAAATGAGATCACTTTCTTGATTTCTCTCTCTGCTGTTTCATTATTGGTGAATAGAAATGCAACAGATTTCTGTACATTGATTTTGTATCCTGAGACTTTACAGAATTTGTGTATCAGTTCTAGCAATATTTTGGTCTAGCCTTTCGGGTTTCCTACATAGAGTATCATGTCATCTACTAATAGCAAAAGTTTGACTTCTTCCTTGCCGATCTGGATGCCTTTTATTTCTTTTTGTTGTCTGTTGCTGAGGCTAAGACTTCCAGTACTGTGTTAAATACCAATGGTGAGAGTGGACATCCAAGGCAGGTTGAGGAATATTAAATGCACTACATAAACACTGAAGTAGGGGTGCTTGGGTGGCTCAGTCAGTTAAGTGTCCTACTCTTGACTTTGGCTCAGGTTGTGATCTCACGGTTTGTGGGTTCAAGCCCCGCATTGGGCTCTGCTAACAACACGGAGCCTGCTTGGGATTCTGTCTCCTTCTCTCTCTGCCCCTCCCACCATCTCCTTCTCTCTCCCTCTCTCTCAAAATAAAAAAAAGGAAACTTTAAAAAAACAATGAAGTAATAACTCATAAGAGATTGAGAAAGAAAGTTTTAGGGTGTGAAGGGAGTTTGAAGTTATCACACAACAAGAATCCTCTGTGGGATATAGCTCTTATAGCAAGGTCATAATTGTGTCCCCATAAGAAAGTGACTTATTTTCCTTAAAAGAATGTGTTCTGGGCAAATGCGTATAACTTAAATGTTTCCTCAAATAAGAAATAAATTCATTGGAAGATCTTCCCTCTTAAGGAAGTACTGTCAAACCTTATGTATAAATAGCATTATTAAAGTGTTTTGTTGTTGGCAAACCAGATTATTACCAGTGTGAAAATTATTGTTCGTGTCCTAGACAGCTGCTCAGGAAGCAATCCTGCATGCGTCTGGAAATGGCAAACCTGTACCGTCTAAGGACTACTGCATGCTCTATAACCCTCATTGGACAGATCTTCCAAGTACCCTAGAAAATGCAGTAAGTAAATCACAGTTAATATTTATTTGTAAACATAGAATTATTGAAAGGCAAGAATGAGTATTATATTTTAGTGTGTGAACTAGCTGTAATATATGATGATTATTTTTTTTTGCTTTGGCTTACATGTTTTTCTGTCTGTGGGAAAAACAAGTTAGGGAATTTTAAAATACTTAACTCAAAGCCTGGTTGTCATAAAATATTTCTAATTTAAAAGAACCTGGTATTAAACCAATATTGATACTTTGTCACTGAATGCATTTATTATGAAATATGATCTTTATCATGTTAAAGACATTTCGTCTTTTCAGACTTCCATCAGTTTGATGAATCTGACTACCACACCATTGTGCAATCTTTCTGATATTCCACCTGAAGGAATAAAGAACAAAGCAGTTGTGGTACAGTGGGGAACCTGCCATTTTCTTGAAAAAGCCAGAATTGCAAAAACAGGAGGTGCTGAAGCATTATTGGTTGCCAATAACAGTGTCCTAGTAAGTTGTAAAACTTAAGTAACTCTTGAACTCAAATTTGATATCAAATTTCACAGGAATTGAACTGTCTTTTTGGTATGTAATTTATGGGCCAAGTTTTGAATAATCCCTATATAGGGTTATTTTAAAATAAATATTCTGGCACTGATAGGCATTGAACTGGAAAACTTTGTAATTTCTTTTTTTTTTAATTTTTTTAATGTTTACTTATTTTTTGAGAGAGAGAGAGAGAGAGTACGAGCAGGGGAGCTGCAGAGAGAGAAGGAGACAGAATCTGAAAGCAGGCTTCAGGCTCTGAGCTGTCAGCACAGAGCCTGACGTGGGGCTTGAACCCATGAGCCGTAATATCATGACCTGAGATGAAGTCAGACGCTTAACCAACTAAGCCACCCCGCGCCCCTGTAATTTCTTTTCTATTCCTAAATTGAGCAAGACTTTGTCCTAACATATTTGTTAGGTACAAACATGTCTGTATATGTGTGTACACACACACACACACACACACATATATACCTACATATAAGTCGGTTTAAGTTTATGCTAAAAGGATTCCAGTTTGAGAACTCTTACTATTATATCAAGAAAGAACATATGAAACTTTGTTTTATAACTAAAAAAAAGATACAATGTTTATATTTAATGGAATAATGTGTATTTTATTCTGTAAGTATACTAGTAGCTCATAAGTTTTCATAATATGTTTTTTTCTTTCAGTTTCCTCCCTCAGGGAACAAATCTGAATTTCATGATGTGAAAATAGTGATTGCATTTATAAACTACAAAGATTTTAAAGATATGAAGCAGGTAAATTAGTAATTATGTATTATACAAAGTTTATACATAGTACAATTCTTTACTTTTAACTATTGACAATAAATTTAAATTATATATGCTCCATTTGCTAACAAGAAGCTATAAAGGCCAATCAGGTCTTTATTTGGGAAATGTTTATCTCCCAGTGAGCACAAGGTGCTTCAGAGCCCTGACTTTAGAAAAGATACTGATTTGTTTTGACTTTTTAATAATCTCTGTTATATCCTTTATCGTAGCTTTAAATCCCTGACAAGATGTGATTGTGTGGAACACTGAACTTTCAAGATTTAATAAACCAAAGTATAGCCTCATAGTTATGACAAGAGAATACATTATGTTGTCAAAAATGGTTCTAGTGTTGTGGATTTTGTAACGTATAGTATCATTTTCAGAGTGAAATGAGAGTATTGCTGCCATAGGCTGTAGTAGAAAGAAAACTAATTCTGTTGTTTTAACTGTTATTTTGCCTTTCAGACTCTTGGAGATAACATTACTGTGAAAATGTATTCTCCATCGTGGCCCAACTTTGACTATACTATGGTAGTTATTTTTGTAATTGCTGTGTTCACTGTGGCATTAGGAGGCTATTGGAGTGGACTAATTGAATTGTAAGTTTAACTAAACTTCAGTGTTTTTGTGATAGATGATTAAAAAAATTATTGTTTGATAATCATTTCAATCATGTTAACAACATTTAAAATTTACCTGACCTCAGAATATAGTGCTAATGAGATAAGATTGCAGGTTTGTCCTCCTGTAGGACATTTAACTTTTCACTGAGAAGAAGGGAGTCATAGCTTCCTCTAACCCTTCTGCTGGTAGGATAACATCGAAATTACATCAAAGGCTTTTTAAAATTAAAATGTTTAGTTATCTCTCACAGAAAAGATGAAGATACTTAGTGTCCTAATGTGCCTATTTATTTAGATTGAAAGAAAATAAGCAAGAGAAAGTAGGGCTGGGGGTTTCAGCTCTTCCTGAGTTCAGTCATTACAGTGTGACTTCATCATTCTGTTTAATGCTTTAGGAATTCTAAGGATATGAAGCATGTTCACATTTTACTTAAATATAGAAATTCTAAATGTACATAAAATTTAGATTTTCCTGTTGATTAACAACCTGAAACCAATCTTCTTATAGTTGTGTTTCTTTGGCTCTGGGTTAAAGCAGGCAACATTGTTTAAAAGGATCAGTTCATATTTACAACTCTGAATTTAAAAATGTGCTTCAATCATATTATTTTATGCATAAAGGACAGTATACTCATCTTGTGAATTGGTCTATAGGTTCCATTAAAAAGGACTTATTTGCAACTAAATGAAGTTTATTTGTAATTTCTTTTTTTTTTTAATGTTTGTTTATTTTGAGAGAGAGAGTGAGCATGTGTGCACGCACATGTGCTCACATACGCTCACATGAGCAGGGGAGGGGCCAAGAGAGGGAGAAAGAGAGCATCTCAAACAGGCTCTGCACTGTCAGTGCAGAGCCCAACACAGGGCTCAATCCAACAAACCGCGAGATCATGACCTGAGCCAAAATCAAGAGTCAGACGCTCAATCGACTGAGCCACCCAGGCACCCTTTGTCTTATTACTGTGATGTATCACACTGATTGATTTCTGAATATTAAACCACCCTTGCATCCTGAACACAAATCCCAGTTTATTGTGGTTAATGAATTTTTTTTTAATTTATTGTTGGATTTGGTTTGCTAATATTTTGTTGAGGATTTTTGCATCTATGTTCATCAGAGATATTGACTTACAGTTCTCTTTTTTTGGGGGGGTGGCTTTATCTGGTTTTGGTACTCCTGGCCTCATAGAATGAATTTTGAAGCTTTCCTTCCTCTTATTTTTTGGAATAGTTTGAGAAGAATAGATACTCACTTCTCTTTAAATGTTTGGTAGAATTCAGCTGTGAAGCTGTCTGGTCCTGGACTTTTGTTTGTTGGGAGTTTTTTGATTACTGATTCAATTTCATTGCTGGTCCTCAGTCTGTTCAAAGTTTCTATTGCTGATTCAGTTATGGGAGATTGTATGTTTCTAGGAATTTATCCATTTCTTCTCAGTTGTCAAATTTGTTGCCATGTAATTTTTTATAATATTCTCTTGTAATTCTTTGTATTTCTGTGGTGTTGGTTGTTATTTCTCCTCTTTCATTTGTGATTTTGTTTGAGTCCTCTCTCTCTCTCTCTCTCTCTCTCTCTCTCTCTCTCTCTCTCTTTTTTTATGAGTTTGGCTAAAGGTTTATCAATTTTGTTGGTCTTTTCAAAGAACCAGCTCCTGGTTTCATTTATCTGTTCTATTGTTTTGTGTTTTTTAGTTTCTGTTTCCTTTATTTCTGTTCTGTTATTTGTTATTTCCTTCCTTCTGCTGGTTTTGAGTTTCTTTGTTTCTTTTTCTAGCTCCTTTAGGTGTAAGGTTAGGTTATTTGTTTGAGATTTTTTTCTTGCTTCTTCAGATAGGCCTGTATTGCTATAAACTTCCCTGAAAACTTTTTTTGCTGCATCCCAAAGATTTTGTGCCTTTTTGTTTCTATTTTCATTTGTTTCCATGTAATTTTTTATTTCTTGTTTGATTTTTTTTGGTTGAACTATTCATTGTTTAGTACCATATTATTTAACCTCCATGTTAACTTGTGGTCTTCCCAGCTTTTTTCTTGTGGTTGATTTCCAGTTTCATAGCATTGTGATCAGAAAAGATGCTTGGTATGACTTTTATCTTTTTTAATTATTGAGGCTTGTTTTGTGGTCTTATATGTGGCCTGTTGTGGAGAATGTTCCATGTGCACTTGAAAAGAATGTGTATTCTGCTGTTTTAAGATGGAAAGTTCTGAATATATCTGTTAAATCCACCTGGTTCAATGGGTCATTCAAAGTCACCGTTTCCTTGTTGATTTCCTGTTTGGATGATCAGTCCTTTGATGTAAGTGGGTTGTTAAAGTTCCCTATTATTATTGTATTACTATCATTTCTTTCCTTTTTGTTTGTTATTAACTGTTTTATGTATTTGGGTGTTTCCATGTTGGGTGCATAAATACGTACAACTGTTAGTTATATCTTCTCATTGGACGGTCCCCTTTATTATTATATAGTGTCCTTCTTTGTCTCTTGTTACAGTTTTTAAAGTTTGTTTCTAGGGTACCTGGGTGGCTCAATCAGTTATGTGTCTGACTCTGGATTTTGGTTTAGGTCGTGATCTCACAGTCATGGGATTGAGTCCCAGCCCTGGGCATGGAGCCTGCTTGGGATTCCCTCTCTTTATCTGTCTTTCTCTCTTCTTTCTCTCTGTCTCTCCCTGCCCCATCCAGCCTCTGCCCCTCCTCCACTCTCTCTCAGAATAAATATACATTAAAAAATAATAAAGTCTATTTTTTCTGATATAAGTATTGCTACTTCAGCTTTCTTTTCATACCCATGTGCATGATAAATGCTTTTCCTTCCTTTCACTTTCAATCTGCATGTGTCTGCAGGTCTGAAATGAGTGAGTCTCTTGTTAGGCAGCATACAGATGGCTCTTCTTTTTTTTTATCCATTCTGTCACCCTCTATCTTTTGATTGAAACACTTTGTCTATTTACATTCAAAGTAATTATTGATAGATATGTACTTATTGTCATTTTGTTACTCTTTTTATGATTGTTTTTGTGGTTCTTTTCTGTTTCTTTCCTTGCTCTCTTCTCTGACAATTAGTTGGCTTTCTTTGTGAGATACTTGGATTCCTTTCTTTTTATTTATTTTTTTAATTAATTTATTTATTTTGAGAGAGACAGACACAGAGTGAGTGGAGAGGGGCAGAGAGAGAGGGAGACAGAGAATCCCAAGCAGGCTGTGTGCTGGCAGTACAGAACCCAATGTGGGACTTGACCCCATGAAACTGTAATACCATGACCCAAGCCAAAACCAAGAGTCAGACACTTAACCGACTGAGCCATCCAGGTGCCCCAGCTTTCTTTTTGTTTTTTGCATATGTTTTACAAGGTTTTTGATTTGTGGTTACCAGTAGGTTTATATGTAAATCTGCATATAGCAGTTAGTGTTAACTTGATAGTCACTTACATTTGAACCCATTCTTTACCCCCCACCTCCCGGGTTTTAAGTATATGATAGCATACTTTACATCTTTTGATTTTGTGAGTCCCTTGACTGATTTTTTTGGATATGCTTATTTTTTACTGCTTTTGTGCTTCCTACTTTTTTTACTCCCACTTATGGTCTTTCCTTTCCACTCAAAGAGTCCCCTTTAACATTTCTTGTAGAGCAGGTTTGGTGGTGATGAATTCTTTTAACTTTTGTTTGTCTGGGAACTTCCTTATCTCTCCTTCTATTCTGAATTATAGCCTTGCTGGATAGAATATTCTTGGTTGCACATTTTTTCCTTTCAGTACTTTGAATATATCATGCCACCCTTTTCTGGCCTGTATAAGGTTTCTGTTGAAAATTCAGCCTATACCCTTATGAGGTTTCCCTTGTACATAAATGTTTTCTCTTGCTGCTTTTAAAATTCCCTTTCAAAGAGCACCTGGGTGGCTCAGTCGGTTAAGCGTCCAACTTCAGCTCAGGTCACGATCTCATGGTTCATGAGTTCAAGCCCTGCGTCAGGCTCTGTGCTAACAGCTCAGAGCCTGGAGCCTACTTCAGATTCTGTGTCTCCTTCTGTCTCTGCCTCTCCCCTGCTCATGTTCTGTCTCTCTGTGTCTGAAAAATAAATAAACACTAAAAAAAATTTTTTTAATTCTCTCTTTCGAGATTATGAATTTTGAAATTGAGATGGCTGATTCTAAGAGTAAAATAAAGATAGAACTAAG
This sequence comes from Lynx canadensis, assembly GCF_007474595.2. Taxonomy (NCBI): domain Eukaryota; kingdom Metazoa; phylum Chordata; class Mammalia; order Carnivora; family Felidae; genus Lynx; species Lynx canadensis. Next base: position 53,098,495 of record NC_044308.2, read on the forward strand.
TGTATGTGTGGGTGTGGGTGAGGGGCCTGACCTTATAATACAAGAAAGAGAAGATGAATCAGTGACAAAGGGAAAAATGTTTTGTAAAAAGTAGAATGATTAAGAACATTAGCACCATTTGCAACAACATGGATGGGCTTTGAACGCACTGTGCTATAAGTAAAATAAGTCAGACAGAGAAAGACAAATACTGTATAATGTCACTGATATGTGGAAGCAAACAAAAAAGGAACTCAGAGACACAGAGAGTCAGATTGATGGTTCCCAGAGGCAGGGAGTGAGGGTGGCAAAATGAATGAGGGTTATCAAAAGGTACAAACTTCTGGTTATAAAATAAGTAACTCTTGGGGATGTGATGTACAGCATGGTGACTATAATTGGTAAGACCGTATTGTGTATTTGAAAGTTGCTGAGAGAGTAGATCTTGAAAGTTCTTATCACAAGAAAAAAAATGTGACTGTGGTGACGGATGTTAACTATACCTATTGTGACCATTTTGTTATGTATGCAAATACCAAGTCATTATGTTGTATACCTGAAACTAATATTATATGTCAATAAGATCTTAATTTTTAAAAATGAACATATGGACTGTCATTTAGCAAGTTAAAAGAGAAGGGGAAAGAGAATAAAACTTAGGAAAGGGAAAAAATTTACCAGAACAGGAATTCGTAAGTCAGAATTACCTGCCAAATGAAAGATGTACCTTATGCAGAAGGGAAAGATGCCTTGGTTCAGTTTAAAACTGAGAATTAAAGTCTTATTATAATGAAATCATTGGTTCTCAAGCTCCATAAACTCAAGATGGCATGAAAAAAAGCTTAGCTTTTCATTACACATAGCTCTTAAGCTACTTAGGAATATAGTGTTTTAAAAGATGAATTGTTGTATTTTATATGATATAAATCTAGTATATGTTTCCTTTCCAAAAATTGCCTGGTGCTTTTTACTTTGCCATATTTATCTTTTCCTTTAAAGTGTTCTACTGGTTTACTGAATAGGAATATATAAATCTTTCATTGTGATATATATGAATATATATATCTTTCACTGTGATAAAAATAGCTTTAAGTGTATCTGTTTGCAATGACAGATACCAAAGGTTGGCACCTTTTACCACTCAGATACCACTTTTATTGATACTTCTGTTGATACCTTCACATCTAGCTCTGCAGTTGCCAGAATGTGCTGGTGTGGCTGTCCCCAGACCCTTTCCCTGCTCTTTTCCCAGGCAGCCTCCCTTGAGTCACAAATACTCGATGTAGTGACCATACTAGTCAACAGTTTTCTAATAAGAAAGTGGTATGTTGGTAAATAAGCAGTCTGGCAAGTGGACAATTTGATAGAAGTAAACTTTTTTTAACCTGAAGTTTGTATTGAGCCAGACCTGATGAGAAGGGTCAGGGTGTAAGCAAAGGAAATGAGAGTTTAGTTGATCAGAGCTGAAGGGAGTAGGAGTAAAAAAGTATATAGAGGGCTCCATGTAACTGAGATGAGACAATAAGATGACAGAACAGAGACTGCTCAACAAAGGACACTACTGACCCCTCTTCAACTTTTATCTCTGCTTTTATTAGCTATGTGGCTTAGCAAGGGTTGTTGCTATGTTAAGGTAGGAGAAAGCTATGTCTTGAACTTCTTTTGAATGCTTTGTAATATCCTGATGAGCACAGAACAGGTATACAGTAAATACTGAGTTGATTGAAAGAAGAATTTAATGTTTACCTGTAAGAGAAGCTAATTTTAGAAGTACTTTACTGTCTGTAACTTGGTAATAAGTATGTTGAAAGAATTGGTTATCATCAGAAATTTATTACATCATTATAGTTTTCAAATTAGATAGTATAAACATCTACAAACATTAATTTGTTTATGTGATAAATATCATCTGTGTCAATAATTTTGCTTCCAGAAAAGAAAAAAGTGTTGTTTCAGAAGTTAGTGATTAATAATAGATCGTCTCTGGAGCATAGAGCTTATAGGGACCTTTTACTTTCTAGATTAAGTATTTTCTATTTGTTTGGTGTGCAGTTTTTTAAAGTATATTACTTTGTAGTCAGAAACAAATTTAAGTTGGTGTTGGAGGTCAATTTTAAAAATAACTGTACCTGGCAGAAATTTTCTCAAGTTCCTGTGTTTGTTTATGCAGGGAGAACATGAAGGCCGTGACAAACACTGAAGATAGAGAAATGAGGAGAAAGAAGGAAGAATATTTAACTTTTAGTCCTCTAACAGTTGTAATATTTGTGGTCATCTGCTGTGTTATGATGGTCTTACTTTATTTCTTCTACAAATGGTTGGGTAAGAAGTCCTATTTTGTATTTGCTACTTTCAGCATACAATTTTTTCATTTACTTCACCAGATTTCCTTTAAGGTATTCTACCTGGAAAGCTTAAGCAAATAATTAAAAAGTGATACTAACTTTTTAAACTATCAGAAGTGTTAGGATCCCCATTACTCTGGGATAAAAAATACTCAGATTGAAAATATACTATGTCTTCAGATAAGAACACTACTTCATATGACTTGAAAGAATTGCTGTGATCCCTAAGTTTCCCTCTCTGCACATAAAGCTTGATAGCCCAATATCTAAGCAGCACACTAAAACTTTATTATTTGAACTTTATTAAAAGTTTATTAAACTGAATTCGAAGTTTATTCAAATTGCTAATTGATTTGCCTCTGCTCACTCCCAAAGTGTAGTTTGTTCTTTTGTCAGCTTGCAAATCAAGATGTGTTGCTCATATTTTGTTTTGCTTGTATAAACAGTCAGGATTATACTACATCTAAAGACATACAAACATGCAAGGACTTGCCTGTGGTCTAGATAGTAACTGATACCTTTCCTTTAAGAAGGTAGGGGTAGGAACTGTATGGTCTTGCCCATCCCCTGGACTATCTTGCTAGTAGCCTGAAAGAATGGAAATTTGCCATCTCTGGCTGATGTACAGCACAAAGAGGAGGGGACTAGGATATAGGGCAGTGTGCCTGATAAGAATTGGCAAAAACCCTTTGTAAAAACTGCTACAGACTGTAGTGCTTATTTAGAGAATATTAGTAAATTTTCTGGACTAGAAAACTGAGGTTAGTTTCAGCTTATTGTCTAATTTCTCCTGTCTACTATGACATATATTTCCAATTAGAAAAAAGAATTATTTCAGGGCGCTTGGGTGGCTCAGTAAGTTGGACATCTGGCTCTTGATTTCAGCTCAGGTCATGAACTTGCGATTTGTGGGATCAAACCTGCACTGAGCATGGAGCCTTCTTGGGATTCTCTCTCCCTGTCTCTCTACCTCCACCATCCCCCACTCCCATAAACATTAAAACATGAAAGAAAAATTAATTATTTCAATGTCACTCCTATTTCAATCTGTTGCTGGGAGAATAGATACTAGGAAAGTTATTTCTATTACATTGTCATTGTGCAGCTTATATTTCTAATTTAATACACAGCCTTCAGTTTGCGTCTGACCCAAAGTCAGTTAATTAGTGATCTTTGAAAAGGGATTCCTCTACCCTATCCTAAAGCATGTTTTCATTTTTGGTGAGAAATTTCTTTAAACTTATTGATATTTAAAAAGCCTTGTTTATAAATGTAATTTTTTAAATTTTTTAATTTTATTTGAGACAGAGAACATGAACAGGGGAGACAGGCAGAGCGGGGGAGAGAGAGAGAGAGAGAGAGCAGCTCCACACTTAGTGTAGAGCCTACCATGGGGCTTAATCCCAGGACCCTGGGATCATAACCTGAGCTGAAATCAAGTCAGACGGTCAAATGACTTAGCCACCCAAGGCACCCCTATAAATGTAATTTTTAATGTAAGAGGGAGATCGTTAAATCTCATGGTTTATCCCAGGACATGGGATTTAATTATGACTGACTAAATCTATGTGATATTGCAAAATTTATTTTTATTTTGGTTCCTTATGGTTCCTTTTGGCTAAAGTTGCTGCCATTTTTATTTTTTATTTTTTTTAATTTTTTTTTTCAACGTTTATTTATTTTTGGGACAGAGAGAGACAGAGCATGAACGGGGGAGGGGCAGAGAGAGAGGGAGACACAGAATCGGAAACAGGCTCCAGGCTCTGAGCCATCAGCCCAGAGCCCGACGCGGGGCTCGAACTCACAGACTGCGAGATCGTGACCTGGCTGAAGTCGGACGCTTAACCGACTGCGCCACCCAGGCGCCCCTGCCATTTTTAATATATGAAATGTATCAAATTGTGAGGTTTCCCCTTACCATTTAATGTTAAGTCATGTTTAAGAAAGTAACTAAAGATAGTTATATTAACCATATTCTTTCCCATGCCTAATCATTTTCTTAGTATAGTAGGCATTGAATAAAATACCTAAAACTCTGTTTGGGTCTCAAGAGCATGATTTCTACCTATGTTTTAAAACTTGGGTGGGCAACCTTTGGTGTATGATTTACCAAACATAACTTGGCAATTTTTTACTGTCTTTCTTACTGCTTACGTTACCATATATAACTAGTAATAACAAGTAACAAGGAACTAAAAAAGTAATTTGTCCAAGTTCACCAATTAGAAAGGGGCCAATAGTTGAAAACAAGGATATCAGAAAATTGGGGAATGGTAGCTATGTTTCTAAAAAAGGAATAGTTTTGCAGACTCGTGAACAAGATCTAAGTTGTCCAGCTACAGAAACAGCAAGATGCCAGGTGATTTTTTCAGGCTTTTTTGTGACATTCTAAAGATGCAATAGAAGCTGTATTGGTTAAAAAGAAGAAAGATTGATTTACTGTCTCTAGATTACTCTCTTTCTCACCTACACAGAGTTATAATTTTCTGAAATTTAGTGGAACTTGAAAAATTCAGGTAAAATTTGTATTTCCATTGTGAAATTTTGAGAAAGCTAAGAAAGTGAATATTTTATTTTAAAGTACAATCATTTCTTCCCCTGTTTAGGAATAAGGAGATTAAATGTAATTTTAAATAATTGTCAAATAACTATAGCTAATATAGAAAAATAATTGAATTTTAACTACCTTAGTTTCATAGCATAACAGAGTTTGTTTAAATGGATTTGGTTTTACCACAGATCAAGTTATTAGAGATAAATTCCACCATAGGAAAATATAGATAGTGTGGTTAATGTCTAAGGTAGGTGTCAGTTCTCATCCTTAACCTGCATTTTTAAAAACATTTATACTATTTAAAAACATTTATACTATAAATAGTATACTTTTAATACCATTTTTAAAAACATTTATACTATTTTTATACTATTTAAACTATTATACTATTTATACTATATTTATACATATACTATGTTTATTTTTTAAAGAGAGAGTAGATCCAAAGCAGGCTTTGCACTGACAGCCCAGAGCCCAATGTGGGGCTCAAACTCACAACCCTGAGAGATCATGACCTGAGCCAAAGTCAGACATTCAACCACCTGAGCCACCCAGGCACCGTATATTGTTTTCTTAATTTGTCCATTCCTTACATTTAAATACTTAGAAATATCTACAACTCACTTTGTAAACATCTTTAACAGACATGTTAGTTTGAATCATTGAATGATAGAAACTGTAGAGACGGCTTCAGCCCTTGAGCAATCCTACCCACTCTTCAATGAAACTCAAGTTGTAAATATTTTCAGTTTAGTAACCTATTCAAATTATAGTATGGTCACTGCATTGAAAGTATCGTGTTTCAGTAAGAAAGCTAAACCTTAATATTGCTTGTATAAATATTTTCTTATCACATTTCCTTTTGTTCTCATATAACTTAGTGTCTTGTTTTTTTTCTAGTTTATGTTATGATAGCAATTTTCTGCATAGCATCAGCAATGAGTCTGTACAACTGTCTTGCTGCACTAATTCGTAAGATACCCTGTGGACAATGCGCGTATGTATCTCTTACAAGGAATTCTATAACGTTGGTGTTTGTAATTTAAAATGATACAGGGAAAAGTAGGAGTGCTGTTTTAAACCTGTGCAATCCAATACACATGTGGCTGTTTAAAGTTAAGTTAATTAAAATTAAATAAATTTAAAAATTCAGTTCCTCAGTCTCGTTAGCCACATTTCAAATGCTAATAACCACATAATAGCTACTATCTTGGACAGCACAGATCTGAAACATTTCCATCATCACAGACAGTTCTGTTGAACTGATAAAAGATTTTTTGATGTATCATTTGTTGTACTTAAAACTTAAATTGATATTTTAATAACTTTCTTGTGACTGTGATTAACATTTGCCATTTCTCATATTACATGAACATTGTAATTCATCTACAGAGTAAACTAACCTATTTTGATCTGTTTTTTAGGATTACATTTCGTGGCAAAAGCATTGAAGTGAGACTTATCTTTCTCTCTGGACTATGCATAGCAATATCTGTTGTTTGGGCTATATTTAGAAATGAAGATAGGTATGACTACTCAGTGTATTTGCTCTTAGATTAAGAATACATTATTTTATATCTTGCATGATAATTATGCATTTTGGTTAGTATGGATTTTTTTTTTTTTGCTTTTATCCCAGAATACCATAGTCTTGAAACAAGCTAAATAAATACTTAAATAAACAGATCTTATGCTAATGGATTCCAGGTCATATAGAGAAGCAAATATGTATTATGATTTAACCATCTAAGCTGAAATAGGCTTCAAAAATATACTTAATTATGGTATACCCACACAAGTACAATGCAGCTGTTAAGGATGAAGATCTCTATGAATTGATTTGCAGTGATTTCCAGGGTGTATTTTTTTTTTATGGTTATTTATTTATTTATTTTTGAGAGAAAAAGAAAGAAAGCGAAGGAGGTGCAAAGAAAGAGGAGACAGAGAATCCCAAGCAGTCTCCGGGCTGTCAGCACAGAGCCCAGTGTGGGGCTTGAACTCATGAACTGTGAGATCATGACTGAGCCCAAATCAGGAGTCAGGATGCTTAACCAACTGAGCCACCCAGGCGCCCCCTAAGGGTGTATTTTTAAGTGAGAAAAGGATATCTAGAGTATGCCATCTTTTATGTAAGAGAGGAAATACACAGATATCTGTCCATTTGCAGGAAGGATAACCAGAAAAAAAAATTAACTTTTTAATGGTTTATTAATAAAATTATTAAAGCCCAGAACCACTTATAGACTAAAATTTGGAAGCAAAGCGTATACAATTTTTGGCAGCTTCAGTTGATAATTATGCATATCAATTCCTTGTAGAGTCTGTTACATAGATCTTATTTCCTTTAGATTGTAGCTCTCTGGATGTATATTAACACTAATATCCTTTGTTTTGAGCTACCTTTCTAAAAGGGACCTGTGTATAAGTTCAAAGGTTAAAGATAAGTATGCACTATATCTGATATATATTCTGAGGTAGCCTTTCAACTTTTTCTTAGTATAGTGGTATTCGTTATTCTAGGACAGTAAACTGATAAATATGGAGCATATGAGAGGTTTTTTGGTCATTATAATTGCTGTTTAGTAATCAAATAGTCAAATCATAGCAATTGAATGATATCACTTTAGTGATCTATTTCTTTTGAAAAGTCGCATCTAAAAATAACTACATAAACCAATTAAAGTTAACTTCTTTTGATTTTAGGTGGGCTTGGATTTTACAGGATATCTTGGGGATTGCTTTCTGTCTGAATTTAATTAAAACACTGAAGTTACCCAACTTCAAGGTAAAGTATACTACTTTGCTAGCTTAAATAATTTTTTCTTTTTAAAAAAACTTTATTAATGTATAATTTACATATAATAAAATGCACCCATTGTAAGTGTACAGTTTATTAAAGTTTTGCAAATGAATGATTTTGTAGCCACCGTCTTAATTATACAACATTTCTCATCTCTTCAAAAGCTCTGTTCTGCCCTTTTGCTATCAGTCCTAATAACCAGCCTCAGCCAACCACTGATTTGGTAGCTAAAATATTTTTAATCATTTGTATAATATGTCAGTTTCACAAAATCCTTATAGACAAAATATCAACGAAGAGCATTTCTTTGACTTAGTGATTCATTTTTTTTTAAAGAATAGGATAAAGAAGATAAAATTTTTAATGTGATAGGTAGAATAAAAGTATAAATAATAATAACTGTTAAATACCTTTCAAAAACTAGTGTTCAAATGTAATTTCACGTGTTTATTTGTACTTGCAAAATAGTATAATCTCTTAATTTAGATATTGAAAATTTGACCTTTACATGTTTCTTTTTTCAACAGTCATGTGTGATACTGCTAGGCCTTCTCCTCCTCTATGATGTATTTTTTGTTTTCATAACACCATTCATCACAAAGGTATGAGAAACATGCTAAAAGATGAGAATCTTAAACCTGCTCTTAGATTGTTGATTTTGCAGGTATTTACCATTGAATGCATTCTAATTCTCTTTCGAAAAATTGTCATTGAAATTGGCCTTTTACTAGGGGATTTTTTTAAGCCTTTAAGTTATTCTACTAAAGAAAAGTATCTCCTGGCTAATCATGAGAACACAAATTTTCTTCCTACTCATTTTAAAGTAACTTTTCTTACTATAAAACAATAAATGTTTGCCATAGATAATATAAACAGCAAAAAGAATGAAAATGTGTCATTGCTGCTTTCCTTTCTGTACCCCTAATTTGAGACTAAGAAAGAGCACCTAATGTGAGGCTCTGTAACCTTGTTACCCTGGCAGGTCACTCAGCACTTTGTGCTTCTGTTTCCTAATCCGTTCCATGAGGGAGTGTTGGCTAGCATTCCAGCCTTCCTCTTCCATCAGTAGAATTCTTTTGGGCAGAACTGACAGAACCCACTATAACCTTTCTATATCAGAAAGGACCCCTCCTCTATCCAAAGCCCCTCCTCTATCCACCAGAGGCCAGGGTGGGGCTGGGCCTCAGGAGAAACTAGACCCAGGGGCATATACTCTCCCTTTCCACTTCTGTCCATTTGTTCACTGTCGTAGACTGGCTTTTTCTATGAGGTTAGAATCGGCAGCTGACAGCTCCTGGTTCACCTAAACCAGCCCTGCCACTAGCTCTTCCATAAAATGGCATTGCTCTTCCCAGAATAAGGGAGAGGTGTTGGGTGAGTGTGATAGTCCTTCATTACTTGTCATGATTTTCTGCCTTATCTCAGTTCCTATCTTGTGAGTATTTTATTGCTCAGTTCTCCCAATTTCCCCATTTTATGTTGAGTCTTATTTTGTAACTTTATATCATCTCTTTATCCTTTGTCGTTCTCACATATTCAGTATCTGATATTATAATCACTATGTTTTTTCCCATTAGTTCTTTATTCTTTAGCCCCTGTCATCTGTGAAATCACTGTAAAATTGCACTTTTACTATTTGCTATAATAGCATAAATATGTGGCACAAACATGTGCCCTGTTGGGAGCTAAAATGCAAGTAGGTAGTAAACATAGTTAACTGCCCCAAATTAGAGCTAACTGGACCATTTTAACTAGAATCTTTCTGTGCCTTAATGATGAGCCATTTGACTCAGTGACTTTGTTGAGCAAAAGTAACCTTTTTAAAGCATAGAATTAGTATTATGGATTATAACAAAAATGTCAATTAATGAAAGCATTGTTTTAACATTTATTTATTTTTGAGAGAGGGAGAGAGACAGAGCATGAGGGAAGGGCAGAAAGAGGGAGACAGAGAATCCCAAGCAGGCTCTGCACTGCCAGCACAGAGCCCAGTGTGGGGCTTGAACCCATGAACCATTAGATCATTACCTGAGCTGAAACCAAGAGTTGGACACTTAACTAACTGAGCCATCCAGGCACCCAAAAGCATTTTTTTAAGTTCTATCTATAGCTGTCCCATCTTGTATCAATTTATTCGGTTCAAAAAAATGTTTTTGTAAGTCACTCTAAAGGGGTCTCATAATGAAAGTAAAGCATTTTCTGTACAAAGCCATTCTCATAAATCAGCAGATAATCCTAGCATGTGACACGTTTATTACACAGTGGATATAGATATGAACTGTAACTAAACCCTTAAAATTTTTTTCCATTCAGTTTTAATACTGGAGTCTCAGAATTTTAAAGATACAGGATAATAATAAAGGTGTCTATGAGCCCTCTCTGTTTATTCTCTGCCTAGAGAATTTTTCATCTTCTTTTTTTTCCATATTAGTTCCCACCGATCAGTAATGTGATTTCTAGTAATCTGATCTGGTGTAAAAAATTAGAAGTGCTCTTTGAAGTTCACTAGTGCAGATTTACTTTAACACCTTCTTCTGAGTTTGGTTTGCTTGTTTTTATTAAGGCTGTAGACCTTACCTTAGTAGGTAACTCAAAATAAAAATTACATATATAATTTCTGATTTTTGAGGTTTTTTTAACTGAAAATTTTAAGGATTAAACATTGGGCATTTTTTTTTTTTAATTTTTTTTCAACGTTTATTTATTTTTTGGGACAGAAAGAGACAGAGCATGAACGGGGGAGGGGCAGAGAGAGAGGGAGACACAGAATCGGAAACAGGCTCCAGGCTCTGAGCCATCAGCCCAGAGCCCGACGCGGGGCTCGAACTCCCGGACCGCGAGATCGTGACCTGGCTGAAGTCGGACGCTTAACCGACTGCGCCACCCAGGCGCCCCAAACATTGGGCATTTTAAACCTATTTTTCAACTCTGGTGTTAGTAGAGTTTTAGTGAGTAAGCTGAGCAGGCCGGCTATAAGAACCTGTCTTCATTTTTTTTCCACCCACCCTATAACTTGGTATAGTATCTTACAAATACTACTTAGATATCTTTGAATGTAGGAGAGGATGTCAGTGATGGTCTTTACTTAAGTGTTTAAAATAACAGAAAATGAACCAAAATGTACTCTGTCTAGAAATTAAATCACATTATGGTAATTTGCTATAAGGAACTGTATTTAATATTAGTCTATTTTCCTAAACTCCTGTGGCACTTAACCCTTCTGTAACCTGAAGTTTAACATGAGGAAAAGATTTCTGTAGCTAGAGATTGTATCCTTTCTACTCGGCTCAGGTATCAGTGAAGTCCTCTTAAAAACACTAAAGTGATTTCTCCAATGTTCCCCACCCACATGGAAAATATTATAACTAGTCGATCAAATTCTCCTTATGCAGCATTTATTTATCTTCCCACTACCTATTTGGTGATATACTCATCATGATGTAAAGCATAGATGGATGCTTCTAGCAGTCTTAATTCGCTGCCTCCAAATGTTTCCCTTTCACAACAGACTTGGCTATCAGGAAGGAACTATTAAGGAACTCCTCGCACAGCCCACATAAAAAGGCCTTAGCCAGATACCATGGATGAAATTCAGCTAAGGTTAATGTTTTGATTGGGACATAAAAAGCTGGCAAGGCTGAAACTGGACAGGAGACAAGCTTAAGATGTTTCTCAAGTTCTTTAGGACTGGGTCTTTTCAAGTTTGGCTTCATTGTTATTATGGCAAGTAGGCAGAAGGTCAAAAGTCTTTTTTATTCAAAGAAAGTTACCAATATTTATTACAAATCAGATTTTAATATTTCTTGTGTCTCTATTCATTGTTATTGCTAAAAATGACTAAGGGCACATAATATATGACATAATGTAACTACAAGCACTTAAAATTTATAGCCTATTAAAAATGCTAGTAGCTGTTAGTTGTCAGTACAGATCACTGCCCAAAGCTTCACTTGAATAATCTTTGTGTGGTTTATCTGCTAGTTTCTGATCATTGTTGAGTTCTAATAGTGTGAAGCCATATGCTAGGTGAATTTTGTTTTAGATGGCTCCAATTTTTGCTAGACTCTTTTAGGAAAAAAGTGTTCTACAGCCCATTTTTCATCAGTTTTCTGTAGGCCATTAGCCATGGGGTCAAATTATTTTTGAATACTGGTAGATTGTTCTCTTTAAGTGATTGGGCAATTTCTTTCATCTTCCTCCTCAATTTTAGAATGGCGAGAGCATCATGGTTGAACTTGCAGCTGGACCTTTTGGAAATAATGAAAAGGTAGGGATGGCAATTAAATAGAAATGGCTGCCAGCGTATATATGTGTGTCCAGTTAATAATTTTGCCTTCCTGTATAATTCATTGGTCATGTAGTGCATGTTAAGGTATTGTAAAACTTTATTTCTCGCAAAATATAGCCCTTTTCTTAGTTATTCTAAATTATTAAATACCTATTGACTTGGGTTTCATCCTAGAATGATGGAAACTTGGTGGAAGCCACTGCTCAACCCTCAGCTCCCCATGAGAAAGTAAGGATTGTATTTCAGATATGTTCATTGGACTTTAAATCATACCCTCTGAGACAAGATTCTTCTTTGGGGGAAAAAATCCAGATTGCAAAAAAAAAAAATAATAATAAAAAATTTTAAAAAATCTATGTCAAGGCCTCAGTCCGATTTTTGGTAAAAAGGGAAAAAAAGGTTAGATGCGGGGATACTAGATTAATACTGTCAACCCTTATGTGTGTTGGGTTTCATTTTTCCAAACTTGTGTATCTATTTCTTTCAACCTTTCTATAGATTCAGAGTATATATGTATAGTTTATGTTCTCTGATTTCAAGTTCTTCTAAAATGTCTATTTAAAAGTTTTAAAACAATTACTCTCATATCCTTCCCTTTCTAAGAGATGTGGGTAAATATTCCTAAGAAGTTTATTGGTGCCTTTTTTTTCCCCCCATAATTACAGTTACCGGTAGTCATCAGGGTACCAAAGCTGGCCTATTTCTCAGTAATGAGTGTGTGCCTCATGCCAGTTTCAATACTGGGTTTTGGAGACATTATTGTACCAGGTAAGCAATAGTAACAATTTCAGTACAAATATACTGATGGTTTAAAATCGCCAACATTTAGTATCTATTGAAAGTTACCTACTCTGTATTAAGTATTTGTAGCTATGGCTAGAGCTGAGTCAATGACCAAGATAGGAAAAAAAAAAAAAAAGGCATTTCAAGGGATAGAAGAAAAAGCCCAAATGGTAACAGCCAAAGATATCTCCCATGGCTCAAAAAAAGTTTCTTAGAGGAAGCACCTAGAATCAGTTTGACCTACTTCCCCAAGAAAGTTTATAATAAAACTCTTCAAAAGTTGAATTTAATAATATGAAGTGTATTGTAATTTCTATTACTTCTATTTTAAAATAATAGTTATATGGCATTATAATACCAAAAAAATAGAGCATATGGTCTGTCTTCTTTGATAGTTGTTGCAGGTCTGCATATTCTCCTCACTGGGCAACCTACAGTGTAAACTTAATCCCAGCCCATTAATAATATAGCTTAGAAGTAAAAGACTTAGAAGTCTTTGCTAATCAGCTGAGAGATTGTCCTTCCTTGCTTTTCTTGCAGTCTCTCTGTACTAAGTGCCTGTGAAGGGTAAAAAGTACGGCTGCTTCTGAAAAAGACTTTTAGTTTACATAGTAAAGCCAGACAGAGAGAAGCTAACAGCTCTGCCTTGTGAGTTGGTATGGCAGAGTCCAGTGCAGCAACTCTCTTAGTTCATTTTCTAGGATAGATCACATGTTAGGCCACAGAGCAAATCTTAGCAAGTTTAAGAAGATTGAAATTACATACCAAGTATGTTTTCTGACCACAGTGGCATGAAACTAGAAATCAGTAACAGGAGGAAAACTGGAAGATTCACACGTACATAGAAATTAAACAAAATAGTTTGAACAACTAAAGCATCAAAGAAAAAATTAAAAGAGAAATTAAAAAATACTTAAAAAAAATGATAAGAGAAACAGCATTCCAAAACATATGAGATACAACAAAAGCAGTTTAAGCAGGAAGTTTATAGTGATAAGCACATAGATCAAGAAAATAGAAAAACCTCAAATAAGCAGCCTAACTTTACACGTAAGGAACTAGAAAAAGAAGAACAAAGTAAGCCCAAAGTTAGCAGAAAGAAGGAAATAATAAAATACAGCAAAAATAGAGAACAGGAAAACAGTAGAAAAGATTAATGAAACTAAGAGTTGGTCCTTTAAAAAGCTAATAATGACAGACCTTCAATTAGACTAAGAAATAGAGAACCTACATCATTAAAATTCTAAATGAAAGAGGAGACAATACAACTGATACCACAGAAATATAATAAAAAATTTTCTCCATATCATAGAATGTTAAGCAGCTAATAAAAAATCATGTTTTTAAAGATTGTTTAATGGCTTGGAAAAATGTTTAAAAATGGCATTTTTTTAAAGTTAAGAAAGTTAAAAAAAGTTAGTTAAAGTTAAAAAAAAATCAGCGTTTATAATTTTGTCCAGAATTTGTGGGTACTTTAATGTTCTCATGGTACAAAAATGAAGGTTAAATATAATGCAGTGTGCGCTGTTGCAGTTAAATTTGTGTTGCTGTTACTGTTTTAAGAAAATAATGTGGAGTTTGGGTTTTCTTGTTTTTTTTTTAATTTATTTTTTGTTTTTTAGGACTGTTGGTTGCATACTGTAGAAGATTTGATGTTCAGACTGGTTCTTCTTCTATATACTATGTTTCCTCCACAATTGGTAAACTTCTGTTTTTTTCTATTATGTTTGAATTATATTGTCTGTAGGAAAAGGTAGAGGTGTCAAAATAAGGAGTCCGGGATTCTAATTCTTCATCATTAACTAATAAGACAAGTTTTTCCATCAAAAAGGAATAATACTTTAATACCTATATCATAAAGGTTTTGAGGTTTAAAAAAATTATATATGAAAGTAAATCAGTAGGTTTTATATTAGATATAAGCATATTTTATATGCTTTATTGGCTTTATTAGCTTATTAGATATAAGCATATTTTACATGCTTTATTAGAGCATATGGCACATCAGTAATCAATAAATTGTATAATATTAGATTTTCTTAAAATACTATATGAATAAATGTGTATGTATATAAATGAATTTATGGCACAATAACATCTAACCTAGCACAGCAGAATTGTCATTTATCCCTTTATTTCCATTATTGAGAACAGACAAGAATAGGAAGTAAGCCAAAAAATACTTCTAAGCATATCAAACCGGTATCTCAAAGTTCATACACCAAAGTTCTTTATTCTTAGGTAAGCAGCCTGTAGCAGAACCATTTACATACTGTGCTAGCAAGGTTTTCAATTCCATAGTGGAGTTAAATGCAGTAACTTAAGAATGTACACTAGCAATAGAGAAGAGTATTACTAGAAACAGGTACCTGACGGCAAGAAAGAACAGCTAAGTGAATGAAATGATGACAAAAAGAAAAATAACATAAAGAAATAAGAAAAGCAGTCTAAGGATATTAAGAATGATACTGTCTAAGGGCATTAACATATTAAAGTCCAGCACCAGTCAGTGTGATAGAATAAAAGAACACTCAATGAAAAGCAGATTACAGGGTTCTCTGTCCATTGTGCTGTATAATTTTGGGAAGTTCACTTAACTTCCCTGGTCCTCCATTGCCTCATCTATAAAATCAGGAGGTAGACTGAATTGTCTGTCAAGGCTCTTCTAGCTCCAATGTTCTGAGATCCCATGTTCGTGATGAGACCCTCAGTCATTAAGGAAAGATCAGATGGTGTTTGGTATGCACTTGTTGAAGCCCTGGAAGTATATAATTAAAATTAGGAAGATTTTTCAAAGCAACTTTTAGTACCCCTTGGTACAGATTTTAGTTATCCAAAATGTGCAATTACTTACCATCCTTAACAGTGACTAATTGAGACTTTTGAATTACTATCTTTATCAATGATTGATTATTAGGGTAATTATAATTGAAATACTAACTAGTTTCCAAATTTTCAAAAGCTCTGTAGAGTGTCTCTCCTAATTGCTGTCTAGGAAAATGATGAAATTAGGAAAAAAGTCATAGGGCAAAAATATCCTTAGAAATATTTGAAAACCACCACTTCAGTGAGGGAGTCAAAATCTGCCTTTGGTAGCATGTAGAAATGACTGATAATTGGTATTCTTCTTATAGCCTATTCTGTTGGCATGATACTTACATTTGTGGTTCTGGTGCTGATGAAAAAGGGGCAACCTGCTCTCCTCTATTTAGTTCCTTGCACACTTATTACTGCCTCAGTTGTTGCTTGGAGACGTAAGGAAATGAAAAAGTTCTGGAAAGGTAACGGCTATCAGGTATGTGCTTCTTCTATCTTGGTTACCAAGTTATCTTAGGACGTAATTCAGTGACTAACTTTGGCTGGGAACTGCCTGTATATATACATCAAAGCTTTTATGTGCCCAGAAGTTACCTTGGATCTGTCAGGATGTCCCAAGTTTTTTCCATCATTACTCCCTTACTGTCCACCTGCTGCATCATCAGTTTTCATCTCATCTGATGCCAAAATCCTGGTGACTCCAGGTGAGACTACCAAGAAGCAGTGGGAGGGCATCAGGGAAAACTACAGCAGCATTTCAACATAAGTTTTCAAATCCGCACAGGAAAGTAGGCTTCATGAAAAATAAAACTATAAGTACAGAATTTTTGAGTCTGATATTAGCTATTTATTTATATAGTTAGAGTCCTAAGGTTTTGCAGATAAAAAGTCTACTCTCTTTAGTACCTAAAAGGGTCTAACTAAATTCAGTAGGGTACCCATTTCAGACTTAACTGGATCAAGACAGACCTTTCTGTAAAATCCCTGGAGCAGAGGAAATCATGGTATCAGAACCTGTTTTGTTTGCATTTTTTCTTCATTACATTTAAGCCCCTTTCTCCTTTTTCTAAATGTTCTTGATATTCCAGTAAAATTTGTTTCCATTGAAATTAAAGGGGATTGGGAAACTCTAGCTTACTAAGGTCAGGGTCATCACTTTGATTTTTTTCATGAGGCAGTTAGCTCTGCTTTGCCTATTACAACAAACTACTGTCCTCCATCCACCCTCATACATTTGTGTTAGTGGTCACATGAACAAAAATAGAGATACTTTGGGTGGGTGGCTGCAATTCTGTTAGTAGGTAAACAGTTCAAAGTTCATATCCATCTTGCAGTTGGTCTACGGTATCATCTTTATTTAACAAGAGGTGATTAACTCATTAAGTTAGACTACTATAATTTGAAGAAGCAGTGGTCTAGAATTCTTTTGGGCAAATCTTGTAATTCCTTTGAAATTTTGTTAAAATAATAATACTTGCCCTGCCTACCTCACAATGCCTTTGTCTCAACTTATGTTTATGCGCATGGAATTATGGCTACAAGGCCCTTGACTAAGCCAGTAAAATAGCATGTAACTTTTACATGAAGAAGGCACCCACACAATTTTTTATTTTTATAGATTTTTAAAAATTAAAGTATGTCCTACAACATACACTCTACTTCTAGCCTTTGAAAGCCACATCCCAGAAAGTGCTCTTCATAACCATTTTCTTAAAATAGTTTTATTTTCATATAGTAAATGTTAATTGAGCAGTTCTGTGAGCCAGGTACTATTTTAGGTGCTGGTGATAAAAGATGAACAAGTTAGAAACAGTCTTACTCTCATGGCCTCTTGAAAGTGAGATGCTTGTGGAGGATGCAGATAGTCACTAACAAAGTATGATAAATGTATTTATTCGTTATATAGGGTGCCATGAAAGCTAGCAATGGGATACCCAGTGCTTGTGGTTTTGTGACAGAATCAAAGGTGATTTAGAGAAGTCTTAAAGAATGGTAAATTTATGTTTTGAAACTTGAAGCCTGAGCCATGTGTTCCATGTGGAAAGAACCATGTCTTGAAAGGCTCAGAGGGAAGAGAGCATGGCACATTCTAGAAACTGAGTGAATTTAGGATGACTATAATGTTGAGTAACAGTAGGAAATGAAAACTGGAGAAGGAAACAGGGGTGACAGCCCATAAGGTCTTGTAAGCCAAAGACCTTCAAAGAGGTCTTTGAACTCTTATCTTGAGAACATAGGAGACCATTTAAGGGTTTTAAGAAATCTACAAAATGGATTGAAGAAAGGAGCAAAACTTAAAGCAGCTATTATAATCAGGGGCAATAGTAGCCAGAATCAATACAGTATTGAGATCAAAAGAAGAGGACGAAGTCCAGAGAAATTTAGAGTCATAATTAATGGAATACAGTGATAGTGTCAGTATAGGGAGAAGAGAAGGAAATGGAGTCAGGATTTCTGTCTTAGGTAACTGAGTAGGTAGATGTGATACCATTCACAGAGATAAAGAAGGGCAACAGGTTTGAGGAAAATGGTGATGAATTCAATATTGGACATTTTAGAGCACCTATAGGACCAACAAGAAGAGGGAAATAATAGGCAAATGAATGAATGTCTCCTGATGTGCAGGAAACAGACCTAGCTAGAGACAGAAATTTGGAAGCACCGAGTGAGAACACAGAGGGAGAAGCAGCAGCTCGGGACAGAACTGTGAGCAAGAAGTTTCTATCTGCTTCACTGGTTATGAGGTAGAGCAGGACAGAGAAGATGAGCAACATAAGGAGATTTTGATTAGGGTTGACATTAAATTTTTAGGTTAGAATTTAAATTCGGAACTGTTAATGAGAACACATATAACTGTCTTACAGAATGAAGTATGTGTCTTGTTATTTTCATCACCAGCATTTTTACTTACAAAATTTTCCTTCCCCTTTAATA
This sequence comes from Lynx canadensis, assembly GCF_007474595.2. NCBI lineage: Eukaryota > Metazoa > Chordata > Mammalia > Carnivora > Felidae > Lynx > Lynx canadensis. The sequence goes on from NC_044308.2 coordinate 53,116,995, forward strand.
CAGCTTTTAGAGCATTTTATTTTATTTTTTTTTAATTTTTTTTTTCAACGTTTATTTATTTTTGGGACAGAGAGAGACAGAGCATGAACGGGGGAGGGGCAGAGAGAGAGGGAGACACAGAATCGGAAACAGGCTCCAGGCTCTGAGCTGCCAGCCCAGAGCCTGACGCGGGGCTCGAACTCACGGACCGCGAGATCGTGACCTGGCTGAAGTCGGACGCTTAACCGACTGCGCCACCCAGGCGCCCCTAGAGCATTTTATTTTAAAAATGTGTGCTTATTACAGAAAATTTTGAAAATATAGAAAAACACAAGAAAAGGAAGTCCACCAATAATTCCACCACCTCGAGGGTGGGCGCTCTTAAGATTTATGTGAGTTCCCTCGTGTGCCTTCTTGGATAAATGCGTATGTGGGTAGATGATACCATACTCCAAAGAGTTCTCTGTTTTTTTTCACTGCGTGTTATTTCATTTTTAAATTCCTTATTAAAAAAAATCATTTTAATGGCTATGTAATACTCTCAAACACATGTACTGTATTTTACTACCATTTCCTTTGACCCAGTAATTTCTCTTCAGGGGATTGTCCAGAAAGTGATTAAACATTTGGACAAAGTTGATGTGAAAAAATGTTCATTGAAGGATTTCTGATTATCCTTGTTCTATTATAATGATTAATAGGTTAATATTATTAGTGGCAATTAATGAACTAAAATTTTTACATACACCCTAATCCTGTTTTTACTTTCTTTTTTTGTGTGTGTGTTTTAATTACAAAGTAATGCATGTTTACATTCTTTAAACAAGTAATACAAAAGCGTCTAAAGTAAACATAGAACGTCCTTTTCTAACTATTCCACATGCCCCCACCTTCCTTTAGGGCCAACTACTTTGAACATTTTGTGTGGAGATCTTTTTATGCCAACTCACACTACAAATAGTTGAATTTTAAAGATGTCATATACGTAAATGTAATAACATTGTGTTTCTTTGAAAATACAGCTCACTTTCTCTCTGGTTTATTACCTTTCCTCCTTTCTCTCTATGATGTTTATTGAGGGGAAAGAGGATGGTAGGTAAGGAAGGAATTCAACCAAGGGATGCATTTATATTCCCTATGAACAACTCCTCTGCCTTAGACCATCCAAGTTTCATTCTCATTCTTAAAAATTCTGCTTCACAGTAACTACCTATGAAGGGAAGACCACTACAGCTGACACAAAGCAGTAGTAAATAACCCCAGCAGGGCAGACTGCTGTAGGCAGTAGTAAATAACCCCAGCAGGGCCTTAATCATATAACATAGAAGCTAAATAAGACAATTGGTTGTAGGAAAATTCACTTTAACATACCCAAAAAGGTAAAACAAATTTGCAGGGGTGGAGAGGGGTGGACAGGGAGGCAGCTTGTGAACTTTGTTAAAAAAGAAAAAAGGGTGCCTGGATGGCTCAGTTGGTTAAGCATCTGCCTTCAGCTCAGGTCATGATCTTACAGTTTGTGAGTTCGAGCCCACATCGGGCTCTCTGCTATCTGCACAGAGCCTGCTTCAGATCCTCTGTCCCCCTCTGTCTCTGCCCCTGCCCTCCTCACACTTTATGTCTCTCTCTCTTAAAAATAAACCTAAAAAAAATTTTTTTTAAAGAAAAAAGATTAAGAGAAAAAAAAGAGTAAGACAACTTTGGTTATACACTTCTCACTTTTGGAGTGTGATGTCATCATTCTATTAAGTAAAGATATTCAGAATATAAAATAGCACATAGTAATAAAAGTGTGGAGTCTGGTACCAGATTACCGAAGTTTGAACTCTGATTTTGTTCATTATTAGCTACATGGCCTAAGACAAGTTACTTAGCTTCTTGGAGCCTCAGTTTCCTCCAGTGTAAAAAAGAATAATAATCATCCTATTTCAGAGGGTTGGTTGTTGTCAAATATGCACATTGCCTAGAATAGGGCCTGGCATATCATAAACACTGTGTATTTGCTGCTATTATTTATAGGAATTGGGTTTTCTGTTTTGGTTTATTTGTTGCTTGGCTGTTACTTTTCAGTTCATTAACTAGATTTCTGTTTTCCCAGTTTGAATATTAAAACTTAAGGTGTTTGTTAAATCTAGTTCGTTTAACTCAGTTTGCAAAAAGATTTGATAGCCATCACAAGCCTCAAGAGGAAAAAGAAATCTGTTAAATGTGGTCATTTTCCCACTGTACACTAGACTTTAAAATATGAAGAAAAGGCACATGCTGAAATTTTAAGCAAGCTGGTTGCAGAATATTACAGACTGCTGCCAGGAGAGAATCTATTTTTTTAGAAAACCAGCATTTTTGAAACTTATAGAATATAATGCCTTCACAAAGTTATCCCCATTGTGAAAAAGAAAATGTCTTACTACTTTTGTCCAGCCTTTAAACTTAAAATTAGGGGCACCTGGGTGGCTCAGTCAGTTAGGTGTCTGACTCTTGGTTTGGCTCAGGTCGTGATTTCATGGTTCATGAGTTCAAACCCCACATTGGACTCTGCGTTTACAGTGTGGAACCTGCTTGGGATTCTCTTTTCCCTCCCTCTCTGTCTGCTCCTCCTGCTGTCTCTCTCTCACTCTCTCGCTCGCTCACTCACTCTCTCTCTCTCTCTCTCTCTCTCAAAATAAATAAACTTTAAAATATACAGCAGTTCATGGGCACCTGGGTGGCTCAGTTGGTTAAGCGTCTGACTTTGGTTCAGGTCACGATCTCACAGCTCGTGGGTTCGAGCCCCACTTCAGGCTCTGTGCTGACAGTTCGGAACCTGGAGCCTGCTTTGGATTCTGTGTCTCCCTCTCTCTCTGCCCCTTCCCCGCTTGCGCACTGCCTCTCTCTGTCCCTCAAAAATAAATAAACATTTAAAAAATTTTTTTAAATACATATATATATATATATATACACACACACACATACACACAGCAGTTTCCTTTTTTTAAAAAAAAATGTAGCTAAACTCAAAATTAATTTAGCTTGAATGTTGACATTTGTGGGAAACAGTATATTATAGGCTTTGGAATCAGTTCTGCCAAGTCACGTCATCTCTTATGACTGTCTCCTCATCCATGAAATGAGGTTGGATCTATAGGCAGGTGGGAAAATCTAATCCATAGTGGTGGGTTAGCCCAGGGCTTGGTAGGCAAGTGGATGAGATCAGGTAAGGCTAGGCAGAGGCTTTGAAAGTACAATCTGGAACATCAAAAAGTCTGGTAAAACAGAGGGAGACAAGGTATTGACCCAGTGTAAGACACACCTGAGGGTCAGCCCTGAAATCAACCCTCAGGTAGTTCCTGGTTCATCTCTCAGGCTAGCAGTGTCATAACCTTTTCCCTTCTCTCCCTCTGCCTCCATTATTTTCATAGCATTGCCAGATGGTTTCCAGGATATCTCTTATAGTATTCCCAACTCAAAATCTTCCTTCTCCAAGCAGATACCCAAGAGTTCTCCACTTGAAATTAGATTCACCTTTCCCCATATTTTTTGTGGGTTTTGTATTTTAAATACTTATTAATATTTGCTTCACAGTGTAGATATTTATGTATACCTTCCTCAGTTAGTTATTATCTCATAGGTATTAGGAACCCACACTGCTGATAACAGTATTTTATACACTATAAATTCTCCATTAATGTTATTGAAATTCTTCATGCAAAACATCTGTAATGTTCAGTCCTTAATCCACTGAGCTTTAGTCACTTTTGTGTGTATGTGTGTAAGTTTGTGTTTTAGCAGCCCTCATAAAATTGCCAAAATTATTATAAGTTTGTTGTGTTTAAAAGTGAGACACTTTTAAACGTTAAATTAGACTAATATCTTTACAGTCTTTATTTTTTTTTTTAATTTTTTTTTCAACGTTTATTTATTTTTGGGACAGAGAGAGACAGAGCATGAACGGGGGAGGGGCAGAGAGAGAGGGAGACACAGAATCGGAAACAGGCTCCAGGCTCTGAGCCATCAGCCCAGAGCCCGACGCAGGGCTCGAACTCACGGACCGCGAGATCGTGACCTGGCTGAAGTCGGTCGCTTAACCGACTGCGCCACCCAGGCGCCCCTCTTTACAGTCTTTATATGTAATCATTTCTTTTTGCAAGTGCCAACAGTTTTTGCTACTTTGTGACATAATCAAATACAAAATGGGTAATATAAAATAAAGCCAGAATCTAAGGTGGTGACATACTTGTTTATGCTATTAATCATTTAGTTCATTCCAATACCTGATACTAGAGTGGGTTCAAGAATAGTGGTGGTAAATCAGGGCACCTGGATGGCTCAGTCGGTTAAGCATCTGACTTCAGCTCAGATCATGATCTCATGGTTTGTGAGTTCAAGCCCTGTGTTGGGTTCTGTGCTGACAGCTCAGAGCCTGGAGCCTGCTTCAGATTCTGTCTCCCTCTCTCTCTGCCCCTCCCCTGCTCATGCTGTCTCTGTCTCTGTCCCTCTCTCTCTCTCTCTCTCTCAAAAGTGAATAAACATTTTTAAAAATTAAACAAAAAAAAGAATCGTAGTGGTAAAAAGCAGGCCTTTGCACTGGGGATTTTTTTTTTTTTAATATATGATTTACTGTCAAATTGGCTTACATACAACACCCAGTGCTCACCCCAACAAGTGCCCTCCTTCAGTGCCCATCACCCACTTTCCCCTCTCACCCACCCCCCATCAACCCTCAGTTTGTTCTCTGTATTTAAGAGTCTCTTATGGTTTTTCTCTGTCCCTCTAACTTTTTTTCCCCTTCCCCTCCCCCATGCTCTTCTGTTAAGTTTCTCAAGATCCACATATGTGCACTGTAGATTTTTTAAATGTCATGGTTAGCCTTTTTATACTTTTTTCCAAAGGGGAAATTATACTCCATTTATTTCTAAAACTGAGACTTCATGGAAGTACTTTAGTATTTTACTTAGAGTCTTTCAGCCCTTTCCATTAATTTCTCTGATCAAAAGAAGTAACATTTCTATAGGATTTCACTAAAATATTACTAATTTGGAGATCTTAATTGTATATTATTTTCCTATAATTCAAAGCCACTTACACTATTATTTACTATGAACTTTTTTCTTGAATGCTTCAAGAAAATACTTCAGCTTTTTTTTTTAATGCTTCAACTCATGAATGCTTCAAGAGTTACAGTATTCAATTCCATGTGATTGTACTCAAAGTCTTAAGTTCTAATTAGTGTAGAATAAATAAAGGTGTTTTTTTCTCTAGAGAGAAAAATCAAGCAGTGGCATAATTACTTTGGCATAAAGAACAACTAAAAGAAATCATCATTTTAGGGGATTTTTTTGTTTGTTTCTAAATCAGTGGAGTTAGAGTTATGCAGCAATCTCCAATGGGCTCTTTTACTCTGGATAGGAAGTAAGTGTTCGGTTTGTTGATATCCAGTAAACAGTGGGTTTGTCTCTGTTAAATGTCACTAGTGCTTCTAATTATTTTTAGAAGTCACAAGCTGTAACTGACAAGTCCGAATACAGAGATACTTAGAACAACACTGCTTTAGTATCAACAACTCTCCGGTTACCTCTCCCCCTTTAATGATAGTTTTATTAGAGTGTTTCTGGAGTCTGGTTCACTTATAGATAGGCAGAACTATCAGTAAATGCCAGGCAAGCTGACCCAATTTCAGAGGACATCTTTCCAAATCGACCTTGCTTATTTACAAATATTATGAAGAACTATACCAATTTTGCCAGTTAATTTTATTATCTATATTAATTTTTGTTATGTTTTTAAAAACCTATTTTGGGGTGCCTGGGTGGTTCAGTTGGTTAGACATCCAACTTGATCTCAGCTCAGGTCTTGATCTCAGGGTCATGAGTTCAGGTCCCACACTGGACTCCTCACTGGGTGTGAAGCCTACATAAAAAAATTAAAAAAAATTTTTTTTTTATGTTTTTTTATTTTATATTTGAGAGAGAGCATGAGTGAGCATGAACAGGGGAGGGGCAGAGAGACAGAGACAGAATCTGAAGCAGGCTCCGGGCTCCGAGCTGTCAGCACAGAGCCTAACGCAGGGCTTAAACCCACGAACCGCAAGATCATGACCTGAGCTGAAGTCAGATGCCCAATCGACTGAGCCACCCAGGTGCACCCCCCCAAAGTTTTTTAAAAATAAAAACCTATCTGGGGGACCTGGGTAGCTCAGTCAGTTAAGCATCTGGCTTTGGCTTGGGTCATGATCTCGCGGTTTGTAAGTTCAAGCCCCATATCAGGCTCTTTGCTGACAGCTCAGAGCCTGGAGCCTGCTTTGGATTCTGTGTTTCCCTCACTCTCTCTGCTCCTCCCCTACTTGCGCTCTGTCTCTCTCAAAAAGAAATACACATTAAAATAAATAAATAAATACGTACATACATACATACAAACCTATTTCAAGGTCATGCTTTATGTTTCTATATTGCTTTGCTTTCATTGAAAAGTCGGTAAAGAAAAGTAAATAAAGAGTACAGATGTTTACTTCTTAATAAGTTGATTTTGAAAGTTTTTCTTTTAATCTAATACATTGCTTATGTAGTTAGGAATTATAGTGCCAGTGAGGTAACTGAGGTTTAGGAAAGAAGAGGTGTGTGGTAACGTCGGGAGTATAGGCTGTCATTAGGGTACAATTGCCAGGGTAAGCAGGTCTTGGGGAAGAAAGAGGATTTCCCCAGCACCCATTCTGCTGAGGCCACTTAGTTCTCTTTCCCCACAGCTCCAACCTCTTATCCTCAGAGCTTCTAAATTGCTAGAAGAAAAGGAGCCTAAATATATCTTACATGCTTCTCCTTTCTGTCCCTCATTTGAAATATGACTAAAATCAACAGTTAAACAACTTCATCTTATGTTTCATCTAGTGAAATGTTTGGTAAATATGTTAACCTTTCTTGATTGGACCTTCCCCCCCTCGAAGTGCTACGAACATGTAACTATCTTAATGTAGGGAATATCTTTGGCAAATAAAGGACCTCAAAACTGCTTTGGCCTTGAGATGACTTGTAGAGTACTGGCAGGTTTGGGTTTTATAAGTTGTCTCTGTTACTTGAGACAATTGTCAGCAGAAGCTTCAGCTCATGTTGTGTTCTTCTTGTCTGGCAAGTTCAGAGACCCCGTTTGGAAATGACTCCACCTTCTGCTTCCTTTTCCAAAAAACACTGAAGCTTTTAGAATCCTTTTACAAAAATAGGAACATTTATCTTGCTGGTCTTTCTTCCAATTCTTGATAAAGAAGGGAAAATGTGCATCACGATACTGAAAATTAATCACTAATCTAAAAATCTTTGACAATCTTCGCAAAGACAGTAGGTACTTTCTTTCTATTTTTAAGCAAGTTTATCTGAAGAAGAAACTGAAAACATGTGAGCAGTTTCTTCTTCCTTCATTCCCAAATATGAAAAGATTTATTTAGGAATATGGAGCATAGCTGAAGTGATCGTTTGAGAAAAGTTTAACTGGTAATTCCTCTAAAGTAGTCTATAGCAAATGTAGTCTTGATTTTATTTTCAGATACTCATTTGACCTTTTAAGTACCTTCAGTATATTTGTTTTTAGTAGAAATGTTTGTCATACAATGTTTCCATAATTTCATGTATCATTCTTTTTTTTTAGTGTTTTATTTATTTTTGAGGGAGAGAGGCACACAGAGTGCGAGTGGGGGATGGGCAGAGAGGGAGGCAGACACAGAATCTGAAGCAGGCTCCAGACTTCGAGCTGTCAGCACAGAGCCCAATGCAGGGCTCGAACTCATGAACTGTGAGATCACGACCGGAGCCGAAGTCAGATGCTTAACCAAGTGAGCCACCCAGGCACCCCTCAAGTATCATTCTTAAATTGTCTTACAGTCAGTTCAAGGCATCAACCAAGTTACACTGTCCCCAAACCAGCAGGTATTCTCAAAGTGACTTGTGGGGTCATTTTTAGTTTTTTTACCTTTAGGAGTGAACACTGCCTGGAATAGTGTCCTAGATTAAGCATCAGGAATATCTTCCTTTTGTGGTAGAGTTCCCATTGCCATGAAGGGCAATTCGTATTGGGAAATGGAAATAGTAGAAGATCTAAAGAAAGAGTTCATCAGGTTGGCTCCAAGTCAAATGATGAGGCTTTCTCTGTCACCCTGATCTTATTCTTAGAGCATGGATGTTGAGCCACTACATTGCTCCAAAAGGAGTGCTCAGTCCCAGGGAGTACTCTGTGTCCTTTTTAAAAAGTGGGAATCCTTTTGCCAAATTAGTGAATATTGAGGGCAAATTGAAAATTTGCATTTCCTAACTTGTTTTATTTGTGCCTAGGTGATGGGCCACCTGGACTATGCAACAAATGAAGAAAGCCCTGTGGCTGCTGGCGAACAGAATGTCCAACAATAATATTTTGTAGACCTGTCAATTGATTTTCTACAAATAGAGTTTGACTTTTGAAATTGATTTTTGAATTGACAGTCTGAAAGAAGCTTCAATGATATGCTTGCAAATATATATTTTTAAAGAGCTGGTACTGACAATTACATCAAATAGTTGAAATACATTTGCTTTTAACTATGTTAAAGTTGTGCCTTCACATTAAATAAAAGCGTATGGTCTGTGTAATTTTCAAGATCTATTATACATAGTATATTTTTCTAAAAAACTGTCTTGACCCACCCCTCTACTAAAATCTGTTTCTTTCAACTCTTAATGATAGATAAAAGTATTTCTGTCAAGGTGAGTTTATGAACAGATTTTACTGTAAAGAATTACATAAACTTTATGCTCTATAGAAATAACTGCTTAAGATCATGCTAGAAGGCAGTTCAGCGATGAAATTTTGGATCTTTTCACTGCAGTGGTTAGAAAAATAGGATTTGGGAATATCTATAAATGCGTATTTTTGTAGCATAAGGTTTTTTTAAAAATCCCAGTCTTTTTTTAAACTTGAAAATCTGAATTACCTTAGTCTGCCTATGTATTATATTAAAATATTTTTCCAGATATAAAGAAACATAATATATAGAACTAGTCTTCAGTTTTCAGTGGTCTGTTTTTCTTGAAGAGGTAGCTTAAATTTCTACACTAACATTCAATTTCACCATGGTATTTCTTACCTCTGGAATTTGGTTCTTTTGGTGTTAAGGCTTGACATTTTGTAGAATATTTTTTAGTCAACTTTTATATTAACACATGTGGCTCATTGTGTGAGTATAACATCCCTAACCATCTCTTCTTACCCCCTCATCCACCACCTTTTTTTCCCGTAATTCCCACTCCTTTCCCCATAGGAAAGCACTGTTAATTTTTTAATATTTTGATGGAGGATGACTTACTAATATACAAAGTGTGCTCCAGAGGAAAGAGTTGGAGACAAAAGACAGGAGGCTGGGTTAGTCTCAATTTAATGACAATAAAAGAATTTGAGTAAATTGTCTTAGCTTAAAACCCTTGTATCTCAGTTTTCTCATCTGCAAAATGAGTAATTTAGACCAATTAATCACTCTGGTACCTGGTGGTACCTTCCAACTTGAAAAATATCTTTCTCATTCTTTGCCAAATCTCAAATGTGGCCTTGAACATTATCCTGGGAATCAGAAGTCAAAGTATCTTTCTACTGTCTTTTATTTTCTTTAAGAAATTCCCAGGGGTGCCTGGGTGGCTCAGTCAGTTGAGCCTCCACTTCAGCTCAAGTCATGATCTCACGTTTCATGTTTCAAGCTCCGTGTCTGGCTCTGTGCTGACTGCTCAGATCCTGGAGCCTGCTTCAGATTCTATGTCTCCCTCTCTCTGTCCCCCTCCTCCACTTGTGCTCTGTCTCTGTCTCTCTCTCTTAAAAATAAATATTTAAAAAAAATTCCCAAATGATGAGTGACTGCAACAACAGGATTTTGCATTTCCCTACAAGTAATGTACAAGATTGTGAACAAGTCTGATCTTTCATCCTAAGACCATTTCTCTGATTAAAAGATAAAGCTAATGCTTTTTAAAGCATTTATGTTTGAAGTAAATTTAACATTTGAGGCAATTAGTTGCTTTTGTTTAATTAATTTTTGCTGAGTAAACTGTAGGTAGAGCAGCTCCCTTGACAATGAGCCCCTCTTTCCACTTAGTATACTTATGGGTCCTTTGGTTTATGGCAATATGACAGGTAAGTATCTTACAAGTAAGAGTTAATCTTAATTTTGCCTCCATAATATCAAGTTTGAATTTTTTCCAAAGAATCTAATTTATTTGGCAGACTCTGATAGAACAGATTAAGTGCCATTTTAAAGCTCCAGCTATATTTTCATTTATAATATCAATAAGATGTTTGCCAAAATAGAGCTTTTTTAGTAAAATTATCTGTACTCATCCCAACTTTCTGATACTTTAAAGCCTCAACCACATTTTATGAAGAGCATTTTACATCTAGAAATCTGAAATCTTAGTTATTTGATACAAATTCAACTTTATCCAACTGTAAGTTATCAAAGAAGTAAAACTTTGTTCTAGTTTGCTATTGAGATCCTATTGATTAATAAAAATAAGAAACAGAGTGAAATTCTCCAAGTTTCTCCATTCTCGATGTCAACTTTATGTTGTATTCTAAGACCCTCTCTAGCAACCTAGCTGGAAATATTTTATTTTGGAAATCAAAATTAAGGAAGGATGAGAGATGAAAATTGCTGCTTAAAAGGCCACGCGTGTCCTTTCTTCCTCTCTCATCTTCCCACCACCTATAACTTGTCGGGAAAGAGAGTTGGTTTTTTCCTGAACATGTCTTTACAACAGTGAGATATATTGCAAGAAAAAAAAATACTTTTTAGATCTTCCCTGTGAACATTTTGTAGCGTATCAAACAAAGTAATATCTCAAATTGTAGGGTAGGTGATTTTTACTTTAATTTAGACCAGCAAAGATAAATGTGAGGTTAATGGTGAAAGACCTTGATATTCTAATACATTATGTTTTTGTAGATTTTTTTAGATTAGCAATACCTTTGTAGAATCTGTGATTTACTTTTGAAGGAAGAGAATTCTGCTGTTGGCATGTATAGATTTTAGTTTCATGTCCATAGAGATTTTGGTGAAATGAAAATTTAGAGTAAATACAAATGAACTTTCTAGTTTTTCTTTGCTCTTTTGATTTCTGCCATAGGTATAAGCAAACGGTTGTTTTTTTGTTTTTTTGACTAAAGACATTTGAACTAATTTTAGTTAGGCTTGATTTCTAGAATTTCAGGCTGATCTCCACCAATGAGATTTCAAAAACACAGGAATTGCATTTCAGACCAGTAGAATGCACTGGTTTGAAAGGTTTTATATTTTCCCATTAATAAGGAAAAAAGTTGAATTTATTCAAGATGATGCCAAATAACCAATTCTACAGTTTTAAGCTTTTTATTTTCAGTGCTGTATTTATCTCAGAGGACAATTCTAAAGGGGGATGGAGAGGGTAATATAAATAAAACCAAAATACTGAATATAAGTACCTTTTTGCTTCCTGGAAGAAAGATACTCTGTAGATTCCAGTGACCTAAATCAATTACTCAGCCTTTTGGAATTTGAAAGAAATTGTGCAGTACTCATCGTTTAGGTTACTAAAATTTCAGAGTAAAAATGATTGACAGAGTAATAAACAGGCCATATTATAGTGAAGACCATATATATAAATTTCCTTGTTTAATGTTCCCTTACTTAAGGACAGCCTTTGCATCTATGAAAATGTTCATTGGTCGAAAAAGTATTTTTAAACTAAATTTTTAGAATAGTCCTCATTATTGTCAATTAAGAGGCAACAAAGAGGAAAAAAATGTAGAATATTTAATGTCATGTTTCTTTGATTAGAAAATTCCATAAAAAATACTGTAAACAACTTCTGTTCCTTTGGAGTATGGATTTTTTTTTTTTTTTATATATCTAAAGTTTATCTGCTTAGCCTGTAAAATTTCCCAGTAGGACAAATCATTGTAAAGTTTTTGCCTATTTTATATCTTCTGTTGTATTTTGTTCAAATGAGAACGTTTTTAAAAATGCATATGATTGAATTTTTACTTCTTAGATGATGGTTTGAGTGTGGAATTCTTTTTTTAACACTTTGATATGTAAGTTGGTGCAAATTAATAGTTTTATAACACTACTGGTCTTTATTTTTTTTATGGAACAGATTTAAAATTTAAAATTTTTTCAAGTGTTAATTTAGCAATGCTTTAAAACTTCATTATGTGCCAATACTGACAAGAAAAACAATTTTATAATGTATTGAATTCATTATGGTGTTCAATAAATTATATTTTAAAATAGAATTTAAATTTGTTTTATTTTTAATGGTGAAAAATAATTGAAAATGAACTAAAAGTATACCAGATCGTGTTCACATAAAGTATAAATGGTAATCATCACTTATGAAATTGTATAGTTATTTAAGTCTGACAAATTGTCCATAAAATCTAGATTCCATAAGCGTCATTTATTGCAAATTTGTACTGATACATAATACCCCTTCATAAGTATTTATTGAATAAATGCATTATAGACTTTTTTTTTTAACCAAGAAATCCTATCTGTTGAAATGGACATTGATGGCATTTGTGTCACAAATTACTAAGATGCCCGCTGCCATTGTATTATTCTTTTAACTCAGATGTGGTTGGCTCAGATATAGGTTTCTAATGTGTTTGTCTTGACCACATGTTGAGGAAGTCCAGTCCTCTCCATGCCCTGCGCAGAGGAGCCTTGTTTCATCCCATATGCCCAAATATCCATGTGTCTGGAAAGATGCATAAGAAACTGGAAAGAGTGGCTGTTTCTAGGAAGAGGGCAAGTAAGATGGCTAGGGCACAGGGGTTAAGAGGGAGATGTATTTTTCACTGTATACTCTTAACACCTTTTGCATTTTCTATGATATGCTTCTATTAAGATTCAAAATACAAATCACGAAAGTCTATTGACTCTTAATAGGTATTCATACTAACATATGGTTAAATAATAAATTATTCATATTTTCTTTAGGTAGTTAGCCTTATAAACAGTTTAATGTGTATAGTGGGAGTAAAAAATAACCAACTCTCAAGTTTTTGTCTTTAAATAAAATTAATTTATGTTCTTTAAAAATTATGTTTATTAGCCTGAAGTTCATTTTGTTTTGTTAGAAAATAGGAGGACTAAATTTTATATTCACATCATTTCCATTTCTGTAACCCTAAGAGTCTAGATCAGTAGTTCTCAACTTTAATATTTCTTGTGGCCCCTACCCAAATGACCCACAACAAATTAAAAATAAGGCAAAGGCATAAAACCTAGACTCCAGCGGCACTTGGGTGGCTCAGTCAGTTAAGGTCCCAACTCTTGATTTCAGCTCAGGTCATGATCTCATGGTCGTGAAGAGTTGAAGCCTGCCTGGGATTTTCTCTCTGCTCCTCCTCCCCTGTTCATTTTCTCTCTCTCTGTCTCTCTGTCTCTTTTTCTCCCTCTCAAAATAAACTTAAAAAAAAATAAAGGTAAAAATAATATATCATGAAAAGCATTAATACCAGCATTAATACCAGCAATTGAAAACAATGACCAATTCTAGGCAACATTAATGATAACAAACTATCTTAGCAAAAAAGTTTTGGAAATTTCAACTGCCTGCATGTGAGTTCTCAGAATAGACACTGCTCTGGCAGCAATAGCCAAACTTAGCAGAATTCTGGAGAGAGATCCTTGTAAACTGTAGTAAGGCACTGATTTCTCACCAGCTCTCTTAAGAGTTCTTAAGAGTCTTAGTTACAGATGAAAGTGTATGGTTTGACATGCCATTCTATTAAAAACTTCAATTTGGATCAGAGGATTTTTTCTCTAGATTAAGTGGGAAAGGTAACAATCAGATTCTAAGTAATGTTTACCTATAAATAGGCCCTGCTAGCTATGGAAACCCAAGTAATTTTTTTTACAAATGAAAAATGCTTTATCCACAAATTTATGTGTTTGGAACATTTTTCAATTAAAGCCTCACCAATTATTTCCTATACAAAATCCACTCCAGCCCTGATCAGTGCAAATAAAATAGACCAATGCAATTGGCAAGTCGTCTCCATTCCGTCTTCCAAATGTCTCTCAATGCTCGTATTCACCATCGCCACTGCCGTGAACTCAATTTAATCCATCTATACTGTGAACAAACTCTTAACTGGTCTTGCAAATGCTAATTTTGCTATCAATCACTCTTCTACATCATAAGCCAGTGCTCTTTCCTAAATGGATATGTGATCACGCAACTCAAGTGCTTTAAAAAAAACCTTTAACAGCACCAAATTTGTCTCAGAACAGTCTAGATTCCTTACTGTGATTTTTAGAGCTTGACTAGTGTAGCCCCTGTGCCTATCTAGCTTAATCTCCCATCGTTTTCTTCTCCATTCCTGCCCTCCTCTTTGTAGGAAACTTCGGTGCACAGTCCCACCTTCCACACACAACCATCAGTGTAGACCCTTCAAATCTCAGTTTAGGACTCACAGTTTGGAATGGAAAGATACATGTGGAAAAAACAAGTACAGATGATTCCCTTATGGCATTTTATTCTAAAAGAAAGAAGAGAAATGGGGTCAAGAAGTTTGGATTTGGGGAAGGGTGGTTTGACAGAGGCAGAAATAACAGCATGTTTGTTGATGGGGATCCAGTAGAAAGGGAAATTTTGATGATGTAGGAAAGAAGTCAGAGAATGAAGTCAATTTATCTCAAGTAGGCCAGGGGTGATAGGATCTACTGCCCAAGTGGAAGGGCTTGCATTAGATAGGAACATGGGGGGTTCCTCTCCAGAAACTGGAGATTAGGTGGTGTATATGAATACAGATGCAGGTAGAGAAGTATTTGTGATTGGTGGGAGCATGAGAATTTCTATTCTGAGTGTTTTTATATTCTGCAAGCAAAGTCCTGATCAGGGTCATCAGCTGAGAGTCAGTTTCAGAAGGATGAAAGAAAGTTTGCTTGTTTTTAAGTTATTTATTTATTTTGAGAGAGCATGCACACAAGAGAGCATGAGCTGGGGAGAGACAGAGAGGGGGAGAGAGAAAGAAAATCCCAAGTAGGCTCCTCACTCTCAGCATGGAGTGCCACCCGGGCTCACCACAAACCATGAGATCATGACCTGAACTGAAATCAAGAGTCAGATACTGGGGCGCCTGGGTGGCGCAGTCGGTTAAGCGTCCGACTTCAGCCAGGTCACGATCTCGCGGTCCGTGAGTTCGAGCCCCGCGTCAGGCTCTGGGCTGATGGCTCGGAGCCTGGAGCCTGTTTCCGATTCTGTGTCTCCCTCTCTCTGCCCCTCCCCCGTTCATGCTCTGTCTCTCTCTGTCCCAAAATAAATAAAAAACGTTGAAAAAAAAATTTTTTTAAATAAAAAAAAAAAGAGATACTTACCCACTGAGCCACCCAGGCGCCCTGAAAGTTTGAAGAGAAAGGAAAAAGTTATCTTTAAAAGGTGAGAGAGTGATTGTTATAGGGACAGGACCTCAATGTGCAGTTCCTGGTTCTGCAACAGCATCATTTGAAACTTGTTAAAAATGTGAGATTTTTGTCTCCACTCTATACTGAAAGAGAAACTCCGAGGATTGGGTACAGCAATCTGGTTTTTTAACACGCTTTACAGGTCATCTTTCACATGCTAAAATGTGAGACCCCATGTATCGGACTCAACCGGAAGCCTTGTTGAACCACAGATTGCTTGGCTGCAGTCCCAGAGTTTTAAATTCATGTCTGAGGTAGGACCCAACCAAAAATGCCCATTTCTAACAAGTTCCCAGGTGACATAGGTACTGTTGGCCTAGGGACCACACTTTGTGACTTAACCAAGCAAATTCAAGAAGTTTAAAGAGGAAGAAGGGAATATAGGATGTATGTGAAGGAGTGAATTTAACTTATTACCTTTGAAATTTAAGCTGGGTAAGGAAGGACATGAAGATTTGAGTGGGTGATGAATGATAGTGAAAATTTTGTCCCTATATTGTTGAGTGATTGTTGGGTTTGGAATATCAGAAGTTGAAGAGGTGAGCAGTGGTGATCTGAGTGGATTGTTACAAATTATAATTATGAAGAATTGCCAATACTGGTAATGACAAGGTCAATGTAGGATTCCCAGATACAGTACAGGATGCCCATTTAAATTTGAATTTCAGATAAATAATGGACACTTTGTAGTGTAAGTGAATTCCAAAGTATTCTTAGAACATACATGATGTGTGTGTATGTATTTTTTTTATATTTATTCCCAGTATGGGTATATTTTTATCCATTATACTGATCACTCAATGAGCTCTTTCAGTCTAGCAACCTCTATCCTTCAATTTTGGAAAATATTTTAAAATAATTTCATTCTTACTACCTCCCCTTCATTTTCTCTGTTCTTTCTTTCTGGAAGCCCTGATATTTTGATGTTGCACCTTCCGTACTAATCTTCTATTTGTCTTACCTTTCCTCTCCAATATTCTACCTCTTATCTTTTTGCCCTTTATCTGGAAGATTTCCTTAACATTATCTTCTAAACTTTTCTTGAATTTTTTATTTCTGCTAACATGTTTTTAATTTCCAAGAGCTCTTTTTTGCTTTCTGACACTTTATTTTTTATAGCATCCAATTGCCATCTCATTGGTGCCATATATTCTCTTATTTCTGAAAATATGAATGATAGGGCTT
Organism: Lynx canadensis; assembly: GCF_007474595.2. Lineage (NCBI taxonomy): Eukaryota > Metazoa > Chordata > Mammalia > Carnivora > Felidae > Lynx > Lynx canadensis. The sequence goes on from NC_044308.2 coordinate 53,133,583, forward strand.
TTGTTTACTTGGTTTTTTGTTTGTTTGCTTCCTTGTTTTTGGAACTGTTATCTGTGTATAGCCATTGCTTTCTTCCAACTCCTTCCTGTATGTTAAAAATTAGAAGTTTTCTTCAGAGGAAAGGTAATCTTTGTTTTTCTGCTCATGTTTAAGAGAAATTAAAAACCCAATTGGATACTCTGAGCACATAAGAGGGGCTTATTAAATGAAAGGTACATTGTAGGATGAGCCAGCATTGTCTGGCTTTGCTGTTGGGAAAGCCTGAGGTTAGTATCTTTAAGTATTTCTCTTGGGATGATCAGATTCCTGAAGAACAATCTCTTCCAATCTCCTGGAGTCGTGTGGTTGGAGAAAGAGTTGACAGTCTTAGCATTCGTTATGTAAACATTCATTCAAATACCATTTTCAGTATGTTACCTATGCATGCCTTCGATTGTGACTGGATCCTCAAGGCCAGAGACCTCCTGTTTTACTCTCTCCAAGGATCAAAACTCCACTTTTCTACCAGAGTCAGGGAGGGACCCTTGCCCAGCTACATGAAGTAGGGGAGCAGATCTGTGATTCTTCATGAATGACAGGATTAGAAAATAACCATTTTGCAATCCTGAATGAAATAATTGGTTTAGGCAATGATCATCAGTGTATGAAACCATTAGATAAAAGGAAGGTGTAAGCTGTCAGCACCTGAAATCATAGATAAATCTCAACATTACTAAAAGTGGGACAACCAGACATTATAAGCCTTTCAATACACTATGAAGCACAAAGCACTGTGAAGTGTTCTTGCCAAAAATAATAACCTGGAATCTAATCAAATTTAGAGAATGAACTTCTAACTATGGGAAATATGGAGGATGAAGAAACAAGTTAAATGACACTCAAGGGAGCAAACTTATATATACAGAATATGCAATATTCTAAAAGACAACTGAATTGATTCTTGTAATAAATCAATAGCATAGAGGAGAAAAGTGAGGAAGGAGGAGCTGCTGTAAATTAAAAGAAATTTCTGTGACATGATACCCAAATCCCTGTGTAGACCTTGTTTAGATCCCAATTCAGCAAACTAACTAAACAAGACATTTGTGAACCCGCTAGGAAAATTTGGTAATGAACCAGATAAAAGACAGTACCAAATAATTATTGTTTATTTTTTTTAGATATGATAATGTCATGAAGTCCATTTTTCAAAAGAGATGTATGTTGAAATATAGAGGAGCAAAATGATATGATATCCATGAGCTGCTTTAAATTAAATCATGTCCATGATCCGCTTTAAGTGAAATCAGCTTTGGGGCACCTGGGTGGCTCAGTCAGTTGAGTGTCTGACTTTGGTTCAGGTCATGATCTCGAAGTTCGTGAGTTCGAACCCTGCCTGCATCGGCTCACTGCTGTCAGCCTGTCAGCAGAGCCTGCTTGGAATCCTCTGTCCCCTTCTCTCTCTGCTCCTCCCCAACTTGCACTCTCTCCAAATTAAATAAATATTAAAAAAAAAGAAAGAAAGAAAGAAAAAGAAGTTAAATCAGCTTCAGCTAAACAATAAAAAAAAGGAAGAAGATTAAGCAAATGCAGTAAAATCTTGATAATCATTGAAGCTGGGTGATGGGTGTTTGTTTCTACTCTTGTGTAGGAATGAAATCCCCCCACACACACACCACCTGCATGACATTTTTTATCAAAATTTTTCATTTTTCTTTGGAGAACTGTTTCATGTAATATTGTGAGGGAGCAAAATTAGGTGTATGTTCAATTTCCTTTCATGTGCATCTCTCCTCATATTTTTACTCTTCAGCTATATATTTATAATCATTTGATATTATGCACCTATGTTATATTTAAATCTTTTTCAAAGCACAGAGTCAATTAATACAGTGAATAGCTGGTTTCCCTAGTTATTTTATGTTTTTACATGTTTTAGTTTTACTTAGGGTCTTATGTATACTATAATTGGCTTTTATGATCTTAAAGTATAGTAGGTTAAGATTAGCTACCTGTGTGTTATCCCTTTGAGACTTTCACGAAACCAGATGAAAATCTCCTAAGAATAGTGCGGCAAGTATACACATACTGACACACATAAACAGACATATATACTTAGAGTAATTCCATTTTAATGACATTTAACTTCCATTTCAGGAACTTCCTATAATGATCTTAAAATGCTAAAATCTTTTTTTTTATATGAAATTTATTGTCAAATTGGTTTCCATACAACACCCAGTGCTCATCCCAACAGGTGCCCTCCTCAATACCCATCACCCACCCTCCCCTCCCTCCCACCCCCCATCAACCCTCAGTTTGTTCTCAGTTTTTAAGAGTCTCTTATGCTTTGGCTCCCTCCCTGTCTAACCTCTTTTTTTTTTTCTTCCCCTCCCCCATGGACTTCTGTTAAGTTTCTCAGGATCCATATAAGAGTGAAAACATATGGCATCTGTCTTTCTCTGCCTGACTTATTTCACTTAGCATAACACTCTCCAGTTCCATCCACATTGCTACAAAAGGCCATATTTCATTCTTTCTCATTGCCACGTAGTATTCCATTGTGTATATAAACAACAATTTCTTTACCCATTCGTCAATTGATGGACATTTAGGCTGTTTCCATAATTTGGCTATTGTTGAGAGTTTGAAATGCTAAAATCTTAATTAATTGCTATTAAGTTAGGATATATATGTTAGCAATGCTAATATAGGACAGAAATAATGATATACAGTGTCAGAAAATGAGATTTTTTTCTTGAGATTCCTTGTTTTCAATTTTTTACCAATATCCTATGTAAAGAAAACCTTTTTTTTTTTAAGAAACCAGAATAAATATCAAAGCAAACAGCTGTTTCAAACTAGATAATCGAGTTTGAACAGACTTATCTTTTTTTTTATATATATATATATATTTTTTTTAACGTTTATTTATTTTTGAGACAGAGAGAGGACAGAGTATGAACGAGGGAGGGTCAGAGAGAGGGAGACACAGAATCGGAAGCAGGCTCCAGGCTCTGAGCTGTCAGCACAGAGCCCGACGCGGGGCTCGAACTCATGGACCGCGAGATCATGACCCGAGCCGAAGTCGGCCGCTTAACCGACTGAGCCACCCAGGTGCCCCAGACTTATCTTTTTATATATCTTACTACTTGGGTTTGCTCAAAAACATTGATATGTCTATGCAAATGGATAACAATTCACTAATAGAACCACCAATTAATAATTTAAACATTAACCATGAAAATTAAAATCTACAACACAGTCTCATAATCTCTGAAATCCAAAATCACTAATGTGTACAACCTGATTGTTCATCTCTTATGTGATTAAGTAAGTCTCTGCCTAAGGCTGAAATTCAGAGATTAGGGTTTTTTTGTGGTTTGTTTGTTTGTTTGTTTGTTTCAAAGATTAATTTTTTACATAAACCTCATAGTTTTTAGTTTGGGGTGCTTTTTGTTTGTTTGTTTTTATTTTCTCAGGAAATAGTTGAATCAAATGATTTAGGGGTAGCTCCAACATCAAAATTAGTTTTAAGAAAATTATCACTGTTCATTATAGTTGGGTACATTTAGTCTCAGACCCCTCTAAACTCTACCCAGATAGTCATCCGTTCATTATAGACTTATATACACTTCAGAGCAGTTTATACAGTCCCAGCAAGAACATTCCTCATCAACACAAAGGCTTTGTTCAACTCAAGGGGGAATTTCTCTCTATGGCTACTGGTAATTGGTTCTAGTTTCTGCCCAAATACAGTCACTTGGGGTAGGGTTTTAAAGCTTTAGGAAGAGATTTTTTTTTTTTTTTCTTTTAAAAATAAACTACAGCCAGGGACGCCTGGGTGGCTCAGTTAGTTGAGCATCCGACTTCGTCTCAAGTCTTGATCTTGCAGTTCATGAGTTCAAGCCCTGCATCGGGCTTACTGCTGTCAGAAGGGAAGGCCTGCTTCCCCTCTGTCCCCCTTCTCTCTCCCTTCCCTCACTCACGTTTTCTCTCTCTCTCTCTCAAAAATAAATAAACATTTAAAAAAATTAAAAAATAAACTAGGGCCAAAGAAAAGTTACAAAAAATATGTATTAACTTGTATATTATGTAGCTAATTGACATATTTGCATGTAATAAAGTTCAAGAAGCCCAATTTTCATCCTCTCAATAATTCAAGAACTATTTACTGAATACCAATGATATGCCAGGCACTGTACTAAGCTATTGGGGTTAGAGATTAATATTTGAAATATTCCAGGTATTTTTGGTTGCCATTATATAAGCTTTCCTCTTGCAAGCCAGGTTAATTTTTTTGAAAGAAAGCCTCAGGAAGAAAATCCATTAATCCTCTATACAAAGTACAACACAATTTGTTGGAACTGGATTAATCACTCTCTGCTTACATAAACAAAGGATTTTCCAAATTTATAAGTGTCTAATTTAGGTGACAGGGAAAATTTACAAAAAATAAACATTTCATATATTGGCTGTCTTTTTGTTTTGATGCTTTAATTGATTTGAATTATATTCATGTTGCCAGCATTCTAAGTTGTTCCTCTTCAGTTTTGAGATACAGTGTCTCTTTCTCAGTTGCCCAGGGACTTATTCTGGTGGCAAATCCATTCAGGGAAAGGTCAAAGCCTGATTACTGTGGAAACATTTATATAAGCCAGCTATTTGGACCTAGTGAAGAAAACAAAGATATTTAATTAGCTCATTAAATAGATTGAGGAAAAGGTTTTGTGAAAGGCTGAATCAAGTATAATCTGTTCTCGATTATTAGTGACCAATTTCTCAGTTTTTGTTTTTGTTTTTATTGTCACAAAGGGTAGTACAGAAAAAGGTTAAGGACATAAACTCTGGAATTAGACTGTGTTGGTTGTATTCCTGGCTCTGTCCTGTGCCTCAGTTTCCTCCTCTCTACAACAAGGACAATAATAAGGATACCTAGCTGATGGAGTTGACAGGACTTAATACATGTTAAGTGTATCAAGAACAACAACTGGATAATAGAAACCATTCCACAAATGTTAGCTAGCCATTCAATGTAGGGAGGCAAAGACTTCGATGCTTTCAAATTGTTTCATTGTAAACCTGCTTTATTCATCTGAATGTAAACCTCTATATTTGTGTGGATGTCAAGGTTTATAAAACATGTATTAAAGAATTATAGGGGGGTGCCTGGGTGGCTCAGTTGGTTAAGCATGACTTGGTCTCAGGTCATGATCTCACGGCTCATGAGTTCAAGCCCGATGTGGAGCTCTGTGCTGACAGCTCAGACCTTGGAGCCTGCTTCGGATTCTGTGCCTCCCTCCTCTCTGCCCCTCCCCTGCTCAAGCTCTGTCTCTCTCTCATTCAAAAATAAATAAACATTAAATAAAAGAATTCTGGGAAGTCATAAAACTTGATGAGCGTCACAGATACTAATCATTCAGAAGTTGTACTACTTATTGTTGCTTCAGCTATAGTACAACTTACAATAAACTCAGAATATTCTAGAAATATTTTTTCCAGGTTAAAATTAAGCCTCTTTATTGTTAAATACCCTAAAACCTCAGAAAATCTGCTAATATTTAGAATATCCCCACTGCAGATGTTTGCATTTAAATCAGTGAAATGTGCTTCTGAAAGTTTCTAAATGTGAATGCAACACCAAGTATTGTATATATTTGTTAACAAATTTAAATTACAAAAACAAAGAAGAAATTGTCTTTATTACTGTAGCTTAGTAATAAGTCTTGAAGTTAGGTAGTATCATGTCAGCCCTCCACTTTGTTCTCCTTTAATACTGTGCTGGTTGTTTTCAGTATTTCGCCTCTCCATGTAAACTTTAGAAATGGCTTGTTGGTATCCACAAAGTAACTTACTGAGATTTTGATTGGAATTATGTTGAATTTATAGATCAAATTGAGAAGAACTGATATCTTGACAATACTGAGCTTTCTTACCCACGTAGATGGAGTATCTTTCTATTTATTTAGAGTTTATTTGATTTCTTTCCTCAGAATTTTGTAGTTTTCTTCATATGAATCTTATATATATTTTGTTAGATTCATACCAAAGTGTGTCATTTTTCGGTACTAATGTAAATGGTATTGTGTTTTAATTTCAAATTTCAATTATTCATTTCTTTTTTTTCTTTATTTTATTAGTTTTCTTTATTTTTGAGTGGCAGAGAGAGACAGAGCACGTGTGGGGGAGGGGCAGAGAGAGAGAGGCAGACACAGAATCGGAAGCAGGCTCCAGGCTGTGAGCTGTCAGCACAGAGACTGATGTGGGGCCCAAACTCATGAACCGTGAGATCATGACCTGAGCTGAAGTCGGACACTCAACCGACTGAGCCACCCAAGCACCCCCAATTATTCACTTCTGATACCATTTTATCATAAGAAAAATTTTTTTACTTGAAAACCTTTTGTTGACCACACTATTGTAATTCCGTACAATAAAATAAAATATATCAGTAGATTGAAGCAGTAAGATGGAAGATGGGTTGTATTAGTCCAGGTTCTGCAGAGAACATAACTGATATATATATGATTGGCTCATGAAATTATGGAGTTTGAGAAATCCAACTATTTGCTGTTTGTAAGCTGGAGACTCAGGAAAGCTGGTGGTATAGCTCTGAGAACCAGAGGGCTGGTGACGTATTTGCAGTGAAGAACAGGAGATGACTGATGTCCCAGCTCATCAGTCAGGCAGAGAATAAATTCCCCCTTCTTCTGCCTTTTTGTTCTATTTGGGTCCTCCATAGATTGGAAGAAGCCGCATCCACACTGGGGAGAGCCATCTGCTTTACTCAGTATACCAATTCAAATGCTAATCTCGTGCAGAAACACCCTCACAGATCCTCCCTTAAAAATCGTGTTTAATCTGGGCACTCCATGTCCCAGTCAAGTTGACACCCAAACTTAATCATCATGGGGGTAATCAGAGTTAGTATTCTAAGGCAGTGGTCCTCAAACTGAGGTATATTTATATATCCATGGTGATAAATGAAGACAAGGATATGGATAGTATTAAGGGAACTGATGTCTAGGAAATTGATTTCATAACAGTAATTTAATTTTATATTTCTCTTACTTCCATCTTCTTTTTGTCCTTCTTATTTCTAGCTTCTTAGAGGATATCTCAGTTGTTTCAACAGACCATGTGCACTAGGGTATTAGACACTCAGAAACTAAGGCCAGTGTAGTCAGTTTTAGAATAAAACATTTTTTTAAAGTTTTATTTAGTTATTTTGAGAGGCGGGGAGAGGCGGAGAGAGAGAGGAGAGAGAATCTCAGGCAGGCTCCACACTGTCAGTGCAGAGAGCAACACTGGGCTTGGTCTCACCAACCAGGAGATCATGACCCGAGCTGAAATCAAGAGTCTGATACTTAACCGATGGAGCCACCCAAGTTCTTCTAGAATAAAACATTTAAAGAGATACAAACAGTAGCACAAGGCCTGAGCCACGCAAGAAGTAACCTAGCACACACTGTGTACTCCACAGAAGATGTTCAACAAATGTGATGGGTAAATGGATGGCTGATGAATTAAACAATATGCTGTGAGAACACAGACTTCCATGTTCTGCTCCACTTCCTGTAACCCGTTCCTATGTAAGAATAGCACTTTGTCTTAATCTGATAAAACTCTGCATGCTTGAATCAAAGGACTGAGGTATATCTGTAGAATCTGGCCTATCAGTAGGTTTATTTTTTTCTTCAACAAATATTATTGGATGATTCCTCCATATGTGTCATTGAGCCTAGATACACTGGTAAATAAGACAGATAAGATTAGGTTCCTTGAACATTTGTTGGCAGGAGGTGAGGGGATTGGCATGTAAGTTGGTAATTAGAATACAGGGAGAGAAATGCTATTACAAGGAATATAGTGTACAATGGGAGCATATAGAAGGAGCACCTAACTCAGATTCGGTGTGCTGTAGGGAGGAAATTAAAAAAAAAAAATCTTGAAAGAAGGAATTTACAAGTTGAGTACTGATAAGGTACGTTTGAAGGGTATGGGAAGTGGGCTAGGAGAAGTAACTAGAGATAAAACTGGAAAAATAAGATGGGATCAGATACTAAGGTATTGGGACCTGTTATAAGAGCAATAAGAGCCACTGAAGGGTTTTAAGTACAGAAGAGACTTAAGGACCATTCTTACTAAATTAATTCTAAGGAAGAGGCTGTTTGGGTTTATATTACTGGAGTCCAAGCCTTTTATCACTTAAAAGGGTTGATATGACATGGTTGTACCTCTCTGCCTCTGTTTGAGTATTCTCTTTATCTAGAACACCTTACTATACTTCTATATACACCTTTCCAATTCTTCCCACAATACTCAATTCATATTCTAGGGCCCCCAAGCTTTGCAAATATTCCCAGCTGGTGATTAGATTCTACCACAGCATAGTGCCTTATTTGTATGACATTGTTTATCAGTTATATATTGCTGCATAATAGATAACCCCCAAATTAATAACTTGAAAGAACAAAAAACACTTATCATTTCTCAAAGTTCCCAAGAATCAGGAATTTGGGAATGGCTTAGCAGTGACTCTATCTCACAGTTTTTCATGAGGATATGTCAGTTGGGGATGCAGTCATCTGACATCTTATCTGGGGTTGAAGGATACATTCTCAGGATGGCTTACCCACATGGCTGGCAAGTTAATTTTGGTTGTTGCAGGAGGTATCATTTCCTCGTCCCTTGTACATCTTCAAGAACTACTTGAGTGTCCTCCTGACATGGCAGTTGAATTCCTCCAGAGTGAGTGATCTAAAAGAACAAGGTGGAAGCCAAAATGTCTTTTATGACCAAGGCTTGGAAGTCTGACACATTGCCATTCCCACTATATTCCATTGGCCACACAGGTCAGTCCTATTCAATATGGGAGATTACACAAGGATGAGAATACCAGGAAGTGAAGAACATTGAGGGCCCTATTGGAGGTTGGCTACCACAGCGATTATAACGTTTATCTTCATTATGAGTTAGGCTTGTATCTATCTCTGTATCTAAATCATTCTCACCCTCCCTTTTTTTTATTATCACTCCACTATGGAGTCTTTTTTAGACATGTTTTTCCTAATTATATCCTTCCCTTCATGAAACTGTAATGTTTATTTATGTACTATGTGTACACCTGTGCTTTATATGTAAAAAGAGTAATATTTTTCACCCCCTGCCCTAATAATCAGTTTTCACTTCCTTGAAGCAGATAATATCACCCCTTTTGACATTGAGAATGCATGTACTAGACTGACAGCTGAAAACCTGAGGATTGACTGCCTCCAATCTTCCTTCAGGGAAAGAACTAGGGGTGGGGGTGGGAGGGTAGGGGGAAGGGGTAGGTGGTGGTAAACTCTCTCCAGCCCACAGACACTTTCACTCACCCAAAGCAACATCATTTGTCCTGTCTTTCCTAGGAGACACCTGTAGTTCTTTGGAATTCAGTTCTTTCTGTTGCCTATGATGACTTCTGTTCTCTGATGAGTTTTAAAAATCATAGTTTTGTGGTTTATTTGCCTTTTTCTCATTAGAATGGATGTGGCATTCTCTTGTGGCTTTCTATATTCTAAGAGGAAGTGGGACTCTTCTTTTTCAGTTTCATGCAAATAATCAAAGGGATTTCCATGCACTAAGTTCCCAAGAGTGACTCTTAATGCCTTCTAAGGCAATGTCTGTAGCTTATGGTGTCTCATGGATTTTCTCATTTCTTCGTTTGCGTTGTGTTTGCGGTCATTTGTGTAGCCAACATTTAATGAGCTGCTACTATGTTCTACCGCTGTTCTACATATTAGCTCATTTCAAACTATCCTTGACTCCTCTCTTTTCTCTCATACCCACATCCTGTCTGTCAGGTGATCCTTGGACTCTATCTTCAAAATATAACCAGTTCCTTTAAAAACTAAAAATGGACTTATGAAGGGCCTACCAATTGCATTTATCTCAGAGAAATGAAGACTTATTTTCATAGAGGAACTTGTACACAAATATTCATAGCAGCTTTGGTTGTAGAGACCCAAATGTCCTTCAAAAGGTAAATGGACAAACTGTGGTCCATCCATGTCATGAGGTACTGTTCGGCAGTGAAAAAGAATAAACTGCTGGTGCAAGCAGCAGCTTGGATGGATCTCCAGGGAATTATGCTTAGTGAGTCTAGCCACAAGGGGATATATATTGCATGATTCCATTTAGGTAACAATTGTGAATAACATAATTATGGGGCTAGAGTTACAGATTGGTGGGTGTCAGAGGTTAGGAGTGGGATGGAAGGGGTGCGGCTGTAAAAGAGGTGACATGAGGGATCTCATGGTGATAGTTGGGCATCTTGATTGTTTGGGTGGTTAGTCCAGGCTACACATGTGACAAAATTGTATAGAGCTACACACAAACATATACACAAATGAGTGCACGTATAACTGGTGAAATCTGCATAAACTCTGTGGATTTTGCCAATGTCAATTTCTTGGTTTGATATTGTGCTGTGGTTATATGAGATGCTGGGGGGAGGAGAAAGGGATATTGGGGAAATGTATTTGTACTTCTTTGTGCATTTCTTTGCAACTTCCTATAATTCTACAATTATCTCAAAGTAAAACATTTTATTTATTTATTTTATTAAAAAAATTTTTTTTAACATTTATTTATTTTTGAGACAGAGAGAGACAGAGCATGAGCAGGGAGGGTCAGAGAGAGAGGGAGACACAGAATCTGAAACAGGCTCCAGGCTCTGAGCTGCCAGCACAGAGCCCAATGCGGGGCTCGAACTCACGGATCGCGAGATCATGACCTGAGCCCGAGTCGGACGCCCAACCGACTGAGCCACCCAGGCGCCCCTTGTTTATTTATTTTAATTTTTTAAATGTTTATTTAGTTTTGAGAGAGAGAGAAGAGTGTGAGCTGGGGAGGGGAAGAGAGAGAGGGAGACACAGAATCAGAAGTAGGCTCCAGACTCTGAGCTGTCAGCACAGAGCCCAACGTGGGGCTCCATCTCACACCATGAGATCATGACCTGAGCCAAAGTTGGATACTTAATCGACTCAGACACCCAGGCACCCAGGTGACCCTTTTATTTATTTATTTTTAAATGTTTATTTATTTTTGAGAGAGACAGAGACAGTGTGCGAGTGGGGGAGGGACAGAGGAAGAGGGAGACAGAATCTGAAGCAGGGTCCAGGCTCTGAGCTGTCAGCTCAGAGGCCAATGCAGGGCTCAAACTGGTGAACCACAAGATCATGACCTGAGCCGAAGTCAGTTGCCCAACTAACTCAGCCACCTAGGTGCCCCAGAAAAACATTCTAAATACACAAATAAAAAATCTAAGAGTTGGTATGGTACCATGCTTTTCCATTTTTTTAAAATCACGTATAACACTTCACTTAGTGCTTTAAAAAGAGTGTAGTAGTAAATGTTTGTTGAATTGTTGCAAATAACTGGGCAAGGATAGGAAGGAGAATCAGTATATGATTCATTGAGAGTGGGAATTAGAGATGTCATTGACCAAAATGGAAACAGAGCCCCTATGGGAAATAAGTGAGACAGAAAGAGAGCATTTAATGAACATTTTCTTTTTTTTTTTTTATTTTTAAATTTTTTTTTTCAACGTTTATTTATTTTTGGGACAGAGAGAGACAGAGCATGAACGGGGGAGGGGCAGAGAGAGAGGGAGACACAGAATCGGAAACAGGCTCCAGGCTCTGAGCCATCAGCCCAGAGCCCGACGCGGGGCTCGAACTCATGGACCGCGAGATCGTGACCTGGCTGAAGTCGGACGCTTAACCGACTGCGCCACCCAGGCGCCCTGAACATTTTCTTAAATACTGAACACATCCATCTTTATTCATCACTGAACATTAAAGAGGACTATTCCTAATATAGTCTTAGGAACTCAGTATTTTTTTTTATGTTTATTTATTGTTGAGAGAGGGAGAGTCCGAGAGGGGGAGGGACAGAAAGAGAGGGGGACAGAGGATCCAAAGTGGGCTCCTCACTGACAGCAGCTAGCTTGATGCAGGGTTTGAACTCATAAACTGTCAAATCATGACCTGAGCCCAAGTCAGATGAGCCACCCAGAACCCCCTAAGTACTTTTTTTTTTTAAAAAGAATTAATTCATCCTCCAGAATTGATTACTTACTGCAAATCAGCATGTTGAACTTCAGGGCTTCTGATAACCTGTAAATTAAGGACTTTATTTTCATTAGTTCAATTAAAGATGAATTATATTTCTCATTTCTAACTGTGAACTAAATGCTCCAATTTAGCAAGAGCTCTGGAGATCAAGTGCCATGGAGCTATTATTACCTTTCTACATCATCCAAGCAAGGGATGAAGCATTTGTGGGTGCAAAAAAGGGCCAGAGTCACAGAGACTGAGGAAAACAAAGCACTCTCATCTCATTGTATTTTGATTTTCTGGTTTTTCTCCACTTTCTAGATTATAAACTTGATTCAGGCAGTAAGTGAGTAGGCCCAGCTGACATCTAGAAAATAAACATTTATTGAATGTATGCATAAATTAGCCAAAATCCCTGCCCCAAGGGGCTGATAATCTAGTAGGAAAGGTATGACACATGTAAGAGTGTTTTTTTTTTTAAACCTTGGTCCTGCTGGACCTGCCAGATGGGGAAGGAATACACAGTACTTGAAGATTGTTCACAAGAACTGCCAAAGCATATTAGGTAAAACAATGGACAGATTAATTTTGTTGAAGATTATGTTCATAATACATAACATACATACATAAACATGATCATAATGTTTAAATTATAGTTATGCTGAGTGAAAGGAGCCAGACCAAAAAAAAGGTACACGTTGTATGATTCCATTATATAAAACCATGAAATATGCAAACGAATCTATAGTTACAAACTGCGGAGGAACCTTGAGGGGTAATGAGTATGTTCACTGGCTTGTCATAGTGATTTCGTAAGTGCATACATATGTCAACACTTGCCAAAATGTACATTTAAATATGTGTAGGTTATTGTATGTCAATTATTCCTCAATAAAGCTGTTTTTAAAAAAGAGGTGTGATAAAATCAGGTAATAGAGGATCAGATGGACCAATTTTTTCCTCGGGAGAAGAATCATGTGTGAAAAACAACTTAGTAAACTATCGCTAATTGTCAAACCTTGGCTGGTGTGTTAGCAAAGGAAAAGAAAAGGCAGAGAGGTATCAGACCCAGGAGCAACCTGCAGTCTTTGGTTAAGGCACGTGCTGTATGAGTTGTCTGTGGGCGACATCTCCGGAGGGAAAGGATGCAGCCCACAGTTAAATCTGGGAGAATTTTTTCTGGCAGAAACAGGGTAAATTGGAGAGAGAACATGATTTGGGGTGTGATGATTTGGCATTTTGGACGAGGAGAGTAAGGCCCCCGTCTAACGCACAGGGAAGGGGCTCGGAAACGCAGCAGAGCACAGGCAGTGGCCAAGCCCTGTTAGCGCGGGGGTGGGGGGGGGGGCAAGGCCAGGCCCCGCTAGCGGTGATGAGACCACGCCGCAACTCCAGGCAGGATCCCGGAGGCCCAGAACCTTAATCCTCCACTATTGCTTCCTTCAGTTCCATCCCGGGAGGGGACACAGATGTTTGTGCGAGTCCCGCCCAAGTATACACTGGAGACCCTGGGAGAACAGCCGACCCTTCCCGGGAAACCCACAGCGCTGGAGCTAGAAGCTCCCGTGCCCGGCGCGTGCGCGCGGCGCGCAGGGAGGCAGTCTGGAAGTGAGGGAGCGCGCGCCCTTCACGTGACCCAGCCCGCGGGCGGCGACGCACACGACGCGCCCCTCACGTGGTCTGTCTTCAGCCCCGTCGCCGGCGGAGGCGGGCGCGGGCGCGTCCCTGTGGCCAGTCCCCCGGAGGAGTTGGTCGCACAATTATGAAAGACTCAGCTTCTGCTGCTAGTGCCGGAGCTGAGTTAGTTCTGAGAAGGTTTCCCTGGGCTGTCCTTGCCCGGCGGCCTCTGCTGCCGCCTCCGGAGACGCTTCCCGATAGATGGCTACAGGCCGCGGAGGAGGAGGAGGTGGAGTTGCTGCCCTTCCGGAGTCCGCCCCGTGAGGAGAATGGTACTGGACCCACGCAGGCCCCGGCGGGGGAATAGTCCTGGGGGTTGCGGAAGGGAGAGGGGGGGGGCCCGACCGGCCAGTGTGTGTCCGGGGCCATGCTGCCTGGGGCGAAGGAACCCCTAGTTGCCTACCGGACTTGCCCCGGCGGGACGGGAGTGCAGTTCGTTCGGGGGTGAGGGGCAGGAAGCAGGTAGCAAATCTCGCCCGACGGCTCGCCGCGGGAATCCCCACAGCAGAGCCCTGGCTCCGACCAGGGACCGCTCGAGGCGGCAGAAGCGCGAGCCAGGGAGTACCTGGATGAGCAGAGCGGCCGCAGCGCGCCAGACGCAGGGCTCAACCTCCGCATCTCCCGGGAGCGCCTTCCTCCTGGCGCCAGTTGCTAGCAGATAAGGGAGCCAAATGCTCTGCTAAAGTTCTGCTTGGAAAGGGAAGGAGGGCTGGGAGCGAACAAAAAAGGGATAGAGGACGCGGGATTGGAACTGTGCCTTGTTTGCTGCGCAGTAGATACTCCACAGGTACGTTTCCCTTTTGGAGCCAAAGAGGAGGGGTTTGACGGTATTGACGGTGGACCTGGTTTGCAGTTTTCTTTAGCAAGAATTAAACATTTTTATTGGGGGCGCTGCTGGAGGTATCGAGGCGATGTGTTGTCTGGATTTATATCTAACAACCCCATCTGTTGCTCTAGAGAAGGGTTAGTTGTGTTTTAAACCTACGGTGCAGAGTGGCGAGAGGGATGCGGTGCATTGCAGCTTTCGTTAGAGCCTGTTGTTGTTGTTGTTAAGGCCAGGGATCAAATTTGAAGATTTTTTACAAAGAAAGTAATTTACAGGGACTTGACGAGCGAGGTGTTTTTCTGGTCAGTACTTGAACTTGTTGGTTTCGTGCAAACAACTCTCCCTCTGCTGGAGTCTGGCAGGTTTACTTTTCAGCAGAAGTTAATTTAGGTGCCATACAAAAGTGAAACCACGAATATAGTTATACTTTGAATAAATAATGCACCTTACACTGTTTTCCACCTTCTTTGGTAATGTAAAGTCAATAAAAACTTCGTTTTACTTTTTTTCCTAATTTTAAAAGAAGGGTTTAAGTTTCTTTACTGATGCCAGATATTTTAACTTGTTACTTACATGGATTTTTAAGAGAATATGTTTTGGGGTGGGGGTTGAATGAAAGTTCCTTTTGTATGAAAAAAAGCAAACCATTAGTTCTGAATCTTCGGTGATGTGTCTAGTTTTTCTTTTTATGGTAAACAGTATAAATTTGAACATTATCATTTCAGTATCTTAAAAAACATTTAGATACCTTAGAAAATGGAAATTAAGATGATTCATCACCTTCAAAGGCATTGTTTCCTAATATTTTATTAATACAACCAGACACCTTTGTTTCTAATGACTTTCTAGTGAAAATTTATAATTTCTTAGTCTTACCTTAGATGCTCTTCTCAAACTCAGCCTCTTAATGTCTTGTTTGCATGCTTTGAAACCCAGCTTCCAAAAATTAAGATGTGGTCTGAGTTTCTCCTTTTCCTGCTCTCTTTCCATTTATGTCCAGTCTTTTTATAGCAGATGTGCTCCCCCAGACGGTATGTTGGTATACATAAGTTGTGCACCATCCTTGGCACATAACGTGAACTCAGTGTTGGTTGTACATGCTAACATTCCTGTTGATTTTACAGAGAGGAATTCTCACTTTAAAAATTTGAAATTTAGGATCTGATTTTAGTTTTTACATGCTTGAGTCCTGACTGCTATTGAGTTCTGGAATTTTTTTTTTTTTAATTTCCAATTAAATTATAGTGAAAACTGAAAACTGAGGTTGTCCAATAATAATCTGTTGAGCCCCCTCAAATTTTAGGTCATCACTGTGACCTGAAAATTCACTGAAGTATCTTGTATCTACACTGTATAATTCTTACTGTAAATTCTTATTTAAAAAAATTTTTTTTAACCTTTATTTATTTTTGAGACAGAGAGAGGCAGAGCATGAACGGGGGAGGGGCAGACAGAGGGAGACACAGAATCTGAAACAGGCTCCAGGCGCTGAGCAGTCAGCACAGAGCCCGACACGGGGCTCAAACCCACAGACGGCAAGATCACGACCTGAGCTGAAGTCGGACGCCCAACCGACTGAGCCACCACGGTGCCCCTGTAAATTCTTATTTAAAGCATTTGCTTCTTTCTGGTAATCAGTTTCTTCTTTGACACTAAAAGAGCATACAAAATTTTTCTGCATTTTAAAAAGCTTTAAAACTAATCAGCTAACCATAAAATAATATAAAACAAAATACCAAGAAACACAAGTTAAAAAACTGGAGTGGAATCAAATTTTGTACAAAATTATCTGCCGTGGCTATTGGAAATAATTTGTTTTATTCATTTGGTAATCGCTTATTTAGTGGTTAATATATTCCAAGCACTGTCATAGGCACTGGAGTGGCAAATATGTGCTAGACAAGTTTTCCACTTTCAAACAGCTTACATTCTAGTTATTTATAAAAGATCTAGTTGTCAGTGGAAGGTGCATACATCATAAACAGTGTCTACTGTATTGCACACACTGTGATACCTTAATAGTTTTGAAGGCAGTACAGATAGGCAAAAACCAGGAGGATAGTGTGATACCATTGCATAGATTACTTTGAAAATACGGGGTAATCAAGGAGAGAAAGGAAAGTCTGGGTGGATTTGCCCAAAAGCTGATAGTACTAGAGCCTTGTAGAGGCAGTAGGAATTGGAATTAAACTGGAGATAGAAGGGGCATTGAATTGGTGGTTTTAGTCCAAGGGAATTGAGGGTTAGAGGGAAGAAAATCCTTAGTTTATTCAGGGAACTACTGTACAAATACTTTATGTAGATATGAATGAGTGGAGTATGGGATGATATGGGATGCTGGTGGGAGTATTCTAGAGACAGACAAGGACCAGATTTCTGAGGGCAATGTATGTCATGTGAAGAAGTTTGGATTTCATGCTGGAGATGTATGGGATCCACTTAAGGAAACAATATGGAAGATGAATGGTGTGTGTTTAAGTTGAAAAGAGAGACCCATGAGGAGGCAATAGCAAGACTCCGACCAAATGTCAATGGTTTGAAATGAAGTAGTAGAAGATGGAACAGATTGAGATGTTTAGGAGATAGAATATTCAGAACTTGGTTACTTTGCGGAGTAAAGTATGTGTGTACTGGCAAATGTCAGTAATAAGAACGCGACATAAAATGAAAATGTGTTATAATTGAAGTCATTACTTAAAATATGCAAATTAATACTTAAAGGCAGTACTTAAAATGTACACTTTTGGTTTTGATTTTTAAATAAAAGTCTGTTGACGCACAAGCACTTGCAAAAGTTTGAGAGTTCCAGCAATCAGATATTTTTGGTCTAGTGCTCTGATATTCTCTCTCTCTTTAACATTATAATATGGGACATTTCACACATACAGAAATATAATAGGAAAATCAATCACCATATATCCATGACCAGTTTTGACAGTTTGAAATGTGTATTTTGTTTCCTCTATTATCACTCCCATTCCCCCTTAAATAGGATGGCTTAAAAGCAAATCTTGGTCATATCTATAAATGCTTCATTCTGTGTATCTCTAAAAAGATAAGGACTCTTAATACATCCATAGTACTATTAACACACCTGGAAAATGAGTAATTCTTTAATATAATTAAATATTCAGCTTATTTCCCTGATTGGTTCATGTTTTTCTTCAGTTGGCTTGTTTAATTCAGAATCCAAAGAATTCCATATAGCATTTGGTTGATAAATAAGTCTTTCAGTCTCTAGTAACCACTCCCTTTTTTTTTTTTTTTTGGTCTTATCACTTACTATTTATTTAATAAGAAAAATCCAGATCATTTGTCCTGTAGAATTTCCCACAGCTTGGATTTTGTTCGATACATCCATACAGTGTGATGTAACTTGTTTCTCTATTTCCTGTGCTTAATCTAAAGACTTGATCAGATTGTGGTATGATATTTTGGCAAGAGTACTTCACAGGTCGTGCTATGTATCTTGTATTGCATCACATTAAGGAGCACATGCTTTCTGATTGTTTTTCTTTTCTCTTTTCTTTTTTTTTCTTTTCTTTCTCTTGTTAGGATTGATCAGTGGGTTTGGTGGTGTTAGCTGCCTGATCAGTTGTGAATTTCTTGGTTAGACACTTATATAGTTTTAGTAGTAGCCATTGATGATTATTGCTATTGATCTGTTATTTCTTTCTAGGTTTTTCTTTTTTCTTATTTTTTGTAGTAACCTTTCAGTATATGATTAAATTTTAGTTTCTTTTCTTTCTTTCTTTCTTTCTTTCTTTCTTTCTTTCTTTCTTTCTTTCTTTCCCTTTCCTTCTTTCTTTCTGACTTCCTTCCTTCCTTTCACAACTGCTTCTTAAATGCTTGCTTTAAATTTGGTGCCTGGAGGTACCCAAATTCAGAGTAGTTGAGATTAGTTTAGAATGAGCATTATTTGGCTATCTGTAGGGATATTAACTGAGTCACTTAACGTGTGTTAATATAAAAGAACTTAGATATATGTCATTTTTATTTTTTTTAAGTTTACTTATTTATTTTGAGAAAGAGCAAGCAAGGGAGGGTTAGAGAAAGAGGAAGAGAGAGAATCCCAAGCAGGCTGCATGCTCAGCCTGGAGCCCAACGCAGGGCATGATCTCACTATGGCACGATCACGACCTGAGCCACCATCAAGAGTTGGGACGCTTTTGATGTATGGTGGTAGGCAGTTTTTTTGAAGTTGGTAGACTTGGCTCTTCACATAAGCATCTCTGCCAAATCATACTCTTTGAGGAGCACTGCTGTTACCCTCTCTGTCTGTAAAAAGCAGATGATAATCTTTACTTGATATCAGGAGAATACTAGGATTAAAGTTTGTGAGACACTATTTGTCCCTCTTTGCATCATGAAAAAATGTTACTAACTTAACACCTCAACTATCTAGCTACCAGACTGCTGGAAACCACTACTTTTAGAAACCCAGCTCCTCATGGAAAGAAAACACTTTTGAGCCACATCATTATTAGGAATATAGCAACCTGAGCCCAGAGTTCACTGATTGAAAAATATGTGCAAAGTGAAAGTTAGTAGGCTTAGTTACCTATTTTCCTCTGACAATTTGGTAGTATGCTGGGAATGAATAGAAGGAAAGTTATCTGAGAAGCCGACTATTACTGTAAGGAGATTGGATAAACATTAACTAGACTAGAAATATAGGTCTATAAATTACCCTTGGGTATATAAACCAGTGGTCTTCCTTGTCTTTAAGAGTATAATTTAGGGGCGCCTGGGTGGCGCAGTCGGTTAAGCGTCCGACTTCAGCCAGGTCACGATCTCGCGGTCCGTGAGTTCGAGCCCCGCGTCAGGCTCTGGGCTGATGGCTCAGAGCCTGGAGCCTGTTTCCGATTCTGTGTCTCCCTCTCTCTCTGCCCCTCCCCCGTTCATGCTCTGTCTCTCTCTGTCCCAAAAATTAAAAAATAAACGTTGAAAAAAAATTAAAAAAAAAAAAAGAGTATAATTTACAATACCTAATACCCAGAAGGTACTCTTGATTTAGAAACGTGTGTAACAGGCTTTAGACCGATTTTCATAATATTAGCTAACATGTAGTAGCATTTAGCTGTGGTCATTGTTCTAAATGTTTTACATATGTTATTGCATATTATTACTCTCAAAAAAAATTCTTGAAGTAGGCACTTTTTCTCCATTATTTATGGAAGGAACAGAGAGGCAAAATCACTCAACCAAAGGTCATTAGGCCAGTAAGTGGTACAGTAGATAATTGACTCACCAAATTATGCACTTGGAGAAGGACCTTGATACTCAGAGACATGTATATTTGTGAGATCTAAGATGGCAGGTGTTATGTTAAGTAAAAAGTTAAGGTCATTTTTTAAAAAATTTTTTTTTCAACGTTTATTTATTTTGGGGACAGAGAGAGACAGAGCATGAACGGGGGAGGGGCAGAGAGAGAGGGAGACACAGAATCGGAAACAGGCTCCAGGCTCTGAGCAGTCAGCACAGAGCCCGACGCAGGGCTCGAACTCACGGACCGCGAGATCGTGACCTGGCTGAAGTCGGACGCTTAACCGACTGCGCCACCCAGGCGCCCCAAGGTCATTTTTTTAAAAGTTTATTTATTTTGAGAGAGAAAACGCACGAGCAGGGTAGGGACAGAGAGAGAGGGAGAGAGAGAGAGAGAGAGAGAGAGAGAGAATCCCAAGCAGGCTCTGCACTGTCATTGCAGAGCCTGATGTGGGGCTTGAACTCACAAACCATGAGACCATGATCTAAGTGGAAATCAGGAGTTGGATGCTTAACTGACTGAGTCACCCAGGTACTTCAAAAGTTAAGGTCATGAAGAATGTGTTACCTTAAAAAAATTTATTTACCATATTTTTTCTTCATATGCTGTAAAACTTAGAATTTTCTTTATTACCAAATTTCTATGTAATATCCTTAAGATAAATTATTCAGAATTCAGTTGTATGCATCGTATACATTGTATACATTGTCGAAGTGCAGAGATTTACTAGTCAGAAGGAATCCTTAGTAGATTGGAAATTCATTAAGTAGATTTCTGTGATGGGTAGAACTCTTTCATAAAAACTGTGAAAATCTAACATAAGTGTATCAACAAATACTCAGAGATAGGGAATAGATTGGTAGGGTTTACTCACAATATGAAGGCTGGAGTTTTGTAATAGAGAATGTCCTAATGTTTTCTTTAGATTTGTCTTTTTCAGATTAACTTTTGTGGCATCATCTGAAAGTATATCAGTGGTCATTGAATTAGATTAATGTGATGTATCCATTTAATTCAACAGATTCTGTTGCTTTGGGAAAAATATTAGGTAACAAGGAGACAGGAATAAAAGTGAAGAATTTAAATTGTACTGTTTGATTACAGGTACATAATATTTTTAAATAAATGTATACCATTTGAATTCTTTGGTAATTGTTTTTTGTTGTGGAATTCAGATCGATAAAAGTGTGATCATAATGTAATAGCAGTCTATGTACTTACCGCCCAGCTTGAGAAATAAAATATTGGAGGTAAAATTGAAACTTCCAAGTACTTCATCAAAATCCCATTCCACTTTCCACTTCTGCAGACATAACTGTCTCCTCTTGTTCCTTTGCTTGCTTTTTGTAGTTGTAAATATATATTATATATCTTATATATGTTGTATATATGTAGTATTGTCTACGTATTATAGAATTATAACACATAGTAGTTCCTGGTAGTTTTATATATATGGAATTACGTACATCTTTTTATGGACTTTTTAAAAAAAAATTTTTTTAACATTTATTTAGAGCATGAGCAGGGGAAGGGGACAGAGAGACACACACACAGAATCTGAGGCAGCCTTCAGGCTCTGAGCTGTTAGCACAGAGCCCACTGTGGGACTCGAACTCACGAACTGCAAGACCATGACCTGAGCTGAAGTTGGACGCTCAACTGACTGAGCCACCCAGGTGCCCCTTTATGGACTTAAAAAAAAATTTTTTTTTAAGTCTGTATTTATTTTTGAGAGAAAGAGAGAAACAGTGTGTGAGCAGGGGAGGGGCAGAGAGAGAGGGACACACAGAATCTGAAGCAGGCTCCAGGCTTTGAGCTGACAGCACAAAGCCTGATGCGGGGCTTGAACCCACAGACAGTGAGATCATGACCTGAGCCGAAGTCGGAGGCCCAGCCAACTGAGCTACCCAGGTGCCCCATGGAATTTGTTGGTTTTTTAAATCAACATTAGGTTTTGGAGGTTTATTCATATTTATAATACAGGTAAGGTCTAGGTCACCACTTTCACTTTGTTTTTATTTACTTTTTTTTTATCTTTGTTCTCATTCAAAGTTAACATTACTACTTCTCTGTAAGATATCCTCCCCGTGCATGCTCAGAGCAGCTTTTTAGTTCACCTCTTTTAACTGCTGTTTACTATTCCATTATAGAATATACTATCCATTTTACTGTTTGGCATTTGGGTTATTTCCTTTTTTTTTTTTTTTTTTTTACAAATAATGGTGCATGTATGTATCATCTAATGTACAAGTGTGAGAATTTTTCTAAGATGCATATATCTAGAAGTAGAATTGGTAAATCGTAGGGTGGGTGCATTTTCAACTTTAGAGATAATTACCAAAGTGTTGACCAAAGTAGTTGTGTGGTTTATACTCCCTATAAAGTATATGAGAATTTCCAATTCTGCCAACATCTTTGCCACACTTCATTGATTAGATTCTTTTATTTTGCCAGACTCATGAATGTGAAGTAGTTCCTCATTGTTTTAATTTGCATGTTACTGATTACTAATACTGAGTATTATTTCAGGTTATGAGTTTTTGGCTATGGTTTCCTTGTCTCTGATGAATTGCCTATTTATAGTCTTTGCTCATTTTTCTATTGGATTATTTTTTTCTTATTTACTTGTAGAAGTTCTTTATGTATTCTGCATATTTTTGGGTGGTACTTTATGGCTACAAATATCTTTTCTAGCCTGTAGAAAAGGCTAGTAGAGTAAAAATTTCTTAACTTTTTACTTGGTTAGTGGTAAGCTATTTACTTATTTTAGGTTGTTGATGTACATTTTTTTTAATGTTTATATTTAAAAAAAATTTTACCGTTTATTCATTTTTTTTTTTTGAGGGAGTGAGTGGGGGAGGGGCAGTGAGAGAGGGAGACACAGAATCAGAATCTGAAGCAGGCTCCAGGCTCAGAGCTGTCAGCACAGGGCCCAATGCAGAGCTTGAAGTCACAGACCACAATATCATGACCTGAGCCGAAGTCAGATGCCCAACCGACTGAGCCGCCCAGGCGACCCAGATGTTTATTATTTTTGAGAGAGAGAGAGAGAGATGGGGGGACCAAGCACAATGGTGAAGGGACACAGAGAGAGGGAGACACAGAATCTGAAGCAGTCTGAAGCAGGCTCCAGGCTCTGAGCCATCAGCTCGGAGCCTGACGTTGGCTTGAACCCACCAACCACAAGACCATGACCTAACCTGGAGTCAGATGCTCAACTGACTGAGCCACCCAGGTGCCCTGATGTACTTTGGTTTTTAATGTTAGTGTTATAATTTATCTGTATTTTCTCCTTTTTTAAAAAAAAAAAAAGTTTATTTAAATAATTTCTGCACTCAATGGGGGGCTCAAACTCACAACTCTGAGACCAAGAGTCTCATGCTCTTCCAACTGAGCCAGCCAGGTGCCCCTATCAGTATTTTCTTTATAGCATGTGCCTTTTATTTTCCTGAGGTCATAAAGTTATTCTATTTTTTTTTTTGGTAGAAATTTTAAAGTTTTGCTTTTCACATTTTGACTTTAATCCATGTAGTATTCATTTTTGGATTTAGTGTGATAGTTCATGTACACAGAATAAATCATATCTTCTCCTAATTCATATTGTTCTCTCCATCATACAACAAAAGTTTCCTTCAAGGTAAGTTTTTGTTTCCAAGCAGCTTGTTCCATTGTTCTGTCTGTCTGTTCCTGTGTCGGTATATTTATTTTGTTTTTTTAGCACTCTTAGGTGTCTAGGTAAAATAACTTGGCATAAACAATTAAAAATTTGAGGGCACCTGGGTGGCTCAGTTGGTTGAGCATCCAGCTCTTGCTTTCAGCTCAGGTCATGAACCCAGGGTTGTGGGATTGAGCCCCATGTCAGGCTCTGTGCTGAGTGTGGAGCCTGGTTGAGATTTTCTCTGCTCCCTCTCCCTCTGCCCTTCTTCCCCATTCGTGCTCTCTCTCTCTCTTTAAAAAAAAAATAACAAAAAATTAAAAGTTTTTTTGGCCAACATGCTTATTTTTTTTTTAAGTTCATGGGGGGTGGGGTGGTGGCCGAAAGAAAGGAAGAGAGAGAGAATCCCAGGCAGGCTCCTCACACTGTCAGTGCAAAGCCCCATATGGGCTCAAACCCACAAACCATGAGATTATGTCCTGAGCTGAAGTTCGATGCTTAACCAACTGAGCCATCCAGGTGACCCTTGGCCAACATGCTTATTATCTTTTTTATCTTTTTTTTTTTTTTTTTAAAGTGTACTCTTTTTTTTTTTTTTTTTTTAATTTTTTTTTCAACGTTTATTTATTTTTGGGACAGAGAGAGACAGAGCATGAACGGGGGAGGGGCAGAGAGAGAGGGAGACACAGAATCGGAAACAGGCTCCAGGCTCTGAGCCATCAGCCCAGAGCCTGACGCGGGGCTCGAACTCCCGGACCGCGAGATCGTGACCTGGCTGAAGTCGGACGCTTAACCGACTGCGCCACCCAGGCGCCCCTTATCTTTTTTATCTTGATGAGTTTTGATCCCTTTTCATTTTATTAATAATTCTTTATATTAAAATGAATTACTCTAGGTAAGACTCTTTCTAGAATACATAAGGAAAAAATTACTACTCTTTGAGCTAGATTCAGGTTGGCCACATTTTAGACTCAATTGTGCCTTGTCTTCATTTATTTAGTACCGTAGACTCCCAAGATATAGTGTGATGGCAACTGCTCACAGTTCTTCATCAAACATTTTCTGTTTCATAAGTCTAGGGTAATATTGGACTGTTAAACAACCAGAGTAGCAATCTCCATGAGGTCAGCAGGAAAGCAAAACAGAAAATAAGGTTGGATATAATAAGACTCTCTTTACAAACATAGTTATAGTCGGAATTTGATTCAGTTTAATTTTTTTAATATATAAAACTTCACCAACTGTTTGTTATTCCACAGAGACTTTTCAGTAGTGTCTTTAAGATCCTCTCAGAGAATTCACATCTGAATTACCAGTGATACCTAATTATTAGTGAATTAGTTAAGTAGTTGGGAGCCAATTAAGAATAAGAGCAGAACTCTAGAGTAATGGCCTTTAAGAATGCCAGAAGGTCAAATGAGTTGGGCTCTAGATAGAGGGAGAAAGATAGAGGAAGTCAGAGTGCCAGCCTATTTCAACATTTTGCTTTAGGCTAGCCTTAATTTTTCTTTGTCACTGCCTGTGCCATTGTTGGCAGGCATATTGACCTGTGTACAAATGTTTCACATAACTCAGAATTTCTAGGTCTGTAACGTCATTTAATTTTTAAGTATATGCATTTTATTAGTATGTAAACCCCTTTTTAATTTTTTTTTGAGTGTGGGTCACATTTTCCTATTTCTTCTTAAGTCTCGTCACTTTGAATTGTGTAATAGACACTGTGAATGTTACCTTTTAGACTCTGAGTTCTGTTACACCCCTTCTGAAGACTTGATTCTTTTTAAAGTAGTTGTTATGAACTCAGTGTTTGTGCCACTCTCCCCTAAATTCTTTGTTAAAGCCCTAACCTCCAGTGTGATGGCATTTGGACATGGGGTCTTTGGGAGGTAATTAGGGTTAGATGAGGTCATGAGGGTAAGGCCCTTATAAGAAGAGACACCAGAGAGCTTGCCCTGTACCATGTGAAGACACAGTGAGAAGATAGCTGTCTGCAGCCCAAGGAGAGAGTCTTTATCAGACATGAACCCTGTTGGAACCTTGATTGATGTTGGATTACAGTTTCTATAACTGTGAGAAAGTGAATTTTGGTTGCTTAAGCCACCTAGCTTATAGTATTTGTTATGGCACTCAGAATAGATTAAGATAGTAGTTGATTTACTTGACTGTACTCAGATTCCATACTCTGTCTCATTGTGGGCAGCCAAAGTGTCCGTTCAGTTCTTTTATTCTTAATTGGGCTGCTTGGAGTCTGTACTGTGCATACATTTTTCGTGGGTCGGCCGTAGGTTGGGGCACCCTTTATGTGACTTTCTCCTTTGAAGGACTTTTCCCATCGCTTTCCAACTGCTTTTGTCACCTTGAACTTGATATTTTGTTTTTTTAAGCCAGTAAGACTCTGGGATTTCCATTGGAGTTTTAGATGTTCAGTAGGTATGGAGTGGGGCCTGTTACAGAAAAGCCTTAAAAACTGGGAAACTCATTCAGTGCTGTCCTTTCATTTTTAATAGACTCCATTCAATTTCTGCCTGCTTTTGGGTCTTTAGTATGTAAACTAGTTGTTTTTTTGTTTGTTTGTTTGCTTGTTTTTGTTTTTATTTTGTCCAAAGTTTATGGCTGTTATTTGTGGGAGGGTTAGTCTGCTAGAGCTAACAGCTAGCAGCTCCTTTTTAATATTAATATATAGAATCATAGAGTGTATTTAGTTTTAAAAGTAGATTGATTTCCAGTTGTTGCCTTGAAGTAGAAAAAAGCAGTCTTTAATTTTTTCCCCCAATTTTTACCATTAGCATGTAGGCAGGAAGGAGATATGCTGGTACTAATTTATGGAGACAGTGGATGAGGTTAGAGGGTTTATTTATAATGTATGTGCCCCTTATTGCTGGTAGACAGGAAGAATTTATAACTTAAAGAATTTTGAAGCATTGTTGAGATTTGACAGTGTGTTAGGCATTCTGCTGAAACGCCTCGCGTGGATCATTTTGTTTTATCTTCAGAGCAACATTATAAGATAGGTATTGTTATTAGGTCACAACGTCCGAAACTTGCCTAAGGTTGCATGGATAGTAAACAACAAAGCTATAATTCTAACTCCAGTTACTCAGACTCCAGAATTTCTGCGCTTTCACTACTGAATATCACGAAGTGATTTTTAAGTTAATTTCTAGTGCTAACATTCTGTGATTATAGTTAGTTTTTACTTTACCTAAAACATTTAAGTTTAGGAATTTTCTGGTTTGTGTTCATAGTGTGCCACCTCTTGGTAAAATTCAGTAATGCAGCCCAGCAAAACAAGGAGAAGAGAAGTATAAAAATAGAAATTAATATATGTTTAAAATCCATGCACATTTCATTGGGTATGTGATGGCAGGGAAGAAACTCAGAATTCCAAAACTTGCATAAACCTATCGTTGGGAGGGATTTATAACCATCACCTGGGGGTATGTGACTCTCAGGTGTCTGAGGCCAGTCCCTAATGTAATAAATGAGGGCCATGCACAGGAATGCTTTGTGTGGAGAGCATATATTTACATTTGACAGCTACACAAAGTGAGAAGACCGCAAGCCCTTGAAATAAAATTGGTGAATATTAAAGTTAGGGGAAGCTATAAGAGATAGTCTTGAAACATACTAATGTCATTGATGTCCCTACAGACACAAAATTTGGTCAAAATTTGTGAGCATCAAGAGTGACATGATTTAAGTTACTTAGCAAACAGTTTCACTAAAGTTTTGGATGGATATGCCAATTAGAAACTACTGTGGAAAGTTTGAGGTTTTGAAAGGATAGCACTGGCTGTTTATTTTTTTATTTTTTATTTTTTTTTTATTTCAGAGAGAGAAAGAGTGTGTGCATGAGTGGGGGAGAGGGAGAGAGAGAATCTTAAACAGATTCCATGTTGAGTGTGGAGCCGACGTGGGGCTCGATCCCCATGTCCCTGGGATGACCTGAGCCCAAATCAAGAGTGGTCTTTCAACCAACTGAGCTACCCAGGCGCCCCTGGCTATCTGTTTAGAAAAAGAATGATAAAATGAAACTAATTTGTGAGCAAGATTTGTGTTATGTCCTAAAATTCAGTAGCACTCCTATTTTGAGTAGTTACAAAATGAATACTAAAAGTGGCTGAAGTGTCTTAGGTTGATGGTGATTGGAAAAGACCATTATTTCTGGAAAAAAACTAGTATATCTACTCAAAGTACTAGATTTTTTTGCTCAGTGATGTTTAGGTTTTATTGTTTTATATATATACAATTTGTATATGATTTATTGTATTTTTTATTTATTTCATTTATTTTATTTATATAGGACTTATATATGATTTATATATATTTATAGATGACACAACATCTATAAATATATGATTATTTTAAATGTTTTTCTTTTGAAATTCCTACAGGAAAAATAACTTTGTTAATGAACATTTAAAATTCTTCAGTCCCACCTTTTTTTTTTTCACCCCTCATTGAAAAGCAACTCTTAATACGAGGATCTATTGGGATTGTAGAACTGGGTAGAAGGGATATTAATGTCCAAGAAACAGTGTAGGAGAATAATTTGAAGGGCTTGGCACATGCTTTTTGGATTGAATGGACTCAGTAGGAACGTGTAAGTCCATATATTTGTGGGATTCAGAGTATGGCTTGGTATACTATGCCATGTGGGCCAAATATGGCCAAGGCCTGTTTTGTATGGCTTTGAGGTAAGAATGGTTCTTACATTAAAAAAAAATTTTTTTTAATGTTTATTTTTGAGAGACAGAGTGCAAGTGGGGCAGAGAGAGAGGGAGACACAGAATCTGAAGCTGGCTCCAGGCTCTGAGCTATAAGCACCAAGCCTGACACAGGGCTTAAACTCGTGAATGGTGAGATCATGACCTGAGCCCAAGTCAGATGCTTAACTGACTGAGCCACCCAGGGGCCCCAGTTTTTACATTTTTTAAAGTTTAAAAAACAAAACAATATATGACAGAGACAGTATGTGGTCTAAAAGCCTAAAACATTTACCATCACTATTTGCTGATTCCCCATTTAGAGTATAGCCATACTTCTCTAAGTCTGAAATTGAAGGAACATCAGTTTAAGAGAAGCGGTGTTCATTAGGGGCCCAGTAAGTTGCACACGTTTGTTGAAAAATAATGGTAGAAGTGAATTTGAAGAAAAGATGGGAAACCAGGACTATATTAATAATCATTCTGTAGTTTTGTTAAAAAAGGCATCGTGCAGGGAAGCCTAGATGGCTCGTCAGTTAAGCGTCCAACTTCACCTCAGGTCAAGATCTTGAGGTTTGTGAGTTCCAGCCCCGCTTAGGGCTCTCTGCTTACAGCCTGGAGCCTGGAGCCTGCTTTGGATTCTGTGTCTTCTTCTCTCTCTCTCTGCCCCTCCCCCACTAGTGGTCGGTCTCTCTCTCTCTCTCTCTCTCTCTGTCTCAAAAATAAACATTAAAAAAATTAAAAAAAAAAAAAAACAAGGCATCATGCTAAAGTAAAGGATTTGGAAATTGTCTCTTGTATCCATTCCTTTACTAGTCCAGAACCCCATTGCCCCTCCCACAAATACTGGTGGCTCTAGTTTACTTTTATTTGTCTCCCTAATTAATTAATCTTCCTATCCAGAGCTCTGATCATTTCTTAATGTTAAATTCTACTTGGGATTCCTTATTTTCCATATAGAACCATCTCTTAAATAAAAATGTGAAATATTTTTATTAACAGTTAGGAAGGCATAGCTATGAAAAGTATATACCTGTGACTCATTTTTGTGAGTATTTCAATGGGTACATACCCAAAGTTTTGCAAACCAGCATTTAGACTTAACTGGGCCATTAGTTCATTGCTGTAGAGCAGTCCAAATTGTTGGAATCTGCCCCTATCCCAACCCTGTTTGAATAACTATAGCTGAAGTTGCTTTAGGCAGGCTAGGAACAGAATAGGGGGAAAGCTAATACTGGTTAGCGGTAGTTAGTAATTAACAATACCTTTTGGGAGAAGTATGTTAAGCCCTTCTGTTCTTCACCGCCCCCCCACTCCATGTTCAGAAAATTACCCTTGATCTTAGTCAAAGGGCCAAGAAGCAATCCTGTTCAGAAAATTATACACAAAATGATCACCTAGGCATTCCCCTTTTAAAGTAATTAATGTATTTTTACTCAGTGGCTTATTTAAAGCATATCATCAAGTGATCTTGAAATGCTTATCTTAAATTTCTCTTGAAAAGTCAGTAGAGGTTTTGGAGTCAGGGCAAACAATTAGCTGTGTGACTCTGGGCAGTTTCTTAACTTCTGTGTCTAACTAGTTTGTGCATCTATAATGAGGGAATACTTATAGCACCCAATTCATAGGATTACTGTGAGAATAGGATGAGTTAACGCATATAAAACATTTAGAACAGTGCCTGAAAAACGCACTATCTACTAATTAAAGTTACCTCTTGTTATATGCACTTTGGGCAAAGGGTTTACAAAAGATACAATGTCAACTGTGTTTTTAGGCAACATTTTTTATGTGACATATGGGTAAATTTATATGAATTGGGAAACCAAAAATATTGGCTAATAGAGAAGTAAGTCATAGCTTTGGGTATCCCTTTGTTCAGTGACTCCTGTACTGGGCATTTCCTTTGTGGGGGACTTTGTCATTTATGAAGCTGTTAACAAGAGATACTGGCTTTTGAGGTTTATGAGGCAAGGGCAGATCCTGTACCTGCTCAGTGTGTATCTTGTCACCTTGCACTTAAGCTGTCTGTTGCATGTTTGATCCAGAGACTCCCACCAAACAAGAATAGTTGATGCTGCCTTGTTGGTAGTCTGTGACTCCAGTCTTTTTTTTTTTTTTTTTTTTTAAGTTTATTTATTTTGAGTGTGAGAGAGCATGAGTGGGGGAGGGGCAGCGAGAGAGGGAGAGAGATTCCCAAGCAGGCTCCATACTGTCAGTGTGGAGCTCCATGTGGGACTTGAACTCACAAACTGTGAGATCATGACCTGAGCTGAAGTCACATGCTCAACCGACTGAGCCACCCAGGCACACCCCCCCCCCTTTTTTTAATGTTCACTTATTTGGAGAGCGAGTGAGCGCTCATGTGTGAGTGGGAGAAGGGCAGAAGGAGAGAACCCTAAGCAGGCCCTGGGCTTATGCAGTACTTAACTTGGGACTTGATCTCACTACCATGACATCATGAACTGAGACGAAATCAAGAGTCCATCGCTTAACACCCTGAGCCACCCAGGCGCCCCACCCCAATCTGTTTTTATAAGAGGCCATGCCAAATGTAGCTATGGGATTATGAGAGTCTTTTGGGGGGGTGGTGTCTTTATTTCTGGTTGAGCCTAGAAAGACCCCTGCCCCCATGGGTTTGTACTCCTTTGATCTTCATTTGTTATACAAAGCAAATTGTAAACACCACTGTCAGGGATGCCTGGCTGGCTCAGTCAGAAACGCATGTGACTCTTGATCTGGAGTTTGTGAACTGGAGCCCCATGTTGGGTATAGAGATTACTAAAAACAAAGCAAAACACAGCAAAACAACCACTTTGTATTTGAAAACATATGGCTTGAGGTGTTTTATAAACTTGAAACTGTAATAGAAGATCATTGCTGGAATATTTTACCTCTAACTTATTCTGACTTTATTGTCTTTTAATAACTTTTTTCTTTATCTTCATGTTGGGTTTTCAGAATCTGCAAATCGTTTTTCATCAGTTTTGGGAAATTCTTATCATTTCTTTAAACATTGCCTTTGCCCATTCTTTCTCCTTCTGGAACTCTGATTAAACATACATTTGTTCTCTTAATTCTGTTTTTATATGTTTCTTAACCCTCCCCTGCCTTTCAAGTAGCTTTATTGTGGTATAATGCACATACTCTAAAATTTGCCCTCTGTAAGTATACAAGTTTGATGGCTTTTAGTAAATTTAGTTTTATAACCACCACAATACAGTTTTAGCACACTTCTCTCCTCTCCCAAAGTTTCCTAGTATGTGTTTGCAGTTTATCACTCCTCTTACTCTTAGCCCCAGGCATTTACTAAACTTAACAGTTCCTATGTTTTTGTCTTTTTCTAGAAATTTCATGCAAATGCAGTTACATAATCTTATGTGCCTTTTTTCACTTAGTGTAATGTTTTTGAGGTGTAGCAATGTTGCATGTTATCCTTAGCTTGTCCCTCTTACTAAGTAGTATACTATTATATAAATATTTTATTTTGTTGCCTGTTACGAATATTGCTTCTGTGAACATTCAGATACAAGTCTGTGTGTGGACATGTTTTTCTTTTTCTTGGAAAGATACTTCAGAGTGGAATTGCTGGGTGATAGTAAGTTTATGTTTAAAATGACCAAACTTTCCCATATTATCTGTATCTGAATTATATTAATAAGTGAACAAGCAATAAGCGTATAGCAATAAGTACAATCACTAACCTGCCTTTTCTTTTTTTACAAACCATTTCCAATTTGTCTAAGAGATGCAAACTTTATATATATTTTTAATGTTTATTTTTGAGAGGGGCAGGGGAGGTGCAGAGAGTAAGGGAGACACAGAGTCCAAAGCAGGCTCCAGACTCTGAGCTGTCAGCAGAGCCCGACGTGGGGCTCGAACTCACGAGCCGTGATCATGACCTGAGCCTGTCAGATGCTTAACCAGCTGAGCCACCCAGGTGCCCCTAAGAGATGCAGACTTTAAGCAAATCATAATGTAATTTCAGCACTACTCCTGAATCCTGTGTTTCTTAATAATAGCATAATGAAAATTTCATGAGTTTTAAGCAGCAGGTTAAGTTGGTTTTGGTAGAAGTTCAGCCTCACATCATCATATGTTAGAGTAGCACTACCAAATATTTTTTTTAAGTTACAAGCAGAAATTCCATGAAATGTCTTGTCTTTTCAGTTACATGTGCTCTGCCTTAGTTTCAGTGTATGGTTGTGGAGTGGGAGAAAGGTCTAGATTAGGAATAATATACTAGTAGTTTAAACTGACATGGTCAGATCTTTTGGTTCTCAGGACAGTGCTTTAAATGTGATCCTGGGGATGATGGCCCTATTACTTTGTAGTTCCATAAGACTGTGAGGAATGGTGTTGGAAACTGCATTTTTAAATAGTGTAAGCCTCACTGAGAAAGTGACATTTGCTCAAATACTTGAAGGAGGTGATAGAATCAAAGTAATGAAGCAGGATGCAGAGATGCAAAGCACTAGGACCTTAAAGGCTATTGTAAGGACTTTGGCTTTTATAACACTCTTAAGTAAGACGTGAAGGCATTGGAGAGTCTTGAGAGAGAAGTGACATAATGACATATTTTTAAACGATTATCTCTCTTGAGGAATAGACTGTAAAGTAGCAAGGGTGATAGAGTGATTTCTGGTAAGCCAGGCAAAAGGTGGTAATGGCTTGGATCAGAATAGTAGCAGTGAAGATGTGAGAAGTGGCTGGATTCTGGATGTGTTTTGAAGGCAACCTGACAGATTTTGCTCATGGGGTTTTATAGGGGAAGTAGATAAAGAGGAAATCAAGAATGTCACTGAGATTTTTGCCTTAAAAAATAGAACTGGAAGAATAGAGTTGCCATTTACTGAGATGGGAAAGACTAAGAAATAAGTGTTTCAATGAAAGGTGAGTTCAGTTTAGGCCGTCTTGTTTGTTTGTTTGTTTGTTTATTTTGAGAGAGCATGCACACAGGGGAGGGCCAGAGACAGAGGTAGAGAGAGAATGCCCAGCAAGTTCCATGCTATCAGCACAGAGCCCGACACGGGGCTTCATCTCATGAACCATGAGATCATGACCTGAGCTGAAACCAAGAGACGGACACTTACCCAACTCAGCCACCCAGATACCCCATCTTAAGTTTGAGATGCCTCTTGGACATCAGAGTAAAGCTGTTGAGTAGGCAGTTGAATATATGAGCATGGAGTTTAGGGAAGGAGCTAGTGTAGAAATATAAATTTGGGAGTCATCTAGTTATTGATAATAAACTGGATGTGAGTGAATATAATTGGGAAAAATAACTCCAAAGATTGGGGAGATAAAGGGAGGAATCAGCAAAGGAGGTAGAAGGAGTGAGCAGTGAAGAGAAGAAAACCAAACTAACTCATGAAGATGTTTTAAGTAGGTGAGAATGATCAGCTTTGTTAAATGCTGCTGATATATCAGTGAAGATGAGTCCTGAAAATTGATTTTTGGATTTAGAGAAAGAATGGTTGGCTTGAAAGTCTGACTGGAGTGGGGTTTAGAAAGCATGGGAGGAAAAGAAAAGAGGGAAAAACTTTTACCTGTGATCTGTACTGTAGGTGGAGGCAGAAATATGGAGTGTTAACTTGAGGAGAAGGTGGGGTCAAACAAAAGTTTGTTGTGTTTGTTTTTTAAAATGAGAGTTGGGGGGCGCCTGGGTGGCGCAGTCGGTTAAGCGTCTGACTTCAGCCAGGTCACGATCTCGCCGTCCGGGAGTTCGAGCCCCGCGTCGGGCTCTGGGCTGATGGCTCAGAGCCTGGAGCCTGTTTCCGATTCTGTGTCTCCCTCTCTCTCTGCCCCTCCCCCCGTTCATGCTCTGTCTCTCTCTGTCCCAAAAATAAATAAAAAACGTTGAAAAAAAAATTAAAAAAAATAAAAATAAAAAATAAAATGAGAGTTGGTAGCATGTTGCATGTTGATGGGAATGAGTTAATAAAGGACAAAAAAAATTAATTGGTAGAGAGTGACCTTTACTTCGTGAGGTGTGTGGGACCTAGGATGCAAGAGGAGTGGTTGGACTTAAATAGAAGTAAACATAGTCACAGGAAGGAAAGCAGAATATATGGGCTCATTAGTGGCTAGATGTGATGGAAGTTGTACATGTTCTTGTTGCTTAAATTTGCTCAGTTAAATGGGAAGTGAGGTCATCTTTTGAGATTAAGAATGGGAAAGGAGGGTTAGAGGTTTCAGGAAAGAAGGAAATACTGTGAAATCATACAGGAGAATGAGAAAATGGACCAGAGAAATATTGTGCGATTATTGGGCATCATTAAGGAGCATTTGAGGTTTGTGGTCAGAGTTTTTTTTTTTTTTTAACGTTTATTTGTTATTGAGAGACAGACACAGAGCATGAGCAGGGGAGGGGTAGAGAGAGGGGAAGACACAGAATCTGAAGTAGGCTCCAGGCTCTGAGCTGTCAGCACAGAGCCCGACGCGGGGCTCGAACTCATGAACTGTGAGATCATGACCTGAGCCGAAGTCAGTTGCCTAACCAACTGAGACACCCAGGTGCCTCTGTGGTCAGGGTTTTAAAGTGAAACTAGAGGTCATTGTTTTGTTTTTGTCTAGTTCTATTATGGAATAGTTATGGAGTAGTTAGGGAATGGTGGAGGGATTATGCTAAGTGAGTTTTAGAATGTAAGATATTTTGCTGATTCAGTGCCCTGACTTCTAGCGGTCATCCTGTGTTTTTTTATAACCAGGAGATTATGGTATAATTTGCTCCTACCTAAGTGAGTATATTTAAATAAAGAACCATTGACGTAGGAGATGGACATTTTGGATGGAGAGACAGGATTTTGGTACCAGAATTAGCATTGGGGGACAGACTAAGTTTTATCGTTAGGGTACCTGAAGGATTTGAGAGGACCCTGCAAAACTTCACCCATCATAATTTTGTCTTATGTTTCTTCTCCTAGAGGTTTCCTTTTAGAACATGGGCTCTTCCTTTTTGGACTGTCCTGTTAATACTGATATATTACATGGAGGATGGAACCAATGGTCTTTAATCTATTATAATGTATAGAGTTTTGTCTGTCCCAGTACATAATGCCTCATCCTTTTGTAATCAGTCGCCAGTAGCAGGATAAGGATCCAGAGTCTAAGAGTCTAAGGATCCTGGGAGAAGCTTAAGTAGTGATATAAAAAATTAATTAAAAAAAATCGTTTAGGGGTGTGTGGGTGGCTTAATTGGTCAAGCATCTGACTCTTGAGATCCATGATCTCATGGTTTGTGGGATTGAGCCTCGCATTGGGCTCCATGCTGTATGTGGAGTCTGCTTAAGATACTGTCTTTCTTTCCCTCTGCCCCTCTCCCCCACTCATACTCCCTCTTTCTCCAAAATAAAATATCTTTTAAATTTTAAAAATTATTTCAAATTTTACAGTAATTGATGGAATTTTTTAATCTTCCACTGTGATCCTAAATTTGTCTTATTTTCCCTGTTAAATTTTCACTTTATATATTTTGAGACTATTGATTTGGTTATTCAGATTTAAGATTGTTACAGCAGTCTGGTGAATCAGACATCTGTAATCATGTAATAACTTGCCCTATCTCTATTGAAGTTTAGTCTCTATTTTTCCTGATATTTTTCTTTTAGGATTTGTTTGATATCTTTTAATGACGGTCACTTTTAATTGGCTTTTAAACGATCCATTTCCCAGGATCATACTGCCCCCTCTTGAGGTTTTTGGCCCATAGTGGGAATCTCAAACTTGATTTTCCTTCTCACATTATATGAAGCAATAGTATCTTCACAGCATGTTGATTTAGTAATCCAAATAACAATGGACTTGAATGGACTCATTCTGATATTTTAGGTATGCTATCTTCAGTAAGCCTTTACTATATACTTAACGGTAAATATTTACTGGATTGGGAAAAAAATTAAATAGTATGGAATTGTTTGTTTTTATGTATTTATCATTACACTATTTTACTGTAGTATTGGTGGGTTAATTTATAAACCATCTTTTAAAACTTTTTGTTTCAGTCCCAGAAATCCTGGATAGAAAGCACTTTGACGAAGAGGGAATGTGTATATATTATACCAAGTTCCAAAGACCCTCACAGGTAAGCATACCTTTGTTTCTTGGGTTCTTCTAGAAATTTAGATGTAAATTATATTGGAGTTTATTTATTAAAAACCAAATTATTATTATTTTTAATGCTTATTTATTTTTGAGAGAGAGACAGCATGAGCAGGGGTGGGGCAGAGAGAGAGGGGGAGACACAGAATCAGAAGTAGGCTCCAGGCTCCAGGCTCTGAGCTGTCAGTACAGATAAAAGCCAAAATTAGTAAAATAGTTATAATTATTGTTAACTTTTGTGCATGCTGTTAATTTAAGATTGAGAGAAGGAGATATCCTTAGCACAATATCAGTATTCTGGAGTTCTTATTTTTTGTATTTTTGAGAGATAGAGAGGGGGCTAGTGAGCAAGGGTCAGAGGATCCCATGAGGGGCAGAGAGAGACACAGAGAACTGGGGCTCAGCCAAAGCGGGGCTCATGTTTTACCCAAAGCAGGGCTTGTGCTCACCCAGTGCAGGGCTCAAGCTCACCTGATGTGTGCAACTCTAACTCACAAATGATGAGATCCTGACCTGAGCTGAAGTCACATGTTTCACAACTGAGCCACACAGGCACCCTGGAGTTCTTAATGATGTTTACTTCTTCAGAGTATTCCCCCATCCCTGTACTCCCCCAGATCATACTAGTATGTTACAAAGTTGGGCAGTTAAGACTCATTTTTAACTGATTCACTGATAATGAGAACTTAAAAATGTGTATATATTTATTAAACATCTTTTGAGTACCCAACACTATGGTTCATGCTAAAGAAACCAATGCAAACCTAATAGTTGCTGTATTTGTTTGCCAAAATGTAGATAGAACTCAGCATCTCCTAGAAAACCTGTTGTCAGAGGTTATAGGCATCTCTAATTGACTTTTTGGTCTTTAAAATGGTTTTGGTAATAGAAAAATTTTAAAGTAAAGGTGCTAGTTAAAATTCAAGAAAAAGTTGACCTATTGAGGTATTTACTGAAGTAACATTTTTCATAATTTTTTTTTTGAGGCATAAAAATAGAAAAAAGTTTAAAAGGGCAAATCAAAGATAGAGTTATTTCCTGTCATGCAGAGAGGTTCCTAGCATACAGAGAACCTCTCTTTACAGGCACTTAGGAAAAATTAGTTGAGAAAGAATTTTGAATCTTCTGACCTTTCTCATCTCCTGCCAAATCTTCTTCTCTGCGCAGTTAACTTCTCTGCAACTTTTACTTCCATTTGATATATGACTCTTATCAAAACATAGCCAAATTCAGAACTATAATAAATCAACCTAAAATTTATATGAAACCACAGAAGACCCTATATAGCCAAAGCAATCTTGAGAAAGAAGAACAAAGCTGAAGGTTAGCACAATCCCAGATTTCAAGATATACTACAAAACTATAGTAATCAAGACAGTATGGTACTGGCACAAAAATAGAGGTTAATGGAATAGGATAGAGAGCCCGGAAATAACCCATGCTTATATGGTCAATTAATCTGTGAGAAAGATAGCAAAAATATACAGTGGGGAAAAAAGCCATTTCTTCATCAAATAGTGTTGAGAGAAATGGACAGCTACATGCAAAGAATAAAACTGGACTGCTTTCTTATACCATAAACAAAAATAAACTCAAAATGGATTAAAGACTTAAATGTGAGACCTGAAATCATTAAACTCCTAGAAGAAAATAAGCAAGTAATCTCTTGTATATATGCCTTAGCAACATTTTTATGGAAATGTCTCCTCAAGCAAGGGAAACAAAAGCAGTAATAAGCTATTAGGATTATACAAAAATGAAAGGCTTTTCCACATCAAAGGAAGCCATTAATAAAATAAAAGGCAACTTACTGAGTGGGAGAAGATATTTGCAAATGATATATCTGGTAAGAGGTTAGTGTCCTAAATGTATAAAGAACGTCTATAACTCAACAGCAAAAAAAAATGGTCTGATTAAAATTAGGCAGAAGACCCAAATAGACATTGTCCCAGAGAAGACATACAGATGGCCAACAGATACATGAAAAGATGCTCAACGTCACTAATCATCAGGGAAATGAAAATCAAAGCCTCAATGGAAAGAAAAAAAAAAATCAATGAGCTATCCTCATCTCCTACTAGTCAGAATGGCTAGTATCAGAATGACAAAAAATAAAAAGTGGTGGCAAAGATGTGGAGAAAAGGGAACCATTTTGCACTGTTTGTGGGAATGTAATTTGATACAGTGACCATGAAAGTGTGGTGGTCCTCAAAAATTAAAAATAGGAATACCATTTGATCAAGAATTCCACTACTTAGTACCCAAAGAAAACAAAAACACTGATTAAAAAAGATATATGCACTCCTGTATTTCTTGCAGCCTTATTTACAGTAGCCCAGCTGTGGAAGCATCATAAGTGTTCATCAATAGATAAATAAAGAAGATACTGTGTGGGTGTGTGGGTGTGTGGTGTGTGTATACACATACAGTGGAATATTACTTAGTCATAAAGAAGAATGGAATCTTGCTATTTGTAACAACATGGATGGACCTTGAGGGTATTATGCTAAGAGAAATAAGTAAGGCAGAGAAAGACAAATACCATATGATTTTACTCATATATGGACTCTGAAAACCAGAACAGATAAAAATAGACTTATAAATACAGAGAACAAATTGGTAGTTTCCAGAGTAGATGGGGTGGAGGGTGAGGGGTGTGGTGGGGAGATGCATGAAATAAATGAATAAAATGAATAAGTCACAGAGATAAAAAAAAAGTACAGCATAAGGAGTATAGTCAGTAATATTATAATAATGGGACAATTTACTGTGGTATGCATTTTCAGTATAGTTGGTCACTGTGTTGTATACCTGAAACTTATATAACAGTGGTATGTCAACTATACATCAATAATAAAACTTTTTAGAAAAATAGGGAAATGGGTAATTTTTTATTAACTGGTGTATTTTAAATTATAGCATCTGTCACTGTTATTGTTCATAGTGGGTATTTAGTAAATATTTGTTGAATGGAATTTCTAAACCTTCTGTTTGTTACATTTCATAAACCTGCTGTTTGAATTCAACATTTCTCTTTGACAGTGAGAAAACTCTATTTGAATATATGTCTCTCTTAAACAAGTATCTGTTAGAAGAGCCATGTACATGATAAATTTTGAAAACTTTTGAGAATCAGAAAGTTGGTTCAGTACTCAGAGTTTCAGTATGTCAAGGCAGTCATTATTAATAACATTTTGGTGCATTTACTTTTATTATTTCTTCAGTAGGTTTTGTTTTAAAATACTGCTACATTTAGTCTGTAAAATACGGTATATGCTCTTTAACAAAATGTTATAGTAATATATTTTTTGATATTGCAGATATTTTATAAGAATGGTAATACTAATATTCTGTTAGTGTATATGCCATAATTCGCATACCTGTTCCACTGTTCGGCAGATTTGGGTGGTTTTCAATTCTTAACCATTATAAAGTAAAATTAGGCCATAATGAAGACCTTAGAGGATAAAACTTTTTTTGTATTTAAGGTTTTTTTTTTTTAATTTCTTACTTACCACAAATCAGTCAGAATAAACAGGTTTTGTCAATTTTATTTTCCTTTAATTTTTTTAAATCTTTATTTATTTTTGAGAGAGAGACAGAGTGTGAGCAGGGGAGGAGCAGAGGGAGAGGGAGACACAGAATCCAAAGCAGGCTCCAGGTCCCAAGCTGTCAGCACAGAGCCCGAAGTGGGGCTTGAACTCACAAACCGTGAGATCATGACCTGAGCCAAAGTCGGACGCTCAACTGACTGAGCCACCCAGGCACCCCTGTATTTAAGGTTTTTTCCCCCTCTTAGGGTATGTAATGCCAAAAGACTTTCTAAAAGGATTAAAGCAATATATATTATTACCAGTAGTGACAAGAATGCTTACTTTATTAAATATTGATTAGAGTAACATTTTTCATTATCTTCAAGAAAAAGTGTTAAGTAGAAAATAATGTATGTTTTAAATTTGCATTTATTTGATTTTTGAGAAAACATTTTTTATCTTTTTATATTCAATTTTTTGTAGGTTCTGTAAATGTCTTTTAGATAATTAAAACATTATTATTTTTTTCTTTTTTGAGAGAGAGAGAGTATATGCATATGTGCAGGGTAAGGGCAAAGAGAGAGGGGGAGAGAGAATCGCTGACACAGGGCTCTATTTTCATGACCATGAGATCACAACCTGTGCCGAAATCAAGAGTTGGATGCTTAACTGACTAAGCCACTCAGGCACCCCAAAACAGATCATCTTAATGTCTCTTCCAGTCATTATTTTTTGAATCAATTTGAATTTCTTTCTAATTATTATAGATGTTTTGTTACAATGTAATACTACATTTCTTAACCAGAGAGCAGAAGTGATATTTCCCAGGTCACATGACTAATAATTCATAAAGGTGGGATTAGAATTTAGATCTCCTTAGTTCAGTGTGTCATTTCAAAGTAAGGCATTGTTCTTTCTTTGGGAGGAAATTATGTTTTTGATTTATTAAAAAAGTAGATTATATTATTAATATGGAGTTTATTTCCTATAAATTCATTAATTTCATTTTGCAGTAGAAACAATAAAAGTACTCATTAGGTGTTAAGTCTCATTTTGTTATTAAGTATCTTTGGCTTTAGCCATCCATATGAGGCATAATTTTTAAACAGTGATAGCTGGTCATTTCCTTCTATACTAGTTGAAATTTTGTTTAAGGTTTATTTATTTATTTATTTATTTTTAATTTTTAATTTTTATTTTCGAGAGGGAGAGTGACAGAGCACGAACAGGGGAGGGCAGACAGAAAGGGAGACACAGAATCCGAAGTAGGCTTCAGGCTCCGAGCTTGTCCTTACAGAGCCTGATGTGGAGCTTGAACTCACAAACTGCGAGATCATGACCTGAGCCAAAGTCAGACGCTTAACCGACTGAGCCATCCAGGCACCCCTACACTAGTTGAGTTTTAAAATTAGTTTTTTTATGAATAGGTTTAATTAAAAAAAATTTTTTTTTAATGTTGATTTTTGAGAGAGAGTGAGAGAGAGTACAAGTGGGGGAGAGGCAGACACAGAATCTGAAGCAGGCTCCAGACTCTGAGCTGTCAGCACAGAGCCTGACATGGGCTCAAACCCATGAACTGTGAGATCATGACCTGAGCCAAAGTCGGATGCTTAACTTACTGAGCCACCCAGTTGTTCATATAAATAGGTTTATTAATACATGGGTTTATAAGATATAAAAATTTATAAGTGAAAGGCTCCTTTCTACCACTGTGCCTTAACTATAAGTTCCCTTTCCTAAAGAAAACCAATGTTACTAATTCTTGGAATACCTTTCAGAGATAGCCAGATACTGTCTTTGCATGGTCTTTGCATGTCCTAGC
This sequence comes from Lynx canadensis, assembly GCF_007474595.2. Lineage (NCBI taxonomy): Eukaryota > Metazoa > Chordata > Mammalia > Carnivora > Felidae > Lynx > Lynx canadensis. The sequence continues at coordinate 53,175,248 of NC_044308.2, forward strand.
CGATGTGTATTTACTCCTTCCTCTCCCCTTTTAATTACATACCATTTAACCCAGTGTGTTTATTATTTTGGCAGTAACCACTTTTCTTAATTGTTTCATCCTTTTAAATTATATATCTGGATTATAATTTGTTTTAGTAGTCCCTTGTTAACGAACATTTTAGCTATTCTGTTTTTCTTTTTGCTATTAGAAAAAAAATGCTGTAATGAATGAACAACCTTGTATATTGCTACAAATATTTTTTAGCCTATACTTTTAGTATTGGTATTAGAATTTGAGGAGTTTACATTTTTTTCATTTTGATGGGTATTACCAAATTGGCCTCCATAGAGATTGTATCAGTTTATACTCCCACCAACATGAGTCTACATATCTCTGTTCTTTCCAAGATACTGTCTTAAAGGTTAAAAAATCTTTTCTAATCAAATACCTTTTCATATGTGTTTTTACCATGAAGTATCCATATATTTTCCTTTTTTATGTAGATTTGGTGAAACTCTTTATATAGTAGGGAAACTAACCTTTTGCCTGCAATTATTTTTTCCTCAGTTTCTTTTTAGACTTTATGAGTGACATATTTTTGCCACATAATAAAGTGTATTTTTATGTAGTTAAATCTATCAGTCTTTTTCTCTTATAGTTTCTGGTTTTTGTCACAACTAATTGTATTTAAAATAATGGAAGCTATTTTAAATATTAGGAGGGTGAGGCGTTGGGTAAAATAGGTGAAGGGAAGTAAGAGGTACAAACTTAAGTTGTAAAATAAATAATGAGAGGAAAGTACAGCATAAGGAATATAGTTAATAATACTATAATAACATTGTATGGTGGCAGATAGTGACTGTACTTATCTTGGTGAGCACTGACTAATGTATAGAATTGTTGAATCACTATGTTGTATATCTGAAACTAACATTGTATGTCAACTACAATTTAAAAAATGTGGAGGGACGCGTGGGTGGCTCAGTCATTTGAGCATCTGAGTCTTGATTTCAGTTCGGGTCCTCATCCCAGGGTTGTGGGATTGAGTCCTGCATCGGGCTCCACGCTGAGGGTGGAGCCTGCTTAAGATTCTCTCTCTCCCCCTCTCTGACTCTCTCCCCCACTGGTGCTTTCTCTCTTTCTAAAATTAAAAAAAAAAAGGGAAACTATGTGAGTTAAAAAAATAGTTATTTGAATATATATATCAAGGTATAAATGACCTATGATATGTACTGAAAAATTAAACTAAGTATGTAATTTTGCTTTGTTTTGTACTATTACATAGATTTTATATAGTTTAAACTATTTTTTTTAACTTTTAAGAAATAAATAATTTACCTTGTTTTATAGATGCCTTCCAGGATGTCAAATTTGTCAGCAACTTGTCAGGTAAGTTTAATAACATAACTCTGTTGAACAAATTTTGAAAAATAAAACAAATCTATTAAAAGCATCAGTTAGAATAAAAAGGTATAAAACTCACAGGTTATTATGTTTGAGGGTTACTTTACTCAGAGTTGGGAGAGAAAGGATAAGGTGTGAAACTCCAATGAAACCACATGAGCAGAGTTCTAAAGCTGGATGTGAATTAGTTGGGTAAAGATTGAGCAAAAGTGATTTAGGCAGAGAGAATAGGATGTGGAAAAGCCTGACAGTGAAAGAGGTTATGGTTCTGTCAGGAAACTGCAGAATGTAATATGGATATTGGAAAGATGTGAGCTGGAGAAATAAGTAGGGACCAGATCATTTAAACTATATACTGTGACACATAGTTTTGATTTTGTTTTCTTCTTTTTTTTCTTCTTTGGTAAAAGCAGTTGGCATTTTGAGGAGATTATTGGGAGAAAAAAGTAGTTTGGAAAGTTTTGGAGTAATTTTGGAATAAATCAGAGCTTGAATTAATATAGTGGCTATGATGATGAAGAGAGGTAGACATATTTGAAGGGATGAATGAGATAAGCTCAATAGGATTTGATGAATGTGTAGAGAAAGGAAGATTTGAAGATAGTACCTAAATTTCTAACTTATCTAAGTAAATAGTAATCTTGTTCATTAAGATCTGATGAAGGGTTAGAAGAGTAATAATAGAAGGTCTCTGGTAGGTAGGCTAGGAAGAAAAGTACACAGTGAGTTCATTTTAGATATATTGAGTTGTTTTACCATTTCCAGTCTTATACATTCCTTCCTTTATATGTGAGGTTCCATCTGGTATCTTTCCACTCAGACTGAGGAGCTTCCTTTAGTGTTTGATATAATGCAGGTAGTGGAGGTGAATTTTCTCAAACTGGTTTATCTGAAAATGTATTTTCATATTTTTCAGGTTTTTTTTTTTTAACTCATTTTTGAAGGATATTTTCTCTAGGTGTAGAATGCTGAGTTGACCATTTTCCCATTCCAGCACTTTAAAGATAACGTTATTTTGTCTTCTGGCTTTTGTTTTTGGTGAGACGTCAGTTGTCACTAGTGTAGTTATTCTGTATGTAATGCCATCTTTTTTCCCTCTGCTAGTTTAAAGATTTTTTTTCTGTATCTTTAGTTTCCAGCAGCAGGTATACAATGTGCCTAAGAGTGGTTTTCTTTGTATATACTCTGCAGTAATATTTGCAAGTTCATATCTATCACTGGATTGGGAAGTTTTTAGTCATTGTTTCTTAAAATATTTTTCTGCCCCATTCTCTCTTTCTTCCCTCTGAGACTCCAGTTATACCTTTGTTAGATTGTATGATATTTTCCATGGGTTACTGAGGCCCTGCTTTTTTTTTTGTAATTAAAATTTTATTTTAATTAAATAATTAAAATTCATAATTAAAATTATGCTGATTAAAGTAGAACATTTGTATTGATATGTCTTAAGATTCACTAATCTTTTTTTTCTTTGATTACTATAGCTTTGTATATTTTCTTTCACTAATTATTTCTGCAGTCACCAATAATGCTGTTTGGCCCATCCAATGAACTTTTTGTGCATTATATTTTTCAGTTCTAAAATTTTTGATTCTTTATTACAGTTTCTAAGTCACTACTGAGATGCCCTGTCTGTATCCTTGTTATCACATCATCTTCTATTTATAGAAGTCTTTGAACATATTTATAACATCTGCATTAAAATTTTTTTTTACTAATTCCAACATCAGGTGTCATTTAGGGTCTGTTTCTGTTGAATTATTGAATTTACTTTTTTCTTGATTACAAGTCACTTTTTTTGCTTTTTAATATATATAGTAATTTTTTATTATATGCTCTGTGTTTGCATGATCCACCTCAGGAGTTCTGGGTATGTTGTCTTCCTTTGAAGAATTTGAATTTTGTTCTGACAGGTGATTAAATTATTGGCAGATTATTTTGTCCTATCAGGCTTGATTTTATTCTTTGTTAGGGCAATTCTATTTTTATTTTGAACTTAGTCTTAGAATGTGGACTGTACTCCTAAGGTATAACCTTTTTAGGATCTCAGCAGTATGCCCAGTATGGCTTTTCACTCTGAGCTAAAACTGCAGTGTTTCCCAGCTCTTTATGATTCCGTTCTCAGACCCACAGCAAGTGATTTCTGCTAGGTGTCAAAGTCTTGACTAACACAGATCCAGCTCAGTGTATGGCCAAGAACCCATGGTGACTCCTCATGCAAGTTTCTTTTCTCCCTCTTTATAGTTCTCTCTTCTCTTGTACCCTGCTACAAATTCTAGCTGTTTCAGCAGTCTGGAATTCTGTTTGTTGCTTCCTTCCTCAGCTCTTGACACTGCCATTTTTTACCTGGGCATTATCTCAGTGCGTAATGGTTGAGAAACTGCTCCAGTGTGGTGCATTTATGGGACTCACCTCATATATTTTTCTTCATGTCAGGGATTGAAGTCTCAGTACCTCTTGTTCAGTAGTTAAAAACAGTTATCTCGTATATTTTGTCTACTTTTGTCAAGTGTCCCCAGGGTGACCTTGAGGTTTGGTGATTAGCTAGAAGGACTCACAGGACTCAGGATGTAGTGAGTAGTACTCATGGCCAATGCTTAGTAAGTATGAGGATATCTGTGTTGAAGAAGTTGTCTCTTTTCTTAGTTTGCTGAAAATGTTTCTAGGGAATAGATGTTGAATTTTGTTGGTCTTTTTGTTTCATTGGTTTTTCTTTTCATATTTCATTATGTTCTCTTTATTATTTCTTCCTATCTACTTACTTTGGGTTTAATTTGCCCTTTTTAGTTTTTTAAGGTGGAAGTTTAGATTAGTATTGCTTGCAGATCTTGTTTTCTAATTTATATATTACAAATTTTTATCCTATATATTTTTATAGTGCAAAGTATGCATATAAATACACTAGCTTTTATACTAAACACTGTACAGTTAGATCCCGCATATTTTGATATTATTTCTATTTTCATTTTTTCAAATATTTTCTAGTTTCTTTGTGACTTTCTTTGATCCATGAGTTAATAAAAAGTGTGTCATTTAATTTCCAAAAACTTGAGGATTTTCCCAGTATGTTTCTTTTATTGGTTTCTAGTTTAATTTCACTGTAGTCTGAGAACATACTTTATATGATTTCCATCCTTATTTTAGTTTATTGAGACTTATTTTGTGGCCCAGAATATGGTTAATCTTGGTGAATACTTTCTGTGCACTCAAGTAGAGTTTTTATTCTTTTGCTGGTGGAGTGTTCTGTAAATGTCTATTCAGTCACTTTGGTTGGCTGATGGTTTTGTTACAGTCTTACAGGATTCTGATTTGATAAGGAGTTTTGTTTTTTTTCCCTTTTATTACTTTAAAGATGCTTTGCAAACAAGTTGGGGTACCTGGCTGGCTCACTTGGAACAGTATGCGACTCTTAATCTTGGGGTTGTGAATTTGAGCCCCACGTTGGGTTTAGAGATTACATAAATAAAACTTAAAAAAAAAAGTAAGATGCTATACCACAGTGACTGTGGATTGCATGATTTTTTTATAGGATGTCTGCTGTCATAATTAGCTTTGTTCTTTGGCATATATTGTGACACTTGTACTCTGCTACTTTTCTTTCTTTTTTCTTTTTTTTTTTTTTTTGCTACTTTTCTACTTTTAAGATTTTCTCTATCACTGGCTTTCAGCAGTGCTCTAGTGTGATTTCTTTAAGCTTGTTTTCCTTAGTTGTTATTGAACTGCTCAAATTTGTCTTTCAAATAGTTTTCAGATTTTTGCCCAGTGTTTTCAAATTTTTATTTCCACTCCCTCATTTCTGGGCCTTGGATTATGTGTGTGTGTTGAGATACTTAATATTGTTCCACAGGTTGCTAATGTTCTATTCCTTTTGTTCCCCTCCAGTCTTTTCTGTCATTGTTTCAGTTTGGATAGAGTCTTTTGCTATTTTTTCAAGTTTGCGGGTTTTCTTTCTTTGTGGTGTCTTATATGTTATAAATCTTATCCTATGGCATTTTCATTTCAGATATTATTTTTATTTTATTATTTATTAATTAGTTTATTTAATTTTTTAATTTACATCTAAGTTAGCATATAGTGCAACAGTGATTTCAGGAATAGGTTCCTTAATGCCCTTTACCCATTTAGCGCTCCTGCCCTCCCACAACCCCTCCAGCAACACTCTGTTTGTTCTCTATGTTTAAGAGTCTCTTATGTTTTGTCGTCCTCCCTGTTTTTAATATTATTTTTGCTTCCCTTCCCTTATGTTCATCTGTTTTGTATCTTAAATTCCTCATATGCGTGAAGTCATATGATATTTGTCTTTCTCTGACTAATTTCGCTTAGCATAATATCCTCCAGTTCCATCCATGTAGTTGCAAGATTTCATTCTATTTGATTGCTCCATTGTATATATATATATACCATATCTTTATCCATTCATCTGTTGATGGGCATTTGGGCTCTTTCCATACTTTGGCCATTGTTGATAGTACTGCTATAAACTTTGGGGTGCATGTTTTCCTTTGAAACAGCACACCTGTATCCCTTGGATAAATACCTAGTAGCGCAATTGCCAGGTTGTAGTGTAGTTCTATTTTTTAGTTTTTTGAGGAACCTCCATACTGTTTTCCAGAGTGACTGCACCAGTTTGCATTCCCACCAGCAGTGCAAAAGAGATCCTCTTTTTCCGCATCCTTGCCAACATCTGTTGTTGCCTGAATTGTTAATGTTAGCCATTCGGACAGGTGTGAGGTGGTGTCCCATTGTGGTTTTGATTTGTATTTCCCTGATGATAAGTGATGTTGAGCATTTTCATGTGTCGGTTGGCCATCTGGATGTCTTCTTTGGAGAAGATATTCATGTCTTTTGCCCATTTCTTCAGTGGATTATTTGTTTTTTTGGGGGTGTTGAGTTTGATAAGTTCTTTATAGATTTTGGATACTAACCCTTTATCTGATAGGTCACTTGCAAGTATCTTCTCTCATTCCGTCAGTTGCCTTTTAGTTTTGCTGATTGTTTCCTTCGCTGTATAGAAGCTTTTTATTTTGATGAGGTCCCAGTAGTTCCATTTTTGCCCCCGGAGATGTGTGGCATAAGAAGTTGCTGTGACTAAGGTCAAAGAGGTTTTTGCCTGCTTTCTCCTCTTGGATTTTGATGGCTTCCTGTCTTATATTTAGGTCTTCATCCATCCATTTTAAGTGGTCCAGGTTCATTTTTCTGCATGTTGCTGTCCAGTTTTCCTAGAACCATTTGCTGAAGAGACTGTCTCTATTCCGTTGGGTGTTCTTTCCTGCTTTCTCAAAGGTTAGTTGGCCATACTTTTGTGGGTCCATTTCTGAGTTCTCTATTGTGTTCCATTGATCTGAGTGTCTGTTTATGTGCCAATAGCATACTGTCTTGATGATTACAGCTTTGTAATACATCTTGAAGTCTGGCACTGTGATACCTCCAGCTTTGGTTTTCTTTTTCAAGATTGCTTTGGCTGTTCGGGGTCTTTTCTGGTTCCATGCAAATTTTCGGATTGTTTGTTCTAGCCCTGTGAAGAATGGTGGTGTGATTTTGTTAGGGATTGCTCAGATATTATTTTTCGATGTTATAGTTGCATGTTTAGTTTAATTTAATTTAATTTAATTTAATTTAATTTAATTTAATTTAATTTTTAGTAGGCTTCATGTCCAGCATGAAACCCATTGCAGGGTTTGAACTCACAACCCTGAGATCAAGACCTGAGCTGAGATCAAGAGTAAGATACTTAACTAACTAACTGAGCCACTCAGGTGCCTCTGGTTCGGCCTTTTTTAAAAAAGTGTTTTACAGGGGTGCCTTGATGGCTCAGTTGGTTAACATCCTACTCTTGATTTCAACTCAGGTCGTGATCCCACGGTCATGAGATCAAGCCCTGAGTTAGGCTCTAGTGGGCATGGAGCCTACTGAAGATTCTCTCTTTCTCTTCCTCTGCCCCTCCTCAACTCGTGTGTGTGTGTGTGTGTGTGTGTGTGTGTGTGTGTGTGTGTGTATGCGCGAGCACGTGCTCTCTCTCTCTCAAAAAAATTTTTTTTTCCAGTTCCTCCCTGGTTGTGGTCATGTTTTCATTCTGGTCGCCTCCCAGAGCATATTTTTAATGGAGTTTATTTATAGTAGTTGTTATAGTTTCTGCTAATTCAACCATGTCTGTACAATTTTGGGTCTTCACGTAGTGATTTGTTTCCTACTTATTTTCCTACTTCTTTGCATGCTTCATAATTAAAAAAAATGTTTTGAGAGAGAGAGAGAGAGAGAGAGAGATCGAGCCGGGGAGGGGCAGATAGAGAGGAGAGTATAACAAGCATGATCCATGCTGTCAGCTTGGAGCCCAACACAGAGTTCAGTCCCACAAACCACGAGATCATAACCTGAGCCGAAATCAGGAGTCAGATGCTTAACCAACTGAGCCACCCAGGTGCCACGCATGCTTTGTAATTTTTGATGGATGCTATGCGTTATGAACTTTATGTCTTAGGGTGCTGGATTTTGTCATTTTCTGTTAGGGAGTTTTGGGCTTGTTTTAGCAGGGAATTAAGTTACTTTGGATCAGTTTGATCATTTCAAGTCTTGCTTTTCTAGTTTGTCATGGCACATGTGGGTCTAGGTCTAATTTAGCCCTTCTAATAGGCATTACTCTTCTGATGACCCTTTTATAGGTCTTGTATATTGATTGAGATCTGTACTCTGGCTGGTGACAACACAAACTGTTCCCTGCCCTTTATGAACTTCCGGAGTTATTTGGCCTACTGTTGTCTAGTAGTTCTTGTTTGCTTTGGGTAGTTTATTCTTATTCACGTTCAAGGAGACCGTTCTGCAAAAATCTGGAACTCTCTCATGTAGCTCCCTCCTCTCTTTGTTTTTTGCCCTACAAATCTAGCTCCTTTGGTTTCTACAAACTGCAGTTAAGATTTTTTTGTCAAATCATTGAGACTGACTGGCTCCACTGGGTTCTGGCTTCCTATGTAGTAGTGTCCAATAATTGCTTCTAGGTAGAATACAATTGCTCTTTCTGCTCCTGGACCTGGGTCACCAGTGTTATCACTGTATAGGTTAGTTTGTATTTTCTTGAATTCTTTATACATGAAATCATAGAAATACGTTTTGTTTGGAATCTGGATTCTTTCGTGCAGCATGATAATTTTGAGATCATCCATATTGTGTTTATTAGTGGTTCATTCCTTTCTGCTGCTGAATACTGTTCTATTATGTGGTTATACTACATTTTTTAGGTGTCCCACACTAAAGTTAGAGGACTACATCATCACAAGCAAATGTATTTATACTATTTTCATGCTATGTTGAAGGTATTAATTTATTGGTATTGTAAAATTAAAAAGTTAAATTATTTTTGTACTCTTCATTGGTTCGTTCTTTTTAATTCAGTTTTCCATTGACTAATTTTTTTGAAAGCTCTTTTAAAAATTTCTTTACCTCAGGTGTTTTTGCGGTCGTTTGGTCAAGCAACATGCTTGTTTTACTGCAAGTCTTGCCATGAAATACTCAGATGTGAAATTGGGTGACCATTTTAATCAGACATTAGAAGAATGGTCTGTGGAAAAGCATACAGAACAGAGCCCAACAGATGCTTATGGAGTCATAAATTTTCAAGGCGGTTCTCATTCCTATAGAGCTAAGGTATGTCACATACTTGATTTTTTAAAATTTCATTTATCTTGTTATCTAAATAATACACATTTGTTGTCTGAAGATTTATGTAACAGTAAGTCAGGAAATTAGTCTCAGCCATTTTGTTATGTATTTTGAAGTTATTTGTATAGGTGCATATAAATATAGAAGTATCATATCTTTTTGGTGAATTGAACCTTTTATCATTATGAAATGTCTTTTAATCTCATTTTTTTGACAAAGTCTGGTTTTTCTTTTTTTTTTTTTAATGTTTTTATTTTTGAGAGAGAGAGGGAGAGACAGAGCACGAGCTGGGGGTGGGAGGTGGGCAGAGAGAGAGGGAGACACAGAATCTGAGGCAGGCTCCGGACTCTGAGCTGTCAGCACAGAGCCCAATGCAGGGCTCGAACTCGTGAATTGCAAGATCATCACCTGGGGCATCCAGGTGCCTCCAGTGTCTGGTTTTTCTTAAATCAGCATAGCTAAGTTTTTTTTTTTTCTTCCCTTTTACTTTTAACCTTTCCTTATGTTTAAGAGGTTTCTTTTTTCTTTCTTTCTTTTTTTTTTTTTTTTAATTTTTTTTAACGTTTATTTATTTTTGAGACAGAGAGAGACAGAGCATGAGCGGGGGAGGGCCAGAGAGAGAGGGAGACACAGAATCTGAAACAGGCTCCAGGCTCTGAGCTGTCAGCACAGAGCCCGATGCGAGGCTTGAACTCACGGACCGCGAGATCATGACCTGAGCCAAAGTCGGACGCTTAACCGACTGAGCCACCCAGGCGCCCCAAGAGGTTTCTTTTTAAGAAGCACATAATTTTTAAGTTTAGTTTACTGTTGCACTTTTTCTTTATTCCCTTTTCTTTCTTACATGCTTTGGATTAAGTATTTTTTTTATTATTTCCTTCTTTATTAGCATGTTATTGATAACATTGTTTTTCTGTAGATTAAATCTTTTATTTGTTTGTTTGTTTGTTTGTTTGTTTGTTTGTTTTGAGAAAGAGGGAGAGAACGAGCAGGGGTAAGGCAGAGAGAGAATCCCAAGGAGGCTCTGTGCTGACAGCTCCAGTGCGGGGCTTGAACTCATGAATTGTGAGATCATGACCTGAGCCAAAATCAAGAGTTGGGTGCTTAACCAACTGAGCCACTCAGGTGCCCCTTTCTATAGATTAATCTTATAGTAAACACTACAAAATGCATTTTAATTTATTGTAAATTAGTCCTTTTACTACTTTTTGGACAGTGCAAGAACCTTCAGAATACTTTTTAACTGCATTTATTTCTCTCATGACTTATGTGCTTTTGTTGGCATAATTTTAAACCCCCCAAACATAATTATTATTTGTTTAGATTCACCAACATTTTACCCTTTAGGTTGTTCTTTGTTCTAACTCCCTGCCTTGCTGGGAAAAGCAGTGCTAAAGGTGGATTCATCTCTCCAAGTTTTCCTATTCTTTCGGATCTGGATCCCAGTTTTTCATGGCCTTGGTAGCTTTCTGATGCTTTCAGACCTGTTATTTATGGGATGCCTGGGTGGCTCAGTCATTTTTTTTTTTAATTTTTTTTAATGTTTATCTTTATTTTTGAGAGAGAGAGACAGAGCATGAGCTGGGGAGAGATGGAGAGAGAGGGAGACACAGAATCGGAAGCAGGCTCTGGGCTCTGAGCTGTCAGCACAGAGCCCGATGCGGGGCTCGAGCTCATCAACTGCGAGATCATGACCTGAGCTGAAGTCGGACGCTCAACCGACTGAGGCACCCAGGCGCTCCTGGCTCGGTCATTTAAGTGCGGACTTTGGCTCAGGTCATGATCTTGCAAGTCATGAGTTCAAGCCCTTTGTCAGACTCTGTGCTGATGGTGCAGAGTCTGCTTGGGATTTTCACTCTCTCGGCCCCTCCCCTACTTGCGCTTTCTCTCCCTAAAAAACTTAAAAAAAGTGTTATTTATTTTCTAGCTTTTCTGTTCCTAGGGGCAGAGTTAATTCAAGACAGTCTAGTCTACCATTGTCCAAAGTGGAATTCCTTATTTATTCCTTAAATAATCTTTTTTTTAATTTGTTTTCTAAACACCATTTTATGTACCCAAATATAATAATGACTTAAAACTAATGTGGGAAGACCTCGTATAGAACAAATCTCATTGCATTCTCTAGAGTCTTCTCATTTTTAGAATTCTGATATTTTGGATTTTGATATTTTAGAATATTTTTCATTGGTATTTGAGCTTTGTAAAGCAGTGGGCAATATATTGTTTTGCAAGGAACCTTTCTTAGAGATGATTAAAAATGTTTTTCTTCTGGGGTGCTTGGGTGGCTCAGTTGGTTATGTGTCTAGCTTGGGCTCAGGTCATGATTTTGTGGTCCGTGAATTTGAGCCCTGTGTCAGGCCCTCTGCTGACAGCTCGGAGCCTGGAGCCTACTTGGGATTCTGTGTCTCCCTTACTCTCTGCCCCTCTTCTGCTTGCACTGTTTCTCTTTCTCTCTCAAAAATAAGTAAACATTTTTAAAAAACCTTTTTTTTAATGTTTTTCTTCCAACATATGAATATTTCAGATTTCTTATGCAGTAAATCATACAAACTCATTAGACAGAGAAAATGAATTAGAGTGGTCATAGCAAGTAAGTTTCGTGATGTCACTTAAGACAAAGATAATTTTCTTAACCTTTCAAACAAGAGTAAATTATACCACAGATGGGACAGCTTATTTTCTATAGAATTTTTCAAAAATTAAACTTGTGAATCCATTTGAACACCTTGAAATATTGAGTAAAAAAATATTTTTGTTATTTTACTGCATATTCAAAATTCTGTTATAAATAGACTGGATCATTGGCATAATTTTCAAAGTTAATACAGTATTTGCCTCTGTTTATAGCAAGAGTTATAGAAGCTTCCATTTTTTTTCATTATTCTTTTTCCCTTTTATCATCACTGTAGCTAGCCTTAGCACTTCCCACTACTGCATACTCATAGTTACACCAAACCATTAAATACTGTGCATAGATAAAGAGTAATTGAGTTTATATAAACAGAAAGAGGAAAATATTTATGTTTGAAAGGTTAAAAATTTGAGTACCACTGCTTCTATAGCTCTTACAGAATGATTTTCCAACTTTAAAATCATTTGTTATTGTTTATTCCTAGGAGTGTTAAGTACATTAAAAGCAACCTGTCAAATCTATTTAATAATAATCTGATCTAAATAACATTTTTTTAAGTTGTATAATGTTGCATTATGAAACCTATGAACATATTCAGTTATTTTGTCCTTTTAAAAATCTTTTTTTAGTATGTGAGACTATCATATGACACCAAACCTGAAGTCATTCTACAACTTCTGCTTAAAGAATGGCAAATGGAATTACCCAAACTTGTTATCTCTGTGCATGGAGGCATGCAGAAATTTGAGCTTCACCCACGAATCAAGCAGCTGCTTGGAAAGGGTCTTATTAAAGCTGCAGTTACAACTGGAGCCTGGATTTTAACTGGAGGAGTAAATACAGGTAATGTGATGATTATATCAATTTTATTTAGTGTGTTTATAAATGTCTCATAATATTAATTAGATATTTTAAATAATAGTCAACACCAAATATCAGTATATTCATCTTTTTCTGTTAAATAATTTATATAGTTCCTAAGTATAAATGGTAATTGTAGAAGTATTTGATTTTCATTTAGTCTTAAAAATAATAACTGTAGAGCAGGTATTAACAAACTATGGTCCCAGGCACCAAATCCAACCCAGTCATTGTTTTTGTAAATAAAGATTTATTGGAGCACAGCTACACTCATTTGTTTTTGAATTATCTATAGTTACATTTGCACTACAACAACAGAGGTTAATAGATGTGACAGAGACTGTTTACCTTGCAAACCCTAAAATGTTTATTATTTGACCTTTTACCAGAAAAAGGTTGTTGACCCCTACTATAGAGCCAAGTGTTACTCCTGTCACTCTCTGACTACTGGTAAATTGAACCCAGGATGGCAGTCCATTGCCTAGGCAGTGGTAAGAAGTAGCTTTCAAAATTAATTTTTAATATACTATAATTTTTCATTCCAAGTCTTCTTTACCACATATATAAGTTAGATCTAAAAATGGCAGATTAACTTTAGTGTACAAAGTAAAATATAATTATTACTGTTTGCAGACATTTAATTCATTATCAGCAGCTGGTTTTTGAATCTCATTGTATGTCAAGCATTCTTCTGGATGCTAAAGATCTACCATTCCACAAAGCAAAGAAAATATTTACCTTTGTGGAGCTTATATTTTAGCAGGGGAGATGCAGATAACAAACAGATAACAAACATGTAAATATGTTATTACATGTTAGATGATAAGTGCTATGGAGACACATGAAATATAGAGGAAGGATGGTGAGGGATGGTGGAGGGGGCTTCATTAATAAGGTGACATCTGAGTAGAAATTGAAGGAAATGAGGGAGCAAGATAAGAATAGTGTGGGACAGGGTATTTAAAAGAAAAGAAACTGCTAGTTTGTTGGAAGAATGGTAAGAAGGGTACAGTGTAGGTAAGTAGAATGAATAAGGAAGGCTAGATGATGAGGTTGGAAAGGTATGGGGGTATGGTGGGTGATGGGATGGGGTGAGTTGGGGTAGAGTGGTGAATAGCAGGGCAAAGGCACATCATTATATAAAACCTTATAGGCCATTACAAGCAAGCACTTTCACATTTACTCTGAGTAAGAAGGGAAGGTTTAAGCAGAGAGTTGACAAGAACAAAGATCATTTGGATGATGTTTTGAAAATAGACTATGCACAGGCAAGGCAGCAGTTGGAAGGCCAGTGAAGAGGCTATTTCCATAATCCAGATGAGGAAGGAGATTTAATGCATTATAAAAATCAAATTGAGTGATGCATTGGTTTTCTAGGGCTTCCATAACAAAATACCACAGGCTGGGTGGCTTAAGCAAAATAAAATTTCTCACAGTTTTGGAGGTCCCAAGATCAAGTTGTTAGCAGGTTTGGCTCCTCCCGAGGCCTCTCTCCTTGGCTTGTAGATGGTCACTTTCTCACTGTTTCCTTTTTGTGCATGTGCATTCCTGGTATCTCTTTCTGGGTCCAAAATTTCCTTTCCATAAAAGGACACCAGACAGATTGGGTTAGGGCGTCATTTACAGTGTATAGTCTCTTTAAAGGACCTGTCTCCAAATACAGTCACATTCTGAGGTGCTGGGATTAGGATTTCAACATAAGAATTTTGGGAAAGATCCAGTTCAGCCCATAACAAGTGATAATGAGGAGTTACATGCTCTTTTGAATTACCTTTTCTACTTTTTTCCTTATTTTTGATTCAGTTGGACAACTTTTGTAGTTGCTTGGTGTGTGTGTGTGTGTGTGTGTGTGTGTGTGTGTGTGTGTGTGTGTGTGTGTTGCTTATGGTCCTGAGCCATACTCTTCATTTTTTTTTAGATGATGTGTAGAACAATAACAAACTACAGTTACTTACATGAGGAATCTAAGAGAGGACTAGGCCTAACAACATGGTAAAAGTTATTTTTACGTGTGTTTCAGGCAGTTGTAGTGATTTGACATTGTGGGATTCTTTTGTTTGTTTTCTTTTTGGTCCTTGTGTTTTCTTTCATCAGTTTGTCTTTTGGACCTCGTTGCTTTTTATCTTTGTATAAAGAAAAATATCACCAATTATAGTGTCATAGATTGAGCACAGGATTATTCTGAAAACAATAACTACTTTCAAATAAAGTGAAATAAATTTTGTATAAACAGGTGTGGCAAAACATGTTGGTGATGCCCTCAAAGAACATGCTTCCAGATCATCTCGAAAGATTTGCACTATTGGAATAGCTCCATGGGGAGTGATTGAAAACAGAAATGATCTTGTTGGGAGAGATGTAAGAATGATTTAAAAAACTTCTTATGTTTGAACTTCTGTATAAACAAAATTAGAGTAAGAATAGTGCAAGTCAACTTAAACTATTCATGATCATACTATACTTTTCAAATTATGTTTAAAAAGTATTTTCTTGGGGTGCCTGGGTGGCTCAGTCAGTTAAGCATCTGACTTCGGCCTAGGTCATGATCTCATGGCTCATGGGTTCAAGCCCCACATTGGGCTCTGTGCTGACAGCTCAGAACCTGGAGCCTGCTTCAGATTCTCCCTCTCTCTCCCTCTCTCTTTGCCCCTTCCCCCCCCTCAAAAATAAACATTAAAAAAAATTTTTTTAAGTTATTTTCTTGAGGTTTTCTTACTATCCTTTCAAAAATGCATTCATAGATATAAGTAATTGGCATTATATTATTTAAAAATTTTTTTTTAATGTTTACTACTTATTTTTTTGAGAGACAGAGTTTGAGTGGGGGAGGGGCAGAGAGAGAGAGGGAGAATCTGAAGCAGGCTCCAGGCTCCGAGCTGTCAGCACAAAGCCTGACAGTGGGGTTCGAACCCACGAACCATGAGATCATGACCTGAACTGAAGTCAGATGCTTAAACGGCCACCCAGGTGCCCTGTATTATATTATTAGTATGTTTCGGTTTCTGTTTTGTATAGCTATTTCACACCTTTTCCAAATCACGCCAGTCTTTGAAATTAAATTTTTAATGACTTTAAGAATTAATTTTATTGTCACTAAGAGTAGTAATCAGTTGCTAGTGTTTTATTTGAATAGGTTAAGGACATGTGAATTGGTTATAAATATTTGTCAAGAGACTACTAAAAAAGAATTACTGAATTATAATGATCACTTTCAAGTGTGATTATATTTCTATTATCAAATTTAAAGATTCTCCTTAGGGCTAGAAAAATAGCAATATAACATTTGATTGCTCTAATTCAGTGTCCTTTGTATATTGCTCTTTATTCACTAATAACCTAACAGATTATTCACACTACTTATTATTTATTTTCGGTTTCCTTTGCATGTAATAATAAAATAGTATATATTCTAGGGGCGTCTGGGTGGCTTAGTTGGTTAAGCATCTGATTCTTGGTTTTGGCTCAGGTCGTGATCTCAAGGTTCATGGGATGTAGCCCCACGTTGGGCTCTGTGCTGACAGCCTGGAGCCTACTTGGGATTCTCTCTCTCTCTTTCTCTCTCTGTCTCTCCTCTCCCCTCAAAATAAATAAATAAATAAATAAATAAATAAATAAATAAATAAACTTTTAAAAAATAATATATATTCTGAAATGAGATGAAATACAGTTGTATGGTTCAACCCATTGTTGGTTAATTTTCAGTTGGTTAAAAGCTTGTACTTTTTCACTGGGTGTTGTATGTAATTGATGAATCACTGAATTCTACTCCTGAAACCAGTATTGCACTGCATGTTAACTAAGTAGAATTTAAATAAAAATTTGGAAAAAAAAGTGTTGGGAGAAAAAAAACCATGAACCTAAAAAAGAAAAGCTTGTGCTTTTTGACACCTTTTTTTTTTTTGACATTTTCTATTTGTTACTATATTGTAAATAGAATTTTACCTCTTACTTGCTTTTATAGATTATTTCAAAGTTATTTTTTCTTTATATTATAATTAATCCTGCCCACTAACTCATGTTTGCTGTTGTTTAGGTGGTTGCTCCTTATCAAACATTGTTGAACCCTCTGAGCAAATTGAATGTTCTGAATAATCTACATTCCCATTTCATATTGGTGGATGATGGCACTGTTGGAAAGTATGGGGCAGAAGTCAGACTGAGAAGAGAACTTGAAAAAACTATTAATCAGCAAAGAATTCATGCTAGTAAGGGAATTTATAAGTTTGTTATTGTTGAGATCATTCTAGGCTAGATTCTAAAAAGATTCTAAAAAGGTTCTTCGGAGGGTTTATTTCCTTTTGTAGCAAGACAACATACAGAACAACCAAAATGACTGATCTTAGGGGCGACTGGGTGGCTCAGTCAGTTAAGCGTCTGACTTTGGCTCAGCTCATGATCTCATGGTTCATGAGTTTGAGCCCTGCTTTGGGCTTTGTGCTGACACCTCGGAGCCTGGAGCCTGCTTCAGATTGAGTGACTCCCTCTCTCTCTATTCCTCCCCTTGTTCACACTTCTTCTCTGTCTCTCTCTCTCTCAAAAATAAAGATTAAAAAAAAATTAAAAAAAAAAGGATTGATCTTAGGGCAAATAGGAAGTCTGAGCCCAAATAGGGTATTCACATATTGAGGCCAAAGCCACAAAGGTTCATTGGAAGCTCTGTTGCTGTTGTAATCCCCTTGCAGCCCAAGGAATTCAGAAATATTCTTAATGTGTGATGTATTCTAATACATGACTTGAAATTCAAGATTGAAGAGGAAAAGAGGAAAAAAAGATAGTTTATTGCAAAGTAAGAATCATCTTGTTTAAAGTTTATAACATGAATAGGTATCACTCTTTGGTAGCTGTGTCTTAAAAATTGGTATTCTTGACACTGGTCTTCCTTTCCAACCATGGTCATACTTTCTGATTCAACTTCTAGATTTCTCTTTCAAAAAGAAGAAATTTTATAGTCCTAGGACACCAAGAAGGTGGGCTTTGTGACAAAGTGAAATAGAAATACAAAATTATAGAAGGGTGCATTCAAATTATGTTGGAGTCATATCCTCTCCTAAAATTCAGGAATGTTTTAGAATCCTACATTTATGTGTATTGGGATTCTTTCACTGCAAGTTATTGTAAAAACAAAAATTGGTATTCTTCACTAAATCTTTTCTGTTACTCTTGTAGAGGTCTTGGATTTTTTTTTTATCAGTTACATTTAGGTAGTCCTGACTCT
Organism: Lynx canadensis; assembly: GCF_007474595.2. Lineage (NCBI taxonomy): Eukaryota > Metazoa > Chordata > Mammalia > Carnivora > Felidae > Lynx > Lynx canadensis. Next base: position 53,192,995 of record NC_044308.2, read on the forward strand.
GTCATTAATTTTTATGTTAATGTCTCATTGCATTTGAAATCAGAAATACACATTTTAAAAACGAGTAAAAACAAATATACATTAGAAATTCAACTCCCACAGTATTAGAAAGCAAACTAGGGGTGTCTTGGCTGGCCCAGTGGGTGGGGCATGCAACTCTTGATCTCAGGGTTGTGAGGTCAGGCCCCATGTTGTGTGTAGAGGTTACTTAAAAATTTTAAAAATCTTAAAAAGAAAAACAAATTGGTGTTATAAATGATTTGTCAAGAGTTCCAATTAATGAAATATACAAAATAAATTTTACTTTTCAGTGAATCTAAATTCTAGTGCATGCCTAATCATAGAAGTATTGTATTTCTAATTTTGTCATTTAGAACAGATTTTAATTTAATGAAAAAGTAATGTATTCGGTGTTTAACTTATGCAAGATATGGTATCATGTTGAATACCTAAAGTGAAGTCAGCACAGTCGTATAAGAAATTATATTTTGGCTTATTTTTATTTTGGTTTTGATTAAGTAGAAAAATAAGATTAAATTACTCTATGTTTTGCCTGATATCTTGCAATCTTTTACTTTGTTAAGGAATTGGACAAGGTGTCCCTGTGGTGGCACTTATATTTGAGGGTGGACCAAATGTCATCCTCACAGTTTTAGAATACCTTCAGGAAAGTCCTCCTGTTCCAGTCGTTGTTTGTGAAGGAACAGGCAGAGCTGCAGATCTACTGGCTTATATTCATAAACAAACAGAAGAAGGAGGGTAAGTATGTGATTGCAAAAAAGATTTTAATAACTATCTAAAGAGACTTATGGTTTTTAGAATATTGGATTCATTTCAGTATTTTATGAACATGAAAATTTAAAGTTTAATAATACCTTTAAGGTTTGAGGAAATAGCTTGTCTTATACATTATGAGAATGAATTAAAATATAACAGTCTTCATAGAGGACAATTTTGTAAGATCTATGAAACATACAGAGGCATGTATCTTTTGACCCCTTTGTTCCATTTCTAGGAATTGTTGGTATACGTGTACTTTTACACGTGTGATATACACAAGATTATAAAAAGTTACTCATTACAATGTTTTCTGTAAAAGTAAAAGATTGGAACAAAATAGAATGTGTATCAAGAGGACTAGATAAACAAATTATGGTATATCTACATAACAGTTTGTGGCTGAGAAAGGTTGGTATCCGTACTAGATTTTGGAAGATTACCAAAGTATATACATGGAAAGAGGAAAGCAGTTGAGATGGAACTGGGCAGATGGAAGATAGTGGGAGACTTTCACTATGAATTTTCATTTTTGTATTTTATAATGTTTTATGTCATTATATTTTTGAGCCATATAATGAGAAAATGTGACTGTGCTCGTGTTTAAGATATCTTGGCAAAGTATTGCTTAATACATAATAATATCTTAAAATTATCTTTATACAGTATCTTATAAATGTGAGTACTGTTATAGCAACACATGCCCTGTAAAACAATTAAGAAATAATACAAAGAGAAAAATAACTCCCGTTTTTCCTCCCATATGACTTACAGTTGGGAGTCTCATGAAGGAGGATATTTCACTCAGGGTGAAGTACTTAATATTAATACAGTATGTTAAAGGTCTTAACATAGATTCATCTATACTTCATATTAGATTCTACAAATAATAGAAATTGAAATCAGTGAATTAAGTTATGTTTCCTTTCACTCCAGCAATCTTCCTGATGCAGCAGAGCCTGATATTATTTCAACAATCAAAAAAACATTTAACTTTGGCCAAAGTGAAGCAGTTCATTTATTTCAAACACTGATGGAATGCATGAAAAGAAAAGAGCTTGTAAGTAGATTTTGCAGAATAACCCTCTTTATTTCATTCAAAATACATTATAAATTGGTGAAATACTTTTGTTTTAAATTTGAGTTTAAAATTTTAAAATATTTTTTAACCATGCGAAGATGTCATTTATTATTTTGTTCAATTGGAGGGATATCATAGAAGGACTATGGTTTCTGTATGGTATTGAGACATATATTTGCATTTCTGTTTTGGGAAAAGTTTAATAACTAGACCTCCACAGATTATATCTAGAATCAAGCAAGAACTGTCAAGAGTTGTTAATGGTTTCTCCAAAATATATCTGTAGGAGCTCTTGGTTGGCTCGGTCAGTAGAGCATGCAACTCTTGATATCAGGGTTGTAAATTTGATCCCACATTGGGTCTAGAGATTACTGAAAAAAAAGTCTTAAAAAAAATATTTAGAAAAGATTTTATTTTACTCTGACTCAGTGCTCAAATTAAAGATCAGTGTTGCCTAATTTCATTCATCTAAACATGGGCTTAAGTTTTCAGAGATAAAATTTTTAACAACTGTAATAGGTAGATGATAACATGGTTTGATCTGTTTCATGTATTTCATTTTTATACACAATAAAGTTGAAAGGAAAAAATTATATGGGATTATAATCTTTTACTTTATGAAAAATGTTATTAAATAAAAATCTCTCAAGTGGTGTTTCACTTCAGATAATTCAGAGACATTTCCAGTGAAAGGATTAAATAAGACATTTATCGGGGCACCTGAGTGGCTCAGTGGGTTGAGCGTCCGACTTCAGCTCAGGTCATGATCTCGCAGTTCGTGAGTTCGAGCCCCACGTTGGGCTCTGTGCTCACAGCTCGGACCCTGGAGCCTGCTTCAGATTCTGTGTCTCCCTCTCTCTCTGCCCCTTCCCTGCTTGAGCTCTGTGTCTCCCTCTCTCTTGAAGATAAATAAACATTAAAAAAAATTAAAAGTTGAATAAATAAAACATTTCTCATTCAAGAACACACATATATATTACTTGAATTAAATGTTCATTCTGTAGAAATAATGTCAAGATTTACTCAGATACGTAATCTGTATTCTCAGGCCATAAGTTGCTTATTGTAGTAAAGGACCTAAAATAGGTCAGAAAGTGAATATAATATTAAACTAAACATTTTGAGTATATTTGCCATTTTTATTTGGTAGATGAGAAAATTTTTTAATTTTGTGGGGGTCTTTTGTTGAAATGAAGTTAATTTCTGACCAAAACCCCAAAAAACTGTATCTCCTATGTGGTTTGAAATTAGTTTCTGTTTTGTATACCTTATGCCTTAGCTTTGAAAATATAAAGGCATAATATTATGAATTGATCTTTAAATAGATCACGGTTTTCCATATTGGATCAGATGAACATCAGGATATAGATGTAGCAATACTTACTGCATTACTGAAAGGTAAGATTTAAATTTTTTTATTTGTAAGATCTTATTCATAGCCTATTTATATAAGGTAGGACTTTTAATTTGGCTGAATTTGGGGGAATTTTTCAGTAATTATTCTTTGTGGAAGATAACAGTGCTAGCTTTGTTTGTCAGCAAATGAGCTTTTGTTTTTGTCTCCCAGAAATTGTTAAAATTTTTTAATTTTTAGAAAGGTGTATGCCACCAGACCCATTTATTTATCCTGTTAAGAATGTGTCACATTTTTAATTGACTGAAAAATAAATGTTTAAAGGTAATAAGGTATTGGTTGATAGAAATTAGTATGTTCTTAAACATGCTGTTTTCATTCTGAAAGGAAGTTTGGAAAGAAAACTAGTGGTATATTTGAGGACTAAAGAGTTAATACACATCACATTGAACTGTTGTCCTCTCACATATCTTGCCAAAGACATCCAACTGATAAAACAAACAGAATTACGGTGAAAAATCTTCCTAAAAATTAGAAGCTAAAACCGTGTCTCATCTGGGTGGGTACTTGAAAGTCACAAGTATGCAGTGAAGTGGCCAGAGCAGAGTAAAAGAGCACTAAGCATTCCAAGAATTTCCCAAACATTAGACCATAATAAATTGCCAATAGATTAAACATTTGAAAAATACTGCAATAAAATATAACCTATTTACATCTTGGGAAAAAGACATAATAAGTAGTAGGAAATTCAGAAACTGTAAAGGGAAGAATCAATAAATGGGATTGCCTACATATAAAAAATAAAAAGAGAACTCAATATTTGTCATGTAATTTTCTTTGTGCTAGCCATTGTGTTTTAGTGGTTTACGTTCTTTATCATTTAATCTTATAACAACCCTAAGAGACAGATTTCCTATTATTTCTTCATTTTATAGATGAGGAAATTAAGGAATAGGATTGTGGAGAGACCACAAAGAGTTGTTATAAATTAATGGTAAGATGATGAATACCTCATGGGAAAAGGAGTCTGAATTTAAGTAAAAATGTTAGCAGAATAATATAAATGCCTGGGAAAAATGTGGAAAGATGGCCAATATTATAATTAAAGTAAATATTAATAGAAGAAGCATTTTACTCTCCTACTGGGTATTCTTATACCATTGAAAGTTTCTTATAACCTTTTTGGGACATATTTTGGCAGTATATTAAAAGTTTGAAAGTATGTATTCTTCTTCCCAGCATTTTGGCTTCTACAGAGTCATCCTATTTAAATAAACATGTACCTAAAAATATATTCACCAAAAAATTCAAAATAACCTGAATGCCCACTAGTGTGATTGTTGAATCAAGTTTAGCTCACCTTTAAAAAGTATTGTTAATGTGTATATGAGGTTAATCTGTATGTACTATTATAAGGAACTAAGGGTATGATATTAAGACACATAAAGTAGGCTACTGAATACTTTGTATCGTAGGATGTACTTTTGCATGAACAATTAAAAGTATATGTATGAATTTATATACGTACAAGAAAGCACCTGTTGTAAGGATATTTTTCATAATTCTAACATAGTACTATCTCTGTGATAGAAACAGGTAATTTTTGTTTTATTCCTATTGCATTCTGAAGTGTTTGCAGTAAATGAGGCTGTGTGTTTTCTATAGTTGGAAAATAAAAGTCCTAAGCCCTGGGGTAACCTTATCTCTCTGAGACCGGCTACCTCTGAGCAGTGGCTGACATGAACTGTGTAAGTTAATTAAAAGGAAATGGGAAAGGTTCATAAGTGTTCACATTTTAATGGAGATAAATTAATTGAACTTAACTGTTTTCTTTATTCAATTAGGCACTAATGCATCAGCATTTGACCAGCTTATCCTTACACTGGCATGGGATAGAGTTGACATTGCCAAAAATCATGTGTTTGTTTATGGACAGCAGTGGCTGGTATGTAAATATATACACAATGTAATTCACTTAAACTGCATAATAACAAAGTATTTACTGGAAATGTGATCTGAATTGACATTTTACCTGTCTGCCAAAAATGCAAGATTGGTTTAGCTAAACATTTCTACGACATGCAGATCCATTTAGGATTTCCTAAGTTCTGTTTTGCTGATGATAAAACTTTTGTTATAGGGTATACATCACTAAAAATCCTAGAACTGAAAGAAATCTTAGAAATGGTGCCCTATTATACATCTTTGTTTATTAGGGATATTGGCCTGTAATTTTCTTGTGTTGTCAGGATAATGCTAGCCTCATAAAATGAGTTTGGAAGAATTCACTCCTTATTTTTTTGGAAGAGATTAAGAAGGATTTGATTGTTGGTAGAATTCACCAGAAAGCTGTCTGGTCCTGCTCTTCTGTTTTTTGGTAGGTTTTTGATTACTGATTCAATCTCCTTACTCACAATTGGTCTGTTCATATTTTCCATTTCATCATCATTTAGCCTTAGTAGATTGAGTTTTCCCATTTCTTCTAGGTTGTCCAATTTTTTAGTGTGTAATTGTTCATAGTAGTCTTTTAAAATCATTTATATTTCTCTGGTATCAGTTGTAGCATCACCTATTTTCTGATTTTGAGTCCTCTTCTTTTTTTTTTTTTTTTTTCTTGATGGGTGTAGCCAAAGATTTCTCAGCTTTTTATCTTTTCAAACAACTAGCTCTTAGGTTTCATTGATTTCATTGACCTTCTCTATTGTCATTTTAGTTTATGTTTCATTATTTCTATTCTAATCTTTGTTACTTTCTTCCTGCTATTAACTTTGGGTTTTGTTTATTCTTTTTCTAATTCCTTGAGGTATAAATTTAAGTTTGAGACTTGTAGAAGTTTTTGAGGTAGGCATCTATTGCTATCAGCTTTCCTATTAGAACTGCTTTTGTTGCATTCTACAAATGATGGTTTATTGTATTTCCAATTTTATTTGTCTCAAGATTTTTTTTGTTTCTTCTTTGACTCATTCATTGTTCAGTAGCATGTTGTTTAATCTTCACATATTTGTGAATTTCCCAATTTTTTTCATGTAATTAATTTCTAGTTAATACCATTGTGGTTGGAAAAGATGCTTGATGATTATCAGTCCTCATAATTTTATCAAAACTTGTTTTATGGCCTGCCATATTATCGATCCTGGAAAATGTTCCATGTACACTTGACATGTGTGTTCTGTTGCTTTTGGATAGGATGTTCTGTATATATCAAGTCCATTGAAGGCCAATTTTTTATTTTTTTTTTAATTTTTTTTAACATTTATTTATTTTCGAGCGAGAGAGGCAGAGAGAGACAGAGCATAAGCAGGGGAGGGGCAGAGAGAGGAGGGAGACACAGAATCCGAAGCAGGCTCCAGGCTCTGAGCTGTCAGCACAGAGCCCAACGTGGGGCTTGAACCCATGAACCATGAGATCATGGCCTGAGCCGAAGTCGAACGCTCAACCAACTGAGCCACTCAGGTGCCTCGAAGGCCAATTTTTTTTTATTGATTTTCTGTCTGGATGATCTGTCCATTGATATAATGGAGGGTGTATTAAAGTATCCTATCATTATTGATGTCTCTTAATCCCTTGTGTCTGTAATAATTGTGTTACATAGTTAGGTTCTCCTATGTTGGATGTATAAATATTTATAAATGTTATATCTTCTTGTGGATTGACCCCTTCCTTTTTATCTTTTATTACAGTCTTTGTTTTAAAATCTGTTTTGTCTGAGATAAGTATACGTATTCTGTCTTTTGGTTTCCATTTGCATGGAATATCTTAATTCTGTTTCTTCGCTTTCAGTGTATGACTTTACATCTAAAGTGAGTCTCTTGTAGACATCATATAGATGATGAGTCTTGTTTTTTTAAATCCATTCAACCACTGTGTGCATTTTGATTGGAGCATTTAGTCCATTTACATTTAAAGTAATTATTATAGGTATGTACTAATTGCCATTTTGTTCATTGTTTTCTGGCTTGATGGATGAATGGATAAGGTAATTGTATGGAATACATAGAATATTATTCAGCCATAAGAAAGAATGAAATCTTGCCATTTGCAGCAACATAGATGGATCTTGAGATCATTATGCTAGGTGAAATATAAATACCATATGGTCTCTTTTATATGTGGAATATATAAACAGATTGGTGGTTGCTAGAGGTGAAGGGGTGGGGAAGTGGGACAAAATGGGTGAAGGGGGTCAAAAGATTAAAAAAGAAAGGAAAAAAAGAAATATTCCTATATGTACAAGATAATTCAATATAGTGTTATATCAGATGTTTAGACTAGTTCCTTCAGTGGTCTTTCTCATCTTAACCAAACGGCAACAACCTTTTCCCAGTTTTTGAGATAAGAAGCCTTAGTGTCATTTTTTACTTTTCTCTTTTTCATATATTCCAGTTCAGTAACATTTGTAAATGTTTTCATATTTACTTTAAAATATGCAATTTTTTTATCATCCTGGTTCAATCTACTGTCACCCTTCTTCTTTATTGTTTTAGTAGCATCCTGTTTGTTTCCTTACTCTCATTCTTCCTCTCTTATTACACAGAAGATGGATCACATCACATTTATGCAAAGCACAGTCCAGAGCCCTTATGATGGCTTATAGGGTTTCACATCATTTGCCCCATTACTGCCTCTCTTACTTTACATGTTACCACTATTCCCTTTGCACTCTTTTATGTAACCATATTTGCCTTCTTACTGTTTTTAAAACATACTAATAATATTCCTGTCTTTGTACTTGTGGGGTTTTTTTGGTCTGGAACCCTATTCCCTTATATGCCTGCCTAGACTTGCTTCGTTTTCTTTTTCTGGTTTCCCTTTTTTTTTTTTTAATTTTTATTTATTAAGTAATTTCTACACCCAATGTGGCTCAAACTCACAGCCCCAAGATTAAGAATTGCATCCTCCCCTGGTTGAGCTAGCCAGGCACCCCCTTTTTCTGGTTTCTAACCAAACATCTCCTCAAGTAGGCTTTTTATTGTCTAACCTATTTTAATAGAAGTCCCCTATGACAGCATTTTCTGTGTTCTTCTCTGCCATTTTTTTTCTTTAGTATTTATCACTATCTGAGAAATCATTTATATATCTTAGCTATTTATTTCTCTCTCTACTCCTGGATAGTAAATTTTATAGAAGAAAGACTGTTTTTGTTCACCTCCTATATTCACAGCCTGGCACATAGTAAATGCTTGATAAATTTTTTTACATGTCTGAATCAATAGGAAATTTGGCAAATTAAATGTTCATTCCCACATTGAATTTTTATCCAGCCTTTACAGAGGATGAGCTAAATCTTTTCTATGAAATGTAAACAGCAAAGTGGAGAAAAGTATGCACAGCATGAGCTTCTTTGTAGCAAATTCTGTTTTTGGATGTACACACATTCAGGCATATCTGCATGCACTGTGTAGTCATAGAACCTTTTTGGAAACTGTTACTATGAGGTATGTTTGTATAAAGATGGGCAGAAGAGAGAAAGTTTCATTTTATGCCATTTTTGGTATTTGATGGTTTTTTTAAACCATGGAGATGTATTTCCTATAAATAATAAAAAAGAGTATTTAGTCACTTCCATTCTTACAGGACTTCAGAGGAAGAAATTAATGTTGATCAGCTGTGGTAAAACTCTTCAATAGTAAACCAACCTTTTAGTCCCTTGAATAGCTTCATTGAATTTTTTTATCTCAAGTGTAAAGACTTGGAAAAAGCCGTCATCTTCTGTGTATATATGGTTTATCTCATGGATTTATTAAACACAATGTTACCTATTTGATTTTGTGCTTTCCTTTATGCTAGAGTTTGCAGCACTATTGTTTTTTGTTTTTTCTCTTCGTTGTTAAGAGTTACGCATGGAGTGTATGAAGAAATGTGGAACAAAGCAAATACTTTTTCTTTAACTAAACCTTTTTTTCCTCAGATGTGAAAATTTCGTAAGGCTTTATTGTTGTTTTGGGCAGTGGTTATAAACTCAATTCAGATAGAACACTTCTTTTTTAAAATATAAGTTTCATTATGCCCTTTTTATTACACGAAAATAAAATTTTATTAAGTACTTACTATACAAATAAAAATATATTGGGGAGCCTGGGTGGCTTAGTCATTTAACCATCCAACTCTTGGTTTTGGCTCAGGTCATGATCTCACGGTTCATGAGATTGAGCTCTGTGTTGGGCTCTGAGCTGGCATTGCAGAGCCTACTTGGGATTCTCTCTCTTCTGTCTGCCCCTCCCTTGCTTGTGCTCTCTTTCTCAAAATAAATAAACATTAAAGAAAACAACAATATAATGCCATATTGTGATAAAAACAAATGAAAGTCATTTATAATAAAAATAGGCATTTCAGAGTGACAATACTTAAGAATGGAAACATAAATAGCATAATAAATAATTATATGCTTGCACTTATTTTATGTAGAATCCGTGTAAAATGCTGCAGTTGTGAGTACATGCTAATATGGAAATGTCAGTAATTTAAATTCCATGGGGAGCAGAAAAATACCCATTGACAACTACAGGACAAGGAAAGAGCAAAGAAGAGGAACAAATAGGAATTAGAGCAAAAGTAGTTAGAATAAGTAATAACATATGAGAATTATTTGTATATGATAAGAGAAAGAATCCTAAAATAAGAATAGCATGCCTTGATAAATCAGTGGCTATTAATAGGAGAAATTGAATAAGTTTTACAGTGTTATTAATTAGTTCAGCCTTATTTTTAAGTGCAATGTCAAAGTATTTCCCTTGTTGTGACATAGAGCTGAGTGATAAAAAATATTGCAGAAAACATGGGCACCTGGGTGGCTCAGTTGGTTGAGCATCTTATTCTTGAGAGAATCTGGAATTCTCTCTCTCTCCCCCCCTCCCCCCGCCCCTCCTTTCCTTGTGCACTTACTCTCAAAAAAATAAATAAATATACTTAAAAACTGCAGAAAACATATCTTCCATGTTGAAATCCCATCATGTATGAGGTGTGCATTTAGTCTGTATCCTTAAGAAGATCTTGGTGACCAGATCCTTTGCTAAGAGATGGAAATAGAGGACAGATTGGAGAAATGGTAATAGAAGCTGCTGTAGAGAAGTTGTACAGTTATCTAGTAAGCTTATACAGACAGAATCAGAATAAAGTGAAAAACAACAGGTAAAAAAAAAAAAACCAAAAAACAGCCAATAATTTTGATACTGATTTTCCCCACAAAGTTTTATTTTATCATATGGTACTAAAATATTAAAAATATACAAAAGCAATAATATGAGATATTTAAAATACCTTAATATACATATAAAATATATTAATGTTAAATGCATTAATATTAAATATATTAGTGTTCTATTAATAAAATACCCTTTATGAGGCGCCTGGGTTGCTGAGTTAAGTGTCTGACTTTGGCTTAGGTCATGATCTCTCGGTTTGTGAGTTTGAGCCCCAAGTCAGGCTCTGTGCTGACAGCTCAGAGCCTGGAGTCTGCTTTGGATTCTCTTTCTCCCTCTCTCTCTCTTCCTCCCCTGCTTACATTCTGTCTCTCTCTCAAAAATAAATGATTTTTAAAAATTGTTTCTTAAATAAAATAAAATACCCTATTAATGGTACTTGAAATTTCTATATTTGTGTCTCCACTAATTTAACAGCATTTGATTCAGAGTCTGTTGAAGTCTATAAAGAGTCCCTAAAAACTTAAAAGGGACAGCTTAAAAATACTGACTGACATACATGGTTTACATTAAACTCAAATGGCACAGATTGTATTGCTATTAGGAGATGTAATTTTTCTCTAATGGTGAATAATTTCTGTTAAAGTTCTAAAGAAAACTAAGTACCATCTTATGTAACTAATATGATGTTGTATTTTTGGAAACTTCATTGCAAAACAAACTATGACAATACTTTGTGTTTATATGTAAAGCAGAATTATTGCATTTTCACACATGGAAGTCCAACAGCATAACAAAGTTGTGTGAGATATCGGACAGTCCTTTCTGAGTGAAATTGTCTGGCGTAGTGCATGATATCTGGTATCCTTTGAATGTTAGTAATGGCCCCCAAATAGTGAAATGATCTGTCCAAAAAACCTTTCCTAAACATTGAGAACCATTGCTCTAAGATTTTTTCCCCCAAATTTACTTGATGATGGATTCTTTCTTGTCCCCTCCCCCCCTCCCCCCCCCCCCCCCCCCCCACTATGTAACACTTCTCTCCTGCAGAAATAGTGCTTATGGAGTATTCTTTGGGGAATGCTAGTATAGAGAGGTCTTTTCTTCTATTCCCTTTATACCTTAAGTTCTAGCTTTATTACTATTTTGCATCTTTTTAGTTTGTTCCAAAACTGTTCAAGAACAAATAAGTATAAATCCTAGGACTTGCATTGAGAATTATTTGTATAATTAGAATGTGTGAAATATATTCACTAATTTTGATATTTTAGGTTGGATCCTTGGAACAAGCTATGCTTGATGCTCTTGTAATGGATAGAGTTGCATTTGTAAAACTACTTATTGAAAATGGAGTGAGCATGCATAAATTCCTTACCATTCCTAGACTGGAAGAACTTTACAACACAGTAAGTGTGTGTTAAAATTCTTTGTTGACTAAGCTTTGTTATCTTTGGGAAATGTCATTTTAGTTAAACATATCCAATTCTGCTAAAACCTTTAATGATTTGCTTGATTACTTCGAAAAATTGCAGCCAGTCTTAGTGTCCTGTAAGTCTTAGTGTGCTATATGACAATCTGAAACCATTTCCTTGTTTCTGGAGATTTTCCCTGTCATCGTAGCAACATAGGGAAAAGGTAAAGTGTTAACAAGCCTGTCTTTTCCTTATCCTCGCCCCTTTTTAAAACTCTAGGATCAGCTTCTTAATTACAGAATAATTGTATTTCCTTCTTTTTCTTTTTTCTTGGTCGTCATTTGTTACACTAAATTTTTATTGATGCCTTTTTATTGATGCCTTTTTTTGTAAAAAAATTACATATTGTTTTTTTGTTTATCCTTTTTGTTTTTCATGATTTTGACCTTGTGGTGTCCCCCTTTTAGGTTACATACCATTTTTCATTGTTTTCTAAAGAGCTCCTGAAAACTATCCCCCTTACAAAGCCTTTTGAAATCATTTCATTTTGAAATTTCACATGTCTAGCATTGGAGAGAGTAAATACTGCCATCTTATTGGTTTTCCATGTTGCCAGCTTTAATTGAGCTATACTTTGAAGTGCACTATTACCAAATCCTAGCTTTCTAAATCTGACTTCTCTGCAAAGCTGTCTGTCCATTCATCAGTTTCTACTTATTTATCTCCTTTTCATTCCTAATGTCTTTGTACCTTGTCTTTATAGCAGTCATACTACTTCAGTAGTCTAATCTTCTTATCCTTTCTTCAAATTAGTTCTTTAAACTAATTATTCTTATAATCATATATTTTACCATGTCTTTCTTCAGTTTAAAAATTTTTGGTAGATCCGTGGGGGTGGGGGTGGGGGGTTTAAAATGGCAGAGTAGTAAGGAGACCCTGGGCTTGTCTTGTCCCTCGAACACAGCTAGATTGACATCAAACCATTTGAATATCTAGAAAATTGATCTGAGGGTAACAGAACAATCTGAGTAATTTGAGGGAGAGAACACAGCAGGTACATGGTGTGGAGAGGTGAATTGGGGGATAGAAGAGCCGTGGTGCTTCACATGGGAGGGAGCTGTTTTCCCAGGGAGGAGAAAGACAGAGGGAGAGAGAGCAGTGCATTGGGTTTGTGCAAGAAAGCACTCGCTATAAAAGCATCTAAAGAGAAGGAGTAAAAACATGCACAGAGGACTACACAAGAGAAAACTGCTCCCTGAAACCACTAATGGGGGAAAAAGGAGAGGGTTTCATTACTGCCAGTCTTTTATAAACAGCGGAGCACAGAGTCTGAAGTTTCAGAGGTCAGCCACTGGTGCTACTCCAGTGAGGAAGCAGGGTGGAGACCTGGGAGCAGGCCCTCCAGTCTGAGGATCCCCTAGGTCGCATGGGGAGAAGCGGTTCCCCTGCTTGGAGTGCGTTTGGTAGAGGTGATATGGCCTCTCCACAAGCAAAACACCCAGTGGTCACCATCAAGCCACCTCAGTCACCTGTATAGGAACAGAGATGTGGCTGAGGGCAGTGAACCCTGGTACCAGCTGTGTATTGTTATTTACCATAAACTCGAGCTGGTGCCAGTGCACCGTGGTGCAACCATTTTCCGGGACAAGCCAGCCCCAGACATAGCACAGCAAGACCGTTCCCCAGGGGATGGCTTTGGGTCTGAGCCATAGGGGTCTCTAAAATGTGGGGTTTCGAAACACAGCCATACCTGAAATAAGTTGGACTCTCAACTGACTGAGCGTCCTAGGCGGCCTTTTTATCGTTTTTTTTTTTTTTTTTTTTTTTTTTAGATTTTTTTCTCTCTTCTTTTCTCTTTTGTCTTCCAAGCTTCTTTTAACAAGCAGACCAAAACACACCTAGGATCTAGCTTCCATTATGTGATTTTTTTTTTTTTACTTTTAAAATTTTTATTTGATTCTGTTATTACTGTTTTTTGTAATCAAAAATGACAAGATAGAGGAATTCACCTCAAAAGAAAGAACAGGAAGATATGACAGCCAAGGATTTAATCAATGCAGTAAGATGTCTGAACTAGAATTTAGGGGTGCCTGGTTGGCTCAGTTGGTTAAACGTCCAACTTCAGCTCAGGTCATGATCTTGCAGTCCTGAGTTTGAGCCCCGCATTGGGCTCTTGTGCTGACAGCTCAGAGCCTGGAGCCTGCTTTGGATTCTGTCTCTCTCTCTCTCTCTCTCTCTCTCTTTCTCTCTCTCTCTCTGCCCCTCCCCACCTCGTGCTCTGTCTTTCTCATAAATAAACATTAAAAAATTTTTTAAATGATTATAAGGATATTAGCTGGGCTTGGGGAATAAAAGCATAGAAGACACTAGAGAATCCATTTCTGCAGAGATAAAAGACCCGAAATCTACACGGACTGAAATTAAAAATGCTATAGCAACAAGGTGCCTGGGTGGCTCAGTCAGTTAAGCATCTGACTCCTGATTTCAGCTCAAGTCATGATCTTGTGGATTGTAGGGTTGAGCCCTGTGTCAGGCTGTGCTTACAGCATGGAGCCTGCTTGGGATTCTCTGTCTCCCTCTCTCTGCCCCTTCCCTGCTTGCTCACATGCTCTTTTTCCCTCTCAAGATAAATAAATGTTTTAAAAACTGCTATAACCAAGATGCAGATCCAAATAGAGGCCATAAAAATGAGGATGGACAAGGCAGAGGGGGAATTAGTGATACAGAAGATAAAATTGTGGAAAATAATGAAGCTGTAAAGAAGAGGGAAACAAAGGTCAGGGATCATGAAGGCAGACTTAGGGAACTCAGTAATTTATTAAATGTAAGGGGCAGAAAGTTTGTGTGAGCAAATTGTAGCTGAAAACTTACCCTAATCTGGGGAAGGACACAGACATCAAAATCCAAGAAGCATAGAGAACTCCCATTAAATTCAACAAAGGCAGCCATTGCCAAGACATATCATAGTCAGATTCTCAAAATACACACACAAGGAAAGAAACCTGAAAGCAGCATGGGGGAAAAAGTCCTTAACCTACAAGGGAAGACAAATCACGTTCACAGCATATCTGTCCACAAAACTTAGGCCAGAAAGGAGTGACAGTGTATTTTCAACGTGCTGAATCGGAAAAATACACAGCCAAGAATACTGTATCCAGCAAGGCTGTCATTCAGAATAGAAGGAGAGATAAAGAGTCTCCCAGACAAAAACTAAAGGAGTTTGTGACCACTAAACCCGCCCTATAGAAAATTTTAAGGGAGGACTCTTTGAGTGGAGGGGGGAGAAAAAAGACTAAAAGCAACAAAGAGTAGAAAGGACCAGAGAGCATCACCAAAAACACCAACTCTACAGGTAACACTATGATACTAAATTCATATCTTTCAATAATCACTCTAAATTCTCTGGAGAATCAAAAGATGTAGAGTATCAGAATGGATAAAAAAAACGATACATCTATATGCTGCCTACAAGAGACTCATTTTAGACCTAAAGACACCTGCAGATTGAAAGTGAGGGGATGGAGAACTGTCTATCATGTTAATGGATGTCAAAAGAAAGCCACAGTATTCATAATTAAATCAGACAAACTACATTTTAAAACAGACTGTAAAGAGATGAAGAAGGGCATTATATCATAATTAAGGGTTCTATCCATTAAGAAGATCTAACAGTTATAAATATTTATGCCCCCAACTTGGACCCACCCAAAGTGTATAAATCAATTAATAATAAACTCATTGATAATAATACAGTGATAGTTGGGGACTTTAGCATCCCACATACAACAATGGACAGGTCATCTAAGCAGAAAATCAACAAAGAAACAATGGCTTTGAATGATACTGGACCAGATGGACTTACCAGATACATTCAGAATATTTCATCTTAAAGCAATAGAATACACATTCTTTTTGAGTGCACGTGGAATATTCTCCAAAAACAGATCATGTATTGGGTCACAAATCAGCCCTCATCAGGTACAAAAATATTGAGATAATACCATGCATATTTTCAGATCACAACTCTATGAAACTTGAAGTAAACCACGCAAAAAAATTTGGAAAGCCTTCAAATACATGGACATTAAAGAATATCCTACTAAAGAATGAAATTAAAGAAGAAATTTTAAAAAATACATGAAAACAAATGAAAATGAAAACCCAATGGTCCAAAACCTTTGGGATGCAGCAAATGCAGTCCAAAAAGGGAAGTATAGTGCAATTCAGGCCTATCTCAAGACACAGGAAAGGCCCCAGATACATAACCTACGCCTAAAGGAGCTAGAAAAGGAACAGCAAATAAAGTCTAAAGCCAGCAGCAGCAGAATAAGGGAAATAATGAAGATTAGAGCAGAAATAAAAGATATAGAAACAAACACAAAAAAAATCAAAACCAAGAGCTGGTTCTTTGAAAGAATTAACAAAATTGATAAACCCTTAGCCAGACTTACCAAAAGAAAAGATAAAGGACCCAAATAGATAAAATCACAAGTGAAAGAGGAGAGATCACAATCAGCACCACAGAAATACAGTTATAAGAGAATATTATGAAAATGATATGCCTACAAACTGGGCAATCTGGAAGAAGTGGACAAATTCCTAGAAACTCACAAACTACCAAAACTGAAACAGGAAGAAATAGAAAGTTTGAACAGACCCATAGCCAGCAAAGAAATTGAATCAGTAATCAAAAATCTCCCAACAAATGAGTCCTGGGCCAGATGACTTCCCAGGGGAATTCTACCAGACCTTTAAAGAAGAGTTAACACCTATTCTTCTCAAACTGTTCTAAAAATAGAAATGGAAGGAAAACTTCCAAACTCATTGAAGCCAGCATTACCTTCATTCAAAAATCAGATGAAGACCCCACTAAAAAGGAGAGTTACAAACAATACCCTGATGAACATGGATGCAAACATTCTCAACAAGATACTAGCAATTGTAAAAACAAACAAAAAAAAGGTACTAGCGAATCAAATCCAACAGTAAATGGAATTACTCACTGTGATCAAGTGGGATTTATTCCTGGGCTACAGGGGTAGTTCAGTGTTTGCAAATCAATCAGATACATACCCCACATTAATAAAAGAGAGGGTAAGAGCCATATGAGCCTGTCAATAGATGCAGAAAAATCATCTGACAAAATACAGCATCCATTCTTGTTAAAAACTAAGTAGGTATAGATGGACTATCATAAAGGCTATATATAAAAGACCCACAGCTAATACCCTCAAGTGGGGAAAACTGAGAGGTTTTCCTCTCTGGTGTGGAACAAGAGAGGGATGTCCATTCTCATCATTACTATTTAATATAGTACTGGAAATCGTAGTCTGAGCAATCAGACAGCAAAAATAAAAGGCATCCATATTGGCAAGGAAGAAGTCAAACTTTAACTATTTATTTGCAGACGATGTTATACTCTATGTAGAAAACCCAAAGACTCCACCAAAAAATTGCTAGAACT
Source organism: Lynx canadensis (assembly GCF_007474595.2). Taxonomy (NCBI): domain Eukaryota; kingdom Metazoa; phylum Chordata; class Mammalia; order Carnivora; family Felidae; genus Lynx; species Lynx canadensis. The sequence goes on from NC_044308.2 coordinate 53,210,222, forward strand.
AACACATGAATTTAGCATAGTTGCAGTATATAAAATCAATGGGCAGAAATCTGTTGCATTTCTATACACCAGTAACAAAGTAGCAGGAAAAGAAATAAAATAATTTATTCCATTTGCAATTGTACCCAAAACAATAAGATACTTAGGTATAAACCTAAGGAAGTAAAAGATGTATACTCTGAAAACTATAGAACACTTATGAAGGAAATTGAAGAGGACACAAAGAAATGGAAGAGCATTCCATGCTCATGGTTTGGAAAACAAACATTGTTAAAATGTCTATACTACCCAAAGCAATCTTCATATTCAGTGCTATCCCCATCAAAATACCACCAGCATTTTTCACAGAGCTACAACAAACAATCCTAAAATGTGTAAGGAGCCACAAAAGACCCCAAATAGCCAAAGCAATACTGAAAAAGGAAAAAACAAATCATGATTCCGGATTTCAAGCTTTATTACAAAGCTTTAGGCGGGCTCCTGGGTGGCTTAGGCATTAAGCATCTGACTTTAGCTCAGGTCATCATTTCACGGTTTGTGAGTTTGAGTCCTACATTGGGTGAGCTTGAGCCTTGCTTCTGGTGAGCACAAGCCCTGCCTCAGATAAAAAAAACATGAGCTCCGCTCCCGCCCCCACCCTACCCCCACCCTGTCTCTCTTCCCTTTGCTCACTTGCGCCCTCTTTCTCTTTTTCTCAAAAAAAAAAAACAAAACAAAACAAAACTATAGTCATCAGGACAGTTTGGTACTGGCACAAAAACAGACACACACATCAACGGAACAGGGTAGAAAACCCACAGATGGACTCCCCAACCATATAGTCAACTCATCTTTAACAAAGCAGAAAATAATATCCAATGGAAAAAAGAGTCTCTTCAACAAATGGTGTTGGGAAAACTGGATGGGGATAGGCAGAAAAATGAAACTGGACCACTTTCTTATACCATACACAGAAATAAATTCAAATTGATGGAAGACCTAAATGTGAGACAGGAACCTATCAAAATCCTAGAAGAGAACACAGGCAGCAACCTCTTTGACCTCGACTGGTGCAGCTTCTTAATAGACATGTTGCTGAAGGCAGAGGAAACAAAAGCACACATGAACTATTGGGACTTCATCAAGATAAAAATCTTCTGCACAGTGAAGGAAACCGTCAACAAAACTAAAAGACAGCCTATGGAATGGGCGAAGATATTTGCAAATGACATATCTGATAAAGGGTAGTATCCAAAATATTTAAAGTTAGCTTATCAAACTTAACACATGAAAGACAAATAATCCAGTGAAGAAATGGGCAGAAGACATGAATAGACACTTTTCCAGAGAAGACATCCAGATGGCCAACCTACACCTGAAAAGATAGTCAACATCACTCATCTTCAGGGAAATGCAAATCAAAACCAGGATGAGATACCACCTCACACCTGTCAAAATGGCTAAAATTAACCACTCAGGAAACAACAGATGTTGGCGAGGATGCAAGAAACTAAAAATAGAATTACCCTACAATCCAGCAATTGCACTATTAGGTATTTACCCAAGTGATACAAACTACAGATTCAAAGGAGGTACATGCCTCCCAGTGTTTACAGCAGCATTATCAACAATATCCAAACTATGAAGAGAGCCCAAATGCTCATCAACTGATGAATAGATAAGATGTGGTGTGTATGTGTGTATATATATATATACACACACACATATATATAATGGTATATTACTCAGCCATCTAAAAGAATGAAGTCTTGCCATTTGCAATGATGTAGATGGAGCTAGAATGTGTTATGCTAACAAAATAAGTCAGAGAAAGACAAATACCATATGATTTCACTTATGTGTGGAATTTAAGAAACAAAACATGAATAAAAGGGAAGGGGAAGGGAAGAGAAGAGAGGGAACAAACCACAAGAGACTCTTAATGATAGAGAACAAACTATAGGTTGACAGAGGGAGGTGGGTGGGAGATGGGCTAGATGAGTGATGGGTACTAAGGAGGGCACTTGTGATGAATCACTGAATTCTCCTGAAACCAATTTTGCAAGGTATGTTAACTAACATTTAAATAAAATTTAAATAAAAAACTTTTAATAGCCCCCAGTGTGTATAAAATAATACCCAAACTCTTTGCTTGATTTTCAAAGCTCTCCAGCTTTTGAAATTTTGTCATAGCTCTTTCACTTGGCCTTTTATTCCCACCCATACCTTTCCATAAATGTTTGTTACATTGTCTTCCTACTGTTCTTCAAAAACATAAACTTAACAAAAAAGCAGTTCTTGTTTACACACTGCAGTGTGTTTTTCTCAGCTACTCTCTACTTACTGGAATTTTATTCATTATTAACATAGTTCAAATGCCATGCTGCTGCCTCCATGAAGCTCATTGAGGAAGTTAGTTGAGGACAATTGTATCTTCCCCTGTGGATTATAAATTTTTTTTGAATAAGGATTATATCCTTATTTTTCCCCCATTTTTTATCTTTAATAATGTCTAGCACAGTTACATTGAACTTTGTTGACCTTCTGTTTCTAGTGAACAAATATAAAAATTAAAAGGATTATTCATTGTGCTGAAGTAAGGTTTATCCTTGAAATATAAACCAGATATAAATAAAAATAAAAATTGATCCCATTAGCAAGGCAAGTAATTTTTTTAATGTGTAATTCAAATTATTAAGATAAACTTTTCAGCATCAGTTACTGATAAAAATTTTTTTAACATTAAGGGATTATATAATATGATAAAGTAGTGGCTCTCAAACTTTTGGGGTATCAATGTCCTGTTACATAAAAATTATTGGGGACTTAAAAGAGCTGTTCTTAAAAGGGTTTATGTGTCTCGATACTTACCATATTACAGAATAAAACCAAGAAATTTTTAAAATATTAGTTTGTTTAGGTAACAATAATAATCTGTCACATGTTAACACAAAAAAACATTTTTCGAGAAAAAAAAGTGAAGAGAATAGAATACATATACTGTTTTACAAATCTCTTTAGTATCAGGCTTCATAGAAGACAACTGGATTCTTATATTTGCTTTTGAATTTAATCTTATGATATCATACATCAAGAAGCCTCTGGAAAACACTGATCACTGAGAGAGAGAGAATGAAAAAATGCAAATATCTTAACATGATTCTGAAAATATTTTTGATCTCATGGACCTTTTGAAAGAGTCTTGGGGGCCATCAGGGGATACTGGACACACTTTGAAAACTGCTATATTAAAATATATTTCCTTTATAGTAAGAAATTAATATAATGAATAAACAGTAATGGATTAAGATAAAATAGAATTCTAAATATTGCATGTCTATGTGATTATATACTGTTAGAGAAAATATAATGAAACTTGCTAATACCTAAAAATGTGAAATACTTTGTATTTATTTTTAAAAAATTAACATACAAGGAAGAATTGCCAGAGAAAACTTGGGTTCTGAGTGGATAAATTAAATAGTAAAAAGAGGGCACCTGAGTGGCTTAGTCGGTTCAGTGTCTGACTTTGGCTCAGGTCATGATCTCATGGTTATGAGTTCGAGCCCTGCATCAGGCTCTGCACTAACAGTGCGGAGCCTGTTTGGGATTCATTCTCTACCTCTCTCTCTCTTCCTCTTCCTCTCCCCCTCTCTCCCTCTCTCTCTCTCTCTCTCTCTCTCTGCCCCTCCCCTGCTGTCTCTCTCTTTCTAAATAAATAAATAAACTTTAAAAAATATTGTAAAAAGAAAGAGCAAAGTAAGGCTAAATACACAATATACACAATATTAGTTACAGTCATCTTTAGATATTATACAGAATTTTGAAATGAAAATATTTTGGGGGGCACCTGATTGGCTCAGTCAGTTAAGCATCTGACCCATGTATTCAGCTCAGGTTATGATCTCACAGTCCATGGGTTTGAGCGCTACACAAACCTGACAGCACAGAGCTTGCTTGGGATTGTCTTCCTTCCCCCCTCTTTCTGCCCCTTCCTCACTCATGCTCTCTCTCTCTCTCTCAAAATAAATAAACATTTGAAAAATAATTAAAAGAGAAAGTATTTGTAAAGAAATAAGAGGTTTACACACTGAGATTTGAAAATCTGTTACCAAGTATATGTGGTCAAAATGTTCAAGTAGATTGAGTTGATTACTATAATAACCTCTTAAAAATTAATAACACAGTGATGGGAGGAAAATCCCATTTGATATTTCTTTTAAACAATAGATTTAAAATATTGAAAATAAGTGTCTTGATTTGTGATGCTGCCTAGAATTCACCGTAGTAGGTTTCAGATGGATCATACCACTGTCTAAAAAGTTTAGGATACATTTTTGGTCCATTTACCTCAGCCTTGATGGGGGACATACACACTGGGGTTTCTTTCAAAATACAGGACACCATCAACATAAGATTACTGTAAAAATGACATTTGTGTTTAGTCTAATAGTATACGTAAGTGGAAGTAAGATAAGGTATTTATGGATGTAAGTATTCCGTTTTAACTTCCTTAGGTGGAAATTAAGATGACATATATAAATTTTTAAAGTTTATTATCCAAAATATTTAAAGTATTGATGCAACTTGATTTAGTGGCAGAAACAAGGTACATTTTAATAAGAGTGTAAAGCTCCATTACCAATTAAAGAAATGTAGATTAAAGATATAATTGTGACACTTAAATGTTTTCATGATTATAAATTTGTGTTCTGCATAAGTAAAACAACATAAATTACACATCTTAATGAAGGTAAATATGACAATACAAAATGATTATATCTTTTTCTTTGCTCCATTTTATGAACAGAATTTATTTAACTGAAAATATGATTTGGGCAAGAAGGTTGATAAAGTTCAGTAAGTAACAAAAAGAGAAGTTGTTAAATTATTTTAGAAGAAAGTAATAGTTCGCTCTAATTTTTTCTCCTTAAAGAAACAAGGTCCAACTAATCCAATGCTTTTTCATCTTGTTCGGGATGTCAAACAGGTAAGAGATTATTTTTGTTTTTGAAAATGCAATTTAAAAATTTGGTTACACTTCATCTGTTCCTAAAACACATTTAAGTAATGTCCATCTCAAAAATAGCAATAAAGTGACACTTTTTAGAACAAGGTAAAGTAAGGGCTACATTTGTGGTAACAAAAGTAAAGAGAATAGTGTACCAGAAATCAAGAAAAAAGGAAAGTTAATTATACTCAGACCAAGTTTTGTGAGCTTCTAGTCATCTGAGATAGACTGTGATGAATTTCATAATGCTCATTGGTCCATAATGGAAGATTATTGATAAAATGTATCTTCTTTGTGTTCAGAAGAAATTTGTTTCCTGGGCCTTAGAGGACTGTGAATAAAGACATTGAGGGAAACACTGGATGATGATCTTCATGGCAGAGTTTGCCAAAAGTGCTGAAATGTTTGCGTTCATGTGCGCATGGTTTCTCTTTTCATATTCAGTATTGGTCATGGTGGAATATATAGCACTGTCATGTGGTTTAAAGCCATTCTGTGGGGACTAGACTTGATGTACTAATATTTCCCTTCTCTTCTATTGGGATTCTTTGTGAATTAATAGTTTTAGACATCTATTAAAAATTTTATAGTCATTTAAAATATTGGTATCCAGTAGTTTTATTTTCCTAGGTGAAAAGGTATTCATTTAATTAACTGAAATATTTTTGTAGTTTCTGAACTAAAATGCTTTCTAGAATTCTTCAAACTTTTACTTGTTAATATATGTAAGTGTACTATTAAATAACTGAAAAATTAAAATAGAAATGTCATTTTCTGTTTTGATTTTTTTGTGTTTTGTCACTTATTTAATACTAAACTAGCTTCCCATGGAAAAAACTTAGACTTTATTATACTTAAAAATATTTTTTCTTTAATTCAATTTTTTCCAGGTGTTTTCCCTTATAACTTTATTAAAAAATTTTACATGTCATAAAATTCATTCAGAGTGTTCATTGGATTTTAGTATATTCACAGAGTTGTGGTACTGTGACTACCATCAAATTTTTTTTTTTAATTTTTAAAAAGTTTATTTATTTATTTTGAGAGAGGCAGCCTGAGCATGAGTGGGGAAGGAGTAGACAGAGAGGGAGAGAATCGCAAGCAGACTTTGTGCTGTCAGCACAGAGACCACTGGGGGCTCGAACTCACAAACTGTGAGATCATGACCTGAGCTGAAACCAGGAGTCAGCTGCTTAACCAACTGAGCCACCCAGTCACTCCTACAGTCTAATTTTAGACTAACCCATTAGCAGTCACTCTTCATTCCTGTTTCTTTCTCTACTCCTTACTCTACTTTCTCTACTCCTCTGCCCCTGCCCTTGGCAACTGTTAATCTACTTTCTGTATGTCTGGATTTGCCTATTCTGGACATTTCACATTGTTTTTTTTGTTTTGTTGTTTAAATAATTAAAGCTTTTTTTTTTTTTTTCTTCCTAGACGCTTGAGTGATGGGAGAGACCTTTAGTCCACGGGTTTCTAATGTTTATTTGAGAGACAGAGACAGAGCATGAGTTGGGGAGGGGCAGAGAGAGACAGATTCAGAGTCACAGAATGCGAAGCAGGTTCCAGGCTCTGAGCTGTCAGCATAGAGCTGGACGAGGGGCTCGAATTCATGAGCTGAGAGATCATGACCTGAGCTGAAGTTGGACGTTTAACCAACTGAGCTACCCAGGTTCCAGTCCAGCAGTTTCTAAAACACGTTTGCGTTATGATTTACTTATGTGGGTTAGCAGAAAGAACTGTAGTTGTTAATTCTAGGAACAAATATGAGATTTGGTATACACTACCTTTACCTTGGTGGCTATACTAAATAAGCCAATTTTTTTTATTTCCGTAAGTGAAAAATCCTAAAGTAAAGGCAGTAATTGACTATTTTCAATTCAAATTAAAGTTGAGTGTTATAAGTATTATCTGTATAGTTTGAGAAACTGCTTATTGTTTTTTTAGATAACTCGCATTATTTCCTGTAATTTTATTTCCCATTTAAATGGGACCATATCCTAATGGCATTTGTGAAGTTTTTATGTTTTTAATTTTTTAATGTTTGTTTATTTATTTCGAGAGAGAGAGAGAGAGAGCAGAGCAGGAGGAGAGAGAGGGAGAGAGAGAATCCCAAGCAGGCTCCATGCTCAGCATAGAGCCCTATGGGGGCTCAGTCTTGTTAACTGTGAGATATGACCTGAGCTGAAATTAAGAGTCAGACACTTAACCAACTGAGCTGGCTACCCAGGCACCCTTGTCAAATTTTTTATTTATTAATTTGAGTTTATTTATTTATTTTGAGAGAAAGAAAGTACAGATGGGGAAGGGGCAGAGAGAGAGGGAGAGAGAATACTCAGGGTCCATCCCACAACCCATGCAATCATGACCTGAGCTGAAACCAAGAGTCAGACGCTTAACCTACTGAGCCACCTGGGCACCCCTTTAGTTTTATTTTTTTTAATTTGACAGAGGTGCCTAGGTGGTTCATTCGGGTAAGCATACCACTCTTGATTTCGGCTCAGGTCATGATCACATGGTTAGTGAGTTTGAGCCCTGCATTGGGCTCTGTGGTGACAGTGTAGAGCCTGCTTGGGATTCTCTCTTTCTCTCTCAGCCCCTCTCCCACTTGCATGCTCTGTTTCTCTCAAAACTAAATAAATAAACATTAAAAAAAAAAAAGTCCAACTCTTGATTTCAGCTCAAGTCATAATTTCAGGTGGTGAGATCAGTCCCATTGTTGGGCTTGTGCTGGGCATGGAGTCTACTTCAGATTCTCTCTCTCTCTCTCTCTCTCTCTCTCTCTCTCTCTCTGTCTCTCTCTCTCTCTCTGTCTCTCACTCTCTCTGCCCTTCCCTCATGCACTTGCATGTTCTCTCTTCACAAATAAAAATAAAAACATCGTATATGACATCCTTGCTCATAAAGTATAATTTGAGGTTGCTCAAGACAAAAACAAAAATCTTGCACCTAAGATGAAAATACTTTTTATTTTTAAATTGGAGATTAAAGAATATAAGTATCTAGAAGTTTAAAACTTCACAGATGAAACCAAATTATAAAAGGTATAAACATTTTTTTAATGTTTATTTTTGAGAGAGAGAGGGAGAATGAGTGGGGGAGGAGCAGAGAGAGAGGGAGACACAAAATCCAAAGCAGACTCCAGGCTCTGAGCTGTCAGCACGGAGCCTGATGTGGGGCTCAAACTCACAAACTGTGAGATCATGACTTGAGCCGAAGTCGGACACTTAACCGACTGAGCCACCCAGGTGCCCCATGGTATAAACATTTTTTAAAGTACTAAGTTCATGAGGTGATAATTAGGAAAATTGAAAGAATGATGATGGTAGAAGGGCAGAATTAGTTGATATATGTAAATCATCTTATGATTAAGCCCTTTTAAGATTATTTAATGAGATTAACCAAATATTTGATTCTGAACAGGCAGTGTTTCCAAACTCACAAATGGCTCCTGTTCCAGTTTATTTGTAAATTGATATCCTAGGGAAATGAAGTCTTAGTTCTAAACAGTGTTACAAGTGGTAGTTTAAATCTTAGATGAGGCTATAAAAACTTGTGTAACCTATAATATAGCCAATATAATTTTGGCTAAAAAAATACTTATAAGTACTTACGGGCTTATTTGGAAACATAAGTAGCAATTATAGCATTATTTTTGCAGGAAAATGCAATTTATGGTATGTGCCACAGTGAAAATGGAATACTTGGGTCTTAGAAGTTCCTTTGCCTCTTTGTGTGAAGTATTAGAGCAGTGGAAAGATAAAGGATCTGCTGCTGCAAGCCATATTTCAGAACTTCAGAATTATCTCTTCTTACAGAGGAAATGAAGGACCAAGTTACTCCCTTCTCCTGCAAAGATAGCTGCAACCCCAGCTTCCTGTAACAAGTAAACATTTGTCATTTTGGAGAGTAGGTGTCTTTATAGGCATGAATGGAAATATTGAGAAATATCTTGTCTATTTAAAACTAATGTTTTTGGGGCGCCTTTGTGGCTCAGTCATTTGGGCGGCCGACTACAGCTCAGGTCATGATCTCGTGGTCTGTGAGTTCGAGCCCTCCATCGGGCTCCGTGCTGACAGCTCAGAGCCTGGAGCCTGCCTCCGATTCTGTGTGTCTCCGTCTCTCTCTGTCCCTTCCCTGCTTGCTCTCTCTCTCTCTCAAAAATAATAAACATAAAAAAAATTAAAACTAATGTTTTGTTTCCAGGGAAATCTTCCTCCAGGATATAAGATCACCCTAATTGATATAGGACTTGTTATTGAATATCTTATGGGAGGAACTTACAGATGCACCTACACTCGGAAACGTTTTCGATTAATTTATAATAGTCTTGGTGGAAATAATCGGGTATGTAATATTTTGGGGGGGTGGTTTATATGTGTACTTTATACACTTTGTAAGTTAAAAATTCATACACTTTAAAAGTTTAAAATTACTAAATATAAGAACAGTGAAGTAACATCGTCTTAAAAATGGTTTTTTCAACTAAGATACATAGAAATATTTTGTAATCAAAATCTAAAATCATTTTTGTATGTATATACACACACATTTATGTATATGTGTGTATATGTATATATTTATATATTTATATGTGTGTGTATATACACATATATGTATATATGTGTGTGTGTGTGTATATATATATATATATATATTTGGATTGATTATTGAATTTTTATAGCATATTAGTATATTTAAGTCTGTAAAAACGAATAAGCTTTCATTTTCAGAGGTCTGGCCGAAATACCTCCAGCAGCACTCCTCAGTTGCGCAAGAGTCATGAATCTTTTGGCAATAGGGCAGATAAAAAGGAAAAAATGAGACACAATCATTTCATTAAAACAGCACAACCCTATCGACCAAAGGTATGTTTGCATAAATACTACCCTTTCTGAATTTTGTTCTTTCTAATTTACTAGTATTTATGAAATAAAAAATTGCTTGTTTTAGTGAGAATCAACTTATGTTTGTAGATACATTTTTGATTATTTATTTTCCCATATACAAAAAGATATTCATTATGAGTTAACAATTCTATTAAGTTTTTGTATTTAGCTGTAATAATAAAAATTTTTAAATATTTTGATAAATGCTAAACTGCCTCCTCTTACTCCACTTTAACTTGATTAACAACATGCAAGACAATGTGTCTTATCCAAACTTGTCTTTCATTAAAATTATGTTTTATCAGATATTGAAATATTTAGGCCCTTTAATTTTAGAAAACTTTATTACAAAGACATTTTTAAATTATTTGTTCATTCAGGAATAGAATTTGTTGATTCATCACTTACTTATAACACCCAGTGCTCATCCCATCCAGTGTCCTCCTTAATGCCCCTTGCCCCTTTAGCCCTTTCCCCCGCCCAACATCCTGCCAGCAACCCTCAGTTTGTTCTCTGTATTTTAGGAGTCTCTTATGGTTTGTCTCCCTGTTTTTATCTTATTTTTGCTTCCCTTCCCTTATGTTCATCTGTTTTGTATCTTAAGTTCCACCAATGAATGAAATCATATGACATGTCTTTCTCTGACTTATTTAGCTTAGCATATTACACTCGTTCCGGCCACATTATTGCAAATGGCAAGATTTCATTCTTTTTCATCGCTAAGTAGTATTCCATTGAATATATATACACCACGTCTTCTTTATCCATTCATCAGTTGATGGACATTTGGACTTTTTCCATACTTTTGGCTATTCTCAAAAGTGTTGCTGTAAACATTGGGGTGCATGTGCCCCTTTCAGATCAGCATTTTTGTATCCTTTAGATAAATACCTCATTCTGCAATTGCTGGGTGGTAGGATAGTTCTATTTTTAATTTTGTGAGGAACTTCCATACTGTTTTCAAGAGTGGCTGCACCAGTTTGCATTCCCACCAGCAGTGTAAAAGCTTACCCCTTTCTCTGCATCCTCGCCAGTATCTGTTGTTGCCTGAGTTGTTAATTTTAACCATTCTGACAGGTGTGAGGTAATATCTCAGTGTGGTTTTGATTTATATTTCCCTGATGATGAGTGATGTTGAGCATTTTTTTTTTTTTTTTTATATAAGTTAGCCATCTGGATGTCTTCTTTGGAAAAGTGTCTATTGATGCAAATACCTTTTTTTTTTTTTTAGAAATAACATTTTGGTAAAATTTGAGCTACAATAAAATCAAGTATATAAAATTTATACTATTTTGATTTGATTTGTGCAGTTGTATGAAGTTGAACAGTACAAAGGAGATTTTATAAAATTCTGAGATTAACGTCATATGGCCTTATTATAATGAATCTTAGACATTTGTTTTCCCTTGAAGATTGATACAGCTGTGGAAGAAGGAAAGAAAAAAAGAGCCAAAGATGAAATTGTAGACATTGATGATCCAGAAACCAAGCGCTTTCCTTATCCACTTAATGAACTGTTAATTTGGGCTTGCCTTATGAAGAGGCAGGTCATGGCCCGTTTTTTATGGCAGCATGGTGAAGAATCAATGGCTAAAGCATTAGTTGCCTGTAAGATCTATCGTTCAATGGCATATGAAGCAAAGCAGAGTGATCTCGTAGATGATACTTCAGAAGAATTGAAACAGTATTCTAAGTAAGTTAGATTTTATCATTTCATTTAAAAAATACATCAAGATCATATTTAAATGGAGGTTATAGTGTCATGCACTGTGTGGGTATATATGTATATATATATATATAATTTTATTGGTACAATTAAAATATATTTGTTATTTTTTTTTAATTCAGAAGGAAACATTGCTGCTTATGCATGTAAAAAGAGGTTTATTATATTTAAATTCAAGAGTTAAATATTTTGGCAAGAAAGAAATCCATAAGTCATCTTATTAATTGCACATACTAGCAATTAATTCGATTAGGAAAAGTTTCATTTGAAGTGGTAAGGAAAGGAAGAAAGTGAGGTCTGAACTGTGTTCTAAGGAAATGAATTCAACTAGAAGGGCATTTCAGAGGTGGAGCTACATATATTGAAGAGTAACAGTTCACAGAAGTTTACACTTAGAGGAATAATAGAATATTAAGCTGAAAAGATACTTTGTAGTAAACTTTATGATAGAAAATAGGACCTCCCTCTGCCAAAATGGACTGTCTTTGGAAGAGAGTCAGAGTTGTACTGAAAATAACAAGCAGGGATCTTAGAATTACTTACTGAGTATCTAAGGTTCAGGTGTTTTCATGATTAGGTTAGTCCCTGTTCACATTAGTCTTTCCACTGGCTATCAACCCTTTTCTATGTTTGAAATACTATATAGATACGACTTTTTGAACAGAGCATCTGAACATTGTCAGTTTGGGTTTCCTGTGAAACTGCAGGTTTATTTCCAAGATGAGGAGAAAGTGCTCCAGAGTTACCTTTTCAGACTTGTTCTCAATGTGACATATTTTAATATTTTGTGATATCCACGTAGTAGTAGATATCTGAAAACATAGAGCTGTGATTCTAATGCCTTACAGTTCCCTGATTGTGTGTGTGAAAATATTAAAAATGGGAACATGTTACGAAATTATTTAAGAATAATGTTTAAAACTGCAGTTTGGTAGTATGAATGTTTTGGTTTTTATCTTTTGATAGTGATTTTGGTCAACTCGCAGTTGAATTATTGGAACAGTCCTTCAGACAAGATGAAACCATGGCTATGAAATTGCTCACTTATGAACTGAAAAACTGGAGTAACTCTACCTGCCTCAAGTTGGCAGTTTCTTCAAGACTTAGACCCTTTGTAGCCCACACCTGTACGCAAATGTTGTTATCTGATATGTGGATGGGAAGGCTGAATATGAGGAAAAATTCCTGGTACAAGGTATACTTTAGAAACAATTTGGTATGAAGTGTGTGATTAGATAAAAAGAACAGAGGAATTAGCCCAGATATATAGTAAAATGCCCCGATTTATGAGGGTGGTGGAGGTGGCACTGTTGGCGTTTTATCTCAAGTGGCATGAAATGGCCTCTTTTTTCCTCCCGATTCTTCACTCTGAATCCTTTTCAAGTGTAACGTATAATGATTATTGCCTCTCTCTGAGCCAGAGGCATGACAGCAACAAATGGAAGTGTTGGTGTTTATAGCCCTGACTAGGCATGAAAAAAAGTTGCTTCTTTATGAAAAGATAATTTCAAATTCTCAAGTCCAGGATCTGTCTACTAACTTAATAATTTGTTACTTTTAATTTACTTGAAGTATAATGGATGTACCTAGTTTTTATGGTTAAGAATTTGGATAAAATGTTGACTGGTACTTTGGGTTCCTCACAGTGAGAGATACTACTTTAAACTTTCCTTTTCATTATCTTATATCTTAAATAAGGTACAGAAATGTAGAAGGCAGAAATCAGGCAAGTAGTTTAACCATTGTAAGTGGGTAACAAATACTGATCATCTAATAAAAATAATGGTGAAAGATTAACCAATAGAAAACCTGATACACAATTATAATTTCTTTGTGTTTTACGATTTTGCAATAATACATAAAATTTTACAAATAAACTTGTTTGTTTATAGAGGCACAAGCTGAATAATCATGTTATGACATGGAACACTTGCATTGAGATTTAGGATAAAATTACACACATAGCAATTTCATAAGGCTTTAATTTTATTTAAACAAAAATGTGTTTTCTGAACAGATTATAAACTGTTTTTTTTATTTTTTTATTTTTTATTTTTTTAATTTTTTTTTTTAACGTTTATTTATTTTTGAGACAGACAGAGACAGAGCATGAACGGGGGAGGGGCAGAGAGAGAGAGGGAGACACAGAATCGGAAGCAGGCTCCAGGCTCTGAGCCATCAGCCCAGAGCCCGATGCGGGGCTCGAACTCACGGACCGTGAGATCGTGACCTGAGCTGAAGTCGGAGGCTTAACCGACTGAGCCACCCAGGTGCCCCTGAACTGTTTTTTTTTAAAGGACACATCTATAATAATTTTTCTATAATAATTATTAAGTCTTTTCTATATCATCATAATCATAATACTGACATGTTTTGTTACTCCTTAAAATAATTCAACCTGGGCCTCTTTAAATATAATATGTAAGTAAAAAATGATGTTTTTGAGGTTTTTTTTTCCCCTATGCTAACAGGGGCAAACTGGCTAACTAATAATCAAGATATTTAATAGCTTTTTGTTCTTGAAGGTCATTAATTTTAAAATGTAAACTTACGTGCTTCTAAATTTTTAGGTCATATTAAGCATTTTAGTTCCGCCTGCCATATTAATGCTAGAATATAAAACAAAGGCAGAAATGTCTCATATTCCACAATCTCAAGATGCCCATCAAATGACAATGGAAGATAGCGAAAACAACTTTCAGAACATAGCAGAAGAGATTCCCATGGTAAGGAAGAAAAATGTTTTTAAGTAAATATAAATTTTTTGTGAATAAATATATGATAAGTGTTATTTTTATTTTAGGAAGTGTTTAAAGAAGTAAGAATATTGGACAGCAATGAAGGAAAGAATGAAATGGAGATACAAATAAAATCAAAAAAGCTTCCCATTACACGAAAGTTTTATGCCTTTTATCATGCACCAATTGTAAAATTCTGGTTTAATACGGTATGTTGTATGTTTTTAAGCTGTATGAGCATAACAGTTTTAAAGGATAGGCTTTAGGGGACCTTTGGTCCAAAGTCCGTATTAACTTTGACATAACTTAGATTACTGACAAGCCATTTTCCATTTAAAAGAGCACATGTTTAACTTAGTTTTATCTCATTTGCCGTCATAAAAAATGACAAACACTAACAAATCTTAGATCAAATTGAAACTAGAAATTTTCTAAGCAAAAATGTGATAGCCATATGCCTTTGTAAGTGGGTATCAAATACTAATTGTCCACCAAAAACATTGGCAAAAGTTAACCAGAAGAGACACTGTGTCAGTATGTCAGAAAGACATGTCTTTGTGCTTTAGGATTTTTGCAGAGAATGTGTAGACTTTTTTTTTTTCCAACGTTTTTTTTGTTTGTTTGTTTGTTTTTTGTTTTTTTTTTTTTTTTATTTTTTTTTTTCAACATTTATTTTTTTTTGTGACAGAGAGAGACAGAGCATGAACGGGGGAGGGGCAGAGAGAGAGGGAGACACAGAATCGGAAACAGGCTCCAGGCTCCGAGCCATCAGCCCAGAGCCCGACGCGGGGCTCGAACTCACGGACCGCGAGATCGTGACCTGGCTGAAGTCGGATGCTTAACCAACTGCGCCACCCAGGCGCCCCTGTTTGTTTTTTTTTTTTTATTTATTTTTGGGACAGAGAGAGACAGAGCATGAACGGGGGAGGGGCAGAGAGAGAGGGAGACACAGAATCTGAAACAGGCTCCAGGCTCTGAGCCATCAGCCCAGAGCCCGACGCGGGGCTCGAACCCACGGACCACGAGATCGTGACCTGGCTGAAGTCGGACGCTTAACCGACTGCGCCACCCAGGCGCCCCTAGGGTTTTTGAAATGAACCTTTTTGCAGTGTTAATTTGAAGGTCAGAAGTAATCTAGGTCATTCATATCGTTTTATATATCGGCTTATTTCCTTAATCATACTGTAGTACATGTTTTATCATCTGACACATAATTGGCTTTTCTCTTGCTTTCTGGAAGAACAGTTTTTTTCTCCCAGGTAAATATGTCCATGGGGGAGAGGCTCACCTCAAGAAATATGTGAGATTAGCCCCAACTTTTAACCATGGGTTGAGTGAATGAGTTTTTATTCCCCTTCCCAGAAAAATTCTTAAAAAAAAATTTTTTTTTTAATGTTTATTTATTTTTGAGAGAGACAGAGTACGAGTGGGAGAGGGGCAGAGAGAGGGAGACACAGAATCTGAAGCAGGCTCCAGGCCTTGAGCCCTCAGCACAGAGCCCGACGGAGGGCTCAAACTCACAGACTGCAAGATCATGACCTGAGCTGAAGTTGGATGCTTAATTGACTGAGCCATCCAGGCGCCCCCCAGAAAAATTCTTAAATTGTGTATTTTGTCATTATTTTATTGTTTTTCACTTTCATCACGTTTGCATTCATGTGAGTGACTATTTAAAAATGGATAGCCCTGGTGGCCAAATAGAGATATCTCTTTCTTCTTATTTATTGGAGTTTACTTCCCTACCCTGCCATATCTTTAATCATGAATATGGCTTATTTTAACACTTGGAGAGGCAGGGAGAGTGATGTGAGGATTCTTGAATACAATTGTTTAAGGGTCAGCTAAGTCTTGGGTCTCCTCTGAAATGAAATGACTCTTCAGATGTTGTTATACATAGATCTTATCATTTTACCCCAATCTTTTCTGTTAAGAGTATCACAAGTGGGATGATCCCTTACCTAGGGAAGATGCTTTTTTTTGTTCTTAATTTGTTTATTTTGAGAGAGCGAGAAAGAGAGAGTGACATGCTAGCAGGGAAGGGCAGAGAGAGGGAGAGAGAGAATCCCAAGTAGGCCTATGCCATCAGGTCAGTGCAGAGCCCAATGTAGGACTCAATCCCATGAACTATGAGATCATGACCTGAGCCAAAATCAAGAGTGGGATGCTTAACCAACTGAGCCACCCCTGTGCCCCAGGAAAATGGTTTTCATATCTGTTTTCATTTCTTGGGATTCAAATCCACAGTGACTGGGAGTTAGGAAAATACCAGTTGTATTTCTGGGAATGCTGTTTGGTTGGGGGAAGAAGGAAGCAGGTAGTATTTGTTTCTTGATGATGATAGTGATGAATTTCTATAATATATTTAATATATAGGTATAAGTTAAATGGAATTATATGAACTATGCTGAGAACATAAATCTTGTATAATTTCTCCTGTGTGAAGTACTGAAAAGTCATCAAAGTTCTAGAACAACACAGTTATACTCTGGGAACCATTTGTATTTTGATTGATAAAAGCAGTGTATACACTGAAGAGTTACTTCTAAAACTTTAATGATTGAAGCTGGGAGATAGTTCACAGGGGTTCATTTAGTCTCTTTTTCTGTGTGTTTGAAAATTTTTATAGTAAAACATTTTACTTCATAATACTATTTATATTTTGTATTTTTTTCAATTAGCTGGCATACTTAGGATTTCTGATGCTTTATACATTTGTGGTTCTTGTACAAATGGAACGATTACCTTCAGTTCAAGAATGGATTGTTATTGCTTATATTTTTACCTATGCTATCGAGAAAGTCCGTGAGGTATGTCTTTAGTTTTTCCTACCAGTAACTTACTATATGTGTGGAAGGTGTTTTGTTTGTTTTTTGGTATGGGTATGGGTATGTGTATGTGTATGTGTTATCATTTCAGTAGGTGATGACATTATAGAACATGTTTATTTTTACTGTTATAAAAATTGTGGTGTAAGAATAGAAATCAGTGGGGGTGCCTGGCTGGCTCAGTTGATTAAGTGTCTGACTCTTTTTTTTTTTTTTTTTTTTGAGACAGAGAGAGACAGAGCATGAACGGGGGAGGGTCAGAGAGAGAGGGAGACGCAGAGTCTGAAACAGGTTCCAGGCTCTGAGCAGACAGCACAGACCCCGACTCGGGGCTCGAACTCACGGACCGCGAGATCATGACCTGAGCCGAAGTCGGCCGCTTAACTGACTGAGCCACCCAGGCGCCCCAAGTGTCTGACTCTTGATCTGAGGATCATGAGTTCATGTTTTATATATTTATGGAATCTGTTGTTTTACAAACATGTTTGAAAAAATTAAATTGTTAAATGAAAAAAGTTGCAAAGAATTTTTTTAAGTGCACATTCATAAAATAGTTCTGTAAGGATTCTTTAGATTATAATAACAGTGGTTGCCTCTAGTTGGAAGGGAAGTTAATTGGCTGAGGAACCAAGAGTGGATGGGAGACTTTTCAATACTTACTTTTTTTAATGTTTATTTACTTTTGAGAAGAGAGAGAGAGAGCAAGCACAAGCCAGGAAGGAGCATAGAGAGGGAGGGCACTCAGAATCTGAAGCAGGCTCCGTGCTGACAGCAGAGAGCCCGATGTGGGGCTCAAACTCGTGAACCATGAGATCATGACCTGAGCCAAAGTCAGACACCTAACGGACTGAGCCACCCAGGCGCCCCTTCAGTACTTATTTTTATATACACTATAATTTTAAAGCTGTAAATATATTACCATTCCCCACCCAAAAAAAATTTTTTTTAATTTTTATATTTAAGGGAAGAGATAAGTACAGGTACTTAAACCACTGAGTTGTTTACTTTCTGCAAATAAGACACCTTTGGAAGATTCTACTAGGATATTCTTTTGTTGTTTCGATGAAAAATAAAACAACTTTCAGAAGTATCTCACTTTCTAGAGAACTGTGTTCTAATTTGAGATTTTCAAATTATTAGTAAGATGACCTTGATTGAATAGGTCATTTATTTGTGGGTATATATACATACTTATATGGGTTTATATATACACACACATATATGTATGTGGAATGAGGACAAGTAGTATCTGTCTCTGATAATCTTACTGAATTGTTTTAGTGGTCAAATACATCATCAGATGCCAAGATAATCAAACATATTTTGCCAAATGCCATGTGAGAAATACTGTATAATTTCACTTATATATGAGATCCAACAACAACAAAAAAAACCAAACAAGCAAACACAAAAACAGACCTGTAAATACAGAGAACAAAGTGATGGTGGAGGAGGAGGAGAGGAGAGATTGGCAAAACGAGTGAAGGGGAGTAGGAGGTACTGACTTGTAGTTATGGAATGAATAAGTCATGGGGCTGAAATGTACAGCATAGTTGGAATATAGTCATTGGTATTGTAACAGCATTGTGTGGTGACAGATGGTAGCTACACTTGTGAACATAGCATAAGGTATAGAGTTGTTGAATCACTATGTTGTATACATAAAGCTAATGTAACATGTGTTAACTGTACTTCAATTAAAAAAATACTTTGAAATATTAAAAGATATAAAATTCTACTGTGATATTATAATTGAATGATGGTATATGTTTTAATAGGAAGAAACTGATTTCTTAAACAGCTTAATTAGGTTTTTTTTTTTTTTTTTATCCTTAGATCTTTATGTCTGAAGCTGGGAAAATAAGCCAGAAGATTAAAGTGTGGTTTAGTGATTACTTCAATATCAGTGATACAATTGCTATAATTTCTTTCTTCATTGGATTTGGACTAAGATTTGGAGCAAAATGGAACTTTGAGAATGCATATGATAATCATGTTTTTGTTGCTGGAAGATTAATTTACTGTCTTAACATAATATTTTGGTATGTGCGTTTGCTAGACTTTCTAGCTGTAAATCAACAGGCAGGACCTTATGTAATGATGATTGGAAAAATGGTAAGTTGAGAGGCATCTAATAATATTCATGGGTTTATTGATATGTTTTCTTAAAATCATAAAAACCTGTTACTAACATAGTTTTGCTTGAATTAGAGAATGTTACTTCACTTTTATTTGCTTCATACTTCAAATCAGCCATTCCTCCAGATATTAACTTTTGAAGAAAATATGTGATGGGATAAGATTATGAAAACCATATTTTTTTGTTTTATCTTAAAATGTTTTAGTTTTTAAATGCTACTTTCTAGAAGCATTTGAGATGAGAATGAAAAATACAAGTTTATTAGCTACTTGTTGAAGTTCTTTTCGTCTTTACTACTACTACTACTACTACTACTACTACTACTACTACCCTAAACCAGTCCATCATCTGGCACCTGCAGTAATGTAGTAAAATCTGTTTACTCATAACCACTGTGGCCTATCTTTATATTATAGCTAGAGTAATTTCAAACTGCATATCTGAATATATCATACCCGCTTTGTAAAAAATCTAAAGCTTTTTCATTACTCCTAGAGATCATTATACTTAATGAAATCCTTAAACCTGCCCAGTATGACTTCTTGCTTTTCTTTTTTTACTTTTAATTTTGAGTTAATTATAGATTCACATGCAGTTTTAAGAAATGATGGAGATCTTATGTACTTTTTACCTTGTTTCTTCCAATAGAAACATCTTCCTTGCTTTCTAAGTCTCATGTCTTTTTTTTTTTTTAATATATGAAATTTATTGTCAGATTGGTTTCCATACAACACCCAGTGATCATCCCAAAAGATGCCCTCTTCAATACCCATCACAGAGATCTAAGTCTCATCTCTTAACCAGTTTTTGACCTCTTAACTATGCTGTAGTCATACAGGCTTTTCTCTAATTTTTTTAACATAGTCCCTATCATGGTACCGTAGCTTATGTTCTTCTTTCTGCCAGAAATGACTACCCTTATCTACACTGACATCCTTAGCTTTTTTTGACTAAGTTAGGTTTATCCTACAGATCACATCTCCAACATGATTTTTTTAGGGGAGTTTTTTTTATCTTTTTCTGCTAGATCAGGTTTATTTGCTGTATAATTTTATGGGGCCCATGTTCCTCTTCTACAGAATATTTATATCTGTCTAACTATATTTTATTTTATTAAAAAAAATTTTTTAACATTTATTATTGAGAGACAGAGACAGCATGAGCATGGGAAAGGCAGAGAGAGGGGAGATACAGAATTATTGTTAATTTATTGCAAATATATGCAAATGTCATAATAATTATTTAGGTTGATTTATTGTAGTAGATTAAAGTACAGATTTATTGTAAATGTAGTCTCTTAATCTGTGTGGGTCTTCCCCCTGTAGATTATTATTTGTGGATGAATACTATGTTGTTGGAGTAAGACAGTATTCACTTTTTTAGATGTAAATACTGAGCACTTGTACACTTAGATAAGTGGATAGAAATTAACTCTTAGAATTCTTGAATAATGATTTCACTTAATTCTTAGAATTCTTGAGTAATGATACCAAAATTCACATTGTGTTTTAACAGTAAATTTTTTTTTTATTGATTTATTAGGTGATAGTTCAATTAGGCTCTTTTTCAACTTTGTTGAAATTAAAGAATTGCAGACTACCTGATTTGTAAAAGGATTTTTTAACCGTTTATTAGTTTCATTTATTTTTTCAACACCCATGCTGATAATTCAGTTTATTGTTTTACTTAGCTCCTAGGAGGTTTTCACAGTGTAGGATAAGGCACCATGGTGTGGAGTTCAAGATGGGTGAGAACAAATACCTTTTTGTATATGAAGTGGGCAAAGAACAAATATCAAAGGGAGGTAGAAGAGCGAGTCTGAACCTCCAGTATAACAATACAACAATTTTAAGAAAGAGCACATGTGGAAATTGATTCCCTGAATCTGCCCATGTGTCTATACCTCTTTAAATCTTCATGGACTCAAGATAAGCACACTCCAGTTGGAACCAAGGATATGGTTCATTGTACAGAAAATGATCTGAACCTGTCTAGCTTCACAAATCAATTTTTACATAATCTCCTTGACATTAAGGTTTATGTAGTGATGAGATTTTTCCTGAATGCTAATACTAGAAATAAAAAGAAATACAAAAGATTCTAGTTGTCTATTACAACGTTAAAAACTATTTTAACATGAATAATTGTCATTGTTTTTAAATTCCCATATATTTTAACGTTGTTCATTTTTTAACAGGTAGCCAATATGTTCTACATTGTAGTGATTATGGCTCTTGTATTACTTAGTTTTGGTGTTCCCAGAAAAGCAATACTTTATCCTCGTGAAGCACCTTCTTGGACTCTTGCTAAAGATATAGTTTTTCATCCATACTGGATGATTTTTGGTGAAGTTTACGCATATGAAATTGATGGTAAGGGTTTATGTTTACAAATTCATCTTTTGGTTATTTTATGTTTTAAAGTTAGATTGCATTACAGTAATATTACATATTTTCACAAGTCAAAATATTACTAACCTAAGCCCTCTCAAAATACATTAGTTTAGCCCAGGGGGAGGAAAAGAACTACAAAAATTAATTGGAAAAAAGTATTTTTAGAACTTTTTCAGCCATAAATGGAAATCTGGCCTAACCTGGCTTACAAAATAAGGACATATATTAGCTCATGTGACACAGAATTCAGAGGTAGTGGTCTTTGGAGTTTGTTAATTCATAGCTGTTAACATTTGTTCTTTATTATCCCACTGCTCTGTAATCGCAATGTCTGATTCATACAGGTTTCCTTTATGATTGGAAGATTGTCACTAGTAGAGGAAAGAGAGTGTTTTCTTTGGTTCCCTTAAGGGTAAAATGTCCCTTTCCCAGAAGCCCCCTATTGAACCTGTTCTTTCAAACTCATTAGCTCACATTGGCTTCATCCTGCTTATCTCCGAAACAGTTGGGGTGAGGGTAATAGGATTAGAACTAATCCAAATATGGTAGTGGATAAACTCTTGAATTACAAAATTCAACTGCACAGGTAATAAACTTTTTAAAATTGTTTTAGCTCATGAGGCTAGATAGCTTGTGAACATGGGTGATGCTGCCAGCTTTCAGGGACGTTCTACAGACCTCTACATTTGCATTATAGAATCTTTATTTTGCCTTATAGAATCTTTGTTTTGTTAGTTTTGCTCTTGATCTCTTTTATACTCTCTCTCATCTTTATTCCTCCCTCACCCCATACCTGTGTTGCTCCCTAGGCACCTATTTATTTAGAGGATGGTTGTTACCAGATTTTGCTTAAAACTGTGAGGTTTTACCAGTCTGGTCAAATTTTATGTTTAATGCTTTCCTGTTTAATGCCCTTTTCAGGTTTTCATTTTCTGCTTTTTTTCTGATGTAGTTCTAGTTTAGTATTATAAAGTATTGGATATAGCTTTTTAGTCTCCTTCATTCTCTTCCTTGGGTACTTGCTTTGTCAAACTAATGTGAATAGAATAGAAATAGATTCCTAAAGCTTTTTTTTAAAAAAATGTTGAGAGAGAGAGAGCGCGCGTGCGCACACACACACGCAATGGGAGGGGCAGAGAGAGGATCCCAAGCAGGCTCCTCTTGCTGTCAGCAGAGTCCAAGTCGGGCCTCAAACACACGAACCATGAGATAGTGACCTGAGCCGAAATTAAGAGTCAGAGTCTTAAGTGACTGAGCCACCCAGGCACCCCAAGAGTCATAACGCTTTTTAAGACCAAAAAAACGTTGTGCATTTGAGTGTTTCAGTGGTGTATATATTTTTAAATGATTACTAAACAAATGCTAATTATAAGCATTTATATAAAACTTGTCACTAATTCATGATTATTTAATTCTAATGCTTACCCTACTTAAATTATTTTGCTTTATTCTTTTAATACCCTGGTGGGTACTAAAGCCCTTCCCTTCCTTGTTTTTATTCAGCTGTGTTCTGGTTTCAGAAACATTCCTGGTGAGGTTGATGAAAACCAAGGAATTAAAATCTAATCATTATCTATTTGAAAGGCACTTAAACCACTCTTTCAACCTTCTTTTGTGACATAGTAAGATAAACTCAGTAATCTTCATGTTTGTAAATTTACTATGAGTTTACCATACCCTTTTATAGTTGTTATTTTTTCTTACAGAAATGCTGTAGTGTGGCTAAATCTGGGAATTTTCTTCTACTTAATATTCCTTGAACTAAACCCTGCCTTGAATTGCATACATAATACAACTGTATACCGTCTCATCTAGATTAGGGTGGTAGAACAGATACCCACATCCTTCACAAAGTTTTTCTATTTTGGATTTTTTGAGAAAGAGACTGAGAGAGAGAACATGAGCGCAAGCCAGGGAAGGGCAGGAGTGGGAGGGAGAGTCTTAAGCAGGCCCACATGCAGCACAGAACCTGATGGGGGGCTCCATCTCAGGACTGTGGGATCATGACCTAAGTAGAAATCAAGAGCGGGACGCTTAGGGGCGCCTGGGTGGCGCAGTCGGTTAAGCGTCCGACTTCAGCCAGGTCACGATCTCGCGGTCCGTGAGTTCGAGCCCCGCGTCAGGCTCTGGGCTGATGGCTCAGAGCCTGGAGCCTGTTTCCGATTCTGTGTCTCCCTCTCTCTCTGCCCCTCCCCCATTCATGCTCGGTCTCTCTCTGTCCCAAAAATAAATAAACGTGAAAAAAAAAATTAAAAAAAAAAAAAAAAAGAGCGGGACGCTTAATCAACTGAGTCACTCAGGTGCCCCTATGTTGGAATATTTTTAAGTTTGTGTTCCAACTGCTTGCCCAGAAGCTTTTACTAGAATCTGAAACAGATTTCTACATAATCGAAACTTCCTTGAAAAGTATGTAAATACTAATTTAAAATAGTTACTGGTGTGAATACTATATCTAAACTGTTTTCTTCTTTCCAAAGTGTGTGCAAATGATTCCACTATCTCACAAATCTGTGGTCCTGGGACATGGTTGACTCCATTTCTTCAAGCGGTCTACCTCTTTGTACAGTATATCATTATGGTCAATCTTCTTATTGCATTTTTCAAGTAAGAATTTTATGCAGTTGCTTATTCTAATGAGATCATTTAATATGTAGTTTTAATTTTGAAGGATATGTACAAAATTTCAAATACAAAAACTTCGTAGAGCTTAAACTATTAAAATTATCTTTGAAAATTACGAATAGGAAGGCATGCTTTTTCAAATCAACATGCAGTTCTTTTATAAATTTAACCTTGATTGGTAGTTTTACTATGTTGCCAAGGAATACACATTTAGTATATAAAACAGAAAGGCAAATAGAAAATTCATCAGTAATCTCATTTATATTTTTTGGTGTACCTCTTTCTGTTATTTTTTATGAATATTTGTGAATACTTTTCTGTTCAGAAATAATGTTCTTATATTTTGTATACTGTTTTTAATTAAGCAAAACATGACTATTATTCAACATTAATAAATACCCCTCTCCAGTTTTTTTTAATGTTTATTTATTTATTTTGAGAGACAGTGAGCGGGGGAGAGACAGAAAGAGAGAAAATCCAAGCAGGCTCTGAGCTGTCAGTGCAAAGCCAGATATGGGACTTAAACTCACAAGCAGTTAGATCATGACCTGAGCTAAAATCAAGAGTGGGACACTTAACTGATGAAGCTACCCAGGCACCCCACTCCAGTTTCAGGAATATCTGATATTCCATGATAGAGCCTAATTTTTCAACCAATATGTTACATTGTTGAGTTTGTCTATAATTTTTTTGTTCTCAAAAACCATGTGGTTAAATTTTTATCCATCCTTAAGTATGTTTTCCTAAAAGTTGAACTGTTTGATATATGCATTTTTAGGACTTTCTGCATTTAAACTAAAGTAGACTTGCATCTTCAAATCTCTGCCAACACTAGGTATTGTTATCTTTAATGGTTGCTAGTTTGATAGTACATAAAAGTATATTGTTTTTATTTGCGCTTACTTTGCTTCTACTAAGATTATTATTTTCTTATGGTTTTGTCATTTGTATATAATTTTAAAATTTTAGGATCATATTTTCTGCTCATTTTTCTGGGAGTTTATAATTAAGACCTTCAATAGTATCAAACTTGTGCCTTATACTTACTGCATGTATTTTTTCCAGTTTCTCATTTGCCTTTTAGTTTATGTATGGTAGAGTACTCTTTGGAATCCTTGTTTAGAACGGAATTATAATAAAATATCTAGTATTTAAAACTTTAAAGTATGATTAACTTTGTTTTATTTTTTTTTCCTTTGTTATTCAAGTAATGTGTATTTACAAGTAAAGGCAATTTCCAATATTGTATGGAAGTACCAGCGTTATCATTTTATTATGGCTTATCATGAGAAACCAGTTCTGCCTCCACCACTTATCATTCTCAGCCATATAGTTTCTCTGTTTTGCTGCATATGTAAAAGAAGAAAAAAAGATAAGACTTCAGATGGACCAAGTAAGTAAAATATATTAAGGCAAATATTTGTGTTTTATCACTTATCAGTACTACACTGAAGGCTAAGTGTTAACTTTGTTCAGAAGACTTAATTGCTAATGTTACTATAAAAACTTCTGTTGAATATGTCTGAACATAAAAGAATTTTGAGTATACTACAATGTCTATAAAACTGAATTTAGTAATAAACTTCCTTTTGAGTGTGGTATGTCTGTTTGTTTTCATTAAAATGATAATGGAAACCATAACATTTGCTGTTCTATAAACCGTTTTTGCTGCTCTGAACAATAATACTTTTATTCTGTATACTACATGAGACTAATCATACCAAACCTTGCTTTTAATTTTACAATGGTTTTCTGCTCTACTAAATTGGTTCTTAAATTCCTCTACCTAGATAAATGAGGGGGAGGTATAAAGAGAAAGATAGGGTTAAGAGTATTTAATAGGAAAATGAAAATCAGAAGAGGATGAGGTACCTGAAACTATTCTGCTAAAGAAAAAAAAAAAAGGAAATATCTGCCCATTGCTTTAGAAACACTACAGTAAAAAGAGAATAAGTATATAGATGATGGATATAGTCTTATGAACCCTGAATAATTCATAAGACCCATGACTGCAATTTGATATCTTGATAGTCTTCATTGATTTTTTTGTTCTTTTCCCTGCTTAGAACTTTTTTTAACAGAAGAAGATCAAAAGAAACTACATGACTTTGAAGAGCAGTGTGTTGAGATGTATTTTAATGAAAAAGATGACAAATTCCATTCTGGGAGTGAAGAGAGAATTCGTGTCACTTTTGAAAGGTTCAGAAGCTTTTTAATTATAATTGATATGTCAGAGTGGGTTTTTTTTTTTTTTTATTTTTTTTTTTTCAACGTTTATTTATTTTTGGGACAGAGAGAGACAGAGCATGAACGGGGGAGGGGCAGAGAGAGAGGGAGACACAGAATCGGAAACAGGCTCCAGGCTCTGAGCCATCAGCCCAGAGCCCGACGCGGGGCTCGAACTCACGGACCGCGAGATCGTGACCTGGCTGAAGTCGGACGCTTAACCGACTGCGCCACCCAGGCGCCCCGAGTGGGTTTTTTTTTTATGTCTTCTACATGCCCATTGTTCAATTTATGTTTGTCAAATAAGTAAACTTAATAATAGTTTTACATATTGGAAGACAATTCAGTTCTTTACTTCTAATACTTAGTGTAAGTCAATTTCTTGTTATTTTTTGACCTTGTTATAGAGGACAGTGAAGAGTCAGTGGAGAAAAGTGAAACTATCCTTATTGTTTTAAAGCATTTTTTTTTCCCATTAGCTTTGCTACATTCTGGAAGCAGATGGTAATGTTAGTTCTTTATATATGTAGCTTTATACATATTTGTGTGTGTGTTACTTTGATGTGCAGAAATCATAATAAATAGCCTATGGAACAAAAATGTTTTATGAACTCTTACATTTTACTATAATAGAATTAGCAGTGGATCCTTCTTAAACATTAAGTGTGCCTTTTATAAATAAATAATCATATTTTATATCTTACCTTGTGTGAGTACATGTAAAATTTCTTTTTACCATTGGCATTTATTGAGATTACAGAAAGAATCTCTCAAACATTAATTTTTAACATTTATAAAAAGCCTGTGTTTCTCCTACAGGGTGGAGCAGATGTGCATTCAAATTAAAGAAGTTGGAGATCGTGTCAACTATATAAAAAGATCATTACAGTCATTAGATTCTCAAATTGGCCATTTGCAAGATCTTTCAGCCCTGACTGTAGATACATTAAAAACACTCACTGCCCAGAAAGCTTCAGAAGCTAGCAAAGTTCACAATGAAATCACACGAGAATTGAGTATTTCCAAACATTTGGCTCAAAACCTTATTGATGATGGTCCTATAAGACCTTCTGTATGGAAAAAGCATAGTGTTGTAAATACACTTAGCTCCTCTCTTCCCCAAGGTGGTCTTGAAAGTACTAATCCTTTTCTTTGCAATATTTTTATGAAAGATGAAAAAGATACCCAATGTAACATATTTGGTCAGGATTTACCTGTAATACCCCAGAGAAAAGAATTCAATTTCCCAGAGGCTGGTTCCTCTTGTGGTGCCTTATTCCCAAGTGCTATTTCTCCTCCAGAACTGCGACAGAGACCACATGGGGTAGAAATGTTAAAAATGTTCAGTAAAAATCAAAAATTAGGCAGTTCATCTAATAGCATACCACATCTGTCATCCCCACCAACCAAATTTTTTGTTAGTACACCTTCCCAGCCAAGTTGTAAAAGCCACTCAGAAACTGTAACCAAAGATCAAGAAACTGTTTGCTCTAAAGCTGCAGAAGGAGATAATGTAGAATTTGGAGCATTTGTAGGTAAGTTTGGCAAACTAACATTTGTATATAAATATTATTTATTTTTTAATTATCACCTGGGGTGCCTGGGTGGCTCAGCTGGTTGGGCCTCTGACTTCAGCTCAGGTCATGATCTCACGGTTCATGAGTTTGAACCGCATCAGGCTCTGTGCTGACAGCTCGGAGACTGGAGCCTGCTTCAGATTCTGTGTCTCCCTCTCTCTCTGCCCTTCCCCCCGTTCATGCTCTGTCTCTCTCAAATATAAATAAACATTAAAAATTACAATTATCACCTTAGAAATAAAAATAAGTAGCTAATTAATAAAACTATGAACTTGTATGATAAGTGGACTACTTTTCATAGAGTATAGTTCAAAAATTTCTAAAAGGAATCAAGTCGGGGAAATAGGTTGAAATTGAGCTGTAATAGTTCTATTGGCACATTCTTCTATAATACTATATTGGTTTTTTTACTATAATTTACTATAATAACAGTTGTATGTAAAACTTACTTGGGCTCTTTTGAATTTGAGACTCTTCTACTGAATTCAGTTAACTAGTTGACAGAACCTGAGTTATTCATAAATGTTAAATATTTGGGGAATAATAGAAAGGTACAGAGGAGGCTAGATAGAAATAACTGGAAAAGATCAGTGTCTTACAAATAGGGTGACCATATAATTTTTCAGCCCAACCAGTACACTTTTGAGAGTGACAGGGCACAGTAAATTACATTAGGGCAATAGGGAAAACCAGGACTCTGCTTGGAAAGTGGAGGATTTATGGTCAACCCATTTATATACCCAGAGAGAAGAGCATTTCAGAAAGGAATGACTCATTCTTAACACGTCAGCTAGCTGAAGTAAAATAAGGACTGAAAATGTATTTGTTTTGGCAGTAATAATAAATTAATGACCTTTGTGAAATCTGTTTCAGTGAAGCAGTTGAGGCAGAAGCCAGATTATATTGAAATAAAGTGTGAATGAGAGGAGGAAATGTAAAGAGGGAGACTGCAGATGGGATGGGCAATTAAAAGCTTACTATTAAGGCAGGGCGCCTGGGTGGCTCAGTTGGTTGAGTGTCCGACTTCAGCTCAGGTCATGATCTCACAGCCCGTGGGTTTGAACCCCGCGTCAGGCTGTGTTGACAGCTCAGAGCCTGGAGCCAACTTCGAATTCTGTGTCTCCCTCTCTCTCTGCCCGTCCCCTGCTCACGCTCTGTGTCTCTCTCCTTCAAAAAATAAACATTAAAAAAGAAGATTAAAAAAAAAACAAGCTTACTATAAATATAAAAAGAAAGAACTCATAATGTGGTTTTTGTGTAAGGTTTTTTATTTGTTTTGTTTATTTTTAATTATTTTTAATGTTTATTTGAGAGAGAGAGGCAGCGTGAGCAGGGGAGGAGCAGAGAGAATGGGAGACACAGAATCCGAAGCAGGCTCCAGGCTCCAAGCTGTCAGCATAGAGCCTGATGTGTGGCTTAAACCCACAAACCGTGAGATCATGACCTGAGCTGAAGTCAGACACTCAACCGACTGAGCCACCCAGGCGCCCCTTACTTGTTTTATTTTTAATGATGGAGAGACCTAAGCATATTTAAATGTTGACAGTGTATCATATGGAAGGAAAAGATGAAGAGGGAACACTTCATAGAGCTAACGTTTCCTTGCATTTGGGAGAATATAGTGTTCTAAGAGTCTTCCTGTTAGATTATTAAAGTATTTTTAAAAAATTTCTTAAAAAAATAACTTGGGTCATTTGTGGACATGACCAGAGTGTTCTGAGGCATGAGTGATGTCCTCTGTCTCTTCAGGTTTGAATTTTTTCATCGGGTGGCATCCTAACCTTGTCTTAATACTTATTTGAGCTTTCCCAGCTTAGAAATTTACCTAGTCGTGGAACATGTATTGAGATTGGTCAAAGAATATGATATGTCCATGTAAAATCTCCACATGGAGGCCAACCCTGTAAGTTATCTAGGTACAGAGCATACTGATCTCTACTGCTAGGTTATATACAGTTTACTGTGGATTTATAGAGACAGGTTTGCCTACATAAAATCTATCCCAATGTATTCTGTAAAAGCACATTTTTAGTCTGTTAGTATATTGCCATTGGGATGGATATATTTAGTTATCTGTATATTTATATATGATTTGTGTATATATAGTTTGGATATATATGTATAACATATATGTAGTTTTTTTTTTTTAACTTTCTTTTTTAAGTTTATTTATTTTGAGAGACAGAGCAGAGAAGCGGCAAAGAGAGAAGGAGAGTGAGAATCCCAGGCAGGCTCTGTGCTGTTAGTGCAGAGCCTGATGTGGGTCTCGTACTCACGAACCATGAGATCATGACCTGAGCCGAAACCAAGAGTTGGATGCTTAACCAACTGAGCCCCCCCAAGCACCCCATGTATTTTTATATTTATTAATAGTAGTAATGATCGCTTCCCTCTTTTTAAATTTCAAGCAATTCATATCACATGTTGGATTCTTTTAGAAGGCCCTTAGGCTTTTGCTGTTACTGTAAACTGAATTGCTCATCTTCTCCAGCTTCTTGACAGATATTTTTAGTATTTATCAAAAGATCTATAGGAAACTTCAGAGCCCTCAAAACTACTTGGAAAGCAATATGAATCACTTGTTTATATAGACTTTAAGCAATGACGTTATTTTGATAAAAAGTAAATATTTTTGTTGTAATCTTTTTTTTTCTCTTTAAGGACACAGAGATAGCATAGATTATTTACAGAAGTTCAAAGAAACATCAAACAAAATAAAAGAAATGTTATCTGTAAGTAAATCTTTATTACAGCACAATTCAATTTTATTTTGCTATTTGGGGGTTTAGTTCAAAATAGAACTAAACGTTCCAATAAAAATGCAGTTTTAGCAGAGACCATCACCAACTTGATGATCTCAAATATTTAAATCATACATCATTTAAAAAGAAGAAACAATCGAATATGAAAAGTATACAAATAGTTTGCACTTATATTAATGAACATAAAAACACCAATTTAACATTTCTCTTTTTCTAAATACTTCTCCCTATACATTTCTCATTCACTAAATACAGAGCTCAACTCTTTCCCAGGCCCAGAAGTTTATTAGAACATAACCATGTCTGTCAAGGAATCTAGCAATCAGTAAAAAGCTGAATATACCTAACTACACTTATTATGTGCAGGTGTAAGATACTCAATAAATATTTGTTGAGTAACTGTTTAAATGTATAGAACAGTGAGTGAAAAGTTATTTCTTAACTGTTGCTTTCATAAATACCCATAATGATAGAGTCTTAAAATGAGGGAAAGGAACCAGTAGGGAAACCAGTGGGTTTTTTTTAAGTTGTATCTCTTGTTTTATGTTTGAGTTTCTTACAGGGAGGAAGAACTGACTGGGAATTATAATTTAAAAAAGCAAAAAGACCTAGATGGAGTGAAATCGATCACTTAGATGATAATCTTAAGATAAAAAGTATAACTTTTTTCAGATGGGAGGACAGACTGATAGAAGAGAATTGTCACACAAATATTTTGGGTTGGAGAGAAAGAATGCTAAAACTTTTCTCTAACTTACTCTTTAAGAATCTGTGTGCTTCATTGTATATAAATCACACAAAGTTTTTTTAAAACTTAAAGAGAATAAAAAAGTAATCTGGGGAGTTTGTTGAATCTTTTAAGGCATTTGTTTTTCCAGTAAGACTAATGGAAACCACAAGGGAGTACTTGAGAAAGAGAAGGTTTAGAGTAACTATTGTGTAAAGTGATTAAGGAGTCAAGAGGAAACCAAGAATATGATTTCTCAGCTATATAGTTGAAAATAGCATGAATTTTTTTATAGCCATATCTACATTTGGATTTTAGACAGGAAAACTGAAGGCTGGGAAGAGATGTAGGGAAAGTAAATCTTTGGAGAGATTCTGACTAGAGCATTGACATGACACCACAGTAAAAGGTTAGAGCTATCTAGTTGGAACTCTTATAGTTGTCAAACTCAGCAGTCAGAAACTCAAATTCATCATCTTCTTGCTCAGCAGATATATTTGTTCTTCTGTATTTCCTGCCTCTTAATAACATCAGCATTTTAGTTTAGAGAGCAAAACTGCACTGCTCTCTCTTCTAATCAACAGCCAAGTCTAACTTGTTTTGTTTCCTAAATATTTTTTTAGTTATCTGTTTCTTTCAATCCTAAGTAACAATTACTCTGACTTAGGCTGTCATTGTCTAATATGTATTTCACTGAACTTTTAATTTTTTTTTTTCAACGTTTATTTATTTTTGGGACAGAGAGAGACAGAGCATGAACGGGGGAGGGGCAGAGAGAGAGGGAGACACAGAATCGGAAACAGGCTCCAGGCTCCGAGCCATCAGCCCAGAGCCTGACGCGGGGCTCGAACTCACGGACCGCGAGATCGTGACCTGGCTGAAGTCGGACGCTTAACCGACTGCGCCACCCAGGCGCCCCTTCACTGAACTTTTAAACTGTCTTCATAAGTACCACAATGGCAGTTGAAAAAAAATTACATCAGCACATTCTGGTGGCATCGTTTTGCTATAAAGAAGCACTTGATATACATAGGAAGTCATTTAGGATAAATGGATATTTCTTAATGGGAAAGGGTACCTGGCAAGGTTTCCCCCACAGATTTTGCCTTTTAACAATGAGTTTAAATGAATTTAAAGCAAGAGTGCGCTGAAAATTTTGAAGTGCAGGTAACTTCCTGGTAAAAGTAAGAAGAAATTACAAGTTTCTGTGGCTGTTTTGAATTAAACAATTTTGAGTAATTCACTTAGAGGAAAAGAACTCAGACTGTAATAATAGAATAATGAGTTCTAGCCCATGATGGTCTGAGACTTTGAGTTCTTGAACTTTTGTGGGTTGTATACCCCTTTGAAAATCAAATGAAAACTGTAGACCCTCTTCCCCAAAAAATGGACATATACAAAATTTTATCTATTAAGGTATATGGAGTTTTACAAATACCTTGAAGCCCACCATCAATCCTATACTAGAACTTGTGTCATAGATGGAAAATACTTAAGCAAATAAATAGCTAGAACTGGTTCCAAAAGAACTAAAATCAGAAAGGAAATTGGAGTTGCTCTGTAACTACAGAAAAAATGTTAGCCTTCTCACTTGGCTGTATAAATCAGCTGTATATGAAGAGTGCAGAGCATCAAAGGTAGAAAAACTTACTTTTCTTGAGATACAAGTAATTTTTTAAATGAAAGTAATAGTTTATTTTGGTAGTAACATTTTAAAATTCATTCTTTCTGAGAGGTGGTAGAGGTTTGGAAATATTTTAAAGTTGCATAATAGTGTGAATTGTTTATAGTTGAAAAGAGAAAACAGTGAATGTATTGGGTTGTCCCCACATTATTTTAATGCGGTTTGTTAGTTCTTCTGGGAAAATATATAGGTAAAAAGAAGAAAATGAGGGAGAATTAGACTATAAAATATTACACAGGTAGAACAGTTGAAACATGAATATTTAGGTAAACATTTTAGTGACTACAAAGTAACTTGTTTACAAATAAGAATTTAATAAGAAGAGTTGGATTAGAAATTGACGATAAGGGAAATGCCTTGTCAGTAAATACAAATTGGATAATCGAGTAGACATTTGGAAAAGTCTGTTTATGTTCTCATGTTACTTCATAAGCCCAGATGAATTCTAGCTTTAAATGTAAAAGCTCAAATCATAAACTTAAGAAAATAGTAATGCCAAGTCAGTAAAACCAGGAAGGCTTTCTAAACATATGAGGAAGAGGTGATATTAAACGAAGGATGAGAAAAGATAGAAGTACCAAAAAATGGAAATCATAGATAAGTCAAAACAAATTTGGAAAAAATTGAAACGTGACAAATAATAAGCAGATAGATCTTTGGTTATATGAACAGCTCATATAATCAATAAGAAACCTACTGAGGTTTCCCAAAAAAACTACTCTTTCACCTTCCAAATTGTTATAATCTATCAATATTAGTGTAAAATAGCTTTTTCTTTTTTAGGTGAACTGATAAATATTTTCTCCCAAGTTTTTAATGAAATCATATTACTATGAAAAAGGATCCGTTCAGATGGATTTATGAACAATAAGCAAGTAGGATATTTTGATGCAGTTTTTTGAGAAGGTCATTGAAGAAAATTAACTGTAACCTGTAATATACCCTTTGGTGACTAGGTAGATTAAAGTATATTGAGCTAAATAGAAACAGAGTCTCTTATACTACTTAGAACATTTATTTGAAATTCAGTTTGATTATTTTTAAATTATGTTTATGTGTAATATGCAGAATGATATTCCTTCTGAAAACACTTTGAAACACGTGAGTTCTCATGCTGGATTTACTGAATGTCACAAAACTTCTATTCCTCTTCCTTCAGAACAAGGTAAGTTCTTTGACTATGTGAATTATGTTACCAAACATATTCACTTAAGCTTTAAATGTATTATTATGTATGTCGCACACCTAAGCAGTGAATGTTTTGGGAGTCAGAGAATGACGATTCTGGTCCGTCATTGTTGCTGCAACCTTGAATAAAACACACAATTCTAGTATTCTGATATTTTTTACAAATTGTTTAGTCCTAAAGATGAAATATAAAGACTTGCTTTTTATAAATCTATTTTAATCAGTATTATCACTTAGTCAACATATTTTTTTAATTTAACTTTTAAAATAGGTAATACAGGGGTGCTTGGGTGGCTCAGTTGGTTAAATGTCTGACTCTTGGTTCAGCTCAGGTCATGATCTCTAGGTTCATGAGTTTGAGCCCCACATCAGGTTCCATGCTGGCGGTGTGGAGCCTGCTTGGGATTCCTCTCTCCCTCTCTCTCTGCCCCTCCCCCACTCAACTGTATCTCAAAAAATAAATAAACTTTAAAAAATTTATTTTTCTAATAGTTAATACATTTATTTGGTTCAAAAATTGAAATACATACACATACAAGCACTTTGAAAATAAGTCTCCCTCTCATTCCAGCCCTGTATGTAACCACTGTTATTTTTATTTATCCTGTAGAGTTTCACACACATAGTATGTGACGGTAGTCTTTCCTTTTATTTTTTACACAGAAAGTAACATACCATACATTTTGCTCTGCACCTTCAATTTTTAACTTGAGAATTAAATGGACTGGGGATGTTTCCATAACATACTTTTTTATGAGTTGGTTATATATGCATATAAATTTATTAGTCAACGTTTCATTAATGTACATGTAGCCTTTATAAGATTCCTTAAGAAAAACATCACTACCATGTCCCCCTCACCATCATTTCCCCTTTCATTCTCTTTTTGTATACAGCAGTATCACGTTGGATATATTCCAGGAGTGCAAGTTGGTTTAACATTAACATCAAAAATATAATTGATGAGGGGCACCTGGCTGGCTCAGTCAGTAGAGCATGTGACTCTTGATCTCAGGGTTGTGAGTTCAAGCCCGGGTTGGGTGTAGGGCTTACCTGGGGGTGGAGGGGAATATATATATATATATATATATATATATATATATATATATATATATATAATGCATGATAGTAACAGATTAGAGGAGAAAAATCATTTGTTCATCTCAGTAGCTGCAGAAAAGGCATTTGATGAAATTCAGTATCCATTCATGATTAAAACTCTTCCTAAAGTTAGAATAGAGTCTCCTTAATCTGAATAAAGGGTTATCTACAGAAAGTTATCACAGATATTCTCTTTCATAATGATATGTTGAAAGCCAGATGGGGAACCAAGGCAAGGATTCTGGCTGTTTTCATTCCTATTTAATATCCTCTTTTTAAAATTTTTTTTTATTTATTTTATTTTTTTGAGAGAGAGCATGAGCCAGGGGAGGGTCAGAGAGAGAGGGAGACACAGAATTCGAAGCAGGCTCCAGGCTCTGAGCTATCCTCAAAGCCCGACGCGGGCTCAAACTCACCAACCATGAGATCATGACCTGGGCCAAAGTCAGATATCTGAACCACCCAGGCGCCCCTGTTTAGTATTCTCACTGAAAAATAAAATAAAAAGATATGGTAGAATGGTTAGGACAGAAGAAAAAAAAATTATTTTTAGTAACATGGATGTTATTTCTGAAGTTAACACGCTTCTAATTTTGCATCCTTGTATTTCAGTTTGTTTTTTTTTTTTTTATTTTTTTTTTTCAAGGTTTATTTATTTTTGGGACAGAGAGAGACAGAGCATGAATGGGGGAGGGGCAGAGAGAGAGGGAGACACAGAATTGGAAACAGGCTCCAGGCTCTGAGCCATCAGCCCAGAGCCCGACGCGGGGCTCGAACTCACGGACCGCGAGATCGTGACCTGGCTGAAGTCGGATGCTTAACCGACTGCGCCACCCAGGCGCCCCTATATTTCAGTTTTAAACAATAATTATTAACCTCCCACTAAAGAAGACAAGGATCAAACTTTTCCTCTTCCTCCTGTTCCCAGAAGACACAAACACACGCATGCACATGCACACACATTTATTCTTTCCCACCATATAGTTATAATTTTGGCTAGATCAACAGTAGATTCTCTGCTATTGGGCTACATTTCTTCAAGATATTCAGATAAGTAATGCTATCAGTTTCATCATCTAGAAAAAGTTTTGCCCAGACTCTTCTAATGTACTTCAGTCTGGTTTTTTTGGCCTGTACACTTAGAATACAAATTTCATTCTAAGATTTCCCATCACCATTCATTCATTCTGAGGTTTTTCTTTACTGTGTCATAAAGTTGTGAATTATAAGTTACTTTAAAATTTAACATCCTTGGGGCATCTGGGTGGTTCAGTCAGTTAAGCATCCGGCTTCGGCTCAGATCATGATCTCATGGTTCATGAGTTCAAGCCTCTGTGCTAACAGCTTGGAACCTGGAGCCTGCTTCAGGTTGTGTCTCCCTCTCTCTGTGCCCCACCCCTGATAGCACTCTGTCTCCCTCTCTCAAAAATGAATAAACATTAAAAAAAAATTAATTAAAAAAATAATTTAACATCCTGACTTTTTAAAAATAGGCTTAATTCTAAAATTTATTTAGGATAAAATAACAAAATATGACAGAGATGCCATTTTAAGTCGTGGCAGAAAAGATGAACTATTTTTTCCATTATTGTAAAACAGTGTATGTATAAGACTATTAATATGTATAAGATGATTAATTGCAACGTTAGAATGGCAAGAGATTGAAATCATACCAAATGTCCATTAGTAGGAGTTTGGTTGTTATTCTCTACAATTACTGTACAGCCATAGTATGAAGTTCAGTGTAGCATCAAAATAGAATAGAGAAATTTTCTGTGATTGGAAAGATCTCCAAGCTTAAAGTTAAACCAACAACAAAAACCCTAAAATATATATTATTCTACCTTTTATGGTTAAAAAAAAATGGTGATTGTACACACATACACAAAAAATATCCATGGTAGAATGAATACACAAGAAATTTGGAAATAGGAAGACTAAGACTTTTTCCTTCAGACTCTTATTTCTTACTGCTTTTTTACAAAAATAAATTGAATAATTTTGGTGTCCTGCCAAGAGACCTGTGGGCCTCATGTTAACTATTAATGTTCAGCAGTGTTGGGGAGAGGATAAGTTAGTTTATGAAAGTTACACTGTGTGTTGAAACACTTTGTGTTTGGTTGGTTGGTATCAAAATATTTTAGTTGTATAACTAATTTTTTTTTTAATTTTCTTTAAGTGGAAACTAGCAATAGAAGGCCATCCACAGAAGAAACTCATGAAGTAGATTCCAAAGCAGCTTTACTACCGGTTTGTACATTTCAGTTAACAAATGTGTATTTTAAAATATATATTTATTAAAGAAGAACTAAAAAAAGATGGTGATATTTTATTTGAGGTTCTGTTTAGCTTTCAAAAAATTTTACCTTAGAAAACTGACATTAGTGCATTTATTCTTAGAATATTAGCAATTTATTCTTTGAAAAGAGTTTCTTCCTGTAGTGTGAATAGTTAAGAATTTGTTTGTATGTATGTATATGTGTGTCTATGTTTTTTTGTTTTTATCATGTTATGTTTTTCATCATGATAAATGTAGTCTTTAATCCCCACCCCCTAGTTACCCTATCCTCCCACTACCTTCCGTCTGGTAACCATCAGTTTGTTCTCTATAGTTGAATCTGTTTCTTGGTTTGTCTCTCTCTCTCTTTGTTTTGTTTTTCCTTTGCTCATTTGTTTTGTTCCACATATGAGTGAAATAAATCATAATGGTATTTGTCTTTCTTTGACTGACTTATTTCACTTAGCATACTACACTCTAGTTCCATCCATGTAGTTGCAAATGGCAAGGTTTTATTTTTTTATTTTATTTTATTTTATTTTATTTTATTTATTTTATTTTATTTTATTTTATTTTATTTTATTTTATTTTATTTTATTTTATTTTATTTTATTTTTTTATTTTACATCCAAGTTAGCATATAGTGCAACAATGATTTCAGGAGTGGATTCTTTAATGCCCCTTACCCATTTAGCCCATCACCCCCTCCCACAACCCCACCAGTAACCCTCTGTTCTCCATATTTAAGAGTCTCTTATGTTTTCTTCCCCTCCTTGTTTTTATATTATTTTTGCTTCCCTTTCCTTGTGTTCATCTGTTCTGTGTCTTAAATTCCTCATATGCATGAATTCATAAGATATGTGTCTTTCTCTGACTAATTTCAGTTAGCATAATACCCTCCAGTTCCATCCACGTAGTTGCAAATGGCAAGATTTCATTCTTTTTGATTGCTGAGTACTCCATTGTGTGTGTGTATGTATATGTGTGTGTGTGTGTGTGTGTGTGTGTGTGTATAAAACATCTTCTTTATCCATTCCTCCATTGATGGACATTTGGGCTCTTTCCATACTTTGGCTATTGTTGATAGTGCTGCCATAAACATTGGGATGCACGTGCCCCTTTGAAACAGCACACCTGTATCCCTTGGATAAATACCTAATAGTGCAATTGCTGGGTTGTAGGGTAGTTCTATTTTTAATTTTTTGAGGAACCTCCATACTGTTTTCCAGAGTGGCAGTTTTGTTCTTTTTTATTGCTAAATAATATTCCGTGGTATATTTATATTTATATTTATACTTATATTTTATATTTATATTTATACTTATACTTATACTTTATATTTATATTTATATTTATATTTATATTTGTATTTATACCTCATCTTCTTCATGCATTCATCTATCACTAGACACTTGAGCTCCTTCCATTGTTTGGCTGTTATAAATAATGCTGCAATAAACACAGGAGTGCATGTATTCCTTTGAGTTAGTGTTTTTGTATTTTTGGGTAGATACCCAGTAGTGCAATTACTGCATCATAGGGTAGTTCTGTTTTTAACTTTTTGAGGAACCTCCAAACTGTTTTCCACGGTGGCTATACCAGTTTGCATTCCCACCAGTGGTGGAAGAGTGTTCTTTTTTCTCTACATCTTCACCAGCACTGGTTGTTTCTTCGGTTTTTGATTTTGACCATTCTTATAGATGTGAGGTGCTATGTCATTGTAGGTTTGATTTGTATTTCCCTGATGAGTGATGTTGAGCCTCTTTTCATGTGTCTGTTTGCCATCTGGATGTCTTCTTTGGAGAAATCTGTTTATGTCTTTTGCCCATCTTTTAATTGGATTATTTGTTGTTTGGGTATTGAGTTGTATAAGTTCTTTATATATTTTGGATGCTAACCCTTTATCAGATATGTTTTTTGCAAACATATTCTTCTATTCTGTAGGTTGCCT
Source organism: Lynx canadensis (assembly GCF_007474595.2). Taxonomy (NCBI): domain Eukaryota; kingdom Metazoa; phylum Chordata; class Mammalia; order Carnivora; family Felidae; genus Lynx; species Lynx canadensis. Next base: position 53,250,039 of record NC_044308.2, read on the forward strand.
TTTAGTTTTGTTGATTGTTTCCTTCACTGTGCAGAAACTTTCTGATGTAGTCCCAGTAGTTTATTTTTGCTTTTATTTCCCTTGTCTCAGAAGATGCATCTAAAAAAAGTGTTGCTGTGGCCAATGTCAGAGAGATTACTATCTGCATAATAGTTAGGAAATTTTACAGAAAAATTTATTCAAAAGAAAGGTAGGAATCTCTGTTTGTATTGAAACTGGTTGTATGTAGTCATTCCCAGCCAATTGAGGTAGTATTTGATTTTACAAGTACTCTTTAAATTTTTTTTTTAAAGTTTATTTATTATTGAGAGAGAGATAGGGCATGAGTTGGGGAGGGGCAGAGAGAGAGGAACATACAGAATCTGAAGAAGGCTTCAGGCTCCGAGCTGTCAGCACAGAGCCTGATGCAAGGCTCAAACTCACAAACTGTGAGATCATGACCTGAGTCGAAGTCGGACACTTAACTGACTGAGCCACCCAGGTTCCCCACAAATACTCTTTAAAAGCATACTCTGGCATCAAGATAAATAACTTGGGAGAAAGTAGAAAAATTGGTCCTTTATAGTCAAGTATAGAAATCAGTATTCATAATTATCCTGGATCATCAAGAACATTTTATTTACATTCTGCTATAAGGAGATAGATTATATTATGGAAAGTCATGTTATTAAAACAATTATTTCAGGGGCGCCTGGGTGGCGCAGTCGGTTAAGCGCCCGACTTCAGCCAGGTCACGATCTCGCGGTCCGTGAGTTCGAGCCCCGCGTCAGGCTCTGTGCTGACAGCTCAGAGCCTGGAGCCTGCTTCCGATTCTGTGTCTCCCTCTCTCACTGACCCTCCCCCGTTCATGCTCTGTCTCTCTCTGTCCCAAAAATAAAATAAACGTTGGAAAAAAAAAATTTTTTAAAAAACAATTATTTCAGTGAGGAAAGGGGGTTAGTGAACACAGTTTCACAGTAACAATTCCTCCTTTTTGGAAGGACATACCCTGCACTATTTTGCCACAAAGTAAGTTCCATTGAAGATGACCTGACAATGCGAAATTACAGAACTTCTGGGATTCAAGTTACACAAACAGTATTAATAAACCTCTACCAACTTGAGATAGTAGAATTACTGGTTACAAGTTATAAAATAATATGATTAAGGTGACTAAAACCATAAAAGAGAAGGTATTAAAAATATGAAAAAAGATAAGATACTATTCAGAAAGTCCTGAAAAATTAGATAAAAATCTAGGATAAAAAATAACTCAGTGGGGGTTATAATAACATAGATTAGGCACAGCCAAACAGAGAATTACTAAACTGGATGAGAATATAATTATAGAGTTATAATTAAATGGAAAAAATACAGAATAAAAACAATATGCACATATACAGAAAAAGACTTCAATGAGATATGCTTATATGTTTTTAGTGATTTGTTTACAGTATGCATGATTTTAATTTTACTCTTTCTACTTCGTTGTGTTTTTCTTTTTCAATGAGCACATACTATTTAGAGTCATAGAAACAAATGTATAAGAATATAAAGTTGTCATCAGAAGTAAAGAAACTAGCCAGAGTGTAATTATGTTGTAGGAAATAGCACTCATGAAATTCTTTATTCTACCTTGTGGAATGGTCTTATGGTAATTATATCCATTTATTATTTTTTTAGTTCAGTTGTATAAAATAAGGACTTCACATTAATTTTTCAGACTATAGGGAAACAAAACAGTGTTAAACAAACAGTTATGCTTCTTCTAGAGAGATTTTTTCTTTAATTTTTGTTTGTGTTTGTTTTTGACTAAAGGATTGGTTACAAGATAGACCATCAAACAGAGAAATGTAAGTAAGCCTTTTCTCATTGTCAACCTGAAAAGTATCATAGTTATTGGGGGTTTTTTCTGTTCTTTGTACCATCTTTTAAAACACTCTTTTATCTGTGAGTTATGATTATTTATTTTAACATCTCTTGTCTTTACATAGAAGAGACTAGGGGAACTCATTTATTATGAGTTAATATATACATTTAAAATTACAATTTTAGGGGCGCCTGGGTGGCGCAGTCGGTTAAGCGTCCGACTTCAGCCAGGTCACGATCTCGCGGTCCGTGAGTTCGAGCCCCGCGTCGGGCTCTGGGCTGATGGCTCAGAGCCTGGAGCCTGTTTCCGATTCTGTGTCTCCCTCTCTCTCTGCCCCTCCCCCGTTCATGCTCTGTCTCTCTCTGTCCCAAAAATAAATAAACGTTGAAAAAAAAAAAAAAAAAAAAAAAATTTAAAATTACAATTTTATATAGTTATACTATCATTTATGGCGATGCTATGATTACTATATTTTAGGATTCCAGAGGACGTTTACAAAAGAAAAAGTCATCTTTTTTTTTTATGTTTGTTTATTTTTGAAGGAAAGAAAGAAAGTGAGTTGGGGGGGGGGGGCGGGGGTGGGTGTTGCAGAAGAGAGGGAGACACAGGAAGAGAATCGGAAACAGGCTCCAGGCTCTGAGCAGTCAGCACAGCATGGGAGAGTTACTTTCTGATATGGACTATTTGAGAAGGAACCACAGTGTTTCCCCTATTGCTTTCTGTGCATCTATATATGTGAATATATAGAGAAGAAAATAAACCAGGTGCCACATGGGTATGCAGTGTTCAAGTTCTTTGGGTGCTCTGGGCCTTGTATGGCACTTGGAAGATCAAACTGTAATCAGATCTCTTCAGAGTATACTGTGTTTTATAACCAAAACCATAGGATGTAAATACAGAATAGGTACTTGAAGTTGATGTTAACTCAGCTAACAAGAGAACCTTGTCTTACAGAATGTTGAGCCAAAGAAGTACCCAGAAAGGTGGAGTTGGTCAGCACTTTTTGGGTGCTGAGAAAAGAGTAGTTTATCAACAGCAAAGGGATGATGCTAGGGTCAAAATACTTCCTATAATAAAATATTTATATTAGGTAGAAGGTAAGAGCTGGAAAGAGATTTTTAGTACAGATTAAACATATATTTATATCCATATATGAATTTGGCATTGGCTTTAAGGGAAATGGCATATATTCAAACAAAAGTGAATCTGGATCTCAGAATTACTTTAATCACATTATATTAAATAATCATAATTTTACAAAGTGTATGGTAGCCAAAACAAAGATTGTGTCACAACTTGTATTTTTTGGTGTTTTCTTTAGGCCATCTGAAGAAGGAACGTTAAATGGTGAGTCCATATGGTAGATTTAATGCAAAAAAATGAGGATTATATATGATGTTATGTTATAGCAAATACCATATTATTCTAGCTAAGAAACTTCAGACTTCGTGTTTGAAAGAGCCAAGGTGGTAAAAAGTTCTTTGTTCAGCTAGTTTCTCTTTGATATAGTAGTTTCACATATACATGAACTCACCATGTGAATGATATATCTTTACTGTCACCCTACCCCCCTTCGTCCCTGTGACCTAGTCTGCTCTTTCCCTTGTATACCCTGTTTTAGTGAATGATACTCTTTCAGTCTACTAGGTAAAATCTGAGAAGGAGTTATTCTTGACCCCCTTGACCTTGCACTCACAAAGTCCTGTTGTATTTACTTCTTAAATATTGAGACTCCATCTTCCACTATACATTATTCTGCTGCTTTCAGTTCACACTTCATCATTTTTTAAACCTTTTATTGAAGTATATATAACATGCATACAAAAAAGGTAGAGATAAGCCTCTCAGTGAATTCTCCCTAAGCAACTATGCCCCTGTAATCAGCACCCAGGTCACAAAACAGAATATTGCCAGTATTCCAGCTCCTCGTGTCCTTGTGTTTTAACCTCTGCCCCTGAATAACACATGTATAGTTTTGTCTCTGTTTGTTTATGGAATATATAAATGGAATCATAAAGTATGTACTCTGTGTCTGGCTTTTTCCTCCTAACATATGTTTATAAGATTCATCAATATTTTTGTGTATAGTGGTAGTTTGCACATTCTCATTACTATATAGTATTTCCTTATATGAATCTATTGAATGTATCCATTCTGTTATTTGATAGGCATTTCAGTAGCTTCCATTGTATGATTATTATGAACCATGAGTGCCATTATGAGTAGTCTTGTTCATGTTGTTTGGTAAACATATGTATTTGTTTTTTATTGGGCATGTACTTAGGACTGGAATTTGTAGGTGGTAGGGTATGTATGTGTTCACATTTAGTTGTTACTGTCGCGTAGGTTTTTAGAGTTGTGCCACTTAATCTCCCTTCTAGTCTGTCTTCTATTCTTCCACCAAACTGATCCTCCTCTGCTTTACATTTTCCACACTGTCATTGGGTAAAATCGTGTCCTTTCTTAGCATGGCATATTTGGCTCCTAACTATTTGGTATTCCCTGATTCTGTAGCTTTACCTCCTACAGGCGTGCCTGTACTCTTGCTCGTTAGTTTGCAGTCCTGGTTACATGTCCAAGTACTTACGGAGAATCACTTTACGCTGACACACACCTACAGAATTTTTTGAAGTGAGATCTGGGTAGGTGCACAGTGAAAAAGCCCCACAGGTGATTCTGATATATGTTTATTATAAATTTATTTATATCTATTATACGTGATATATATTTATGTGTATAAAATTAGTTTTGAAAACTGCTGTTTCTGTTCATACTAAACAACTTGCAGTTTCTCAAGTGTAGCATGTGCTTTAACAGTTCCGTGTCTGAAAATGTTGCCCTGACCACACCACTGTCTTCCAGACTATTCTTTTTCCCCTTCTCTTTCTCTGAGACATCCTTCAACCTTTCTGCAAGCAGAAGACATTTAGTACCCCTCCTCTATAGTCCTATGATGTATATATACATCATATATACATATATACATACATATATACATCATATATACATGTGTATATATAGTCCTATAATATATATATATAATGTGTATATTTTATATTTCCTACATAGTATTAAAACTATTGACTGATTTTCTTCTTCTCAAGACAGTAAGGTCTTTTTCATTAATATTCTCTAAACTTAACACATGGCAAATTCAATTGATTCTCCAGTCTTCTCATTACAGTTAAAAAGTCAAATTCTCAAATACATTTAAATATGGAGGAAGGGCTTTTGGGTATGTTTCACATTCCAGAAGTTCATCTTCTTATGGTCAGCCCACTAAAATGGCTACTTGGTTACAAGCTCCAGCTCCTAAACTAAAAGATCTTTTCCTTTTTGAGTGGGGGTGGAGGGTGTGGGAAAAGCGCAGCTTATGACAGGAGAGTGTGAAATGTCACGTGCTTTTTCCCTTCCAGGTATCTGAGTGCACAGTTAGGACTAATCTGGCACAATGAAAAAGGATAATAGAGCAAGCACATGATGAGTGTATTTTACTATTTATTTTTTCTGTTCAGTGAAGAGAGCTTATATGAAGGGAACTTAGGATGACTGTATGAGAATGAGCAAAAATGTTTATACCACATTAGTACTTTTAAAAGGGTTTCATTTGTTTATTTGCCATTTTAGGTCTCGCTTCTCCATTTAAACCAGTTATGGATACAAATTACTATTACTCAGGTCAGTACTATTTAAAACAAAATCTAACAATATTTTGACCTTTTAGAAAGGATTTCATTATTTTTCTCTCATTTTTGTGCAGCTGTGGAAAGAAATAATTTGATGAGATTATCCCAGAGCATTCCATTTACACCTGTGCCTCCAAGAGGTAAATCCAAATAGTAAAGAAATGAAGGAGAAAATAAACCTTTTATTAATAGTGTGATTTTTAGCTGTGATGTAGAACATGGGTGGTAATAGAAGGAAGGGTCACGTTGAGAAGTGTCAATTTCATATAAATTTTAATTAGCAAGAGTCAGGTATAGTTTAAATAGAAGAAGGAGTGATCAGAAATATTAGATTTCTGTATTTCCATCATATCCAGAAGTAATAGTGTATTCTAATTCAGAAAGGATCTTAACCCATTGTTTAGTATAGAAAGCATAGATAAATTGACACCACAAATTTTGTGGAACAGTTGCTTTCTTAAAGTTTTTCTTGAAAATGATCATAATTTCAAAAATGTTTATTACTACTAATATACATAAATTTAGAAATATTAGTAGATTCTTGATTTCTGAGCATTTGTTGCCCTTAAACTTCCTTTATAAAATTACAACTTTGTCCAGTTCATTTTCTGTTTCTTACTTAATCTTAACAAGATACCTGCCAATTTTTATTCTACTTTGTCATTTTAAAGGGTCATAATTTGACCTCAAATTGTGTCCATTCATCTTGCAGGTGAGCCTGTCACAGTGTATCGCTTGGAAGAGAGTTCACCCAGTATACTGAATAACAGCATGTCTTCTTGGTCACAGCTTGGCCTCTGTGCCAAAATAGAGTTTTTAAGTAAAGAGGAGATGGGAGGAGGTTTACGGAGAGCTGTCAAAGTACAGTGTACCTGGTCAGAACATGATATCCTCAAATCAGGTCATCTTTATATTATCAAATCTTTTCTTCCTGAGGTGGTCAACACATGGTCAAGTATTTATAAGGAAGATACAGTTCTGCATCTCTGTCTCAGAGTAAGTGCTAGTGAATGCATAACAGTAGAACATTATTTGGAGTTCATGTTTTGTCTTCTAATGTATGTTAAACCAAAAAACCTCTTAGTTTCAGTGTTCAGCAAGGAGATTTTTTTGGTGTATTTTTTTGTTGTTGTTCTGTAGGAAATTCAGCAACAGAGAGCAGCACAAAAGCTCACGTTTGCCTTCAACCAAATGAAACCCAAATCCATACCATATTCTCCAAGGTAAATCTTGAAATTTTTCTGAGATCTTGCAGTTTTATCTGGATACCATTGTCTTTTGACCTTCGTTATTAATGCTGAATATTTATTTACCCATTTAAAAGCTCAATTAGAATTTTATTAACAAAACTACTAGTAATATCTATAACTGTTTTTCATAAGGTTCCTTGAAGTTTTCCTGCTGTATTGCCATTCAGCAGGACAGTGGTTTGCTGTGGAAGAATGTATGACTGGAGAATTTAGAAAATACAACAATAATAATGGTGATGAGATTATACCAACTAATACACTGGAAGAAATCATGCTGGCCTTTAGCCACTGGACATATGAATATACAAGAGGGGAGCTATTGGTACTTGATTTACAAGGTAAATTTATTAAAGTATTGCTAAAGTAAAATTGTACAGTAGGTTCTCACCTGTTCATGTGTTTTGAATGATATACGGTCATCTTCTAACTTATAGATCGGTAAAAGCCTCAGGTTAGTAAAAGCTATTAAAAAAGCAAGTCAAGGGGCGCCTGGGTGGCGCAGTCGGTTAAGCGTCCGACTTCAGCCAGGTCACGATCTCGCAGTCTGTGAGTTTGAGCCCCGCGTCGGGCTCTGGGCTGATGGCTCGGAGCCTGGAGCCTGTTTCCGATTCTGTGTCTCCCTCTCTCTCTGCCCCTCCCCCGTTCATGCTCTGTCTGTCTCTGTCCCCCCAAAAAAAAAATAAATAAACATTGAAAAAAATAAAAAATAAAAAAGCAAGTCAATAACAGCCATAGCATATAGCCATCAGGGCCCTGAATAGTGGGATCTTGCTTCCTTGATTATTACTTACATAATATATATATTTTTTTGATGAGCAGAAACACATGCAATCCACTATTCTATTCTTAGATGTATATGTAGTTTTAGTCTTTTAAAACTATACTGTTTATTTAAAACAGTAGCGTGTGTTCCTGTTCTTGGTGTTTATGTTATCTATTATTGTGAACTAAACTACCTAAATATTTAGGGATTAAAACTACCATTTTATTTGTTTCCAGTTCTTTGGTTCAGGAATTTGGATGGGACATGGTGGGGATGGCTTATCTCTGCTGTCTTCTCAGAAGGTTCAAATGGCTGGAGAATAAGCATGAACAACATGACTAGAGTCAAATGTCTGAGGTTTCTGTTCACTGACATCTGAATCCCTCAGTTCTCCACCAAGTGATCTCTCTATGTGGCTAGTTATCTGTGACCTTGGTCATAACATGGTAGTTTCAGGTAGTTAGATTTTTACATAGCAGCTAGCTACCTCCAGAGAAAAAGCAGAAACTCTTAACATTAGTTCCAGAACTGGCCCAGATCTCCTCCTCCACATTTTACTGATCAAGGCAGATAATAAAGATAGCCCAGTTCAAGAAGTAGGGAATGGATTCCAGCACTTGGTGGGTGGAGTAGCATCTATACAAGGAAGGAAAAACTGATCATAACCATTTTTGTAGACAGAATCTGTCATATGTGGAAAAGAAAAAAATGGAAATTGTGGCTTGGAGAGGGCACATTTGCTTAGAGTATTGTCTGTCTGCAGGGTCAGAGGAAAATAAAACTGAGCAGGTTGCCCGCTCTACCTGAGTTGTACTTTCTTATTATAACTTCCATGATTTTTTTCCCGAAAGAGCAGCCTTAATTTCAAATGTCACCATAGACCAGATTTCAAAATCTATACATAAGAACAGTTATTTAGAATGTTTATCACTTGATGACTTTTTTTGTTACATATAGTCACAGATATAAAGGATTTTGCTGAAAAGCAAATGGCATGGAATCAAGCTGAAGAAAGAAAATCTGTAAAAATAGCTACCCTTTTTTCAGTAGTTCATCATTTTACATAAATGATTTAATAGTATATAAAGTGAAAACTGATATGTATTATTAGGTCAATCCAATTAAGTAAAAAAGATCTTTAAGTATATTCTTAAATAGTGTCATTTAATTATCTTCAAACATGCATAGGAGGTAAAGCCAAACAGATTTTATCTGAATTCCTAATTTAAAAGATGGGAGTTAGGGTGCCTGGCTGGCTCAGTCAGTAGGGCATGCAACTCTTGATCTCACGGTCGTGAGTTCAAGCCCCGTGTTGAACATAGAGCTTATTTTAAAAAAATAAATAAATGAAAATAAGGGCGCCTAGGTAGCTTATTTGGTTAAGCCTCCAACTTGGGCTCAGGTCATGATCTCGCAGTCTTTGAGTTTGAGCCCCGCGTCGGGCTCTGTGCTGACAGCTCAGAGCCTGGAGCCTGCTTCTGATTCAGTCTCCCTCTCTCTCTGTCCCTCCTCTGCTAGCACCTGACTCTCTCTGTCTCTCTCTCTCCCTCTGTCTTTCTCAAAAATAAACTTTAAATAAATGAAAATAAAAGATGGGACTTATTTTCAGTAAACAAAGTAGTTTTAATGTTCTTTACATTACATTATTACATTAATGTGTTCCTGGAGCCATTTTTCATAGAGCTGTTTTACACAAGGGGCGCCTGGGTGGCTCAGTTGGTTGAGCATCTGATTCTTGATTTTGGCTCAAGTCATGATTTCATGGTTCATGAGTTTGAACCCCACGGGCTCTGCATGGGTAGTGTAAAGCCTGCTTGGGATTCTTTCTCCTTCTCTCTCTACCCATCCTCTGCTCACTCGCATTCTCTCTTTCAAAAATAAACATTAAAAAAATATTTTACACGATTACCACAAACAAACAATATGGAAATATATTAAAAAGTTTTCCCATTTCATTATTTCTCTAATTTTGGTGAAGACAAATACTGTACACAAATAGAAGGTTTTTTTTTCCTTATTTTTAATATTTTGTGTTGTGATTTTCCTCCAACTGGGATGATGCCTCGTGTGTGTGTGTGTGTGTGTGTGTGTGTGTGTGTGTGTGTGTATGAGTGTGTGTGTGAGATTTGTTTTTGTCTACCTAACAATATATCATGGACATCTTTTGGGTCATTACTGATAAATCTGAGTTACTGCTTTTAATAGATGCATGCATGATAACTTATAGTAGGGAGGGGTGGCATGATTTACCCCCCCCTTTTTTTCTTTTTTTTTGCTACTGTAAACAGTGCTGCAACAAATATACTCATGTATTGCTACTTTCATTTCCATTAAGTAGATTTCTGAATTGGCTTAGTAAGAAGAAATGAGTGCAATTTTAACAGCCACTGGGTTATTTTTCCAAAAGGTTATGGGAACACATACTTAGCACTGTATATGAGTTCCCATTTCTCTGCGGACTCTCCAGTACTAAATATTCTTAATCTTTGCCAGTCTGATGAGTAGTAGGTCAATAGGTATTCTTTTATATGAGTAACTAGATAAGAAAGACTGAAAATATTTAATTATACTTTTAGTACCTCTGGGGAGGAATGGAAGTAAAGGAAGATGTTCACAATCTTATTCTTTATGTAACCTGAATATTTTTCAAGAAGATAAATGTGGTAGTATATGATTTTTAAAAATGGGAAACACTTTAAAAATGGCCTATAAATTATGCCTTTGTGTTCCAAAATGTTCTTTGCTAATAAGGTGAAAAAGGGGGAGATCATGTAAACTGTTTACATAAACTGTTTGTTTTCCAGCTTTGTCCCTGTTGCATCAAAAGGAAGTGCCATCAGGAGTCCACCTGCCTATCTCCCAACTCTGACAATTAACTTTTATTCCTGGTGCGGGAGCTGTGTGTGTCCTAGGTGCAGTGTTAAGGTCACAAGTTATGAAATACTAAGAGAGAAAACCTATACTCTTGAAAAATTTAACATTGTGTAATAATTGATGCTATAAAATCTCTCATAACTATTTTTATTATGCAAATGTCAATGTTTGTATCAATTATACAATATAAATTATCTTTTTTTATATATACATATAAAGGTGTGGGTGAAAATTTGACTGATCCATCTGTGATAAAAGCAGAAGAAAAGAGGTAATAAGTTTTAATAATTTCATGAAGATATTTTTATAATTTCAAATTCTACATTTCTGTTTGCATAAACTGTCTTTTTTTTTTTCTTTTTTCTTTTTTCTTTTTTTAACTACCAATTCCACAGATCCTGTGATATGGTTTTTGGCCCAGCAAATCTAGGTGAAGATGCAATAAAAAACTTTAGAGCAAAACATCACTGTAATTCTTGTTGTAGAAAGCTTAAACTTCCAGGTAACATTTTCTTAGTATAACGTATAAATTGTTAGCACATTTGGTTACTACAATTCTTCATAAAGCTGAGGGCATAAATACACATTATTTAATAAATGGATCTATGTTTTCTTTAATTGCTTTTAAAAATACAAAGTTTGTTAATTTAATACATTTATTATGTGTCTGCTCGCTGCCAAGAATTGTGCTAGATGTTAACAGTACATTTGTGAACCAGACAAGCATGATCCCTGACCTCAATGGAATTTAGTCAAATCTTAGATACTGACAGGATTAACAGGTAGGACTGTCGTTAATGCCAAACAGAAGAAATAGAACAGGTAAGCAGGTAAGAGGTCAGGGAGTGCTACCTGAGGAACTGACAGATTGCCTAAAACTGAAGGTTAAATAGACTTTAAAGTTAGCCTGGCAAAGAGTTGGAGGAGTATTCCCATGAAGCAGAAACAAGAACTTCAGATATATTCTCTCAGGATTGTAATTTCATTTATACATTTGAAAAATTACCCGTTATTATTGAATCTAAGCTATAGCACAAACCAGTGGTTCTCATTCTTTGGTGTGTATCAGCCTCCCTGTGAAACTTTTTAAAAATTACAGCTTCCTGAGGGGTGCCTGGGTGGCTCAGTCGGTTGAGCGGTTAAGCGTCCAACTTCGGCTCAGGTCACGATCTCGCAGTTTGTGAGTTCGAGCCCTGCGTTGGGCTCTGTGCTGACAGCTTGGAGCCTAGAGCCTGCTTCTGATTCTGTGTCTCCCTCTCTTTCTCTGCCCTTCCACTGCTCATGCTCTGTCTCTCTCTCTCTCTGAAAAATAAACATTAAAAATTTTTTTAAAAAGTCTCTGCCTGAGACTTAACCCTTGAGCTCTATTTTTTAATGTCCCTGTCATTATGACTGATAGATAACTCAGTAGTTAAGAGGTTGGAGTTAGGAGCCAGGTTGCATGGGTCCAGAAAATACCTACATTATAGAGATAGGTTTTTTGTTTTGTTTTGTTTTTTAGAATTAAATGAATTAGTATTTGTGAAGTACCTAGAACAGTGCCAGGCACATCATAGTAAGCATGTAAATGCTACTTTTTTTTTTTTTAATGTTTATTTATGAGGAAGACACAGAATCAGAAGCAGGCTCCAGGCTCTGAGCTGTCAGCACAGAGCCTGATGCAGAGCTCGAACTCACAAACAGCAAGACCTGAGCCGAAGTCGGACACCCAATGGACTGAGCCACCCAGATGCCCCAATGCCACAGTTTTTAATTGTTGATTGTTAATGTACAGAAAGACCATTAATTTTTGTGTTTGTTTTTTTTCTTTCTTTATTGACCTTGGGTTTTTTTCTTTGGTTTGGGTTTTTTTTTAATTTTTGTTTATTTTTTTGTTTGGTTTGAGTTTTGTTGTTATTGTTTGGAGGTTTTTGTTTTGTTTTTGTTTTTTGTTGACCTTGTATCCTACAACTAAACTAACGTAATTCTAGGAATTGTTTTTGTTTTGTTTTGTAAACTTACTGGAATTTTCTGTATAGATAGTAGAGACAGTTATATTCCTTTTCAACCTATATACCTTTTATTTCTTTTTTCTTGACTTTTTGCACTGGCAAGGAATTCTCATACAGTGTTGAATAGTGAAAGGAATAGTGAAAGTAGAATCTGCTTTGTTCCTGATCTTAAAGGGAGAAAGCCTTCGGTCTTCCACCATTAACATGATGCTAGCTTGTAAGAGTTTTTTAGATATACTTTATTAGGTTGAGAAAATTTTCTTCACTTCTTGTTTCTTGAAAATGTTTATCCTGAATGGGTATTAAATTTTGTCAGATATTTTGTCTGCATGTGTTTATATGGTCATTTGTGTTTTCTTCTTTAATAGGTTAATAGTACATTGTATTGCCTCGATTTTTGAAATGTTGAACCAGTCATGCATTCAGGACAGACTACTTTGTCATGATATATTACCTTTTTTTATGTATTGTTGGACTCACTTTATTCATATGTTGTTGAGGCTTTTTGCATCTGTGTTCATGAAGAATATTGGTCTATGTTTGTGGTTTTTTTCCTTGTACTATCTTTCTCTTCTTTTGGTATCACCATAATATTGACCTTAAAAATAAGTTAGAAGTGTTCACACCTCTTCTTTTTCGAGGAACAAATTATATAGAATCGATACTTTTCTCATTTTAAATGTTTGATAGAATTGTCAAGTAAAACTCTCTCAGTCTGAAGTTCTTTGTCAGATGGTTTTTAAGGAACAGTTTAATATGTTAATTGATGTAGGATTGTTGGGGTCATCCATTTTTTAATTATTTATTTAATGTTTATTCATTTTTGAGAGACAGAGACCACGGGAGGGGCAGAGAGAGAGGGAGACAGAGAATTTGAAACAGGCTCCAGGCTCTGAGCTGTCAGCACAGAGCCCGATGTGGGGCTCAAACTCATGAATTGCGAGATCGTGACCCGAGCTGAAGTCGGACGCTCAACTGACTGAGCCACCCAGGCGCCCCAGAGGGGTCATCCATTTTTTACATTGAGTTTTAGTAGTTTGTGTCTTTCAAGGAATTGGTTTGTTTTACTTAAGTTGTCAAATTTATGGGCATAGGGTTATTTATATACTAATTTGTTCAATGTCTGGGATCTCATGAGTCCTTTCTTATGATAATTTGTTTTTTGTTTCTTCGGCATTCTGGCTAAGGTTTATTAGTTCTTTTGATACTTTGAGAGAACCAGTTTTTCTTTGCACTGTTTTAGTCTACTTTCTGTTTTCAATTTCATTGATTTATTCTCTTTATTCTGTCTTTCTGCTTGCTTTGGGTCATTTGTTCTTTGTTAAAGTAAAAACTTGGATTATTTGGGAATGCAAGCTGGTGCAGCCACTCTGGAAAACAGTATGGAGGTTCCTCAAAAAACTAAAAATAGAATTACCCTAAGACCCAGCAATTGCACTACTAGGCATTTATCCAAGGGATACAGGTGTGCTGTTTCGAAGGGACACATGCACCCCCATGTTTATAGCAGCACTCTCCACAATAGCCAAAGTATGGAAAGACCCCAAACGTCCATCGATGGATGAATGGATAAAGAAAATGTGGTATATATATACACAAAATGGAGTATTACTCAGCAATCAGAAAGAATGAAATCTTGCCATTTGCAACTATGTGGATGGAACTGGAGGGTATTATGCTAAGTGAAATTAGTCAGAGAAAGACAAAAATCATATGACGTCACTCATATGAGGACTTTAAGAGACAAAACAGATCAACATAAGGGCAGGGAAACAAAAATAATATAAAAACAGGGAGGGGGACAAAACAGAAGAGACTCATAAATATGGAGAACAAACTGAGGGTTACTGGAGGGGTCGTAGGAGGGGGGGATGGGCTAAATGGGTAAGAGGCACTAAGGAATCTACTCCTGAAATCGTTGTTGCACTATATGCTAACTAATTTGGATGTAAATTTTAAAAAACAAAAAATAAAATAAAAAGAAATAATAATAAGAAATGAACCTGGGGGGGGAATACTTGGATTATTGATTTGAGGCCTTTTCTAACAAGAAGTTTACTTCTATAAATTTCTTTCTTTCTTTCTTTCTTTCTTTCTTTCTTTCTTTCTTTCTTTCTTTCTTTCCTTCCTTCCTTCCTTCCTTCCTTCCTTCCTTCCTTCCTTCCTTCCTCCCTCCCTCCCTCCCTCCCTCCCTCCCTCCCTCCCTTCCTTCCTCCCTCCCTCCCTCCCTTCCTTTCTTCCTTCCTTCTTTTTTTAGCAGGACCATGCAAACAGGGAAGGGGCAGAGAGAGAGAGGGAGATATAGAATCCAAAGCTGGCTCCAGACTGACCTGTCAGCACACAGCCCAACATGGAACTCTTAACCCGTGAACCATGAGATCATGACCTGAGCCACAGTCAGACGCTGAACCGACTGAGCCACCCAGGAGCCCCTTATATATATGTTAATTATATTTGAAGTGGGCTGCTTGCAGACAGCATATAGTTGGGTCATAGGTTTAATTTGTTTTTTTGTGTTGTTTTTTTTTTTTTTTACTTAATTTCCATTTTTAACTAATGTTTCAGACCCTTTACATTTTACATAATTATTGATGTGATTAGATACAGATCTTCTGTTGTACTCTTTTCTGATTAATGCCTTCTTTTTCCGCCCCCCACTCTGTTTTAGTATTGTTTTATCTTTATGTGTATTTTTTTTAGTGGTTGCTCTTAGTTCTTCTTATCAAGAATGTGTATATTTTGCCTTCATTCTTGAAGGCTATTTTTTACTGGATCTAGAATTTTAGGTTGATACTTCTTTCAGGGCATAGAAAATGTTTGCTGTTTTTTGGCCTCTGTTATCTCTGATGAAAATTTCACAGTCATTTGAATTGTTCTTCCCCTATATGTGATGTATCATTATAATCTAGCTTGTTTCAAAATTTGGATTTTCAGCAGTTTGATTATGAGATGTCTAGTTGTAGGTTTTTCTGAGTTTATCTTGGTTCAGGTTTGCTTAGCTTCTTGAATTTGTAAATTTATGATTTTTATCAAATTGAGGAAGTTTTTAGCTGTTCTTCAAATATTTGTTCTGCATCAATCTCTTTTCATCTCTTTTTGAGACTCACATAATAAGAATATTAGACATTTTTGGGCACCTGGGTGGCTCAGTCGGTTGAGCAACTGACTTTGGCTCAGGTCATGATCTCACGGTTTGTAAGTTGGAGCCCCACGTCAGGCTCTGTGCTGACAGCTCAGAGCCTGGAGCCTTCTTCTGATTCTGTGTCTCCCTCTCTCTCTGCCCCTCCCCCACTCATGCTCTGTCTCTCTCTGTCTCAGAAATAAATAAACATTAAAAAAAAAGAATATTAGACATGTTTATATTGTTTCTCAGGGACTTGAGTCTCTGGTTATTTCCTTAAAAATTATTTTTTGTCTGTTGTTTAGATTGAATAATTTCTATTGCTCTGTCAAGTTCACAGACTTTTCCCTTACTCTTCATTTCTTCATTCTGCTTTTAAGCCCGCACACTGGATTTTTTGTTTCAGTTATGTTTTTCAGTCCTATAAACTTCCTTTTGGTTCTTTTATACTGATTATTTCTCTGCTGAAAACTTGTTTTTTTCATTCATCTCAACTTTGTTTGCACCACTTCATGGAATATGGTTGTAATAGCTGGTTTAAAGTCTTTTATCATTCCATCAGAATAATCTTAAGGTTGGCATCACTTGTCTTTTTCTTTGAGATGTTTCTAGTTCTTTGTATCTGGTAATTTCAGAATGTGTCCTAGATATTTCGACTAGGAGATTCTCATTCTTACTAAAAATCCTCTAGAGAATGTTGATTTTTGTTTATTTGTGTTAGTAGACAGCTCATTTAAGCTCAATTTACAAGTCCTAGTCTACCTTTTATAGCTGTGATTCCAACGTCAACGTCAGTTTAGTTTTCAAAGCTTTTGCAGTATTACTTAGGTCAGCCTCACTGTGTCAAACATGGTCAAGTCTGGAAACTGAGTGGAGGTCAGCACATAGTTTAGTCCTCAAAGCCCATCCTATGCTGTCTTTTCACATATTTGCCACTCAAAGGTGAACTTGGGATTTCATACACAAATTTAGGGTATCCCTCTCTCCATTTTCCTCCTTTCCATGATTCCATATTTTGTGATTTTCAAGGCCTTTTTTTTTTTTTTTTTTTTTTTGGTTGGAGCGGGACAGGGGTGGGGGGTACAGGGGACAGATAAGGTACTTTGCCTGGAAAGTCAGGATTGTGGCTTCCCTATGCTGTCACACATTTCCTTCAACTGAGTCCCTTTCTGATGCTAGAAAGAGGGAAAAATATTTTTTTGGCTCTTAAAGATACCTATTTTTAGTTCTTGTAGTCCCAGAAAAAGGTTTTCTCTTGGAATTGTAGGTGCTTGCCCAGGTGCCACCACCTCAAAAGTGCCTCTTCATGACTGGGACTTGTAGGTAAGGGCCAGAGGAGCAAAAAGAGGGCATTCCCCTCAACATTCTCCATCCCACAGAGTCCCCCTTCCTGATCTTCTGGTCAGAAAGTCTTAGAGCTTTTTCTCTCCATGCTCACTATACATTTCTGAGATCAAGCCAGCTATCTGTAAGTCTAAGCTTGAAAAATAAGAGAGGGGGAAAAAAACCCAGGAAACTCACCACCAATCTAGGCTAGGCCATTCTTCAGGTTTTCATCCCCTTCCTCAATATGTCTGCTGTTAACTTTTCAGGATCCTGAGATAGTGACTTTATGCTTATGTGAAGGATTTTTACTTACAATCAGTGGGAGAGATAGAGTTGAATATCCTTAGTCCATTTTAGCCAGAACTAGAACATAACAGTGGTGAATTTATTAATAGGTAGCCCAGATATAATGTTTATTTGGTTTTGGATCTAATAATATTTTAAGTAGTATATCTATTTTTTAAATTAATTTTTTTTTTTTTATTTTTTTTATTTTTTTTTCAACGTTTATTTATTTTTGGGACAGAGAGAGACAGAGCATGAACGGGCGAGGGGCAGAGAGAGAGGGAGACACAGAATCGGAAACAGGCTCCAGGCTCTGAGCCATCAGCCCAGAGCCTGACGCGGGGCTCAAACTCACGGAACGCGAGATCGTGACCTGGCTGAAGTCGGACGCTCAACCGACTGTGCCACCCAGGCGCCCCTAAATTAATTTTTAAATTACTAATATAGTCAGGATTTCGTAGCTTGGAAGAGACCTTAAAAACATTCCAACCCAAATCTGTCATTTTCCAGAACATTTTAGAAGTCAGATAATTTGTCCATGGTTATACCATATGTTAACATTTTCAGAACTTGAATTATAATTGGGTTTCTTTCCATTGTTCTTGGTGTACAATACAACTACAAATTAATTTGCATTCCCTAAGGCCACACTGGCACAGTCTTTTAAATTTAAAATTTATCAAAATGTACTCATACAATAGCAAATATGTATTTGGATCGTTGAATATAGGCTATCACTCAAAATGAACAGTTCATATTCTCAGCTGAGAGTTCATATTCTGAGCTCTATTTTATATGGAGATAAAAGCATAAGGATATGTGCATGACTATGGTTAGTTTTAAGTTAAACTTGGTATTACTGCATTGTTTTCCAATTCTGCAACTATTGTCTATAATTCCCAAAATGATTTCATCCTCTCCCATAGCTATAAATGTAATCTGCATACTGATAGTACCATGTTTAACTGAATGAAGACTTACTGTCTTTCCTGAGCTCCTGTTTCTATATTCAGTTTCTTGCATCTCTACTGGGTTACCCTAAAGTATCTTTATAGGTAGTATATCCATTCCACAACTCTTGACTCTCATTTCCCACCCATCATTTCCAGCTCAGCTTTACCCTGAGTAAACCAGTGTTTACTCAGTTGCTTAGACCAAAACCTAAAAGTTAATTGGTTTTTTTCCTCTCACCTTGCATTCCCAATCTTTTGAACTCTGTCTGCTCTGCTCTGAAATCTTCCTAGAATTTATCCATTTCTCTTAAATCTTTGTTGCCACCACTTCTTTCATGTGTTCTTGCCAAATGCCCCTAACAAGACTTCACATGACAGTCAGAATAGACACTTAAATTTGATTATGCTCCTTCCTTAATACTGCTTAATACCTTCCAACAGATTTTCTTTTTTTTAATTTTTTTTTAATGTTTATTTATTTCTGACAGAGAGAGAGAGACAGAGCATGAGCAGGGGAGGGGCAGAGAGAGTGGGAGACACAGCATCCGAAGCAGGCTCCAGGCTCTGCACTGTCAGCACAGAGCCCGACGCGGGGCTCGAACTCACGGACTGTGAGATCATGACCTGAGCCAAAGTCAGATGCTCAACCGACTGAGCCACCCAGGCGCCCCCAGATTTTCATTGTAATCTGTACTCCTTACCATAGCTTGCATCCCATAAATCAGGGGTCAACAAACTTCGCTGTAAAAGACAAGGTAGTAAACATTTTAGGCTTTGTGGACCATATGGCCTATGTCTCAGCTACCTGGCTGTACGATGGTAGTGCAGAAATAGCCACAGAACATCTGTAAACAAATGAGCATAGCTGCATTCCAGTAAAACCATTTACAAAAACAGGCAGCAAGTGAGATTTGGCTCACTGGCTATATTTTGATAACCCTTGGTCTTTAACTGTTGCTTGACCCCATTTGCTACTAGTCTTCCCCTCATTCACTACATACAAGCCATGCTGTCTTCTTGCCATTCTTCAAAAATGCCAAGTTCATTTCCTTTTTACGGTCTGCAGTTAAACTTCCCTCTGCTCAGAGCTTTGATAGGTCATTTCTCAATATTGAGGTCTTTACTCAGATATTACCTCCTGTGCCTCTTCAGCCCAGCCTTGTCTAATGAAAGAATCAGCTTATACTATCTCTTGTCTGGCTCTCACCAGACTGTTTGCTTCAAAGCATTTGTTACTAATAATAATTCTGTTATTTTTCTATTTATTTTTCTTCATCTACAAGAATATAAGTTCCATGAGAGCAGGAACCATACCTGTCTGCCTTGCTTATTGCTATGTTTCCACTCTTACATGAGTTATTGACTCTTGGTCAGAGCAGAATACTTATATGTTGAATGAATGAATGATTTCGTTTTTATGTGTATATATTTTGTGACTTTTTAATTAAAAACTACCTCCTAGAAAATAGATGTGGCACATTTAGAGGAAAATTGATTTAGAAATGTTCTTAACTTTTCATTTCTAAGAAATACTGACTTCTTTCTTCTTTTTTTGTTGGGGGTGTGAATATAGATCTGAAGAGGAATGACTATACACCTGATAAAATTATATTTCCTCAGGATGAACCTTCAGATTTGACTCTTCAGCCTGGAAATTCCACCAAAGAATCAGAATCAACTAATTCTATTCGTCTGATGTTATAATATTACTGAATCATTGTGGGTTTTTTTGCCTACACCTCACAAAAATGTTACCTTGTCATTTTTCCTTCAGGAGGAAATTGTTTGGTAATAGAGAAAAATGTGTGCAAATGAATATGCTGATTCTGGCACTGTTAAAAGGTCGGTATTCTTTTGACCTGATTAAAGTAGTCAGTCAGGAGCTCCCTATAGGATACAGCTGGCAGCTGTTAAATTTTAAAGGTAAAGGAAAATTAGTATTTATAACTTTTTAAAGGGCTCTTTTAGCAGAAGATTTCATTTGACTTTGTTCTGATGAGGGTGACACCCTCTCTCATGTGGTGCAATACCATTAACCAAAGTTAAGTGTCAGTGTAGATTTTATTGGCAGCTGGTTTCCTGCCATTCAGCTAGTGAAATGAAGAAATCACCCAGCCTTTTGGTTAAATGGCAGACGTCTTCCTCAGTATGTTTTAGTGTGTTCAGTGATGATGTCACTAGTCCCCAACTAGATGCTTGTTGGCCACGGAAAAGGAGATGATTTATTATTCTAGATCCATAGGGATACAAGAAGCCTGAGCTGAAAACTATTTTCAAAGAGGGACTTTATGAATCAGGATTAGGCTCCATATTTAAAGATGGAGCCAATTTTTTTTTGTTAAATAGACCCCAAATTGTGCAAAGGTATTAGTGTTATTTTTTTTTTAACATTGTTTTTTCAAGTCATTGTTAAGTAGAAGAAAGCCATGGTAAACTGGTCTAACCTAAATATATCAGAGGAGAAACTTGTTGTTCAAGAGCAGTTACCTTGTAAAAAAAAGTTCAAGTGCTTTTTTCCTATCTGTAACTGTAGTGACAACCTGGAAGCTACACACTTCTCCAAAGATCTTATTGACAGGACACCAAATCAGAATGTAAACGTAAATTCTTGCTTCTATTTAAAATTGTGTAGGAACACCTGAACATGAGTATTGTTTGTGGTACTTATTTAAGAAATTGAGTTGGATTATCATTATGTGATGTCGGGAGATTGCAATGTAACCTTATGCCAATAAAATGTAGTTTAACTGCCCCAGATACTGTTGAATACTCAACAACAAGAAAAGCTTTCATCTGACTAAAGTTTTACGCTTTTTTTCTCTTTGTTTCCTAGGTACTAATTTTAATTTTTATTTAGGAAGAAGCAGTGTAAATCTTACTTGTATTCAGTAGTGTATCTCATAGATACAGACAAGGCAAGAAGAGATGAGCTGTTTAAATAGTGTTTAATATTAATGGGGGGGAGGGGAAGAAAGAAAAAGTGTATTAAAGATATTATACTATATACATTTTGTATATCATTAAATCTTTAAAAGAAATTAAATAAATTTATTCTTGTTTACAGATGTTTACTGAGTTCAATCATTCTGAAAAATTATCCATGTTTTCAGAGTGTTTTTTTAATTACAGAGTATCAGCTTTTTTAAATGAACCATTTTGTACGCCTTTCATCTTCTGTCCTGTGTATTGTTTAATGTGGTCTTGGTTTCCTCCTCTCTCTCTCTCTCTCTCTCTCTCTCTCTCTCTCTTTTCAATCTGTTTCTTGTTATGTCAGAAAATGGAGATATGGGTTATCTTGTGAAATTTAATTTTATGTTGATTATTTTCATAAGATGTTAATAGTAACCAGTGTTTAGCACTTAATATGTGCCAGGCATTACTCTAACTGCTTTATATATAAAGTACTTACACTCATTTAATCCTTAAAACAATCTTATGAAATATAGGTTATTATCTTGTTTTACCAATTAGAAAATAAAAGCATTAGATAAAGTAACTTTCCTAAGATTCTTATAATTAGAATGTAGCAGCACTAGGATTCAAACCCGGGAAACTGGCTTTTGAGTATGCTCTTGAACCCTGTGTTATGTTGACTTTTAAGCATAGTGATGATTGATTTCTGTACCAGTTCCTGGTTGCTTTTCCGAACTAAATCTATCCGATAACTTTTTTTTGTTGTTAATTCTGGAAAGTAACAGTTTACCCGAAGACCACATTTCTCATTCCAAAGAAGTATGATCTTTCCTTAGATTACTGAATTTTGTCATTATTACTCTGGTCTGAAAGTGTCATTTGCATAATCTCTTTAGCATTTTCTTCTCAGTGTCATTCTGCTGAGAACAGAGCTCATCTCTTTGCCAAATTACTTTTTTTTTTGAGAGAGAGAGAGAGCGCACATGAGCAGGGGAGGGGCAGACGGAGAGGGAGCGGAGTCCATCACGAGGCCGGATCTCAGGACTGTGATCATGACCTGAGCTGAAATCAAGAGTCAGGAGTCGGATGCTTAACCAACTGAGCCACCCAGGTGTCCCCCAAATTACTTCTTAAAACGTCTTACATAGATGTTCTCTGATAATTTGCCTTCATCTATATGGGGATCTATGAGCCTTCATTATTTTTAAAGTAATGCATGTTCATTGTATTGTAAGGTAAATATTTTAAAATGTAAAGAAAAATATAAAAATTACCCTTGTTTCCCAGCCTTAAATTGGGCTGTTGTTTCATAGATTTATACCCCATTAGATTGTACATTTCACAGAGGAAAGGACCTTTAGGATTTTTCACTACTATATCACCCAGCACCTTGCATAGTTCATAATTTGTGATATGTATACTGAAAAAAAACAAAACATGAATTTTTAAATGTTTTTCTACAATACCAAACTTTCTCTTGAGGAAGGTAGATCACAGTGATATATATAGTCTTATGTGTTTAAGCAGACAATCAAAGCAAGTGTACCCAGTAGTCATTTATCACTCAAGAGATCAAGTAATTATTTGCAGAAAAGGATGAATCCATGTGTGGGCATTTTTGTGATCCTTCTGCTCTCATTGTTTCCCAGCTAGATTTCACAAAGGTACCTGTTTTGGGGGAACCTGGATCCTCAGATCAGTCACAACTGGCGCTTAATTAATTGTTCAGTAATTACGTACTGGAGTGAAACCTCCCAACCAATGTGTGGCTCTCAAAACTTGGTCTGTGTTACCAACTGCGAGCTGTCTTATTTATTTTTGTGTTTCCCTTAGTGCCTTGTTGGAGTTTGTAGTATAGAATATAGGTGCTCAATAAGTATGTGTACCACAGAATATTTCTAGTATTAGACAATCTGTGAGCCTTTTAGGGAAAATCCCAAGCTATGGTTTTGAACCTCTGGAATATATTTTCCTTCTGCACTCTGGAAATTCCTCAAAGCAGAATTTCTAACTGGAGTCCATGATTCTGCCTTAGTGGTAACGAACAGAGAGCAGGGAAGGAGAGGACATGGTTATTCAGAAAAGCTACACACTCCACAATAACTGCTTGCTTTCGTGTGCTGCCCTACTCTACATTTAGCTCCCTGGTGTTCTCCCCCTCCTTGGGATTTCTTTTTTTGAAAAACTTTTTTAATGTTTATTTTAGAGAGAGAGAGACAGAGTGAGTGGGGGAGGGCAGAGAGAGGCAGACAGTCCAAAGCAGGCTGCAGGCTCAGCTGGCAGCACAGAGCCGGACGTGGGGCTCGAACTCACAAGCTATGAGATCATAGAACCGTAGTCAGACGCTCAACCAACTGAGCCACCAGGTGCCCCTTTTCCTTGGAATTTCTGTGCAATCTGCATCCATGGAACTTTTCTTTCATTTTAATTATAAATGTCTTGGTATATGTTTCTAAAGTGTGAGAACTGATATCTTCACGCCTCAAAAATTAAGTTTCTCAATTTCAGAAAATGTTCTCCAAAAAAATTTTTTTACGGTTTGGTTGAGTCAGGACCCAGGTAAGATTTATTTATACATTGCAGTTGTTTGATTTATCTTTACAACTGCAGTGTATAAATAATTTAATCTTGATTTGTCTTTAAAGTCTCTTGATATACATAGGCTTCAACCACTCCCCACCACCACTGACCAATTCATTTCTTTTTCAATTTATTTATTTTGAGAGGGAGAGAAGGAGTTTGTGTGTACTAGCAGGGGAGGGGCAGAGAGGGGGGAGGAAAGAGAATCCCAAAGCAGGCCCTACACTGTCAGCACAGACACCCCCCCCCCCCCCCCCCCCCCCGTGGGGCTGAAGCTCAGGAACTGCGAGATCATGTTTCAGGTGAGCTGAAACTAAGAGTTGGTTGCCCAACCAACTGAGCCACCCAGGCACCCCCAATTCATTTTTTGAAGAATCTGATCATTTGTTCTAAAAAGTATTCCAGGAGTACCTGGGTGGCTCTAGTCCATTAAGCATCCAACTTCAGCTCAGGTCATGATTTCACGGTTTGTGAGCTTGAGCCCCACCTTGGGCTCTGTGCTCACAGCTGGGAGCCTGGAGCTGCTTCAGATTCTATGCCTCCCTTTCTCTCTGCTCCTCCCCCACTTGCACTGTCCCTCTCAAAAATAAATCTTAAAAAAAATGTTAAGTTTCCCACATTCAAGATTTTGCTAATTCTTTCCCTTAGGTGCCATTTTACGTGTTTCTCTCTTGAATATGCCTTAAATGGTTAGTTAAAGGCTTGGTCAGAGTCTAGATGTTTGATGAGAATGAGTCCTTGGTGGTGGTGTCTAGTTCCATGAGGACACACAGTTCTGGTTGTCTTTTTGATGGTCATTACCTGGATCTATTGATGAGGTCAGTGGTTCTGGAAATGGACCACAGGCACTGAATGTACATAGGGCACTTTCAGGGGCCCCACAAGGTCAAATAATACTATATATTCTATAATCCTAAGATAATACTTGCCTTTTTCTCTGTGTTGAAAGTTTTACTGATGAGGCAAAATGATTGATGGGTCTTAGCACAAGTTGAAGCTGTAGCACCAAACTGTACATGGTGGTCCTGTCCTTCAGTCTAATACCACAGTTAAAAAAAAAAAATTTTTTTTTTCATTTAAAATGTCTTTGCTGAAGTCATAAGTTAATTTTTACTTAATCTTGACCCTTCAATACATGTCCTTAATATCGGTAGGCAAAATGAGAAACACATAAAACTTTTGCTACAGAATGAAGTGCAATGGTGGTTTGAAGAAAAAACACTTAAGTGAAAATGAACTAGGTACTTTTTCACTGCGCATCATTTCTACTTTGAAAGAGTGACTGGCAGGCAAACCAGGGGTATTTAGACTTGAGGATTTGGCCAAAGAATAATAGTACTTGTTAATGCGAAAATTTGAGTTTTCAAGAGAAAATTGGAATTTGGGTAAAACTTGCCTATTAACACCAGTAACATGACAGCTTCCCAATACTTTCCTAATGAAATCAGTGTCGACTTAACAATGGTTACTTTTGATAGTGTGTAATGAAATATGTCCATATTTGGAAATCTTCACAACAGATATTTTCCAGATGATCTAAAGATCCAACAGAGTATGAAAAGTTTATAAGATTTCAGATTCTATACTGCAGTTGACCTTTAGGAAACTACCCCTTGTCCAATTTTAGTGTCGTCTTAAATGAGAATCCACAATTACCTAAAAAGGCTATTAAAATACTCTTCCCCATAGAGAGCTACAGTAATCAAGACCATGTGTTACAACATATAAATCAATAATATATGGTAAATTGATTCTTGACAAGGGTGTCAAAACAACTCAAAGGGGAAAGAATTTTCAATAAACTGTGCAGGGACAACTAGATATCTACATGCAAAAGAATGAAGTTGAGCCTCTGCCTCACACCATATACAAAAGTTATTTCAAAATGGATCACAAACTTGAATGTAAGTGCCAAATCATAAAACTTAGAAGAAAATGTAGGGGTAAATCTTTGTGACCTTGGAGTAAGCCATTGTTTCTTAGATATGACACCAATAGCAAAAGCAACCAAAGAAAAAAAGTAAAATTGAACTTCATCAAAATTAAAAATTTTGTGCTTTAAAGTACACTATCAACAAGGAAAAGACAACTCGGTGGGAGAAAATTTTTGCAAGTAATCTATCTGATAAAGGACTTGTATAAAGAACTTACAGTTCAATAATAAAAAGACATCCCAATTTAAAACTGGGCAAAGGAGGGGCGCCTGGGTGGCTCAGTCGGTTGAGCGTCCGACTTCAGCTCAGGTCATGATCTCACAGTCTGTGGGTTCGAGCCCGCGTCGGGCTCTGTGCTGACGGCTTGGAGCCTGGAGCCTGCTTCGGATTCTGTGTCTCAGTCTCTCTCTGCCCCTCCCCCACTTGTGCTCTGTCTCTCTGTGTCAAAAATAAATAAAAATTTAAAAATTAAAAAAATAAAACTGGGCAAAGGATTGAGTAGACATTTCTCCAAAGACATAGGAGTGGTCAATAAACACATGAAAAAAGTCTTTATTAGCCATCAGGGAAATTCAAATCAAAACTACAATGGAATGAATGCCACTTCACTCCCACTAGGATAGCTAGAACCAAAAAGATGACAGCAGGTGTTGAGAAGGAGCAGGTGGAGAAATTGGAATGCTCATATATTGTTGGTGGGGATTTAAGTAGTATTGACACTTTGCAAACAAAACAGTGGAAGCTTCTCAAAAGGTTAATTAGAGTTACCATATGACAGCAGTTTTACTCCTGGGTATATGTCCAAGAAAATGAAAATATGTCTACACAAAACCTTATACATGAATGTTCATATCAGCATTATTGATAATAGCTAAAAAATGAAAATAACCCAAGTGTACAACATGTGAGCAGATAAGTAAAATAGTGATAAATCCATATGATAGAATATTATCTGGCAATAAAAATGAGGTACTGGTAAGTCCTACATCTATGGGTCTCCCAATTCTGTAGCTGCTGTGTATGCAATGCAAAATGGAACTGGATAGACTTGGACTTTCGTTCTTGCTCTGTCCCTTATTACATGAGTGACCAGCTACTTGAGCAAACCTCTTTGATAATACTGATCTCAGATTGTTGTGAAGGTGCAGTACTCAGCACATAAATGTACGCAAATAATAGGTTTCTTCATGTTGCCTCTTTAACCTTGGGAATTCCAATGAAGAAAGGAGGACATGGCAGAGAATACAGAAAATTCTGAGAGTGATTTTTTCTTTA
Source organism: Lynx canadensis (assembly GCF_007474595.2). NCBI lineage: Eukaryota > Metazoa > Chordata > Mammalia > Carnivora > Felidae > Lynx > Lynx canadensis. The sequence continues at coordinate 53,276,839 of NC_044308.2, forward strand.
CAAGGAACTTATCTTGTAGCTTCTTCTGTTAAAGTATGAGCACATGTTTATGAGATATGTAGATGTGTATAATTTGCACCAAAGTGCTTAAGTATGCTCCATTTTCATCTCTTGAAGGCACTTTTAGGATTCAGTTTAAGAATGAAATTAGAGCAAAGGATGTAAAAAGTAGCCGTGAGCACAAATGTAAAGCTAAAACATCAAGATAATTCAAATAAAGTAACTTTACAAGTGCTCAATCGTAACAGTGTAAGAAAGTTAAAACAATGCAAGATATGTGGGAAGAGTTGAAAGAATAAATCCAAATGATCAACATATTGTAAGCTGTATTAAGGTAAAGAATTGTATTTTATTCACTACTAAACGTCTAGCCCAGTGACCGACACGGAGCTGATGCACAATAGATATTTTCTGGACTAATGAATGAGCTACAACAACTATTTAATAGGAGTTCCAGAATGCAAGACCTAGAAAGGAAAAAAATAGAAGTACCTACTTCAGGCCACAGTTTGGTAACTCTACAAATAAGTAGCTAATAATAATAATAATAATAATAATATAATAATGTTTATGAAGGAAAAAAAATCAGATTGACAAAAGAATTTTCTTCTGTCATATAGTATCCAAGAGGCAGTAAAGCAATATTATTAGGACAAAGGGAGGACATTGAGCCCAGCCATGTGATGGCATTCTCAGAAAGTTCACCACTTTCTTGGAAAATGTTAATCAAGGATTTACTCAATCAAAAAGAAAAAATCTAAATGGGAAAACATGAGATAAAAGATATAGAGAAAAGCAAATGTTCATAAAATGTACAAATTCAAATGCTTGCTGGAAAATATACATGATATAAAATTTTAAAGTAAACTAGAATAAAACATTTTTAAATATTAAAAGAAGATTCAGGGGAAGATGGTAGTTAAGCACACTAAAGATCTCATCCAGTTGGGTAAAGTTACAGATATTAATTGATCAAAAAGTAATTTTAAGCATGAGTAACCTTGCTATCCTGACTCAGTATGTGATCTCAAGGAACCAAATAAAATTTCACACAGAGTTATGACAAGCCATCCAGATCTTAAAAACCAAATAGGTTAAGGGGCACCAGGATAGCTCAGTTGGTTAGGTGTCTGACTCTTGATTTCGGCTCAAGTTGTGATCTCAGTTTGTGAGTTCAGCCTCATGTTGGGCTCTGAGCTGACAACGCAGAGCCTGCTTGGGATTCTCTTTCTCTCCCTCTCTCCCCCCCTCCCCCAGAATAAATAAACATTTAAAAAAAGTATGTTGGGATAATAATGGTATCCCTTGCTATTCCAACTTTAGACCCAGATAGATTAAGATAACAAGGGCTCCTTGAGTATTTGTTGAAATATTTAAAGGAAACAATCCAAGAATATAAAAACAATGTGCAATCTCTCGACAATTAGAAAAAAAAAGAGTCTGAGGGGAAGGGAAGTTTTAAAAACGTAATCCATCAAAGAAGGAAGCAGGCAATAACAGAGCCAGGTCCCTTTTTTTCCTTCTTTTATCCATTCACAATTTAGTTTAGAAGCCATTAGTTGAGATCAATTTAGGTAGGCCTTGTGTGAGGTGTCAGAAAAGCAGGGTGAGGATGAGGTATGTGTGGTGTATGTGGTTGGGAGGGTAGCAGCAACAGATGAGTTACATGTAGAGGAGTTGATCACATAAGGAAACACTGAAGATGATAGGGTTGTGACACTGCAATAGCATGAGTACATCTAGCTTCTGCATCTCTATTCTAAATACTATTCTCTAAAAGGAACCAGGGCTCTTCGAGAAATGACTAACTCTAGGACTGGGGCAGGTTATGTCTGGAAGATCTCACGTGCCAAAAATAAGGAAGTGTTCAAAGAATGATGGGGACCCGTCAAACAGGTACAGAAAACATCTTGAAGAGCCCTCTGCTGGCTAATCTTGAGGCACTTTGTATATCAAAAATAAATAATGGTAACATTATAATCCATCGAATAAAGTAGGAATTCATGAGTCCACACTGGTTAAAAGAATAAACAGGGAAAAGAAAAAGCTTCTCTTTAGAGCAGGGTAGCAATTGATGAATGCAGTTGGAATAATGGCATTAGAAAACGACCATTTGGCAACCACCATAGTTATAATTAATCTAGCCAAGCAACATCAATTAATGTTAAAACTAGTTTGTGAAAGTTTGATAAGGAATGGATCATTTACATTGTCTCAAAGTTCTCTCTACAAAATACTGATTACAAAAGGGAAAAGTAACTACAGTAGAGAAACTTGGCAGACCTCACTTTTTGTGAGTGATTACAGCTAATATCACAAGTATTGAGACAAATAAAAAATGCGTAGCACCTAGTACAATGCAGTAAAAAGAGCACAGCATTACTTCTGTGATATTAGAAATGCATAGTATGAATCTTAGGAAATATCTCAAACTGAGGGATATTCTTCAAAATAACTAGCCAGAAATTTTGAAAAGTATCAAGTTCTTGAAAATCAAGGAGATGCATAATAACTATTATAAGATGAAGGACCTAAAGAGACATGACAACAAAATGCAACATGTGATTCCAGCTAAGCCATGTCTGGACTCCAACTTCCAGAAACTAAGATAATAAAATGTGTGTTGTTTTAAACCACTAAGTTTGTGATAACTTGTTACACAGCACAGAACACTAACATAAAACTCCTTTTATTCATGAGCATAGATACAAAAGTCTTGAACAAAAGATTAACAAATAGAATCCAGCAATTTGTGAAAATACTACATCACTAACAAGGTAAGTTTATCTGAGGAACAGAAGATTGGTTTAATATGTGACCATCATAGCAGACTACAAGAAGAAAACTCTCATGATTGCCTCAAAAGATACAGAAGAACCTCATCACTCTCAATGTCTGTCATGATGACAATTCTCCAAAAAACCTATGCCTTTAGCAAACATCATACATAATGGTGAATTATTCAGAGCTTTCCTTCTTAGTTCAGGAGTGAGCTAAGGATGCCTACTATCCCCACTTCTATTCAGCATTTTACTGGAGGTGCTAATTAGTTCACAAGGTAGGAAATAAAAAGTATTAGGATTGGGAAGGAAAACTTAAGACTTATTTTTGGCAGATGACTTGAATGTTTACAGAAAATCCAAAGAACCTATATAAAAATTATAGACTGAGTTTAGGAAGGTCCTTGGATATAATATCAACATATGAATATGTGTTGTGTTTTTACCTATAAGCATCAATCATAAAATGAAATTTTAACAAGACTCCACTGATGGGGAGAAACTGAAGTATTTGGGAGAAGTACACTGACCAAAGGAGCAGAGTGACAGGATTCAAGTCCTGTGGAATCACCACTCAGGTGACTTCATGAACCCCTTTTAAATAGACCACAAATATAAAATAGCCATAAAACGCAACATCTCTCATTGCCAAGATCTCTTATATATACAGACATTGAAGAACAATCATTCTTTTTTTTTTAATGTTTATTTACTTGAGAGACAGCATGAGTGGGGGTGGGGCAGAGAGAGAGAGAGAGAGAGAGAGAGGGAGAGAGAGAGGGAGAGAGAATGAATCCCAAGTAGGCTTCATGCTGTCAGCACAGAGCCCGACGCGGGGCTCAATCCCATGAACCATGAGCTCATGACCTGGGCTGAAAGCAAGAGTCTGACACTTAACTGACTGAACCACGCAGGAGCCCCTCCAGTTTATTTTTAATCTGTTATGGTTCTTAGCCTTCTTTATCTTTCCTGAAATTTACATTTTTGAAAAGTTGTTATTTTATTACTTCATTCATTTTACTTAATGCAGAATTGAGAAAAGACAAACTGGATTGGCCCTAAGGCTCTTTCTCCACCATTCTTCACAGATTCTGAGTTAGCTCAGAAAAAGAACAAACTGGTACCAAATTTGGAGCTCCAGAGGGTCCCCTTTCTAGCAAGACCACTTCCCTACCCAGGTTGCATGGTTGCACCTACTCTCTGACCTCTTTTCATCCAGATAGAGCATAGTTGGGGGTGGGTCCCTCTTTACTGAAGGCTTTCTTTCTTTCTTTTTTTTAATTTTTTTTAACGTTTATTTATTTTTGAGACAGAAAGAGACAGAGCATGAACGGGGGAGGGTCAGAGAGAGAGAGGGAGACATAGAATCCGAAACAGGCTGCAGGTTCTGAGCTGTCAGCACAGAGCCCAACGCGGGGCTTGAACTCACAAACTGCAAGATCATGACCTGAGCCAAAGTTGGACGCTTAACCGACTGAGCCACCCAGGCGCCCCTACTGAAGGGTTTCTTAAGAATGGTTCTCTATGAAGACAATGGGTTGAGAAGATTGTGAGCTTTGCTGCCCCTGTTTATAAATCCTTCTATGATGAACACTTTATATTTGCCCTGGGTGGCCTTAGTGGGGTGTATATGTATGTCTGCACCCTCTTTGGACTGTAGTTGGTGACCACAAAAAGAAAGACTCCAGTCTATCCCAATGCTATCCATTTTTAGAAGCAGCAAAGTCCAACTGCCTCCCTTCCCAGGGTGAGAGATATTCCCTTGGGATCCAGGAGTGATGTGATCCCTGGGAATGGGGATGGGCACCAAAAGGAGGCAGAGTTGCCATAATGGACTATATGGAGGTAAATCTTCTGTGTATGTGTATAAGATAGATCATATATATATCTTATATATGATCTATCTTAGATCATATATATATCATATATATCTATCTTAGATCATATATATATCATATATATCTATCTTAGATCTATATATGATCTATCATATATATATGATCTATCTTATATATATATATAAGATATATATTACATACACACACACGAGGTAATATATAAGATATATAAGATATATATTACACACACACACACATCTTCTGTGTATGTGTATAAGATAGATCTACATATATTATATATATGTAGATCTATCTTATACATATATATGATGTATCTTATATATTTACACACACACACACGCACAAGAGATAATATATAAGATATATATTACACACACACACACACACACACAAAAGAGAAACTGAGTGATGGGGGAATAGAGCTTATATGTTCAGTTCATTCTCTGAAATCTAATGTTTTTAAAATTTTTAAGCAGCTGAGTAACAGTATCTCATGGCAACATGCTAGAATCCTGAGGGTGAATGGAAATGATTATGATGTATGGAAAATCTAAGTTGGAATGTACCTGAAGTACAGATAAAAATCAGTTTGCATCTACTGAAAAGGGAGGGAAACATACAAATTGTTTATTACAAACAAAAAGAGCTAAGGTAACAGGCTCAGAGAAATGAAGTTAAAAGGATTAGATGTAGTCCCTGAATAGAAGTGAAAGTCCAACGTAGATGCACTAAAATGGCTTCAGAGCGGCCCTGTCCTGCAGATGACTTCAGTATCTACTATGTCCTGTGAGCCACTATCTACGATAGCTTTCTCGATAAGTTCATTTGGGGGGCAGGGCATGTCAAAGGAGTCGGGGATACATGCCACCTTTGGAAGGGTTCCCCCAGGTTTGACCCAGTGGAGGGCCCACAAAAGGAAGGGAAGATGTTGTTTAATATCTAGGCAATAGATATTCCTAAAGAGGGGCCGTCCAGGGCCTCCGATGACCCCAGTCAATAAACATGAAATGAACATCATGTAATAGTGAACACTTTTCTAACTGGCAGAAGTGTAAATGGAGGTACTGAGGTGAGGTAACTGTCTCATGGAGACCCAATTTTAGATACTGTACACGGGAAGAAAAATCATAAAGGACAAAGATGCTGGGCTGCCGTGAGCAATAGTCAAATTACAAAAGGAAGCTTGTGTGGAGAGAGGAGGACTCCCTGGGAACCTGTTCTCTCCTCTGTGCTGGGCTGTCTGTGCACATGAATTCTCGAATTCTATATACTTACTGTTAGGAACAGCCTACATCAGTCACTTGTTCAAAAATATTTTTAGGTTGCCATTTATTAACTATGCAATCTGTGCCATGTGCCTCACATCATTTAATCCTCCCAACAACCCTACATGGTAGCATTGATCCTATTTTATAGATGAGACACAGATATAAGTGTCCCACATCGTGTAACTAGGAACTGGCAGAGTCAGGACTTAAACTAAGATCTGTTCTTTACAAAGCCTATGCTCTTTCTCTCTCTGTGTATATGTGTGTTTATATGAATACATACACACACGTACATATTATACACACATATATGTGCTCTTAATGTTGATATCTTTAGTATGCGTATATGCTCTCAATATGTACATATGCCATATATATGTATGTGTACACACACACTCTCTTAATATATGATATATAAATCCAAATAACTCAGGTAGGTAGGTACGTAGATAGGTATTCCTTCTCTCCACATACCACTGCACATACTTATATCACAGGCAAATGACTAAACCACTTAGTCACATTTGATATCAAATGTGATATTTCCTCTGTAAAACAGGATTTAAAAACAGGGCACACCTGGGGGCGCCTGGGTGGCTCGGTTGAGCATCTGACCTCGGCACAGGTCATGATCTCATGGCTGGTGAGTTTGAGCCCCGCATCGGGCTCTGTGCTGACAGCTCAGAGCCTGGAGCCTGCTTCAGATTCTGTGTCTCCCTCTTGCTCTGCCCCTCCCCTGCTCGTGCCCTGTCTCTCTCTCAAAAATAAATAAACATTAAAAAAAATTTTTTTAAATAAGTATACCTACCCCATAGAAAGGATTAAATGGGAAAATGCATATTAACAACTGGCGAGGCTCAATACATGATAGCTATTGTTTTTATTAACTACTATCTATTGCCATTATTGTTACTACAAATCATTAAATTATTTGGCCCAGAGAGGAAAAAAAAAAAAAATACTTTGGTATTCAGAGTGAAAGTGCAGTTTTAGCCAAGCAATTCTAGGTCTCTGAAAGGCCGTTATTTCTGTCCTCTTGATCTGGTTTCAGGAAGAATCTTCTACCTCCCTTTATTTGGCTGCAGGCACTGTTCAGACTTCCAGAATAAGTAATGCAATTTTAGACCTTGAGTTTGAGTACTTCTGTTCTGGGTAGGGAATGTATTTGACAGAAGTCTCATTGAGGACTCTTCTTTGTATCATGAGCTTGAGAGTGATTTGTTGTCACTTTCACATATTTTATACCCTCAAAATGCTCTCATTTCTCTCTGCATGGCCCCAACACAGCGCAGAGTGCACAGATCACTATGACAGCTCTCCAGTCAAGGAGGTGGAGGAGAACCAGCCCCATTCCCAGGGAGTGACAGGCCTGCGGAACTTGGGCAACACGTGTTACATGAACGCCATTCTCCAGTGTCTCTGCAGCATTTCACCGCTGGTGGAATACTTTCTCTCGGGAAAGTACATTACTGCTCTTCAAAAGTAAGCCATTTGCGTTCTCTGCCGCCCAGCCCCCTGCTCCCCCAAGGGGAGGTGAGGGAGGGAGCCCTCTGAAGTCCCTAATGAGGGCTAAACAAGTCAGTAGAGGCCGCAGAGCCCCAGAGACCGGAAGTTCAACCAAGAACAGAGCTTTGTTTTCAGTCTGATGCCACGTATGCTTGAGTTTTTCGGTGCTTTCCTTTCATTAAATCAGCCAGAAATATTCTCCTTCCTTCTTCCAAGGGATTGCAGTGAGGTTGCCACTGCGTTTGCCTACGTGATGACAGATATGTGGCTTGGAGACTCAGAATGCGTCTCGCCAGAAATATTTCGGTCAGCTTTTGGCAACCTCTACCCAGCATTCATGAAAAAAACGCAACAAGATGCCCAGGAATTCTTGATTTATGTCCTGAATGAGCTTCATGAATCTCTGAAAAAGGTAAGTGACATCAATGGACTTGAAATAAGGTAGACCTCAGCTCTATGGGCAACTTTCATTTTTCATTCTTTCATTTCTTCTGTCAATATTGCCCACTCTGTGTTGAGCACAGGTGCTGGGGGATGTGTAGGGGGACGTTCAAGTTAGTGTTTGAATTGGTCTGTATTTACCAAACTTAGTGAATCATCAGAATCACCTGGGAAGAGTTTTACGCCACAGATTCTAAGACCCTCACTCCAGCGTTATTGAATTAAAACTTCTCGGGCTGTCCTTTAGTAAACCTCACTTGGTGTTTCCAGTGATCAGCAGGTGCGGGAAACGCTAATCGGTTCCCTTTGCAAATAACATCTGCACAGACTAGTTTTCTAAAGTGAAAATTGCATTTTTATACAAATATAGTCCTCATGAGGTATAACATATAGAGCTTTACAACTTAAAGTACGTGTTCTTGGTAACTACAAACCCAAGAAAATGTTAAGCTCGGAATTAAAAGATCTAAATACTGCTGTTTCATCTTCATGCCAAGCATTCCAAACCAGAGTTATTTACTGGATCAGGACATACATTTAATAAAACATGAGATCGCCAGTAACGAAGGGTTTTGCCCTTATCTGTGAGACCCACTGCCTTCAGCCTTGATCTGAGACGCATACTCCACAAAGATAGGTCCTTGGTTTTATGCAGTGTCCTTGTGCCGGCGTTAGCTTACTTCAAAGTTAATATCCTTAATATTAAAGAAATACTTAATATCAGAGATCACAAACTATAGCCATTAATCACTCTCATCTGCAATCCTCAGTTCCTTTTTTCATTTTTTCTAATAAGATATACCTGGTGGAACTTTTTTTTTTTTTTTTTTGACAGAGGGGAGGGTGGTGGTCAGTAAAATCACTTAGGTCCTCATCTGCAGCCAATCTGAAATAAATAGCATTCTCGTTCCCAAGCCCAAAGTTGGAATTAGGGACATTAAATTACCATCAGGTAGAAGACCTTGGCAGCAGGGCGTAATAAAAGCAGCAAGGCAAAGGAGAGCAGCGCGCGCAGCTCCGAAGTAAAGCTGGCTGTGGAGTCAATGCATCTTCCAAAGGTATATTCTACTGAGGCCCTAAAACTGCTAACAAGTCAGGCTGTGCTCCCAGAAATGCTACTTCTCAGTATGAGCTAGATTCAAATTGGGCTGTAAGGTTAGTTAAATCAGGCTGCCATAATCTGAAGGGGCTGGAGAAGAGGTCAATTTCTTTATTTTACCTTTATATCACTTTGCATGACTGAAAGCTAGTTCGCAAGCTTCCTTACCCTCTTCCCAAGAAGTACTGTCCCCCAGACCCTGTCTCATACTTTTGTAGGCTGTCAGCTTCTGGGGCACAGCCATGTGTCTTACCAGGGGTAGGGAGTCATCATTGCTAGGTGTCATTTATGAGGAAAATAACTGAATTATCAGAAATCACACCTAATGGATACTCTTAAGAAGAGCTTACTCTATTGTCGGAATCCGAAACTAAGTGGTTTTTGGTAGCAATGTATCATTGTGATAGAAAAAAATCAAGTCATTGTATTAAAAACTTTTTTTTTTTTTCAAATAACCAGTAGTTGATTCAGGGCTAATTTGTTCCTTGACTCAGTGCCATCGAAAATCATATGAAAAAGGATCTATTCCAAGGTGCTGCAGGAAGACAATTGCCAATGAGGTCTCCATCATCACCCAGCTGTTTGAAGGGCAGCTCAACTATAGCATCATGTGTTTGAAGTGTGAGAACTGCACCTACAAGAATGAAGTCTTCACCATTCTTTGCCTCCCCATTCCATCCGATTACGAGTGCTCTCTTCAGGTAGGTGTGGTTCCTCCTGGATCCCACTTCTCAGGGCTGTTGCCTACATTTTCTATTATGATGGGGGCTACTTTGTAAGTTAAAACAAATTGGAAGCCCATGATGACAACATTTGATAGGAAAGTGACATACAGCCAAAAGTTAGCATGAATTCAGTTGTATTTCCCAATGTACTCAATAAAACAGCCTCGTTCTGAAATTGGAATGACAGGCAGGGTTTATTCATTCTACTGAGAAGGCTTGGTGCACATAGGGAATTCATACATTCTTTCAAAAATTTTGTGACCCTTCCTCACCCTCGAGGTCTGTAGATCCAGGTTGGTAACTATATATAGAAGATTCTGACTTGGTTTTGAGTTCTTGTGTTTGGACGGAAGCTGTGTGGCATATGTTGGAAAGATAGAATGGAATATAATGCCTTAGTTTACCTTTTGAATTTTCTTCACCATAATACCAAAAATTAACCTGTAAATGGTAGGGGGAAGGATAGTGATAGAAAGCAGGGGACAGCTAGAAGGCAGGGACGAATACATTCCCTTGCAGAAAAATACACATTTATTTTTTTTCTACCTAAATTATGAAAGCACATTTATTGCTAAAAGTTTTCACATACCAAATTGGAGAACAGAATCCTACCACTTATTTAGAACTGGGCTTTGTTCTCAGATCAAACTGCTAAAGATTACTGGAAACAGATTTTGAAGACTCTAAATGAGGTGCTGGCAAGTCTGCTGAAAAGAGAATCTGCTCATCTTTCTCTTTAGGTTAATGGTTTGCAGAGCAGGGGTGCCGGTTCCATTGAGGGTGGCCCCGGTGGGCATGGGATCTAATTCGGGGTGTTCTGTGGTCTTTATTATCCAAAACAGTGGGCAGTGTAATTTTTCAGTCTCCAGATCACTTTTGTGATGAGATGAATCACATAAAACAGCTGCCTGACTTGCTTAGTGGAATTTGCACAGTCAGTATTATTCTGTTATAAACCAGAAAGGTTAAAATGCAGATCCAGAGATTAGAAGTGAGATGGGCACTTGGATCCATTTCAGTAACTAAACAAGAAAGAAGCATTTCCTTTGTCGGGTAGATTTTGCACCTATCCAGGCAGCAGCTTGAGACACTGGTACCTCCTGGATATGTTGACTTTGAGGAAAGTGCTGAGGATTACATTTCTACAACTCTTGCAAAGTCCCTCTGAAAACAGAGAGCCTGGCTGCGGTCCATCCAGTTTGGTTACCCAGTGCTTTTTTTTCCTCAACAGGACTGTCTCCAGTGTTTTTTTCAACAAGATACACTGACCTGGCATAACCAAATCCACTGTTCCTTCTGTGAAACCAAGCAAGAAACAGCAGTGAGGGCCAGTATTTCCAAAGCACCAAAAGTAATTATCTTTCACTTAAAAAGGTATGGATTTTGACATTTTGTGAACAGATTTTTTTTTTTAAAGGCTTTATGGAGACAGAATTGACAACCATGCAATATAACCATTTAAAGTGTGTGATTCAGTGCTATTCAGTATATTACATTACAAACTTTTAAAAATTTGTGATAAAATATATGTAACATAAAATCTGCCATTTTAACCTTTTTTATTGAACTCTAACCTGCAGTGTTAGATTAGTTTCAGGTGTACCATATAAGGATTCAGCAATTCTATATGTTGGTCAGTGCTCATCACAATAATTATTTCTGATCCCCTTGACCCATTGCACCCATCCCTCCATCAACTTCCTCTCTGGTAACAGCTGGTTCTCTGTATTTGAGTCTGATGTGGTTTTTTTTGTCTCTTTTTCTGTGTTGGTTTTGTTCCTTAAATTCTACACGGAGGGAAATCATAGGGTATTTGTTTTTCTCTGACTTATTTCATTTACCATCATCCCCTCTAGATCCATCCGTGTTGTTGCAGATGGCAAGATTTTGTTCCTTTTTATGGTTGAGTAATAATCCTTGTAGATATATACAACTTCTTTATCCATTCATCTATTGATGGACACTTGGATTGCTTCCATATCTTAGGTATTATAAATAATGCTGCAATAAATATAGGGGTGTGTGTATCTTTTTCAAATTAATGTTTTTGTATTCTTTGGGTAAATACCCAATAGTGAAATTATTGGACCATATGGTAATTCTATTTTTAATTTTTTGAATTTTTGAATTTTAAGGTTTCTTAAATTTTTTTAAATTTAAAAAAAATTTTTTTTTCAACGTTTATTTATTTTTGGGACAGAGAGAGACAGAGCATGAACGGGGGAGGGGCAGAGAGAGAGGGAGACACAGAATCGGAAACAGACTCCAGGCTCCGAGCCATCAGCCCAGAGCCTGACGCGGGGCTCGAACTCACGGACCGCGAGATCGTGACCTGGCTGAAGTCGGACGCTTAACCGACTGCGCCACCCAGGCGCCCCAATTATTTTAAATTTAAAATTTTAAATTAAAATTTAATTTTGAGAATTAAAAATTCTATCTTTAATTTTTTTCCACAGTGTTTATGCCAGTTTGCCTTCTGACCAACACGGTACGAGGGTTCCTTCTTCTCCACATCCTTGCCAACACTGGTTTCTTATCTTTTTGATTTTAGTTATTCTGACAGGTGTGAGGTGCTATCTCCTTGTGGTTTTGACATATATCTTCTTTGGAGAGATGTAGGTCCTCTGCCCATTTTTAATTGGATTATTGGTTTTTGTTTGTTTCGTCTTTAAGTAAATTCTACCCCCAGTGTGGGGCTTGAGCTCACGACTCTGAGATCAAGAGTCGCATGTTCCACTGACTGAGCCAGCCAGGCTCAGTTTTTTCTTATTTGTTTTTTTGGTGTTGAGTTATCCATTCTTTATATATTTTGGATACTAAGCCCTTATTGGACATATTACCTATACAAATGTCTTCTCCCATTCAGTAGATTGGCTTTTTGTTTTGTTTTCAAAGCCAGATATTATGGTGACTCTTTCCAGTGCAGGTCCCTGTGTCCAGGGTGCCTGCTGTGGGGTCTGCTCCTCTGCCTACATGCATGTGGTGTCTCTCTCCTGTGTGGTTAGTTTCCTGGAAAGTTTGGTTCCCCACTGGGACTCTGCCCCTCTTATCCTTTTCCATGTGGCCTCCTCTCTATGATTAACTGTGGAAAGTCTATAATGCCAGGCTTCGGGTCATTTTCTGACTTAGTTGCTCCAATGGGACCAGGGAACGAAGTGAGCTTCAGATCCTCCTATTCTATTTTCCTAGCAATCTTGGCATTTTAATGTGTGTAGTGGTCGCCTTATAGTTTTGTAGTTAGAAGGCTAACGTGGGTCTTAGAAGGCTAAAATCAAACTGTCTGTAAGGCTGCATTCCTTTCTGAGAGGTTCCAAAGAAGAATCTAGTGCCTTCTCCCTCCAGCTGATCCAAGTGAGGCTCAAGCTAAACTTTTTTTTTTTTTTTTTTTTTTTTTTTAAGCAAGAATTCAGCCCAGGTGACTTTCTATACTTGTTACCACATTACATCAGGAGGCACATCATCAAAGTTTGGCCCACTATTGGTGATGTTATGTTTGATCCTTAGATACAGTAGTGACTATAATATCCCACCATTTAAAGGTATAGTTTCCCTCTGTAATTAGCATAACTCTGGACTCCTGGATATTTTTAAACTCGATGTGCTTAATATCATTACTATCATCATTCTTCTTGATGTTTAAATTTTTCAAAATTGACCAGTGGGTAAACCCAGCAGAGGAAGAGAAATAATAAAGATCAGAGCAGAAATAAACAATATAGAATCTTAAAAAAACTGTAGAGCAGATCAATGAAACCAAGAGTTGGTTTTTTGAAAAAATAAACAAAATTGATAAACCCCTAGCCAGGCTTCTCAAAAAGAAAAGGGAGATGACCCAAATAGATAACATCACGAGTGAAAATGGAATTATCACAACCAATCCCTCAGAAATACAAACAATTATCAGGGAATACTATGAAAAACTATATGCCAACAAACTAGACAACCTGGAAGAAATGGACAAATTCCTAAACACCCACACACTTCCAAAACTCAATCAGGAGGAAATAGAAAGCTTGAACAGACCCATAACCAGAGAAGAAATTGAATCAGTTATCAAAAATCTCCCAACAAATAAGAGTCCAGGACCAGATGGCCTCCCAGGGGAGTTCTACCAGACGTTGAAAGCAGAGATAATACCTACCCTTCTCAAGCTATTCCAAAAAATAGAAAGGGAAGGAAAACTTCCAGACTCATTCTATGAAGCAGTATTACTTTGATTGCTAAACCAGACAGAGACCCAGTAAAAACAGAGAACTACAGGCCAATATCCCTGATGAATATGGATGCAAAAATTCTCAATAAGATACTAGCAAATCGAATTCAACAGCATATAAAAAGAATTATTCACCATGATCAAGTGGGATTCATTCCTGGGCTGCAGGGCTGGTTCAACATTCGCAAATCAATCAACGTGATCCATCACATTAATAAAAGAAAAGATAAGAACCATATGATCCTGTCAATCGATGCAGAAAAAGCATTTGACAAAATTCAGCATCCTTTCTTAATAAAAACCCTCGAGAAAGTCGGGATAGAAAAAACATACTTAAAGATCATAAAAGCCATTTATGAAAAGCCCACAGCTAACATCATCCTCAATGGGGAAAAACTGAGAGCTTTCCCCCTGAGATCAGGAACACGACAGGGATGTCCACTCTCACTGCTGTTGTTTAACATAGTGTTGGAAGTGCTAGCATCAGCAATGAGACAACAAAGGGAAATCAAAGGCATCAAAATTGGCAAAGATGAAGTCAAGCTTTCACTTTTTGCAGATGACATGATATTCTACATGGAAAACCCGAGAGACTCCACCAAAGTCTGCTAGAACTGATGCATGAATTCAGCCAAGTCGCAGGATACAAAATCAAGGTACAGAAATCAGTTGCATTCTTATACACTAATAATGAAGCAACAGAAAGACAAATAAACTGATCCCATTCACAATTGCACCAAGAAGCGTAAAATAACCTAGGAATAAACCTAACCAAAGATGTAAAAGATCTGTATGCTGAAAACTATAGAAAGCTTATGAAGGAAATTGAAGAAGCTATAAAGAAATGGAAAAACATTCCGTGCTCATGGGTTGGAAGAATACTGTTAAAATGTCAATACTACCCAAAGCTATCTACACATTCAATGCAATCCCAATCAAAATCGCACCAGCATTCTCGAAGCCAGAACAAGCAATCCTAAAATTTGTATGGAACCACAAAAGACCCCGAATAGCCAAAGTAATTTTGAAGAAGACGACCAAAGCAGGAGGCATCACAATCCCAGACTTTAGCCTCTACTACAAAGCTGTAATCATCAAGACAGCATGGTATTGGCACAAAAACAGGCACATAGACCAATGGAATAGAATAGAAACCCCAGAACTAGACCCACAAAAGGATGGCCAACTAATCTTTGACAAAGCAGGAAAGAACATTCAATGGAAAAAAGACAGTCTCTTTAACAAATGGTGCTGGGAGAACTGAACAGCAACATGCAGAAGGTTGAAACTAGACCACTTTCTCACACCATTCACAAAAATAAACTCAAAATGGATAAAGGACCTGAATGTGAGACAGGAAACCATCAAAACCCTAGAGGAGAAAACAGGAAAAGACCTCTCTGACCTCAGCCGTAGCAATCTCTTACTCGACACATCCCCAAAGGCAAGGGAATTAAAAGCAAAAATGAATTACTGGGACCTTATGAAGATAAAAAGCTTCTGCACAGCAAAGGAAACAACCAACAAAACTAAAAGGCAACCAACGGAATGGGAAAAGATATTTGCAAATGACATATCGGACAAAGGGCTAGTATCCAAAATCTATACAGAGCTCACCAAACTCCACACCCGAAAAACAAGTAATCCAGTGAAGAAATGGGCAGAAAACATGAAGAGACACTTCTCTAAAGAAGACATCTGGATGGCCAAGAGACACATGAAAGGATGCTCAATGTCGCTCCTCATCAGAGAAATACAAATCAGAACCACCCTCAGATATCACCTCATGCCAGTCAGAGGGGCCAAAATGAACAAATCAGGAAACTATAGATGCTGGAGAGGATGTGGAGAAGTAGGAACCCTCTTGCACTGTTGGTGGGAATGCAAACTGGTGCAGCCACTCTGGAAAACAGTGTGGAGGTTCCTCAAAAAATTAAAAATAGACCTACCCTATTACCCAGCAGTAGCACTGCTAGGAATTTACCCAAGGGATACAGGAGTACTGATGCATAGGGGCACTTGTACCCCAATGTTTATAGCAGCACTCTCAACAATAGCCAAATTATGGAAAGAGCCTAAATGTCCATCAACTGATGAATGGATAAAGAAATTGTGGTTTATAGACACAATGGAGTACTACGTGGCAATGAGAAAAAATGAAATATGGCCCTTTGTAGCAACGTGGATGGAACTGGAGAGTGTTATGCTAAGTGAAATAAGCCATACAGAGAAAGACAGATACCACATGTTTTCACTCTTATGTGGATCCTGAGAAACTTAACAGGAACCCATGGGGGAGGGGAAGGGAAAGAAAAAGAGAGAGAGGTTAGAGTGGGAGAGAGCCAAAGCATAACAGACTTTTAAAAAAAGGAGAACAAACTGAGGGCTGATGGGGGGTGGCAGGGAAGGGAGGGTGGGTGATGAGTATTGAAGAGGGCATCTTTTGGGATGAGCACTGGGTGTTTAATGGAAACCAATTTGACAATAAATTTCATATATTTAAAAAATACACACACACAAAATTGACCAGTGGGAGACCCTTCAAGCCTGTTTCTCTGAGCCCATTAGTTAGTTTAGGTTTATTAAAGTATAATTGCAAGTATAAAATGTATCCATTTTAGGTGTACAGTTCTATGAATTTTGACAAATACATGCAGTCATGTAAACCATCACAGCCAACATACAGAGTACGTCTGTCACCCCAAAACATTTTCTTATAATCCACCCTTTCTCCTACCCTCAGCCTCTGGAATCGTCTGATCAGATTTCTGTCTTTATAGTTTTGCCTTTTCCAGAATGTCCTATGTTATACCATGTGTGGTTTTGTTTTTTGTTTTTGGTTTTGGTTTTTTTTGTTTCGTTTTTGAGTTCCGCTTCTTTCACTTAACATAATGTTGCTGAGATGAATTCGTGTCATGGCATCAGTTAGTGCATCTTTCCTTTGTCTTGCTGTGTAGTATTCCTTTTCGTGAATGTATCACAATTGTTTATTCATTCATCAGTTGATGAACGTTTGGGCTGATAGCAATTTGTGGCAGATACGAATATAGCTGCTATAAACATTAGCATATAGGTTTTTATATGGGTATAAATCTTCCTTTCTTTTGCTATGGTACATAAGCATGGTCATGCAATAATTTTCCTGCCCCAGGCCTAAATCAGCCATTTTTCTAAAATAAACATAATTTTTGAAAAAACTCCAGTGATGCTGATAAGAGTTCAGATTTGGGAACTGCTGATCTATATAACAATTCGAGAATGTGACAAGATTCGCAGAAAATTTTATCTTATTAAAGATACATTAAAACCTCAGAGGGGTGCCTGGGTAGCTCAGTTTGTTAATTGTCCGACATCAGCTCAGGTCACGATCTCACAGTTCGTGTGTTTGGGCCCCATGTCAGGCTCTGTGCTGACAGCTCAGCGACTGGAGCCTGCTTCTGATTCTGTGTTTCTCTCTCTCTCTCTCTCTGCCCCTCCCCTGCTCACGTGCTCTCTCTAAAATAAATACACATTAAAAACAAAAAACAAAAAACCTTCAGAGCTGGAGAGGTGCCTGAGGGGCTCAGTTGTTTAAGTGTCTGACTTTGGCTCAAGTCATGATCTCATGGTTCATGGGTTTGAGCCTCATGTTGGGCTCTGTGCTGACAACTTGATTAGCGTGGAGCTTGCTTCAGATTCTATGTTTTCCTCTGTGTCTGCCACCGCTACCCCCCCCAGTGCCCCACGCTCATGCTCCCCCCCCTCAAAAATAAACATTAAAAAAACAAACCTCAGAGCTGGTAAAAGGGCATTGCCAAGACAACATGTGCTAAAATCAAGATAAGGAAAAGCTGAGTCAGTCAGGTCATTTCTACTCCCTGATGTCAAGCCTGGCTTTTTCCCTGTTGCCTTCTCACTGGATTGATTCTGTAATGTCTTACCCTCTGACTCATACCCCTGGCCCAACCAGTGTCAGTTCTGGTGACACTAAGGAATGTGGAGATTATAAGTATACATAGATAAGGAAAATTATGTACAGGTCTGTGCCAAATTACCTTTGTAAGAAATTACTTTTAACTGTACTTGGAATTTACCAAGGTATGTAGACTTCACTAATGAATCATTTACAAACTTACTTTGTATTTTTCACATGTATTCTCTCTCCAGATTTGACATTCTGGGTACAATGAAAAGAAAACTGAGGACAGATATTCATTATCCACTCACAAACTTGGACCTTAGTCCTTATATTTGTCCAGTTTTTCGGAAACACCCTAAATATAACCTCTGTGCGGTTGTGGTGAGTAAAATACTGAAACTATTTAAAAATAACACACATTTAAAGAAAATTATAGGATTATCTACTCGAATGCCTATTCTTTTTTATTTTATTTTTTTTTTTAACATTTACTGTTGAGACAGAGAGAGAGACAGGAGCACAAGAGTGAGCCGGGGAGAGGCAGAGAGAAAGAGGGAGACACAGAATCTGAGCACATCTGAGCTTTCACCACAGAGCCCGATGTGGGGCTCAAACTCACAAACTGTGAGATCATGACCTGAGCTAAAGTTGGACACTTAACCCAGGCATCCCTTGAATGCCTACTCTTATCTTTCCCTCACTTCTCCTATATTCTTCTTTTTAAAGCAAAATAAAGAGCCTGGAACTTTTTGCTTTGACTTAGAACAGTAGAATAATGACAGAATAAAATGTCCTGTCCATTGCCTGCTGGCTTTCCCCCCACTCATTGGCTAGTTCAGATCTGGGGGTACTTGCAGGTTGGGCTGTGGGGCAGCAGAAGTTAGTTTCGCAGCTTTGTGTTGAATATTCATGAGACACTCTATAGCCAGTCTATAGTTATCCAGTCCTCAGGAAACTCTAGGGGTTCTCTTTGGCTCTAAGTCAACTGTCACTGAGGATTCTCTGAAGGAAGGAAAGTGTGGAGTATAATTCAGACCAAATCATCCAGAGCTTCCTACAATGTCGACCATCCCCAGGCACCAAGCCATTCTCTGGGTTTCTCTTCTGGATCACACATCCTGATTTCCCCTTGAACCTGGGGGGTCCAGCTGGGCCCAGAGTGCATCAAAGAGCTCCCAGCAGAGCCCACTGTGCTTCACCAGGGTCCTCTGATACACAGACAACTAATTCTCCTATTGAGCTTGTTGAATTAATACATTATAAAATGTCCATCCCACTTTTTAACCTGTTTAACCTCTCAGAACCATACCTCCAACCTTTAAAAAATGATCCTTGTTTCTTTTTTAAAAATATTTTAAAATGTTTATTGATTTTTTGAGAGAGAGAGAACGAGTACAAGTAGGGGAGAGGCAGAGAGAGGGAGACACAGAATCAATCCAAAGCAGGCTCCAAGCTCCAAGCTGTCAGCACAGAGACCAATGCCGGGCTTGAACCCATGAACTGCGAGACCATGACCTGAGCCAAAGTCAGATGCTTAGCTGACTGAGACACCCACGTGCCCCCATTTTTTCTTAGTTTAAGCCTTGACAGTCTCCTTCTTTCTTATCTATCCTGCTCTCACATGTGGTTTTCTTTCTTTTACTTCCCTACTGGAAATCTAAAGTGCCATCTTCTATCAGATCAAATATAGCTTCTACTGTGAATTCCAGAATGATATAGGAACTGCCTCCCCTATATTTTACTGTTTAAATTTCTCATTATAAGCATTTGTTCTTTATGAAAATCCAAAGTCAGAAAGCTGAATTTGTAAAAGAGTATATAATTATCAACATTATGAGAAGATACAAATTTGTATGAAAAGATTTGCCCCAAACCTCCTATAAATTGGTAGGCCTTCTAGTGTTTAAATTACTATTAGTTAAGGGGTTCCTGGGTGGCTCAGTCAGTTGAGCGTCTGACTTTAGCTCGGGTCATGATCTCATGGTTTGGGAGTTCGAAGCCTGTGTCAGGCTCACTGCTGTCAGTGCAGAGCCTGGAGCCTGCTTCAGATCTTCTGTCTCCTTCTCTCTCTGCCCCTATCCACAACCACCCTCCCAAATAAACATTTAAAGAAAAATACAAATTGTTAACTGAGGGGCCAAAAGTTGCTTTTGAAAGACAAATATATTTAGAATTTCTGGAAATTGATGACTGATCAGAAGTAAGAACTAAGCATCTTTGTAACTATGATGTATGGCCACAGGGAAAGGCCATTTAGAGCTCTGTTCCTAAAGCTGTTGTTCTCGGAAGCCCTGCAGCATTAGCATGACTTTCAGATATAAAGAATCTCAGGCTCACCCCAGACTTAGTGATTCAGAACATGCATTTTAGCAAGATCCCTGTGTGATTCAAATGCCTATGGAAGTTTGAGAAGTACTTCTCTAGACCAGAAATGGATACCTCTACATCATCCTTTTTTTTTTTTTTTAAATTTTTTTTTCAACGTTTATTTATTTTTTTGGGACAGAGAGAGACAGAGCATGAACGGGGGAGGGGCAGAGAGAGAGGGAGACACAGAATCGGAAACAGGCTCCAGGCTCTGAGCCATCAGCCCAGAGCCCGACGCAGGGCTCGAACTCACGGACCGCGAGATGGTGACCTGGCTGAAGTCGGACGCTTAACCGACTGCACCACCCAGGCGCCCCTACATCATCCTTAATTGAGATTTTTCCAGCCTTTGCACAAGCCCTTGAAGAGCTTACTGCTTTGCAAGGCAGGCTCTTTATCTGTCAGATTTGTTTTGACTTACTTTACAAATGTATAGTGCCTGTTAAGTACCTGGCACTGTTCTCAACACTTTGCAAATATCCTTTAGTCCTTCTATAGCCCTGTGAGGTAAGGACTATTATTATCCCCCTTTTACAGGATGGGAAACAGAACAGTAGGGTTAAATAAACTGCCCCAATCATACAGCCTAAGAGGACAGAGCCAAGATCTAAAGCCAGGCGGGCTGGCTCCAGACAGTTCTGATCTTGCCACTATTTCATGTTGCCTCTGATAGTTCATAAAAGTCTGCCTTCCTCCTCATAAATTCTTCCATTTGTCCCAAGTCTTTTTCTTTCTTATACATGATGTCCCTCCCAATATTTGAAAGTAGCAAACATGCTAACAGTGTTTACTTCCTTCAACCCTCTTGAAGTTTTTAGAAAGACTATTTTTGAGATTTTGAAATATTTCAGGCACAGAAGGGACAATATAATAAGCATTCACATTATCCTCCACCAATGCTAAGAATAAAATACCGTAGGGGCACCTGGATAGCTCAGTCACCTGAGTGTCCAACTTCGGCTCAGGTCATAATCTGGCACGTCGTTGAGTTCCAGCCCCACATCAGGCTTTGCACTGACAGCTCGGAGCCTGGAGCCTGCTTCTGATTCTGTGTCTTCTCCCTCTCTGTGTGTTTCTCCCCCAGTCGCGTTTTCTCTGTCAAAAATAAAGATTTAAAAAAAATGTAAAAACAAACAAGATAATACAGCAGGTACGCTTTTTGTGTCTGGCTCTTTCCACTAAAAATTCTGCAGAATTCATTCATATTTTGTGCACTGTAGTTGTTGGTTCTCATTGCTGTATAGTATTCTATTGTGTGAAAATGCCACGAATTACCCAAAGATCACAAAGACATTTACCTAGAGTCTTCTAAAAGCTTTTTTTTTTTTTTAACCTTAACACGATATTTAAAGTTCTGTTTAAAACTGGCCATTTTCCAACAGGCACATGAAAAGATGCTCAATGTCACTCCTCATCAGGGAAATACAAATCAAAACCACACTCAGGTATCATCTCACACTAGTCAGAGGGGCCAAAATGAACAAATCAGGAGACTATAGATGCTGGCAAGGATGTGGAGAAATGGGAATCCTCTTGAACTGTTGGTGGGAATGCAAACTGGTGAGGCCACCCTGGAAAACAGTGTGGAGGTTCCTCAAAAAATTAAAAATAGATCTACCCTACTACCCAGCAATAGCACTGCTAGGAATTTACCCAAGGGATACAGGAGTGCTGATGCATAGGGGCATTTGTACCCCAATGTTTATAGCAGCACTCTCAACAATAGCCAAATTATGGAAAGGGCCTAAATGTCCATCAACTGATGAATGGGTAAATAAGTTGTGGTTTATATACACAATGGAATACTACTTGGCAATGAGAAAGAATGAAATGTGGCCTTTTGTAGCAACGTGGATGGAACTGGAGAGTGTTATGCTAAGTGAAATAAGTCATACAGAGAAGGACAGATACCATATGTTTTCACTCTTATGTGGATCCTGAGAAACTTAACAGAAGACCATGGGAGGGGAAGGAAAAAAAAGAGAGGGAGGGAGACAAACCATAAGAGACTCTTAAAAACAGAACACACTGAAGGTTGATGGGGGGTGGGAGGGAGGGGAAAGTGGGTGATGGGTATTGAGAGGGCACCAGTGGGTGTTGTATGGAAACCAATTTGACAATAAATTTCATATTTAAAAAAATAAAAAAAAACAAAGTATGCTTAGCGATAGAAAAAAAATTAAAAAAAAATAAAACTGGCCATTTACCACTACTGGTGGGAATGCAAACTTGGTGCTGCCCCTGTGAAAGCTGTGTGAAGTTTCCTCAAAAAATTAGGGACACCGGGTGGCTCAGTTGGTTAAGTGCCCAACTCGTTTTATTTTGTTTTTGATGTCTGCTCTTATTTGTTACTCTTAGAAAAATCTCCTTTTTGACTGGACTCAGACTCAGAGGTAGAAGCTCTCAGAGAGGACAGCCTCTGTCTCTTGGCAATCTGTTCCTGGCGTTTTACTTTGGCCTCCTTCATTCTCTTGGCCAAAAGTTTAGCATTTTCTGCAGCCTCTTCCTTATTTTTCTTAGTATCGTGTTTCTTCAAAGCAGTACGCCGATGTTTGTGTTGGAGGACACGTGGAATAACAAGACGTTGAATCTTGGGTGCTTTGGTTCTTGGTTTCTTATCTTTGTTTAGGGCCTTCCTTATAGCATACTGGCGGACGTCGTCATCTTTAAAGAGATTGAAAAGTTTGCAGATTCTGCGAGCTCTTTTGGGCCCCAGGTGATGAGGCACAGTAGTACCAGTGAGTCCAGGAATATCCTTCTCCCCCTTTTCCACAATGATCAAGTTGAGAACACTGATATTGGCAGCCACAGTGCAACCCCGAACAGATTTGCGCTTCTTCCCCCCAGTCCTCCTTGGTCGGTAGCAGGAATGCCCCTTACTCAGCAGCAGGCAGACATAGCCATGGGTCAAGACACCCTGCTTCATGGAGAAGGTCTCTTTGTCATTTCCACCACTGATTTGGACCACATACCCTTCCATTCTTCACCCAGAGAATCAGCAGCACCTTCTGTGGCCATTAACTTGTCATAAAAGGTATGGAGTTTGTCTTCATCATTCTCTCTCTCCCTTCCTTTGCCCCTCCCCTGGTCATGTGCACTTTCACTCTAACTCAAAAAATAAAAATTTTTTAAAAATTAAAAAAAAAAATAGAACTACCCTATGACCCAGCAATTGCGCTACTACGTATTTACTCAAAGAATGTAAAAATACTAACATAAAAATGCTAATTGAAAGGGATACATACACCCTTGATGTTGATAGCAGCATTATTTACAATAGTAAAATTATGGAAAGAGTCCAAATGTCCACTGACTAGTGAATGGAGAAAGAAAATATATATATATATATATATATATATATATATATATATATATACACACACATACACACACAATGGAATATTACTCAGCCATCAAAAAGAATTAAATCTTGCCATTTGCAATGACATGGATGAAACTAGAGTATGTTGGGGCACCTGGATAGCTCAGTTGGTTAAGTGTCCAGCTTCAGCTCAGGTCATGATCTCATGGTTCATGGGTTCAAGCCCAGTGTCGGGGTCTGTGCTGACAGCTCAGAGGTTGGAACCTGCTTGTGATTCTGTGTCTCCTTCTCTCTCTGCCCCTCCCCTACTTATGCTCTGTCTCTCTCAAAAATAAAAAAAAAGAAACTAGAGTATATTATGTGAAATAAGTCAGAGAAAGACAAATACCATATGATTTCACTCAAATGTGGAATTTAAGAAGCAAAGCAAATGATTATAGGAAGAAAAAAGAAGCAAACCAAGAAACAGACTCTTTTAAAAAAATGTTTATTTTTGAGAGCATGAGCAGGGGAGGGGCAAAAAGAGGGGGAGAGAAAGTGAATCCCAAGCAGGCTGCAGACTGGGGGGATGTGGAGCTCTAACCCACGAACCATGAGATTATGACCTGATCCAAAATCAAGATTCATACCGATAACCTACTGAGCCACTTAGGAGCCCTGAAACAGACTCTTAACTATAAAGAACAAATTGATTATTAACAGGGGGGAGGTGGGTGGGGAGATGGTTGAAATAGGTGATGGGGATTAATTACTGCCCTTGCTGTGATGAGCACCAGGTGTTGTGAATCACTAAATTGTACACCTGAAACTAATACTACACTGTAGATTAACTAACTTGAATTTATTTATTTGTTTGTATTTATTCTTGAAAGAGACAGAGCATGAGTGGGGGAGGGGCAGAGAGAGAGAGAGAGAAAGACACAGAATGTGAAGCAGGCTCCAGGCTCTGAGCTGTCAGCACAGAGCCCGACGTGGGGCTTGAACTCGTGAACCATGAGATTATGATCCGAGCTGAAGTCAGATGCTCAACAAACTGAGCCACCCAGGCGCCCCAACTAACTGGAATTAAAAAATAAAATTGTCCCTTTTCTATATCTTCAAATGTATGGGGATGAATGAACACACACACACACACACACACACACACACACACACACACACACAGTGTTTTTTTATCCACTAGTTAGAGGTGTTTTTTTTTATCCACTAGTGTTTTTATCCACAGTGTTTTTTTATCCACTAGTAAAAAAATTCCATACATGATTTTTAAAATTTTTTTAACTTCAACCCCAGTATAGTAAATATACTGTGTTTATATAAACAGATGTACAATATGATTCAAAAATTCGAAACATTACTCAGTGCTCATCATGAGTATATTCTTAATCTTATTCACCTGTTTCACCCATCCCCATTTCCCCTCTGATACACTTTATTTTTAAAAAAAATTTTAAGGTTTATTTTATTTTTGAGAGACAGAGAATGAGCGAGGGAGGTGCAGAGAGAAAGAGAGAGAGAGGGAGACACAGAATCTGAAGCAGTTTCCAGACTCTGAGTTGTCAGCACAGAACCTGATGTAGGGCTTGAACCTAGGAACTGTGAGATGGTGACCTGAGCTAAAGTTGCGTGCTTAACTGAGCTCCCCAGGTGCCCCTGATATACTTTAGTTTAAACAAGTACCCTAAGCTATTTTTTTCAACAAGAACATTTCTTACCTGAAGTATACCTCAGAATACATGGTTCTAAAAGATATATATAAAACATTCCATCCAAGACCTTTTCCTCAAGTACATACAGAAGAAACCCCTGGTTAAATCACATAAAAAAGAGACCTAACAAATATTGCAGACCTAAGAAGGACTGAAATCATCTGGCACCTGGGTGGCTCAGTCAAGCATCTGACTCTTGATTTCAGCTCAGGGTATGATCTCTTGGTTTGTGAGATGGAGCCCCTACATCAGGCTCTGCACTGTCAGCGGAAAGCCTGCTTGAGATTCTCTCTCTGCCCCTCCCCTGCTCATGCTGTCTCTCTAAATAAATAAACTTAAAAAAAAGTCTAAAATCATACCAAGTATATTTTCCAACCACAGTCTTTTGTACAAAACCAACAATCAACAATAAAACAAAGCTGGAATATCTACAATGTAAATATTAAATATTTAAAAATTAAGCAACACACTACACAAGCAGTGGACCAAGTAAGAAATCAAACTGCAAATCAAAATATGTCCTATAACAAAAGAAAAAGAAAACACAATATTCCAAAACCTACGGGATGCATCAAAAGCAGATGTTAGAGTGAAATTTATGCTATAAATGCTTCTATTAAGAAAAAATTGAATGTTACACCATAAGAAACTAGAAAAAAAGGAAACTTAGCTGAAATTTAGTAGAGGAGGGAAATAACAGAGGAAGATCAGAGATAAAATAGACCAGAATAATCAATAACATAACATTGAAAGTAATGACCAGTTTTGCAAACAATAAAAAATAAGGAAAATGGCAATGCTTTAACTACTGTAACTAAGACAAAAAAAGAGAGAATACTCAAACACCAAAATGAGAAATGGAAGAGAAAACAATATAGCAGAACCACAGAAATATAGTACAACAGATTACTATAAACAATTATATACTAACAAATCAGATAACTTAGAGTGAAAAAAAAAATCAGATAATGCCCAAGTTACCATGATTGAATCATCAATCTTGAATTCAAGAAGTAGGAAATCTTGGACCAAAAGCATGAATGAAAGTTGAATTAGGAATCAAGAATCTGCCAGCAGAGAAAAGCCCAAGACCACAAGATTTCATTGACAAATGCTATCAAACATTTAAACCAATAATTACTACAATTTTTCCATCAAAATCTTACAAATAATGGAATAGAGGCAACACATTCACAATCATTCTATGAGGCCAGTATACTCTGTTACCAAAGCAGGATAAAAAAAAATATACAAGAATAAAGTCTAGTTTGTCCGATATAAATCCTGCTACTCTGACTTTGTTTTGACATCCATTTACATGATACATCCAAACATGATTTTTTTTAAGTTTATTTAAGAGAGAAAACACGAGAGGACAAGGGGCAAAGAGAGACAGAGAATCCAACCAGGCTCAGTGCTGTCAGCGCAGAGCCCGATGTAGGACTCGAGCTCATGAATTGTGAGATCATGACCTGAACTGAAATCAAGAGTTGGATGCTTAACTGACTGAGCCATGCAGGCCCCCCACAAACATGATTTTTTTAATCATTGTTTTGTTGCTAACTTCTAACTTAACTGCATTCTTATTAGGAAATGTGGTCCAAATGTTATTTATTCTTGGCATGTGTTGATATTTGCCTTGTGGCCAAGATTTATGTGTGCTTGAAAGGATTTTTTAAATTAGGTTCAGAGTTCCATATTTCATTTAGATATAATTTATTAATTGTGTTGTTCAAATATTATATACTCTTAATAAGTTTTTGTTTGCTTTTTCAAAATAACTGAAGGATGTGTGTTAAAAGATTGTGATTTTGGTCAAAATTTTCTAGTAATTCTCATTTTTAATTTCCATAATTTGAAGCTATGTGTGCAATTTTGTATCTAGTGCAATCTAGTGAATTGCACAATTCACTAGAACAATCTAGTGAATTGTTCCTTGTATCATACGGAGAATCTTCTATTCGTAAAAATGCTTTTCACTTTAAGTGAAATATTAGACTAATTTATCTAGGCTAATATTGATAAAACTATGCCAGCTTTATTTTGGATGATATTCTTTGTATATTTTCTATCCCTTTCTTTTTCTTTTGAATGTCATTATGTGATATTCGATAAATACAAAGGACTATATGTCAGATATATGGAAGTCATTAAGCATAATAAATGAATAACTGTGAAATTATCACCCAACTTATAAATTTAAACATGACCAGTACAGTTAAACCTATCTGTATGGTCTTTCCCTCTATCTTTTGCCTTATCCTCTTTTTTTTTAAATATATGAAATTTATTGTCAAATTGGTTTCCATTAAACACCCAGTGCTCATCCCAAAAGATGCCCTCTTCAATACCCATCACCCACCCTCCCTTCCCTCCCACCCCCCATCAGCCCTCAGTTTGTTCTCCTTTTTTTAAGAGTCTGTTATGCTTTGGCTCTCTCCCACTCTAACCTCTCTCTCTTTTTTTTTTCCCTTCCCCTCCCCCATGGGTTCCTGTTAAGTTTCTCAGAATCCACATAAGAGTGAAAACATGTGGTATCTGTCTTTCTCTGTATGGCTTATTTCACTTAGCATAACACTCTCCAGTTCCGTCCACATTGCTACAAAGGGCCATATTTCATTCTTTCTCATTGCCACGTAGTACTCCATTGTGTCTATAAACCACAATTTCTTTATCCATTCATCCGTTGATGGACATTTAGGCTCTTTCCATAATTTGGCTATTGTTGAGAGTGCTGCTATAAACATTGGCATACAGGTGCTCCTATGCATCAGCACTCCTGTATCCCTTGGGTAAATTCCTAGCAGTGCTACTGCTGGGTAATAGGGTAGGTCTATTTTTAATTTTTTGAGGAACCTCCACACTGTTTTCCAGAGTGGCTGCACCAGTTTGCATTCCCACCAACAGTGCAAGAGGGTTCCTACTTCTCCACATCCTCTCCAGCATCTATAGTCTCCTGATTTGTTCATTTTGGTCCCTCTGACTGGCGTGAGGTGATATCTGAGGGTGGTTCTGATTTGTATTTCTCTGATGAGGAGCGACATTGAGCATCTTTTCATGTGCCTCTTGGCCATCCAGATGTCTTCTTTAGAGAAGTGTCTCTTCATGTTTTCTGCCCATTTCTTCACTGGATTACTTGTTTTTCGGGTGTGGAGTTTGGTGAGCTCTTTACAGATTTTGGATACTAGCCCTTTGTCCAATATGTCATTTGCAAATATCTTTTCCCATTCCGTTGGTTGCCTTTTAGTTCTGTTGATTGTTTCCTTTGCTGTGCAGAAGCTTTTTATCTTCATGAGGTCCCAAGAGTTCCTTCTTGCTTTTAATTCCCTTGCCTTTGGGGATGTGTCAAGTAAGAAATTGCTACGGCTGAGGTCAGAGAGGTCTTTTCCTGTTTTCTCCTCTAGGGTTTTGATGGTTTCCTGTCTCACATTCAGGTCCTTTATCCATTTTGAGTTTATTTTTGTGAATGGTGTGAGAAAGTGGTCTAGTTTCAACCTTCTGCATGTTGCTGTTCAGTTCTCCCAGCACCATTTGTTAAAGAGACTGTCTTTTTTCCATTGAATGTTCTTTCCTGCTTTGTCAAAGATTAGTTGGCCATCCTTTTGTGGGTCTAGTTCTGGGGTTTCTATTCTATTCCATTGGTCTATGTGCCTGTTTTTGTGCCAATACCATGCTGTCTTGATGATTACAGCTTTGTAGTAGAGGCTAAAGTCTGGGATTGTGATGCCTCCTGCTTTGGTCGTCTTCTTCAAAATTACTTTGGCTATTCGGGGTCTTTTGTGGTTGCATACAAATTTTAGGATTGCTTGTTCTGGCTTCGAGAATGCTGGTGCGATTTTGATTGGGATTGCATTGAATGTGTAGATAGCTTTGGGTAGTATTGACATTTTAACAGTATTCTTCCAACCCATGAGCACGGAATGTTTTTCCATTTCTTTATAGCTTCTTCAATTTCCTTCATAAGCTTTCTATAGTTTTCAGCATACAGATCTTTTACATCTTTGGTTAGGTTTATTCCTAGGTTATTTTACGCTTCTTGGTGCAATTGTGAATGGGATCAGTTTATTTGTCTTTCTGTTGCTTCATTATTAGTGTATAAGAATGCAACTGATTTCTGTACCTTGATTTTGTATCCTGCGACTTGGCTGAATTCATGCATCAGTTCTAGCAGACTTTGGTGGAGTCTCTCGGGTTTTCCATGTAGAATATCATGTCATCTGCAAAAAGTGAAAGCTTGACTTCATCTTTGCCAATTTTGATGCCTTTGATTTCCCTTTGTTGTCTCATTGCTGATGCTAGCACTTCCAACACTATGTTAAACAACAGCAGTGAGAGTGGACATCCCTGTCGTGTTCCTGATCTCAGGGGGAAAGCTCTCAGTTTTTCCCCATTGAGGATGATGTTAGCTGTGGGCTTTTCATAAATGGCTTTTATGATCTTTAAGTATGTTTTTTCTATCCCGACTTTCTCGAGGGTTTTTATTAAGAAAGGATGCTGAATTTTGTCAAATGCTTTTTCTGCATCGATTGACAGGATCATATGGTTCTTATCTTTTCTTTTATTAATGTGATGTATCACGTTGATTGATTTGCGAATGTTGAACCAGCCCTGCATCCCAGGGATGAATCCCACTTGATCATGGTGAATAATTCTTTTTATATGCTGTTGAATTCGATTTGCTAGTATCTTATTGAGAATTTTTGCATCCATATTCATCAGGGATATTGGCCTGTAGTTCTCTGTTTTTACTGGGTCTCTGTCTGGTTTAGCAATCAAAGTAATACTGCTTCATAGAATGAGTCTGGAAGTTTTCCTTCCCTTTCTATTTTTTGGAATAGCTTGAGAAGGGTAGGTATTATCTCTGCTTTCAACGTCTGGTAGAACTCCCCTGGGAGGCCATCTGGTCCTGGACTCTTATTTGTTGGGAGATTTTTGATAACTGATTCAATTTCTTCTCTGGTTATGGGTCTGTTCAAGCTTTCTATTTCCTCCTGATTGAGTTTTGGAAGTGTGTGGGTGTTTAGGAATTTGTCCATTTCTTCCAGGTTGTCCAATTTGTTGGCATATAATTTTTCATAGTATTCCCTGATAATTGTTTGTATTTCTGAGGGATTGGTTGTGATAATTCCATTTTCACTCGTGATGTTATCTATTTGGGTCATCTCCCTTTTCTTTTTGAGAAGCCTGGCTAGGGGTTTATCAATTTTGTTTATTTTTTCAAAAAACCAACTCTTGGTTTCATTGATCTGCTCTACAGTTTTTTTAAGATTCTATATTGTTTATTTCTGCTCTGATCTTTATTATTTCTCTTCTTCTGCTGGGTTTGGGGTGTCTTTGCTGTTCTGCTTCTATTTCCTTTAGGTGTGCTGTTAGATTTTATATTTGGGATTTTTCTTGTTTCTTGAGATAGGCCAGGATTGCAATGTATTTTCCTCTCAGGACTGCCTTCGCTGCATCCCAAAGCGTTTGGATTGTTGTATTTTCATTTTCATTTGCTTCCATATATTTTTTAATTTCTTCTCTAATTACCTGGTTGACTCATTCATTCTGTAGGAGGGTGTTCTTTAACCTCCATGCTTTTGGAGGTTTTCCAGACTTTTTCCTGTGGTTGATTTCAAGCTTCATAGCATTGTGGTCCGAAAGTATGCATGGTATGATCTCAATTCTTGTATACTTATGAAGGGCTGTTTTGTGACCCAGTATGTGATCTATCTTGGAGAATGTTCCATGTGCACTCGAGAAGAAAGTATATTCTGTTGCTTTGGGATGCAGGGTTCTAAATATATCTGTCAAGTCCATCTAATCCAATGTATCATTCAGGGCCCTTGTTTCTTTATTGGCCATGTATCTAGATGATCTATCCATTGCTGTGAGTGGGGTGTTAAAGTCCCCTGTAGGGGCGCCTGGGTGGCGCAGTCGGTTAAGCGTCCGACTTCAGCCAGGTCACGATCTCGCGGTCCGTGAGTTCGAGCCCCGCATCGGGCTCTGGGCTGATGGCTCAGAGCCTGGAGCCTGTTTCCGATTCTGTGTCTCCCTCTCTCTCTGCCCCTCCCCCGTTCATGCTCTGTGTCTCTCTGTCCCAAAAATAAATAAACGTTGGAAAAAAAAAAATTTAAAGTCCCCTGCAATTACCACATTCTTATCAATAAGGTTGCTTATGTTTGTGAGTAATTGTTTTATATATTTGGGGGCTCCTGTATTTGGTGCATAGACATTTATAATTGTTAGCACTTCCTGATGGATAGTCCCTGTAATTATTATATAATGCCATTCTTCATCTCTTGTTATAGCCTTTAATTTAAAGTCTAGTTTGTCTGATATAAGTATGACTACTCCAGCTCTCTTTTGACTTCCAGTAGCATGATAGATAGTTCTCCATCCTCTCACTTTCAATCTGAAGGTGTCCTCAGGTCTAAAATGAGTCTCTTGTAGACAGCAAATTAGCTGGGTCTTGTTTTTTTTATCCATTCTGATACCCTATGTCTTTTGGTTGGCACATTTAGTCCATTTACATTCAGTGTTATTATAGAAAGATATGAGTGTAGAGTCATTGTGATGTCTGTAGGTTTCACGCTTGTAGCGATGTCTCTGGTACTTTGTCTCACAGGATCCCCCTTAGGATCTCTTGTAGGGCTGGTTTAGTGGTGATGAATTCCTTCAGTTTTTGTTTGGGAAGACTTTTATCTCTCCTTCTATTCTAAATGACAGATTTGCTGGATAAAGGATTCTTGGCTGCATATTTTTTCTGTTCATCACGTTGAAGACTTCCTGTCATTCCTTTCTGGCCTGCCAAGTTTCAGTAGAGAGATCGGTCACAAGTCTTATAGGTCTCCCTTTATATGTTAGAGCGCGTTTATCCCTAGCTGCTTTCAGAATTTTCTCTTTATCCTTGTATTTTGCCAGTTTCACTATGACATGTTGTGCAGAAGATTGATTCAAGTTACGTCTGAAGGGAGTTCTCTGTGCCTCTTGGATTTCAATGCCTTTTTCCTTCCCCAGATCAGGGAAGTTCTCAGCTATTATTTCTTCAAGTACACCTTCAGCACTTTTCCCTCTCTCTTCCTCCTCTGGAACACCAATTATGCATAGATTATTTCTCTTTAGTGCATGACTTAGTTCTCTAATTTTCCCCTCATACTCTTGGATTTTTTTTCTCTCTTTTTCTCAGGTTCCTCTTTTTCCATAATTTTATCTTCTAGTTCACCTATTCTCTCCTCTGCCTCTTCAATCCGAGCTGTGGTTGTCTCCATTTTATTTTGCAGCTCATTTACAGCATTTTTTAGCTCCTCCTGGCTGTTTCTTAGTCCCTTGATATCTGTAGCAATAGATTCTCTGCTGTCCTGTATACTGTTTTCCAGCCCAGCGATTAATTTTATGACTATTATTCTAAATTCACTTTCTGTTATATTATTTAAATCCTTTTTGATCAGTTCATTAGCTGTTGTTATTTCCTGGAGATTCTTCTGAGGGGAATTCTTCCGTTTGGTCATTTTGGATAGTCCCTGGAGTGGTGCAGAACTACAGGGCACTTCCCCTGTGCTGTCTTGAATAACTTGCATTGGTGGGCAGGGCCACAGTCAGACCTGATGTCTGCCCCCAGCCCACCGCTGGGGCCACAGTCAGACTGGTGTGTACCTTCTCTTCCCCTCTCCTAGGGGTGGGATTCACTGTGGGGTGGCGTGGCCTTTCTAGGTACTTGCACTGTCAGGCTTGTGGTGCTGGGGATCTGGCATATTAGCTGGGGTGGATCGGCAAGATGCACAGGGGCGGGAGGGGCAGGCTCCGCTCGCTTTTCCTTCGGAGATCCGCTTCAGGAGGGGCCCTGCAGCACTGGGGAGTCAGACCTGCTGCTGGAGGTGTGGATCCGCAGAAGCACAGCGTTGGGTGTTTGTGCAGTACAAGCAAGTTCCCTGGCAGGAACTGGTTCCCTTTTGGATTTTGGCTGGGAGATGGGCGAGGGAGATGGTGCTGGTGAGCGCCTTTCTTCCGGGGCGCAACAATTCTCCCTCCCGTTGTCCTCCAGCCCTCCTGCTCTCCGAGCAGAGCTGTTAGCTTATAACCTTCTAGATGTTAACTCCCGCTTGCTGTCCAAACACACTCTGTCTGGCCCCTCCGTTTTTGCAAGCCAGACTCGGGGGTTCTGCTTTGCTGGCGGGCTGCCCCTCTGCCCCGGCTCCCTCCTGCCAGTCCGTGTAGAGTGCACAGCCTCTCCGCCCTTCCTTCCCTCTTCCACGAGCCTCTCGTCTACGCTTGGCTCCGGAGAATCCATTCTCTTGCCTTATCCTCTTGAGGTTATAGTATCCTCAATTTAATGCTTATTATTTTCTTGACTGTTTAATATCATTTTATTGTATATATTTATAAATTATTGCTTAGACTCTTTGTGTTTTAGCTATAAAAATGCATTATATTTTTTAGACTTTGGCAAGTTTCTTTTTTCATTGTATTATTTTTAAAATTCATCCATATTTTTATATGTAGCTATAATTTCACTTAGCATATGATATGTGTGAAGGTACTGTAATTTATCTATTGCCCTGTTCATGGACATTTGATCGTTTCCAGATTTTTTGCTATTATGATCGACATTATGTAGACATTCTTGCAGATATGTGAGTTTGTCTAGCATATATATTTAGAAGTGAAGTCACTTGGGTCATAGAGTGTATGAAAATTTAACTTTCTAGGTAATGTTAATGGTTTTCAAAGAGGTTATACCAATATATAGCCCTATCAATTATTATCAGATTTAGTTTTTGCCCGTCTAGTGGTCTGAAATTGTATCTCATTTTGTTCTTAAAGTGCATTTCCCTGATTATTAATAAGGTTGATCATCTTACCATATTTCTTTGCTATTAGTTTTTCCTATCCTATTAAAATGTGTCTCTTTCATATTTTTTGCAATAGTTTTATTTGTATCAACTGTATATGTTTAATGTTTTCACTGGATATGTTTAATGTCAAGTATAAATTATTATTTTTTTAATTTTAAAAAATGCTTTATTTCTGAGAGAGAGAGAGAGAGAGAGAGAGAGAGAGAGAGTGTGTGTGTGTGTGTGTGTGTGTGTGTGTGTGTGTGCGTGAGAGAGAGAGAGAGAGAGGGAAAGGTGGAGAGAGAGGGAGACACAGAATCAGTCAGCACAGAGCCTGATGTGGGGCTCAAACTCACAAACCGCAAGATCCTGACCTCAACTGAAGTCAGATGCTTAACCAACTGAGTCACCCAGGTGCCCCTCAAGTATACATTATTAATTCTTCTCCATTAATATTAACTTGCTTACAGTGCTTACAAGGTAGACTAATATAATACTAATATTGCTATTTACTAATTTTGAATTCTATGAGCAAATATTTATTGCATGGTACAGAACCCCCTTTTCCTTGCTTTCACTGCAAGTATCCACTATATTTCTTAAGTAAAAAAATTTATAATAATTTTATAGTGTAGAACATATTTTTTATTATTAATTTATTATAAGAAAAAAGTCCTAGAGGGGTTAATTGATCAAAGTCACACAGCTAAAAACTAATGGGATCAGAGTTTACACTCAGTTCTTTCTGATTCCAGAATATATTCATTCATTCTTTCTTTCTTTCTTTCTTTCTTTCTTTCTTTCTTTCTTTCTTTCTTTCTTTCTTTTTTACCATTTTTTTATTCAAGTATAATTCACATACAGTGTTATGTTAATTTCAGGTGTACAAAATAGTGACTGATCAGTTTATACATTTCTCCATGCTGGTCATGATTAAGTGTATTCTTAATCCCCATCACCTATTTTACCTAACCCCTACCATACTCCCCTGGTAACCATCAGTTTGTTTTCTACAGTTAAGAGTCTGTGTTTTTTGTTTTCCTTGTTTTTTTCTTTATTTGTTTTTTTCTTGGATTCCACAGGAGTGAAATCATGTGGTATTTGTCTTTCTCTGATTTAGTTCACTTAGCATTAAACACTCTAGATTCATCCATGTTACTGCAAATGGCAACATTTCATTCTTTTTTATGACTGAGTGTGTATGTGTGTGTGTGTGTGTATATATATATGTATATGTATAATATCCATATCATATCTTCTTTATTCATTGATCTATGGATCAACACTTGAGTTGTTTCCATATCTTGGCTATTATAAATAATGCTGCATTAAACATAGGGGTGCAGATATCTTTTTGAATTAGTGTATTCATTTTCTTTGGGTAAATACCCAGTAGTGGAGTTTCTAGATCATATGGTAGTTCTATTTTTTTGTTTTTGGGAAACTTCTGTACTGTTTTCCACAGTGGCTACACCAGTTTGCATTCCTACCAGCAGTGCACCAGGGTTCCTTTTTCTTGACATCCTTTTTAACACTTGTTTCTTATGTTTTTTATTTTAACCATTCTGACAGGTGTGAGGTAATACCTCATTGTAGTTTTGATTTGCATTTCCCTGATGATTTATGATGTTGAGCATCTTTTAATGTGTCTGTTGGCCATCTGTATGTCTTCTTTGGAACAAATGTCTCTTCATGTCTTCCGCCCATTTTTTAATTGGATTATATTTTTTGGTGTTGAGTTGTAGAAGTTATTTATATATATTTGGATACTAACCCTTTATCGGGTATAATATTTGCAAATATCTTCTCCCATTAAGTACATTGCATTCTAGTTTTGTTGATTGTTTCCTTCCTGTGCAGGAATTTTGTTGCTACGGCCGATGTCAGCAACATTACTGCCTATGCTCTCTTCAGGGATTTTTATGGTTTCAGGTCTCAAATTTAGGTCTTTAATCCATTTTGAGTTTATTTTTGTGTATAGTGAAAGAAACTGGTCGAGTTTCATTCTTTTGCATGTGGCTGTCCAGTTTTCCCAGCACCATTTGTTGAAGAGACTGCTTCCTATTGAACATTCATTCCTCCCTTGTCAGTTAATTGACCATATAATTGTGGGTTAATTTTTGGGTTTTCTGCTGTATTCCATTGATCATTGTATCTAT
Source organism: Lynx canadensis (assembly GCF_007474595.2). Taxonomy (NCBI): domain Eukaryota; kingdom Metazoa; phylum Chordata; class Mammalia; order Carnivora; family Felidae; genus Lynx; species Lynx canadensis. The sequence continues at coordinate 53,312,998 of NC_044308.2, forward strand.
TTTTATGACTGTACCATAGTATTTTGATTACTACTGCTTTGTAATATAACTTGAAATCTGGAATTCTTGTAATATTACTTGATATTTCCAGGGTTTTTTTTTTTTTCTTTTTCAGATTGCTTTGGATATTTGAGATCTTTTGTTCCATACAAATTTTAGGATTGTTTGTTCTAGTTCTATGAAAAATGCTGTTGCTATTTTGATAGGGATTGCTTAAATCTGTAGATTGCTTTGGGTTGTATACACATTTTAACAGTATTTATTCTTCCAATCCATGAGCATATATCTTTACATTTCTTTGTGTCATCTTCTTTTTCTTTCATCAGTGTTTTATAGTGTTCAGAGTATGGGTCTTTTAGCTCTTTGGTTGTTTATTCCTAGATATTGTATTGTTTTGGTGCAATTGTAAATGGAATTTTTTTTTCTTTTTTAAAATTCTTATTTATTTCTGAGAGAGAGAGAGAGAAAGAGAGAGCATGAGTGGGGGAGGGGCAGAGAGAGAGGGAGACACAGAATCTGAAGCAGGCTCTAGGCTCTGAGCTGTCAGCACAGAGCCTGACATGGGGCTCAAACCCACAAACTGTGAGATCATGATCTGAGCTGAAGTCAGATGTTTAACAGACTGAGCCACCCAGGTGCCCCTGGAATTTTTTTCTTTATTTCACTTTCTGCTGCTCATTATTAGTATATAGGAATACAACAGATTTCTGTATCTTGATTTTTGTATCCTGCGATTTCACTGAATTCATTTATCAGTTCTAGTAGGTTTTTTGGTGGAGTCTACATATATATAGTATGTCATCTACTTCTTCCTTGCAAATTTGGATGCCTTTATTTATGTTGTCTAATTGATGTGGCTAGGACTTGCAGTACTATTTTGAATAAAAGTGCTAAGAATGGACATCATTGTCTTGTTCCTAACTTTAGGGGGAAAAGCTCTCAATTTCCCCATTGAGTATGATGTTGGCTGTGGGTTTTCATATAAAGGTCTTTATTATGTTGAGATGTGTTCCCTCTAGGCCTACTTTGCAGAGAGTTTTTATCATGAGTGAATGTTGTATTTTGTCAAATGCTTTTTCTACACCTATTGAAATGATCATATGGTTTTAACCATTTCTTTTATTGATGCTATGTATCACATTGATTGCTTTGCAAATATTGAACCACTCTTGTATCCCAGTTTTAAATCCCACTTAATTGTGGTATATGATTTTTTTAATACACTGTTGAATTTGGTTTGCTAATATTTTGTTGAGGATTTTGCATCTGTATTTGTGAGAGATACTGGCCTGTAGTTCTCTTTTTTTGTGTGTGGTATCTTTATCTAGTTTTGGTATCAAGGTGATACTGGTCTCATAGAATAAATTTGAAAGTTTTCCTTCCTCTTGAATTTTTTGGAATAGTTTGAGAAGAATGGTATTATCTCTTCTTTATATGTTTGGTAGAATTCACCGTGAAGCCATCAGGTCCTGGACTTCTGTTTGGGGGGAGTTTTGATTATTGTTTCAATTTCATTGCTGGTGATTGATGTGTTCAAATTTTCTATTTTTTCTTGCTTTAGCTTTGGTAGGTTATTTGTTTCTAGATATTTATCCATTTCTTCTAAGATGTCTATTGGCATATAGCTTTTCATTATATTGTTACCATTGTTTGTATTTCTGTGATGTTATTTATCCTCTTGCATTAGTAATTTTCTTTATTTGGGTTCTGTTTTTTTTTTTTTTTTTTTTTTTTTTTTTTGTGAGTCTTGCTAGAGGTTTATCAGTTTTATCCATCTTTTCAAAGAATTATCTCCTGGTTTCATTGATCTGTTGTATTGATTTTTTAGTTTCTAGATCATTGATTTCTGCTCTAATCTTCATTATTTCCTTCCTTCTGCTGGTTTGGGGTTTTGTTTGTTCTTCTGTTTTTAGCTTCTTTAGATGTAAGGTTAGGTCATTTAAGATTTTTCCTGCTTCTTGAGGTAGACTTTTATTGCTATAAACTTCCTTCTTAGAACCACTTTTGTTGCATCTCAAATATTTGGGACTCTTGTGTTTTCACTTTCATTTGTTTCCATGTAATTTTTTATTTGTTTTTTGAGTTCTTGGTTGACTCATTCATTATTTAATAACATGTTAATTAACATCCATGTTATTTGTGGTCTTTCCAGATTTTTTCTTGTGGTTATAGCATTGTGGTCAGAAAAGTTGTAGGTATAATTTTGATTTCTTGCATTTGTTGAGACTTTTGTGGCCTCATATGTGATCTATTGTGGAGAATGTTCCATGTGCACTTGACAAGAGTGTGTATTCTGCTGTTTGAGGATGGAATGTTCTGATGTATCTGCTAAATCCATCTGGTTCATTGTATCATTCAAAGCTGTTGTTTTCATATTGATTTTCTGTTTAGATGATCTGCTCATTGATGTAAGTGGGGTGTTAAGTTCCCTACTATTATATTATTACCAACTAGTTCCTTTATGTTTGTTATTAACCATTTTGTGTATTTGGGTGCTTCTGTGTTTGGTGAATAAATAAGTACAATTATTATATCTTCGTGATGGATTATCCCCTTTCTTATCCTTTTTTGTCTCTTGTTACAGTCTTTGTTTTAAAGTCCAATATGTTCTATATAAGTATAGCTACCTTTTGGCATCCATTTACATCATAAATGTTTCTCCATCCTCTCACTTCCAATCTGCAGGTCTCTTGTCAGCCTGAGATTGGTCTTTTGTAGGCAGCATATAGATGGATCTTTTTTTTTTTTTTTGTAATGCATTCTGTCATCTTGTGTTTTTTTGACTGGAATGTTCAGTTTACATTCGAAGCAATTATTGATAGATATGTATTTATTGCCATTTTGTTACTTGGTTTGTGGTTGTTTCTATAGATGTTCTTTGATCCTTTCTTGCTCTCTTTCATGTTTTGTTGGCTTTCCTTAATACTTGGATTCCTTTCTCTTTATTTTTTTTTTCATATATATTACTGGCTTTTGATTTGTGGTTATCATTAGGTTTGTATATAATGTCTTCTGCATATAGCAGTCTATATTAAGTTGATGTTCACTTAAGTTTAAGCCCATTTTTTACTCTTCTTCCCTTCTACGTTTCTAGGTGTATGGTGTCCTATTTTGCATCCTTTTATTTTATGAATTCTTTGATTTACAGAAATACTTATTTTTTGCTGTTTTTATGTTTTTTATTTTTCATACTCTCACTTATGGTCTTTCTTTCCACTCAAAGTTTCCCTTTTACTATTTCTTGGAGGTCAGGTTTAGTGGTCATAACCTCCTTCAGTTTTGTTTGCCTGAAAAACTCTTTATCCCTCCTTCTCTTCTGAATGATAGCCTTGCTAGATAGAGTATTCCGGGCCTTAAATGTTTCCCTTCAGCACTTTGCTGTCTGGAAGAACGTGGCATGATATATTCAATGTTTCTGCTGAAAAATCCGCTTATAGCCTTATGGGGTTTCACTTGTATGTAACAGTTTCTTTTCTCTTGCTGCTTCCAAAAATTTTTTTATCACGACTTTTTGCCATTTTAATTACTATGTGTCTTGGTGTGGACCTCCTTGCATTGAATTTTGTTGGGGGCGGAATCTTTGTGCCTCCTGGATCTGGTTATCTGTGTCCTTCCCTAGATTATGGAAGTTTTCAGCTATTATTTCTTCAAATAAATTTTCTGCCTCCTTATTTGTCTCTTCTTCTGGGATCCCTATAATGTGGATGTTCTGACTTGATGGAGTCAGAGTTCTCTATGACTATTATCAATTTACATAATTTTCTTTCATCACTTTTGCTCAACTTGGTTATTTTCCATTATTCTGTTTTCCAGGTCAGTAACTCATTCCTCTGCTTCATCTAGCCTGCTATTTATTCCATCAAGTGTATTTTTAATTTCATTTATTTTGTTCTTGATATCTGATTGGTTTTTTCTCTCTTTGTTAAGGGTCACACTTATGTCCTCGACTCTTAAGTTCACTGAGTATCTTTGTGACCATTACTTTAAATTCTCTTTCCACTTAAATTCTCTTACATTGATTTCACTTTGGTCTCTTTCTGCGGTTTGGTCCTGATCTTTCATTTGAGAGATGTTTCTCTGTCTCCTCCTTTTGTTTAACTCTCTATGTCTGTTTCTCTTTTAGGAAAGTCACCTACTTCTCTTGCTCTTAATGATAATAGCCTTATAAAGAAGAATTCCTATAGTGCCCTGAAGTGCATTGTCCCCTCTTCCTCAGGACCTGGTGCTTCAAAAACATATCTCCTATGTGTTTTGTGTGTGCTCTCCTGTTGAGCCCTGGCCTCTTTTTCCTTCAGTCCAATTGTCTATGGAGGCTCTCTTTGCCTGTTGTGGACCATGAGGTGTGCAGTGGTCTGTTTGCAAAATGAGACCAACCCTCCATGCTGCTGGAAGTGACGTTTTGCAAAATATGTGGTTCAGGAGATGTGTTAACAAGGTGTGCGCTCGTCTTTACGGGCAGGGGGCTTGCAGCACCAGGACTGAGGAGAGAGTGTGATTGGGAAGGACAGACCCAGCAAAGCCTGGGGGATTGGGGCTTGATGCAAGCAATTTAGGTAAGGAGTATCTGGGCTGTTCTCTTTCCCACAGGTGGCCGTCGTTTATGCTGGGGTTGGGGGAGGAAATGGCTTCTGCCAGCTCCTTTTTTCCTGGAAACGTCTCCCTGTGCTTCCTGTCTCTCTAGGCCACACTCTGAGATGAGCAAATCACTCTTCCTCCCATCTGTCCCTGGTGTTTCTCAAACTGCTGATTCTACACAGTATGTGTACAGCCTGTTTGTTATGCTGTCTCTTTAGGGGAGGGAACTCTGTTTCTTAGCACCCTCCAGTCTCTCCCAGAGCCAAGCCTGATGATTTTTAAATTCTAGGCTAAGCTCTACTGGTTTTAAGAACTCAGGAAATTCAGCCCCTCTCATATTCAAAGGCAAATATCCCTAGAGTGAAAGTCTGTTTTCTTCCCTTCTCAGTGTGATCGGCTCTCTCTCTACCACAGACAGCCATGGTCTATTTTACTTCTAGACCACATCTTTGCCATTCCTACCTTCTTCAATGTGGCCCCTAGTTGTGGAGTTTGTTCTGGCAGTCTCTGGATTGTTTTCTGGGTTATTTATGCTGATATGGGTGTTATCTAGTTGGATCCGTGAGACAAGGCAAACTTAGTGTCCTCCTACTCCAACATCTTCCCAGACCTCTGGGTATTAATTTTGTATCCTTCAATTTTACTGAATTCATTTATTAATTCTAGTAGTTTATTGGTGGATCTTAAGGATTCATGTCATCTGCAAATAGTGACAGTTTAACTTCTTTACCAATATGGATGCCTCTTTTTTATTTTTGTCTGCTTGCTATAACCAGGACTTTAATACTGTGTTGAATAAAAGTGACAGTGGGCATCCTTGTCTTATAATTTTAGAGCAAAATTCTGTTTTTTGATGTGTCATGTTGGGGTTCGGGAGTGAACAGTCAAGAAACAATTCTTGAGATGTCTTTGGTACAAAAAGGGTTGTTGTAGCTGCTCTGAGGTCATGAGGAGTGACATACTTTCAAGTTGGGAGGGGGTTAGGGATAGGAGAAGTTTTTAAGGAATTTGGACCTTGAGGAGCTAGCTGTTGCTACGAAAAGGTCATTTACTACTGTCTAGTAAACTGTTAGTCATGAGACTTTTCAGATGTATATCAGTGGGCCATGTTTTTGGAAAATAATTGGTAACATTTATCTTGAGGAGGTAGAGATAAACAAAGTTTCCAAGGGGATTTTTACAGGATCCTGGAGGTCCAGCTAATGTCAAGCTAAGGTTGCCTTTTGCCTCTAGCAAAGATTAACATGAAGGCAGCTAAGCTCCTTGAGAAAAGGTCACTCTACCTGTCTTAAGTACTTGTTAAAAAATTTTTTTTAAATTTTTTTCCTATATTTCTTTTGCCTTTGTTCTCCACATCATTTTTCACCACTGAATGCGATGTTAGCTATGAATTTGTCATATATATCCTTTGTTAAGTTGAGGTATGTTCCTTTTAAACCCACTGTTGAGGTTTTTTTGTTTTTTTTTAATGTTTACTTATTTTGAGAGAAACAGGGAGAGAGAGCATGCATGAGCAGGAGCAGGGGCAGAGAGAGAAGTGAGAGAATCCCAAGCAGGCTGCAGCACAGAGCCTGACATGGGGCTCAATCCCACAAACTATAAGGTATGAACTGAGCTGAAATCAAGAGTCAGGCACTTAACTGACTGAGCCAACCCAGGTGCCACTTTTGAGAGTTTTTTTAAATGAATTGATGTTGTACTTTGTCAAATGCTTTTTCTGCATCTATTGAGATGCAGATGATGATATGATCATATGACTTTTATGTTTTATTGATATAGTGTATCATGTTTATTGATTTGTGAATATTGAACCATCCTTGCAGCCCCAGAATAAATTCCAATTGATTGTGGTGAATGATTTTTTTTTTTTTAATATGCAACATGTCACAAATTTGAATGTGATTCTTGTGCAGGGGCCATGATAATCTCTGTATCATTCCCATGTTAGTAGATGTGCTGTTGAAGTGAGCATGGTGAATGATCCTTTATCATCTAGATGAATGCAATTTGTTAATATTTTGTGGAGGATTTTTTTGTATCTATGTACATCAGGGATATTTGCCTGTAGTTTTTTTTTTTTTTTTTTTTTTTTTTTTTTGTGGTGTCTTTGGTTTTGGTGTCAGGGTGATGCTGGCTTCATAGAATAAACTTGGAAGCTTTCCTTACTCTTCTGTTTTTTGGAATAGTTTGAAGAGAATAGGTATAAAGTCTTCTTTAAATGGTATAGTTCACCTGTGAAGCCATCTGGTCCTGGACTTTTATTTTTTTGGTAGTTTTTTGAAAACCAATTCATTTTTGTTATTAGTCATTGGTCTCTTCAGGTTTTCTATTTCCTTCTGATTGAATTTTGGAAGATTGTATGTTTCTAGGAATTTATCCATTTCTTCTGGGTTTTCCAATTTGTTGGCACATACTTTTTCACAATGTTTTCTTTATAACCCTTTGTATTTCTGTGCTGTTAGTTGTTACTTCTCTTTCTTTTTTTACTTATTTGGGTCTTTCTCTTCTTTTCTTGATGAGTCTGGCTAAGGGTTCGTCAATTTTATCTTTTCAAGGAACCAGCTCTTTTCATTAATTTTTTTCTATTTTTTTTTTGTCTCTATACCTTTATTTCTGTTCTTATCTTTATTATTTTCTCCCATCTACTAACCTTGGGCTTTATTTGTTTTGTTTTTCTAGTTCCTTTAGGTGTAATGGTAGGTTGTTTGAGATTGTTTCTTGAGGTAGGCCTGTATTGTTATAAATTGCCCTTTTAGAACTGCTTTTTGCTGCATCCCAAAGGTTTTGGATCATTGTATTTTCATTTTCCTTTGTTTTCATGTATTTTTATAACTTTTTTGATTACTTCATTGACCTTTCGGTTGTTAGTATCATGTTTTTTAGCCTCCACATGATTGTGTTTTTTTTCTTGTGATTGATTTCTATTTTCATACTGCTGTGGTCAGAAAAGATGCATGATATGGTTTCAATCTTCTTAAATTTACCACCACTTTGGAGCCTAACATATGTTCTATTATGGAGAATGTTCCAGATGTACTTGAAAAGAATGTCTGTTCTCTTGTTTTTGTATGGAATGTTTGTGTAGATCTTTTATGTCCACCTGGTCTAATGTTTCACTCAAAGACAGTTTCCTTATTGATTTTTCTTCCTGGATGATCTATCCATTGATGTAAGTGGCTGTTGTTTTTTTTAAGATTTTTTATTTTTAATTTTTTATCAGAGAGTGTGTGGCGGGGGGGGGGGGGGGGGCGGGTAGAGGGAGAGAGAGAGAGAGAAAGAGAATCTTAAGCAGGTTCCACACTCAGCCAAAAGTCCAACGTGGTGCTTGATCCCATGACCCTGGGATCATGACCTGAGCTGAAAAATCAAGAGTTGGATGCTCAAGTGACTGAGTCACCCAGGGGCCCTGATGTAACTGGGGTTTTCACGTTCCCTAGTATTACTATATTACCAATTTATCTCTTTACATCTGTTAATATTTGCTTCTTATATTTAGGTAATCCAGTGTTGGATGCATAGATATTTACAATTTTTAGCTCCTCTTGTTGGATTGATTCCTTCACTGTTATGTAATGCCCTTCTTTGTCTCTTCTTACAGTTTTTGTTTTAAAATTTATTTTATCTCGGGCACCTGGGTGGCTCAGTTGGGTGGTTAAGTGTCCAACTTTGGCTCAGGTCATGATCTCACAGTTCATGGGTTCAAGCCTGCTTCAGGCTTTGTGCTGACAGCTTAGAGCCTGGAGCCTGCTTCAGATTCTGTGTCTCGTTCTCTCTCTGCCTCTCCCCTGCTCTCTCTCTCTCAAAAACAAACATTGAAAAAAATTAAAAACAAGTTTATTTTTTCTGGTAGAAGCATGTTTTTTTTTTTTTTTTTCACATCCATTTGCATGCTGTTTTTTCACTTTCAATCTGTATGCATCTTTAGGTGTGAGGTTGAGTGTCTTGTGGCCAGCAACATATAGACGGTTTATGTGTGTGCTTTTTTAAATCAATTCCACCACCCTATGTATTTTGATTGGAGGATTTAGGCCATTTACATTTAATTACTGGTAAGTAAACTTATTGCCATTTTGTTTTCTGGTTGTTTTTGTGGTCTTTCTCTGATCCTTTATTCTCTTGCTTTCTTTTATTGTGCTTGATGATTTCTGTAGTGTTAGGTTTGGTTTTCTCTTTAATTTTTGTGCATCTGTTCAATGTTATGAGCTTCTGGTTACCATGAGGTTCATATATATCATCTTAAGCTTATAGCACTGTGTATTATGTTCATGGTCATTTTTTAGAATGTTCAAGAACATTCTATATGTGGGTGTCCTGTACAGCCTGAATGAAAGCACATCTATCCAGAAACAGAATATAGTTCTTTCCTTTTGCCAAGCACCCCTCAATTCTCAAAATAGCCCCCCAAATAAGGTCACAGGGCAAGGACCAGGACTAGAGCTCAGATCTTTTAAATGTCAGCTTTGGGATATTTCTGTAACATGTAAAGTGAGAGGTAGGGAAGATGAAGGTCTAAGGGAATATTTAGTAAGTATCTCCTATGTGCTACTTCCGTAATTTCAAAGACATCTGATAACTGCTATGTAAGACAAGACATATTTTATTACCCCATTTTAATAGATGGGGAAATTAAAGCTCAGGAAGGTTAAATACACCTTAAAGCCATTGTGTAGTATTAGAGCTGAACTCACTATCAATTCTATATTGACTACTAAATGACTATAATTGACCATCTTCTGCCCTCTATACCAGGGGTCAGCAAACTTATTGTGTAAAAGGCCAGACAGTAAATATTTTAGGCTTTGTTGGCCAGCAGTTTCTACTGCAACTATTCAGCTTTACTATTGTTGTGTGAAGGCAGCTACTAAAAGATATAAAACGAATGAGCATGGCTGTGTTCCCATGAAACTTTACTCGCTGTAATTTGAGATTCATATAATGTTCAGGTCACAAAATATTTTTTCAATCATACAAAAATATGAAATGCATTCTTCCTCACAGTCCACACCAAAGTGAGGTTCTCCAGTGCCGGTTTCAAACATTCCTTTACGGGGTTAGGAAAGACATGGAAAAGAGAATGGAATAGGTTCTTTTCTGGATGCTACATGACCGAGGGGGTTGTTGTCGCATAACCCCTCAAATTGTGTAGGAGCAATATGCAGTTAACTGTCTTGTCCCAATGTTAAATGTCCTTTTTCCTATCTTTAAAATTAAACTGTAGGCTCATTTAGGAAAGAGGACTACCTTATTTTAAAATCTTCAATGTTTTTAAAAATTTTAATTAATGTTTATTTTTGAGAGAGAGAGACAGAGTGTGAGCAGGGGAAGGGCAGAGAGAGAGGGAGACACCGAATCTGAAGCAGGCTCCAGGCTCTGAGCTGTCAGCACAGAGCCCGACACAGGACTTGAACTCACGAACCGTGAGATCATGACCTGAGCCGAAGTTGGATGCTTAACCGACTGAGCCACCCAGGTGCCCCAACTCCTTTAACGTTTAATAGTCTATGTATAGTAGATGCTCAGTATTCAGTCATAAATATTAGATGCTGCCAAATACTAAACTATTTCATTCATAGATTCGTTAGTCGATAGGCCCAATGTATAAGCAGTTCAATGGATGAAAAATATTGTAGCAGTCAGGCCATATCTATCATTTAACAACATTACCTTCTCCTTTTAATTTAGTGTAAGGGACAATTGTGAAAAATATTTCTTGGCTATACCTTTTTTTGTTCCAATAGAGTTATCTGCTTGGGAATATTAAGTCTGACATTCGTTCTTCCCCTAGAACCACTTTGGTGATCTGGACGGTGGCCACTACACTGCTTTCTGCAAGAACTCAGTGACCCAGGCCTGGTATAGCTTTGATGACACACGAGTCAGTGAGATTCCAGATACTTCAGTGCAAACTGCTACGGCCTATCTCCTGTTCTACAGTTGCCAGCCCTTTTCTATACCTATAAAAAAATGCAAGAGCTAGGAAAATGGTGCAAAACTGCAGAACTGAAAACTGCAAAACAAGCAATCAGAAACTGGTACTTCAGGTTTGCTTTGTCATTAAACTCTTGCAATTTATTTACATCCAACATAATTTTCACTCTTTCTACTGTCTTATGCACTTTTTTATATGATAAGCCTCTAGCAGAGAAGAGAGGTCCTGGCCTCCTGAAAAAGGCAGCATGATGAAATGCTAATGGATGGGGGCCTGCAAAGCACAGCAAAGTATGTATTAATTTCAGGTTTCAAAATTCAATGTCTATTAGGATGGATATTTTTAAACCTAAAATACCTCAATTATATATATGCAACAAAGTATTCTCCAAAGATACTTCATGGAGCTAAACAAAGTAAGTTTTGTTCAAGTGGCTCTGTGACCTTATGATTTGGAAATATTTCATTGATCTGATAATTTAGCCAAGAACTCTAAGATTCTTAGACCAACTGCAGAATATGAAAAGATGCCAACCTCACGATTCAAGACTCATCTTTACTCATAGTGGCATCTTTCAGAAGCAACTTCTAGAATATTTTTATATGGGGAGTTTTTACTGACTTCATCTATAGCACCTGAGTCTGTGAGGTAACTAATACATTCTCAGCTCCTCTCTTTTAATACATCACTTTGCAAAGATGTGGTTCTTAATGCAGTTTATTCTGTAGTCATTCCTGATCCCTATCCCTTTTAATTTTAATCCTGATTCCCAACTCTTGAGAATTCTAAATAAGTGCTTTATGCAGTTCTGGGTCAAGTTGAAGGAAGAGTAAAATCAAGTCCTAATACAACAGGATAAGTGAACTAAATTTTAAGTCACATAGTAGGATAAAGTGTGTGTGTATATAAAATTGTTTGATAAAAAAATAAAGACAGAACATTTACAGGGTTTTAAATTATTTTTCTCATTAAGATTTTAATGTAGGTGTAAATGAAAATTCTCATTTTAAAAAATTAAAGAAAAGTTTCCATTTATTTTTTAGAATAAAGATTTAGTGCACAAATACAGCCCAAAGCCAACAAAAAAATAGCTTTGCCCTGTCATTTCCCTAAGAAAGCACTGCAGTTACTCAGAATAGGCCAAAAGAAAAAGGAAAAACAAACAGTCCTCTGAGTTCTAGGCTTCACACAAGGACCACGTTATTATACTATGTACATTGATTTGATGTGCAAGTGTGCAATAAATATATACACATACATTCCTATCTGCTTTACATCATTCTAGAGTATTCATAGATCAAGCTGGGATTTAGAAATGTGAAAAGGCCATAACAGTGAAAAGGAAAAGAAAGGATATAATGGTTTTTAGACCAGGAGAAGAATAATGCTTAGCTAATTATTTTAACTTTGGAGCAAACTATAAAGGTTTTGAAATAAATGGTACCTGTAAGGAGTGCTTAACTGCAATACTCGTTAAATGTTATTAGTCAGTTTTTCGATAATGGCACTGACCTAAAGTATATGGTGATAGTAACACAGCTCCCACGGTCTTAGAATTCCTCTAAATGGCCAGCTGTATTTATCCAGTATCTTTATAAGCATGTCAAGAGTTGTGTTGCTCAGCTTCTTAAAAGATAACTAGGTTAGAACCTACTTCTCCTTATGTGGCTACATCAGTTGCTCGTGGTCCCAATGAAGTATAAAAGAGGATATAAGCTGCCGAAGACTTCACAGAAGAAACAGAGATATCAGAAACTTCATGATCATCAAATTTAAACCACCGCTGTCTTGCTGCATTTTTACAATAGGCAGTGTAGTGGCCTCCATCCAGCCCACCATAGTGATTCTGTGCCAAACAAGATAGAAAATCAGTTCAAACTGAAATTATTGTCATATTTTAAATACTTCAAAGCTTTATGTTATTTTCCTATGAGGTTAAGGAACCACATGAAACTCTTATTTTTATAGTTTGCTTAGAAAAAGAGAAAGGATTTAGTTCCAACAAGATACTTACTGAAACAGAAAACAAATTATATTTCTTCAAATTGTTCTTTGGACCAATAACATACTGTGACAAGTCAAGATTCTCTAATGGGAAATCCACAGAGGTCTGTAGTTTCTGCTTCCACCTGCCATCGTAGGAAAAACTGTAGAGTGAAACAGGATAGCAATTAAACTGAGAGACCACAAACACTGGAAAGACTTGAATTCATTCATTAATGTTCTAGATTTGTAGCTGAGACCAGAAAATCCATTTCAAACACACTCAGAATTTCAATGGTGGAGGGACCTGGAAAGACATTTGGCTTCATTTCCACTTTACAAATGAGAAAACGAAGGTATGAGCAGATATGAAATGACCTGCCCTCAAACAGCTAAGGTGGTGGAGACAGAGCCACACCTGGGTCCCTTGACCCCTAGGCCAGCGACAACTGTTCGATGAGTCTTCTGCAAAGGTAAAAAGTTATGAAGACCCACGTTTATAATGCTAACTACCCTACGAGTACAGAGGAAAGACTAAGGAGAGCTGCTCTAGCTGTTAAGACTGTACTTTTGGGGAAACTGAAGCTGGAAATCATAAGCACACAGACTACACAGGTATCCCCTGCTTTTCAAAAGCTGTGTTACACCACTTCATTTTTACAAGACTTCCATGAGTTACCTGTTTTAGCTCCCTAAAAGAAATCCAAAGAAGGTTTCTGCTTTTAAGAAAATAGGTGAAAAGGGGAAAGCAGCACTGGGCAGCGTTTGTTTGCAGTAGGCTGCTGGAGGCAGCAGGCACCCTGCCGAGTAGATAAAGTGGCATCACCATGCTCCTTCCCAGAATACTCAGGGTCAAGCTGCCACAGCTTTGAATTGTCTGCCCGTACCTGTGTTTTATCTTGATCTGTTTTGTGCATCTGTTAAGCAAGATGTGTCCTAAGGTATTAGAAAAGTCTAAGAGAAGGTTATTTTGGGGGTCTGGGAATACTGAAAGATTTTCTATATAAATTAATGATAACTGCTTCTTTGCTTTACACCATTTTGGCTTATGAAAGATTTCACAGGAACACTCTACTTTTGGATAGCAGGGGAGAATTGTAATGGCATTCCATTATCCTGACATACTCTACTCCTTTAAACACCAAAATACTGGTACTTTGGTTGGTGCGATAAGATTATTTCAGAATTAGTTTTCAAAAACTGAATTCTGAACCATTTATATTTTTAGATACCTGTATTCTCCAAAGAATTAATACACAGCACTAGAAACCTTAACATATGTGTAATCATTTATAGAATGTTTATCTGTACCTCCACAATCCTCAAGAAGAGAAAAACTGATGGAACAAGCTTCTGGTAGAAAATTTACGTGAGGAATTTGAACACGTCAATATAGAAACAAAAGTAATTGCCTAAGAATTTCCAATAATACAAAATGAAACAAATAATTAAAATAGAAATGCTTCGTTTGAGACAAAAATTACAGCTCTCAATAAAAAGATGAAACCTCCTTTTAAAAAGTTTTTCAAAATAATGATTCATAGTTATCACTCCATGAATGGATTCCATAAAGATAAAAGAATCAAAAGACAACATCTGGGACAGATTTTACAACTCTCTTGCTATTATCCCATCTATTATAGGGCCAGACCTTTTTCACAGGCTAGAAAAATGTGGACAAAAATATCTGCACCCAGCAATGGCATCCTTAACATCTTCTCTAAAACTGCATTCTCATTTTCAGCACAGGATTAAATCTTTTCTTAGTTTACAATAAATTTTATTGACTTATCATTTGTATTAGAGTTATGTTGTGTGATTTTATACATTTTCACGTGGATTTTTTATGATGTAAAATTTTATATTTGAAATGCAATAAATTTCACTAATTTTTAAAAGATGAAATGACCTGAAAGCACCGTGTTGTCATTTTGCTGTTCTGGCAAACACTAAAGTAAGGAACTGGAGTCTCCTCATTTCTGCCTTGTTTCCCTAACCAGATAATCTTCCTTTGTAATACATCCTTAGCAGGCAATGCAACAAAATGACTTAGAATGAAGTACAACTTAAGACTTCCTTCATCTAAACTGCAGAAAAATATGTTCCTTTTACCGTTTCAGATGCACTAAAAGCACAGGTGGCAACTTCCAGATCTCTATCTTTTTTAGAGAGTCCCGTCGAGTTCTGCAATGACTGCAGTAAAACCTGTTGTTGTCTGTGAGCTTTTCTTCTTTGGAAAATAATCTAAGGCAGTCCTGGAGGCAAAAACAAGTAGTAGTTACTCACTAATTCGTTTCTTCAACACAGTATCATTGAGCATCTAATTCAGTAAGTTATTCTGCCAGGTATGAAAGGACACAACAGGTAACTAGCAGAAAATAGTTCTGTCATAAAGTTTACGACCTAGTGGGGAGCCCAGAGGGGAGAGCCAACAGTAATCAGTGCAGGGATTGGTGGGTGCTGCCCCTGACAGAGGGAAGCAGGACTGTGCATCCTGAATGCACACAGGAGCCACCTCTGCCTGGTGCCTCAGGAAGTCTTACTGGAAGAAATGACATTCTCAAGGGAGCTAACACTAAAGGTATCAACAAGCTAGCTAAATCACACTGTTACTGGGTAGAAAACAGGCTATTTATCTGATCTCCACATAGAGCAAATTCTTATAAAAAGGGAATCTAATTAAAGTCAATATGCAATTTTCAAATTAACTTCTAAAATAGAAGTTTTATTTCTTCAAAAAACAAACTTTAAAAACATTTATCGATTCTGAAAAGTATTTAAAAATTTTTTTTTAAGTTTATTTATTTTGAGAGAGAGGAAGTGTGAGTGGGGGAAGGGCAGAGAGAGAGAGAGGGAGAGAGAATCCCAAGCAGGCTCTACGCAGTCAGCACATAGTCTGATGCAGAGCTTGAACTCATGAACTGCAAGATCAAGACCTGAGCTGAAGTCAGATGCTTAACTGACTGAGCCATCCACGTGCCCTAAAATGTTTTTTAAATTTTGTAAGTTAATTTATTTGGAGAGAGAGTGTGCAAGTGGGTGAGGGGACAGAGAGAGGGAGAGAGAGAATCCCAAGCAGACTCCACAGTGTCAGCACAGAGCCTGACACGGGGCTCAAAATCACAAACTGTGAGATCATAACCTGAGCTGAAATCAAGAGTTGGACGCTTAACCAACTGAGCCAGCCAGGTGCACTGAATTCTGAAAGAGTAATTTAAATTTTTTTTTAAATTTTCTAATACACATAAACATAATTAAAACAAAATTTATGTAGGAGTTTTACCTACAAAACATTTATAGGGGCAAAGTACAGACTCTGCTGAATAAAGTCCATCTTTGTATGCATAGAAACAGCATTTATTCAGCAAATCATTTTCTCTCAAACTTACCTGTAATGTACATTTACTTGTAGAAGCTAATGGTAGAGACAAATACATGAAGGCCTCAAATGTCCTAGACTTTTTGTGACAGGTGAGGCACTGTACTGTGGATTTGAACTGACCCTGAAAAAGTGCAACAATAATAGATTCATTGAGCTGCTTATGTTTCTGCCAAGCATGCTCTGCAGCTTTAAAGTCATCAAGGTGATCATTATTTTCTTCTTTATGTCTCTTCCGATTATCAGCCTGGAAATAATATTAAAATTTATATCAATATCTCAAAATCGTCATTTAAATAGAAAACTAAAAGAATATATTGAATACACTTTGCAGATTTAGAAACATTTCTGGTTTCTTTCATAAAGGAGTTCTAATCTCATTCAGAGGTAAAAAAAAAAAAAAAAAAATTCCAGCCAAAAATCCTCCCCCAAAATCCCACTTTATCAGAAGGGTATGACTTATTTTACTAAACAGAAATTAATAAAATACATTTTTTTTTAGGTGATGGGGATTAAGGAGTGGACTTGTCACTGGGTGTTAAATGAGTGACGTATGGAAATACTGAATCACTTTACTGTACACCTGAAACTAATATTACAATGAATGTTAACTGCAATTCAAATAAAAACTTTAAATAAAAGTATATTTTATTAACTGTTTTTAAGTTGAAATTCTGGTTTTGAAAAGAGAAGACATCCCATACACCGCTGCAAGCTGTTGTCCTAGGCTTGTGGATGGATATACACATATCCTATATATATTCACACATATATCCACACAAAACACGTATTTATACATACACATGTATGTCCGTGTGTATGTATGTATGTTCAACGGTAACAGGGATCCCAAAGGTATTAGAGACATACATGTCTCAACTTTTCACATGAATCCTTTGGTTACATGAGGTAATTCTTATTTTAGAAAAAACTATAAAACTGATAAAACATATACAAAATATATAAATATACAATAATAAAGATGTTCAAGCTCTCTACAGCTAATCTTTTGTAAAATTTATGTTTGGGGCACCTGGGTGGCTCAGTTAAACAACTGACTTCGGCTCAGGTCATGATCTCATGGTTCGTGAGCCCCACGTCAGGCTCTGTGTGGGGCTCTGTGCTACAGTGTGGAGCCTGCTTGGGATTCTCTTCCTCTTTCTCTGCCTCTCTCCCACTCAAGCACATGTGCATGCTCTCTCTCTCTCAAAATAAATGAATAAACTTAAAAAAAATATTTATGATTTCACTTTCACATACATGTGGTCACAGAGTATCTCTAACAACTATTTCAACATTTACAATTTCTCACAACCTACCATTTTAGTAAGCAAATATAAAAAAATTGTATATACTTCTTTTCAAATATTAGACATATCAGATATATTTGTTTCATAGTTTCTGACCTTAGTACAAAGTCACTAGATTTGAATAAACTACTACTGAACAATCACCAACTATAATTTTATTTTTTTTAACATGTTACTAATTTAATTTTTGAGAGGGGGAGCACACGTGCACTCAAGGCAGGGAGAAGGGAAGAGGAAGAGAGAATTTTAAGCAGCCTCCACGCCTGGTGCAGAGCCTGACATAGGGCTCGATCTAACGGCTGTGAGATCATGACCTAAGCTGAAACCAAGAGTCAATGCTTAACTGACTGGGCCACTCAGGCGCCCTGGCTGAGTGACATTCTAGTGTGTCACACATTCTAGTGTGTGTGTGTGTGTGTGTGTGTGTACCGCATTTTTAAAAATCCATTCACCCATGGATGGACATTTGGGTTGCCTCCATACCTTGGCTATTATAAATAATGCTGCAATCAACATAGAAGTGCATATATCATTTTGAATTAGTGTTTTCATTTTCTTTGAGTAAAGACACAGTATTGGAATTACTGGATCATAAGATAATTCTATTTTTAATTTTTTTTATTTTAATTTAATTTTTAGTTTTTTAAATTTACTTTTTAATTTTAATTTTTTTTAATTTACTTTTTGAGGGAGAGAGAGAGACTGAGACAGAGAGAGAGAGACGGAGAGAGCAAGCAGGGGAGGGGCAGAAACAGAATCCCAAGCAGGCTCTGCACTGTCAGCGCAGAGCCCAATGCGGGGCTTGAACTCACGACCATGAGATCATGACCTGAGCCAAAACCAAGAGTCAGATGCTCAATTGACTGAGCCACCTGGGCGCCTCAACTATAATTTTAAATTGCTATAAAAATGATCACAGTGTTGAGCAACCTTAAAGAGCCTTTACAACTTAGAAAAATCAAATTTCTTACTTTATTTAGATCTTCATGGAGTCCATCCATTAGGAACAGAAGCAGTTCTTGTGAATCTTGCTGGCTATATCCTGCAAACTGGTCATTGATCTTCCCAATGGTGATTTTAAAGTCTTTTGGACTGATATACCTGTACTGTCCTGTCCACAGGGCTTTCATAATTATGCCAAACTCTTCAGCCACTTCACCTTTATGCCCCAACAAATTTGACCTTTGCAAATAAAATTAGAAAACAGCAATAAAGGAAGTTTTAAAAGGTCAAGGTACAGCAGGTTCTTGAGGTCAACATTAAACTCTTCGTATCTGTAATCCAACACTAAAATGTTTATTTAATCACAGGTTTATTACCAAATATTCATCTGATTCTTACTTTGATTATACCTCGCCAACTTGCTTCTTTTGGGCTGCAAATCCTGTACTGTCTCCTTCTCCTCAACAGGCTCCAGTTTATATGAGGTTCTGCCTTTGCCTATCTGTCCTTTACCAATTAGAGGGGGCTTTTCTCACATATCTTTGCACAGGGGCCATGATTCTCTGTATTGTTCCAATTTTAGTATATGTGCTGCCAAAGCGAGCACTCTCACATTTTTCTTAAAGATATTTTCCCCCCTTCCTAATTTGACTTCTCTCTGGAGCTGGGTGGTAAGAAAGTGTAGTTAGATCGTCCTTCTAATATTATATTGCAAAAAGTATGAAATTTCTTTACCTGTTAATATCGTCCTGGTAACAGTTTCGGTTGAAATAATCGGCCAAATGTGGAGCATTACATAGGCACTGCAGTATTGAGTTCATATAGCAAGTATTTCCTAAATTACGAAGTCCAGTGAGAGCTGGTCCAGATCCTCCAAAAACAGGATTGAGGTTCCGAATCTGAGAAGCAGAAAGCCTTGTGATCTCAGCTTTAGGGTAGCACGTTGGCCTGAGGAAGAAAAAGTGTACATAATGTCTTAAAATGCATGGCATCTAAAATTAAGGTTCATATTACAAATGGCAGTAAACTCCACCATTGGTATCACAGTACACAGTAATCTTGGAAAGAGTTAATAAGCCAAAAGGTACTGGGTCTTACAGGACACTTACTATCTTAGGTAACACTGGTTGTATTTTGTGACCCTCCCATGAAACAGAACCTTAACCTCTTATGGGGGGCGTCTATTGTTCTTACACCCGGAGATAGAGTCCCTGGATTCTCATCAACAGGCAGAGACTTCTAGTAGAGAAGGCTCTTTCAAATTCCTTTAAGTAATCCTAGGAAGTTCAGCATTACCAAATGTTGAACTCAACCAGGACGCCAAACAAAGAATAAAGAATATCTTACAGTGGAATAATCTCAAAAGAGGCAGGGATTATTTGGGTACTATTACCTGAAGTGTAGAGATATGCTGACAAATGTGGTAGACACTAGCCCCAGGTGGCTATTTAAATTTAAAATGAGGGGCGCCCAGGTGGCTCATTCGGTTAAGGTCCAACTCTTGGTTTTGGCTCAGGTCATGATCTCAGTTTGTGGGATTGAGCTGCACGTCAGGCTCTGTGCTGACAGTGTGGAGCCTGTTTAGGATTCTCTCTCTGCCTCTCCCCAACTTGTATGCATATGGTCATGTTCCCTCTCTCTCAAAAAAAATCTTTAAAACCAAAACAAAAACAATCCCCAATGATGATTCAAAAAAGAATTAAATTTTACCAGTTTTAATAGTCAGTCCTAACATAAACCCATTTATTTATATTTCCATCTATCCCCCTGCCCCAAAAAGTAAAGATTACAATAAGCAGATTTGATAATTATCTCCTCACAATCCTATCAATCATAAACCAGGAGCATTAGAGGGATCACACCAGGAAAACATCTAAACAGAGATATTGATTTGGGAAACTTAATTGAACCTACTGATAACTACTTATAAAGAGAATAGCAGAAATGCAATGAAAAAAAAAGGGAACAGAATAAGGATTAGGAACTGATACCACAATACTTGTTATTTTAACACTATTTAAGTTTACTCCCGCAGTATTTGGCTGAGTTAAAAAAAA
Organism: Lynx canadensis; assembly: GCF_007474595.2. Taxonomy (NCBI): domain Eukaryota; kingdom Metazoa; phylum Chordata; class Mammalia; order Carnivora; family Felidae; genus Lynx; species Lynx canadensis. The sequence continues at coordinate 53,333,173 of NC_044308.2, forward strand.
AAAGTTTGGAATTTGAGAGCTGCAACAAAACAAACTCAACAGTCCTACAGATTATGGTCCTCAAAGAGAGATTTAGGGACCATGGAGATTTATGAAAAACTTCTAGGTAGTCTATATCATGCTGCCCTAAAATATAATAATATATATTCTTTTATACCTACATTAATACGGATTATGATAACCTTCCTGATAAATTTAAGTTAGCACTTGGGATAAGAACCAAGGAATTTAATCCATTCACTTTTCCTCTGTGCTACATAACAATGGCTAGAACAGCCACCCTCAGAAATTTCTGACTTCCTGATCTTAATAAGCTGAAATGTTTAGAGTAGAACTTTTCAAATATAGCGGATTATTCTAGTTCTAAGAGTTAGGATAAACTTACTTATTTTCCCGATTAACTGTTGGAGTTACTGTTGGCTTCCTCTTCTCTTCCTCTTGAATGGCCTGGGTTATATCTGGGGAGGAGTAGGAACGCTTCAGTTTGGACGGTTCCCTATCCCGCTCAGTAGGGATCTGTGGCTTGGCTTTATGAGTTGGAGGGGTGGCAGGAGGTGCAGATGAAGGAGCCATTTCCGGTGGATACATATGAACAGTGTTGGTGGGTGAATGATAATAACGAAAAGTTCCAGTGATTGGGTCAAGAAACTTAGATAAAAAAGAAACAAAAACAAAAACAAAACAGGTCAAAAAACAATGACCATTACAAACTAAAGAAAATCACTCAAGGGTATTCTATTGCTAAGTTTACTTTCGGATTACAATAATTTGAGTAAGATGGTCGTAATCACTTCTGTGATTAAACTTCCAAAGAACTTTAGGTATTAGAATAATACACTGCTTCTAAATGACAAAGGCCAGAAATGTTCATATATGGTAGCCAGCATCTCAGATTGGCTATACTGAGAAATCCAATCCTGCTATAATTAGGGGAATGGGCTATGTCCTCCACCATGAAGAAACAGAATTGACTCTGCATTAGAGAAGACACAGAATAAACAAAAAAAGCTTTATAAAAAAGAACACATGACCATGTTATTTATTTATGTGCTAATTTTGAGTTTTACCTTGGCCCAGCCTGAAGGCAGTCCTGGTACGATCCTCCCCATTTCTTCACTTCGTGCTCTTGTCAAAGGTTCTCGAGCCTGGTTTAAAAAAAAAAAAAAAAATCAATTAAATTTTGCCATACACAAACTTAAGCTACTTGTATCAAAAAACCAAAAAACCTGTGTTGGCTGCCCTTAATATTTTTTAAATGAAGTTTAAAAATGAGTAACTCTGTATGTTGTCTCAAAGTCCAAATACTGCCACAGCAAGGGGAAGAGGAATGTGTATATGCACAAGCCTATAATGATGATGGTTTTTTAAGTTTCTTTAAAAAACAAAAAACAAAAAACACAAAGACATTTCCACTGCTAGGTATCAACCCAAAAGAAATGAAACATATCTGCACACAAAGACTTATGTACAAATGCTCACAACAGCATTATTCATAATAGCCCAAAAGAAGCAGAAGCAATCCAAATATCCATTAACTGGTGAATGAATAAAATGTAGTATACCCACATGAGGGAATCCTATTCAGTAAATACAAAGGAATAAACTACAGATACATGGATGGATCTCAAAAAATTATACTAGTTAAAAGCCAAATGCAAGAGACCATATGTATGTACACACACACACACACCAACACACACCCACGATTCCATTTATCTGGTATGTCCAGAAGAGACCTAACTATGAAGACAGAGTAGATCATGGTTGCTTGTGGCCTTAGGGTAAGGACAGAGAGTGACTATAATTGGGCACTGAGATCTTTCTGGTATGATGAAAATGTTCTAAAATGGATTGAGTAAATACTTGCTTCACACCTTTGAACTGAAACCACTAAGCTGTACATTAAAAATGCGTGAATTTTATGGTATGCAAATATTACCTCAATAAAACTCTTAAATAAAAACAAAAGCAAAGGTGTCTTATATAAGACCTAAATATTTCAAAAATTGTGATAAAGTAACACAAAATAAGATTTGTCATTTTAACCATTTTTAAGTGTATAGGGTTAGTGGCATTAAGTATATTCTCGGTGTTGTGGAACCAATTTCAAGAACTTTCTTCATCTTGCAAAACTCAAAACTCTGCACCCATTTAAACAACTCACTTCCATCTACTTGGCAACCACCTTATATAAATGGAATCATACAGTATTTGTCTCTTTGTGACTGGCTTATTTCACTTGCAAAATGGCCTGAAGATTCATCCACGTTGTAGCATGTGTCAGAATTTCCTTCCTTTTTAAAAAGGCTAAATAGGGGCGCCTGGGTGGCGCAGTCGGTTAAGCGTCCGACTTCAGCCAGGTCACGATCTCGCGATCCGTGAGTTCGAGCCCCGCGTCAGGCTCTGGGCTGATGGCTCAGAGCCTGGAGCCTGTTTCCGATTCTGTGTCTCCCTCTCTCTCTGCCCCTCCCCCGTTCATGCTCTGTCTCTCTCTGTCCCAAAAATAAATAAACGTTGAAAAAAAACAAATTAAAAAAAAAAAAAGGCTAAATAATACACCATTGTATGTATATATCACATTTGTTTATACATTCATCTGTCATGGATATTTGGGTTGCTTACATTTCTTGGCTAGTTGGCTATGTGAATAATACTGCTATGAACATAGGTGTGTAAGGTCCTGCTTTCAATTCTTGTGGGTATATACCTAGAAGTAGAATTGCTGGATCATATAGTAAGGCCTAGGTATTTCTAATTTATTTTCTAATTTCATAAAATGAGAATACACTGTTGTACTTTAAATAGGAAGACAAACATCTATTCCCTTTTTTTAAAATTTAAAAATAATTTTTTTAAGTTTTATTTATTTATTTTGGGAGAAACAGAGACAGCATGACCGGGGGAGGAGTAGAGAAAGAAAGAAAAAGAGAGAGAGAGAGAGAGAGAGAGAGAGAAAATATCAACCAGGCTCCACACTGTTAGCACAGAGCCCAATGCGGAACTCGAACTCACGAAACCATTAGATCATGACCTGAGCCGAAACAGAGTCAGACGCTTAACCGACTGAGCCACCCAGGTGCCCCACATCTATTCATTCCCTTTAGTATATAAATGGATCAATATGTAAAAATAAACAAAAAACAGCTATAAAAGATAGCAAAGATTTCCTCAGAAAGTAGATCTTAAGATGGAGGATGACAATATGGTAAAGACAGCCATGTGGTTATAATCCATGTTTTCCCCCCACCCAATGAACTACTACTCACTTTGTTTCTTTCAATGTCTTCTGTATTCTCTCTAAAAGTTCCAGTCTTTAGAATTCCACTTTCTGGTTGTCCTTTAATCTTAACAGGCTGTAAAAATTATTAAAATTTTAGAAGTGAAAGAAAACTTTAACTTTCCTCCCATAAAAACTTACCCATCAACCACTAGCTAATACAAGTAAATCCATCTGACTGAAATATAAAAGAAGAAAAAAAATGACACTTCTGAAAGTTTCTTAGAAAAAAAATTTTTTTTTAAGAGTAGAATCCACACCCAACACAGAGCCCACTGCGGGGCCTGAACTCACAACCCTGAGATCAAGACCTGAGCTGAAATCAAGAGTCAGACACTTAACTGACTGAGCTACCCAGGCGCCCAAAGTTTATTCAATTTTATTGTCAAAGTATAGATATTTTTATATATATATAGATTTTTTAACGTTTACTTATTTTTGAGAGAGAGAGAAACTGAGCACAACCAGGGGAGAGGCAGAGAGAGAGGGAGACACAGAATCCAAAGCAGCTCCAGGATCTGGGCTGTCAGCACAGAGCCTGACACGGGGCTCAAACCCACAAACCATGAGATCATGACCTGAGTCAAAGTTGGTCTCTTAACCGACTGAGCCACCCAGGTGCCCCTCAAAGTATAGATATTTTTAATTAAAGGTGATAGAGCCTATGTGGAATTTCCTGACACTAACGGTAAAGAAGAAAAGAAACTGATGAATCAATGGGGGTGGGCTGTAAATCACAGTGGATTGGGAAGCAAGCACTGATTCCTAATACATGATGCTGGTCATCAGTGTATAGTCACCATAGCCTCTTTTGAACACTATCCTTTTATTTTAATCTCATATGATGTTACCTTCGAAGTAGTCATGTTCTCCCAAAATGAACACCCTGAAGAGAATGAAGAGATAACAGGAGTTTCATACACAATACTCAAAAGTACAAAACCTATTTTATATCCTCTTGGAACCTATCATGAGTTCCTTAAAAATTCACTTTGGTACACCTGGGTGGCTAAGTTGGTTAAGCTTCTGACTCTTGATTTCAGCTCAGTACATGATCTCACGGTTTGAGTTTGAGCCCCACGTCAGGCTCTGCACTGTCAGTGGATCCTTGGGATCCTCTCTCTTCCCCTGCCACCTCTCTGCCCCTCCCCTGCTCTCTCTCTCTCAAAAATAAATAAACTTAAAATTTTTTCACTTTAATTTTATAGTTCATTTAAAAATTACAGTAAAGTAAAAACTTCTAAATCTTTGTGATAATTTAATAAAATTTATTTAGAATAAATTATATATGTTACCTACTTTTAAAAGGACCATATAATAAATACAATCTTGTTTTCAATGTGTTATATATCACAGGAAATGTCAAAAACTAATGTGATATTCTTGGGGCTACTTAGATTTGCAGGGCTATTTGGCACCTATATAGTAAATAACCCCAGAAATATGAATGCTTTCAGTTCTTTATGACTGCCTATCTCTAAGTGAAGCAAGACAGAAAGGAAGTAGCTTTGGAATCTCACTGAATATGGGCCCTTAGACAAATTATTTAACCTCCAAGTTTCAATTTTATTTGTAAATTAAATATCTCATGGGCTTATCATTAGAAGGATAAGATAACGTATGAAAAATCCTTGGCGTATAGTAACTACTACTGAGTAATATTTAATGAATAATATTAAAATTGGAAGAGCTCAGCAATTCTGAGTCTCCCATAAATAAAGTGAGAACATTTTAGTACATGAGCTTCATTTCCCTAACTTTAGGTGTTTAGAAGGTTTTTTATATGAGAGTTGTATTTTTGGTAGTTAAGGTTACTAGATTAAGTGTTCCTTGAAGAAGTGTGCCATTAATATAAATTGTTATTTTTGCCATATGCCTGAACTGCTGCTTCAAAAGTCATAAAGGTAGACATTCTGTAAAGATATAGTATTTTGTCTTCCATCCAAAGTCATTTTCTACACTACCAAGAACGTTATTTCTATTTACGTGCATATAAAAAGGACTATAACTGTTCCTGCTATTATAAAAACTTATTGTTCAAAAGGGAAAGGCATTGTTAATTGTATAATAGAGGAAAAAAATAAAAAGCACATATGATATTATTAGGTTAAAAAAGAATAACAACAAAAAATTTTCCTCAAAATTATGGGAATCAATTTTGGGGAATAGCCAAGGGCAGAAAAAAAAGCAACATTAATGGGATTATTGCCAATATTACTGATCAGATGAAGCAATAAACAAAAGGACAAAGATGTAACCAAAAAAATCTTTATACACAAAGATAAATGTTGGGCCATTTAGATATTACTGATTTTGGACATATATGAAACAAATACAAACTCTACCATATACATATTTGGCACCCAACTCCTCTATACTGAGAGGAAGATTATATTTCATTCTAGTCTTCTGATGATCATATATCACATATAAAAATGAAGTATGTAGTTAGTTATCTCAATTGCTAACACATATTGCATTTCATAGACAAAAAAAGCAATTCCATTTCCAGCCAACCAAAAGAGTAGGTGAGTAAATGTAGATAGATCAGTATAAATCTATCACCCACTAGAAAATTACTTAAAAGGTCTGCCCTTATCTATAGAATGCTAGTGGTATCATCTTCTTACATATAACATTTTATTTCCCTTACTTGGCAATTTGTACTGTTTGTTTCTGCTTACCTTGCCTGAATTTGAATCTCCTGCCACAGAGGCATGGGGTCCATCTCCCACTGACTTTTTCTGCAGTTCTGGGGTGGGACACCTTTTACCCCTATCTTCTGCAGATTTCTTAGCATCAGTAGTTTCATGTTCACTTTTACTTTGTCTTTTTATTCCTGTTACTTCTCTGCCCCTCTTTGCTGAGGTTTCCTTATCTTCTTTCTTGGCCTGTTCACTTTCTCTCCTTTCCATTTCTTCTTTTGCTTTTTGTTGTTTCTCGGTGATTTCACTTTCTTCAGTTTCTTGTTTCTTTCTGACTTTTTGTTCTTGTTCTTCTCTCCTCAGTTTCTCTTTCTGTTCTTCTTGCTGCTTTTCTCGAAGTTCTTTTTCTTGTTTGTTTTTCTCCATTAGAAGAGCAGTTTCTGCATGAATACGAGCTTTTTCTTCATCTGTTAACATGGCAGTTGGAGGGGGAAATACTGGCTTTGTGGAGCGATCAGGAACAACTTTTCCATCCTGAGAAGACTGTTGCTCGTGATCTTTATTTTCAGATTTTATTCTATGATCTTCAGGCAATTTGACTGCTGGTTTTTTAGTACGATCAACCTATATTAACAAAAACAGAGCCAAGAGTATTTTTGCCAAAATCCAGGAATGTAACCTCAGTTTTTGAAATCAAGTTGTTATAAAAGAACCATCACCTTTGTGGAGACAACATTTGCCAGAACATCTATTGATAACATTACCCTATGTCAAGATTTCTCAAAAGGCACTTGGCACTTACTTCCTACTTGACTCCATACTTTCAATACACCATGATATTCTGTATATGTTCTGTATATGGAAATGGAAGAGTTCACCTAAAACATACCTAAAGTTCCATTTCCACATAACCAATTGCCTATTCAGTATCTCCATGTCAGCGTCTCACATATACACCACAAACCAAGTATGGCCAAAACTGAATACATGCTATTCCCCCTACTAACACTGTCCTTATCTCATGGATGTAACCACTATCCAAACATAACTCAAACCAGAAAGCTGAGTTCTATATGTCCTCCCCTCCCCTTATGCAGTCTGATGATTTTCTTCCTCTGTCCCTCTCCATCAGCACCAACCAAGTCCATGCCAACATCTCCTCTACACTGTTTCCTTTTTTTTTTTAATTTTTTTTAATGTTTTTATTTATTTTTGCGACAGAGAGAGACAGAACATGGGCAGAGGAGGGCCAGAGAGAGAGGGAGACACAGAATCGGAAGCAGGCTCCAGGCTCTGAGCTGTCAGCACAGAGCCCGATGTGGGGCTCGAACCCACAGACTGTGAGATCATGACCTGAGACGAAGTCGGATGCTTAACCGACAAGCCACCCAGGCGCCCCATCCTCTACACTGTTTCCAATTAGTGGAACTTGTTTAAAATCTTTCTTCCCTCCTAAGATATAAGCTCCAGGAGGGTAAAGACTGTGCCTGATAGACAGTAAATAAATATGCTGTTGAAGGAATGAATAAAATATTCCGTAACAGTTTTCACAACAGTTGTTACTAAATACAAATTGAGTTTAATAAACTATCTAAATTCCTGAATTAGTGTGTTAAATGTTTATTACCTCAATTTAATAGCATATTAATTCTACAAAATTGTTAGAAATGACCCTAACATCATTTCTTTTAAGAGTAAAATTTACTGAAACAAGTATAACAACTAATAAGAATATCTGCCAATAACAACTTGCATGGTATTCTTACAAAATGAATTATATGTTTTGCAACTAGAAAATAATACCATAGGAAGATTTTAGTGAAGAAAAAAATCATACCTTTGCTCCTCACTTCTCTTTTTACCTCTTTACTTTAAAAATCTATTGTCTTTTTTCTACATTTGAGAATGAAGTGTGAAGAACCACTACAAGGATAAGGATAATCAAAGTTCCATGGAAAGGAACCAAAATAAGTTTCCATCTACATTTTAACAACTTGATCCATTTCCCCCCTAATTTTAAAACCATAACTATGATCATGTTACTTTCACCTTTAAAATTCTTTAATTTTCCTTGTGCCTACAGGATAAAATTCCAATTTGATCCAAGTATCTCTTGATGACTCTTGCCCATCTTTCCAATCTTATCTACTCTCACATTTGCCTGTCTCCAACAGAGAGCTGTGTCCAAGCACGTCAAAACTACTCACTGGTTCCAGAGCATGCTTTGTTCCTTTAGTCACAAAATCTACTTGTCTCTTTCATCCTCAAATCCTATTGAACTCATAGCCCAGATAAAAATACTGCCTCTCTATGAAGATCTCTCTGATACCCTGTCAAAATTTCTCTCCTTGCTCTGTGCTCTGGTGAGCAATTATATTCTGCCTTATACTTTGTCTAATTTTGTACAACTTTCTCCTTCTAAACATCAAACAGAATTCACAGCTTAATCATATCTGTAAACCTTCATGTTGTCTTTCACATAGAAAATCCTCAGAATATGTTAGACAAATCGCACATATCTCAGTCACAAAAGGATTATGGTTCAAATAACATGTTGATTAAGTTTAAAGGAAGTACAATAACATACGCTTTTTTTTTCAATTTCTTAAATTTATGTTAAGAAAAATTAATCACATACTGTTCAGTCTTAAGATTTAGTCCAAAATATTAAAAGTAGAAGACCTTTAAAAAAAAATGAAGAAATAAACCATCTCATTTGATATAAAAAAAGATTAAGTTTTCTATTCATAGCCTATTGTACAAATCAAATGACATCCATTTCAAATATGAAACACTTGAAATATATACGAAAAAAATAAAAATAAATGCTATAAAAAATCTTTTGGAAAAACAATAAGGGAGAATTAGTTTACCTTCCTTTGAGTAAAATGTAGAGAAAAAAAGCTGCATTTTTATTGTAATACACTGGTTATTTAAAATCATTTAAGTAACTATTGTTAAAACATGCCTGCTGCAGAGGAGATCAAGATGGTGGAGTAGAAAGATCTTGAGCTCACCTCCTTCCACAGACACACCAAATTACAACTAAATATAGACAAACTCTCTGAGAATGACCTGAATACTAGTGAAACAGCTCTTTCACAACTAAAAATATAAATAAAAAGCCACATTCAGAGAGGTAGGAGGGGCAGAGACACAGTCTAGCCAGTAGCCACATACATTGTGCAGCAATATACAAATGGCAGGAATAATCACAAATGTAGAGGTCCTCCCTGAGGATCGAGGGGTTTAAGTCCCACATTAGGCACCCTTACCCAAGGGGCCTGTATAGGAAGGATGAGCCCCCACAATGTCTGGCTATGAAAATCAATTGGGCTTATCTCCAGGAGAGCCAGAGAGCTACAGGACACAGAGACCCTGCTCTTAAAGGGCCAGCCACCAATTCACTTGTTTTCAGACCCAACAGAGAGGCGACAGTTTGAAAAGCACCGGGGCCATATGTGAAGAAAACTTATTAACTAATTTTAGGGTATGTGCAGGAGGGGCAGGGATCTAAAGGGACTTTCTCCAGGAATAGAAATGCTGGTAGGCACCACTTCTGATACTCTCCATGTGCCACCATTCACCCCACCTGGTGATCTCCTATGGATCAGCCCTGCCCAATACACATACTTTGCCAGGTACCCATCCAAGGCAGTTCAGGCTCAGCCACACCTGGTGGGCAGCCTAAGCCACGACAGCAGTCCCCCACTCCCCCAAGAAGTTCTGCTGGGGATGGGGAAGGTGTTAGTTCTAAACAATTGTGATCAGGCCTCTGAGCCATTCACACCAGGGCACACACAGCCCATAGGAGATACCCCTGAAGTGCCTGCTTCTGATGACCCAGAGGAGACTGTGCATCTTGGCCCCACAGGGTACCTTCTACATAAGGCCACTCCTTCAAAACTGGGAGATGCATCAGAATACACAGAAACACAGAGAGTCAAACAAAATGAGGAGGCAGAGGTAAATGTTCAAAAGAGCAAAATGAAACTTCATTAAAAGAAACAGAGATAAGCAATCTATCTGATAAAGAGTTCAAAGTAATGGTCATAATGATGTTCACTAAACTTGGAAGAATGGATGAACATACAAGAACTTTAATAAAGAGGTCGAAAATATAAGAAAGAACAACTCAGAGCTGAAGAATAAAATAACTGAAATGAAAAATATACTAGAAGGAATAACAGCAGATTAAAAGATACAAAAGAACAGATGAGTGATCTGGAAGACAGAGTAGTAGAAATCAAGTTGAACAACAGAAAAATATTTTAAACAAAAAAGGGTAGTTTAAGGTATGACTGCGACAACATCAAGTGTACTAATATTTGCATTATGGGGATACCAGAAGGAGAAGGGGAAGAAAACTTATTTGAAAAAATATAACAATACTTTTTAAAAAAATTTTTTTTAATTTTTATTTTTTTACATTAAATATAATTTATTGTCAAATTGTTTTCCATACAACACCCAGTGCTCATCCCAACAGATGCCCTTCCTCAATGCCCATCACCCACTTTCCCCTCTCCCAATACTTTCTTAACCTAGAGAAGAAAACAGACAATCCAGGTCCAGGAAGCAGAGAACCCAAAACAAGATGAAACAAAGAGGTGTGCACCAAAACATAATAATTAACATGTCAAAGGTTAAAGATAAAGGGAATTTTTAAAGAAGCAAAAAGTCACCTATAAGGGAAACCCTATAAGGCTATCAGCTGATCTTTCAGCAGAAACTGAAGGCCAGAAGGGATATATTCAAATTGCTGAATTGAATATATTCAAATTGCACGATATATTCAAATTGCTGAAAGGAAAAGCCTACAACCAATAATACTCTACCTACTAAGGTTATCATTCAGAATTAAAGGAAAGATAAAGAGTTTCCCAGATAAAAGTTAAAGGAGTTCATTATCACTAAAGTAGGCTTACATAGAAGGTTAAAGGGACTTCATTAACTGGAAAAGAAAAGGCCATAACTAGAAGTAAAATTTTACAAGAAAAAATCTTACTGGTAAAAACAAATATAGTAAAGGTAGGGGATCAACCAATTCTAAAGCTACTATGAAGATTAAGATGGAAGTAGTAAATTCAAGTATGTTTACAATTGTTAGAGAAATATAAAAATAAAAATGGAAAATGTGTCAGAAATAGAAAATGTGTGTGACTGCTATATATTTAAGGTGTTATATATGAACCTAATGGTACAAAACCCAAAAAATTGTACTAGATACACAAAAAATAGAGAAAGGAATCCAAACAAACGTTAGAGAAAGTCATCAAATAACAAGGGAAGATAGCAAAAGAAGAACAAAGAAACAGAAAAGAGCTACATAAACTATCAGAAAAACGTAAAATGGCAAGAAGCACATACCTATCAATAATTACTTTGAATATGAATGCACTAAGTGCTCCAATCAAATACACAGTGTGCCAGAATGAATAAAAATAAATAAATAAGAATCATCTATATGCTCCCTACAAGAGACTTTAGACCTAAAGACAAATACAGATGAAAAGTGAACGGATAGGGGAAAAAAAAAAAAGTGAAGGGATAAAAAAAAAAGCTGGGATAGCAATAGTTTTATCAGACAAAATAGACTTTAAAACAAAGACAGAGACAAGGAAGGGCATTATATGATGATAAAGGGATCAACCTAATGAGAGGATACAATTATAAATATCTATGCACCCATCCTATTTATTTTATCTTTATTTATATCATATATATTTATATTATATTATTCACCCATCCTGAATACGTAGAGCAAATATTAACAAGACATAAAGGAAGAAATTGATCATAATACAATGATAGTAGGGGGCTTGAACCATACTTACATGAATGGATAGATTATCCAGACAGAAAATAAACAAGGGAAATAGTAGCTTTGAAGGACACATTAGATCACATTGATCTAACAGACATAGACAGTACATTCCATTTCAAAACAACAGAATACATATTCTTTTCAAGTGTACACGAAATCTTCTCCAGGACAGATCACATGTTAGGCCACAAAACAAGTCTTAATACATTTAGGAAGACTGAAATTATATCAAGCATCTTTTCCAACTGTAACAGTATGAAACTAGAAATCAATTTACAAGAAAAAAATCTGGAAAGAACACAAACATAGAGCAACTAAACAACAAATCGATCAACCAGGAAATCAAAGAGGAAATTAAAAAATAAATGGAAACAAATGAACATGAAAACACAATGGTCCAAAATCTTTGGGATGCAGCAAAAACAGTTCCAAGAGGGAAGTTTACAGTGATATAGGCCCACATCAAAAAACAAGAAAAATCTCAAATAAAAAAACATCTAACCTTACACCTAAATAAGCTAGAACAAAGCTCAAAACCAGCAGAAGGAAGGAAACAGATCAGAAATAAATGAAATAGTAAAAGAATAATAGAAAAGATCAATGAAATCAAGAGCAGGTTTTTTGAAGATATGAATAAAACTGATAAACCTTTAGTCAGACTCATCAAGAAAACAAGAATGGACTCAAATAAACAAAATCAGAAATGAAGGAGAGGAAATAACAACTTGACCCCACAGAAATACAAAAGATTACAGAAGATTATGGAAAATTATGGAGAGTCTGCATGGCTTAGCTGGTTAAGCATCCAACTCTTTGATTTCAGCTCAGGTCGTGATCTCGCAGTTCATGAGATCAAGCCCCATATGTTGGGTTCCGTGTGTTGGCAGCAAGGAGCCTGCTTGGAATTCTCTCTCTCACTTTCTCTCTGCCCCTCCCCCTGCCCATGTTGTTTTCTCTCTCACTCTCAAAATAAATAAACAAACTTAAAAAAAAGATTATGAAAGCTTATATGCCAACAAATTGGGCAACCTAGGAAAAAAGGATAAATTCCTCGAAGCATCCAATCTTCTAAGACTCACTCAGGAGAACAGAAAATGTGAACAGACTGATTACAGGCATAACTTGTTTTACTGCACTTCGCTTTATTTCACTTCACAGATACTGTGTTTTTTAAACATTAAAGGTTTTTGGCAACCGTGAATCAAACAAGGCTATTAGTGCCATTCCTCCAACAGCATCTGCTCACTTCATGTCTCTGTGTCACATTTAGGTAATTGTTATAAATACTTCACAAACTTTTTATTATTATTATATTTATTATGGTGATTTGTGACCACTGACCTTTGATGTTACTATTTTAATTGTTTTCTGGTGCCACGAACCACACCTATGTAACTTAGTAAATGTTGTGGATGTTCTGACTGCTCTATGGACCAGCTGTTCCCCCATCTCTCTCCCTCTCCTTTTCCCCAAGACACAATACCAAAATTAGATCAATGAATAAATAACCCTGCAATGGCCTCTTACATGTTCAAGTGAAAGGAAGAGTCACGTTTCTATCACTTTAAATCAAAAGCTATACACAATTAAGCTTAATGAGGAAGGCATATCAAAAGCTGAGTTAGGCCAAAAGCTAGGCCTTACATCAAAAAGCCAAGTTGAAAATGCAAAGGAACTCTTCAAAAAATTTTGAAGTCTTAGTTCAGTGAATATACAAATAATAAGAATGTGAAACAGCCTTACTGTTGTTTAGTGGTCTGGGCAGAAGACCATATCAACCACAACACTCCTATAAGCAAAGCCTAAGACCAAATCAACCACAACACTCCTATAAGCAAAGCCTAATTCAGAGCAAGGCCCTAATTCTCTTCAACACTATGACGGCTACGAGAGGTGAGGAAGCTGCAGGAAAAAAAAAAAATTGATATTGGCAAAGGTTGGGTCATGAGATTTAAGGAAAGAAGCTGTCTCCATAACATAAAAGTTCAAGGTGAAGGCAGCAGGTGCTAATGTAGAAGCTTCAGCAAGTTATCTAGAAAAATTAGCTAAGATATTAATATAGATGGAACAACCTTCTACTGGACAAGATGCCATCTAGGACTTTCAAAGCTAGAGAGGAGAAGTCAATGCCCGGCTTCAAGGCTTCAGAAGATAGGCTGACTCTCTTATTAAGGGCTAATACAGCTGGTGACTTTCAGCTGAAGCCAATGCTTATTGACCGTTCTGAAAATCCTACGACCCTTAAGAATTATGCTAAATCTAATCTGCCTGTGCTCTATCGATGGAACAACAAAGTCTGGACGATAGCACACCTGTTTACAACATGACTTACTGAATATTTTAAGCACACATTGAGGCCTACTATTCAGAAAAAAGACTCCTTCTAAAATATTACTGCTCACTGACAATGTACCTGGTAAACAGAGTTTTGACTGAACGTATAAAAAGATTAATGTTTTCATGCCTGTTAACATTCCATTCTGCAGCCCAGTGATCAAGAAGTCATGGTAACTTTCAAGTCTTACTAAAGAAATTCACTTTGTGAGGCTAGAGCAGCATAGATAGTGATTCCTACTAACTAGGAAGGTCATTGAAAACCTCTTGGCAAGGATACACCATTCTACATGAAATTAAGAACATTAGTGATTTGTGGAAGGATGTCAAAATTTCAACATTTAACAGGAGTTTGGAAGAAGTTGATCTCAGCCCTCATGGATGACTTTGAAGATTTTAAGACTTAAGTGGTGAAACTAATTGCAAATGTGGTGGAAACAGCAAGAGAACTAGAATTACAAGTGAGCCTGAAGATGTGACTAAATTGCGGCTATCTCATGAAAAAATCTGAATGGATGAAGAGTTGCTTCTTTTGGATGAATAAAGAATGTGGTTCTTTAAAATGGAATCTACTGGTGAAGATGATGTGAAGATTGCTGAAATGACAACAAAGAATTTAGAATATAACAAACTTAGTTGATAAAGCAGCAGCAGGGTTTGAGAAAACTAACCCAAATTTTGCAAGAAGTTTTATGGTAGGGAAAATGCTATTAAACAGCATCACATACTACAAAGCAATCATTTGTGAAAGAAAGAGTTAAATGATGTGGCAAACTTCATTCTCGTCTTATTTTAAGAAATTGTCAGAGCTACCCCAAACTTTAGCAACCACCCATTATCAATAGTCAGTAGTCATCAACAGTGAGGCAAGACCCTCCACCAGCAAAAAGATTACATCTTCCTGTAATTTCAAATGATGGTTAGCATATTTTACCAGTAAAATTTTTTAATTAAGATGTGTACATGGTTTTTTTCAGTCTTAATGCTACTGCACACTTAGTAGACTACAGTATAATCTAATGATCTTTTTTTAAAATATGAAATTTATTGCCAAATTGGTTTCCATACAATACCCAGTGCTCATCCCAACAAGTACCCTCCTCAATACCCATCACCCACCCCCCTCCCTGCCACCCCCCATCAACCCTCAGTTTGTTCTGTTTTTAAGAGTCTCTTATGTTTTGGCTCCCACCCTCTCTAACCTTTTTTTATTTTTTTTTTCCTTTCCACCCCCCATGGTCTTCTGTTAAGTTTCTCAGGATCCACATAGAGTGAAAACATGATTATCTGTCTTTCTCTGTATGACTTATTTCACTAGCATAACACTCTCCAGTTCCATCCACGTTGCTACTAAAGGCCATATTTCATTCTTTCTCATTGCCATGTAGTATTCCATTGTGTATACAAACCACAATTTCTTTATCCATTCATCAGTTGATGGACATTTAGGTTCTTTCCATAATTCGGCTATTGCTGAAAGTGCTGCTATAAACATTGGGGTACAAGTGCCCCTATATATCAGCACTCCTGTATCCCTTGGGTAAATTCCTAGCAGTGCTACTGCTGGGTCGTAGGGTAGATCTATTTTTAATTTTTTGAGGAACCTCCACACTGTTTTCCAGAGCGGCTGCACCAGTTTGCATTCCCACCAACAGTGCAAGAGGGTTCCCATTTCTCCACATCCTCGCCAGCATCTATAGTCTCTTGATTTGTTCATTTTGGCCACTCTGACTGGCGTGAGGTGGTATCTGAGTGTGGTTTTAATTTGTATTTCCCTGATCAGGAGCGACGTTGAGCATCTTTTCATGTGTCTGTTGGCCATGTGGATGTCTTCTTTAGAGAAGTGTCTCTTCATGTTTTCTGCCCATTTCTTCACTTGGATTACTTGTTTTTCGGGTGTGGAGTTTGGTGAGCTCTTTACAGATTTTGGATACTAGCCCTTTGTCCGATATGTCATTTGCAAATATCTTTTCCCATTCCGTTGGTTGCCTTTTAGTTCTGTTGACTGTTTCCTTTGCAGTACAGAAGCTTTTTATCTTCATGAGGTCCCAATAGTTCATTTTTGCTTTTAATTCCCTTGCCTTTGGGGATGTGTCGAGTAAGAAATTGCTGCGGCTGAGGTCAGAGAGGTCTTTTCCTGCTTTCTCCTCTAAGGTTTTGATGGTTTCCTGTCTCACATTCAGGTCCTTTATCCATTTTGAGTTTATTTTTGTGAGTGGTGTAAGAAAGTGGTCTAGTTTCATCCTTCTGCATGTTGCTGTCCAATTCTCCCAGCACCATTTGTTAAAGAGACTGTCTTTTTTCCATTGAATGTTCTTTCCTGCTTTGTCAAAGATTAGTTGGCCATCCTTTTGTGGGTCTAGTTCTGGGGTTTCTATTCTATTCCGTTGGTCTATGTGCCTGTTTTTGTGCCAATACCATGCTGTCTTGATGATTACAGCTTTGTAGTAGAGGCTAAAGTCTGGGATTGTGATGCCTCCTGCTTTGGTCGTCTTCTTCAAAATTACTTTGGCTATTCGGGGTCTTTTGTGGTTCCATACAAATTTTAGGATTGCTTGTTCTGGCTTCGAGAATGCTGGTGCGATTTTGATTGGGATTGCATTGAATGTGTAGATAGCTTTGGGTAGTATTGACATTTTAACAGTATTCTTCCAACCCATGAGCACGGAATGTTTTTCCATTTCTTTATAGCTTCTTCAATTTCCTTCATAAGCTTTCTATAGTTTTCAGCATACAGATCTTTTACATCTTTGGTTAGGTTTATTCCTAGGTTATTTTACGCTTCTTGGTGCAATTGTGAATGGGATCAGTTTCTTTATTTGTCTTTCTGTTGCTTCATTATTAGTGTATAAGAATGCAACTGATTTCTGTACATTGATTTTGTATCCTGCAACTTGGCTGAATTCATGCATCAGTTCTAGCAGACTTTGGTGGGGTCTCTCGGGTTTTCCATGTAGAATATCATGTCATCTGCAAAAAGTGAAAGCTTGACTTCATCTTTGCCAATTTTGATGCCTTTGATTTCCCTTTGTTGTCTCATTGCTGATGCTAGCACTTCCAACACTATGTTAAACAACAGCAGTGAGAGTGGACATCCCTGTCGTGTTCCTGATCTCAGGGGGAAAGCTCTCAGTTTTTCCCCATTGAGGATGATATTAGCTGTGGGCTTTTCATAAATGGCTTTTATGATGTCTAAGTATGTTCCTTCTTTCCCGACTTTCTCGAGGGTTTTTATTAAGAAAGCATGCTGAATTTTGTCAAATGCTTTTTCTGCATCGATTGACAGGATCATATGGTTCTTTTCTTTTATTAATGTGATGTATCACATTGATTGATTTGCGAATGTTGAACCAGCCCTGCAGCCCAGGAATGGATCCCACTTGATCATGGTGAATAATTCTTTTTATATGCTGTTGAATTCGATTTGCTAGTATCTTATTGAGAATTTTTGCATCCATATTCATCAGGGATATTGGCCTGCAGTTCTTTTTTGCTGGGTCTCTGGTTTAGCAATCAAAGTAATACTGCTTCACAGAATGAGTCTGGAAGTTTTCCTTCCCTTTCTATTTTTTGGAATAGCTTGAGAAGGATAGGTATTATCTCGGCTTTAAATGTCTGGTAGAATTCCCCTGGGAAGCCATCTGGTCCTGGACTCTTATTTGTTGGGAGATTTTTGATAACTGATTCAATTTCTTCTCTGCTTATGGGTCTGTTCAAGTTTTCTATTTCTTCCTGTTTGAATTTTGGAAGTGTGTGGGTGCTAAGGAATTTGTCCATTTCTTCCAGGTTGTCCAGTTTGTTGCATATAGTTTTTCACAGTATTCCCTGATAACTGCTTGTCTTTCTGAGGGATTGGTTGTAATAATTCCTTTTTAATTCATGATCTTACCTATTTGGATCATCTCCCTTTTCTTTTTGAGAAGGCTGGCTAGAGGTTTATCAATTTTGTTTATTTTTTCAAAAAACCAACTCTTGGTTTCATTGATCTGCTCTACAGTTTTTTTTTAGATTCTATATTGTTTATTTCTGCTCTGATCTTTATTATTTCTCTTCTTCTGCTGGGTTTGGGGTGTCTTTGCTGTTCTGCTTCTATTTCCTTTAGGTGTGCTGTTAGATTTTGAATTTGGGATTTTTCTTGTTTCTTGAGACAGGCCTGGATTGCAATGTATTTTCCTCTCAGGACTGCCTTCACTGCATCCCAAAGCATTTGGATTGTTGTATTTTCATTTTCATTTGTTTCCATATATTTTTAAATTTCTTCTCTAATTGCCTGGTTGACCCATTCATTCTTTATGTAATGATCTTTTATATGAATGGGAAAACCAAAAATTCACTGACTTGCTTTGTTGTGATTTGCACTTTATTGTGGTGGCCTGGATTTGAATGAACAGCATCTCTGATATACACCTGTACTAGTAATGAAATTGAATCAGTAATCAAAAACTCCCAACAATCCAAATTCCAAGAACAGATAGTTTCACATGTGACTTCTACCAAAGAAGTTAATAGCTATTTTTCTCAAACTATTCCAAGAAATTGAAGAGGAAGGAACGCTTCCAAATTCATTGTGCAAGGCCAGCATTACCCTCATACCAACAGCAGGCAAAAACGCTACAAAAATGAAAATTAGTAACCAATATCCCTGATGAAGTGAGCTGCAAGAATCCTCAACAAAATATCAACAAACTGAATTCAACAGTACATTAAAAGGATCTTGTACCACAACCAAGAGGGATTTATTCCAGGGATACAGGGATGGTTCAATACCTGCAAATCAATTAACAAAATGAAGGATAAAAACCCTATGATCATCTCAAGCAGATGTGGAAAAAGCATCTGACAAAATTCATCATCCATTTATGCTATTAACTCTCAACAAACTCAGCATCCATTTATGCTAAAACTCTCAACAAGCTCTCAACATATAAGAAGGTATATAACAAACCCACACCTAACATCATACTCAATGGTGAAACGCTAAAAGATTTTGCTTTAATAATGAGGATATCTACCCTTGGTACTTTTATTCAACATGGCACTGGAAGTCCTAGCCAGAGATAGCAATCAGATGAGAAAAAGAAATAGAACACATCCAAATTGGTAAGGAAGAAGTAAAACTGGTTCTATCTATCATCACATGACAATCTATGTAGAAAACCCTAGACTTCACCAGAAAACCTATTAGAATAAATGAATTCAATAAAGTTGCAGAATACAAAATCAATATACAGAAATCTGTTGTTTCTACACACTAATCATGAAGCATCACAAAGGGAAATTGAGAAAACTATCCGATTTCCAACCGCATCAGAAAGAATAAAATATTTATGAATAAATTTAATCAAGGAGGTGAAAAACCTATACTCTCATAACTTTAAGACATTGATGAAAGAAACTGAAGAGGAGAAAAATGGAAAGATGTACTGTGCTCATGGATTGGAAGAATTAATATTGTTAAAACATCAATGCTACCCAAAGCAACATACAGATTTAATACAATCTCTATAAAATTACCAATACAATTTTTCACAGAATCAGAACAAAAAAAATCCTGAAATTTGTATGGAACCACAAAAGACTCCCAATAGCCAAAGCAATGTTGACAAAGAAGAACAAAGCTGGAGGTGTTGCAATTCTAGATTCCAAGATATACTACAAAGCTACAGTAATCAGCAATATGGTACTGGCATTAAAAAACAGCTGCACAGATCAATGGAACAGTATAGAGAACTTAGAAATAAATCCACCCTTATATGGTCAATTAATCTATAAGAAAGGAGGCAAGAATATACAATGGGGAAAAGACAATCTCTTCAATAAATGGTGTTGGTAAGACTGAAACGGCTACATGCAAAGAATGAAACTGGACCACAGTTTCTTTATCAATAAGGAAGTACACTCAAAATGGATTGAAGATGTAGATGTAAGACCTGCAACCATAAAATTCCTAAAAGAAAACATAGGTAGTAAATTCTTGGAGACTGATCCTGGCAATATTTTTGGATCTGTCTCCTCAGCCAAGGGCAACAAAAGCAAAAATAAACAAATGGGACTCATTTATCACACTAAAAAGCTTTGCACAGTGAAGGAAACCATCAACAAAATGAAAGGCATCCTACTGAATTAGATTATATATTTGCAAATGACATATATGATAATGGGTTAATATCCAAAATATATAAAGAACTCATGTGGGTGTCTGGGTGGCTCAGTTGGTTTAGTGTCTGACTCTTGATTTCAGCACAGATTGTGATCCCAGGGTTGTGGGATTGAGCCCTGTGTCAGGTTCAATGTTGAGCGTGGAACCTGCTTGGGATTCTCTCTTTCTCTCTCTCTCCCTCCCCTGCTCACATGAACTCATGCAACTCAACATCCAACAAAACAATCTGATTTAAAAATGGGCCAAGGAAAAAAAAATTAGGAAAAAAAAAAAAAAAAAAAGGGCCAAGGACCTGATAGACATTTTTCCATAGAAGACATACAGATGGCCAAGAAAACCATGAAAAGATGCTCAACATTACTAATCATTAGGGAAATGCAAATTAAAATCACAATGAGGTATCACTTTACACCTGTCAGAATGGGTAAACTCAAAAAGAACAAAAATAGAGGGGCGCCTGGGTGGCTCAGCAGGTTGAATATCCGACTTTGGTTCAGGTCATGATCTCATGGTTCGTGAGTTCAAGCCCTGCGTTGGGCTCTGTGCTGACAGCTCAGAGCCTGGAGCCTGCTTCGGATTCTGTCTCCCTCTCTATCTGCCCCTCCCCCATTCTCTCTTTTTCTCTCCCTCAAAAATAAACATTAAAAAAAAAAAAAAGAACAAAACTAGAAAATGTTGGTAAGGATGTGATGAAAAGGAACACTGGTGCACTGTTGGGAATGTAAATTGGTGCAGCCACCAGAGAAAACAGTATGGAAATTTCTCAAAGAATTAAAAAGAGAACTACCATATGGTCTAGCAACTCCACCTTTGATAATTCCATTCATCTGAAGAAAATAAAAACACTAATTCAGGAAGATATATGAACCCTAGTTAATTACAGTATTTACAAAGCTAAGATATAGAAACAACTTGTATTCATCAACAGATGAATGAAAAACATGTGCTATCTATATAGTAATGTAATACTCAGCCATGAAAAAGGATGAAATCTTGCCATTTGTGACAAGGATGGACCGAGAGGGTATTATGCTGAGTGAAATAAGTCAGACAAAGACAAGTGCTTTATGATTTCACTTATATATATGTGTAATCTAAAAAGCAAGGCAAACAAAGCAAAACAGAAAAAGTCTCATAAATAAATAGAACAAACTTATGGTTGCCAGAGGGGAGGTGTTTGGGAAGGATGGGTGAAATAGGTGATGGAGATTAAGAGGCACAAACTTACAGTTAAGAAATGAATAAGTCACAAGAATGAAAAGTACAGCATAGACTACATTTTCTATAATATCGTAATAACTCTGAACAGTTCACAGATGGAATCTAGACTTATGGTGATCATTTCATAACGTATACAAAGGTCTAATCACTGTGTTGTACATCTAAAACTAATAGAATATTGTATGGCACCTATAATAATAACAAAGGAAATAACAACAAAAACTATGCATGTTATTTACATGTCAAATTCTAAGGAAATGGAACTACAGTATTATTTTGAAACCAATATATTGACATCACGTTATCATCTTTAAGCCAAACTATTTGGGAAAATACTATGGGTTAAATTACAATACAAGAAAACCCTGAAAATCTTCACGTTTTCTGTCATAATACAATCTTTTACTGGTACTTCCTACAGTAAACACACTGCTAGCTGACCTTGAAATCTTTTGAATTATCTATTTTATCACTGCTGTGGTAACAGGACTGAATTATAATGCAAAATCTTTATAGCCAAAAGGCACCAAAACATATAAATTCTTCTCACTGGTATTTTTCTTCCTAAAACATAAAAGCTTATAAATAAAACTTCATTTGTGTACTATGTATTTAACATAATATTAAAAAAGAGAAACAATACAGTTAAAAGAAATCAAACACATACCTGTGGAACATTCTTTACAACAGGCACTGGCTGAATTATGGGTAAAACATGAGATTTAGAAGCAGCAATTGACTCAATTGGAGTTGATATGTTCAGTGGTGCCATTCTCTCATCTTGATCATTTAAAAATTCTGTATTTTCATTTATTTCTACAGAAGGAAGTGGCATCTGGGCAGTAGGTTTAGAAGGAATTGATTCTTCCAGTGAAGGATAAGTAAAATCCACTAAAATTCCCAAAAGAATAATAGGTATGAAAGAACAGCAAACCCCATAAATAGTAGTTACATATCTCATGCATGTTACTATGTGATAAAGATAAAGTAAATGAAGTGACAACCACAACAATCTTAAAGAATTAAACATTAACTTCTAGGATGTGGACATCTTATATTTTTTACGCCTGAAAACAAACTGCTATCCAGTAGGATAACTAAACACACAACCAAGAACACTACCGTAAGAACATAAAGTTTATTTTACCAAAGCAATTTTAAACAAAAATTTTCACATACATACATGAGATAGACACCTCTTCATTCTTGCCTCGTGGGGGTGGAGTGACTTTAGCATTTGTTGTATACTGGGGATAACAAAGTAGCCAGTTGTCATAGCCTCCTTCTAAAACCAAAGGCTCATTGCGCAGGACAGTTTTGCTTTCCCACTAGGAAATAAGGAAACAGTATTTTTATTTTTCTTTCACTTAGCATAATATTTTCAAGATTAGGCAATAGTATTTTCAATATGGCAGCAGTCTCTTCATAGTAAAAAAAAAACAACACAAAAAATTGAATTTTAAAATTGCTCTTGAAGATTCATCTAAATGATAAAAAATGAGAGAATTCAAAATTCAGCATTAAATGAAACACATGGATAGATCAGGTTTTTAAAACCACACAAGTAATACATGATCTTGGAAGAAAATTGTGAAAGTATGTTCATGTATTTAAAAATCATCCATCATTTGAGCACCCAGAGATACAACTTTGACATTGTAGGATTTATTCTTACCATTTTCTATGTAGATACATACTTTAAATTTTATTTTTATGAAACAGTGAAACTTTTATGCTGCTGCTTTTCTCTTACATGAACATCTTTTACTAAGGGTCCTATCACCACCACTTGTAATGACCAGATAATATTCTATTGTATACACACATACACACACCCCAAAACTGAATCAACCAGTGGAACACTTATGGTTATCTTTCCTGTTATAAAAATGCTGAGATAAATACTGAAGATCCTGATATACGCACATACCCAATCAACTCCATTAGGGAAAAATCCCCAGAAGTGGAGTGGCTGAGCCAAGGCACATGAACATTTTAAGGCTTTTAGTATACATTCCTAATCTTTAAATGATCATTACAAATATGTACCTATATATATTTCTGCAGGGTAATTTGCTAGAACTAGAACTGCTGGATTAAAAGTTTCGTAGATGCTGCCAAATTGCCCTTCAAAAAGATGATACCAATTTATATACTTACCAACAGTTTATGAGAAAGCCTATCATAAATCTTTATAATTTTTACCAAACTGGTGGATAGAAAATGGAATCATGTTTTAATTAGCTTTTATCAGTGAAGCTGCACATCTTTTAATGTTTATTAATATTAAATGTTTATAATATTCTATGACTTAAATAATCTCATCCTTTGCCCATTTTTCAGTAGAATTTGCTATTTTCTTAGTACATAGTGAATGTACTTTGAATATTAAGAAAAATAGCTCTTTGTCATATATGTTACAATTATTTTCCTGATTGATTTTTACTTTATTTATGGAATTAAAACAGTCAAATACATTGATCTTCCTTCATGGTGTCTTGGTTTACAAGACCTACAAATGCTTTTTCCTAGTACTACTTCACTATTTCAATCAACATATTTATATCATTGACCCATCTGGAATATGGTGTGATCTAAGAAGTAAGGTAGGGGTCCCCTTTCTTTTTACCTACTGGCTAGCCAGCTGTCTCCAAACCATTCATTTTTATCCATTTTTCCCCACACTGACTTGTTAAATCATCTTTCTCATACACTAAACCTACATATATCTTAGGCTGAACTTTATGAAAGTGCCAGTATTGTACATCAAAACTAGTTGAATACTGGCAGTTTCATGTATCGATCTGTACTTGGGTATATTTCTAGATTCCCTATTTTAAAGCATGAATTGTTTTAAGGCTTTTAAGATTGTCCTCCTGAAGGGTAATGTTCCATCAACTGACCTTCCTAAGAGCAGATTAAGTTTGATTCTTACCAGCATTCATTTAGTACTATCAGTTTAATAATTTAACAAATTATAGATTATTTTTTCTTTGCTAATTTGATCAGAAAATGGCATTCACTTTTTTAACTGCATTTCTACTCGTAAAGATGATTGTTTTTATGTTTGTCTCTTGTATTTCCTCTTCTGTTCATGCCTATGTCCACTACTTATTTTACTATTTTATCTTAATTTTTTTATTTGCAAAAGTTCCTTCATATTTTAGGTGTTCTATAGTTGACTGTTGAACAACATGGGTTTGAACTGCGCCAAGTCCACTTACACACTTTTTTCTCCCCTTTGAGTTGATGGCAAAAGCCACAGGCATTTACAACTGCCCACCGATGGGACCAAATTGAAAGTGACTAGTGCAGAGGTTGTGCCTGTTGCCCAAATGAGTACCTGGGCAACCTGTTGAGGCTGTCACCAGCTGTCAGCAGCTCCCAGAAGCCCCAAACTGGACACAGCTTCAGGTCCTTGTGTGCCAGCAGAGTGGTCAGGCTGAAAGCCCTGGACTGGTGGACAGGAGGTGAGGCTGAAGTGGAGACACACCCCCCAGAGTGCAGGTCGGTGCTGCCCAGGAAGTCCAGCATTCTTCGTATTCCCTCCTCCCTGCCCTGGTCCTCCTTGGGCCTAGGACCCTCCCTGGCCAAGGGCAGAATGCTCCCCATGGTGGCTCCTGGAGGCCAGAACATTCACATGAGGCTGTGGTTGCCAATGGCCACAGGCTGGTGGTACACCTCTAGGCAGCTATACTGTGATTCAAGGGTGCTGTTGCCACCTACAGGCCTACCCAGTGGCTGCCATCGCTCAGTAGAGGTTACCAGGCTGTGGAACCCTACCATTCCAGGGCCAGGCCCACTGCTGCCACCATTCTTATCCTGGTGCTGCTTACCCACCTATATGGGGCCTTTTTCCAATAAATATACATACAGTACAGTAACTGTGATTTTAATTATGACTGAATTATGATTTCAGTAATTTTTTCATTATTTTATATAATTTTATATAATTTATAACATTTGCTTTTTTCTAGCTTACTTTATTGTAAGAATACAGTATATAATACATATAAAAATACTTTGCTAATTGACTGTTTATGTTATAAGTAAGGCTTTTGGTCAACAGTATTAGTAAAATTTGGGATAAGTCAAAAATTGTGGCAGGGTGTTGGTACCCCTAAACACTGTTATTCAAAGGCCAACTGTACTGCCCTATTTATTGCAAATATTCTATTTGTCTTCTGCAATCTAATCATATGGTATTTTTCCACAAATTTATTTTTGTCAAGTCAAATCTAACAAGCTTTTTCTCCTTAGTGACTTCTTCCTTTGCTTCTATGTTTCGTAGTCTAATTCTTTTTTATTTATTTTTAATATAATTTATTGTCAAATTGACTAACACAGTGTGTAAAGTGTGCTCTTGGTTTTTGGGGTAGATTCCTGTAGTTCATTACTTACATACAACATCCAGTGCTCATCCCAACAAGGGCCCTCCTCAATGCCCATCACCTATTCCCCGCCTCCCCCATTCCACCCTCAGTTTGTTCTCTGTATTTAAGAGTCTCTGATGGTTTGCCTTTCTCCCTCTCTGTCATAGTCTAATTCTTAAAACAAAAAAATAACACTTTTTTTAGACAGTTTATGTTCCTGGAAATTCTAATCTTATGTTATATTATCAGTTTATTATTTGATGATTCAAAACTAGTCTTTTAAATCTGCATTTAAAAAAAAATCTCCAACCAAAGCTGCTGAATCTTCTTATCCTTAAGATAAACAGCTAGTCAGTGTACCTTTCTAACAACCAAAGAAGGCTTACAATTACAGTGAACTAACAAGGAAACTTGCTAACCTTGAAAAGTGCATCTTTCAGACTCCGTAGAGTTGTTCCAAGTTGTAAATCTTTTGTTGAACTAAACCAGTCAAGAAGCACCACATATTCCACATTCCCCCTCTTCTTCCATGTGTCTTTAGAATCATCTGGGAGTTTTGCTTCAATCCAACTAGCAGTGACTCTGAAATGTATTAACATTTGTATTGGGGCAAAGTAGACAAGAAGTCTTAATATACTAATATAAGACACTGAGTTTTCTTTTAGTCTGTACCACAGTAAATTTTCAGCAACATTTCTTTCTAAAGTCAAATTGTATGTCTGGATAATAAATAATCCTAAAATGTTTAATAACTTCACCTTTGCATAACACTGGAATATGTTTTAGTAATTATTAGAAACTAAAAGAAATGGAATCAACTGTAACCCCTCACAAAAAAGGAAGCCAAAACTGCAAACAAAGAAGTCATCTGAACACCTCTCTCAGCTAAATATAAATAACTGGGGGATCACTTGGGTAACATTATTTATACTTCAGTTCTCTTATACCTATGTAGATAATTGCTAACCAAATACCAAAATGCTTATTTAACAAACACATAGAGCATTTACTATGTGCCAGATACTCTCCTAAATGCTTTATTTTCATAGAATCTCAACTGAATCCTCACAACAAATCCTATGAAGTAGGCATTACTAACCCCATTTTATAAATGGAGAAACTGGGGCACAAAAATATTAATTGACCTATCGAAGGTTACAGATGCCAAGTGAAGCCAAATTTCAAACTCAGGCAATCTTGTTCACGTCCATGCTCTTAGCTGTTCTGCTGTGCTGCCTTTTAAATCATCAACTGTGAAAAATATCAACTGTACATTAAAGCATGCTATTCATGTCTTTTGCTCACATAAAAGTTAATTTAAAAGTTACCTAAAGTCCTTAGAGTGGGCCTGCAGCACAGCCCCTCCCCCCCAAATCCTATTACATCAACTTCTCATCACTAACTACTTGCCCATTTATTCCACTCGACACCAGCCACTGCCTCCTTGTAGTTCCTGCTTATTCAGGTATACTCCTGCCTAAGGGTCTCTGCCTCTGTGCCTTTCTATCTGGAATCCTTTTCCTTCAGATAACTGCCATCACTCATTTCCTTTACCCTCTCAAAATCTGCTCAGTAATAACTTCTCCATGAAGCCTTCCTGGATTAAAATTTTAATACCTAGCCCAATGTACACACTTGATACACCCATCTCCACTGCACTTATTAAATAGCAGACATATATTTTAAGGTTTATTGTCTGTTTTGCTATCCCACCTCCCTGTTAAAATATAAGCTCCATGAAGCAAAATTTTTGTTCAATAGGTAAACCCCAGTACTTAGAACCATAGCAATCCAGCCCACAGAAAACTAGTGCTCAGTATATGAGTGCTGAATGACTGAATAAATAATACAAATTTGTTCCATCAGGTAAGAAACTCCATCTTATTCCTGGCAAAGCACTAAGCATTTTAATATTTAACTGATAATACTGGCAAGCTGGGCAGGAATGGTACACTTTTATTCATAAGTAAAATAAATGGTTTAGATTATTTAAAAGAAAAAAAAAACTTGCTCCTATATAATAATGTTGGCTACTATATCTTGTAGGAAATAAAGGAAAAGAGAAGAAATATAAAATACTGTCTCCTAATATTCTCACCTGATATATAGTGATAAGAATGAAAAAAATTGAAATATGATTTCTTTTTACTGTTAATGTTTACTTATTTATTTTTGAGAGAGACAGTGCTCAAGCAGAGGAGGGGCAGAGAGAAAGCATGAGAGAGAGAATCCCAAGCAGGTCCTGCACTGTCAGCACAGAGCCTGATTCGGGGCTTGAACTCACAAATCATGAGATCATGACCTGAGCTGAAATCAAGAGGTAAACATTTAACTAAATGAGCCACCCAGGCACCCCTGAAATGTGATATTAAGGACTATCCCTGACTCTAGGGATATATTTGCCTTTTAGTCTAAAAACTCAAGATTAGTACTCTATAAAAAACACTTCAGGAAATAATTGTGTCACTAGTATTTCCCAAACTCAGTCTTTCATGTAACATCTTTACAAGATGCTGCAATTTTGCCCTACCTTGTCTATTATTTAATAAACTTAATTATTAATTTAATTACTTAATTGAAAGTGATCCTTTACTTAAATTTAACAGGAAAATGTACAGTCCCATATACATAGAAACAACAGCATATCTAATGAATAAATGATAATCAGTAAAATACATACATCAGTAAAATTATGCTTTATTCACACAACAGAATGAACCATAACTACACCAATAATATGGAGTACAAGCAGCCAGATATATAAAAAACTATAGATTATATATTTCCTTTTATATAAAATACAAAAACAGACAAAAATAAATCTATCCTTTTTTTTTTTTTTAATTTTTTAATGTTTATTTATTTTTGAGAGAGACAGAGAAAGACAGAGCACAAGAAGGGAAGGGGCAGAGAGAGAGGAGACACAGAATCCAAAGCAGGCTCCAGGCTCCGAGCTGTCAGCACAGAGCCTGACACAGGGCTTGAACTCATGGACCATGAGATCATGACCTGAACCAAAGTCAGATGCTTAACCGACTCAGCCACCCAGGCGCCCCAAAAATAAATCTATTCTGTTAGAAGCTGGTGGTTCCCTTTGGTGGGTGGGGATATGGGTAGTAACTAACAGAGGGCATATGAAGGGATTCTGGAATGATAGTAATATTCTATTTCTGGTCAGATAAATGGGTGTACTAAATGGGTGTGTTGCTTTTGAAAATTCACTGAGCCAAATACTTAGGACAGGAGTGCTTTTGTATGTATGCTATATGGTATTAAAATGTTTAAAAAAAAATCAAAAATAAAGAATACAGTAATCACCATCAGCTAGTTGTAGATACTGTTGCCTCCAGAAAGCTCTAAGGCCTACTCTCTGGTGAGAAAGATAAGCAAATATTAAAAAGGAATGCTAGCACCAAACAGACTTCTTTTAATGACTTCAGAAAGACTGAAACAAAAGTTAAAGGGGAATAATTTTCTTGGCATGCAGTTCATCACTCTTTAATCTTCAACCTAAACTCATCATGAGTTTCATAGTAGTCAAATTTCTCGCATTTTGGGAAACACTTAAACTCAATAAAAACCCAGGCTTTCTGTTAGTACAGATTAGACCATCCAAAGATTAATACAATTTTGTCTATTCAAATCCTAGGAATACAGTGACACCCACTTGATTAGACTAAGTACTCTAGTGTCACTTTTCAACAGCATTATTTACAAAGCACCCTATTCTTCAGGTCAAACTTTATCAAGCATCAAAAAATGTGCCAAAAACTATGCAAATTTTACTGCCTAATTTATTTACTTATTTTTAAATTTTTTTAATGTTTATTTATTTTTGAAAGAGAGTGTGATCGTGTGTAAGCGGGAGAGGGGCAGAGAGAGAGGGAGACACAGAATCTGAAGTGGGCTCCAGGCTCTGAGCCTGAAGCAGAGCTCAAACACACGGACAGCAAGATCATGACCTGAGCCGAAGTCGTACACTTAACTGACTGAGCCACCCAGGCGCCCCCCTTTTTTTTACTACTTAATTTAAAAAGTATGTCTTTTCAATGCTGTTTAAGTTAATCTTAAAATGGGCCATAGATTTTAATCCAATCCCATAAACTAAGACCCAGAGAGGTTATATAATTTATTTAACACTTGAAATACTAAAAATAGCCCTGGATATGGCGGTTTAGCTCTGTCATTATGATGATAGTTTTTAATACATAATATATTCATGCAAGTAACTTTACATTATTTTATAGATTAATATCCTTATCAAAAAAGAAAAAAAAATTTTAATGAGTCCTTACTAGTGCCAGCCACTGTGGTAAGTTTGTGTATATAAAATTTCACTTAAGCTTCTCAAAACCTGAGATAGGTAATATTACTATTCCTATTTTATAGATGGATATGGGCTTAGAGAGGTTAGGTCACTGGCTAGAAGTAATGTAGCTGAGAAGAAACAATTTCGATCTGAATATAGTCTGACTTTGGAGTCTATCCATTTACTTAATCAGTTGGCGATACTGTTTTTTTTTTCCCCAAAAAAAGTATTTATGTACTCTTTTACTGCAGATAACAGGATGGATATTTATTTTTTATTTTTTTTAATTTTTAAAATTTTATTCATTTGTTTTTGAGAGAGTGAGAGTGAGCATGAGCTGGGGAGGGGCAGAGAGAGAGGAGAGAATCTCAAGCAAGCTCCAAGCTAACAGTGCAGAACCTGACATGGGGCTCGATCCCATGAATTGTGAGATCATGACCTGAGCCAAAATGAAGACCTGGATGCTTAACCAACTGAGCCAACCAGGTGCCCCACTATGGGGTATTCCTAAATAAAAAAACAATTCAATCAGTTCATGATTTTAGTCAATTTGGTGCATATACTTCACAAGCTCATAAATAAAAAAAGGAAAAATTAGTCAAAAAAAACCTTGGGAGAGAGGGCACACAAAGGCAGCTTCACTTCTCTTCCAATAAGACTACAAATGTCACAAATAGGAGAAAACACCCAAACCAAAATGGTCTTTATACCACCCTTCAGAGAAAGAGTAAAGTGTAACATTACGGAGTAACCGGAGAAGAAAGCCTACTTTATCATATTTAGCCTGGATGGTAAGTAGTAACATTTACTACTGTCTACAGTTAACCATTTTACCTAAATACACAATGACCCACCCTGGACTGATGGCTTCTTCAGGAACACTGAGAGAATTTGAAATATGGGAATCTTGATAATCCTGCATTCTTCGAGCATCCATTATAATCAAGCTGATGTTTTCATCCATCATCATTGTGTATAGCTCCTTCGCTGTGATTGCCCCTTGGAATCAAGAGAGACAATATAAGCAACAAAAAACACCTAGTTCCACGTGCTTTCTTATCACTAAACACAGGACAATAATTGCTTCTTCTAGAAGAGTGAAGTACACTAGGTGTCATATACCTGCTATCCCATCACACTACTTACTACTTTTTAAACTAACATTAAATATAATTTGTGTTTTTGACATTCATCAAGAAACTAGTTCAATGTTCCGTTTCTGAAGGCTTAAATACCAAAGCTAGCTGTTGAGGTTACAACTACATAAGGTGCTGACTGTTGCTGGTACAAAATAAAGGAAATTAATATATGTATCTCATGAAGATTTTCTTATTCTCTATTTAATAATTAAATCATTTGAAAAATGTCAACCAGAAAAAAACATCCATGGTTCAAAAATTCTTGACAGTTTCTAAATTCTTTTTAGAAAGAATTTCTAATTCTTTTAAAAAGTCTCTGATGAGGTCTTATGGGGACTATTTAAAAAACATTTAGATTTTCAAGTATTCCTAGAGTAACAAGTCAAAGGCTTGTTTTTTGTGTTCTGCATCAAGGGTTGACAAACTATGGCCACCTGTTTTTAATGGAACACAGCTGTACAAACGTGTTTACATATTGTCAATGGCTGCTGCTTTCCTGCTGTGACAGCACGAACCTCAGTGACCCCCCCAAGCCTAAAATGTTTATTCTCTAGCCCTTTAATATTTAACCAAAATAAATATTTGTTATGTTGCTATTTTCCTCTTACAGCTTCTACCATCTGAAATGAAAGATTAAAAAGCACAACAAAGTCAACTATACTTTAATCATAAAAACTTTAAAAGTAAATAAATAAATATTAAAAAGATAAAAAGCTGCTACAAGGGAGCTTAAAAATGTAAAGAACTATTTTGGCAGTGAGATGTGAGAAGAACGTAGTCACATGATCTCCTAAGCTAAAATACCCAGCTGAAAATAACCACCCTACTTCTCTAATCATCAAGATCATTTTGACAACAAAATCATCTAAACAAGTTGGGAACAAACCACTTAGGGAAATAACACCTAAGCAGAATGAGATACAAAAAACATAGATAAAAACAAATCTTGGAATGAATTAATAACATCTTTTAGGAAGGTATCTTATTTTTTAAATTGTTGTATGATAATACTTTAAATAGAAAATTTATTTTAGTGTTACATACAATTAATAATTAAATCTTTTCTGAGAAAGGAAAATTTAGGCAACTGTCTGAGTCCTGTTGTATAGGTCACATACGTGTAATTGGAACATCAACACCACCTATGGATAATATCCAAATTACTGGTGTAGATATTTTTGAGGAGAGTGAAGATTTTAAAAAAATTTTTTTTTTTTCAACGTTTATTTATTTTTGGGACAGAGAGAGACAGAGCATGAACGGGGGAGGGGCAGAGAGAGAGGGAGACACAGAATCGGAAACAGGCTCCAGGCTCTGAGCCATCAGCCCAGAGCCCGACGCGGGGCTCGAACTCACGAACCGCGAGATCGTGACCTGGCTGAAGTCGGACGCTTAACCGACTGCGCCACCCAGGTGCCCCGAGGAGAGTGAAGATTTTAAATAATTAGGTCTACAAACTAGAACCGTAAGTCATAATAGCTAATACACAAATCCTCATATCACGTTACTAAGAGTTTCAAATATATTAACTCATTCAATCCTCACAGTAAATCTATAAAATCGGTATTAATATTACCCTCACTTTACAGATGGGGAAATTAAGGTAGAGATTAAATAACATGCTCAAGATCACATGGAAATTCAGGAGGGGCCAGCAAAATCCAGGTAGTCTGACTTCAGAGAGTCTATGCTCTTAACTGCTATGCTAAACTACATCTTGAAAAAAAAAAAGAATGAAAAGTATAAACTATGGTTTTGATGTTTTTAATTACATATTACCATAAATATTCCCCATGATATATACGGAATATAAACACATTTTCAATATAATTGCATAGGCTAAGAAAAATGATAAAGCTTACATACAAATTAGACACAACGTTAAGATCTCATTGTGTAAAATCTGAAGCTTATTTTGATTAAAAGAAGATCTCAATAACCTAAAAGGACTCCCTCTTTCTGTCACACTTACCTTTCTCTGTGGTCTCATTTTTGTCACTCTTTTCACCATTTATCTATTTCACAGGAAAAAAAAGTTTCAACTTTAATAGAAGTAAAAATTTTCATAGAAACATAAAGTTCAACTCTATTACATCATTGAAACTGAAAGCCTAGAAAATGAAGCATGTGGAGTACTGGCATTTTATTAAAATACAGATGAACAATAATGGCTTCCCCACGGTATCTGGCAATAGATAACAGCTAAAATAACCAGCAGCACATCAGAATCATTTAACACTTCCTTGAAATTTTCTTCAGTTAATGACTAAATATAATGTAAAAGCACAGACTGTTACAGAAATTTAATATTTAATTTAATGAGAGAATACTTCTTGCAATGAAATAAAAATTCTGGCAATTCCCTTCAGAGTTCTCTTTATATAATGAAAGGAAGATGAAGTAATATAAGGTTTTACAAATTTGTATTTTCTAACCAAGACAACATATGGTAATTCTGTCAGGTACTAACTCATTTTATAGATGGGAAAACCAATGACCTACCTGAGCCTACTGATCCATTTTATTTAGCATTACTAAGATTAAAAAAGAAATGTATATTACGTGCTTCCTAATATTATACACTATGAAGTACACAGTATCACCTACTAAGCATTCTTGCCAAAACAAAAACTGAACCTGAATCCTATTAAGCTGCTAGGCTGAACTTTCAGCCTACAAGAAACATGGAAGATAGAAGTAGAAATTAAATAATACAAGGAGGAAACAATCGGATAAATCCCGAATGTGGTTGGTTCATTTCAAAGAACTGATCTAGTATTAAAAAGCCAAAGGCATGAAACAAAAAAAATTAAAGGGGAACTCAAGCAGAGAGTATTACAGAGACTTAAATTTAAGAGACATAACAACCAAAAGACTGTAAGTGGACCTCATCCGGATCCTAATTCAAACAAATCAACTCTGCAGTATCACTATGAGATAGTGGGTAAATGTGGATATAGGCTGGATATTACATCAGGGAATTACTATTAATCTTGTGAGATGGAAAAGTAGCATTGTCATTATTGAGAAAATGTCCCTTTCTTTGAGATGCATACTGAAATATTTAGGGGCAAAATGGTATGTTATCTGCAACTTCCTTTGAAATAATACAGCAAACGAAAAGGGGAGAGGTACAGATACAAAATGTGACAAAAAAAAATGTGACAAATGTTGACTATTGCAAATGGGTAACAGTGTTTAATTGTGGTTTTTTCCCAATATAAAAAGGCTAAACAAAAATAAAAGTAACAAAAAAGTAGTTGGCCCTCCTGTTGGAAAGGCAACAAAATGAAAAGATTAAAATATCATTTCACATAGTTCTTTGAAGTCTTGTATTTATCTATATCAGCCATTTAACCTATATCTCCCTAAGATAGTGTTATTTAGCTTATATTATGAGTTCCTAAAATCAACAAACCACTAGTTCTTCATTTCTTTTTACACAGTGCTTAGTATAAGGTCAAATATTTAAATGTTTTTTAATGTTTATTTATTTATTATTATTTATTTATTTTGAGAGAGACAGAGTGCAGGCAGGTGAGGGGCAGAGACAGAGGAAGAAAGAGAATCCCAAGTAGGCTCCATGCTGTCAGCATGGATGAGCCCAATGCAGGGCTTGATCCCACAAACCCATGAGATCATGACCAGAGCTGAAATCAAGAGTCAGGAGCTTAACCAAGTGAACCACCCAAGCACCCTCAACATCTATTTCTTAATGAAACCAATGATGATTCACACACAAATGATAGCTGAAAGCTACAAAATGCTTAAGAAAAAGTAAAGCAGAAATCCTTCCCTGAATTTCAACAGAGTTTAAGAAATTATATTTTAGGGGAGAAGATATTTGCAAACGACATATCAGATAAAGAGTTAGTATCCAAAATCTATAAAGATCTTATCAAGGGGCGCCTGGGTGGCGCAGTCGGTTAAGCGTCCGACTTCAGCCAGGTTACGATCTCGCGGTCCGTGAGTTCGAGCCCCGCGTCAGGCTCTGGGCTGATGGCTCAGAGCCTGGAGCCTGTTTCCGATTCTGTGTCTCCCTCTCTCTCTGCCCCTCCCCCGTTCATGCTCTGTCTCTCTCTGTCCCAAAAATAAATAAACGTTGAAAAAAAAAAATTTTAAAAATAAAAAAATAAAAAAAAAAAGATCTTATCAAACTCAACACCCAAACAAATAATCTAGTGAAGAAATGGGCAAAAGACATGAACAGACACGTCTCCAAAGAAGACAACCAGATGGCCAACCGACACATGAAAAAATGTTCAACATCACTCATCATCACGGAAATACAAATCAAAACCACAGTGAGATACCACCTCACACCTGTCAGAATGGCTAACATTCACAACTCAGGCAACAATGGATGTTGGGGAGGATGTGGAGAGAGAGGATCTCTTTTGCACTGCTGGTGGGAATACAAACTGGTGCAGCTACTCTGGAAAACAGTATGGAGGTTCCTCAAAAAACTAAAAATAGAACTACCTTACAACCTGGCAATTGCACTACTAGGTATTTATCCAAGGGATACAGGTATGCTGTTTCGAAGGGATACATGCACCCCAATGTTTATAGCAGCACTATCAACAATAGCCAAAGTATGGAAAGAGCCCAAATGTCCATCGACAGACAAATGGATAAAGAAGATGTGGTGTATATGTATACAATGGAGCAATCAAAAAGAATGAAATGTTGCCATCTGCAACTATGTGGACGGAACTAGAGGGTATTATGCTATGAGAAATTAGAGAAAGACAAATATCATATGACTTCACTCATATAAGGAATTTAGATACAAAACAGATGAACATAAGGGAAGGGAAGAAAAATAACATAAAAACAGGGAGGGGGACAAAACATAAGAGACTCTTAAATATGGAGAACAGAGGGTTGCTGGAGGGGGGAAGGGCTAAATGTGTAAGGGCATTAAGGAGTCCACTCCTGAAATCATTGTTGCACTATATGCTAATTAACTTGGATATAAATTAAATAATAAATAATCTCAAAAAATTTTTTTTCTAAGAATTAACTATAGATAATGTATGGTGACTAGAATATAGTAACTCCTCAATAAATGTCAGTTGAGCCCCCCCCCCAAAAAAAGAAATTATATTTTAGGAAGAATTGTTCCTCAGAAGGTGAAGGAAGGAGATATAGTAGACAGTGGTAGCTGGCAGGTACAGACTGAGTCACTGATGGTTCTTGGCAAACAAATGATGTAGCTAGATTTCAAGGAGCTGCTGAATAAAATGAAACAGAAGAGGAAAGGGAAATGGGCAGAAAGGAAGAAAAAGCAAAGGGAAGAGTATGAGACCCTAGAAATAGATAAAAGGTTAGGCACCAAATTAGTACACCAAATCCTTTTCAATGCAAATTACATTTATTAGAAAGAAGAAACCTTAAAAATCATCTATTTCAAGATCTTCACTTGGCAGTAAGGAAATGAAGTCCCAGAACGGTTAAGCAAGACCTGACATGGGACTGGAACTCAGATATACTAAATCACAGCTTTAATGCTCTTTCTACTACTGTAATCAAGTTAACAGTGACTGCAAAAAAACTAATTAATGCACAGAACACAGTTCTATGGAAGCTCCAAGAGAAACCTGGGATCAAATGAAGCTAGAATATTTAACTCAATTTCTAATAAAAAACACATTAAATTTTACCCTTGTTGTCTCAAAGTACATTGTTGTTGTATCTCAACTCACCTTAAGCAAATCATCTGAAAAAAAGGAACCAGTCTTTTTTAACATCACAGAATAAATTTGAAATACCTTTTGGGTTTTGTCTCTGGAATCCATTACATTTTCCAAGGAACTTTTATTTGATGTACCACCATCCTCTCTTCCTGCTTCTTGCCTTTTCTGTTTCTGCAGCTGCTCCTCCTGTCTGTCCTTTTCTTCAAGTTTTTTTCGAACCTCAGCTTCCTCATATCTAGTTGAGAAAACAAGTCAAGGTGTCTTTTATTGGCATGATCATGAAAAGTAAAGGACTTCCAGTTCCATAAAATTGGTACCCTACCTTAGGATATTTTATGGCAGCATACTTTCTCCCTCCAACTGAAATTTGATTCTGCCAGTGTTCTGTTACAAACCACAAATCATAAATTTGCCCTCTGTAGACTTATTTCAAATTGCCAAATATCCTGAAAAGAAACACTATGATCTCAAGTTAAAGTTGTTTAATGTTTTTTGTTCTTTCCTTACACTAATTTCAACCTTTCCACTGAATTTCACATCTGCTGCAATTTCTTTTACAAAGGACTTAAAATCCTAAAATTAACTCTAAAGACTCATTTACTTATAAAGTAGTTCAAAATATAAAAAAGACAATAAAGAAGTGAGAAAATGGCCCTAATGCCCAAAAGATAAAAGAATAAAGAATATTACTGTTGATAACAGTACAAGTAGGGAAAAACTTAGTAAATCCAAGAGAAACAGTCAATAGGGGTAACTCAAAGATTAGGAGAAATTCTACTCTACTTATTAGTTCATTAACTGGCTAAAGGAGGAAGAGAATAGTGATTCCAACTTTTATCAACCATCTTAACATATTCCAGCTCCAAGATTAGTAATTTCTGGGAAGGATGAAGGGAATACATTAATTCAAAAAGATAATTTCTAAGTAGACTATGATGTATATAATTAGACTAGTTAATTGATCCAAGTGTGAAAAATCATTAAGAAAAATCGTTCCTCTTTTATTTCATTATTCAAAGAATGACTAACCAAAATAAATAAAAATAAAAAAACAAAGAATTATTAATAACTAAATATTCAAACATACTGTTTTTAATTTCTAATTACTTTCTAAGTCTGATAAGGCACTCATGACAAATATTAGAATTAGATTTGTTTTTAAACATACATAATTTTTGCAAACTATGCAGTTCAAAACTAACCACAAATACTTCATTTCCCTAAGACCAATGTCCAGTAGCACATTATAACCTGGGGAATATGAGGAATTATATTTTTTTCAAGAATCCTGCCAGAGAGTTAGAAAAAATTGGACCTGAGCTCCCATCTACTCTACCAATGCTTACCTTAAGAATCTATCATTCTACATATTTTTAGATTTTCAGTAAAAAATATGAATGATAACACATGAACACAATAAAGGCATTAATATGGCAAAAGATTCTCATTTTTGTGTTCCAGTTAACGTAAGATTTATTGCTAGGAACTGGGATTCATATGCATGGTCAGACAAGTTCTAAATATTATTTTTATCTTCTAAATATATGTTCTTTTAAAGATTTTATAATAATGTTTGTACCTGAGTTTAAGGCTTTCAGAGAGTCTTTCGGCTTCTTCAATAGCTTTTTTGATGTTTGCAAGTCCAAGTATTGAATGAAAGTAGTCCTAAAATTATAAGAAAACCATCCCATAATTTTAGTACTGGCCATTGTACACAGCACTAATGCTAAAAATGTTAAAATCATGGTGCTATGTAAAAGAAAGGTTGGATGAAAACATTATGATTGAATGAAGTATTTTTTTAAACTTTTAACCTACATAAACACAACTTATTTTCTAAATGTTCCAAAGTATCTCTTCATATCAATAGTATGCTAAAAAAAACTAATAGGTAATAATTTTATTTATTTGGGAGACACCTTTAAGAAGTATAAATACTATTCTTACTATTTATGAATAAGTGCCAAAAAGCAAAGCTTTCAGGAGCAAAATACATATTTCCTTTTGTAAATATGTTAGTTTTTTTTCTCTAGTCTGAGAAGCAGTAAATTGTATATTGACATGGGATTTATTTTGTTTTACTTGTTTTATACTGAGATGTTTTGGGGCTTCCACCTTTATTTTATAATAGTGACCCACCTCTCAAGTGGAGTCAAACATTTGATATAAAACAAGTTTCACATCCAAGGAAACCTTGAATGAAAATCAAATGGTAGAAATAAATCATTAATAATACACTCTTCTTTAAACACACACACACACACACAACTTGTTTGGCACATAATTTACTAACAAGCATAATAAAGTTAAGAAAAATTGTAGTAGTGTGTCCTCCCTAAGGAATATAAGGAAAAAAAGCCCTCAAGGCAACCTGGCTATAAGCATACATGACATCCCTCACAACCTTGTAACACAAGACCACTTAATCAGACTACATGTTTGTGTGTTACCATATATGGAAGACAAAGAAATAAAAAATATATAAAAAAACTATGCCACATGACGTTCAGGGCTCAGTTCTTCGGGTATGATCTCAAATGAGCCATTGCCGGCATGAATAAAGCTGCTTCCTAAACAGAAAAGCCTCGGTGTCACAACTCTCTGTGCAAGAATCCTGCTACAAGATCACTTCTCTAAGAAGTCACTCACTGAATCCTGCAGTCAGAGATATCTTCAAATCAAGGTTGGTTTGACATGACAATAGCATAGTGAGACTCAGCTAACTGATTTTTGGATCTAATTAGCTACAACCTGTCAATGTGACTGTGCAAATAGAGCCTAGTAGCACAGTTCATCACAAATGATATAGTAATAAAACATAAAAAGATCCAAGGGAGTGCCTGGGTGGCTCAGTCAGTTAAGCATCAAACTTAAGCTCACTTGCTTAAGCTTCTGACTCTTGATTTTGCCTCAGGTCATGACCTCACCCATCTCGCCATTCATGAGTCAAGCCCTGTGGAGGGCTCTATGCAGACAGTGTGGAGCCTGCTTGGGATCCTCTGTCCCTGCCCCTCTCCCATTTTCTCTCTCTCTCTCTCTCAAAAATAAACTTAAAACCTATAGCTATCATATATCTATTTAGCCTAAAAGAAGATCATGTTTGGGGGTACCTGGCTGGCTCAGTTGATAGAGCATGAGACTCTTCTCAGGGGCAGGGTTATGAATCTGAGCCCCATGTTGGGTGTAGAGATTACTTAAAATAAATAAATAAGTAGGTAATGTTTCAGTTAGGCTTATTCTTCTAAATAAAGACTAAATAAATTAAAAGGATCCTTCCCTATATAATTTCAATAAAAGTTTAGTTGTTTTCAATACTGTATCAACTGAAAATTACAGTGGAAACTGTAATTACTTCAGTGCCACAATGTCCAGACTTTAGATGCAATATTCTCCTAACAGAAAACAAAATTTAGTCATTACTGTAAGGTTTCTCTCATAAAAATAAAACACAAAAACAAAAAATACCATGACTTGTTGTATTAATTTTTTGACATGCATTTATTAAAAAGCCAGCATAAGCCCAGCCTAACACTGTTTAAATGCTGAAAATGTTGTGTTTAGGCATACCTGTTACAAATTTCCAGAAGACCCTTCCCTAATATTAGTAAGGTTTCTTGTCAATAATTCTCTCTTTCCGTGCTCTTAAAGGATCACAGTTAAAGCAAGTATGAATATTTTCAAGTTTTCAATATTGACAATTGGCAAAATAAAAAAATAACATCCAATTCTTACACAACTAAAAATGTTTGCTTCTCAGGTTAAGCCAAGGAAAACTTTCTTACTCCTGAACATGCAAATTCAAACAACTTGGGGTGCCTGGTGGCTCAGTCGGTTCTTGATTTTGGCTCAGGTCATGATCCCAGGGACATGGGATCGAGCCCTACATCAGGCTCTGTGCTGAGAGTGTGAAGTGCTTAATATTCGCTTTCTCTCTCTCTGCTCCTGTCCTGCTTCATGTTCTCTCTCTCAAAAAAATAAAAAAATTAAAAAAATTAAAAAATCAAACAAATCTCACGATTTCCCAAACAAAAAAGTTTGCCTATAATATTTAGGAATAATCAACAATAATGCCATACAGACTTAAAAATTTAATTGATTTGATCTAGACTTTGCTACACTAATATTTTCAGTATCATTAGTCTTCCACCCCCTTTTCAGATAACCCTGAAAACATTCTTCATAAACTGTTTTCAACGAGTAAGAAATATGTCTTCTGCTAGTGAGCTTGTAAAGTTAATGTCTTATCTAAATCTGAAATATTCCCTCATGTACAAGAGTGAAAGATATAAGTTTCTGAAGAAGACTGGTGACACTACATTCTGTCACAACCTGATTTAAAGGGTAAAACCCAGAAAATATCTAGCTAACAAATTAAAAAAAAAATCTTTTTAATGTTTTAGAGAGAGAGAGAGAGAGAGAGCAAGCACGCGAGTGAGAGAGTGCGAGTGGGGGTGGGGCAGAAAGACAAGGAGACACAGAATCCAAAGCAGGCTCTAGGCTCTGAGCTCTCAGCACAGAGCCCGATGCGGGGCTTGCACTCGAACCATGTGATCATGACCTGAGCCAAAGCTGGACACTCAACTGACTGAGCCACCCATGCGCCCCATCTAGTTAGTAAATTTGACTTTTCACATACTTGGCGTGCACTGGAGATGCTGGGCTAAATAAAATAAAACGAAAAACAGTTCTAAGGCAGAAGCAGATGTGTACCCTGGACAGAGCAAATGAACAACTGCAGTATATAAGATAACAGCCAGGGTTACCTGAGCCTTTGCAGGGAACTTCCTAAGCTGAACAACTCCTGCCACTTTCAACTACTCCCTTTGGAAATGCAATAGATACTCTGTGGAAATGGAAAAAATTTATCGATTAAACTGCACTCCTAACCTTCTCAAGTTAAAAAGTAGTAGCAGCAAAAACACTACCAATCTTCTCAAAGGATAAAAGTAACTACTAACTTAGAAAAATACAGCGAGGCACCTGGGTGGCTCAGTCGGTTAAACGTCTGACTTTGGCACAGATCATGATCTCACGGCTTGTGGGATTGGGCCCCACATTGGGCTCTGTGCTGACAGCTCAGAGCCTGGAGCCTGCTTCAGATTCTGTGTCTCCCTCTCTCTCTCTGCCCCTACCCTGCTCATGCTCTCTTTCTCTCAAAAATACACATTAAAAAAATTTTTTTTTAAAAAAGAAAAATACAGTAAAAAGTAAACATAAAAACCTGGCCCTCCTACAACAGACAAAATGGCAGACACCAAAACTACCAAGTTATCCAAAACTGCAACCCTTTCAAAGTATTTACTTTACTAATAAACACTTCTACACTTCTTTTTAAAGCAATTCCATTTTTGGGGTACCTGGGTGGCTCAGTTGGTTGAGTGTCTGACTTCAGCTCAGGTCATGATTTCATGGTTCATGAGTTCGAGTCCCGCGTTGGGCTCTATGCTGACAGCTCAGAGCCTGGAGCCTGCTTCAGATTCTGTGTCTCCCTCTCTCTCTGCCCCTAACCTGCTCGCGCTCTGTCTCTCTCTCAAAATAACCATTAAAAAAAATTAAAACATAAAATAAAGTGATTCCACTTTAATAGATACTGTAAAAACCATCAAAGAACATGCAGAAACATGTTTGAATTTGGGAAGGCCAAACCTTACCTGCAGACAGACATGCCCAAGAATGTTCTAAGGCAGGACCAATCTAGCCATCTGTGGACAGGAGGATTCATCTCCAAATGCAAGGGGCCACCTTTCCAAGGCTACATCTAAATCCCTGTAACTATTATTAACATGACTTTGCTGGTGAGAAGAAATACCAGCAATGATTTACCACAATTTTTTTAAGTGTATTTATTTATAATTTCTACACCCAATGTAGGGCTCCAACTCACAATCCTGAGAACAGGAGTCTCATGCTCTACCGACTTAGCCAGCCAGGTACCCCTATTACTATTAAATCAAACGTTAAAGTCATCCCTTAACCCACTTAACCAAAAGAAATTATACTGGTGACACTACTCTGGAAAAAAAGTTATTTCAAAGAATATGAGAACTCTTTTTTTTTTTTTTGTACTTCTGTAAGTCAATTTAAACAAGGCAAGCCAATTCTACCACCAGTGAACAAAATAAAATCTCAACACTAATTCAAGAATGGCTTCTCCACCAGGTAAGAAACCCATAAGCAGTATTTGACTACTATTGTCTGGCAGCAAGATTATTACTAAGTAAAGGTGGAACCACCAAAACAATATTCCTACAATTTCATTAGTGTCTATGTTCTTCTTTTGCCTATTTCTGGTGCAACTGAAACGCAACCATTTTCTCTAGCAACATTTATCCTAGTCATTAATTCTTTTTAATCATTTACACCTCTCCTACCCTGCTTCCCTAACTCCCCATGGCTTCAGCAAAGTGGAAGAAAGGTACCTGTTCAAAGGATTAAAAGAAAAAGTAATAATAATAACACTGATAATAAAAAATAAAAATGGAAGTAATCAGTATTAACTGAACCCTAACATAACTACAATGCCATTCAAATATAAAAAGCTGTCACATAAAAACAAGGGACTGACTAATCACTTGTTGAATGAAACAGGAAGATGTGGTGTGTAGGTATGTGTACACACACACTGGAGTATTACACAGCTGTAAAAAGGATGACTGTGTAATGTATGACAACATGGATGGACCTAGAGGGTATTATACTAAATGAAACAGATTGAGAAAGACAAA
The DNA here is from genome assembly GCF_007474595.2 of Lynx canadensis. Taxonomy (NCBI): domain Eukaryota; kingdom Metazoa; phylum Chordata; class Mammalia; order Carnivora; family Felidae; genus Lynx; species Lynx canadensis. The sequence goes on from NC_044308.2 coordinate 53,376,882, forward strand.
TGTGGAATCTAAAAAAGTACAAATGAATAAACAAACAAAAAGTAGAATCATACCTGTAAACACAGAGAACTGATGGTTGCCAGAGGGAAGGGGGGTGGGGAGATAGGGAAAATGGGTGAAGGAGAATGGGAAACAGGCTTCCAGTTATGGAATGGTTAAGTTATGGGAATAAAAGGCACAGCATAGAGAATGTAGTCAATGATACTGCAATAGTTCTGTATGGTGAGAGATGGTAGCTACACTTGTGGTGAATACAGCATAACACATAGCTGCCGAATTACTATGCTGTACACTGAAACTAATCTAACATTGTGGGTCAACTACACTCAAATAAAAAAGTTAAAAAACAACAAAACACACACACACAAAATAAGTGACTAAACCTCGAACCCTGAGAAAGTACAGCTGCAGTCACATTTTTATTTTAATGTTTATTTATTTTTGAGAAAGACAGAGAGACAGAGCTTGAGTGGGGGAGGGGCAAAAAGGGAGGGAGGCCCAGAATCTGAAGCAAGCTCCAGGTTCTGAGTTGTCAGCACAGAGCCTGATGCGGGGCTCAAACTCATGAACTGCAAATCATGACCTGAGCCAAAGTGGGACGCTTAATCCACTGAGCCACCCAGGCACCCCACAATTTTCTTATTTAATGCATGAGTAAACTGAATCCTTCCACTTGACTTGGCGATCATTTAGTTGAGAGGAAAACTGATTATGTGTCTGTATGCTGCTATAAACTTGTATTAATCCAGGCACCTGGGTGGTTCAGTGGGTTAAGCATATGACTTCAGCTCAGGTCATGATCTCATGGTCAGTTTGAACCCCACATAGGGCTCTGTGCTGACAGCTCAGACCCTGGAGCCTGTTTCAGATTCTGTGTCTCCCTCTCTCTCTGCCCCACCCCTGCTGACTTGCACATGTGTGCGTGCATTCTCTCTCTCAAAAATAGAACATTAAAAAAAAACTTGTATTAATCCAAGACAAATTAGGTATGTGTATATAGTGTGAGTGTATCCACATTTATACACATATAACTTTGCAAATAATCAAACTAAATCTGCTTTTTCTATCTGCAAAGGAGTTTGAACATGCTGCTGAATAATGTGATCTAAATTTCAGTATTAGTTAAAACTCTTAGAAGAAATCGATAGCTCTGCTGCGTAAAAATAACTTAGCAAATAAGAATGCAGAAATAAAAGGTACCTGCTGTTGCTTGAAATCAGGCCTTTTTTTGATAAGATTATAAACAGTCACATATTTCATATATAGTACATAGGCCCTTTCCTCATCACGATCTAATCTGCTTTCTTCTGCTGTCTTGAAGATCTTCAGGGCACTCTGTACATAACTTCAATTAGAGAAAAAAAAATAATTAAAACACTTGACACGTTGGCAGGGGGCAGGGCGAGTCATGTTTAAGGTCTACAGAGTATTTTGATAACATGAATTTCATAATGTAGATTGCATTGCTTCATAACTGGTACAAAGTTAGATATATGTTAGGATACAACCTGAAAATTCCCCTAGCCTACAAATAAATACTTCTGTTTCCTAATAGTTGTTTATATTCCATCAAGCTATTCAAAATGCATTAAGCCTAGTTTTAAAAGATCTGCTAATAGATAATCCTGAGGCAAGTGTTCCTTGGGCAGCCATGTAATAGTCATACTCTGATTAAAGAACAAAACTCCATACCATTTTTACTGAAGAAAGGCAAAATCTTTATTACTTTAATGTTAAAATACTTTTCAGTTTTCTTCATCCCTTTCTAACTATGTTGTAAAAATTTCCCCACCTAAAAATCCAAAAAAAAAAAAAAAAAAAAAAGGGACAGGGAAGGGGACGTGATTCAATCTTTTCAGCTGGTTAAAGTTTTCTACAAAATGGCTGAACTGCACTCATTCACTGGTCCTCGTGGAAAAGAGATTTAAAATCTAAAAATAAGGCATTTTAAAATTCCACTTCAGTAAAATATTTAAAGATTCTGTGGCCTTCATTATAAGGCCATTTGCCTGGTTAACAGTCTTTAGAAAGCAAATTAATAAAATAGGCATTTCTGCAAGAGAAATGCAATCACTTAGGACTAAAGTTCTGGCAATCCAATTATAGTGTCAATGCTTATATATAATGCTCTTTATTGGCAACTTATTTATGCAAAGCAGTGCTTCTTGTTTTTCTATATTTTTCAAACTGCTCCACAACTGCAAACATGGATTAATGATGAAATTGGTCAGGCCAAGAACACCACACAAAGGAACAGGGCCAAAATGATATTTAGGACCAAAGACAGTCCTATACAAGGACCAGTTTAGTCAGTGTGTATGCCCTGCCTAGCATGGCATCACAGTCCTAGGACAGAAGTAAATCAAACCAAAGCTAGAAAGGAGAAGAGCTTAGGAGTAGGTGCAACAGTGCTTGGGTTTTCTTTAAACTTTCACTGAGGCATGTACATTTCACCGGCTTATATGTAGCAGATCAAGGTGAGAAGGCTGCAGTGCTGCTGTGAGTCCAGTGAAACAACCAAAAATCCTAAAAGGATTCTAGCATTTTTTAGAATAGTGCTGTGACACAGCAAGAACATGAGTTTGTGGTTCTATACTTAGGGAGTCCTTCTGACATATCACTTCCTATGGGACCAGGGTGGTCCCAGAGCTAACCTAGACACTGTCAGAATGAAACTGATCTATCTTAGGATTAGGTAAAGATTTCTGAGAAAGCTTCACGGTGGCTTTATCTTTCCCATTGTTTCCTATTTGAAAGTGATTCAACAGAAGTTAAAGAGCTGCTTTCTCTGTCACTGCATTAATATTACCAACTTAGCTCAAGAAGTGAAACAATCCCTCTCTTATTCTTCCTGCCCCTGAAAAGATCTCTTTTTAAAAAGCCCATTTTGTCCATAATTATGATGCTTAGAAATACCAGTTCATTTTGGGATTTTCTTTCTTGACCTTCTTTAAAGTTTCTACTATTCCCTCCTCTTCGTCCTTGATGTTTTTTCTTTGCATTTTCTGTCTATTCATGTAGAAAATGACTCATAAAGATGTCCCTGTGCATTCATAGGTTTCTCTAGACGTCTGTTCACAGGTTCATTTGGGATCATACATATCTTTTTTTTTAGGGCCTTCCATTTATGGAGGACCCACAGAACGCTTCTTTTCTCCCTGATTTCTACAATCTGCTTACCCCAAGTCCAGGATATATGGCTGACTAAATCCATCTTTCTTTCTGAAACTCTATTTCCAACTCTACAATAATGTAGTTACTTCATTAATCTCCAAATCTCCTTTGTCAGTCAAAATTAATTCAGAGGAAAAGTTCGCTATTGCCTCTTGTCTCTTAACGGAGACAAAACTTCAAGAAGTTAACAATCTTATTGATAGCCCATTTTTAGCAAAATTACTTCCAGTTGATATCAAAATACCTGGACCTCTCCCTCACAATTATATTTTATCTCAAGATAGATATTGTAATCATTATCAGTAAAGTATCATCTCTAGCCTCGACCTCAGCAGGTTGATAGACTCCATGTCTTCAAAAATAAAAATACATAAAATAAATCATTTAGTTAAAAGTTCATGTTAAATTGGTACAAATTAATATTATGCTGAATATAAGATAAAAAAAAATATGTATTTCACTTCCTTTAATCAAAGAAGCCTATGCTAGGACCAGATGTTCCATGTGAAACATACAAGGATAAAAATGATCTTTAATTAGGAAGTATTTCTGCACTATTTTATGAAAGGACATTAACTGTGGCTGTATGAGTTTTGTAGAAACCTCGTAGTCTTCACCTCGTAAACTTATAATCTGATATATTGTCCAAAGAATAGAAAACATGCATTTTGCCAGAATACACATACATTCTGCCAAGATAAAGAACTTCTCTAAGCAGGTCTTATTCATGTGATGATGCCATTTTTCAAATAAGCTTCAAATTGACTACTCCTCTAATTCATTTAATAATACGGAAATGAAGTAAAACTTAATATATGATTCAGTGAAACTAGCAAAGAATACATACTTCTTCGTGCTTATTTTCTCTGGTTTAACTTCTGTCTTCTTATTGAGGTCTTTTAGTGAAGAACTGAGGTAGAGTTCTTTGGGAACTGAAGCCACAGCAGGCATGATGAATTAGCTTTACTTTTCCACTTTCACAATGGACAGTGTACTTCATTAAAAGTAGTTCTTTTCTGAAACAAAACAAATGCAAATAATTCAATTAACAAGTGAAAAGACATAAAAGTTCTAAACTGACTCTTTTGTTAAAAGAGTTAAAAGACATAAAAGCCCTAAACTATATCTTTTGTTAAAAGAGTTAATTTCAAATTATCTTGAGTATCTATTTTGGGAATTCAAGATATAAAGGGTATCATTAAACAATTTAATTTTTTTCAAATATTCACTAAATGAATTATGATTTCTATTGCTTTGCCTTAATTATTAAGAATCTTTCCTGTCAAAAGAATTAACAGAATAAGAACTTCTATATTTTTCTACCATTAAATCTGCATTAATGCATAGATCACAAGTAGAAAGAAGTTTCATTTAGAAATATTTCCCTCTCTCATTGATAATACCAGTTTATAAAAGGAAACAAACTGGGGGTAGGGAGTAGGCAGGGCCACTTTATGTGGAGCTAGGGATATATGAACAGAATACACCCAAGTACTTTGGTTTATTCTAAAAAGGGTCTTTGAAGCTTCATTACATTCTTTGCTCCTCATACACTGTGCTAAATTCTGATTAGGAAGATTAGTAAAATGAACATTAAGAGGAAGAAAAGCTGGGTATGTATCAATTGTGTGTGTATGTGTGCAGGAATGCATATAGGGCAGATCAGGAGAGCATAGCAAATGAGAAGTCTCGGCAAGATCCTAAGTTGTCACCAAATGAAAGCTTCAGAGGAATCCCATTAAATTTATACAATGTCTTCTGCTGTGAAGAACTAATTGCAATTCAAATAAATACAGGCATACCTTGTTTCACTGTACTCCATTTTATTGTGCTTCTGTTTTTTACAAACTGAAGGTTTATGGCCACACTGCATCAAGCAAACCTACTGGTGTCATTTTTCCAACATCTGCTTACTTCATGTCTGTGTCACACTTTGGTAATGCTCACAGTATTTCAAACTCTTTATTATATTTTTTAGTTATCTGTGATTACTGATTATGACTCGCTGAAAGCTCAGATTATGGTTAGCATTTTTTAGCAATAATTTTTTATTAAGTTTTTAATTTTGATTTCAGTATAGTTAACATAGCGTTATATTAACTTCAGGAGTACAACGTATTGATTCAAGAATTCTACGCATTACTCAGTGCTCTTCATGATAAATGTACTCTTTACTCCACATTACATATTACACCGATTGCCCCCCCCCCCCCCCCCCCCCCCCCGGTAGCTACCAGTTTGTTTGTGCCCGGGTGGCTCAATCAGTTAAGTGTCTGACTTCAGCTCAGGTCATGATCTTGCAGGTCGGTGGGTTTGAGCCCTGCATGGGGATCTGTGCTGATGGCTCAGAGCCCTCTTCAGATTCTGTGTCTCCCTCTCTCTCTGCCCCTTCCCTGTTCAAGCTCTGCCTCTTTCTCGAAAATAAACATTTAAAAAAATCTTTTCAAAATAATCTGTTTCTTGGTTTGTCTACCTTGTTTTTTTTTTCCTTTGTTTCGTTTCTTAAATTCCACGAGTCAATAATATGGTATTTGTCTTTCTCTAAAAATGTCGTTTATATTCTCTAGTGCCATCCATGTTGTTGCAAATGGCAAGATTTCATTCTTTTATATCGCTAAGTATTTCATTACATATATAAAATATGTTTCATATATGTGCACCATATATAATAAATATGTAACATATAAAATATTTTACATATAATTATATGCCATACTCATATATATATATATATAATATATACCACTTCTTCATCTATTCATCTACCAAAGAACACTTGGGTTGCTTCCATATCTTGGCTATTATTATAAATAATGCTGCAATAAACAAACGGGTGCACGTATCCCTTTGAATTAGTATTTTTGTATTTTGGGGGTAAATACCCAGTAGTGATTACTGGATCATTGGGTAGTTCTGTTTTTAACTTAAAAAAAATTTTTTTTAATGTTTTTATTTGTTTTTGAAGACAGAGAGAGACAGAGTATGAGCAGGGGAGGGGCAGAGAGAGGGGGAGACACAGAATCTGAAGCAGGCTCCAGGTTCTGAGCTGTCAGCACAGAGCCCGACACGGGGCTTGAACTCATGGAGTGTGAGATCATGACCTGAGCTGAAGTCGGATGCTCAACCGACTGAGCCACCCAGGCACCCCTATTTTTAACTTTTTAAGAAACAGTCACACTGTTTTCGACAGTGGCTGCACCAGTGGCTGCGCAGTGCATAAGGGCTCCTGTTTCTTCATTCTTGCCAACATTTGTTTCTTGTGTCTTTGATTTTAGCCATTTTGGCAGATGTGAGATACCTCATTGTAGTCTTCATTTGCATTTAGATGATGATGATGAGTGACACCGAATACCTTTATGTGTGTCTGTTGGTCCTCTATAGGTTTTTTTTTCTTTAGAATTTTTAAACGTTTATTTTTGAGAGAGAGAGCAAGAGCATGAGCAGGGGAGGGGCAGAGAGAGGGAGGCAGAGGGTCTGAAGCAGGCTCTGTGCTGTCAGCACAGAGCCCAATGTGGGGCTCCAACTCACAAACCATGAGATTATGACCTAACAGACTATGACACCCAGGCGCCCTAGGTCTCCTGTGAAGAAATGTCTGTTCATGTCTTCTGCCTGTTTTTAAACTAGATTATTGTTTTCGGATATGGGGTTGTATAAGTTCTTTATATATTTTGGATACTAACCCTTTATCAGATATGTTATATGCAAATATCTTCTGCCATTCACTAGTTTGCCTTTGTTTCCCTTACCGTGCAGCTTTTTGACGTAGCCCCAAGAGTTTATTTTTCCGCTTGCCTCATGAGATATATATAGAAAAATGTTGCTATGGCCGATTGTAGAGAAATTACTGCCTATGATCTCTTAGGATTTTTGTGGTTTCAGGTCTCACATGTAGGTCTTTAATCCATTTTGAGTTTATTTTTGTGTATGAAGAAATACATTGTGTGGTCCAATTTCATTCTTTTGCATGTAGCTGTCCAGATAGCCCAACACGATTTGTTGGTCTTTTTTCCATTGTATATTCTTGCCTCCTTTGCTGAAGATTAAGGGACTATACAATCGTGGGTTTATTTCTGGGTTTTCTATTCTGTTCCATTGATCTATTGTCTATTTTTATGCCAGTATCCTACTATTTTGATTACTACACCTGTGTAATAAAAGTCTGGAATTGTGATACCTTCAGTTTCATTTTTTCTTTTTCAAGATTGCCTTGGTTACTTGGGGTCTCTTGTGGTTCCATACAAATTTTAGGGCTGTTTGTTCTAGTTTGAGTTGCTATTTTGACAGGGATTGCATTAAATCCGTAGATTGCTTTGGGTAGTATAGACATTTGAACAATATTTGTTCTTTCAACCTATGTGCATAAGACTGTCTTTCCATTTCTTTGTATCCTCAATTTCTTTCATCAGTGATTTATACTTTTCAGAGTACAGGTCTTCCACTTCCTTGGTTAAATTTATTCCTAGATATTTTATTGTACTTGGCGCAACTGTAAATGGAATTCTTAATTTCACTTTCTGCTGCTTCTTTATAAGTGCATAGGAATGCAACAGATTTCTACACACTGATTTTGTATCCTGTGACTTTACCAATTAATTTATCAGTTCTGGTACTTTTTTTGGTTTATGCTTTAGGGTATTCTATATACAGTACCATGTCATCTGCAAAGAGTAAAAGTTTTACTTCTCCCTTACCAATATGGATGCATTTCTATTTGGTGTCTGATTGCTGTGGCTAGGACTTCCAGTACTATGTTGAATAAAAGTGGGGAGAATGGACATCCTTGTCTTGTTCCTGATCTCAGGGGGAAACCTTTCAGTTTTTCACCACTGAGTATGATGTTAACTGTGGGTTTTTCATAGATGGACTTTATTATGTTGACATATGTTTCCTCTACACCTACTTTGTTGAGGGTTTTTGTCATGGATGTTGTACTTTGTCAAATGCTTTTTCTACATCTATTAAAATGATCATATGGTGTGTATCCTTTCTCTTACTGATGTGATCACAGAGATTGATTTGTGAATGCTGAACCAACCATCCTGCCATACCAGGAATAAATCTACTTGATCATGGTGCATTTTTTTTTTTTTTAATGTATTGTTGGATTCAGTTTGCTAGTATGGAGATATTGGCCTATAGTTCTCTTTTTTTATGGTGTCTTTATTTAGTTTTGGTATCAGGGTGATACTGGCTTCATAGAATGAATTCTGAAGTTTTTTTCTCTTTTAGTTTTTGGAATAGTTTGAGAAGAGTGGGTATTAACTCTTCTTTAAATGTTTGGTAGAATTTGTCTGTGAAGCCGATTGGTCCTGACTTGTTTGTTGGCAGTTTTTGATGACTCATTCAATTTCCTTGCTGGTAATCAGTCTGTTCAAATTTTCTATTTCTTCCTGCTTTAGTTTTGGTAGATTATATACTTCTAGGAATTTATCCATTTCTTCTAGGTTGTCCAATTTGTTGGCATATAATTTTTCATAATATTCTTTTATAATTGTATTTCTGTGGTGTTGGTTGTTATGCCTCCTGTTTCATTTGTGATTTTGTTTATTCAAGTTTGTTTGTTTTTGAAGAGTCTGGCTAGAGGTTTATCAGTTCTGTTGATCTTTTTAAAGGACCAGCTCCTGATTTCATTGATCTGTTCTATTTTTTTGTTTTTGTTTCTATGTCATCTATTTCTGTTCCAATCTTAATAGTTCCTTCCTTCTGTTGGTTTTAGGTATGTTTGTTCTTTTTCTAGCTCCTTTAGGTGTAAGGTTAGGTTGTTTGAGATTTTTCTTGCTTCTTGAAGTAGCCCTGTATTACTATACACTTCCCTCTTAGAACCACTTTTGCTGCATCCCGAAGATTTTAGACTGTGGCGTTTTCGTTTTCATTTGTTTCCATGAAATTTATGATTTCTTCTTTGATTTCTTGGTTGACCCATTCATTGTGTAGTACCATGTTATTTAACTTCCATGTAGTGCTCTTTCCAGATAGTTTCTTGTAGTTGATTTCTAGTTTCACAGTGTTGTGGTCAGAAAAGATGTATATTACTGATCTTTTTGAATTTGTTGACTTGTTTTGTAGCCTAATATGTGATCTTTTGTGGAGAATGTTCCGTGTGCACTTGAAAAGAGTGCATATTCTGATGTTTTATGATGGAATATTCTGAATATACCCGGTAAATCCCTCTGGTCAGTGGTCATTTAAAGCTACTGTTTTCAGTGTGACTGACTGGCACAGTGAGAAGAGTATGTGACTCTTGATCTAGGGGTTGTGAGTTCAAGCCCCATGGTGGGTGTAGAGATTACTTAAACAAACATAATTTAAAAATAAAGCTACTGTTTCCTTGTTGATTTTGTTTGGATGATCTGCTCATTGATGTAAATGGGATAATAAAGTCCCTTTCTGTTATTGTATTACTACTAATGATTTCCTTTATGCTTGCTATTAACTGTTTAATGTATTTGGGAGCTCCCATGTTGGGTACATTAAATATTTACGATTGCTATATCTTCTTGCTGGATTGTCCCCTTTATGATTATATAGTGTCCCTGTCTGTCTGTTACAGCCTTGCCCTAATGTCTATCTTGCCCAATGTAAGTATTGCTACCTTGGCTTTCTTTTGACATCCATTTACAAGATAAGTATTTCACCATCTCCTCACTTTTAATCTGCAGGTGTCTTTGGTCTGAAATGAACCTCCTGTATGCAGCATTATTCATGGGTCTTTTTTTTTTTTTTTAATGCACTCTATCACCTTATGTCTTTTGACTGGAGCATTCAATTTACGTTCAAAGTAATTGTTGATAGATATGTATTTATTGCCATTTTATTACTTGTTTTGTGGTTGTTTCTACAGATTTTCTCTGATCCTTTTTTCTCTTGCTCTTTCATGATTTATTGGTTTTCTTTAGTGATATACTGGAATTCCTTTCTCTTTGTTCTTTGCATACCCATTACTGGCTTTTTATTTGTGGTTACTCTTAGGTTTATTATAACATCTTATATATATAGTAATCTATATTAAGTTGGTGATCCACTTTGTACTCCTCTCCCACCCCATGTTTTAGGTATATGGTGTCACATTTTACATCCTTTTATTTTATGAATCCTTTAATTTTTACAGAAATACTCATTTTTACTGCTCTTGTGTTTTTTACTTTTCATCCTCTCATGGTCTTTCCTTTCCATTCAATGATTTCCCTTTAATATTTCTTGTTGGGCTGGTTTAGCACTTATGAACTCCTTTAATTTTGTTTGTCTGAGAAACTCTTTATCTCTCCTTCTCTTCTGAATGCTAGCCTTTCTGGATAGAGTATTCTTGGCTGCAGATTTTTCCCTTTCAGCACTTTGAATATATTATGCCACTCCCTTCTGGCCTGCAGTTTCTGCTGCAAAATCTGCTTACAGGCTTATGGGGCTTCACTTGTATGTAACTATCTTCTTTTCTCTTGCTGCTTTAAGAATTTTTTATTACTACTTTTTGCCATTTTAATTAATATGTTTTGTGGTATGGACCTCCTTGCATTAATTTTTCTGGGAAGATCTCTGCGCCTCCTAGACTTGGATTTCTGTGTCCTTTCCCAGATTAAGGAAGTTTTCAGCTATTATTATTTCTTCAAATAAATTTTCTATCCCCTTTTCTCTTCTTTGGAGATCCCTATAATGCAGATGTTACTACACCTGATGGAGTCAGAGTTCCCTACAACTATTCTCAATTTACATAATTTCCTTTCCTCTCCTTTGCTCAGCTTGGTTACTTTCCATTACTCTTCCAGGTCATTAATTTGTTCCTCTGCCTCATCTAGTTTGCTATTTATTCCATCAGGTGTATTTTAATTTCATTTATTGTGTTCCTCTTTTTTTTCTTTAGTGTTTTTTTTTTTTTTTTTTTTTTTTTTTTTTTTTGAGAGAGACTGAGCAGGAGCAGGGGAGGGACAGAGAGAGAGGGAGACACAGAATGCAAGACAGGCTCCAGGCTCTGAGCTGTCAGCACAGAGCCCGATGCGGGGCTTGAACCCACAAACCCCAAGATCATGACCTGAGTCGAAGCTGGACACTTAACCAACTGAGCCACCCAGGTGTCCCTCATTTATAGTGTTCTTGCTATCTGGTTCTGTTTTCTTTGTTAAGTGTCTCATTCGCTGATGTAGTCCACTCTTTTCTCAAGTCCAGTGAGTTATCTTAGTGATCATTACTTTAAATTCTTTAGCAGGCACATTATATCCATTTCACTTAGTCTTCTGTTGCGGTGTGGTCTTGTTCTTTCATTTTGGACATATTTCTCTGTCTCCTCATTTTGTTAACTTTGTTTCTCTGTGGTAAGAAGGTAAGCTACATATCTTGCTCTTCACGTTAATGGCCTTATGAAGAAGAGGTCCTGTAATGTCCTGTGTTCAATGTCCCCTGTTCCCCAGGACCTGGTGCTTCAGGGAGTATCTCCCATGTGTGTTGCATGTGCTCTGCTGTTGAGAACCTGGCCTCTTTTTCCTTCAATCCAGTTGTCTGCAGAGGCTCTCTTTGCCTGTTGTGGGCAGTGTTTGATCCCGGGTGGGGTGGGACACATTTTAACGAGGTGTGTGGTGGTCGGCTTGCGAAATGAGATGTGTCACTGCTGCCGGTATTACTGAGGTCCCACAAAATGCATGCGTCAGGAGACAAGGTGTTGGTGGGGTCTGTGCCAGTCTTCTGGGGGAGGGGGCCTGCAGTGCCCAGACTGAGCCAAGTGTGACTGGGAAGGGCGATCTGCCAAGTACAGGGATCAGGCTTGGTGTAAGCAAATTACGTAGTGAGTGTTGGTGCTATGCTGGTTCCTGCAGGTGGCACTGTGTTTATACTGGGGAGAGTGTGCCAGCTCCTTTGTTCCTGTTGGGGTCTCTCTGTGATCCCTGCCTCTCTAGGCCACACTCTGAATAAATCACTCTCTTTCCCACTTGCCCCCAGTGTTTTTCAAACTGCTGCTTCCAGGCTGTATCTTCATGGGCTGTTTGTCGTGCTGTCTCTTTAAGGTTGGGGACTCCACTTCCTAACACCTTCCTGGCTCTCCAAGAGCCCAAGCCTGCTGATTTTTAAAATCCCAGGCTTTAAGTCCCACCGGTAAAATCCCAGGCTCTAAGTCCCACCAGTCGTAAGAACTCACAAAATGCAGCTCCTCTCGCTTTCAAAGCAAATGCTATGGGAAAATGTCTCCCCTGTGTGGGCTCTCTGGTGTGAAGCTCTCTGTTTTTTGCCCTTCTTCTTACCACCAGTTCCCTCCCCACCATAGATAGCTGCAGTTCATTTTGCTTCCAAACTGTATCTCTGCCCTCCCTACCTTCTCTGATGGGGCCTTCTTCTTCCACACCTTTAGCTGTGGAATTTGTTATGCCAGTCTCCAAATCATTTTCTGGGTCATTTACACTGATGTGAATGTTATCTAGTAGTAACTCTGGGACAAGGTGAGCTTAGGGTTCTCCTACTCTACCATCTTCCCAGCCAGCAATAAAGTATTTTTTAATTTAGCAATGTAGTTTTTTAGACCTATGCTATTGCACACTAAATAGACTATAGTACAGTGTAAACATAACATTCATATGGATTAGGAAACAAAAAAATTCATTTGGTTCTTTTTATTGCAATATTTGTTTTATTGCAGTGGTCTGGAACTGAACTCACAATGCCTCCAAGGTATGCCTGTAACTACATTAATGCATTTAACAGACTGTAACTTTTCCCCCCATCATTTCCTTTCACTATCTTAATGCTCTTCCTTTTATCAGTTTACTTTTATTAGATGAGTGGTCATCAATGAATATCTAATCCTGAAAAGCTGAGTAAGGTACAACTTAGGGGGAAAAAGGCATCTGTTCACTTTTGTGAAACTCCAAAGGCACCCTGATTTGCTTTGATTCTAGTCATGTTTTATATTAAATACTAATATTTTGTGATTTTTTAAAACTTATTCCTTCTAACCCTGTACAATCAACTGACTGCCTTAGTCACCAAACCTAGCTGTCTATTTTTCTCTAAAAGTTACATTTTTATAACATTCATGTTTTTCCATCTTAAACTTGCTCTATGTACCTACAAACACATGTTTAATCAAATGCTTTACTTAGCAGTTTCAGATCTCTGCATTTAGGAACAAGTCTTAAATAGAAGCACTTTCTACACTTGTCTCTCCACCCTGTGTTCTGTGACTAAAGCCAAAGGGATAGGGGAGGGAAAAAAACCTTTGGACCACACCATCATTCCCAAATGGATCAAAAACATTAAATGTCCTTCTAGTTACATATCTAATTCATCAACAATTCATCACAAAAACAGGTCACAGCACCCATTAAGTAGAGTATGACAGGGATCCCTTGGATTTCCTCACAATTACAGAGACTACAGCATTGTCTGAGTATCTTAACTTGCAAAAAACACTATGTTATGTATTAAAGATATAAAGGGTATATAAGACACGGTCCGTGACTTTCCAAGATAAACAGTTTAACCACAGAACACCCTTTCGTCCCCCATTCCCACCTCCTGCCTATCCCCCCAACTCTGAGTGAAAAAGCAAGAATATATATAACACCATTTGTATAAAGTTTTAAACCAAATTAAACAGTGTATTGCTTAAAGATACAAATAAGATAAATCTATAAAGATAGACAGGAAATGATAAACATAAATTCTGTATCTGGAGAGGCAGACAGAGGATGTAATCAGGAGACACATACAAGGTATCAGTAAGGTTTTATTCCTCAGCTTCAGTGGCACATTTGAAGGTGATCATACGGTAATCATTTTATTGTCATGCTTCATAACATATAAAAGAATTTAAGTAATGTACTTAACATAGATCTCATAAAAAATTTTAAAGAAAGCAATTAACTATGAGTATAACAATGCAAATATGAATAAAAATGTGCATTGTATATAAATATGAAAACACCCAGACACATGTGAAAGTTAGGAAGTATGGGTAAAACAAAGACAAAATATGTATGTTTTAAAATATTGATTTAAAAAAATATATTTAGAATATTGGAAGAGCCTGATATATAAATCTTTTGGAATATAGCTTCCATACAGTGGTGTGAATAGAAGCAAAAGCATGAGCATTAAGGAATAAAGAAATGGAAACATTGTAGATAACTTGAAAAATAAAAAACTGGCAATAAAAAAGAGAATGCTGGGATAGAGTTGGATGGTGCTCCAGGAACATGATTTCTACTGAAATATAAGAAGCAATAGTTGAGGAGTAATACATTTGACTAAAGGAAAGCACAGCAAGGTCAAGAAACTCTTAAGGAAGGTGTTTAAGGAAACATATAGCAGAGGGCAGGGGACACTGGAGCTGGGACTATGAATGAGGCCAGAAGACAGATAATGGTAACAAGAGCTATTTCTGACTCTTCTGCCCTCAAGTAGCTCAGCTAAGATCTTAGGCTTACTTAGCCAACAGTGAACAAATATCTGCTCCCCCAATACAAACCACCTCTTGAAATGTAATTCCCCCAAAACCCAATCATTTTTTGTTGGTGATACTAGTAAGTGTACTAAGACAGGGACTAAAGCCAGAGTTAGGCAGAGTAACCAGGTACCAGTCTGACAGTACCTGTTTTTCCAACTCTATTCTCTATCTGGGTCACAAGTTAGTGGTCTAACCACAGAATATATGTTCAAAAAGTCAGATAGAGCCTATTTTGTTGATTCATGACAATTAGGTTTCTTGGCTGGGAAAGAAAGCTATTGATTTGAACCTTCTAAAATTAAGGTCTAGACAATATTCTCAGTTGCATCTGTTTTTCATGATTACCTTTAAAGCTTGGATCTTTGAAAGACAAATAATACAAAAACTAATTATGCTACCTAGGTAACTTAAAATAGGAAACCATTAGCTATCTCAAGATTAAATTTGATTCAAACATTCACAGATATCCTGCTGTATAAAAGATATTGTGCTGCCAAGAACTCAAAGATTAGATATCTCTTTCCTCAACAAGTTTAAAAAAATTAACGTGAAAGAGAAAGCTGGAAGCAATGGTAATACAACACAGTAAGATATCCAACTATAAAGAGTTACAAACATTGTACAATAAGAAAAATTAACAAGGAAGATTAACCATGAGAAGAGGGATCTTGGAAGAGACAGCATTTATGTGAATCTTGGTAAAAGGCTTTTGACAGGAAAAAAATCAAAGAACTTTAGGAACTAGCCGATATAGGGAACGAACTAAGACCTACTAGACAGGAAAGCCTGAAAAAATAGTCTGGGAACAGAAAATGGAAGGCCTTGAATGTCACATTAAAGCATTTACTTTGTTTTCTAAAGGTAATAACCATAAGGTTCTGAAGAAGAGAGTTACATGATCCAAACTGGCAACACTACAAAGTTAGGTTTTAAAAGACTGGAGATAAAGAAGACACTAGTAATCTATGATAATGATCCTAAGGAAAGATGATGAAGGTCAGAACTAGGGCAGGAGAGATGGAATGGAGGAGGCAGATACAAGAGACACTGCAAAGGTAGAATAACAGGGATTGGCTAACAATTAGATACATGGAGGGAAAGTACAATAATAAGATTACGGCGACAAAGTTTTTTCTGAGGGTTTCTGGGAGAAAGATTGTATTTTTTTTCAACGTTTTATTTATTTTTGGGACAGAGAGAGACAGAGCATGAACGGGGGAGGGGCAGAGAGAGAGGGAGACACAGAATCGGAAACAGGCTCCAGGCTCTGAGCCATCAGCCCAGAGCATGACGCGGGGCTCGAACTCACGGACCGCGAGATCGTGACCTGGCTGAAGTTGGACGCTTAACCAACTGCACCACCCAGGCGCCCCATGAAAGATTGTATTTTTTAAAGTGAACTTCTCTGTCCTTATTTGATTTTTTTTTTTTAAGATTTTATTTTTAAGTAATCTCTACACCCACTCCAATTTATAACCCCGAGATGAAGAGTAGCATGCTCTACTGACTGAGCCAGCCAGGCACCCCTGTCCTTATTTGATTTTTGAGAATAGCTGAAATAAGAAAACATTTTCTCTAATAAAAGGACCAAGGTTGTTTTCATTTTCATTCACAAAATTATATAAATTATGCTGTTAAATAAGATGCCTGGTATTAAAAATACTTAACAGTACTGCCTTAATTGCTGTTTGTCTCTACAAGCACACATTCTACAGAAGTCAAAGTACAAGGTAAAGAGTATTTCCCCTAAACAAATAAGACAGCAAAGGATACATGTGTAACTTAAATCTATGCGAAATTTAATGTGTTAAATTCCTGATAAGTCATTCTGCTACACTTTAAAGTGAAAACCTCTAAAGAGATTTCAAAATAGACTGACAAAATAAATTAAGGGCTGTATCACTGGATGAAATCATAATTTATTTGGGCTGTAACAGTAAAAACAAGAAAAAGAGCAGCAGCAGTTTGTTGTTGTCACAACAATCCTACTGATCCTTATAAAATGTTTAATATATACAGTCTACTTGTTTAGCTCTAGAACTGAATATTTATACAGTCTATTTACACAGTCTACTTGTTTAGCTCTAGAACTGAATATAACATACAGCCCACTAAAACTGTGTTATGCTTCAGAAAGGTTTGTAAGTTAAAAACAAATAAAAACAAAAAAGGATATGTAAGAAAAATTAAAGTTCTTCTAAAAAATTGATTTTCTTAAGATGTGTAAATCTGATAAAGATGAAATATTTCAGGGGCGCCTGGGTGGCTCAGTCAGTTAACCATCTGACTCTTGATTTCGGCTCAGGTCATGATCTCAGAGTTCGTGAGTTTGAGCCCCGCATAGGGCTTTGCACTGACAGGGTGGAGCCCGCTTGGGATTCTCTCTCCTCTCTCTCTGCCTCTCCCCTGCTCACTATCTTTCTCTCAAAATAAATAAATAAACTTAAAAAAAAAAAAAAAAGATGAAATACTTCAGCTTCAGTCAAACGGCAATGCTCCAAAAGTGAAATCCAGACAGTACTGAAATGAGCTAACAATGGGGGAAGGAAAGGGAACGCAGATGTATCCACCTCTCTGTTTATGACATCCTTCTGATTCTTCCAAAGAGAAAAAGTAGAAATGAGATGACCTGAACCACAAAGACTAAAAAGTAAAAAAAGTGAAGACTGAGGTTTGTGGTATTCAAACTGGTCCTGGTATCTGAACTAGGGCTTCACACGAGCCACTGCCTGGGTTCTTGGCAAAGCTGAAAGGAAAGCAAAGTTTGTCTCCAGCAGGCATCCATCATCTCATCTCATCTCTACCCTTCTGACAAGCAATAGCACTCATTATATCTTCTGATTGCCTTATATGTCATATAAGGCATTCTATACTCATTCTAATTTAAATGCCATAGAGTAGTAAGTATTCATGAAATGTTTTAATTTTTTTTCAGTGTTTATATTTGAGAGAGGGAGAGAGAGACAGAGCATGAGCAGGGGAGGGGCAGAGAGAGAGACGGAGACACAGAATCTGAAGCAGGCTCCAGCTCTGAGCTGTCAGCATGCAGCCCGATATGGGGCTTGAACTCACAAACCGTGAGATGATGACCTGAGCCAGAGTCAGATGCTTAACTGACTGAGCCACCCAGGCACACCTCATGAAATGTTTTAAAGTACTCTTAAAGTTGGGGCACCTGGGTGGCTCAGTCACTTAAGCGTTCAACTCTTGATTTCAGTTCAGGTCATGATCTCACAGTTCATGGGATCGAGCCCTGAATCGGGCTCTGCTGTCTGACAGCACAGAGCCTGCTTGGGGTTCTCTCTCTCACTCTCACTCTCTCTCTCTCTGTCCCTTCCCCACTCATGCTCTCTCAAAATAAATAGATTAAAAAAAAAATAAGGTAATCCTAAAGTATTAAAAGGCTCAACCCCTTCAAGAATTAGTGACTGCTAAAACTTATTTTCTAAATATTTTCTAAGTATCTGCTATGTGTCTAGCACTTGCTGTGTGACAGTAGTGTTTTAAAAATCCACCTACACCTGGGTGGCTCAGTTGGTTGAGTGTCCGAATCTTAACTATCAGCTCAGGTTGTGGTCTCACAGTCATGGGATCAAACCCCATGTCAGGCTATGTGCTGACAGCATGGAGCCTGCTTGAGATTCTATCTCTCCCTCTCTCTCTGCTCCTCCCCTGCTCTCACGCACACACACACTCTGTCTCTCTCAAAATAAATACTCAAAAAAAATTTTTAACATTTTATTGTAAAGTAGGTTTTGTGATAGATGGCTTTGCCCAACTATTGGCTAATGTAAGTGATCTGAGCACGTTTAAGGTAGCCTAGGCTAAGCTATGATGTTTGTTAGGTTACGTGTATTACATGCATTTTCAGCTTAATGATATTTTCAATTTATGATGGATTTATTGAGACATTACCCCATCATAAATTGAGAAGGATTTGTAATCCCTATAGTATTCCTTATTTTTTTAAGACCATTTAGAAGGTCACAATCAGCATTTAAAAAATAAAATTGACGAGAAAATATGAGAGCATGTCACATATGGTAAGGTTAAGTATTGTTTCATCAAACTTCAGTTTTGTTTATATGCGTATGCATATACAGAACACTGGGTTGAAATGTAAAATGTATTTCTTACTATAGGTTACAAATGAAAAAGTGTACAAGTTCTGCAGAGTAATGCTATTCCAAGTGTGGCCCACAGACCAGTGATGGTTGGGGAACTGTCACCCGTGTGTGATAACATAAGAAATTTATGAAAGAATGTAAATCAATTAAGCACACTGAAGTTGTTATAGTAGCAAGACTTTCTCTGTGAAGAAAGCAATCCACTGATTCATATTCAAGCCTATCACACAGACTGACTACTTCGAGTGACACTGCTCTAGAGGATAAAGAGAGTCACCACAGGGCTTCTGATTCAAATTAGTTTAGTCACCAAGACCAATCTAATACTTATTAAATAATAAGCCATCAACTAATTGCTACTCTGTACATTAATATGTGACTCTAGTCACTGGGAAGTCAAAAGAAGGAGAAAATGCAGTGTAGCTTCTTCCAGCCACTCTCTTCTCTTTTGTGCTGGTCCTTCTGCTTTCAAGGACCAACTTAAGGTCCACTTCTTCCATCCTTGATGGCCCCAGTTCTTGGAAGTTCATTTCTTGATCTCAGGTCTACAGTATGTGTAATCTATGTCATTGCCTTTGCCTTAGTATGGTATTTGGGCCAAATGACAGTTATGACTAGGTTTTAAGACCCTCATACCTCATAAACATGCAGTGCTCATGATGATGTGATGAAGCAGAGACAGAAACTAGCCCTATGGATGAGATTTAGCTATGAACAGAGAGAAAGGAGGGCATTCCAGAAGAGGAAACCAACATGAACAAAGACACAAAATGAGGAATTAATATGGGAAGGCAATGAAAAAAATAAGGAATACTATAGGGATTACAAATCCTTCTCAATTTATGATGGGGTAAGTCTCAATAAATCCATCATAAATTGAAAATATCATTAAGCTGAAAATGCATGTAATATACCTAACCTAACAAACATCATAGCTTGACCTAGCCTACTTTAAACGTGCTCAGATCACTTACATTAGCCAATAGTCGGGCAAAGCCATCTATCACAAAACTTACTTTACAATAAAGTGTTAAATATCTCATATAATTTATTGAATACTATACTGAAACTGAAAACAGAATAGTTGGAGTGTATCAGTTGTTTACCCTCACTATCACATGGCTGACTGGGTGCTCTGGCTCACTGCCACTGCCCAGCATCACAAGAGAATATACCACATAGTGTTGCCTGGGAAAAGATCAAAATTCAAAATTTGAAGTACGGTTTCTACTGAATGTGTATCACTTCTGCGTCATCAAAAAGTTGAAAAATCCTAAGTCAAACCATTGTAAATTGGGCACCATCAGTACTGGGAAATTATCAGATCAATGGATTACATGCAAATGTACTCTTTACGTGTCACTACTCTGACATGCTAGATCCCTAGCACCTACCTCAGTCCTTACAGTCAACACTTAATAATGGTTGGCTAACAATAAATTATATTAGGTAAGGAGATGGAGTCATATTATGGAGGACTTCTGAAGCCGTCAAGTATTGTTTATATTTTATTCAGCAGGCAATAAACTAGTTTTGTTTTGTTTTTTTGGGAGAGAGAGAGAGAGAGGGAGAGAGGTAGACAGAGAGGAAGGGAGAGAGAAGAGCAAGCAGGGGAGAGGGAGAGAGAGACTCTTACGCCCCAACGTGGGGCTCAATCTCATGGGGGCTCAATCTCACGACTATGAGATCATGACCTGGGCCACAATCAAGAGGTGGACGCTTAACCAATTGAGTCACCCAGGCACCCCTAAACCAGTTTTAAAGGGAAAAATGATATCTCAGGGCAGGTCAAAGTGGGAATATACAAGATGGATGTGAAGAAACAAGAACAAAAGAATAATACTTTGTAATCCCTTACAGCTATTCTTGGATAAGAATTAGCAGGCCGTTGCATTTAAGAGAACACAAAAAGGCAGAAGCATGCTTTTGTAACAGACTGAAACAGAAAATTTTCTCTTCTGTACACACACACACACCACAGAATGGTAGTGCTACTAACAACAACAACAAAATGAATACTGTGGTCTTAAAAATGTCCGTTTACCGCAGCACTTCTCAACCTGGGCACTACTCCTATTTTGGACCAGATAAAAATTTGTTGTGGGAGGCTGGTCTCTGCATTGTAGGATATTTAGGAGCATCCCTGGACTCTACCCACTAGATGCCAGTAGTATTCATCTCCATCCTGTTGTGACAACCAAAAATGTCTCCAGACATTCCTGAATGACCTCTGGGGGGGCAAAATTACTCCCAAATGAGAACTATTGATTTACAGAAAATTTTGAACATGTATACAAAAAGAACAACACCTAAAGATGTCTTGACAGAGATATAAATATGTAATTAGAGACTTGGTCCATAGAGAGACCAGACAAATATTAAATCAACTATTAAAGCATTAATGTTAATTTTGATAATCCCTATTGTTTTGGGAGATAACAAAGTATTGACACTTAAATGATATATTATCTAGGATGTGGTTCAAAACAATCTGATTTTCTTCACTTTTATGTATACTTTAAAATTTCTATAATAGTTTTTAAAACACAGACATCATTTATGCTAATAATAAATCAGGAGAATGAATCAAGGAAATAAGATCTTGTTTCTCTATTACTGATAATATACTTGAAGGGCTCAGAACCTGGTGGGGAGGAGTATGAAAGGGAATGTTTCTAAAAGAGGAAAGAAACAGCCTGAAGAAAAACCAGATAAGTGCAACGTCATGAAAAGCACAAAAAAAGAGCTTCAAAGAACTTTAAGTTCTTACAATGCTTAAAAAGAAAAAAAAAAAAAAAAGAATAAAGTAACTAGTCCTAGTTTTGAAGACTGACTGTATAAATTGTCTTCTATTTGGCAAACATTTATTAGACTACCTACATCTATTCAAGGTGCCATGTCAGAAGCTATAAGAAATACACAGACTATACCTCCTAACAAAGCTTCCACCTTTTAAGATGAAAGAGAAGTACATAATGTTAATATAAAGCAAAGAACCATCATATAGGTACTAACAAACCATGCCAAAATCTGTAACTTGAATTAAGACTATTCCTAGAAAGAAACCAGAAGGGTAACTGTTTTCTGTAACAGGTGTCTACTTACATTTATAACCTTAATCCATTTTGTACATCTTCTCCCTATCTCCTTAATTTTTTTAGCATATGCAAGAATAGATGAACAGGGAACCACATCATACTTAGTATGTACCAAAAACCACCATAAACAAAAGCAGACATGCTTCTCAATCTTAGCTGTAGAATCCCCTAAAGAATTTTTAAAAATATTGATGCGCAGAACCCACTCCTAAATGCTTATATTAGAATCTTAGAGCATGGGACTTGCACACAGGTATTTTTTAAAAGCTCCTCAGGTAAATTCTAACACGTGGTCAAGACAGATCCATGGACATAAAAAATGGATATAAGCATGTTACTAAAAGCAGTGAAACAGTATGACGATGACAATTAGGCTCTAGTTGATATCAATATTTTAAGTCTTATGATTCCCAATCTATCAAAATAATAAGAAACCATGTTCTTTTTCTTTTTGAAGTTTATTTATTTTTGAGAAGAAGAGAGAAAAAGAGAGAGAGAGAAAGAGAGAAAGAGAGAGAGAGAAAGAGAGAGAATCCCAAGAAGGCTCCACACTGTCAGCACGGAGCCCAACATGGGCTCGAACTCACAAACCATGAGATCATAACCAGAGCCAAAGTCAGACGTGTAACTGACTGAGCTACCCAGGTGCCCTCAGAAATCATTTTCATTTTTAAAATTATGTAACTGAGAGAATAATAATTAAAATAAAAACCTTCAGGATTCCTATACCCATAACTTTTTCAGGACTAATTTGTTTTGAAATTGGTATTATAACATGTAACAATTTCTCTTACTATAAAGACATACAGGTTCACATCATTATTGGTATGTTTCAGAGAATTCAGAATTATGAAAAACTAAACTGTAATGTGTTAGAGGAGACACTGACTTTATTCACCACTACACATGAGTAGTTTTACTTGAATTAGTATGGTGATAAATATGGAATTCCAAATAAGCTTAATATAATATTTCATCATTTACTATATTAAGTTTTATGTTATTAGAGCACTGTAGGTCTTGGTTTCACTTTCCATTTATTAGCACATGACTTCGGGCAAATTCCTTAAATCCTCCCAACACCAACACTGCTACTCCTCAGTTTAAGTCATCTACAAAATGGGAACGATTCATCTGCTTCTACAGAGTTTTCCTAAGTACCAAATGACAAAATACCTACAGAGAAATGCTTTGAAAATTGTAACGTACTGTGAAGATACAAAGCATTATGGTTAAAGAAATCAGAAGTGTACCTTACTCCGCATCTACTATTAAATCCAAACATTAGTTTAATACAACTTTATTATAGTAGGTTAATGGCCCCAAATTCTTTGATATTCTTCCCTCCAAAAAAGGTAGGGTCTATCACTTGGTTAGGGGAGGGCTCTGACTGCTCTAACAGAGAATGCTGGAAGCAATGCTATGCCAATTTCTGGGTCCAGCTTTAAGAGACAGCTTTCACTTCTGTCTCCTCAAATACTTGCTCTTGAAACTCAAACTCCATGCTGTGAGACGTCCAAGGCACATGAAGAGTCCATGTGCAGGCGCTCCAGATAACATCCCCAGCTGAACTCCCAGACAACATCAACTGCCACCCATACAAATGAGCCATCTGGGATATTCCACTCAGGTAAGCTTACAGATG
Organism: Lynx canadensis; assembly: GCF_007474595.2. Taxonomy (NCBI): domain Eukaryota; kingdom Metazoa; phylum Chordata; class Mammalia; order Carnivora; family Felidae; genus Lynx; species Lynx canadensis. Next base: position 53,400,354 of record NC_044308.2, read on the forward strand.
ACTCCAAAACCTAGCTGCTTATCTAACTACAAATGCATGAAACTCTTAAGTGAGAATCAACCAGCTGACCCCAGGCAGCCCAGAGAAATATACCAGATAAAACATTGTAGTTTGAAGCTACTTTGGAGTGATTCGTTATATAGTAATTGGTAACTGGGACAATAACCAATAGTTTCTTAAAATGCTTCCTTAACTATATCTAATTTGGTTATCAACTCATATTTAATGGGCACATTTTCCCCTTAATCTCTACAAAAATAATTGCAACTTCATGTAGAAAATATGTTAGATATTTTAAGGGAAAAAAATCTAATATGCTTGATTTTAGAACTTTACAGAAGCCATTTTGGATCTTTCCCAGTATGTTCACATTACTGAACAAATGACCACAATGATTAATAAGGGTCAAGCAGATATACAGAGTTAAATGCTAGAAAGACATCTTTAAATTGTTTTTGTTTTTCTCACGCATTGTTTTCTTAAAGAACACATACCTACATGCTTACATGCAATTAATGCATATTTAGGTCATTAATAACAAGTGTTGTTTTACTATTATAAGAATCTTACTATCTAATTTTAAAGATATACCTAATGTGCCACAAAAAAAGGGATACACGTTTCAAGGCAGCCAGAGCAATATGATAAAAGCAAAGCACAACCTACATCACCTTTCAGACAAACGGGTCCAGTACTGTGGAGTCACAAGAAACTATTTAAATCCATCAGAAAGACACTTGACAATGAACCTTAAACAGAATCTGTTGAAATGCAAAATCTGCTTACAGAGCAAAGCCCCAGAGCAAGCCTAGAACAGGTACAGCTCCTTAACAGTATCACTTGATATTTTTAATGGCTGCAGAAGACATACAAAAACTAAGACTGCTTGCAGATTCGGAAAGAGTAACATCCCTTTCATCTGAAACCCTCAAGGTGCTTAACAAATATTAAATGCCTTCAGGTAAGTATTTTGTTAGTGATTATATGACTTGCTTCAAGGTCATAGAATGAACTGGAGAAAAGAATGAACCCGAGAAGTGTGGTCTACAGCTTTATGTATAAATGAACATCAGTGCGATTCAGGGTTCTGAAATTACCAAGGTGGAGTGGAGGTGAAATTAACTTATCCCGCAACTCCAGGAGAGAGGCCACATTTTAGCAAAAGCTTTTATTTGGGAAAGTCATATTTTAATTCTGATGAGCTTATAGGCTCTTTAAACTCATACTTGGACTTCACTAAAACCAAGTTTGATTGGGACAGAGGAGGGATTGGGAAACAGTCTGAGAGATGGTATCAAAGGCCTGGAATTGTAGCCCGACAGCAGAAAATCAGAAAACGGAGGCCAGAGGAAGCAGGTCAAAGTCGAGTCTAAGTGTCGAAGAAGAACGAGGAATGGTCAAGGCCACCTCTAAGATCGGAAAACCTGAAAAAAACTACAGAAACTCCCTGGGTAACCCTAGGTAGGCGGCGGGAAAGACTCGAGGTTGGGCCCTTCCTCTAAAAGCCGATTCTATGTTCGGGGTTGTTCCACCCCTCTCGGCGGACAGGACTGGTCTCCCGAGTGACCAGCAGCTGGTGAAAGGAAAGGGTGTTCAATGCAGACAGCTTTCCGAGGAACAAAGGACAGGACCCAGACCCACACTCACCGTGGCGCCGGGAACGCTTGACTAACGCCGGCCTCCTCGCCAAAGGCCCATCTTCCACCAACTCGAGGAAGAATTAGCCTTCGCTAGCCCGACGGAAACCAGCCCAGCGCATCCCCTTTTCCCAGTTTGCACTGCGTTGCGACGCGTCGCGTCTCGGACGTCACGGAGGGGAGGGGCTGCGCGCGCGCCCGTGACAGCTTCCTCTTCCGCAGTCCTGCCCTTACCCGGGCGGAGGGAGGACTAAAGGGGAAGTTTGGGATGGGCGGCAAGGGCAGGGCTTAGGCTAGACTAAGTTTCCATATGCTTGCCTGTCCGTACCCTGCGCCCTGCATTTGTCGGGCCTAGTTCAGTCACCTTGGTGTTGCACGCTTCGTGGGCTTTGCCGCGGAGGAAGCCGGGACTCTTGTGCCTCTTACCTACGTATTTTTACTCTTCAGATAGGAGATTTAGAATAGAAAAGGGGTTGGAATCCCCTCAAACTCTGGCTGAAAGTTTAAAATTCTCTGAAGCCAAGTCTCTGGCCAAACAAGGAACATAATCCTAAAACATATATATACACATTTAACAAAAGTTAAAGGCCCAGTGTTACAAAAACAAGAGATTTGAACTTTCTTGTAAGGTGATCTTTGTACTGTCATAGAGAAAGGTGATTGGATGCTCCAATTAGTAAAAGTAAAGTTGCCTGGATGGTAAAGTTTTGAGGATGGAGTTGCTGGGCATGGTCACTTAAGTCCCCAGGGACAATCCAGGTGTCTCATGGGTGGGAAAGCTGGAGGGTGAGGTCTAGTAAGTGTCTGCCAGAAAGGTTTTAAATAAATTGTAATAAACATAGTGCTTCACATACAATAAGTCTTTTCAATAAATGCTAATTTCCTTTCTGTTACAATGAAATACCTGCATAAATATGGTAGCTCTTTTATACTTAAGCTATACACAGTTTTCCCAAAAGATTTAAGACTGATATGAAATATACAGTGCTGCCGGGAACTGCTAACTAGGAAGCCTTAGCAAATTTTTCGTAACAAGGAAACAATTGCATCTGTTTTGAAAATGGATGGTAGGAAAGGAAGTTGGTTGTTGGAGTTTGTTATTTTGTGTTTTGTTTTTTCTGTTGAGCACCTTGATGAATTTGGGTATTAAAAAAAAAAAAAAAAGACAGGGGTGCCTGGGTGGCTCAGTTGGTTAATGGTTTGACTCTTGATTTGGGCTCAGGTTATGATCTCATAGGAATTCTTGGGTTAGAGTCCCACATAGGGCTCTATGCTGAAAGCAAGGAGCCTGCTTTGGATTCTCTCTTTCAAAACAAATAAATAAGACAACAACAACAGCAGCAGCAAAACAAAACAAAACAAAACTGAGTGTGGCAGTAGGAACCAAAGATAGGGAGAAGAATGGGAAATTCCCTGAAGACCATCTCGGAGAGAGGATACCAGGAATGTGAGGTGATAGAGAAAAAGAGAAATGATAGTGAATTAACCAATGAAAAGAGCCCCTTATGATGGGGTGGAAAAAAGATTTTAATAAATAGGACTCTTTAACATTCACCTGAAGTTATTTCTGTTGCTCTGTTATAATGGTTCCAATTCCCCCCATAAGTAGAATTTCCCCCACTTCTTAAAGTGTCAGTCAAGTTTGCTCAAACACAAGTCATCTGCCTGAGTTTTTTGAAAACTAAGGAGTAGTGCCACATGTGAGTCAACAGATGCAGAAGGGAAAGCAGGCACAAGATGATGAGATGATTCCAAAACTAAACTAAGATGGTGAAAGCAGGAAAAACCCAGAACCTTCCAAGGAAATTCACAGACATCTGTGACTTCTCAGTATTAGTGGAATAAGCATGCTTAAAGAGTAGGGTTACCTTGATGAAACTATGTTTATTGAATTGAATTGTAAACCCTAGCTCTTTTCCAAATTTGTGTTGTGACAAACTAAGCAACAGTATCTATGGTACCCAGCGTTTAAGTAATGGGTCACTAGCTGTCTAGACTGCATGAACTGTATTTGACAATAGTTTTAATTCCTTTGCCATCCAGAATAAGCAGTAGTCCAAAATTTACTGAACCTTGTTCATCCTTCATCCGTTCAACAAGTATTTACTGAATGCATGTTCTATGACAGGCATTGTTTTGGACTTGGGATATAAAGTCCCTCCTCAACACAGAGCTGACTTACATTCTAGTGGGGGAGACATATAATAAACAAATACATGTATACTATGTCAGGTATTATTAAATGTTAAGAAAACAAAACAAAAAAGGGTAAGGGGCCAGAAAACACACTGGTAATTTTGATGGGATAGCCAGGGAAGAGCTCTCTGAGAAAGTGACATTTCCACAGAACCTTTGGTGAGGAGAGGGAGCAAGCCATGAATATGTGTGTGTTGAAAAAGAGCATCCAGGCAATGGGAGAAGCACAGATAAAGTCAGTGAGGCAGGAAAAGGTGAATGTGTTGGAGGAACTGCAAGGAGGACAGAAGGGTGAAGAGAGAATAATGCAGACTCCATAGGATTTATAGGTCTATAAAACATGTTTATCCCACTATCCCCCAATAATGCAAGAAGTGAAGCACATAGTAATATTATATGAAAAATTAGCTTTCATATGGGTGATAAAATTTACAAATTATGTACAAACATTCATTACAATTGTTTTTTAGCCAAAGCAAAAGTATCTTGTGGTTCTTTCACTAGTCACTTGTTTTTTCTATTCATCTGTTTTTTGTTTTCTAAAGTCAGAATGATTACCACATTGGCTGGTTGCATGGGCCATCACACATTTTATCTCTTGGGTCTGCATCCCCAGACAAGGGGTGGCAAATCTTGGCTATCCTCTTAGATATCAACATCTGAGTTTAGGAACTCACCACTCGGCACATCACTAAGACTCTATCAGCCATTGGTTTATGTGAAGTTGTAAATAATCAACTATATCACCACTTAGAGTAATTTGAGTCCTATTTTTTTTATGTAAAGTTGTGCTAAACTTACTTCAATAAGGTTTTAGAGATGCACTCTCATTCTACAATTTTAGGGTTTAGTGAACAGCTGTGCTTACTTTTCTCATCTCTTTATGATTTCACACTTAGATCTTCTCTCCTTTCTGCCTTTTGTTTTTCTATCCAAATGGAAGAGTTTTAGTCTGATTATTATGCTCTCCTTTGTGGTTCCCGGTTCAAGTTGTTACTTTGTCTTCTGGATCTTCTCTTCTTCCATCAGATTTTCCTTACAGATGTAATACTCAGAATACAATACTACACATGGTGATGCACATGGTTTTATACCAATGAGAGCTAGTTTTCAGTCTGTTGACCTACCACAAAATTTTCACCTACTTGACTGAGGTCACCAAAGAGTTACTTAAACTTCTTAAGGATTGTTTCTGCAATTTTGTCATGCTAACATTAACTGGCAAAAAAAGAATCCTATTTGACACAAGAACTGTTGAGCTTTAAGTGTACTTAATTGAAATCATAGAATCAACATACAGGTTTAAGCCTTTTCTACATTTTTCCAAAAAGAAACTATTAGGTTTTAGCTTAAGGAAGCATCTGATTTAAAGAAGATACTGTTGGGGCGCCTGGGTGGCACAGTCGGTTAAGCGTCCGACTTCAGCCAGGTCACGATCTCGCGGTCCGTGAGTTTGAGCCCCACGTCAGGCTCTGGGCTGATGGCTCAGAGCCTGGAGCCTGTTTCCGATTCTGTGTCTCCCTCTCTCTCTGCCCCTCCCCCGTTCATGCTCTGTCTCTCTCTGTCTCAAAAAAAAAAAAAAATAAACGTTGAAAAAAAAATTAAAAAAAATAATAAAAAAATAAAGAAGATACTGTTTTGGGATGCCTGGGTGGTTCAATTGGTTAAACATCTGAATCTTTTTTTTTTAATGCTTATTTATTTTTGAGAGAGAGAGAGAGCGTGCATGCTAGTGGGAGGAACACAGAGGGGGAATACAGAGGATCTGAAGGGCTCCTCAAACTCAGGAGCGTGAGATCATAACCTAAGCTGAAGTCAGAGGCTTAACTCACTGAGCCACCCAGGCACCCACTGTCTGACTCTTGATTTCACCTCAGGTCATGATCTCAGGGTTTGTGAGATCAGGCCCTACATCAAGCTCCATGTGTGGAGCCTGTTTGGGATTCTCTCTTTTCTCTCTCTGCCCTTTCCCCCTACTCGTGCACTCATGCTTGCCAGCGTGTGCGTGCACACACACACACACACACACACACTCTCTCTCTCTCTCTCTCTCTTTCTCAAAATAAATAAACATTTACAAAAAATAAAGAAGATACTTCTTTAAGTAAAACCTCCAAAAAATATTTCTGCAATTTATTTATTTATATGCAATTTACTTCATTTTTATGACTCCTCACTATCTAAAGTAATATGTCATCTATGGGATGTCATCTAAGGGTATGATTTTTGTTGGGCTGTTTACTTCTTCCAAACCATAGGTAAATATATTAAATAATACATACCCAGTGTTTTTCAAACTTCAGTATTATCAAGCAATATACAGCTAATAAATAAAAACATACGGTGCAGGCCCCAAACAAAAACTTACAGACTCAGAGCTAGCCAAATGCACAGGAACCCCCAGCTGCTCACCAATCCATGGAAAGCTGTGTCTGGACTGGCACTAGTGAATGCACTTTGGGAAATGTTCCAGAAGAGGGACCCTGACTCCCTGCCATCTCACATATTTATGGAGGAGTAGAGAGGGAGCAGGGATCACCTAGTTGATTTGGAGAACTTTGTGCTTTTCTTTTGGCGTTACAATCTTACTGGTCTAAAAAACAAGTTTTTGGGGTGCCTGGGTGGCTCAGTCGGTTAAGCCTCTGACTCTTGGTTTCGGCTCAGGTCATGATGTCATGGTTTGTGGGTCCGAGCCCCACATCGGGCTCTGGTCAGTGCAGAGCCTGCTTGGGATTCTCTCTCTTTCCCTCTCTCTCTGGCCCTCCCCCACTTGTACTCTCTCTCTCAAACTAAATAAATAAACTTTAAAAATAAATAAATAAAATAAAATAAAATAAAATAAAATAAAATAAAATAAAATAAAATAAGCTTTGACACCAGTTGCCTGAGCAGTTTTCCTTATTGACTCTGGTTTCTGCCTGCAGGCCTTACTGCCTCTCTGCTGAGCCAGATTGTTGCTAGGCTGCAGGTGGAGTGAGCGCCCAAGCACCTGGGTTATCCATGAGACAGACTAGCATGTGTTTCCCTAAGTGTGCAGAAAAATCAACCTTGAGCTTGCATTCACAAGGTAAGGAGAGGGAGCCATGAATTTGCATTTTAAGATGTCCATGGTGATTCTGCTGGTGGTGATCATGGGCTCCACGTGAAGAAATGTTACCTCACTCAGTCATGAGAAAACATTTTCTTCAACCTGATTTCATTTTTCAAATAACTGTGAGAAACTTGTGGAAGATTTTTGAAATTCTAACTGGTTGATGAGATTCTTTATATAGTTACTGGGGAGTTTATAATTTTATCTCTGAAATATTTTAACATTCCAAATCTATCAGTATGTCATTATACAATCTACCAAGTGCGGAGGTACAATGACCCAGCCATCTTTATGGTCCTTCTTGTGGTGGACACATGTGAAACCAGTTGCTGTTCTGATTGATGTTTCTTCCTGTGCCTCCTCTCAGTGGGTCATATTAGTCTGTGAACCAGGTAGTACCTCAGTGATTAACTTAGAGAAGCAACGTATTTCGGAATATATAATAGAGTGAGTGTCTCTGTGTCTTTGTATAGTCTATTCATGAATAAAGATGGGATTACTGGATGAACCTATTCCTGTATGTGTCTAGGAATGTGATGATTTGGGATAGGGGAAAATGTGTAACATTTTTTTTTCACTGCCTCATGATTGGACAACGTGGTAAAGATATAGTGGTCAAGTGATTTGATTTATATTTTCTTCCTATTTAAGATAAATGTGCACAATGTCATTCGCAGATTATATAGATAATTTCTACTGTTTTAACTAAGTTTACTTACTGTTTAACTAAGTTTCAGTCTAGATAAACAAAGAGTTTCATATGCTCTCGTATATGAAAAAAGAAACAACAACAACCTGTTTTTATACTACAAAAGGACTTAACTAATGCCTGCCACATAATAGGTGCTCAATAAATATGTTGCCTGACTGCAAAGCTGGCTGGCACCTAGGAGGGAAAATTGAGAAGTAGTTTAACACTTTTCAATAACAGCAACCCCCACCCTCATTCTTTAATGGTGTCAGTTAATATTTTTATCAATATTTGTCGAGTGCTGTGTGAAAGCAAGTCCAAGCCTGCATTCCAACAAGCCATTTCTTTTTTTTTTAATGTTTATATATTTTTGAGAGAGAGAGAGAGAGAGCACAAGTGGTGGTGGGGATAGAGAGATAGGGAGACACAGAATTTGAAGCAGGCTCCAGGCTCTGAACTGTCAGCACAGAGCCCAATGTGGGGCTCGAACCCACAAACTGTGAGATCATGACCTAAGCCGAAGTCAGAGGTTTAACCGAGTGAGCCACCCAGGTGCCCCACCATGAGCCATTTCTATATGTAAATTATGGAACTGCAATTGGCTCTCTGACTCACTGGCATGTGTTGCCTTTGAAATAATCTTTCTTTCCATAATTTATTTGTTTTCCCCCAATTAATTTGTTCTTCTGTTCTTCTGTTCAGTAGCAAGACTAGGCAGAGAGGCAGACAAAGTCACTTTTAATCCTTATATCTCCAAATCTCTTCCTTTGACTTATCATGGTATCTGAAATGCCATCATTAAAGACTCATTTCTTCATATGAAAATGTAATATCCCTGAGGAAACCCTGAGAGGCAGCATGAAGGGATCTGAATATATAAGCTCCTCTCTACCTAATAAGAATACAGGTGCACAAGGGAAAGGACCCATGCTAAAGCTCCCCCAGTTTGTTTTTGTTTTGTTTTGTTTTGCTTTTGCTTATAATCAATTTATTTAGTTTATCATGGGCAAGTTCCCAGCTAAATGCAAAGAAACAAGTGAAGTATTCCTGGGTTAATACAGGAGCCAGTGGGATACATGGGGACTGGGCATGAAGGCCAAGGAGAGAACATCAGGTTTCAGAGTCAGATCTGTCCAGAGACCCTAAGACAAGGGTAAGCTAATATCCCAGCACAGACAGCTGCCTTCCTCTCACAGCTGGACATACTGCAAGGCATGTCATCAAAATCACACCATTTCAGTGATGTCAGGGGAACAGATATTAAAGAAAGGGAGCCCATGTCCTTGTGCACCTCAGCTGTCGCTGTTTTGTAAGTCACATACTAGCATGTGAATAAGAATTTTATAATATTCTAGGAGCAATGGGCCACAGAGAGGTAGAACTTCTGTGTTTCTCTCTCAGTGTCTCCTTGCTTGTTTTTATTCCTACCCGAACCCCCATCCTTAAGCCACATACTCTGAAAGTCTCTTGTGCACAACAAAAGTCTCCTGGATGACAACAGTTTTTCCAAAGCAGCACCTTGTGCAGAAAAGTCTATGACATCAAAAAAAGAATGTATCTTTAGTTGGCTATTCTCTGTGGAGTCTTCCACCCCTGAGCAATGTCTAATTGAAAGCATAATTTAGAACACAGATTTAGAAACTGAAATGTGGGTAAGAATTGGAAACAAACTCCAAAAAAACTATAGTCCATGAAGGCTGAGCAGGATAATGATCAATTCACAGATGGTCTCACTTGAAGGTTATATAATTGTTGCTTACACAATCATTAGGGACATATTAGAGTCTACAGCTGATAATCTACAATTTGCTGGGTAAAATTCTTTGTCTATAGGTATGAGATGGTCACGGTCTAGCTCAAAACTTCTCTAACCCTCATAAAAAATGCCGCAGTGGAAGGGGAGTCACATCACTTACAGCATTTTAAAGGGAAGAAAGTCCTGTTAGAATAATAGAAAGTCCACACAGAATATTACAGTTTTAATTTTGAAGGACACCTTGAGTTCCATTTGTCACTTTTCTGTATTTATCTCTCAGGAACAGACTTAAGGACATTTAACTTTTTGTCAAAATAGAAACTGGTCATAGCCATGGTTCTATAAAAATATTTTAAAGGGGTTATTATTTCTGATTAAAATAATATTTTTAGGGGCATCTGGGTGGCTCAGTCAGTTAAGCCTCCGACTTCAGCTCAGGTCATGATCTCACAGCTCATGGATTTGAGCCCCGGATTGGGCTCTGTGCTGACAGCTCAGAGCCTGGAGCCTGCTTCGGATTCTGTGTCTCCTTCTTTCTCTGCTCCTCCCCTGCTCATGCTCTCTCTCTTTCAAAAATAAATAAATATTTGAAAAATTAAAATATTTTTTCAAGTAATACATAACAAGAAAGTATACATCTTCCATCTAATGTAATAGCAAAAACTATTTCTGTATGTATGTATGTATGTATTTATTCTCAAGTTAGTTAACATACAGTGTCGTCTGGGTGTCAGGAGTAGAACCCAGTGATTCATCTCTTACATATGATGCCCAGTGCAGAGTAAACTCTTTATTAGCCTTTTATTTTAAATACAGCCAAAGAATCAGTAGTGACTACAAGCAGTAGTGGGTTCTCCCACAGGGAATCAGAAGAATAGCAAAATAAGGTATAGCTGGTTATTATCACAGATTACTGTTAGGCAGTAATGTTCCTTCTGGAAGGCATAAGTTGGAAATCTTATTAACCAAAGGCTTAAAATAAGGTTGTGAAGATAATGTCATATGAGTAGGCAAACTGAACTTCTCTGGGCCACGGCCATCTTATTTATCAAGTGGGGACATGAACACACTACCTCACTAAAGCTAAGGACATTCTAAAGTCCATTCCAACTTATTATTCTACTATGCTCATCGAACCTTGTCCTCCTCTGAGAATTGTTATCTATCACCACGCATCTGTCTTGTAGTTCTAGGATACTTGTGGTTTTTTTTTTAAGTTTATTTATTTATTTTTGAGAGAGAGGGAGAGCGAGAGTGCAAGGGGCAGAGAAAAAGGGAGAGAGAATCCCAAGCAGGCCTGACATGGGACTTGAACTGACAAACCATGAGATAATAACCTGAGCTGAAGTCAGATGCTTAACCAACTGAGCCACATAGGTGCCCTTAGGATACTTGTGTTCTAGATCTCAAACTGTCCTGCCTTTTGGGGGCTCTGTTTTGTCAATTAGTCCCCCATTTCCCCCTTGTAACTTGTATCTCTGTCTCTCTTATTGCCCTTTCTTCTCTGAACATGAACATGTTCTTCTACCTTAACTACCCCCACCCCACATACACACACACGACACAAAACCCAAACTTTTCCACCCCACGTCCCCCTTTACCATCACTGTCTCACTCTCTTCCATTCATAGCCAACTTTCTTAGAAGAATGCCTAAATTCAGACATTCTCTTTTTTCTCACCCTTCTCTCAGGGGTAGCTCTTCTTGCTGAGGGTGCCAGGGACCTCCTAAATGCAAGATCCAACGGTGGCATTTCAATCCTTATCTCCCTTGGTCTTTCTCTAGCATCTGTTGCAATTCTTTCCTTCCTTGGTACCTCTCCAGCTTTGTGGACAGTTTCCTCTTGGTCTCCTTCAAAGATGTTACTTTCCTCATCCACCCCATCCCAAAGATGTTGATGTTTTCCACCACCCTCAGTGTTCTCCCTATCTCACACTATTGTTCTTTAGAGGGTATTTAATTTATCTCATAACTTCAATGATCACTTATTCACTTGGCTCTCAAGTTATTCGGCCCACTCCTCCTTCCAGATCTTATGTTAGTTATATTTGCATATAATTTAATATAATCTGATATTATAATAATATACAGTTATATTAGTTTCAAGCATACAGTATAATGATTCAACGAATCTACACACTACTCAGTGCTCATCATGATAAGTGTACTCCTAATCCCCTTCACCTACTTCCTAGGTATCCCCCCACCCACCTCCCCTCTAGTAACCACCAGTTTGTTCTCGATATTTAAGAGCTTGGTTTTTATGGTCTCTGTTTTTCTTTGACCATTTGTATTTTTTTCCTTAAATTCCACATATGAGTGAAATCATATGGTATTTGTCTTTCTCTGACTGACTTATTTCATTTAGCATTATGCCCTCTATCCATCCATGTTGTTGCAGATGGCTGGATTTCATTCTTTTTTATGGCTGAGTAATAGTCCATTGTGCATATATGCCACAACTTCTTTATCCATTGGGATATTTAATTTTATGTATTACCTGTGATATTTAATTTTATGTATTACCTTGGCTAGATTATGGATTTTTTAGATGTGATTAACATTTTCTAATTTTTATTTTTTTTGAACAACTTTACTGAAGTATGACTGGCATGCAAAAGCCATACATATTTAATGTGTACAGCTTGATGAGTTTGGAGTGAAGTATATGCCTATGAAGCTATCACCACAATCTATGTCATAAATATACCCATCACCTCAAGAAGTTTCTTACCCTCTTACCTATTAATTTTCTGTGAGTGTGTGATAACATTTATAAGATTTAACCTCTTAGCAAAATTTTAAGTATATGATATACTGTGCAGTAGATCTCTAGGACCTATTCATCTTCCATAACCAAAACCTTGTACCCTTTGACTAAAGAAGTACAAGGTATCCTGTACCTCTTTGCTTCCTCCCTTCCCAAGCCCCTGGCAACCACCATTCTACTCTCTGCTTCGATGAGTTTGTCTATTTTAGATTCCTTATACAAGTGGTGTCATGCAATATTTGTCCAGATGTAATAACATTTACAGTCAGTTGACTTTAAGTAAAACAAATTACCCTCTATAAGGTGAATAGGCTTTATCCAATAATTTGAAGGTCTTAAGTGCAAAAGATTGAAGTTTCCCCAAAGAATCTCAAGGAAATTCTGCCTCCAGACTGAAGCACAGGACTTCTGCTGGAGTTTTCAGTCTTCATACTCAAGACAATGATATCAAATCATACCTGAATCTCTAGGCTGCCATCTTGTCTTTCAGCTTTTGGATTGCCAGCCCTCACAATTGCATGACCCACTTCCTTAAAATCTCTCTATCTCTCTATCCATCTCCTTCCTATTGGTTCTGTTTTTCTAGAGGACCCTGATAAATACACCTGTCATCTATACATCATGTCCAAATCCCTTAGCATACTCACAAGGATCTTCATGAGCTGGCTGTCATCAATTTATCCAGCCTCACCTGCCTTTTTAAATACGTCTATCTTCCTCTCCTTTCATACTGACTCCTTGGTCATTTCCGGAGCTTGCCACTCTTTTGTACCTTTGCCTTTGCACTATCTGTATACCTAGAACATTTTTCGTCCTTCAGAACACAGCTCAAGCTTCACCCTAGGCTCTGTGACGGAGGTAGGCAGAACAAGCAGCTTCTTCTATGACCCTATTGGCACCTTGCACACACATGATTCCTTTAACCATGAGTCACATTTATGAAATTATTCCTTATACATCTTTTTTCCCCCTTCTTTGAAAAATCCTGTTTTTAGCAAGCATCAGCATCTAGTATAGTATCTGTTACATGGTAGACAACTGGCAATCAATAAAAAATTGATTAATTGACAGGTAAAGCCTCTCTCCTTAAGATATTAAATAGCTGCCCATCACTTTCAAGATAAAGTCTCTTCAATGCAGCATACAGGGTTTTCCTATTTCCCTCTCCAGTGTCATCCCCTAGCAGGCCTCCACAGCACCTGAATTCCTAGTCATGCTGAACTAGTTGCGGTTCTTTTTTTTATTAAAATAATTTTTTTTAACGTTCATTTTTGAGAGAGAGCATGCATGAGCAGTGGAGGGGCAGAGAGAGAGAAACATGGAGACACAGAATCCGAAGCAGGCTCCAGGCTCTGTGCTGCCAGCACAGGGGCTAGAATTCACGAGCTGCGAAATCATGACCTGAGCCAAAGTAGGACCTTCAACCAACTGAGCCACCCAGGCGCCCCAAACTAGTTGCAGTTCTTACAAGCTTACCTTCCTTGCATTTACTTCTATTCCTGAAACATGCCCTCGACACACACACACACACCATTTGGCAATTTCCATTGTCCTTTTAATCTTCACCTCAAGTTTTCTCTCTCCTGTGAACTCTAATCTCATCCCTGCCTTACTTGTTTCTCTGTGTTCCCTTAGCACTGTGTACTTATCCTACTTAGTGTATGACTTGCTTCTTTGTCTATCAATTGCAGTCTAAATCACAGTCTATGTCTCCCCCACTATTGTGCAGCTCCTTGAGAACGAATATAACCCCACTGTGTTGCATTGGAATGGAGTTGAGAGATGTGGGGTTCCCAAGAGTAGAAGAGAGAAAGCAAAGTGGAAGAGTTCTGCTGAAGACAGTTCCCTTACTACACAGTTTGCTGAAGTCTTGCTTTGTAGGCCATTTCTCTGAAGATGAGATATTTGCCTTAAGAAACACTCAATGGTGGTTGGAGGGCGAAAGGTCACCTCTGGGTGGCTCAGTTGGTTAAGCATCAGACTTCTTGATTTTGGCTCAGGTCATAATCTCACGCTTGTGAGATTGAGCCCTATGTTGGGCTCTGTGCTGGGTGTGGAGACTGCTTGAGATTCTCTTTCTTCTTCTCTCTCTGCCTCTCTCCAGCTTGCTCTCTCTCCCAAAAAAAGAAAATAAAAGAAAAGAGAAAATAAAAATACCCAGCAAATGCTGTTTTTCAACAATGTTGATTATCTTGCAGCCATGCAGCAAGGTTTAGCAAGTTTCAGCATTTCAGAAATAATTCTCTATTGTAATCTAAGTAAACATATATAGAAAGATTAAAAAAAACACAGGATGTCTTTGAAAGATTTTGGTTTTAAATTTGATGTGGGGGGAGCAATGAAGGGACTGAAATCATTCCTTCTTTCTTCTGACCACATACCCCTTCTGCAGCTCCTTTCTCCCACAGGCACTTTCTGCATCCATGCTGCCACCCTGACTGTCTACCAGCCTACCTTCTTACTTTCCATCCCCAAGGCCTTTCCTCTTCATGGACCTTTGAGAATCCATACTCCCATATAATGAATATCTCTACCCCAGCCTATCAGCCAGATCTGACGATCTTTCAAAATATTAATGGATGATCCTCTGAAAAACTTCAAAAACATTGCCTTTGAATCAGACCGCATTAATAACGTCTGTGTTTTGCCACAAGGTGCATGTTCCCCCACTGGGACACAAAAGTGCTCTGCATAGTCCACAAGAATTTCATAACATTTACTAAAAACACCTTCAAATTAAATGTGTCCCTGCTAACTATTTCATGTCACATAATGGTATCTTGTGCACTCAATGTTTCTTCTTATGCCCTTAGGCCTTCCAGGAAATATCTTTCCTGTGCAAATGGTGTCAAGCTGGAGAAATTAAATCTTTGGCCAATCATAAGAGAAAATCTCAAGCTTAGAAGACAGAAATCAACTAGAGTCTGCAAGTTGACATGCATAGGCAGAGAGCTCTTTCACTCCCCCCGACCCTTTTTTCCCTCTTTCCTCCCTTCTTTCTTCCTGCCATTGATTGGAAGACAAACCATAAGAGATTCTTAAGAACAAACTGAGGGGGGACAGGGAGGGGGTGGAGGGCAGGAGGGAGAGGGAAAATGGGTGATGGGCATTGAGGGGGGCACTTGTTGGGATGAGCACTGGGTGTTGTACATAAGCCAATTGACAATAAATTATATTAAAAAGAAAGAAAAAAGTCAAGTCAATGTGGGGATCCTTTCACAATGTTTGCATATATCAAATCACCTTATATGCTTTAAATATATTACAATTTTGTCAATTATAGCTCAATAAAGCTGAATAAGCACACATGTGAAAAAAAGATATGGATTCATATTTCAAGAAAGAGCAAGCTATATAAAATATTGTGTCCATATGGATATCAGAAGAAATCCTTTTATTATAGACAATCTCAAACACAAAAAAGTAGAGTAGTACAATCAATACCCATGTATCCATCATCTAGCTTCAACTCCCATCAATTGCTTGTAAAAGGTGTATTTTTAAAATGATTGTTTTTTCTTTTGCAAAAGTAATACTTATTCATTGGTGAAAATATAGAAAATACAGATTAGGCAGAAGAAAATACATACTGATCACAATTTCAGCCCTTCCAGCAGGGCTCCCAGTAGTCCAATTGATGCTTTTGAACAATTCAGAAAAAGGTTCTCCTTTCCTTGGCTATATGCAGCCCTATGCATATTATATATTATAAAAAGCCCTGAGTATAAAAATACATATCCTTATGTATTTGTCACATAACTATTAGTACACATCCATGATTAAACTTCTTGGAATAAATTTTCAGGAATGAAATTCCTGCAACAAACGGCACAGCAAATCCCAACCTTTTTTTACACCTGTTACCAAATTGCCTTTGGTGAGGTTGAACGGGTTCATACCCCATTAGACTTTTGTTCATTCTCCCAAAAATATGGTAACATTAAATGTGATGATGAAGGATATGAGTTCATATTTTTTAAAACAAAAAACCCCAACATTTTGTCACTTTGAGTATTAAAAAATAGTACCCAATGTTGCTTTATTTGGGTTTCTTTGAGTAGCAAAGTGAAAAATGTTTTTATATGTATATTAGTCATTCTTCCTGAATTTCCCACATGTATCATTTATCCTTAGCCCTCTTACACTGCCATATTTTTCTGATTTGAGAAATCTTTTTGGATAAAAGATGCAGATATGTATCATACTACTCAGACATTACTGAAAGTATAAAAAAGGCAATTTTTAAGATGCAATCATACCATATTTAAAGAAATGTATTTATTTGATTTATTGGCAATGAATATCTTTTTTTTAATGTTTATTTATTTTTGAGAGAGAGAGAGAGACCATGAGTGGGGGAGGGACAGAGAAAGAGGGAGACACAGAGTTCGAAGCAGGCTTTAGGCTTTGGGCTGCACGGAACCCAACGCGGGCTCAAACTCACAAACCAAACCAACTGTGAGATCATGACCTGAGCCAAAGTGAGACACCCAACCTACTGAGCCACCCAGGCACCCAGGCAATGAGCATCTTGAGGGAGGAGCGGATATTAAATTGAACCATGTGAAATTGCCAACCCTATGTGATAGTGGTTCTCAAATTGTGGTCTGGGATCTCAGGAGGTTCTCAATTCTGTTTTGGGGGGCCACAAGTTCAAAACTATTTTCACAATAATGCTAAGACATCATTTGTGCTTTCCCTTTCATTTTCTTACAAATGTATAGTGGAATTTTCCAGAGGCTGCATGGTGTGTGATATTCTAACAAATTGAATATAGAAGCAGATGAGAATCCATCTGTCTTCTATTAAGCCAGACATTGAGATTTGCAAAAAATGTAAAACGATGTCACTCTTAATTTTTTTTTTTGGTTTGGGAAAATGTGATTATTTTTCATAAAAATACATAATTTATATTAACATGCAATTGGTTAAGTTTCTAAATAACTTATTTTTTCAGTTTTAATTTAAATTTCAGTGAATGTCAATAGGTAAAACCAACATAAACAAAAGCTCTTTAGGGCCCTCAATTTTAAAGTGTGGAGTGTCTTGAGAACCCTGCTTTGTGGCATTTGAACAAAGTGGCCTTTATTTCAGAGACAGGTGAGAAATACTTTCCTGAGAACTAAATGAGATTAATTATGGGACTGGCTGTTGAGGGTTTCATCTGATCCTGGGTGTCAGAGGCACTTTAATAATTTATTTTTTGTGGTTGTGATAATATGGGGCCCTCTTCAGGATGGAGCATACAGCAATGACCCCTGTTCCCTGGACCTAATGGTAATATTAGAAGAGCAATAATAATGAGAAAATTGGTTGATTGGAGATATTCGTATTTTTACCCCAACCACAAAAATGGTAAAACACGTCCACATGTTCCTTTCTTGCTTTTGCTCCATCAAAATAAAAAATACAGATATATCCAAGGTTATATGGAGAGCTTGTTCCTCCCTGAACTGTACTAGGAGGTGCACAATTTAAAGAGGAAAAAGGACGCACTCTCTGCCCACTTGGGCTCCTTTGGGAGCAGAGTCCCAGGAATTTCAAAGTCTTCACTTACGTTTACTTAGAAATTAATTAACCTAATAAGAAATGGGCTGGGTCTGAATGAGAAATGTTTAAAACTTTACATAGGAGAATAAATGAAAAGATATATCATATTCTTGGATTACAGAACGGAACATTATTTAAAATATCAATTCTATCCAAATCACATTTTGGGTGAAATGCTATACCAATAAAAAGTTGCATATCTTCTGAACCAGCAATATACTTTGTAAAAAAAACCAAAAACTCCATGATGTTAGCCTTATTTTTACTCTTAAAAACTTAGTTCTCATTTAATTTTTTTCTTATTTCTTGTTTTCTCTAGTACTCAGATGTCCAAATTGAAGGTATTTTTGTATAATTATCACTCTCGAATGGTGAATAATTTATTAACAAGGATGCTGCCCTAAACAAGGAATTCCTGGCTTCAATCTCCTTTCACTATCATCACATCCTCTTGAACTTGATGATATTGTCCAAATGTCTCAAGGTGGTTCGAAGACTAGAATGCGGCAACGTACTGACCAAATGTAGATGTCCATAATTAGAATAGTGCTGGACTTTACAGTTGTGAACTTCAAACTAAATGGAGGTTATTATCTATCTAGTTATTTGAGCAATTTCATTAGTGTTGTGGATTTAAAAATTTTTTTTAACGTTTTTATTTATTTTTGAAACAGAGACAGAGCATGAACGGGGAGGGGCAGAGAGAGAGGGAGACACAGAATCGGAAGCAGGCTCCAGGCTCTGAGCCATCAGCCCAGAGCCCGACGCGGGGCTCGAACTCATGGACCGCTAGATCGTGACCTGAGCTCGGACGCTTAACCAACTGAGCCACCCAGGCTCCCCAGTGTTGTGGGTTTTAAGGGAGATACCCTGTGCTCTATAACACAGAAGCAAAGACCACAAAGTACAGAACCTGGTATAATATTCTCTTGTGTTGAAATCATTAAAGAGTTCCCAAATGTGAAGAACTGGGCAGTGAGAGAATTGGAAGGTAGAAACTAATGAGAAGCATGGACAGTTTTAATAGATAAATCACAGAGAAGCTAGTAACTTACAATCTTGGTCTTGTCTTCATTTAAACCTAATATGAAAACAAGGTTGACAGACTTTAGACCTCTGACTTAAAAAAAATCTTGCATGCATACAGAAAAGTGCACAAATCATGAATGTATATCTCAATGAGTTTTTACAAATTGAATGCACCTGCATAATGACTATCAGATCAAGAAAGATAATGTTATGTATCCCCTTGATAACTCTCTTGCTCCCCTGTCCAGTTACTACATTGCTCCCTCCTCATACATACACCCAGAATAACCACTATCCTCTTTTCTAAACAGAATAGATTATCTTTGCTTATTTTTCAATTGTATACAAATGGATTCTGCAGTATGAACTCTTTTGTCACCAGCCTCTTTTGCTCATCATGTTGTGTAATTCGTCCATACTGTTGTGTGTAGTTGTGGTTCGTTAATTCTCATTGTAGAGTAATACAACAATATAACAATTTACTACAATTATTTGTCTATTCTACTGTAGAACATTTGGATAGAATCCAATAGTTTCTGCTGGGTATATACCTAGAATTGGAATTGTTGGGTAACAGAGTATGCATTTGTTCAGCTTTAGTAGATACAACCAATTTTCCAAGGTGGTTGTAGCAGTTTATAATTTCACCAGCCATGTATGAGAGTTTTATTTGCTCCAAATATTGCAAACACTTGATATTTTCTGTTCTTTCCATTTTAGCCATTTTGATGACTAAAATATCTTGTTGTGGTTTTAATATACATTTCTTTGGTGACTAAAGAAGTTGAGTACCTTTCAAGATGTTTATTGGTCCTTTGGATAGTATAGTCTCTTTTAGGAAATGCCTATTTAAATTCTGTGCCCATTTTATGATGGGGCTATCTTTTTCTTATTGTAGGCATTTTTTAATGTAATTTGGCTACGAGTCTTTTTTATTTACATATTTAGAATATCTTTCCCTCTGTCTCAGCTGTTTTTTGACTTATTGGTGTCTTTTGATGAAAAATTTATAATTGTTTAATAGTCCCAATCTATCACATTCCCCACCCCTCTTTATGGTTAGTATTTTTTATGTCCTATTTAAGAAATCTTTGGTCAAGAAGTTATTCTCATATATTTTCTTCTAGAGGCTTTATTGTTTCACTCCTGATTATTTATTTATTTATTTATTTATTTATTTATTTATTTATTTATTCTTTTTAATGTTTATTTTATTTTGACAGAGAGCACATGCATGTGAGTGGGGGAGGAGCAGAGGGACAGGGAGAGAAAGAATCCCAAGCAGGCTCTGTGCTCACAGTGCAGAGCCCAATGCGGGGCTGGATCCCACAAACCATACGATTGTGACCTGAGCCAAAAATCATGTTAACTACCTGAGCCACTCAAGCACCCCAACTCTGGAATTTTAAAATTCCTGAGTTGGGAAAGTTGTGAAAATCAACATCTATCCAAACTGAAGAGCTATTTTTGAAGAACCAGTCACAGAGTATTGTGATATAAAATCTGAAGTAGTTGAACAAGCAGCTCTCTGCAGTAAGAATACTAGGGAAAGCAATTACACAACTCCCACTCTACTTCAGCAAAGTGTCTCTTACTAACTAGGCCATGCTGCAAGCTAGTCAGAAATTAGTTTAATTGCAAAGGGACTGGAAAAAAAAATAAAACAGTGTGAGATTTTTCCACCCAGGAAAATAAACTCTTGAGATCATCTGAAGTAGAATCTGAGATTCATTATCTCTTATGCCTGGAAATTCTTGTCACAGAGGTATTTCATATCTTTCCCTCCACTAATACCTCTAATACCATGACCTTGCTCCCTCATTTATGCCCTCCTCTTTCTCCTTCAGTTTCTGGTCTGCTCTTTTGTTTTCCCTTTCACTCTACAATCTCAGTCTCCTCAGTCCATCATACACTGGAAACTGCAAACCTTTCCTCATTCAGGCTTCTCCTTCATTGCCAAACTTCACAAAAAAAGTAGTCACATTTGCTGCCCCTATTTTCTCACTTCCCATTTCTCCTTAACAACTTGTACCACTTTGCCTACTGTTTCTACCAATCGGCGGAAACTGCTCTCTTGCAGATTCTCAAAATTAGTGTGTCCAAGCTGAATTTTTTCACTTCCCCCAAGCCTTATCTTTTATGTTTATTTCTGTTAATAGTACACCATGCTCTCAGACACTCAGGCTGCCAATAACTTACACCCATGTCTGTAACATTTCTCCCATTTGACCTCTCCCTTCCATTCCTCTTGCCATCTTCTGCGTGGTCTCCTTCCCTCTCACCTAGCTATTTTAATGGTCTGACTGCCCTCTTTGTTCCTAATGTGCCCTTATCCAACCTATCCTGTACAAAACTGGAATTAGTCTTCTTAAGGTTCTAACCATATCGTGTCCTAATTTATTTTATTTTATTTTTTTCAACGTTTATTTATTTTTTGGGACAGAGAGAGACAGAGCATGAACGGGGGAGGGGCAGAGAGAGAGAGGGAGACACAGAATCGGAAACATGCTCCAGGCTCTGAGCCATCAGCCCAGAGCCCGACGCGGGGCTCGAACTCACGGACCGCGAGATCGTGACCTGGCTGAAGTCGGACGCTTAACCGACTGCGCCACCCAGGCGCCCCTCGTGTCCTAATTTAAAGATCTTTAATAGTTTTTCCCATTGTATTAAATCCCACCACAAACTGCATCAAATTCATTAATTCTTCTTCATCCACACTACAGTAAGAACAATTTCACTTCATGTCTTCTATTTTGCTAACTTTGTTGATGTAATTCTAGATTCCCCTCACTTCTGAATGTTGAAATTCTTCCCACTTTTTCAAGGTGAAAAGCCAACTCCTAATGAATATCCTTTCCCATCTTCTCTATCTGGTAAACTCCTCTTTATACTTCAAGACACAGCTCAAACATAATTTCTTCCTTATACTATCTGTAAAACTAAGTTAATCACTCTTGATCTCTGTTTCCAAAGCACATTGAACATACAATTATAAAAACAAAAGTCCCTACTACATAGTACTGCAATTATTTTCTCATTAAACTACTGAGTCTCAAAAGCAAATATAATCTTAATTTTTACATCCTCAGTGTCTAGTCTAATACCCTGCACAGAGACATCTATGATAAATCTCTATTGACTGAAAACACTTTTTTAAAAGTTCATTTATTTTGATTGAGAGAGAGAAAGAGAGAGCATGAGCAGGGAAAGGGCAGAGAGATAGAATTGCTGATAGCACAGAGCCTGATGCAGGGCTTGAACCCATGAACCGTGGGATCATGACCTGAGCCTAAATCAAGAGTTGGACTCTTAACCAAATGAGCCACCCAGGCGCCCCTGAAACCATTTTTGATCTGTAGCTGTAATTTTTGCTTATTAAACTGACATAGCATTTTCTATATACATCTCTTATGTCATAGCATCACTTTCTACCATGTGTAATTGTTATCTATGTAGATAGTTTATATTCTCTGATAGATGGTTATCACTGAAAGGCCAGAGATTCTGCCTTATCATATCAAGGGCCTCATGGAGTCTAGTAAGAGGAACCATTACTTACCTACATCATTGGCACAACGAGACTTGGCTTTTGATCAGGACGTACTGTGACACACCTGAAGAGCACAATGTTAGAGACAGGCCAACGCAAGCTATTGAGACGGGATTTACCCCTGTCTTCAGGAACAGGTAGTTCAGGTTTCTATGAATAAGGTAAGTATTGCTGCTTGCAGGAACCATTCATTTGATTTTTCATTAATTCGTAAACCACTTCGTGGAGAAGAAGGGGGATGTGTCTAGAACAGTAACTATATGCCAGGGATTTTCACATACTTATCTCCAAATTACTATAATGACATTATGAGATGAGCACTATTATTCTAAATTTATAAATAAGGAAAACAAGACTCAAAGTGCTTTAGCAGGCATGTGAGACACTCAAGTGTAAGCTCTTTTCCTCCTCCTCATGCCATATACTCAGGTTTCTGGAGAAACAACTGGAGAAACCCTTGAACCAAGGGGGAGTACAATCTGCCAGAATCAAAGGTCAGGGTTATATCAAACCTTGTATTGAGGAAATCCTGAGGAACACAAATAAACTTGTCAAATTTTATCTGGAGAACCAGGGAAATAACTGCTTCCCACTAGGTTTAGGATTAGGGAACAGAAACATTCCCAGAAGGGATAGAGGTCACATGGTAGTTATGGTTGTGCAGTAAGGAAATAGAGGCTACAGGATTTATAACTGGGAATCAGAAACATTAGAAGATTCGAAATCAGGCGAAACTCACTCTAGTGGGAAACACATTGGAGAGGACACATTTGGATCTTAAGTATAGCATGTGCATGGCCCTACACGTTCGGTTCAGTTCAGTTACATTAAATGTGCTGGGTACTGTAACAGGTGCTAGGAATACAAAGGAACAAATGGTTCCTGCCTTCGAGACACTGGCATGGGGCAGTCAGTTGATAGAAATAGGAGACAGAGTGCTGGGGAGTCTTTTCTAGAAGGTTTCTGAAAACCTATAGTGATCCCATAAGTGGCCTAGAAGGGTAATCTATGGGTTATTAAGAGCAGGCAGGCCAAAGTTTCTCTGTTTACCTAAAACTGGGATTGATGATCAGTAGTCTTGTCCACCTAGCACCTATGTATGAGCAGCAGGATATATGTTGCCCCCTGCTTAGGCCCTACTCAAAGAAAAATAATTAACAAAGTAAACTTAAATATGGCTTTAGGTGACTGAATTAGAGGCCTTATTGCTTTTATGTTCAATGCTTAGAACAAGGATTAAAACTTCTACTTCCTTTTCCAGTATTCCAATTGACAGTTATGCATTCATGAAACCTACCAATGGGCCAGTCATTTAGTGAGCATTCAATACATTATTGAACAAATGAACAAAGCAGTTATGAGCCACTGTGTGAAGTGCTATCAAAAATACAAAGATATACTTTGAAGATGTAAACATTTATGAGAAGAAATTAAGACATGAAATAATCAGCAAACAAGCTAAGACGTCTGTGAGTTAGGAAAAAGGGAGATTAGCAAGGGCTAGGGCAGACAGCACCTATCAAGAGACTGAAGAGAAAGAAACAGAGAGAGAAGGAAAAGTGTTGATCAAGAGACCTGTATTCTCGTTCTTTCAGAAACTAGCTATGTCACCCTGTATTGAACATTTCCCCCTTGTATTCCTTCCTTTTCTCACTTTTACAATGAGGAAACTTTCAGTGATCTCTGAAGGCTTTTCCAACTCTTAATTTTTATGTTTCGATTTCTAGATGGGGGACTCCCTCCTTTTTAAAGGACATACATTTAATTCATGTGGTAAAAAAAAAAAAACAAAAAAACAAAACACCACCACAATTATCAATCGGTACATTGAAAAGTTCTGCTCCCATCACCGTCCAATGGGCTAACCTTTATGGGTAACCACTTTTATTATAATCTCAGGGATCTTTGATGGTTTTCAAAATACAAACACATATTTATATCTTCTCCCTTTATTAAAAGGCAGCACACTATACACACTTTCAGCACTTTCCTTTTTAAACTTAATGATATATTAAGCTGGAGATGTTTCCTTATCAGTACTTATAGATTATTTTTTCCCCTGTAGATGGACTATACACTGAATGTATTTCCCCAAAATTCATGTTGAAACCTAATCCCCAAATTATAGGCATTTGGAGGAGGGTCCTCTGAGAGGTGTTTAGGTTATGAGGGCAGATTAGCACCCTTATTGAGGCACTAATATCTAGCATATGTCAGTCTCCTTACCACTCTTCTTTGTCAGGGTTTTCTCGCTATTTTTGCATGTATATTTTTTCCCATATGAGCTTTATAATCAGCTTGGATGGCTCCCCTTCTCTCATTTCCTTTGCTCCTCAATAACCCTTATTAGTATTTTGACATGTTAAATATAGAAACAATATTTTTATGATGTTGAATTTCTTAGCCAAGAACAAAGCATGGTTTCTATTTGTTACTACTCTTGTGACCTAAAAGATAGTGTTAAAATTTGAAGGTAGAATTTGAATTTGTTCATGTTTGCTAGATTTGGAGAGGCAGAAAATTAGAGTGAATACATTTTTTTGGAGGGAGAATAATCTATGAGGCACATACGATTATTGGTAGTTTGGGGGCAGTAAAGAGACTAACTTGGTAAGAGGAGGGAAAAGAAGCTAACAGTGCCTGCTATGTGTCAGGAACAATGCTACGGATTTTTCACATTCTATCATACTTGACTGCAGAGCTGCCCAAACCTAGGGCTGGATGGGGCCAGATCAAGGATGAGCCTAGAGGTCCACCAGATACTCTGTAGGGTAATGCTCAGAGGAGTATCAAGATGAAAGCAGTATTTGAGGACAATTGCAGCGGCAGTGAGACAGAATAGTCTGGGAATGGAAAGGAAAAGTTAAATTCAGAGGGCAGCAAGACTCAGTAATCTGAAAGAAAAGTGACAAAGGCTTACTTAGGGTGAAGTCCTTGCTGTGGAGATAAATGTATAAATACAAAGGAGATTTCTTACCAGGGAGGACAAGCAAGTTCAACTGAAGAATTAAAGTATGGCTTTGCAGATGCCAATGCAGCCCAGACACAGTCAATTTCACTGTGTTCTTTGACATTGCTGTCTATGGTGAGCCCTTGGGCCAGCTCTCCATTGAGTTGTTTGCAGACAAAGTTTCAAAGACAGCATAAAACTTTCATGCTCTGAGCACTGAAGACAAAGGATTTGGTTATAAAGTTTCCTGATTTCATAGAACTATCCTGGGGCCTATGTGCCAGGGTGGTGACTTCATACACCATAGTGGCCCTGGTGGCAAGTTCACCTGGGAGAAATTTGATGTTTCATCCTGAAGCATATGGATCCTTGCATCTTGTCCATGGTAAATGCTGGTCCCAACAAAAACAGTGCCCAGATTTTCATGTATGCTGCCGAGACCGAGTGGTTGGATGGCAAATGTGGTCTTTGGCTAAGTGGGAGGGGGAATGAATATTGTGGATGCCATGGACTGCTTGGGTCCAGGAATGGCAGGACCACCAAGAAGTTCACTATTGCTGTCAACAACACCAACAAATTTGACTTGTTTTACCTTGACCTCCAGCTCATTCCTTCTGAGCTCAAGAGAACACCTTGCCACCCTCACCTGGCTCACTATATCCTATAATCTTTGTGCTCTCACTGCAGTTCTTTGGCTCTATATTTTTCTTATTCTCCTCCAAGTCCAGCTGAATTGCAGCATTAGGTTTATAATTATGAAAGGAAAACTAAAGAAAAATGAAGACTGTTTTGATCCTGGACTATTGGAGAAAAGTGGTGCCTTGGTAAAGATAAAGAAGTTGGGGAGAGGAAAGCAAAACAATTTCATCTGAAGAGCTTAAAGGGAAGTGGGATACTCAAGTTCCTTCTTATAGGTCCTGTATGCAAGCAAAGTGCATGCAGTTGGCAAAAGGACAAACCAGTTTTTAGCACAAAAATCTAAATTTAACCCAAAACTTTGGGTTTCACCATTTTAGTAAATAATATATTACCCCACGTATTGTTGCCTACTGCCAAGGAGAGTTGGGTTAGCAAAGGGGAAAAGGCAACTTTCAGCTTTCCATCTTAATGAAAGCCTTCTCAAAGGGCAGAAGCCATACCAGAAGCATTTTGAAGTTTATGCCCTTAAGTACCCTGTAGGTATTCTCTTGCTCAAACTTAAAGCTATTTCTCATTTCCTGGGGTTTTTTTTTTCTCTTTGGGATCAAGTATTAAACTTGTTTTAATATATAATCAAATGTGATATAACTTCACTAATAATTCCTTTTTTGCTTCACCAAAGAATATCTCCAGATAAAAGTGTGGAGTTTGTGCTGTTATTAACTCTTCATTTTATCTTTCCTTGGCCTGGAGATGCAGGAATCCAGGGGCAAGGCAAGTGTACCAAGGAGCTTCAAGTCTATCCCATATGACCCACTCTGCAGTCTAGTCAGTGAGGAATTGTTTTAAGCATAGTTGAGTCTAGACTTACCAAAGTATGGTGCTTCTTATTTGGAGGGAGAGATGGGTGAGGAGGAATAAAAATACCCAATCCCATGTAAGGCCTCAATGAATAGATCCTTTTCTTGGATTCAAGTCTTGCTTTAGCCAATAGTGCTTATAAAATCTGGGTGGAGATTTGTGAAGCTCTGCCACACTATACATAAGCATTTTTAAAGTTCCATTGTTATGACCAGTTTAGGAGTAGGGAGAAGTCCCAAGCCTCCTTATATTGCAAACGTGGCAGGTCTTTGGGAAGAGAAAGAAAGGACTGGCTGCTCAGTGTTAGCTGGGCGATGTTTCTACTTTGCACTTACTCCATTTCCTGAGCTGCACTGGTATGGCTTTTAATTGAGGGGATGTAGTCGACAGAGTAGAGTGGGCTGCAGGAGGAAGGACACAGTTAAGTGTGTCAGGATTAAGCCCCACCCCACACCTCCACTCTTCTGAGATATAACTGCCATATAAGATTGTGTAAGTTTAAGGTGTACAATATGGTTTGATATACATACATACTGAGAAATGATTACAATAAGGACAGTTAACAAACACATCCATCATCCTACATTTTTTCTGTGGTGAGAACTTTTAAGATCTACTCTTTTAGTAACTTTTAAGAATACAGTAGTTACAGTCACTATGCTGTACATTAGATCACCAGAACTTGTTCATCTTATAACTAGAAGTTTGTGCCTTTTGACAACCTTCCCCCATTCCCCTGCCTTCTCCCCACCCCAACCCTGGCAACCATAAATCTGTTTCTATATGGTTGATGAAAAAAAAAAATCTTTTCTTCTTTTTTTTTTTTTAATTTTTTTTTTCAACGTTTATTTATTTTTGGGACAGAGAGAGACAGAGCATGAACGGGGGAGGGGCAGAGAGAGAGGGAGACACAGAATCGGAAACAGGCTCCAGGCTCTGAGCCATCAGCCCAGAGCCCGACGCGGGGCTTGAACTCACGGACCGCGAGATCATGACCTGGCTGAAGTCGGACGCTTAACCGACTGCGCCACCCAGGCGCCCCCTTTTCTTCTTTTAAGTAGGCTCCACACCCAATGTGGGGCTCAAATTCACGACCCTAAGATCAAGAGTCACATGCTCTATTGACTGAGCCATCCAACCGCTCCTGAGGTTGTTTTTTTTTAGATTTGATATATGTGAGGTCATACAGTATTTGCTTTTTTCTGAGTTATTTTACTTAGTGTAATGTCCTCAAGGTTAGCATAAAGCCATCAAGGTTGAGCTCTTAATTTATGTTCTGAAAGTAAGATGAGAGGACCAGTTCCGTATCTTGAACAGTAACCAACACAAATACACGTAATAATGGTCAAAAGAATTCTTGGAGAACCAAAGCTTGGTGAGTTAGGTCTAGAATTTTATCAATTCAGTTTTCATGGTTTCCTTAAGGTATAGTACACCTTTAACTCTTGTCTTGGGACCGTAGTTGACTTAACAGGAAAGGAGAGGACAACGAGACCTCCAAAATCTTTCACATTTTCACACGTGAGTTTGTTTACCTGTTGTGCCAGGCTTTCACTCCTGAAAGAAAAAACAGCATGGAAGAAAGGGTAGTCGGTCATGTCTGAAAAGCATTATGGCATAGTAGAAATAAAACATGGATCTTGGGAGGCAGACCAACTGGGGGAAAAAATCTGAATTCTATTTTCTATCTGTGTATCACTTATCTAGAGTCTGTATTTTCTCCTTTGTAAAATGGGGATAGCACCTACTTTTGCAGAGATTAAATGAGAAAATGTACTTGAATACATTTAATAGTTGCTAAATAAATGCATGGTAAATTTAGTTCAATGT
This sequence comes from Lynx canadensis, assembly GCF_007474595.2. Classification (NCBI taxonomy): domain Eukaryota; kingdom Metazoa; phylum Chordata; class Mammalia; order Carnivora; family Felidae; genus Lynx; species Lynx canadensis. Next base: position 53,428,904 of record NC_044308.2, read on the forward strand.
GTACTAATGCCCAGCATTTTCATTTGTACTCTTGGTAAGACATTTAAGTTGAAAATTCTTTGTATGTTAATTTCAGCAGTTATCAGAATCACCCAGAATAGAAGGTAAGAAAATGAAAGCATAATTGTAGTCACTAGTTATACACAATCAAAAATTATTTTAATCTTTTTAGTATAGAACATATAAAGAAAAAAATATATAAAGAACCCTCACATATCCATTATTCAGCTTCTTAATTATCATCCTGTTTCCTTGATATTGCCAAAAATTTATACCCTGTTGCCACTCCATATTATTTTGAAACAAATCCTAGATAAAATATCATTTCCTCTTCAATTTCAACAGCTCTCTAAAAGATTCTTGTTTAGGGGCACCTGGGTGGCTCAGTCAGTTGTGTCTGACTTTTGGCTTCACGAGTTCAAGCCCCGCATAGAGCTCTCTGCTGTCAGCACAGAGCCTGCTTCAGATTTCAGTCCCAATCTCTCTCTGCCCCTCCCCTGCTCACACTCTCCCAAAAATTAACATAAAAACTTTTTAAAAAGAGATTGTTTAAAAAACTTAATCATAACAAAACATTGTAACTCAACAAAAGTAGTATGATTCCTTGGTACCATCAAATATCCAATCACCAGTGTGCAACACACATAGCCCATTTAGTTAATGAATTTATAACTGCATTTATATACCTCTTTTTTTTTATGTTTATTTATTTTGAGAGAAAGAGAGTGGGAGCACAGGAGAGGCAGAGAGAATCCTAAGCAGGCTCCACGCTCAGCATGGAGCCTGATGTGGGGCTTGATCTCACAACTAAGATCATGACCTGAGTAGAAATCAGGAGTCTCAGGCTTAACCAACCACCCATGCACTCCTATAGCTCAATTCAAGAAAGAGAAAGACTCCAAATTCCAAGCCATTCCTGAGATGCAAATTAAAATTTAGGGGTATTAAATTGAAAGACCTCCCAATAGTCACTTGCCATGCGTGAAGATGTAATCATTTCCAAATTGTGCAGGAAACACAAACAATACGTTGGTTGTAGTTAATGTGAAGAAAGACACTATTAATAGTTATGACAACTTGTTTTAATGGACCTTTATGAATCTGTGGAAAACCAGAAATACATGGTCTTACTCAAGTCGAGCTGCCATAACAAAGTACTCTAGGCTGGGTGGTTTAAACAGCAGAAATTTGTTCCTCACAGTTCTAGAAGTCCAAGATCAAGGTGCTGGCTAATTTGGTGAGAGTTCTCTTCCTGGCTTGCAGATGGCTTCCTCATTGTGTCCTCACATGGCCTTTCCTCTTGCCCAAGCTGAGAGATCTCTCTTGCTCTTCTTCCTCTTCTTATAAGGTTACTACTAATCCCATCATGAGAACTCCACTCTCAGGATCGAACTGAACCCTAATTACCTCCCAAAGGCATAATCTCCAAATACTATCACATTAGGGGTTAGAGGTCATGGATTTTGGGGGGACACATTCAGTCCATAACACACCTACACATTTATAAAATGACTACCAAATTTAAGTCAGTAAGCTAGAATGCCACATCTAACTCCTTTTCTCTCCCTAAATTATTCTGGCTCTAAGAAACTGAGATCATCATTCCTGGAAATTTTTCTTTCTGCCCTAATATAATCCCCAGTGCAGGTGGAACCCAGAGCCTAATATCCCTACTTTCTCTCTCCATGTGCCACCTCAGTACCAAGGCAAAATTAAGTAAAAGTCCTTTTTTATCTCCTATCAGGGGAATTTTTTCATGAAATGAACAATTTTTCCTCTCTTCCTAGGTTCTCTGTAATTCAAACAAAAGCTGAAGGATCTTTTTAAATCCTGCTAAGCTTGCAAATTTGCCAAAAAAAAAAAAAAAAGTGTAGATGGGGCTGCTTGTAGTCATCCTTGGCCCTTCTCCAGGTTTGCTGGCTGCTATGACTGCATAAGCAACCATGTTTTTACTAGCTGTGGGTGTAGCTGCAGGAGCTGCAGCAAAGAATTTCTGTATCCTAAAGAAATTCTGAAAATCAAACCCCATTTCTCTCAATTTAACCAAATGATTTTGTTGTTGATCCTGAAAATATTAGGCAGGACTTGAAATAATCTGTCCTTCAAAAGTTGGCAGGGAAAAATCCAAAACTTTGCTCCCACTCTAATCTATTGACAATGCTGTGGAGAAACATCCGGTACATGGAGGACAACATGGCTGAACCTATCAAAATTAAAAATACATACATGCCCTTTTGCAGAGCAATTCCTCTGAGAACGGAGATGAGATGTACTTAAATATACAAGAAGGTATGTGTACAAAGATATTCGTCCAAGCATTAATTAGAATATAACAATTTAGAAACTCTATGTCTCTCAATTGGATGATGACTGGTTAAATAATCTGCAGAGGTAAGAAAAATATGTATCTTATGCATTCATATGAAAAAGTCAGATGTCTTAAGTGCAAAGTGTAGAAAAATATATATGGCAGCCTCCCTTTTATATAAAAATTGGGAATAATATTCTTTCTTACATGTATAGGCATGAAGAAATTCTGGAAAAATAAAAAAAGTAAGAGCAGAGGTTATTCTGAGGGTGGGAACTGTATGAATGAAAGACAGTGAAGATGTTTAAAAAGTATTCTGCACCAGTGGATGGATTCAAATAATTTTTAAAATCATTTGAAACCATAACCAACAATTATTAAATGCCCACTGCCTTAAAATATAGTGAGAAAATAAGGTTTCCCAAATGTAAAATATATAAAATATAAGGTTGAGTGAAGTGGCTGCTCCTAACCTGTTCCTGGAAATCAAAGTTCTTGGTGCTTCTGGGGAATGCTGAGATCATTGATTTTACCAAAGGATGTCACTTACTTACTGGAGGTCTTGTCTACAACTCAGAAACGGGTTAGATAAAGACAGAAGACCTCATGCTTCTGCAATCAATTTAAAATTCTTCAGTAGTCTGCCAAAAATGCACATTATTCTTCTGTAAATCTAAAAACGTGCAGGGAGAAACCAGTAATTGTATTGTGGTAGAACATCTTTCTCTTACTTTTCTCTAATGTTAAAATGCTACCCTAAGAGTAAACCTAGTAGGGGAAAGCCTTCCTTATTGATTATAGATTACTCAATTTTGAGCAGATACTGCTGCTTTCCAAAAGACATGTGTTCACCACCAGTCTTAATTATCTTTCATTCCAAGTTTTAGTGACCTTGGCTTACAAAGCCATCTTGATCTTTTCCCTAAGAATTTCAGGTGACCAAAATGCACAATACCAGTGAACACTATTAAATAACATCCCAATGTTTCCCAATGTGAATTACCCATACCACAAGCGATACTCATGGTTCTAGGTAGTATGTGAACAAAGCAGCAAACGTCATATCATATAGTGAGTTATTATTGTTTCTTGTTCAAGCACTTGGCTGGAAAGAGTGTTTTGCTAGGTCTTAATAATTGGCTTTGTTTTCATTATACTAATTTTTAGATATATTATTTCTCTTTTAGAGAGAGGGTGCAAGTGAGAGAGGGCAGAGAGAGAGGAAGAAAGAGAAATGGGGCTCACCCTAAGCAGTATTCTTGTTCACCTCATGTGGGACTCGAACTCATGAACCATGAGATCATGACCTGAGCTGAAGTCAGATGCTTAACTGACTGAGCCACAAAGGTACCCTAGACATTTTTTCTTATTGCCAGAGATCTGGGGCACAAATGATTGTCTGGATTATCCACGCTCATTGAAGCACAACAAACAAGTGCAGGTGCTGTTACATAGGTTTCAGGTCACAAATCACAAAAATCCAAATGTCTTTTCTCAGGGCCTAACTTTCCTTGACTCAAATTCACCCCATGGGCTTCCTAAAACACTTAGCTATCCAGGAATTGTATAGTGCACCATATAAACTGGAGTCAAACTGGTTCTCAATGCTACTTATTTTTGCTGTGAGTCCATAGTCAATCTACCAAATAAGGACAAATTGGCTACCTTGGAATCTGAGAGGAATAAATGATAACACACGTAGAGCAAACGGTATGCAGGTTAAATGCTGATTTCCTCTCTTTACTTCTCTTTTTTCTATATTGTCTCCAAATGATCTCATTCACTCCCATAGCTTCAATTACTACCTTGATGTGAATAACTTCTAATTTTCTGCAATACTGAATTTGTTTTCAGAGTACAAAACCCGAAGTTAGGAGATACGCCCAGGTCACATGCCTAGAGTGGTTAGAGTCTAGGTTAGAAACCAGTTAAGACTTGAACTTGGGGCTCCTCACTCCAACTGCCATGGTCTTTCACCTTCCCATATTGCCTCAAGTTCTGCGGTAGTTTTTGCATCCGTCTCTCTGTTTTTGTTTTTTTTTTAAACCACTGCCTCTCCCATAATTCAGGCCTAACTTATCTTTCACGTTTATAATGTACAGATGAAAAGACTGGCTCAGTCAGTGAAGTGATAGTTGGTAATGTGTATCTCAGAATTGCCCACAAAAGTTTTTTTCCCTACTTGTTAATTCCAACAAAATTAAAAAAAAATTTTTTTTTAATGTTTATTTTTGAGAGACAGAGAGGGAGTGTGAGCAGGGGAGGGGCAGAGAGACAGAAAGGGGGACACATCTAAAGCAGGCTCTAGGCTCTGCACGGTCAGCACAGAGCCCGATGTGGGACTCGAACTCACTAACTGTTAGATCATGATCTGAGCTGAAGTCAGACGTTCAACCGACTGAACCACCCAAGCACTCCTCCCAACAAATTTTTTAAAACCATGACATATATATATATATATATATATATATATATATATATAAAATACACATATTGAGAAGTCACCAACCCCCGAACCTACAGCACAATGAATCACAAAGTGAATACCCACGTAACCAGCACTTAGGTCAAGAAACCAAATGTTGCCAGCACCCCAGAAGCTCCCTTGTGCCCTCCTCCCAAATATTACTGCCTTACCCAAAGCATACTATTTCCTTTCTTTTTATAGTTTTTACTACCTAAACATAAATCCTTAAATCTAGTTTGGTTTTGTCTGGTTTTTGAACTTTCCAAAGTGGCTATATCAATATACATTCCAACTAGCAATGTACAGTTTCAGTTGTTCCAATTCTTGGCCACATTTGGCATTTACTGTAGTGTCTATTGTAGCCATTATTGTGAATGTGCAGCAGTATTTCATTGTGGTTTTAATTTGCATTTCCCTGATTGTAAAAGTTGGGTGCCTTTACATGTTTATTGGCCATTTAGATACCCTCTTTGGTAAATTGTTCAAGTCTTTTACCCCCTTTACTATTGGGTTGTCTTTCTTTTTTTTTTTTTTTTTTTATTAATTTTGAGAGAGAGTGAGCACAAGCAGGGGAGAGGGGCAAAGGGAGAGAATCTCAAGCAGGCTCCATGCTGTCAGTGTAGAACCTGATGCAGGCCTCAATCTCACAAACCATGAGATTCTGACCTGAGCCAAAATCAAGAGTTGGACGCTTAATTGATGGAGCCATCCAGGTGCCCTGGGCTGTCTTTTATTGATTTGTGGAAAACTATAAATTCTAAATAGGAGCAGACACTTTTCTACTGTTGAACGCATTTGTCTGGTGGCATTAGAATACCACCAACTCCCTTTATTCTGGCCCAAATTCACTAATGAACTCTCTCGGAGGTAATGTAGTCAACTTCATGTACTATCGCTAAAACAAAACAGAATCATTTTGTGCTAGGGAATTTGCTAGAAACAATGGTTTTGAAATGAGACCTGTATTGGAATCCTGCCTAACATTTATCAGCTTTGTGACTTTAGGCAAGTTATTTAGACTATTTTGGCCTCTGTTACCTTACTGGAAAAATGGGGTTAATAATATCTATTTTTTTTAGTGTTGTTGTGAGGGTTAAACGTGACACAAGATATATAACCGATTTTGCACAGTGGCTGGCAAACAGTAACATTTAGTAAGTGGTAGCTATTATAAATTTGGGTTATTTCTTTGTAGCCTTACATTTCTCTATGGAGGGAGAAAATGAGCAGATAGATGTCCATTCCTTTCTTAGCTGCTATAGTTCTCACTATAAAGTTAAAAAAAAAAAAAGCATTTGTTTTAGGTAATCTGGGAATTTGGTTCTTGTGACTCTGTCTCAGTACCTCTAGAGCAGGGCTTCACAAATTATCTGTGGTGCAGTGAAGATTAGGTAACTGTTGCACAACAAACTGAGGGACCATAAGAGGAAAAAATATGGGTAATCAAATTTGTGAATTTATATTAAACCTGGTCAACCAGGAGATGCAGAGGCTGATGGTGATGGCCCTGGAGCACGTTCAGGAGGCAGATGGTGCAGAAGGAGAGTCTCCTTATCACCCTGTTCATATAGAAAAATGCCTAACAGTTGAAGTCATTCTGAAAACCCAATGAATCAAAGAGGTCTGCAAACAACAAATAGTACAGTGGGGGAGCATAACTATGTGGACAAGGGCCAAGTGACATGTGATCAGGTCAGTGCGCTTAAATCTGTGATTCAGAAGTGTGAAGATATGAAATAAAAAGAAAGGAGTTGGCTTTCACTGACACCTAGAAAAAAAGGCATTATTTAACAGTAACATAAGAGAAAAAAAGATGATCTTAATGGCATAGAGGACACACAGTTTGCATATCTGGGGGAAAAAAACAAACCCAAAACCTCTCATCATCAAAAAAAAAATTTCTCTCTGGTGAAATCATAGGTACCTCTATTAAATATGAATTACTAGAAAAAGCTATTGAAACAAAGACATATAAAACAATACAGATCCACAGACATAAAACTAGTCTTCAATTACTGTAAGTTTCCAAATTCTTATTCACTTTGTGTAAATGCCTTGTCTAGGAACAATAGCAAAGGGTTTGCAGACTGGCATTACCCTGTGGACCATACTTTGGTAGCACTGCTCTGGAGCACTGACAAAAATCAGACTTCTGAATCTGAAGGGCTGAGGTTAGAGCCTGGAAAGTGGGACTGAACTGAAGGGTTGCTCTTGTTCCTGAGTCACCAGCTAGACACCTACTGCTTTTTTTTTTCTTTTTTAAAGTTTGTTTATTTATTTATTTTGAGAGAGACCAAGACAGCACGAGTCAGAGAGGGGCAGAGAGAGAGAGGGAGAGAAAATCCCAAGTAGGCTCTGCACTGTAGAGCCTCATGTGGGGCTTAAACCCAGGAAACCCTGAGATCACCACCTGAACCAAAACCAACTTTTGGGCGCTTAACTGACTGAGCCACACAGGCGCCCCCTACTGTTTTTTTCTAGCCTTAAGTACAACATTGAGTCACTCTAGCTCAAAAACCGTCTATTATTCCCCTTGTATCTAAGATAAAATCCCTATCCTTTAACATGGCATCCAAGGCCTTCCAGGCTGGTTCCACACAACTTTTTTACTCTGATTTTCCAGTAGACTGCACTGTCCAATATAGTAGCTACTAGCCATGTGGCTATTGAGCACTTAAAATGTGACTAATTTAGGAATTATAATTTTAATCTTTAATTTAAAATTAAATAACAAATGATACATAATTCAAATACTGCAAAACTTTTAAGTATGTTCAGAATGACTGGGCATGTTAATCTACTTTTTCAACTGTAAATTTTATGGAATCAAGTATTGAGGTATGTTTAAATATAAAATACACACCAGATTTTGAACACATATTTAGTAATGAGAAAAAGACTGCACAACATTTAAAAACATTTAATATTTTTAAATATTGATCACATATGAAATGATACTATTTTGACTATACTGGATTAAAATTAAATTAAAACTAACTGCAATGGTTTCTTTTTTAATGTGTCTGGCTACTATAAACTCACATATGTGGTTTGTTTTATATATATTGGACAGCGCTAGCCTAGATAATCATGCCCAAACCTAAGAATAACTCTGGATTCTTCCCGTTCCCTCACTCATGTCAACTCATTAGCAATACAGGTCAGGTCTAATCACCAAATATATCTTCAAATTATCCACCTTTTCTCTATTGCTACCAACCATGTTACTCCTTTCCTAAAACCCTTTGATGCCTTCTACCACACTTAAACTTATCAAGGCAGCCGACTACTTCAACCATTCTTGCTTTCTAAACTTGTTACATTGACCTCCTTGCTATGCACAACAAACTCTTTCTCACCTTAGGATTTTGCTCTGCTATTTCCTTTGGTCTCAAATACTGCCCTTATTCCCATTTAGGTCTTAGCTCAGAGAATACCTTCTCTTGATCAACCAAGAAGCTTTTTCTTGATCAACCTCCAAAATTTTGCCTGTTCTCTCCCCTACAGAAACACTTTATTCAAATACCCTTTTATTTTCTTAATGGAGCATATTATAAGATACTATCTTTCCTTTTGTAAAACTTATTTATGGTCTGTTCCTTGCACTAGCAACAGGAGCAGGAACCTTGTTGGTTTTGTTGCTGCTTAATCTATTCCAGTATTTACAACAGTGCCAGTTACAGAAGGGTGCTCATGAAACAACTTCAATGAATATCTAATTGCCTGCCAGACATATCTGCTTGGCTGTCTCACAAACACTTCAAATTCAACCAGGTCAAAACAGAACCTTATAACGTGTTACTCTTCTTCCCTGTTTCTAATCTCAGTGAAGACAGGACCATCTTTCCAACTGCTCCCCCAACACACCTGGGAGTCATCTTTGACATCTCCCTCTGTCATTCCCTTACCCGCTCAACCAAATCACCAAACTCTCAATAACTACTTTGGCCACACTCTTTACACTAGTTGTCACTATCTCCGTCCAAGGCATTACTCTCTCATATATTACTGTTTTTTCCAAAAACTGTTTTCCATGCCTCTGAGTTTTGCATAAGTCTGATCTGCCTACCATGCAAATCCATTTCTATGACACTTTTACTTAACGGGTTCCTCTTTGCTCTCAAAAGCTAATCTCTGCACATACCACTCAAGGTCTTCACGATTAAACGTCTTCAAGAACATCTCTAGGCACTCCTAAAACAGCATTATCTTCTTTACTCAACACTCTCTTCAAAGTTTGTCTCCTAACTTTGCATGCATTGCATCCTCTGCCTGGAAGACTCTTCCCCAATTCCTTATGAAAGCTAATTGCTTCCCCAGTCCTCCCTCCCAGGTGAGTAAAGGATTTCTCCTGTATGGGATTTCGCAGTATTCAGCAGTTTACCCTCATTTACTACTGATGTTTCCTATTTACTTGTCTGCGCTCTATGGCAGATCAAGGAGGGCAAGGATTCCGTGACAATCATTAGTTCAACGTTTACTCCAATCAACTCATTGTTAAAGCATATGATATCAAAAACTTGACAAGTTTTTATCAACTGAAGCCTTGAAAACATTACATCAAAAGAAAACAATATGGCTCCTATGCCACTTACTTTGCTTCTGTTTTAGGCAAAATGTCTTAATAAGTTAAAGACTTACAAGCCTTTACCACGTCAATATCACAAAAGGATAACTGGAGATAAATTACTTATCTGAAGTAATCACAAAATCAAAAAGTAATATGGATTTCATTTAAGCTTGTAAACTCTCCTAGATTGAACTCTTGGCGCTGTCTCAGATATTACCAACTCCTAAATATAGGAAGCCAAAATTTGCACGTTAGCAACTTGGGAAAGCCACGTAGGAAAGTCATTCTTAAGCTCATCTGTTAAAAACATACCGGTGTGTTGGATTTCTTAGCAAATCATCACAAGTAAATTAACTTCCAAAGACTTTTACTTTGTAAATTACTACCTCCAAATAAACTTTTGCTACTTTCTTAATAAAATACAACACAACAAGAATCGTGACATTCCAGCCACGGAAACACAGACCTCTACCTCCGAGGTGACAGTAATCCAAGGAAAATTAGCAAGCAATTATTTTAGGGTCGCTTAAGTACGAGACGCCTGTGACACCACCTGTATGTTAAACAAACAAAAAAAGGCTATAGAAATAAGTACGTCTTCGTCATGAACCTGACTGCTCAGTTTATGGAAGTGGAGAAGGACCATCTTTCGTTCCTCCTCTTGTACCTCAACCGCTACTCCTGTCCCAATCTGGCTAGTTGAATCTAGGGCCACTTTAAGTTAAATCCTAGCCTGCTGGCTGCTCTTCCGTCTCCCAGGACTCTGCTAGGCGACTCTGGTTAACCTCGGAGTGGGGATTCCCCGTCTCGGCGGTCTTGTCAGAGAGAAAAGAAGGTAGGAACACGCACTTTAGTATCCCAACCGCCAGCCCCCGCAGAAAGAGGCGGGAAGACTCGGCCACCAGCCGGGCTCCTCCACGGCGCACATGGCCGGCCGCAGCTCCCACCCCCGTGCCGCGCAGGCGCCGGGCGAGCCGGGACTTGCGGTCGCCGAGAGCGGATCATTCCGCCGCTTTCTTTGTGTGGCTCAAGCTCCACAAATGGCATATTTCCCTCTCGACCGTTAAAAAGAAAAATCAGATCTATCGTCCCTTTCCTCCTGCTAGAATGGGGTCAGGGAGTGAGTGGGGGAGCGATCTGCGACCGAAGGCAGGGGCGGAAAGGCTCAGGCGAGGGCTTGACAAGGGCCGGGTCCGGGAGGGATGCTGGGAGCTTTGACTCACTCGCACACCATGTGTCCCTCCGCGCGCAGCACGGGGGACTTTTCGGTGGGGATTTTGGGCGCCGACCAGACGCGGCATTTTCGGAAAATAGCGCCCTGTGCAGCTGAAGCGCTTTGTGTGTAGCGGGGCCGCGTCAGCCCGGCCGGGTACGAGGCGCCTCGGGTCCCCGCACCACCTCCTGCTGCTCCCCCGTCGCCGCTCCCGAAGCTTTTCCAGGTCAGTGCGGGTCTGTGTAGGGCCCTGTTACCACCGGATGTGGAAGTTGATCTCTTCGCTGGTAAAAAATAATTCCACTTCCCCCGGAACCCAGATCATCCCCGCGATTTCCTGTTTATTGCATTAAGGCGCCGGGTTTCCGGGGCTCCTGGCCCCGCTTATTCCGCGGGGGTCGGCGGGGTCGGCCTGGACGCCCGCTCCGCCCGCGCCGCAGCCGCGCTTTGTCCGCTGGGCACCCCGCTTCTGGGAGGGGCGGGCAGACATGGTGGCGGCCGCCGCCCCCTCCTCGGCCCCGGCGCGCCGCGGCCTCACAGCCGGCCGGATCCCGGCCGGCGGCCCCGGGGCGGGGATGGGGTCGAGCCGGGGCGGCGGGGGCTCTGAGGGCGCCGGGAGGCGGGCGGTTGGCGGCAGAGGAAGGGAGGCAGGCTGGCGCGGCCCGGCCGGGCCTCGGCGCCCGCCGCCCCGGGAACTGCCGGCCTCTTTGTCTCGGCGGCCTGGCGGCCCCGCCAGCCTACCCGGAGCGAAGAAGGGGCGGCGGGGGCGGCCGGTCCGGGGCGCGGTGTGCTGCGGGGCCTGCGGGACCGGGAGGCGCTCGGGCCGCCGCGGGAGCGGCCGGCCCGGACAGGGTTAACCAGAGGGCCGGGCCCAGTCCGCGCGGGGACGATCGCGGCTACTGCCACGACCTCGGGGACTCAAGTCCCTGAGGGGACAAAGCCCGCGGTTCTGGATGCTCGAGACTTCTGCTCTTGGGACTTGGCCGCCGGGCGGGTGCACTGCTTCGGAAAAGAAGTTGAGAATTTTGCCAGGTCATTTCTGCCTGGACACAGTGAAATCAGTGTGTATTTAGTGTGCTTCGTTGAAGCTGTGCTGCCGTGTTGAATCAGCGTGCGTAGCCTCAGGGGTGCATCGTGAAAACTGAAACCGAAGGAATTATAGAGGCCTGCTTTGTGTGTGTTTCCCCACTTTAAGCTTGTTTTCTGTACACATACTCTTGTTTTAAACCTGATTGGACTGTGGCGAGCAGACGTCTGCTCAAAGGACGGGTAGCGACCACAGTACTTTTGAAGGGGGCTTGGTAATGTGGAAATATTTTAAGTACTCTCTCCGAAGACTGATTTGCTGTCTGGATTCAGGCAAGTTACTTTCTGAAGTACATTTTTTCCCCCTGAAGTATAGTTTTTATCTGGAAAATGTTTTTGATGTAGTCCGTAAATAATCCTTGTAAAGTAATTTTCCATTCCAGAATTAAAGATGCGCTGTAATTTATTATGCAGATGTTAGTAGTCGAAAATTCTTTTTGCAGATACTTTATTTCACTTGTAGACCCACCCAGCTTGGTTTAAATGTGTTCGCCGTGACCCATAACGTCAGCCTTGACACTTCCACTTTCAGGGTCAGACTTTGAATTTAAGGAAATTAAAGATGGCTTTATGCGTTTTAAAAATTCTGTCTTTTTAAGTATTTCCCCCAAAATAACAGCAATAAAATTCCATTACATGTTAACACAAGTCACGTATTGGCAAGAGTTGACATTGTTTTGCATTTCTGCAAGTCTTTTAAATGTCTGCTTTAATACAAGACAGCTAGATTTTTAAATCTGCATTCAGTCTGTTGTGGTATCACACCATGTAACTTCTGAAAACTCCCAGAACCCCACTGTATGCTTATGACTTTTTTTTTTAACTGAGAAATTTGTCATTTTTATCCTGTCACCATACATGTCGAATGAGTGTATTAAACAAGATACATTTTAAAAATATGGTTAGGAAGATAGATTCCTATACTTTTGTCTTGGGTTCTAAGTTTTTTAATTTGGTATTTAGATATATAAACAGTATCAAGAGTAAAGTTTGCTTAATGTACATATCCTGGAGACTCAGGAAAATATTTTAAGTCACTAACCTTAATTTTTAGTTCCACATCTTAATCTATGGAAGTAAAATATGAATTCCATATTAGATGTACCTGTGAAAACTTGTGTGTAAATGTAATATTTGAAGAAGGGACACTGTCAAAGCACTGCAGGACCTCTCCATTTAAAAGGAATCCTGCAGTGAAACATTTGGTCAAACAATACTTTTGTAATGTAGATATATATATTTAGAGTTAAGTCTCCTAACTTAGAGTTTGAGTTCTCTGTCTCTTTCTGTCAATCTGGGTATTTTAGGTTGGGGCCCAGTTATGCTGTAAATGTGTGAAAATGTAAGGCCATACTTTGGTTTAATGGTTTTGAAATGAAGCTAAATTCATTTCCAGTTGTTTCTGTGAACTCTAGTTTGATTCTGTCAGGCTGTAGTTCTCTACTGTTCCATCAACAGGAAGCATCTGGTCATTCCTGACATAATTGTTTGAAAATGCCAGGTATATTTTTGATGTTTGCCATGCAAATGAAAATAAATATCAGATGGGATCTCCCCCTCACCCAGCATCTCTAAGATGTATTTATAATGGGCCTCATCTGTAGAATGGCCTTTTTTTTTTTTCTTCCTCCTCTTGAGTACCTCATAAGTTAGGGAAAGGTAAGGCAAACAAATCACGAATTCAGAACTCATATGAAATTTTGAATCATGAATTTATTTTGAGTGTGTATTTTTGAGGGTGCAGTGTCCCTTTGAAAGTAGCCTAAGTGTGGATGAATTCACTGATGGTCCATCTCCTCTCTGTCTTGTAAATATTTAAAAAAAAAAAAAAAAGGGAAATGAAACATTAAAGTTCAGGGTGACTTAGTTTTCTAGTATTTCTTTGGCCCCAGAGCTTTCCAACTAGTAGTCATTAATTTCTATAGCATTAACGTGTCTATCTTGGTATTAGACTTAACTTTTTGAAGGTGTTATTCCATCATGCTCTCCAGAAGGTCTATGTACTAGTATTAAGGCCTGTATGTTTTCCCACCTTGTTCATAACAGTGTTTTGCACAGAGTAGATGTGTTGTTGCAGTCAGCTGTCAGTTCAGTTGTTGATGGGCTAGTATACTTGAATTTAGACTTAAGTATGTCCATGATGGAAGTGTAGAGGCTAAAGCATGAAATGATTTCTCCACTGGAGGTGAATCCATATGCAGTCATTGATACATTTAGAAATAGGAGTCTAAAACTCTTTGTCCTGGTTCTCTTAATCTTTTAATGGGAATTATTGGAAAGGCTGGCAGTTAGAGCCCAAGGTGCTAGTGCACAAATAGAGAATGTGGAAAAGAGATCATTTTAACTGTATGTTTACCGTGAGTCAACACTATGGTATAATATTTTTTAAAGTAAATGTCATTTTGGAGTTGGTAGAACAATGTAGAAAGAGCAGGTGTTATCTCTGCTTTACTTGTATTGGTTGTATTATACCTGGGATATTGTGTCGGTTTTCCAGGTAGAATACTGTCACAATACGCGTGGCCCTTGCATCAGTTCTCAGACTTCATATTACAATCACCTGGAGAGCAGAAACATGGAAGCCCAAGCTTAAGTAGGATAGGACCTGGGCCACTGTATTTTTTTCAAGTTCCCAGGTGGTAGACACTCAAGTTTATAAACCAGTGAGCTATACAGCATATCCAGAGGACCTTGATCATGGAGGAAATGGACATGAGGAAAGGAGAAAAGGCTGAAAAATGCCCTGTTTGGCTCAAAGAAGAGAAAGAAGCTCATCTAAGAAATGATAGCTATCTGTAAATACTTAAAGGTCTATCACACAGAAAGATCAGATTTGATCTGCGTAGAAAGAACTAGGATCAGTGAGTAGTAGGAGGAGGCAGGTTTCAACATTCTTTCAAGAGAAATTTCCATGAAACAGTAAAAATATAATGGGTTGGTTTGGGTGGTAGGCTCTCTGCTTTCACTGATGATGTTCAGTTAGGGATTCTAGGGTGGAGGAATTAATATGCTGAATGAGGATTTGGGCTAGGTGTCCTAAAGTTTCCTACAAAGTTTTGAGTTTTTATGATACAGGTCTAGGTTTGCGGTACAGAAGTAGAAGAGCGAAAACTAATTGAGTGAAACAACTGTTAACTGGATCACAGTTTTCACCTTCTTGGATGAAGAGAAATGAGTATTAAGTGAGAGAGCTATTTGATGAGGGCTTTAAACCCAGCTGTAATTTGGCAGACTCAAAGCCTTAAGAATGGTCATACCTTCTGACATGGGAATTTTCATTTAAGGGAATTTTTCTTGATGTAATAAGAATAAGGGTGTGTGCAAAGATTTAGCTCTGAGCATACTAATTGCAGCACTGTTGATAGTAAAAGCTGTGTATTAACATTTGACCCCCCCGTCCCACATTAATTATATGAAGTAGAAAATACCTTCATTTTTCAGAAGAGAAAACAGGCATAGAGAGGTGAGGTAGCTTGTCTAAAGGAGCAGAGTTAGTATGTGGTAGAGCCAGGACTTGGATCCAAGCAGTTTGATTCCAGAGTCAGTAACTCTTGATCACTGTACTGTAAAATTGTACACAACCTGAATATTTAACAGTGATTGTTAGGGTACATATTCACAGTGGGGTACTGCCTAGCTATTAAAATATGATAGAAGAAGGTAAAGTCATGAAGAGATGTCTTGACATATGTTAAGTGAAAAAGTAGGTTTAAAAGCAATTCCATTTTGGTTAAAAAACAAATAATACACTTGATCCTTGAACAATAGGGCTTTGAACTACTTGGGTCCACTTATACACAGGTTTCTGTTTGTGTTGTACAGTACTGTACTGTATTTTCTCATGATTTTCTTAATATTTTCTTTCCTATAGCTTGCTTTACTGTAAGAATACAGTATATAACATATACAAAATACGTATATTGACTGTTTATGTTATCCATAATTATGCTTCATGTCAGTAGTAGGCTATTAATAGTTTCTGGGGAGAGAAAAGTTATACTCAAGATTTTCAGCTGTGTGTGTGTGTGTGTGTGTGTGTGTGGGGTTGTATGTGTGCCCCTAAGCCCTGCATTGTTCAAGGAAAAATTGTATTGACATCTGGGAGGGTATGTGCCAAATTGTAATTGATTTTTTCTGAGTGTAGTTTTAAAAGTGATTATTTTCTTTTTGTTTATTCAGGTTTTCTGATTACTAAAATGAATATATGTTTTTGTGTATTTCTTGTAGTGAAAAACATTAAAATGTTGTATTTCAATACAAAATTGAAGATGATTAGCATAAACTGAGGAGCTTGGGTTTTATACTGTGCAGTTTATGCAATTTGACTTAGGAATTGCACATAAATGGGACTTTGTAGGTTAATGAAGTCTTGTATTTTTTTAAGTTTGATTATTTACTATTCTAATAGTAATACATTAATTGAATAGAGAAAACAATCACTGAATCCTACCATTCTATCATAATCAGTTCTCTATTTTGTATTTTCTCCCTCTTATGTGTAATATTTTAAATGTACTCATCCCAGTTTAGTCACTCTCTAGCTTTGTGACTTCAGACAATTTACTTAATCTCTTTGTGCCTCAGTTTGCCACTTTGTAAATCAGGGATAATTATAATACGTATGTCATGGTGGTTGGTAGGATTAAATGATTTACTGCATATAAAGTGATCAGAGCAGTGTCTGACACATTTAATAGCTCAGCAAATGTTAGCCATTAGTATTATAGGATCATAGCCCACTAAAACCCTTGGGGTCTAATAGGTTTGGGAAATAAAAGAGTTTTTTGGATATAGGCAAGGTAATAATATAATCTTTCAACAGAGTCCAGTCCTCTTCAAACATATTACTATTTCTGTAGCGAGATGTATGAACATTTTTACCAAATGGGGTAAAGGCTATAAATAGCTTCATGTCAGTTCAGGTAAGGTTTTACCATCAAAAGAGTTTTTGTATTTTGGAATTGCAGTTAAGGAACCCGTAGAATATTTATTCAGTTTTGAGTCCTATTTTAATATTAAAACATACACCTTTTCATGTTATTATATAGCTTTATAATCCATGGTAATTTAAAAATTAAACAATTAAAAAGAAAACAAAATGTTCACTTTTATTTCCTTTGATGATAAAATATGCTAAACCTCCACCAATATCATTGATTCTATTACATTGTGTAGAATCTTTTCTAGAAGAGATTAACCTCTAACCCAGTTACCTTTTTTCTGTTTTATACTTGAGGGATAAGACATTTATTTATTTATTTTTCTATTTTATTTATTTTGCTTTTTAATTCCAGTTAACATACAGTGTTATATTAGTTTCAGATGTACAATATAGTAATTTAATAGTAACATACATCACCCTATGTTCATTACATCAAGTGTACTCTTTAATCTCCATCACCTATTTTACCCATCACCTCCCCCCCCCCCGCGTTAACCATCAGATAGTTCTCTATAATTAAGAGTCTGTTTCTTGCTTTGACTCTCATTTTTCCCCCTTGTTTTGTTTCTTAAATTCCACATGTGAGTGAAATCATGGCATTTGTCTTTCTCTGACTGATTTTGCTTAGCATTATACTCTCTAGCCATATGTTGTTGCAAATGGCAAGATTTCATTCTTTCTTATGGCTGAATAATATTTCATCACGCATATATATATTTGCATATATATATTTTGCATATATATGTGTATATATATATTTGTGTGTGTGTGTGTATGTGTATATATATATATATATATATATATATATATCACATCACATCTTTATCCATTTCATCAATCAGTGGACACTTGGGCTGCTTCCATACTTTGGCTATTGTAAATAATGCTGCTATAAACATAGGGGTGCATGTATTCCTTTGAATTAGTGTTTTTGTTTTCTTTGGGTAAATACCCAGGAGTGTGATTGTTGTAACTTGGTTTACTACAGTAGTAATTCTTTTAAAGGAGGTGAGTAGAGGCCGCTATGGTACTTTTCTTTTAATACGCCCTTCCATTCTGCAGATGTGGAAACTAGATGGATATTTACCCTAAGTCATAATATTATTAATTGTAGAACTCTACACTGGAATTAGGTCATTTCCTCTCATAAAATTGGATGTCCAGTCTTTTTGATTCCTGTACTCCTCTGTGTCTACAACACTTACCATGTATCTAAACAGAGGGAAAAAATTTAAACTGTGCCTTAGTCTGAGCTGCTATAATAAACACAGACTTGGTAGCTTATAAACAACAGAACTTTATTTCTCACAGTTCTGAAGACTGGGAGGTCCAAGATCAAGGTGCTAGCATGGTTGGGGTCTGGGGAGGACCCTTTTCCAGTTGCAGACTTGTCCATTGTATTCTCATGTGCTGGAAGGAGCAAGGGAGCTCTCTGGGTGCTTTTTTTTTTTTTTTTTAAATTTTTTTTTTTTATCAACGTTTATTTATTTTTGGGACAGAGAGAGACAGAGCATGAACAGGGGAGGGGCAGAGAGAGAGGGAGACACAGAATCAGAAACAGGCTCCAGGCTCTGAGCCATCAGCCCAGAGCCTGACGCGGGGCTCGAACTCACAGACCGCGAGATCGTGACCCGGCTGAAGTCGGACGCTTAACCGACTGCGCCACCCAGGCGCCCCTCTGGGTGCTTTTTTTTAGAAGGACCTAAACTTTACTCATGATCCTTCCTCATGACCTAATCACCTCCCAAACATTTCACCTCCCTAATAGCATCACTTTGGCATATAAATTTGGGGGCGAGGGAGAGACACACAGGCATTCAGACCATAGCAGATGGTATGGTGTTTAAGTGAATGATCTGAAAAATTTCCCTTATATCCTGGCTTGTGTGAAGTCTTACATTTTGCCCCTGTGATTGTTCCACCTGTGTCTTCAGCCATTCCTTTCATACAGACTCTCAATTTCTCTGTCTTAGTTTATTCCTGTATGCATTAGATATAGCCTGAACTTAACACCAGTCACTTCTTTCATATTTACCTGTTGTTAAATCTTTCCACTATCTCCTCTGTTTTTCTTCACAGTCACAGCATATTTATGGGGGAAGGTAGGTAATGACGATTTCTTGGCCACTGAATTTATGCTGAACAATTCCCAATGAGCCTTTGTTACTTGGCCATTGTTTTATTAATCTCACATTTTTCTGTTTTCTCATATGTCTTCTTTCTCTTTTTCAAAAGATACCATTGATTTGATTTCTACTTAATTGAAAAAGTGAATAGAGGGGCGCCTGGGTGGTTCATTTGGTTAGTGTTTGACTCTTGATTTCAGCTCAGGTCATGATCCTAGGGTTGTGGGAACGAGACCCCGCATTGGGCTCTACTGAGCCTGGAGCCTGCTTAAGGGTCTCTCTCTCTTCCCTGCCTCCCCTCCCACCCCATCCCTGCTTGTGCCCTCTCTCAGTCTCTCAAAAAAAAAAAAAAATAGAGTACAAGCTTGCACATTTTTTTTTTCATTGTCACCATGATGAATCTATTCTTTCATCTTATTTTGTGAACTGGATGGAAGTGAATTCTCTTTGCTTTTCTAGGAATCTTGCTTCCACACAACTTTTCGTCTTGGATCACTTTGATTGTTAAGTGCAGTGGTTGGGTAATAATAAATCTAAAAGTTATAAAATTGCTCAGTTTTTCTTTGTAAGCTTTATCATCATCATACTTAAATCTTTTTTTTTTATTTTTTTTATTTTTTTTTAAATTTTTTTTTTTTAACATTTATTTATTTTTGAGACAGAGAGAGACAGAGCATGAACAGGGGAGGGTCAGAGAGAGGGAGACACAGAATGTGAAACGGGCTCCAGGCTCTGAGCTGTCAGCACAGAGCCCGACGCGGGGCTCGAACTCACAGCCCTCACGGACCGCGAGATCATGACCTGAGCCGAAGCCGGCCGCTTAACCGACTGAGCCACCCAGGCGCCCCCATCATACTTAAATCTTAAAGTTGTTTATAATACATGTTTCTAATTTATTATTTATACCCATTAGTCAGCACAATTCTTTAGATTACTCTTTACTGGATCTCACTTTGTCCTGAGGCTCTGCTTTGCCTATTATTTCCCTTTCTAGCTTTAGAGTCTCTTCGTCCAATCCATCCTACATACGGCTGCCAGAATAATTTTCCTAAAACTTTTTTTGAACCCACTGCTATTAAACCTAAACAGTGGAGGAGAGAGCATGTGCTATTGGCCTTTGCACTCTGCATTGTGCCAAGCAAAGTGAATTGAACTTGTGCTGAATAAATGTTTGAATGGATCACCGTTTGCTCAAAACATTGAATGACTTCCAATTGTCTGCAGGATAAAGTCCAAACTCTGCTTTCTGGCTTTCAAACCTTTCACGTTGTGCATCTTCAACCTTACTTCAACCTTGTTTCCTCTGTAGTTTACCATGCTCAGGCACAATTCTGCATGTTCTTCCTTTTCCTTTTCCTTGATAGTCTTGTCAGAGCCTATTGACATGTTTGCTTTTAGCTGGGCCCTGTCCTAATCTTTGGTGGTATGGTAATGAAAACAGAAGACAGAGTCTCTGTTTTCTTGGAGCTGACATTCAGGATGAGAGGGGAGGAAAAGCACAGTAAATAAATTATCAGGTGGTAGTGAGTGGAATGAAAAGGAATAAAACTGGATAAGGGGTGAGAATGGTAGAAGGTGGTTGCTATTTTAGGTGGTCAGGGAAAGATCTCTTTGGGTGTCCTAGAACGAGGGAGTAAACCATGCAGTTAAAGAAGTGAAGAGCTTTCTGGGCAGAAGAAACAACATGTGCAAGACCCTGAGGTGGGAACATGTTTGGCTTGTTTGAATGATGAAGAAGACTTGTGTGCCTAGAGCAGAATGAATAAGGAGGAGTGATAGATTAGAGAGGTGGTGGGGAGCTAGACTGTGCTCCAAACAAATGTCTTTCATTGAGGAGGCCTTCCTCGACTACATCACTTTGTTTGTTGATTTAAAGCTTCTCTGATCCTGTATAGCGACTATGGAAGTTGCTTTCCAATTATTTTTTTATTGTGATCCACAGTAAAAAATGTATTTTGCATCAATAATCAATACATAAATAAATGTATTTTGTGTACATGTTATATGTGTGTGTTCTGTGTGCATATTTATGACTGGAACAACAATTTCATGAAACATGGCTTACTTTTACTATATTTGCTATATGGTGATACTTTTAAAAATGTTGACTTTAACCTGCTAAATGATTTCACAGTCTGCTAAAGGGTCATGACCTACAGCTTGGAAAACAGTGATCTACGGTGTAAGCCCACTTAAGAAAAAGAATCACAACAACTCTTATTATAATCCACATATCCTTTCAGGTTATGAAATATCTTCAGTTAAAGAACATGGTTTCAATTATTTTGTGTATGTGTTTTTAGTGTTTGTTGTACTGCTGAATAGAGAGGACTTGTTTAATTTGGCAAATAGCTATTGAGTGGGATACTAGAAACTGCTGAATACTAAAATACACATAAGAATGAGATAAACGCTTCCTGACTTCCTAAGGCTTGCCGGAGAGGAGAGCTTGTAAACAAATGCTTGTAATAGAGTGGAATCCATATATTTATGGAAGTAGGTTCAGGGCACAATGAGAAAATAGAGAAATGATTAATTCTTTTTGCTGAGAAGGGCAACAGGAGCTTGTTGGAGGAGGTAATGTCTGAACTGAGTTTTGAAGAAAGAATATGAATACATGGTGAGGTAATTTGGGGTAAGGAGACTTCTTAGGTAAAATAACATATAAAGGGATGATGTCACAAGACAGAGTAGTATGTAGGGGTAATTATAGGTAACTATTATTGGAGTATAAATGCAAGTAGGAAGTGGTGAGTTGATGAAGCCACAGTGATGCACGGGCCAGATCCAGAAAAGTCTGAAATGCTTTGTAGGAAGTTGCTACATGGGAAGTAGAGATACCATCTCTCAGTAAGTCCAATACAGCCAGTTTTTCCCCAAGTGATGAAATATATTGCTATTTCCTCAATTGTGCCTTAGTGGAAGTTGGCCTACATTTATGGGCTATGTTGTACCAAATAAAGTTTTTTATATATTAAATTTTCACCCATTGCAATGTAAAATTGACTCTATAAGAAGCATTTGAGAACAGAGACCCACTGAGGAGATGGGAGATTCCCATTTCAGGGTAATTCTGGGCTTTATGTTTATGAAGTGGAATG
Organism: Lynx canadensis; assembly: GCF_007474595.2. Taxonomy (NCBI): domain Eukaryota; kingdom Metazoa; phylum Chordata; class Mammalia; order Carnivora; family Felidae; genus Lynx; species Lynx canadensis. The sequence continues at coordinate 53,450,717 of NC_044308.2, forward strand.
GTAGGTGGCCAACTATTTATTTTTCACTTCAAGTTAAATATACATGTAATTAAAATCTGTATTTGATAGGTGATTGGAATACATGACTGTATGTTTTAGGAAGATATTTTGATAAATTTAGCCAAACCCCAGTTTAACACTTTATGACAATGTCCAAAATACAGAAATTTCAAATAAACTGGGAAGAATATTTGTAATGTATATAATAAACAAGAAATATATATATAATGCACTCCTACAAAGAAACAGTGACATAGAAAAACAAGGAATACAAACTGGCAGTTTCAGACGAGAAGACGTAAGTGGCCAATAAATATTTGGTAAGTTATGCAATCTCATTAGTAATATGAGAGCTACATATTAAAGTTAGGCAAAATTTTAAAAGCTTACTAATATTAAAATTGACTATATTGTGAGGAAATAATAAATATTATATAAACTGTTGGGAATATAAGTTGGTTTGGGGATGTAAATTGATGTGGGCAATTTGTTAGTATCTATTAATTTAAAATGGTATTCCCAACAAGTCTATTGCCTGTTGTCTGCACTAGAGGAACACTATTATATGTGCATAAGGAGGCATATACAAGTTTGTTCATTGCAGCAGTTTATAATGATAAAAAATCTGGAAAAATAAAACTGGTCGTAATAGTAAAATAACCAAGTAATTGGTATATTCATACTATGGAATAAAATGTCATTTGAAGAAATGAACACGGCATATACTGAGCGATAAGTTGTAGAACAGTATATATACTATGTTATTAAATATATACATAAGGAAAAAAACCAGAGCAGTGCTGTATTTTGGAGGGGCAGGTAGGTATATATGCATGTAAATGTGAAGAATATGGTCTGGTAAGGTAAATCCTGAACTGGTAGTAAAGTGCTTAACCCTTGGGTGATGGATAGAGGATTGGGTTTGGACAGTAGAGATAAGGAGGGACGATTGAAGGGAGTTTTTCAGTAATCTTTGGAACTTAAAAATTAGAATATTAATTATAGTGTATATTTAAAAAATCATTAAAATAATGATGATCAGTTGACAATAGGATTGACAATAGTTGGGATGGAAGGAAACCAGTTAAAGGGGTACTTGATTAACATAGGCATGAGAGGGGCACCTGGGTGGCTTAGTCCGATAAGCCTCTGACTTCGGCTTAGGTCATGAACTCACAGTTTGTTGGTTGGAGCCCCACATCAGGCTCTGTGCTGACAGCTTAGAGCCTGGAGCCTGCTTCGGATTCTGTGTCTCCCTCTCTCCCTGCCTATCTCCTGCTCATACTCTGTCTCTCAAAAATGAATAAAGGTTAAAAAAATTTTTTTAAAGTAGGCATGAGAATGCAGTGGCAAAGACAGTGGAGAGAAGAGGACTAATTTATAAATGACGTGAAGGTAATTTCACAATGTGTATCAGCATTACAATTGTATTTACTTTTGACTCAATCCTACTTCAGGGAATTTATCCTACAGTTATATGAAATGAAGTGATATATTTACACAGTTCTTAGTTGCAGTGTTGTTTGTAATAGTGATAGTGTCCAGCCATAATAAACTAAGACCTATCTACACAACGGCATACTAAGCAGCTGTACAAAAAATGAGGAAGCTGTCTATGGACTAATGGGAAAAGATCTCCTGGATGTGTTAAGTAAAAAAGCCAGTGGAGAACAGTGTATGTAGTAATGCTACCATTTGGTAATAATAGAAATAGTGGAAGGATACTCATGAAACTAGTAAAGGTGATTATTTGTGGCTGTGGGGAAGGGTAATAGTGTAAGTGCTTCCATTGAGACTTTCAATGCATACATTTCTGTGTTTGGATTTTTGAGCTATATAAAACTGTTGCCTATTTGAGAAAAAAGAAATTAAGAGAAAAAGAGATGTGAAGTAGACTCTATAGTCTTTGATGACCAATTGTATGTAGAGACATGAGGGAAGGAGGAAGTTAAGGGTGGCTCTCACATTTCTAATTCAGGGAAGTAAAAAAGGTCATAGCAACATCAGGGAGTATAGGAGGAAGATTAGGGTTTGGCCTGTGCATGGGAAGTTCTGGACTTAATATCCAGATGAATCCTTACTACTTCTTAGTTTAGTGTTTGTGTATGTATTTGTGTGTGTAATTTATGTGCTTTAGATAAGGAACTTGAGCTTATTTTAAACATGAATATTAAATAATCATCAATAAATATTTTTTATCCTTAGATTACATTTCTGTTTTAGGTTTTATGGAGAACAGCTTTGTAATGACTTCATAATTTTACAGTTAAATAGGGACACTGGGATGCACAGATAGTATGTAGATAGAGAAATAGGGAATGTAGATCTGATAAATACAAAGCTTCTATGGGAATTAGGAACTTAATTTATTAGCATGGTTCTGATTTAATCACATCTTTTGGTATCAGAAATTCAAAGAAATAAACATAGCTTTGTATAAGGATGTGATCTTTAGGGTACCTGAGATTATACTGTAATATTTAAAACAATATTAAAACTGGTTTAGACAAGTTTATAGTAGAGCATGAAAGTTATTTTTTATATAGCATGCTTGGGAGTAAATGTATATTATGTAAGACAATATAAGTTAATATTTAAGTTAATAATTAAGTTTAACCTTAATGGAGAAAAGGAGTCACAACATTCTGGGTACTGCCTAAAACAAGTTCATGCTATGTAATTTGGTATTTAAAATTTATTTGAATGAGTTATATTTCAGAATCTAATTTTGAGGCCCTAATTTATCCATACACCTTTTACCTGATTTCTGTTTGGCTAGAGTAAAAAAATAAAACGGGAGCACAGGTAGATCACATACATGCCGGGACTTGCAGATGAATGTAGTAAATCTTCTCTAGGTTTATGTTAATAAGGACTTGGGTGTGGAATAGCAGTACAATAGAGCTGCTAAGTAATTCTTACTTGAGATTTAAAATTTTATCCATTTTATATCTGAAGAAAAGACATTTTCTTTTAAAAATAACAAATAATGTTCTCTATATAATCCTGTAACACTTGGAGATGGTTTTGCTTTAGTGAGGGTGAAACTGTTCTGTCACCTCCAACCTATGCTTACTCCTTAACCCCTTGCCTTAGCACCACAGTCCTCTGGAGCTTTAGGAAACACAATTTGAGAAATGCTGGATTGGGGTGGGCTACAGTTTGGGCATGGATGGATTCTTACCTCATATATGTTTGTTTGTTTGTTTGTTTTGTTTTTAGCACACAGCACAAAATTTTATTCATAGAGTAAGAGGAATACATGAATAGATGTAAGATGTTCCTAGATGGTAAGTTTGAAGTTATAAATAAACCAATTCTTTGTACATTAATTCAGTATACATTTTTCTCTTAAGCCTCAAAGATCTCATCCACTCCTTTGGCTTTTAATGCCATTTTATATGCTGATGAGTCCTAAAAGTGTTATAGCCCTGACCTCTCTTAAAAAAAAAAAAAAATAATGTTCATTTATTTTTGAGAGAGACCAAGTGCAAGTGGGGGAGGGGCAGAGAGAGGGCAAGGGCTGGGAGACACAGAACCCTAAGCAGGCTCCAGGCTCTGAGCTGTCAGCACAGAGCCCAGTGTGGGGCTTGAACTCATGAACCACAAGATCATGACCTGAGCTGAAGTCAGATGTTCAATCACCTGAGCCACCCATGCGCCCCAATGACCTTTCTTTTTGTACAGCCAAGTTCTCATTGGACGTTTTCACCTGGACGACTTACAAGCCAAAACTTAACTCTTATTTTTCCACCTAAAGCGGATCCTATTCTAGAGTACCATCTCTATAAGTGGCACGTGTATCTACTCATTTTTTAAAAAACTTATTTAAATCCAAGTTAACATATAGTGTAGTATTGGTTTCAGGGGTAGAATTTAGTGGTTCATCACTTACATATAATACCCAGTGCTCATTCCAACAAGTGCCTTCCTTAATGACCATCACCCATTGGCCCTTCCCCCCACCTCCCCCCACCCCCCACAGCAACCCTCAGTTTGTTCTCTGTATTTAAAAGTCTTATGATTTGCCTCCCCGTTTTTATCTTATTTTTCCTTTCTTTCCTCAATGTTCATGTTTTGTTTAACTTCCACATATGAGTGAAATCATATATTTGTCTTTCTCTGACTTATTTCACATAGCATAATACACTCTAGTTCCATCCACGTTGTTGCAAATGCCAAGATTTCATTCTTTTCAATTGCTGAGTAATATTCCAGTGTGTGTATATGCATGCGCGCATACACACACACACACACACACACACACTAGAATGTTACTTGGCAATCAAAAAGAATGAAATCTTGCCATTTGCAACACACACACATCTTCTTTATCCATTCATCTGTCAATGGACCTTTGGGCTCTTTAAATAATTTGACTATTGTTGATAGTGATAGTTAAATAATTTGACTATTGTTGACAATGTTATAAACATTGGGGTGCATGTGCCTCTGCACATCAGCATTTTTGTATCCTTTGCATAAATACCTAGTAGTGCAGTTGCTGGGTTGTAGAGTATTTCTATTTTTAATTTTTTTGAGGAACCTCCATATTGTTTTCCAGAGTGGCTGCATAAGTTTGCATTCCCACCAACAGTGCATAAGTTCTTTTTCTGCATCCTCACCAACATCTGTTGTTTCCTGAGTTGTTAATTGTAGCCATTCTGACAGGTGTGAGGTGGTATCTCGTTGTGGTTTTGATTCGTATTTCCTGGATGATGAGCATCTTTTCATGTCTGTTAGCCCTCTGGATGTCTTCTTTGGAAAAATGTTTATTCATGTTTTCTGCCCATTTCTTCACTGGATTATTTGTTTTTTGTATTTTGAGTGTGATGAGGTTTTTTTTATAAATTTTGGATACTCTTTATCCAATATGTTATCTGCAAATATCTTCTCCCATTCCATCCATTGCCTTTTAGTTTTGTTGATTGTTTCCTTCACTGTGCAGAAGCTTTTCATCTTGCTGAGGTCCCAGTAGTTCCATTTTTGCTTTTATTTCCCTTGCCTCCAGAGACAGGTCTAGTAAGAACTTGCTGTGGCTGAAGTCAAAGAGGTTGCTGCCTGTTTTCTCCTGTAGGATTTTGATGGTTTCCTGTCTCATATTTATAGGTCTTTCATCCATTTTGAATTTATTTTTGTGTGTGGTATAAGAAAGTGGTTCAGTTTCATTCTTCTGCGTGTTGGTGTCCAGTTTTCCCAGCACCATTTTCTGAAAAGACTGTCTTTTTTCCATTGGATATTCTTTCCTGCTTTGTTGAAGATTAGTTGGCCATTACATTTGTGGGTCCATTTCTGGGTTCTGTATTTCTCATATAACTTTGATGTGTCCAGTTGAGTGAAAGGATGGTAATATCCCAGTATATAGAAATTAAGCATTAGTGGTTCTTAATTAAGTATATTTTACCTCTGGGGGACATTCAGCAATATGTAGAGACTTTTTTTTTGATGTCATAAAATGGGGGACAGGGTGGTGTTACTGGCATCTGATGGGTAGAGACCAGGGATGCTGCTAAATGTCATACAATGCATAGAAAAATCTGTGACAAAGTCGCAGTATGTCAGTACTGAGAGAAATCCTTGGTTAGTTGAATACCACCTATGTATGTAACACTGTTACAAAGTACTTATGGGTGCAAATGGCACTAAAAGAAAACCTTGTCTATATCCAGAAGAAACTTATAACCTAGCTAAAGCATCTTAAACTTAGTAAGTTTGTGGCCAAACTCTTAAAAATATTTTTTAATGTAAATTTATTTTTGAGAGAGTAAGAGAGAGAGAGAGAGAGAGAGAGAGAGAGACAGAGACAGAGCACAAGCAGGGGAGGGGAAGAGAGAGAGGGAGACACAGAATCTGAAGTAGGCTCCAGGCTCTGAGCTGTCAGCATAGAGCCTGACACAGAGCTCAAACTCAGGATCTGTGAGATCATGACCTGAGCTGAAGACAGACACTTAACCAACTGAGCCACTAAGGCACCCCAGGAAATACTCTTTATCTGTGCTGTCCAATATTATAGTCTTAAGCCACATAGGGCCATTGAACACTTGAAATGTGGCTAGTGTGATTGAGGTACTGAAGTTTGGTTTGTTTGTTTGTTTTGAGAGAGAGAGAGGAAATGTGAATGGGGGAGAGGCAGAGAGGGGGACAGAGGATCCAAATCCGGCTCTGCGCTGACAGCCGCAAGCCCGATGGAGGGCTTGAGCTCATGAACGGTGAGATCATGACCTGAGCTGAAGTCGGAGGCTCAACTGATGGAGCCACCCAGGTGCCCCAGGGTACTGAAGTGTGTGTTTGTTTGTTTGTTTTGAAAGAGAGCATGAGCAAGGGAAGGGCCAAGAGAGAGGGAGAGAGAATCTCAAGCAGGCTCTACACACTCAGTGCAGAGCCTGATGTGGGGCTTGAACTCACAGGTCATGACCTGAGCCGAAATCAAGAGTCGGACTCAACCTGCTGAGCCACCCAGGCACCCCTGAAGTTTTAATTAAATAGCCATATGCATCATAGTAGTGCAGTTCTATAGGACATACTTGGGCAGAATGAAATTGATACCACATGGCAGGAAAGAAACGTATGAAGGACTGAAAAGTAAAGTGACACATATTTGGAAAATAAAAATGAATCTTAACTGCATAAAACAGAACGTCTAATGGATTAAAAGACAAGGCAATAGCAGAAGGGGAATAAAGGGTTCTAGGTTCTGAGGTCTTTGTATTATATAGAAGGAGGGTCAGTTTTAAAAATATCCTTTGTATGGGAAACTTTAAATATGTAAAAGCAAAGGAGAGTATAATGAAACCGCCATGTATTTATGTATTCATTGGCCAATGATGATCAACTCAAGACTAAAATGGTTTCTTACATATTCCTCTTTATTTTATTTTATTTTATTTTATTTTTTAATTTTATTTTATTTTATTTTATTTTATTTTATTTTATTTTATTTTATTTTATTTTATTTTAAGAGAGCAAGCTCACTAGCAGGTGGGGGGAGAGAGAGAGAGGAAATCCCAAGCAGGCTCCTCACCATCAGTGTGGAGCCCAATGTGGGGCTCGAACCCACAGACCATGAGACCATGCCCTGAGCAAAAACCAAGAATTGGACGCTTAACTGACTGAGCCACCCGGTTGTCTCCCTCATTATTTTAAAAGTGATCCCAAGTATCACATTATTTAATCTATAAATATATTGTTTTTATCTCTAAAAATATATAAACTTAAACTATAATACAATTATCCAGAAAAATATAAACATAATTCCTTAATATCATTACGTATTTAGGCAGTGTTAACATTTCCTCCATCTCCAAAATGATGTTTTTTCTTTTCTTTTTTAGAGAGAGTGAGCTTGAGTTGGGAGAGGGTAGAGGGAGGGAGGGAGGGAGGAAGGGAGAGAGAGAGAGAGAGAGAGAGAGAGAGAGAGAGAGAGAGAGTATGAATCTCAAGCAGGCTCCACACCCAGTGCAGATCCCAATGATTATGACCTGAGCTAAATCAAGAGTCAGACATTTAGCCGACTAAGCCACCCAGGCTCCCCACAACTGCTGATGGTTTTGTTTTTTTAATGCAACATTCACATTTATTGAAATATCTTATGGAACAAAAAAGGGGAGTACTGAACATCTAACAACTGTAAACTTTCTCAGGTATTTCTTTATCCAAAATGATTTTTTTTTTTTTTTACCAACTTAATTTTTTAGGTCATAATAATTTTTTTAGGTCAGTTTTAGGTTCACAGCAAACTTGAGGGGAAAGTATTTTCCATACACCATCTGCCCCCATACATTGCATAACCTCCCCCATTATCAGTATCCCCACCAGAGTGGTACATTTGTTACAATTGATGAACCTACACTGACACATCATCGTCACCCAAAGTCCATAGTTTACATTATGATTCATACTAATGTTGTATGTTCTATGCATTTGGGCAAATGCATAATGACATGTGTTCATCATCATGGTACCATACCGAGTATTTTTACTGCTCCATAAAAAAAAGATTTTAAAAATTTACATTTAGTTTCTTCAAATTGTAATCCAAACAGGGTCCACACATTGCCATTGACTGATGCTTGCTTAGGTCTTTATTTATTTTTTTAATGTTTATTTCTTTAAAAGTTTGTTTTTAACATTTATTTTTGAGATAAATCTTGAGCGAGGGAGGGGCAGAGAGAGAGAGAGGAAGTCACAGACTCGGCAGCAGGCTCCAGGTTCTATGCTGTCAGCACAGAGCCCGATGCAGGGCTTGAACTCACGGACTGCAGGATCATGACCTGAGCCGAAGTTGGATGCCCAACTGACTGAGCCACCCAGGCGCCCCTTTAATGTTTATTTATTACTGAGAGAGTGCAAGCGGGACAGAGGATTAGAAGCAGGCTCCTAGCATACAGCAGAGAGCCTGATGTGGGGCTCAAGTGCAGGAACCGCATGATCTGAGCTGAAGTCCAGAGTCAAACTCTTAACCGACTGAGCCGTTTAGGTGCCCCTGCTTAGGTCTTTTAAAGCAAGATTTTGGTTAACTCTAGACTTTTAATGCATGGTATAATTCTTAGGGAACCACTGCAAGAACAAAAATAGAGGCTGTAACTTCCAAATCAGTAGAAGAAATAGATAAAATGTTAAAGAATCAGTCCAAAAGAAGACAGAGAAAAGAAACTGAACAGGTAACAAATGGAGAGAGCACAAAATTAGATGCTAGATTTAAACCTAGTTAAAGGTAAAAAGTAAATAATTGCACAGGTATCTTCCTAGCCTAAGGCATCATCAGCTGTTGCCTCCAATAATTTCCTAAGTAGTATTCCCGCCTCAATTCTTGCCTCCCTCTATGTACTACCCATATAATAACAGGAGTAGTTTTAAAAAAATGTAAATCAGCTCTTTTCTGCCATCTTTCTGTGCCACCGTAATGATGCACATAAATGTCCTGGCAGATTCTCTCAAGAGTATTAACAATGCCAAAAAGAGAGGCAAACACCAGGTTCTTATCAGGCCATGCTCCAAAGTCATAGCTGTGATGATGAGGCATGGTTACGCTGGCGATTTTGAAATCGTTGATGATCACAGAGCTGGGAAAATTGCTGGGAACTTCATGGGCAGGTTAAACTGTGGAGTGATCAGCCCCAGATTTGATGGGCAACTCAAAGATGTAGAAAAATGGCAGAATAATCTCCTGTCTAGCCAATTTGCTTTCATTGTACTAACCTCAGCTGGCATCATGAACCATGAAGAAGGAAGATGAAACACACTGGAGGGAATATCCTGGGATTTTTTTCTAGAGATATAATACATATGTGCAAATAAAATGCCTCAATGGACCATATATATATATATATATATATATATATATATATGTACACACACATATGCATGCATATAAATCATATCACAACACTCTCCTGTTGAAAACATTCCAACAACTTCCTGGTAAATTCAGTGAAGTCCGTACTTAGTAGTGCCTATAACACCCTACATGATGTGGTCCATTTCTGTTTCTGTGACTGCATATCCTGCTATCATTTTTCACTCAAGCTTAGGGCCCTTAAACTTGCTGTGCCGTCTCCCTGGATCACCAGGAGCAGTCAGAATTCTTAGTTCTTAAAAAAAAGCAGCTTAGTTCTAAAAACCAGAAACCACCTCTGGTTAATTTAGCAGAAAAGGAATTTGTCACAGGAAGAAACCACCACTGTCAATGGAATCTGCTTCCATTCTTGCCATAATGGATTCTATATACTTGCTGCTTTTTTATGCATTTATTTCCTAAGTTATAGTCCATCCTGGACGTTTCTTTATTGGAGTGGAGGTCATGTAACTGCACCCTAGCTGCGTGGAAAGCTGGAAAAGCGAATATTTAGCTTCACTAGTAGGTAGAAGTTTCTGGCTTCTTTCAGGACTCATCAGAGGGGAATTCCTTGGACATATGAAGATGTTTTGATGCTGAGCCAAAAGAGTGACCTGTCCTTTATGATGCTTTTCTCAGGAATCCTTCCTTGCTTTGCTTCCTCCCTTAATTCACATTTCTACTCAAATGTCCTCTCCTTGAAGAGGCCTTTCCTTAGACTTTGTCTAAAATGGTGATTCCCCATTTCTAATCCAGTATTTTCTCTTTTCTTATTCTGCCTTACATTTTCTTCATAGTACCACTGTTACTGATTGATTAATTGGTAGCCTCCTCCCCAGGAACACAAGCTCCATGAGGGTAGGGACTTGTTTTTGTTTACCTTTCTGTTGGCACATATATGCTTAGTAAACATTTGTTTAATGAATGAAGGGAAAACATAGATAATGCTATAAATACCTGAGAAAATTTAAAGGGAAGGATTATTGAGGAATTAGCTCATTTAAGGAAGGCTTATTGGAGGGATGCTTGGGTAGCTCAGTTGGTTGAGCATCTGACTTCGACTTTGGATCAGGTCATGATCTTGCAGTTTTGAGTTTGAGCCCCACATTGGGCTCTGTGCTGACAGTTTGGAGCCTGGAGCCTGCTTCAGATTCTGTGTCTCCGTCTCTCTCTGTCCCTTCCCGGCTCATTCTCCCACCTTCTCTCTTTCAAGAATAAATGAACATTAAAAAATTTTTAAAAGAAAGTTTATTGGAGAAGAGAAATTTTTAAAATGGGCTTTGATTGGAGGATTTGGAGAGAAGGAAGTTAGCTATCTAAACTGGGCAAATAGCATGAGGGAAGGCATTGGGTATGGAGTAAGGTGGACACGTATCGAATAAGAATTGTTTAGAATCTGATGGCTATCAGGGTCCTTTATGAGGTGGGAATTGAGAAAAGTGGACAAGGTGAAGGTGTGAGGTTACAGCAGGTGATAGAGGGCCTTGAACTAATAATAAGGTGGTCTTTTACTTGCTGGAGAGTAAAAGATGACTAGTGTTTGTTTTTTTTTTTTAATTAAAAATAAACTGGTATTTTCACATAGTATTATGCAGGCATAAAATAGAATGAGGTAAATCTCTGGAGAATTTCCTGGGAAATATCTTAAGTGGAAAAAAAAGCTAAGTGCAGAACAGTGTATATAGTATACTCTCTTGGTATATGAAGTGTGTGTGTGCGAGTAAGAATATATATACTAATTTGTTTATGTTTCAAAAAGAAAAACTGAAAAGCCAAACCAGAAATTAATAAAATGGTTACCTTGGGGTGGGGAAGAGGGAGGGAGAGGGAATGATGTGAAGGAAATAGGAATGGAAGTGAGATTCCTGTTTAGTTTTGACTTTTGAATTATGTAAATATTTTACACATTCAAAAATTACAATTAAATGAAAATAAAAACAATCTCTAAAATTGGGAACAAACTTAAAAAAATGAACCTATTGTATATCAAAATAGTTCTTTAAATACATGGAGAAAAACACACTCAAGTGACTTTTGAGCTCTATATCAAATGGCATATATGCTAAGGACAAAAAGAACTGCAGAGAAATCTTAAACCTCATTCATTTTATTGCTAGTTGTAATGTTGATGTTTTTATTCTGATACCATTGGATACATGTTTAGGTTAAAGCCAATAAATAAGATTGTATGCTTATATGTTAGAAGTCAAGGGGCGCCTGGGTGGCGCAGTCGGTTAAGCGTCTGACTTCAGCCAGGTCACGATCTCGCGGTCCGGGAGTTCGAGCCCCGCGTCAGGCTCTGGGCTGATGGCTCAGAGCCTGGAGCCTGCTTCCGATTCTGTGTCTCCCTCTCTCTCTGCCCCTGCCCCGTTCATGCTCTGTCTCTCTCTGTCCCAAAAATAAATAAACGTTGAAAAAAAAAAAAAAAAGTCAATAGAAATACAAAATCAAAGGAGCTAGGCAAAAAAGGATATTTATAATGTTGAACTTGAATTATAAATGTCAGTATGAATTCAGGATTTAAAATATGTATATTTCTTTATTTCTAAATTTTTTAAAATGTTTATTCATTTTTGAGAGACACAGAGAGATAGAGCATGAATGGGGGAGGGGCAGAGAGAGAGGGAGACACAGAATCTGAAGGAGGATCCAGGCTGTGAGTTGTCAGCACAGAGTCTGACATGGGCTCGAACTCACCAACCATGAGATCATGACCTGAGCCGGTCAGACGTTTAACTGACTGAGCCAACCAGGCACCCCAAAATATCCATATTTCTTAATTCCATCCATATATATACTTCTTTCTTAGATGTGTCCTCTGAAAGGATCTTGAAAGTGTGTCACTTTCGTAGATAATAAGTACTTGTATTACCTCAGTTTTGTTCTTTAAATACTTTATTGAAGAAATGACTGGTTCCAGGACTGAGGCAGGGAACGTACATAGTGAACCTAGGACAATTTGTGCCAGAGGCAAGAAACCTTTCAAAGACACAAGAAAAGCCTACCTGAAGAGGCTCTTTTTTGGCCAGAATTGAGACAATTTGAACATAAAAAAGAATAAGGAGAATAATTTGAAACAATATATAATAAAAAAAACAAATGGAGATGGCTATTACCTATTCTTTACTCTGAAGATTGGTAATTTAACAATTGAATTGTCTTTTTTGGTAGAAATTTGCATGGTGCCAAAGTAACACTCCACAGAATACTAGTTGGTCTCAAAACAATAAAACTTAATCTTGGCATCACTAACAATGAGCCAAAAAATATGTGCATCCTGATGTGATTCAATATCAAATAGACTGCATCAACTGAAGTATTTTTTTAATGTTTATTTATTTATTTTGAGAGAGAGAGCAGTGGAGGGGCAGAGAGGGAGAGAGAGGGAGAGAGGGAGAGAGGGAGAGAGAGAGAGAGAGAATGAATCTCAAGCACATTCTGCACTGTCCACACAGAGCCTGACATGGGGCTCGATCCCACTAATCATGAGATCGTGAACTCAGCTGAAATCAAGAATTGGATGCTTGACCGGCTAAACCACCCAGGCACGCCTGAAGTAATTTTGTAGAACATTTAAAATCTGAATTTAGTCGGACTTTTCAGACTTTCAGTTTATAATATGGGAGATGAAAGAAATTAAACACCACCTTAGATGAAGCAATCAGAAAAATACAGAATGTGAGATAAAGATGAACTGGCCATTTAATGTCATAGGAGAGGAAAACAAGGGTAGCGGGGAGGGGGGGGGGGAGGAGGAAACTGTCCGAGCATATAATTAATCTAGAGATATAACAACCAAATGCAGTATGTGCCAGCTGTAAAGTACATTTTTTTTAGAAAGGAGTAGGATGAAGCAAGATGGCCAACTTTTAATTTAGAATGTGGGTGATGGGCATATGGGTGTGTGTGTTTGTGTACATACACACATATATTCATTTATATGCATACATATACACTTTTCTATATTTAAAAGATTTTATAATAAAAACTTAAAAATATTTTCCTGTTTATGGACACTTAGGTTGTTTGTAGTTTCTTTTTCTTCAATTACAAATAATGTTTCTGTAAACGTTCCTATACATGCTTCCTTTCCTTGTGTACATGTTAAGGAGATACGGCAACTTTCTAGTAGTGGAATCCTGGATCAGGGTAGATGTACCTTCAACTCTGCTAAATATTGATAATTTGTTCTTCAAATGGTTGTATTGATGAAGTTTTTAGACAAGAGAATTATGAAATGTATGTCTTCCCTATTAGGTGATGAATTCTTTGAGTGTAGGTACCATGTAGAGACTCACATAGAAATGTTTGAGTTGAACAAACTTGTATTTTAGTGGGACTGCCTGGTAGCAGGATGAGAAATTAGGATTAGGTCAGCTAAGAGGGTATTGTGATGTTTAAGGTATGAGGCAGTGAGTGTGTAAGACTGGAGGTAGTAGAGAGGAAGGGATGAATATTAGAAATCTTGGAGAGAAAGGATTGAAGTATATGTGCTTTTATTGTCAGGTAGGATATTGATGATTCACTGTTGTGACTTCTAATACCCAGTAGTTTGTTGGCTTCACTTTATAGTAAACAGGTAAGTTATGCTTCCCTATTAACTCAAAACCATCTACTGACCTAGTTCTAGTAGAGTTCTAGCCTTTTCTTCATCCTCTGCTTGCACTCTTTTTAAGCCTCAGTCTTTTCCTGGGATAAAGATATTGATTTAAAAGAGACTAGTAGTTGAATGGGGTAAAGGGGCAGTGGGTTGCAAAGATGGAAGAATTTATGTAGTAATATGGGTAGAATTTGTGGGTAGCTTCATTCCCAAGTCAGTTTGTGAAGTCTTCCTAGGACAGAGGATATCTTCCTGTAGTTTTTAAGGGGAAAGTTTATCCAGTGTTATAACAGAGGTAATTAATCAGATGTAGTTTTTTCTAAGAGAATGTCCTATATCTTATTTTAAAATGTTGCAACTTTTTGTAAATTGTAAAGTTGGTGCCTTCAAGAAGTTTTGATTAATGGTTCTAGAATAGCTTTTTCCAACAGAAATATAATGTGAGGAGCATATTTAAAATTTTAGAGCAGCCACATTAAAAAAAAAGGTGAAATTAATTTTAATAATATATTACATTTAATCCCATATATCCAAAATATTACCATTTTAACATGTAATTGATATAAGTTATTAATGAGATATTTTGTATTCTTTTTTGGTACTAAATCTTCAGAATCTGTTGTGTTATAGCACAGCTCCATTTGGACTAGCTACATTTCAGTGCCCACTATAATTATGGCTAGTGGCTACTGTATTGGACAGCTCAGTTCTAGAACATACTCAGTTGAAATGTTTGAACTCAGTTTGGTGCTGATTTGACCCACTGTCATTGAGGGTGGCCATGAGCTGATCTTGCTTCATAGACCTGTTGCTGGTTATTAGATAAGTTCTGGCTTCCTGTCCAAATCTTCCTGTCCAAGAGTGATTTTGAGGGTCCCAGACAAAACCATTATCCAGATTTACTGATTATATTCACACTTTTCCCTTTTGCCTCAGAAAACCTAGAACTGACCTTGGACTGTTTTGAAACAAATCTGTCAATTTGAGTTGCTGCCAATAAAAAGAATATTCAAGCGAGTTCTAATCTCATTCATTTGTAAGGATTTTAGTTACAACAAGGCTGACAGGAATTCAGCGAGCATTTTATTGATTGTGGTATTTCTTAGAATTTGTGACACTGTCAGCCTTGTTTGCATTTTTAAAGTCAAACGTTATGACTCTTGGTTATCTGAGGTATTTCTGGAGTTTCTACTGTGTGCTAAATGTTTATTCAATGAATGTTTTTGAGCATTTACTTTAGGCACAGTGACAACTTGTAGCCAAGTAAACAGGCACATTTAGTGTGGTCTGATAAATGCTATGATAGAAACTTCATATGCTAGGAGAAAACAAGGAAGGACACTTCAGTTAATTTTGGGGCATCAGGAATGGCTTCTCTGAGGAGATAAGATGAACTCTGAAGGACAGGTAGGAATAAATATGGCAATAGTGGGTGTGGAGAAGAGAAGATTCTTCCTGGCAGAGGGAATATTTTTTATAGATATCCAACAGTGAGAAAAAGAACCAAGTACAACATTTTTCCTGTAATTCAGAATTCAGTGTGAGAGTAGTGAGTAGTGTATATGGGATGGTGGCAACAGATCCCAAATGTGAAAGGCCTGGACTCTTATGGCAGAGTTTGACATTTTTGTTGTTGTTGTTGTTGAGAGAGAGAGAGCACACGTGCGCACACACAAGCTGGGGAGGTGCAGAGAGAATCTCAAGCAGGCTCTGAGCTGTCGGCACAGAGCCTAATGTGGACCTCGATCTCACGAATCATGAGATCATGACCGGAGCCAAAACCGAGTCCAGTGCTTCCGACTGAGCCACCTAGGTGCCCCAGAGAGTTTGACTTTAACTGAGTTAACTGAGGAAGAACGTGATTTCATTTAAGGATGACTAAGAAGTTTGGTATTAGAATGGAGAATAAATTAGAGGAAGACAAGACTGAGGCATAGACACTAATTTAGAGGTGTCCTAGGAGAGAAAGGATGGAGATGAGCAAAGATTGAGGCAGAGAGACAAGACTGTCAACATACATTTATTGAAGGCCTACTTTCTAGCATTGGAAAGAGGTAGAAGAATTTAAGAGACATTTAGGAGGTAAAAGTGACAGGTCTTAATGATTGATTGGAATTGAAATGGGTAGAAGAAAGGGGTCAAGGACGATTCCAAAGTTTCTGATCTACAAAACAAGCCACTACTTGGACAGATTGACTTTTTTTTTTTTTTTAAATGTTTTATTTACTTTTGAGAGAGAGAGGGGGAGAGAGAGAATGAGCGGGGGAGGGGCAGGGAGAGAGGGAGAATCCATGAAGCAGGCTCCAGGCTCTGAGCTGTCAGCACAGAGCCCAACATGGGGCTCAAACCTGTGAACCACAAGATCGTGACCGGGGCCGAAGTCAGATACTTAACTGACTGAGCCACCCGGGCACCCCAGCTTGATTTTTTTTTTTTTTATTTTATTTATTTATTTTTTTTAACGTTTTATTTATTTTTGAGACAGAGAGAGACAGAGCATGAACGGGGGAGGGGCAGAGAGAGAGGGAGACACAGAATCGGAAACAGGCTCCAGGCTCCGAGCCATCAGCCCAGAGCCCGACGCGGGGCTCAAACTCACGGACCGCGAGATCGTGACCTGGCTGAAGTCGGACGCTTAACCGACTGCGCCACCCAGGCGCCCCCCAGCTTGATTTTTAAAGTACCTTGGAATCTATAGGTGGAGGCATCTATCCAGTTGAACATTTGAGTCTAGTGCTTGGACAGAGTCTAGGACTGAAGATAGATTTGGAAGTCATCAGGTAATCTTGGCTAAGAAAGATAAACTTTCTAGAGGAGAGAATGTAGAGAATGAAAAAGAGGGCTGAAAAATGACACACTGAGAAACTGCCAATATTTAACGGGAAGAGAAAAGGGATCCAGTTGAAAGACACATAAGCTACCATCCTTGCCTCTGAGCATTTTATAATTTAAGTGAGGCACATAAACATGAATCATTTGGTGACCAGTGCAAGTCAGAGTCTAATTTGATGCCAACTTTTATTGTACCACCTCTTGTATTTTATGTGAAATGAAGTTAAGTGTATAAAGGAAGTGGTTAGTATTTAGGCCAGGGAGTAGCATTGGTAGTGCATGCATTCAGTGGGGACATCTAGCCTGTGGTCACTAGAAGGACTCAGATGATGGCATATTGCATAGTATGTGTATTGCCTGTGTTGTGAATGTGGACTCTGGAGCCATTCAGCCTTGGTTATTCTCCACTAGCAGTATGACCTTGGGCATGTAACTTTCTATGACTCAGTTTTCTCAGCAATACAATGATGATGATGATAATTCTGACTTGAAGGTATTGTGAAATTGAATGAGTTAGTATGTGAAAATTCTTAGACTGTGTCTGGCACAATCTCTCTTGTTGTTTTCTCTCTATATATGTACATACACATACATGGATGGCTGTGTTATACTTTACTATGTTACACCCACTATATGTGTATATGTAGTATTATATACATGTTAGGAATTATCATTTAATAAATGGCGTGTCTGATGAGGGCTCATGATTTGGACAGGATAGGTAGGCACCAGAGAAGAAATGTTCCCTCTATGAAACTTAATGTGAACATACATGGTTTTTAAACAGGCTTTCACTGGTAAAGTGGGTGAAAAAACGGTATGAGAATCCCCTTTCCTTCTGATTTCCAGTTGGAAGCAAAGAATGCCCTTTTAATAGAAGGCTTTAAAGATGTTAAAGCCTTTGTGTGTTATGTTATCCCTGTGTGGTAGTGGGATTTCCTCAGGTCATATTTTCTCAAGAAAAGTTATTCTGGAAGGAAGTTTTTCATCAGCTTTGTGAGTATGAGTTTACTGGATCCTTGGCTTTAACTTTGGGAAAATCTAGATCTGGAATCAAAGTTCTGGCTTTGGGGATTGGGAACCTTGTGGAGCAGCAGTCATTATTTTATACTGATAGTGGGAGTGTAAATTGGTATAATCTTTTGGTGATAATTTGGTAGTGTCTATCACAATTAAAATGCGAATGTAGGGGCACATGGGTGGCTCAGTTGGTTACGCATCCGATTTCTGCTCAGGTCATGATCTCACATTTCGTGAGTTTGAGCCCCGTGTGGGGCTCTGTGCTAACAGCTTGGGGCCTGGAGCCTGCTTTGGGTTCTGTGTCTCACTTTCTCTCTGCCCCTTCCCCACTCATGCTCTGTCTCTCTGTCTGTCTGTCTCTCTCTCAAAAATAAAGATTACAATAATTTTTTTAATGTGATGTTAAAAATGTAGCAATTATACTTCTTTTGTAAAAAATTTTTTAAAGATTATTTTTTTAATTTAGAGAGAGAGAGAGCATGAGTGGGGGAGAGGGGCAGAGGGAGAGAAAGAGAAAGAGTGAGAATCCCAAGCAGGCTCCATGCTCTGCACTCAGCAAGGTGCCTGATGTGGGGCCCAATCCTATAACTGTGAGATCTTGACCTGAGCTGAAACCGAGAGTTGGACACTCAACCAACTGAGCCACCCATGTGGCCCTAGCAAAATTATGCTTTCTAGAATAGTTTTCATAAAAGTGCTAACCCAAGTGTATGGGTTTGTTACAGCACTATTTGTAAAGATGAAAAATGAAAATTGATTGAATAATTAATGTATTCATATTCCGTATATTTATTTCTTATTTCTGTAGTGTAATAGTTTCCTATTTCCTGTAACAAAT
Source organism: Lynx canadensis (assembly GCF_007474595.2). Taxonomy (NCBI): domain Eukaryota; kingdom Metazoa; phylum Chordata; class Mammalia; order Carnivora; family Felidae; genus Lynx; species Lynx canadensis. The sequence continues at coordinate 53,469,341 of NC_044308.2, forward strand.
TACCATAAACTTAGTGCCTTAAAACGACACAAATTTATTATTTTAGAGTTATGGAGGTCTGAAGACTCAGAATTAAGATTTTAGTAGGGTTGTGTTCCTTCTGGAGGCTCCAGGGGAGAATCTGTTTTCTTTCCTTTTCTAGTTTTTGAAGACTGCCTGCATTTCTTGGCTGGTGCAGCACCCCCCTCCCACCATCTTCAAGGCTAGCAGCTATAGCAGCTTCAAATCTGTCTCTCTTCTCTCTGTTCTCTGCAACCTTCTCTTTGATCCTGACCCTCCAACCTTCCTCGTATAAGGACTCTTCTGATTGCATTAGGCCCATCTAGATAATCCAGGATCTTCCTATATCAAGATCTTTTTTTTTTTTTTTAATTTTTTTTTTCAACGTTTATTTATTTTTGGGACAGAGAGAGACAGAGCATGAACGGGGGAGGGGCAGAGAGAGAGGGAGACACAGAATCGCAAACAGTCTCCAGGCTCTGAGCCATCAGCCCAGAGCCCGACGCGGGGCTCGAACTCCCGGACCGCGAGATCGTGACCTGGCTGAAGTCGGACGCTTAACCGACTGCGCCACCCAGGCGCCCCAAGATCTTTATTGACATTTTGACAATATTTATTCTTCCAATCCATGAGCAGGGAATGTCTTTCCATTTCTTTATATCTTCTTCAATTACCTTCATAAGCTTTCTATAGTTTTCAGCATACAGATCTTTTACATCTTTGGTTAGATTTATTCCTAGGTATTTTATGCTTCTTGGTGCAATTGTGAATGGGATCAGTTTCTTTATTTGTCTTTCTGTTGCTTCATTGTTAGTGTATAAGAATGCAGCTGATTTCTGTACATTGATTTTGTATCCTGCAACTTTGCTGAATTCATGTATCAGTTCTAGCAGACTTTTGGTGGAGTCTATCGGATTTTCCATGTATAATATCATGTCATCTGCAAAAAGCGACAGCTTGACTTCATCTTTGCCAATTTTGATGCCTTTGATTTCCTTTTGTTGTCTGATTGCTGATGGTAGAACTTCCAACACTATGTTAAACAACAGCAAAGCTATCTACACATTCAATGCAATCCCAATTAAAATTGCACTAGCATTCTTCTCGAAACTAGAACAAGCAATCCTAAAATTCATATGGAACCACAAAAGACCCCGAATAGCCAAAGGAATTTTGAAGAAGACGACCAAAGCAGGAGGCATCACAATCCCAGACTTTAGCCTCTACTACAAAGCTGTCATCATCAAGACAGCATGGTATTGGCACAAAAACAGACACATAGACCAATGGAATAGAATAGAAACCCCGGAACTAGACCCACAAACGTATGGCCAACTAATCTTTGACAAAGCAGGAAAGAACATCCAATGGAAAAAAGACAGTCTCTTTAACAAATGGTGCTGGGAGAACTGGACAGCAACATGCAGAAGGTTGAAACTAGACCACTTTCTCACACCATTCACAAAAATAAACTCAAAATGGATAAAGGACCTGAATGTGAGACAGGAAACCATCAAAACCCTAGAGGAGAAAGCAGGAAAAGACCTCTCTGACCTCAGCCGTAGCAATCTCTTACTCGACACATCCCCAAAGGCAAGGGAATTAAAAGCAAAAATGAATTACTGGGACCTTATGAAGATAAAAAGCTTCTGCACAGCAAAGGAAACAACCAACAAAACTAAAAGGCAACCAACGGAATGGGAAAAGATATTTGCAAATGACATATCGGACAAAGGGCTAGTATCCAAAATCTATAAAGAGCTCACCAAACTCCACACCTGAAAAACAAATAACCCAGTGAAGAAATGGGCAGAAAACATGAATAGACACTTCTCTAAAGAAGACATCCAGATGGCCAACAGGCACATGAAAAGATGTTCAACGTCGTTCCTTATCAGGGAAATACAAATCAAAACCACACTCAGGTATCACCTCACGCCAGTCAGAGTGGCCAAAATGAACAAATCAGGAGACTACAGGTGCTGGCGAGGATGTGGAGAAACGGGAACCCTCTTGCACTGTTGGTGGGAATGCAAATTGGTGCAGCCGCTCTGGAAAGTAGTGTGGAGTTCCTCAGAAAATTAAAAATAGACCTACCCTATGAGCCAGCAATAGCACTGCTAGGAATTTACCCAAGGGATACAGGAGTACTGATGCATAGGGGCACTTGTACCCCAATGTTTATAGCAGCACTCTCAACAATAGCCAAATTGTGGAAAGAGCCTAAATGTCCATCAACTGATGAATGGATAAAGAAATTGTGGTTTATATACACAATGGAATACTACGTGGCAATGAGAAAGAATGAAATATGGCCTTTTGTAGCAACGTGGATGGAACTGGAGAGTGTGATGCTAAGTGAAATAAGCCATACAGAGAAAGACAGATACCATATGTTTTCACTCTTATGTGGATCCTGAGAAACTTAACAGAAACCCATGGGGGAGGGGAAGGGAAAAAAAAAAGAGAGAGAGGTTAGAGTGGGAGAGAGCCAAAGCATAAGAGACTGTTAAAAACTGAGAACAAACTGAGGGTTGATGGGGGGTGGGAGGGAGGGGAGGGTGGGTGATGGGTATTGAGGAGGGCACCTTTTGGGATGAGCACTGGGTGTTGTGTGGAAACCAATTTGACAATAAATTTCATATATTGAAAAAAAATAAATAAATGTCTGGCCAACTCTAAAAAAAAAAAAAAATCTTTAATTTAATCATACCCGGAAAGTCCTTTTTGCCATGTAAGCTAACAGCTAACATTCACAGATTCTGGGAATTAAGATCTAGACATCTTTGTGGGGAGCATTATTCAGCCTACCACACTTCGTAAAACTGTGCAGCCAGTAAAAAGAATGTTTTTATCTGTGTGCACTTAGATGTCACTGATAAAACAAGAGGATCCCTGTTAAGTGGAAAGAAGCAAGTTGCAAAACCATATAGTATGATCCCTTTTTATGTTTTTTGTTTGTTTAAAAAGAAGTCTTGTGCCTATGTGTGTTCCTGTAGGCATAGAAAAGATCTGGAAGGCTACACACTAAACATTTAAATTGTTGTAACTTCTGGGGAATAAGACCACAGGGAAGTGTGGGGATGACTTTGAATTTGAATGTTACATTTTTAATATACAGTGAAAATGTATTTATTACAATTTTATTTTTATGAAAGTATACATGTACCTAGTTGAAAAAGTAAAAAATACAAGGTTTTATAGTGAAAACAAAAAACCACACACAAACAGAAAACAATAACCCTGAGTCCCTTGTGTTATTCCTTCTCACCCCAGAACCCTCTTTCCCAGAGGTATCCATTCTTTCTTTTTGCTTTTTCCCCCTAGTATTTCCCTCCATATTTCTAAATAACAAGCTTATGCTATTAATTGATTTTTCTGTTTTGGGTATCTTTGACTTCCTACTTATGAAGATGAAGCTTTGGCTATCTTAAACCAAACCACCTCTAAGCATATTTTTCCTCACTCTTCATCTTCTTAATAGAAGTGCACCAAAAATTCTCCTGGATTAGTGTTCAATGGTTATTATAATCCTGGAACTACCATTTTTTACTAACCCATGCCATATTGGGATTACATTTTCTTGCTTCTGTAGGTTTTTGTTTTCTTCCCTCTGAAAAACAAATTGTGTAGTTTTTTCTTTTGCCTTACTTTTCTTGTATCCATCATTAACCCATCTCAAATTCCCCACAGGAAATCTCATTCTTTTCCTGGCAGTCTTACTAGCTTATCTTTTCCTTGAAGACCTTCTTCTGGAACCTCTGTCCTCTGGCTCCAGTCTGGATTTACTTTCCGGGTCTCTGGTCCAGCACATCTTGGGGTCTCCTTTACCATTATCTTGAGGATCCTCTTCACCCTATTTATGTTAGATCCCTTATTTCCTTGATTCTTGTTTCTGGTTTACTCCTGGTCTTGGAGGACTACGTCTTCTAGTGGCTTTCTGAAATAAGGGTCTGTGGGAGATGATTTTTCTTTAGACGTTTTATGTTTGAAAGTGTCATTTTATTTTTAAGTTAAAAAAAAGTAAAAAAAAAAAAAAAAACACCATACGAAACGGGAAAGGGAGAAAAATCCAAATATACCAGAGTTCATATGATTATTTTTCTTAAAAGGAATTGCACAGAGAAAGACTTAAAGGGCACGTTCTTTTATATCCCAGCAGATTCCCAGTGTTCTCTAATTTAGAACGCAAGAGTTAAGAAATACGGGTCTTCTCTTTAGACTAAAACTAGTGCTCTTTGGTAAATCCTTTAACTTTTTGTTTGTCTCCTTTGCAAAATGGAGACCATGACTATTGTGGTAAGGCTATTTAGTTACCTGAGACAATGTAGATAAAGATTTAGCAAGATGCCAGGTGCTACTTTTATTATCAGTATTATTTTCTTATGAGAATGTAGGGAACTAAATTCTCATGCCCAACGATATTTTCCTACATATAGTTATGCACATGACTGTAATTACTTAATTTTACTTAGAGTCACATTTTACATGCTTTAACTGTTGCATATTATTTATAAGTAATAGTCTTAAATGACTATAGTACTGTGTTAAAAGGTGTCTTTATTTTTTAGACATACATACTGAAATATTACAGATGAAATGGTATGATGTCTGACATTTGCTCCAAAATAATATGTGTGTTATTATAGGGAAATAGGGAAATAGGATGCGTGGGAAATAGGCTGGCCATAAATTGATAATATTGAAGCTAGTTGATGGCTATTCATTATACTGTTGTGTCTATTCTTGTATTTGCTCAAAATTTCCCATAATAAAAAGTAAAAAAAATAAACGCTTGCAATATTCCATTATGATCTATCTTAATTTCTTTAAGTATTGATTGTAGTAAGCCATTCCAGTTTTTATCTATTTTAAATAACATTACTATTAATATATTTATGTTTCAGATAGTTTCCTTGTGTTAGGTTCATGAGTGGGATTATTTGGTCAAAGAGTATGATCATTTTCATACACAGTACTAAATTGCTTGAATGAAAAACTTTAGAAAAATTTTATTGGATTTATAATTGTTTTCACTGGGCATAGGTGTGATATTGTAAATTTACTCTGAAGTTTTTAATTAGGCAGTCAAGGTTTATTATTTAGTATATTGTGATGGGACTATATTTTCTAAGTGCTTTCATATTCTTTTTTAATGCTAGTAACAGTTCACATGGAGCTAGTACTTTACAGTTTCATAGAGTTTTCACATCCAGTAGATGTTTTCATCCTCAAAATATCTCTATGAGCTATGAATTTCAGAAATTTAAAACAAAATAGACTTTAAGCTTTAACAATGGAGAGTTAGTAATTCTTATTACCACTAGATGGCTCTCTCAGCATGTAGTTTTGAGCAAAAAGTAACTAGTTTGTAGACATTTTGAAGTTCTTTTATAGATCTTATTAAAATTCATATTATTAAAGTTAAAAAAAATAATGGTTTGTATTAGATTGTGATCAACTTTTTCAGAAGTAGTAAAAAAACTAAGGATGGAATTTATTGCAGTGGGTTTTTAGATTACGTTTCTTTTTGAGAGGAAAGGGGTATTAACCTGGATGGCATTCAGTACCATACATACAGTGTATTTTCAGTAAGTATATTTAACATTAATTAAAATTTACTGAATTGAATTATGCTTCTTTATTTGCTTGGGGGAAAGTTATTTGCCATACCAAAAAAGCAACATTTGTTGCTAGGTCCTTAAATGATTTTATGTAAATTTAACACTCTATCTGTGGGGATTTAATAGATAAATAATGAACAAAGTAAATTGAGGGGGCTCTCTGGAGCTATGGCCCCTCAGTCAGTTTGTTGTCTTAATGTATTTGAGATCCTCTGAAGGTTAGAATTACTCTGTGATGTGTGTGGTTCCCCTCAGGTGAGAATCAGAAATGAAATTGCTACATTTTGGTATTGTCATTGTTTTAAGTTTTACTAATTGTCTACAAAAAAATTAAGAGTGCCTTTGAGTTTGGTCTTACTTGATCTCCTATGTATTTTCTTCCAATGATTTTCCAATCTTATTTAGATCCATTGCTGTCTTTCTATAAAAAAATGTTTTGTATTGTCCCTTTTGCTAACTTGAAGTGAAAATTATGGTTAATATTACATATCTACATAATTTCAAAAGGTCATTATAATAACCTTATTATAATGAAGAAATGGAAGGAAAGCAATTTATAATAAAATGTATATTTCAGTATGTAAATACTCAGGCAGACTACTCTAGATGAGACAAGAAGTTGTCAAATGCTTGCCCCATAGAGTCATTTGTAGAGTCACTATGAATGATAGCTGTGAAAGCTGATTGATAGTGTTTTATATTGGTGATTCCAGATAACCAAGTGGCATTGACATGGGTGATGTGATTTTCCAAAATAGTGAACAATTCTTAGTAAAGTTCTGAACAAAACAGATTTATTGTATGGTTGCCTTCTGAGAAATTTGGGATACATTAACAACTATGGAAAAATACATTTTGTTTACATATTAAGTTCTAGTCTTAGATGTATTCATTGGAGCCTTTGGAAGCCACCCAGAACATGTGACAATTCTTTGCCATACTGAATTGTTTCCCGCATTGCTAGACTTCTAATATCCCTGACACTTGCCCATTAAATGGTAGTAGAGCTTTCACCTTACTGTGTCCTGCATCAGTCCCCAAAATGCCTTCACATATATCCAAAGGGCCCTCTAGGTGGCAGTGCTGCTACCATTTTGAGACCTAATGGTTTTAGAGTATCCAGCTACATATATCTACTATATGGCTATGTTGCTCATGGAATTTTATTTTATTTTATTAAAAAAATTTTAACGTTTCTTTATTTCTGAAAGAGAGAGAGAAAGAGAGAGAGAATGCGAGTGGGGGAGAGCAGCAGAGCAAGGGAGACACAGAATCTGAAGCAGGCTCCAGGCATCCAGATGTTAGCACAGAGCCAGATGTGAGGCTTGAACTTACGAACTGTGAGATCATGACTTGAACCGAAGTCGGGGGCTTAACCAATTGAGCCACCCAGGTGCTCCAGTCGTGGGATCTTAAAACTACAATAACTTAAGTATCCTGAGTCCTTAAATATGTCATGTTTTGAATAACTAAGACAACTACAGAATTGTTAATTATGGGAGAAGTTGATTCATTCAAACGCATCACTGTTTCATTGTAATTCTTGTAAGCAGATCAGTAAGTTTACTACTTTAAGTACCCAATACCAGCATTTTTATTTTTTCCACTTTTTCTGTTTAGTAAGTCAGTAGTATATAACTTTCTTTAATGTCAGCATTTAGTTAGTTGATAGTCATGCAATGTAATTTGTCCCTTAAAGAAATCTTTTTATTTTTTTTAATGTTTATTTATTTTGAGAGAGAGAACACCATGCATGTGTGAGTAGAGGAGGAGGAGGAAAGAGGGAGGGAGGGAGAGAGAGAGAGAAAGAAAGAAAGAGAGAGAGAGAATCCCAGGCAGGTTCTGTGCTGTCAGTGCAGAGCCTGATGCTGGGCTGGATCTCATGAACCCATGAGATCATGACCTGAGCCAAAATCAAGAGTCTGATGCTCAACTGACTGAGTCACTGAGGCACCACAAAAAACCCACTTTTGATTTAGGAAGATAATATAGTAACATTATAGAAACTTTGTAAAATGAAAGCAAAATTTCCCATAAGCTTATCACTGACATATTTTCCCGTGTTTTGTTCTCTGTGTGTATATTTTGACATTCAAAAATTAGTTTTGTATCTTTTAACTTAATGTGGCATAACTTTTTAATGTTATTATGTAACTTTCAACTATATTTTAAGCTACTGCATATTCTCAGATTCCACAATTTTCCTACTTTGTTCACATGATAAAAATGTAATAATATGTATGTAGATCTATTTGTATATATGTGTATTGATAGATCTGTTTCAGTATATTATTTTTTCTCAGAAGTAGGATCATTTATTAAGTCATTAAACTTGAACATTTTGGTAACTTTTATGTATTGCCAAATTGACATTCTAAAAAAGCTGATCCAGGAGCACCTGGGTGGCTAGGTCAATTAAATGTCTGACTTTGGCTCAGGTCATGATCTCGCAGTTCAAGAGTTCAAGCCCCACATTGGGCTCTGTCCTGACAGCTCAGAGCCTGGAGCCTGCTTGGGATTGTGTGTCTCCCTCTCTCTCTGCCCCTCCCTCTCTTGCGCTCTGTTTCTGTCTCTCAAAAATAAATAAACATTAAAAAAATTTTAAATCAGATCCCTTTATACTGCTATCAACATGTATGTCACTATATATGGAAGTGTGAGTCTCAACTCATTCTTTTTTTTTTTTTTTTTTAACGTTTATTTATTTTTGGGACAGAGAGACAGAGCATGAACGGGGGAGGGGCAGAGAGAGAGGGAGACACAGAATCGGAAACAGGCTCCAGGCTCCGAGCCATCGGCCCAGAGCCTGACACGGGGCTCGAACTCACGGACCGCGAGATCGTGACCTGACTGAAGTCGGACGCTTAACCGACTGCGCCACCCAGGCGCCCCTCAACTCATTCTTGACTGCATCAGAAATTACTTTTATTTACATTTATTTGACTTATGACACTGAACATTTTTTATGCTTATGAATTATTTGTTTTCTCTTTTGGAAAATATATGGTCATGTCCTTTGATTGTTGTTATGTTGGGTTCATGTTGGTTTTTTTTTCCCCCTTTTCATTTTGAATCAGACCAAAATTTTGCGTAATTAAAACATTGATGTTTCTTACATTCATTTTTATGGCAAACTTTCCTTTGCTGTATTTTATTTTATTTTATTTTATTTTATTTTATTTTATTTATTTTATTTTATTTATTTTATTTTATTTTTTAATACATTGAGGTTTCATTATCTACCCATAGAAGATAATATGTGATATCAAAGAAAGGGGTGGAGAGTGAAGAAATCAGGTTCTGGAGGGAGATATTTATAATATTGTATCTGACAAAGAACTCATATTCAGAATGTATGTTATGAATGCTTACAAACATTAAGAAAAAGGCAGACAACCCAGCTTCCAAAAATGAGAAAAAGCCCTATACCCAGATGTCTCACTCATCTGGAAGTGTGCATGCTGAATGAATTCAAACTGATTTTATATTACCTGTGTAGACATACTCAAAAGGGTATATTTTGGGTGAAGATTTATTTCATTATAAAACCACATTTATATTAAGTTTTGGTGATACAAGTGGAGTCACTGTGTTAGTGTGGCCAGTTTAGATTTTACTGTGCTTTTTTTTTGGAAGAGAGGTCAGTTTCTTTTTGCCTTACCCTGCCTTTTGTAGGAAATGATTGCAGGTTCTTTGCTTATTGAGTGTAATGTAAATTTTTACTATCCACCTGCTACATATTTCCTGGGAAGAATCCTTCATCAGAGATCAGTAATCTCTTTAGCTCATAGTGTCTTTAACAGGATTAATTTGTATCTTGGGTTCCAGTGACTCCATCGAGGTATGAGAGAATGGGAAGAAAACAGAAAGGAAATGAGAAATTCAGGGGTGAAAATGTAACACACAAAAAAGCATGCAAAAACCCCCACATCAAACACATAAATTCACGTGATTGTTTTTCTTCTTCACCATGGAATATATTCTAAATGATTTTTATCCTTATAAATTGAATAATTATAAGAAGTTCTTTCCTGCCTTGTGACAAATACCTGTTTTGGACATGTTCATCTCACTTAATCAGCCTCCCAGCATTAGTACCTGTTTCTGCTTACTCCTTCCTTACAACTATTCTCATGTTGTAGAATCTACTAAAAAATACAGTAATGTAAGCATAAATCTGTTCTTTCAAGGGGCGTCTTTTAATCAATCTTTTTACATTCCCTAACATCTCTTCTAATTATGTAATGAAGTCTGTCCTTCCTGGTATAAATAACCTCTCTAAGCTCTGTCAACTCCCTTCTCGCGTAAGTATGTACATATGTATGTACATACATATATACATACATACATACATACATAGTCCTCTCCCCTCCTTCTTGAATAATACCTCTTCATACAAGATTAGAATACACTAATCAACCTGACATCCCCTTCTTAGAACTTCTTTCTCCTTGACTACTGAATTCTCAAAGGGTATTCACTTATTGAGGCAAATTCATAACACGGGCACATTTTTCCCTGTGGAAATCTCAGGGATTCAGTATCTTCCCTTCCTCCCAGGCCTCAAACCCTACCTGTTTGCCTTTCCTCAAGGATACTATATAATATCATTGAATAGCTTTCCAGTTGAATAGTCTTTCTGAATTTGGGAGCTTTTTTCTCCTCAGAACTATCATCTCTTGAATTTGAGCATGTCTGATACATTCAAATCTTCCTGCACTTGTGTACCCTTTCATGATCGTTCCCTAACATATATTTCAGTATTTCTTATTCAAGAAGATACACTCCCCACTTACCTCCACACCCTCACTCCCACACACTTTTACAACTCTGGCCTGTGACATTAGTGTTCTCAGGTATCTTGAATACAAGAGAATGAAGTATACTTAACTTTCTAGGTTCTTAGTGAGACATGTAGTCTTTTGATAATACTGTTCAACTTTCTTTTCAGCATTTTCTTTGAATGTGAATTGTGTCCTTTTCTGGAAGAACTTGAATGTATATTGACCGTGCAATCATTCAAAGTATTATTTTTACTTTCTGAGTACATCTACTGATTTACCATTGCAAAAAGCTGTTGTGATATATTTATTTTAATTTTCATCAACTACAGAGGACAGTATCTTGTACCTTATTTCTGTTTACTTTTATGAAAAACTATTGCTGCAACTACTCCAGTGAAAACAGTTTCTTATCACTCCTAAATATTAGACAAGCCTTCTCTGCTGCTTACCTCATCTGTGTTTACTAGTTATATTTGGAGAATTCAAACTAATTTTATTATGCTAGGTAAAAACTTAATGAAAAAGGGAATATCTGTTCCAAAAATTCAAATATAAATTGCTTTTGTGTGATCTGTAGTTGCAGATTAACCATTTCACAAACTTTTAGAGGGATATTTGAGAATTGGTATTAATAAAGATACAAGAAAAATAATCATGTCATAATGTATGAAGAGAGATGTTAAGTTCATCTTTGCTTTGTTTAGATGTCCCTGGTAGATTTGGGGAAGAAGCTTTTAGAAGCGGCACGAGCAGGTCAAGATGATGAAGTTCGTATTTTGATGGCAAATGGAGCTCCTTTTACTACAGACTGGGTAAAGAATGATTTTAATGTTGTACTCTTTTTTTTTCTTTCTTCTTCTGTTTAGTTTTTTCAGATAAAGTCAGTATTGTATTTATATGTAACAAAATTTTTTTTTTTGCAAATTTGTAGTTTTAGAATTATAGCTGTCTTTTAAAGGAAATGATTTGTATCTTTATGTCATGTATATATGACAACCTTATCTAGATATTCTGTCTACAAAAGGGTTTTTCTTTAAACTATGGAGTTCAGTATTGTAGGGTGAATATAAAATGTAGCTGCTTGGAATTTAATTTAAAGCTGATAAATGGCACAGGTAGAATTTATAATTCAGAAAATAACAGATAAAGATTGAGGTTAAGGTGATAATTGCTCCTAAAAAGGAAATATATTCATATTTCAATTGATACTTGTAACACTATTGCAAACATGATCAAAGAAGAAGAAAGGAATGGGAACATGTTCCTAGTAACTACAGAAGGCAATTGTGAGGAAGATAAAAACCATAACTGTACTTAATTCCTGGGGTAAGTCGAAAGAGATGGTCTTGGGAGTGTGAAGGGTTAGGAATCTGGATTAACCTACCTAACTGGGAACAACTAAAAATTCCAGATTTTTGATTTTGTTGTTTCTGGTATACTTGTCCTATGCTCTTTTTTCTTTTTCATTAAAAACAAAAAAATTTTTATTATGGAATATTTCAAGTATCTATCAACCCCTGCATACCCTTCAGCCAGCTTCAAAAATTACCAAATATACCAAAAAATGATGAATCTTGTTTCCTCTATAACTTCATCCACTTTTTGTTCTGTATTATTTTAAAGCAAATTCTATGAAATATTTTATTTCATCCATAAATATTTCAGCATTTGTCTTTCTAAAAGATAAAGCATTTTTTGATTAACTGTTGAAAAAAAAATCTTCTTTACTGCACTAATGAGTTAGAAAGAAAATAAGGAATTATTAACTTGCAAAACTAAGCAAACAACCAGAATCCAGAGAATTTTGACCCTAAGAATATTTGCTGAACTCAGTGAATTTGCCTGTTGTTTGCCCACCTCACTGGCATGGGTTACTGGAGACAGAGACCTGAGACTGCTCATAGAAGCCTCCTAAGAAATCCTCTCCTCATAATTCTGGAATCCCAAAGAGATGCACCTTCTGTGTAAGCGTAAACCAGAAATGCCCTTTCCCTCTTCCTACCTACTTCTGTCCCTGCCCTTGCCCTGTTGTTAAGGCACCACAAGGAAAATGAACTGACTTGAAACAAGTCACCAAATGGAAAGAAAAAAAATTATTGATGAGGATTTTGGAGTCACAAGCCATCCCTGGACACATTTGTCACCTGAACTCATAAATTCTTGTGCATTCTGAAAAACTGTACACTGAAAAATGAATTTAAAATAATCTTTGGACTGAGGTTACCCCAGGTTCCTGGAAGAAGCAAATTAATATTCTTCCCGGGGAACCTACCTTCATCACAGTATCCACAAATGAAATTTCAAGGAAAATGAACAGTCAAAAATGACTAAATGCACAAGGACACAAAGCAACTTGGAAAATAACTCACTGGAACAACTAGCCCCAGAGCAGATTAACAAGGATTTTAAGTTTATTTATTTATTTATTTATTTTTTGAGAGAGAGAGAGAGAGTGTGAGCGAGCATGCACCCATGTGAGCAAGAGGGGGGCAGAGAGAGAGAGGAAGAGAGAGAATCCCAAGCAGGCTCTGTGCTGTTAGCTTGGAGCCTGATGCAGAGCATGACACAGGGCTCTATCTCACGAACTGTGAGATCATGACCTGAGCTTTATTTATTTTCTTTATTTTTATTTAAAATAATTTTTTAATGTTTATTTTGAGAGAGAGAGAGAGAGAGAGAGAGAGAGAGAGAGAGAGAGAGAGAGTAGGAGTGAAGGAGAGGCAGAGAGAGAGGAAGACACAGAATCTGAAACAGGCTTCAAGCTCCAAGCTGTCAGCACAAGCCTGACGTGGGGCTTGAACCGACAAACCATGAGATCATGATCTGAGTTGAAGTCGGGTAGTTAACCAACTGAGCCACCCAGTTGCCCCTCTAAATAAGATTTTAATAGATTAGGAATAGCTAAAGAGAAAGTTAATAAACTGAAAGGTATGAAAAAAAATCCAGAATACAGAAAAATAGAAAATTTAAGATCTCAGAAGTCATGAAGGCTGGTATGCGAAAGTCTAATGTATCTAATAAAAAATCCACAAGGATAGTGAGAAGAGGGATGAAATAATTTTAAGAGATAATGGGTGGGATTTTTTCCAGAACTGGTGAAAGAGAGCAGCTCAGATTCAAGTAGCCCAGCTAATCTGTAGGAGGAACAATTTAAAAAAAATCTATATCTAAACATATCATAGTGATACTATAGTGTATCAAGACAAAAGGATCTTAGAAAAAAAATTTTTTAATGTTTATTTTTGAGGGAGATAGAGTGAGTGCATGCATGGGAGTAGGGGAGGAGCAGAGAGAAAGGGAGAGAGAATACCAAGCAAGCTCCACACTGTCAGCGTGGAGCCTGATGTGGGACTCGAACCCACGAACTGTCAGATCATGACCTGAGCTGAAATCAAGAGTCAGATTCAACCAACTGAGGCACCCAGGCACCCCCAGACAAAAGGATCTTAACAAGGGTTAGTATCAATAACACATAATGAATTCCCATGACAGCAATAAAAAAGACACACAAGGCAAAGAAGACTGGGCAAATGACTTGTTAACAGGCAAATGAAAGAGAAAGTTCAAATGACCAATAAATGTGAAAAGATGCTCAACTACATTAATAATTGGGCAAATGCAAAGTAAAATCATGAAATGCTATTGCATATCTACCAGATTTGCCAAAAAAAGCTTAGCAGTCTCAGACATTGGTGAGGATATGTGTAAATTGCTATAAACATTGTGGAGGACAGTTTGGCAGTTCCTAGTAAATTTGAACATGTACATGATCTATGATGCAGCAATTGAACTTACAAGAATACTTCCCAAATTGGGGTACCCGGGTGGCTCAGTCAGTTGAACGCCTGACTCTTGATTTCAGCTCAAGTCATGATCCCAGGATTGAGGGATTGAGCCCCACGTCTGGCTTCACACTGAATCCTGCTTGGGATTCTCTTTCCCTCTCTGCTCCTGTACCCACTCGTGTGCATGCTCTCTCTCTCTTTCTAAAAATAAAAATAAAAATAAAAAAAGAATGTTCCCCAAAGAAACTCTTGAATAGTGCTTGCCATGGAAAGTGCTTTAACAGAAATCTTACTTGCTATTATTATAGTAGTGATCTTAACAAATTTCATGTTCTAGTGAACTATCTTTGTTCTTTGGAACATCAGTGCCTTTGGTAATCAGAGTTAATAGGGACTTTCTATGCCTCTAAATGTGTGTAACTTAATTCTGACTTTCACCTATTAAAGTATATATGCCTCTGATAAGGTTCTTCCTAACTTACATTTTACTACTTCCCCTGCATACTGTGAATTTAATGTTATTATAGTGGCTATACCACATGCAAGAGTTTCAGGAGAACTGGGCTCTGTTTTGGGTCTGTCCTGACTCACCTTTGGCAAGTATACCTCAGCAGGTTTTTCCCTTGAAAAATGATTATATGAACTTCTTTAAAAAGATCACTGAGTTACTTTAATAAATTTATTTTTTTAAGTCCTTCAAAAACAATTTAATGCAAAATCTACACTATTTATTTGATATGAATTTCATAGATGAAAATTAGTTTTGTGTGACTGATATGGGGAAAACATTCCAGTACTTAGAAAAATTTCTCAAACCCTAATTATCTCTAATTTATGATGAAATTAATTTTGTTCATGCTATTTATCTGTTAAAAAATAAAAAAGCAAGTTTGAATTAAATAAAATACTGACTTTTCTTCCTCATTGAGAAATGTGTGGGAATTCCTCTAGGACGAATATGTGGTAAGCATAAATTATTTTCTTGAGTTTTGAGTTACTCTGTAAACAGATAATATAATCTGTTTGCTATGTAAACAGAAAATATAAACTAGAAGGTAGTAATAGAAGTGTGTTAAAAAACGGTTATAGGGGAGCTTGGGTGGCTCGGTCAGTTAAGTGCCTGACTTTGGCTCAGGTCATGATCTCGTGGTCCGTGAGTTCGAGCCCCGCTGGCAGCTCAGAGCCTGGAGCCTGCTTCGGATTCTGTGTTTCTCTCTCTCTTTGCCCCTCCCCTGCTCACTCTCTCTCTCTCTGTCTCACTTGCTCTCTCTCAAAAATAAATATAAAACAAACAAACAAACCACAATTATAAATGTGGATTTTTTTTTCTTGCGGTATAGCTGGGAACCTCTCCACTTCATCTGGCAGCACAGTATGGGCATTACTCCACCACAGAAGTACTACTCCGAGCTGGTGTAAGTAGGGATGCGAGAACCAAAGTGGACCGAACGCCATTACATATGGCAGCTTCTGAGGGCCATGCCAGCATAGTAGAGGTTTTGCTTAAGGTATGTGTTCTCTTTTTGCACTTTGCTTTTGAAAGTAAGCCTTCAAAGGATTTATGGTTTTGTAAGAGGGAGAAGGGAACTAGTTTTATTAAATATCTACTTTTTTTTTCTATGCTACCTCATTTTTTTTGTATGTAATTCCATCAAATGAAAATTATCTTAAAGCTTTCTTTGTGGGAGAAGAAGAACTTCCTCTAGGTATGTTCTTAGTTAAGTCAGACAGTTGATTTCTGAGACCTTGGTTTCCATTATGATGAGGGACTATGGCTTTGTCTGACTTGACACAGTTAAAATATGGAAGGAAACAAAAGGCTTGATTAACAAATAAATAATACAAATAAGGATTTTTATTATAGCCTTTAGATCAACTTACCCAAAAGACATACAATATGTAAGCCACAAATGTGAACACATGTAATTCTAGATTTTCTATTACCTACATTAAAAAAGTAAAAACTAATTTTAATATTATATTTTATTCAACCTCATATATATAAATATTGTCATTTCAACATGAAGTCAATGTAAAAATTGTTAATGAGATATTTTACATCCTTTTTTTTTGGTGTTAAGTCTTTGAATTCCAGTGTGTGTTTACATACTTAGTACATTTCAATTGGGACTAGCCATATTTCATGTGCTTAACCACATGTGTGTAGTGGCTGCCACATTGGACAGTACATCCCTGATAGCTCCTTTTTTATTTATATAAAGGATATATTTTATTTTATTTATATATAAATATATATATTTTATATTTATATATTATATATATTATATATATATTTTATTTATATAAAAGGATAGCTCCTTTTATTATTTATATTATACTGGTTTTGAAAGCAGAGGCTATCTCTGTATAAATAAGGGAGTAGAATTAAAGAGGGTTTTGGAGGAGTGCTCATAGCAGTCCTTCACTTCTTATGCCATTTTATGTCATGATGTTCACCTCTGGGTGAGTGAAAAAATCATTGCTGCACTCTTAAGAAATTAGAAGGAAAACAGTTGGCAAAGTTAGCATGATAGAAAACTGATTAAGTGACAGATGTGTGGAGATCTGTGGAACATACAGATTATTTAACACAAAAAATAGCCGATCATGTTAGTAGCACATTATTGCTTTAAAGCATAGTGGCTAGTATTTTCCTATTTGGAATTCTTTATATTTCATATTGTAGAAATATCTTATTTTGCAATATATTTATAGCATGGTGCTGATGTTAATGCAAAGGACATGTTGAAGATGACAGCTCTGCACTGGGCCACAGAACACAATCATCAAGAGGTGGTGGAACTTTTAATCAAATATGGTGCTGATGTACACACGCAAAGTAAATTTTGTAAAACTGCATTTGATATTTCAATAGACAACGGGAATGAAGATTTGGCAGAGATATTACAGGTAACCTTTGGCTTTAATTTGAGAAAATAAAAGGATCTCTGTCTTGGGGTGATTTGAGCTATTTAGCTTTTCATTTTGGATTTCGTTATTTTGGACAGTCCTTTCCTCTTTCACTTACTCTTTGTTCATTGCTATTCATTTTTCTGAGACCATAGTCTTTACATGTAACATTAGAAGATTGAATAAGGTGTTTCTGTGTTTTTAAGTTCCTGAATTCCCCTTCTAGACATTTTATTCTATTAATTATTTTTGTTGCATATTTGGATACAGTGTGGTTTTTCAAAATATGTTAAACTTCCACTAAAAATTTTCTTTAGCAACTATAACATTGCCCTCTGAGTAATTGATGCAGTCTTTATAATTTTGATTGGTTTCTTTTATTTTTCATCATCCTCAAAAAAAAATCTGTTTATGAGCCTAGTTACTTATGGCTTTTGGGCAAGGTTTTTTTTTTTTTTATTTTATTTTTGAGAGAGAGATTAAGAGAGAGAGAGAGAGAGAGAGAGAGACACCAAGCACAAATGGGGGAGGAGCAGAGAGAAGGAGACACAGAATCTGAAGCAGGCTCCAGGCTCTGAGCTGTCAGCACAGAACCCGACGTGTGGCTCGAACTCATGAACTTTTGAGAGCACAACCAGAGCTAAAGTTGGGTGCTTACCCGACTGAGCCACCCAGGCGCCCTGAGACAGGTTTTTTAAATAACCAGTATTGCCTCTCTTTTCTTTAGCTACACAACATTGATGTAAATTATCTTTACTCAGAACCTCTTGTCTATCTTCTTGTTCTCCTTCCCAGTAGAACTTTTCTTTAAGACACTTCTGACTCTACTGAAAAGATGTTACATGTTCAGGAAGATGAATTTTGTGATGCCTCTTGGAATTCTTTTACTCCTAGGAGTGCAATTTGGGGGCCAGGGTTGAAGATAGAAAAGAATTAATTGGGGAGGACATGCTTTATTTATTTATTTTTTCCCTTCAAATTTTTATTTAAATTATATTTAGTTAACATCCAGTGCAATATTGGTTTCAGGAGTAGAATTCAATGATTCATTCACTTACGTAAAACACCCAGTGCTCATCATAACAAGTGCCCTGCGAAGGACATGCTTTATATGTATAGTGTTATATATTGCTGAATATAGTAGAGGAAATAATTTAAGTAATATAATTTCTATAGCCACAGGGCAGCAAAATATCCAACTGTGTTCTATAAAAGCCTTTCAGATATTCTTTTCTCATGGGATTTTACTGCTTTACCTAATAGGGAATTAGGATGTAAATTCCTGTCTCTGATTTACCACTATGCTCTCAGTAGACTGTATACAAAGATTTTCATTTGTATTATAGGATTCTTCTTAAATTTTAGAATTTCCTTTGTGTTTGTACTGAATTGAGAATCTGTGCCCTATGTTCTGGTTGTAATTCTGAAAACACTGTGTTGATTTGGCCCCTAGATTGCTATGCAGAACCAAATCAACACAAACCCTGAGAGTCCTGACACTGTGACGATACATGCTGCCACACCACAGTTTATCATCGGACCTGGAGGGGTGGTGAACCTAACAGGTCTGGTATCTTCAGAAAATTCATCCAAGGCAACAGGTATTGAGATGCATATAGGATAGCTGTTGGGATTTTATGCTTTAGTAGGTGTTCCTCCTTTTATGAAAGGACTGTTGGAGAATGAGGGTAAGATTATATCAGTCACTTGGTTTTCTTTCGTATTGGCAAAAAAAGATTTTTATGAGACAATATCAAGAAAGATGATATTGCAAAATGAGTTACAATATTATCTTTCAAAAACTAATGCTATCAAAGCTTGTTTTTCACAAAACTATTATCCAAGCTTCTTTTAAGAATTGAATAAAGCAAAATAGAATATCAGAAAAATGCAGTAGAATTAAGCTCCTTTAAAATTAAAAAATTTTTAAATCTATTTTCTCTTTTCTCGTAGATGAAACAGGTGTATCAGCTGTTCAGTTTGGAAACTCCTCCACATCAGTATTAGCTACGTTAGCTGCCTTAGCTGAAGCATCTGCTCCATTGTCCAATTCTTCAGAAACTCCAGGTTAGAAAAACAAGTCAAATGCGTACATTAAAAGGTTGGAGACTCAAATATTTACAAGGCTAGGAAGATAATATAAAGGGCTAAAGTGAGCAGATTTCAGATTATGGCCATGTGAAGGCAGGGGGCCAGGGTAGGGGGGTATAATTTGTTGTCATTCATTATTTAAATTAGTGTGTTTTCAAATTGTGATCAATAATAAAAATAACAACAACAGGTCATTGAATGCTTACTGTGTATGCTGTGCACCATGGTAAATGTTTTACTTATGATCTCATTGAATCCTCACCCAAAAGCTTGAAGGTCTTCATTACTGGATTTGACTCATTATGGTGTTCTGATTGAAAGGTGTATTTTTTTCAGGGGGAAAAATGTACCTCTCTCTTCTCTCTCTCTCTTTTTTTACTAACTAGTGCTTACAAACATTTATCTATTCTCCAGTTTCAGCTTCATAATCAATGTTTGAATCTACACCTTTTTATTTGGGAGTCTTAAGATTTTTCAGAATCCCTGTTGATATGCTGCTTTTATAGCTTATACCTAGATCTCCTTAGCATCTTTGTCATTGCATAAGCATAGCAAAGAAGATTAATTTCATTGGTGGTTTCTATTTGGTTAAACTTTAAATTTTTTGTCTGAAAGTATGTATCTCTGAAAATTAAGCAGGTATTCTTGAAGGTCATCTGAAATTTCGACACTTAGATATTTGGCTCCATGAATTAGTCATACCAACTTCTCTAACTTCTACTTTTGAAAATGTTATATATGGTCTAGTCTGAGAGATTAGGAATTTCTGTTGACTTTTATTGCATGTGGCATACAATCTTCTGAGCGCAGTAGTTTTTCATTTTAATGCTACATCGTAGTGGAATCTTTCTGAAGATATTTTAAGAGCTTGAATTAAGTTAAAGTTCAGGTGAGTACATTGCCACCAGTGTAAATAACTCAGCTGAGGTGTGAAATCAGATAAAGAAATATCTTCTCACCACTTAATTTCTACATGCTCAGGCTAATTATTTCT
The DNA here is from genome assembly GCF_007474595.2 of Lynx canadensis. Classification (NCBI taxonomy): domain Eukaryota; kingdom Metazoa; phylum Chordata; class Mammalia; order Carnivora; family Felidae; genus Lynx; species Lynx canadensis. The sequence continues at coordinate 53,489,529 of NC_044308.2, forward strand.
TGACTGTTCAATTTCTTTTAACATCAATTGTCAGACTCATCTCGATTTTAGGAAATGTTTATGTGTACTTTTTTTCAAGGACATCCTAGTTAGGATCTGGGAAATAAAGTAGTGCTTGCATTTTGTATATGATGAAACTGAGATTCATGAGATTAAATAATTTTGCCCTAAATAGCATGGTCATTAAGTGGTAAAAAAGTTCTGTGCTCAGGGTCTGATTGATTCCCAAGTTGTATGTATGTCTGTGACAACTATAATATACTGCATTTTTTTGGTGATCAGTGGACTTGTCTCTTCTAGAATGTTTATAATTTGGCTTGTGATAGGAATAACTATTTCTGTGATTATCATTTTCTCTTATATCAAACAAAAGCATCACCATTCTTGCTTTTACTCCTGAGGTGTGTCTGTTGAAGCAGAGGAGTGTTTTGCTCCTCTGTCCTTCTTTAATGGATGGAGATTTAGGGATTTAGGTAGATAAGAACTCCATTCCAGTTCATTCCATTTTGGAAATTATTCCAAAATGAACATACAAAAAAAGTGAAAAGGTTTTCTTTTGGAGGTTGCAGCTGCCTTTTGCCCCATGAAGAAAACCACCGCCATGTAGTATGCTGTATTTATTAATAAGCAGAGGCAGCTGTATTATCCTGTCTTTCTACCAAAGCTTACAGGCCACTCTTATAGGTATTTTCTATTAAAAAAATCAAAACTTCAGGCAACTCACATCCTTACTCCCTCTTTCTCTCTGCTTTAAAACAAAACAAAAATGTACAAACAATAAAAATTCATGGAGGGATAGATCATGTTTTGTGATGGACACTGAAAACTGTTCTTGTGCTCAAATTTCCACTTGTTGTTTATAAACAGCCATTCATTTTTAATGAGAAAATATTTATTCATGCATTGAACAGGTTTTTGTTGAACATCTCTTTTGGCCGCATTACTCTGCTTGGTGCTAGAGAGAAAATGGTAAATGATCAGATACAATCCCAACCTTTATGGAACATGTAGTCTTTTGGTAGAACAAGATATTAAACAGATAAAATAACTGTCATTAGTGGTACATACAAAGAATGCAGGATTTTAACCTAGTCTGGTGGGTCAGAGAATCTTCCTAGAAGGAGATATTTAAACTAAAGATTAAGTAGGAATTAGTAAGCAAACATTGGGGGAAGAGTATTTGAGGAAGAGGACACATGTAAAGCTTTTGAGGCAGGAAAGAGCTTGAAAGGGGACTTCAGAGGCCAGTGTGGCTAAGCCCCGCAAATGGGAGAGTAACTCCTGGTGGTTGAAAGTAAGATTATAAAGGACTTTTGGGACACATAGATGGCTCAATTGGTTAAGCATCTGACTCTTGATTTCGGCCTAGGTCATGGTCTCACTGTTTGTGGGTTCGAGCCCTGCGTCAGGCTCTGTGGTGACAACATGGAGCCTGCTTGGGATTCTTTTTCTCCTTCTCTCTCTGCCCCTTCCCCCTCTCCATGCTGCATGCTCTCTTTCTCTCTCTCTCTTTTTCTCTAAGAATGGATCAATAAACTTAAAAAAAATAAATAAAGGACCTTTAAAGTGATTATTACTTTGGCAGACTCTGAAAGGAAGTTCAGTTAGGAGTCTAATGCAGTCAGCTGGGGAAGAGATAATGGTAGCATGGGTTAGGATTTGGCAAAGAGATAAGAAGCAAATAGATTTGAGAATTATTTGGGATGTAGAATTGGAAGTTTTGATTGGTTGGATGTAGGCCTTAACAGCTGTAGTGTAGTTTGTCTGGTCCTTTTAAAATAAACTCTTTCATGAAACACTAATTTCTGGCTGTAGCCTGAGGTCCTATATTGATTTTGCTTTGCTTAGCCTTATTCTTTTTTGCAGCCCAACTACATAATCTCTTGATTAAATAGACATCTATGACCACCCTTCTTTTTTTCTTTAGAGCAACTTCTGTTCATTTTTATTAAGATGTTTTTCTAGAGGTATAATGCACCTGATAGCTCTTTTCTTCCTTTCTCCTAAGAGTGAAATTTGAATCAGGTCCCCTTTGCACATTGTTTTTTTGCTGTTCCTAAACTAGATCTGTAAAAGTGAATTAATTGGCTTTAAGGGATAAGTTACTGGACTTTATAAGATTGTTTTGGTTTTGCTTTTTTGTTTTTAATTTCAGGTTCAATTGTAAGCACAATACCTTTGAAATGTTTTTAGTGAGCATAGTTTCTAGTGTTGAAATATTTATATGTAGAATTTTCAATCCCTAGAACATCTTACAAATGGGTTTTTCTCTGTCTTATTAGGCTTTTATGGTGTTATAATTAAGAAGTTTTGTTGAACAAGAGATCTCAGATATTTTCAAAGATGCTGCAGGTTATCTAGGCTCTCTTTGTATATAACAATCTGACTTTTGATTTAGACCAGTAAATATTACACTAATTTTTTTTATCCTTTAGAGGTGTTTTGACATTTAGAGGTGTGTGTATGTATGTATTTATTTTTTTTAGATTTATTTATTTTTGGGAGAGTATAAGTGGAGGAGGGGCAGAGGTGGGAGGTGGGGAGGCAGAGGATCTGAAGTGGGTTCTTCACTGACAGCAGAGAGCCGGATGTGGGGCTTAAAGTCACAAACCGTGAGATCATGACTTGAGCCGAGGTCAGATGCTCAACCAGCTGAGCCACCCAGGTGCCCCTGTATGTATTTTAATTAACACTCTTAAAGTTTTAGGGTTTCTCTTTTATTCTTACATGTTTCAACATTTCACTATTGTGTTGTTCATAGGGTTTCTGAGGGACACTTTGTCTTCTTACGTAATTCGTTTTCTTATAATTTTTTCTTAAATTCCTTACTATAGTACAACTTAAAAAAGAAAACTTTTCAGATGAAAGGGAGGAACTCTATTATTTTAATGACAGTCATTGCGAATAGTGCAAAGATGAAAGTTCTTGAATTGTGCCTTGATTGTGTGTGATCTCAGAAATTTCTTAGAGATGATTATGCTTTAAAGCATTTACTACTTGTAGTTAGCATTCAACCAGAGTGAACATTTCTTTTTCATATGGATATATTTTTTTTTTAAAAATCAAAGCAATAGTTAATGTGTTTGAAAACCTTAGTAGTTGTTCTTTTGAATATATTACTATGGCCTACATTTCATTTTATAATTCTCTTCCTGAAATTTTCTTGAGTGCTTGGTGATAAAGCCTAATTATAGTTTAAGAGAAACAAAAATGAGAGAACTCAAAACATAAAGGTTTTTTGTGTTTTCAGTATTATCTTCTGCAGTTTGTATCGTGACCCTTGATTACCAAGTAACAGAGTAACAGGGTGGCAGCCAAGTCTGTCACCCTGCCATGAGTACATCTTTGAAAACTGGGGTCCCAATAACTTACCTTGCCTTTTCTAAAAAAGGAGCTCATTGATAACCCATGATGTTCTACTGGGAGTTGGTAGCAACTTAGCATGTTTTAGAGCAACTCTGCATCTGAATGGTAGGTAACACGACTTCAGGAGAGAATGGTTTTATTTAATTACTCTTTTTATAAAGTGTTGCCTCAAATAATACATGAAAAAACCCTGTATCGTTAAGGAATAGTTTTTATGTGATTTCTCTTTTCAGAATTAGTTATGTTAGAACAGTTTTTAGGTTGACAGTTTTCAAACCCATAGAAAAATTGGGAGATAAACTTTGTATCTTTCACCTGTACTCACCAACTGTTAAAATCTTGCCACACCTGCATGTGTACACACACATACACACACACACACACTTTTATTTTACCACATTATCTGAAAGTAGGCTGCAGATACCATGACACTTCACCTTTAAATACTTCACCGTATATCTCCCAAGAACAAGGATAGCCTGCTACATATTCATAGCTCCATTATATTTCCTAAAAACATCAACATTAATTTAGTAACATTATCTGACATGCGGTCCACATTCAAGTTTTCTCAGTTGTCGCCAAAATGTCCTTTGTAAGTGTTTGTTTATTTTCCTCCAGGATCCAAAGTTCACATGTTGTATTTGGTTGTTGTGTCTCTTTAGTCTCCCCAAACCTAGGACAGTCCTGCTGCCTCCTTTTTCTTTCCTTTTTTTTTTTAATGTTTATTTTTGAGAGAGAGAGACAGAGACAGAACGCTAGTGGGAGAGGGGCAGAGAGATAAGGAGACACAGAATCTGAAGTAGGTTCCAGGCTCTGAGCTGTCAGCACAGAGCTCGATTTGGGGCTCGAAATTACTAACCACAAGTTCATGACCTGAACAACCACCTGAGCCAGCCAGGTGCCCCTCCATTTTCTTTTTGACATTGAAATCCTTGTAGAGTCTATGCCCATTGTCTGGAAGATCATTCCCATTCCAGATTCATTTGTTTCTTAATAAGTAGATGCAGGTCAGACATTTCCAGGAAGAACACAAGTGATATTTTGTAATCTCCCATTGCATCATGTCAGGAGGTACATGTCAGGCCATCCTGATAATGACCACTTGGTGAGAGTGGTTACTGCCAGGTCTTTATAGGCACATTTTCCTCTTACTAATCTTTGGTGTGATACTTTGAGAACATATGAATATCTTGTTTCTCAGAACATTTCAGTGGTTTTAACATCCGTTAGTGATATTTGCTTGAGTCAATTATTACATTGGAGGTTACAATGATAATTTTTCTTATTTTGTTAATTAGATGTCATTCTTCTATCAAGATATTTCTTCTTTCTCCCTTTCCTCCTTTTTCATGAAGGAGAAACGGATTTTTAAAGATTCATTGTGTTGTAATCCATTAGTGTCATTTTTCCTTTTGATGCTTCTTTATTGAAATGTAATATGCATACAGAAAAGTGCATATATCATAAGTTTACAGTTTATTGAATTATCTCAAAGTGATTACTCCTGTGTAATCACTGTTTAGTTCAAAAATGGGAAGTACACAGTATATATATATATATATTTTTTTTTGTTTTGTTTTTTAAATTTTTTTTTTTTCAACGTTTATTTATTTTTGGGACAGAGAGAGACAGAGCATGAACGGGGGAGGGGCAGAGAGAGAGGGAGACACAGAATCGGAAACAGGCTCCAGGCTCTGAGCCATCAGCCCAGAGCCTGACGCGGGGCTCGAACTCACGGACCACGAGATCGTGACCTGGCTGAAGTCGGACGCTTAACCGACTGCGCCACCCAGGCGCCCCTATTTTTTGTTTTTTAAATAATATATTTTATTTAACCCAAAATATCCAAAGTATTTCTATAAGAAATCAATAAAAATTATTAGTAAGATATATTACTTTCTTTTTTTCATACTGTCTTTGAGATTCAGTGTGAATTTCGTACTAATAGTAGCATCTCACTTTAGACCGCCACATTTCAGTTGCTTGATAGCCACATAATGTGAATCATTACTCTTTTTGCATAGTATAGCCTTAGCCTTAGGTTTGTCAGAGCTTTTTGAGCAACTCTTAGAATCTATAAAGACTGGTCCAGGGGCGCCTGGGTGGCTCAGTCAGTTAAGCGTCCGACTTCAGCTCAGGTCATGATCTCACAGTTTGTGGGTTCGAGCCCCGTGTCAGGCGCTGTGCTGACAGGTCAGAGCCTGGAGCCTGCTTCTGATTCTGTGTCTCCCTCTCTCTGCCCCTCCCCCACTCGTGCTCCTGCTTCTCTCTCTCTCTCAAAAATAAATCAACATTTAAAAAAAAAAGTAAAAAAAAAAGACTGATCCAAACTGTGTTATTGAGTTTTAAAACAGTATTACCTATTTTTTTTTATTATTGAGGTAATACTGGGATATAACTTTATAAATGTTGCAAGTGTACAACATTATAGTTCAACATCTGTAAACACCACAGAGTGATCACTGCCAAAAGCCTAGTTACCACCCATCACTATAAAACTGACCCCCTTTACCCATTTTGCTGTGCCCCAATCTATTTCCCCTCTGGGGATCATCAGTCTTAAAGTAGTATTGTATATTTTGATGAACTTAAAATACCATGTAGGAGAAGGGAGAGGAAAATTCTTTTCTACCCCTTAGGGTCTTCCAGCTGGAGTAAGAATTAAATTTATATGAGCACGATTAAAAGGAGAAAAAAACCCAAAGTTTTATTACATGCCCGCAGTGGCTCCGTAAGGAAATCGAGACCTAAAAAAGTGAGCACGGCAGGCAGTTTTCCCTCTCTCACACCACCTTTCCCTCGTTGTGGCAGTAGGATGGTGCTGCACACCCCACAGACCTGGGGATGTGGCCTGCTGGCCTGGCTGGTGCACCCTACACACTGGTCCAGTGCAGTAATCCGGAAGACCACACAGCACAAAATCCAAAGCAGGGGAGGAGTGTGGGCTTGGCCGCTCAGACTTCAAAGCCAGAACCCTGGGTTCTACTCCAGGTTCATGGTGGATTGTACCAATTATTGTGGCCACAGGTAGGGACTTGTAAAGTCAGTGTGGGACTCAACATGTCTAACATGCTCCAGTGGTAAAGGAAATTTTCAACTTTTAATGTATGTAGTGCCTCTTCCTAGACTGTCAAGGAAGCTATACTTTAACATTTGCTGATGTCAAAATGACTGAGAAAAATCTCAAATCATGGGCTCTATTTCTGCCTCAATCACACATTGTACATCTGCTTCATTAAAAAACAATAACCAAAAAGGAGCATTCCAAGCATAAAGGAAAAAAAACAATCCCCTTGGATCCCATAAGATTAAAGTCACAGAGCCTTGCATGTATGAAAAACATAAGATAAAGTCTGTAGCTTTATGGAGTATCCTTCCTTATGATAAATATATATAACCCTTCATCAAATATTCCTTTCCTGGAAAATTCTCTTCTTAACATTGTGTACCAGGCAGTTGTCCTAATTTGGGCTCTGCTCTTTTCTCATTTAACTTTAATTTTTATTTTTTTCATGTTTCAAGTTTTAATTTAAATTCTAGTTACCAGATAGTGTAATGCTGGTTTCAGGAGTGGAATTTAGTGATTCATCACTTACATACAACACCCAATGCTCATCATAAGTGCCCTTCTTATTACCCATCCCCCCATCTAGCCCATCCCCCACCCACCTCTCTCCGGCAACCCTCAGTTTGATCCCTCAAGTTAGGAGTCTCTTATGGTTTGCCTCCCTCTCTTTTTTTTTGTTTTTTCCTTCCCCTATGTTCATTTGTTGTTTCTTAAATTCCACAGTATATATTTTGTATCTGATTTATATCACTGAGCATGGTTTTTGTCACATTTATCCATGTTTTGCATTTAGTCATTTTAATTGCTGTGTAGTATTCCAGTGCATGAATCTACCACAGTCTTTTTATCCATTCTGCTTTTGATGGATATCTGGTTGGTTTCAAGTTTTTGACTATTGTGAGTAAAGCTGCTATGAATGTTCCTGTGTATGTTGTTTGGGATCAGTAGTTGGGCATAGGATTACCTGTGGGAAAGGATTTGGGCAGCATTAATTTGTGATTTCTTTACCCAAGCAAGGCCAGGGGTGCTGCTTTCAGATGTCAGAATCCTCTCTGAGCCTCTATTAAGAACATAGTGTTGGATTTTATTTATATAAATGTTAACATATTGTATTATTTACTGTCATGCAGTACTAGATCTGTAGGCCATTGCTACCAAGGCAACCCTTGCTCACACAATCCAGAAAGGGAATAATGCTTATTCTGTTTACTTGAAAAATACAAATTTCCATGTTTCTTTGAATATGGAAATGCATATCATCTCATACGTAAACGTAAATAGAATACAGCCACATACAAAATTCTCTTTTGGATTGTAGAATTTTATTAAGCAAGCATAACCTTTGTTATATCTGTGACCTCAGAGGATTTTATAAATTTTGTGCCTCATATAACTAAATGAAGAGATATTACTTATTTAAATATACATATGCATAGTCAGAACTCATTTAGTTATAAATTGTGGGGCTTGTAGTCTGTTGTTAATATAGGTATGCACAGCACCACTGGAGACTGCCTTTAAGAAAAACCATGTAACAGTGTTTCTGTGTAAGAGAACAGGGAAAGCCAAAGTAGCAAAGAAAAATAAACTTCTATCTGTACTTTTGTATATGCTCACTGATCTTTACATATATATTTTGTTCCAGTAGTGGCTACGGAGGAGGTAGTTACCGCAGAATCTGTGGATGGTGCAATTCAGCAAGTAGTTAGCTCGGGGGGCCAGCAAGTCATCACAATAGTTACAGATGGCATCCAGCTTGGAAACTTGCACTCCATCCCGACCAGTGGGATAGGTCAGCCCATCATTGTGACCATGCCAGATGGACAGCAAGGTTGGTAGTAGGCATTTGCCTAAAGTTTGAGTTTATTCTCAAGGCTCGGGAAATTGTGATATGTTTTTCAAAGCATTTATTTTTTGCCTTAAAATATATTTTTGCAACCTTTTGCAGTAGGCTTGATTGGCTAATTTTATCTGCTTTTTAGGCTACTATTGAAATTAGCTTGCTTTCTCTGAGTATACGAGGTGGAAAGAGGAACTGGCTCCAAAGTATTCCCGTTGGAAAAAGAGCTTAAATAAATAGTTCAGAATATGCTTTGGACAATAATTTCTTATGCCATTTATTGCAATTCACATATCATACCATGTAAGAAAAGGCTCCTTACAAAGAAGTTGGACTTAGGACTTGTAGTAGGAATGTGGTGGCCACTTTTAGCATCTTTGTTTATAATTTCCCATTTTTTCCCCTTGGAAACCTCTGAGAGTAGTAATATTCAACAAAAGCCCCGACTACATTTTCAGGGACGCTGAAAGGCTGAGAAAACCACAAAATTCCATATTTTAAATGCTGCCCAAAACATCTAAGACCATTAGAGCCATGGAAACTCACAGAGGTGCATCAAGAAAAGAAAAGGGATTGAGCTCAGGCATTAGCATAAATATACACTCCCAGCAAGACAGGGCTCAGTCTGTGTAGGAGGTGCCATAAGCAGGGCTGAGGCAGAGGAGTGCATGAATGCTGAAGGAAGCAGAAAGAGAAGGTTCAGAAAATTCCTATCTGAGCAAGCATTGCCATGTACCCAGCATCCCCTCCCCAATACATACAAAAACATGTGTGCACACACATAACCTTTTAGACAATGATTAGGATTGCACAGACTGTGCTCATTCATGGTCAGTGAAGGAATTAGGGAAGGGAAAGGCTGGAGCTAGAAGTTCTCCTAAACCAGGTTTGGTTTAGAGTGACAGAGGAGGTATAGCACTGTAGAGCCACCACGTCTCAGGAAAAAAGTTTGTCACTGTAGCAGAAGAAGAGGAAACCATTGACTTGTGAAGCCTGCAGAGAGCTTTCCAATTCTGCAGAAGTCTGCTCATGGCTCATCCAAGATACTTTCACAAAGCTTCACAGAACTAATTCTAGTTATATAGAAATAAGAAAACTTTGACAGTATTTGCTTATATCAAGCAGATATAATGTTTCTAAAACCTGACATTATAGAGACTAATCTCATCCCATGAACAAATGGAAGAAATGTCATGTTTTGGGATAGGAAGATTCACTGTCATAAAGCTCTCCATTCTTCCTGAGTTAATTTATAAATGTAGGGTGATATGAAAAAAAAAAAAAAAAGGACTATTTTAGTTTGCTACGGCTGCCATACCAAATTACCACAGACTGAGCGACTCAGCAGAAGTTTCTTCTCACAACGCTGGAGGTTTGAAGTCCAAGATCAAGGTTTGGCAAATTTGGTTTCTTCTGAGGCCTTTCTCCTTGGCTTGCAGATGGCCGCCTTCTCACTGTGTCCTCATGTGGTCAGCCCTCCTTCTGTGTGTTGTCTGTACCTTAATCTCTGCTTCTTAAAAGGACACCAGTCCTATTGGATTAAGGCCTACCCACATGACCTCATTTTACCTGATTTACCTCTTTGAAGGCCCAGTCTCCAAATACAGTCACATGGTGAGGTACTGGGGTTTAGGACTTAAGCATTTGAATTTTGAGGAGAACACAATTCATCCCATAACAGAGACTAACAGGTTTTTTTCCTGGAACTGGCCAGATAGATTCTGAAGTTTATATTAATGGGAGGAGGAGGGAAGAAGAGTAAGAAAACTTTGGGAAAGAAGAGCAATGAGAAGAGCTTACTAAATATTAAAATAAATTTTTAAAGCCCCCATAATTGAAAAATGTGTAGCTGACATATGAATATATACAGACTATGCAGACAGTCCAATGAAGCAGATACAAGGCTCTCAATTCTTCTTGAGTTAATTTATAAGTGTAATGTGATATGAGTTAAAAGAAATAAAACACTTAAATCTCAATATCTCTAATGTTTTAAATTACAGTGTACTAAATAAATATTTTACTTTTTTTCATTTCTGTTTGCATTTGTAAATGACAGAATTTTTAATATTTTGACAAAAAACTTCAAAGGCTCTAAAACAATTGTGATTTCCCCCATTGATTATTAAAATTGCGTGGTTTCAGCTCACAGTCATTTCTGTGGTCCCACACTGCTTGCTATGCAAAGCAAGGACAGCTTCTCTCTCTCTCTCTGTGTATTTACATATGTATAAAAAAATACTAAAAATTAGGGACAAGGTCCAACAACCCAAAAGAAAAACAGGCAAAGTTTATAAACAGACAATGTTCATAATGATGTGTCCACACATTGGAATATTATGCAGCTAAATAAAAGAAAGCTCTGTGTATACTGACGAAAGATACCCTAGATACATGGCATGAAAAAAGCAAAGGCAGAGCAATGTATCTATTATATGTGCATTTGAATGTACGGTACCTTTTGTATAAGAAAGAAAAATGAGAATGTATATTCATGTTTTTGTATAAATTAGCACAACAATAATAAATCAATAAAAGTGATTATCTGTTATGCTTATTAAACATTTTTTGATCTTCAGCCATACAATGAATATGTTATCTGTAAAATTTAAAAAAAGTAAGTAGGTGTGTTAAACAACAAGTTCATTAAAAATGCACCACAAAGACAGATATGGACATCCTCATAGAAAGCAAATCAGTGCTTTGAAAATAGTATTTTGGAACATATTTATTTTAGAGGAGTTATGTCAACAATGTCACAGATAGTTTTATTTCTACTAAACCTATCTAAAAATGAATTAATGTATACATTTTTTTTTCATTTCAGTGTTAACAGTACCAGCAACCGACATTGCTGAAGAAACTGTTATAAGCGAAGAACCACCAGCTAAGAGACAATGTATCGAAATAATTGAAAACCGGGTGGAATCTGCAGAAATAGAAGTAAGGAGTCTTTTACCCGGTGTGTTTTGCTGCAGTCATCCAAAATAAACTCAATTTGCTTTTCTTTATTTTTAATTTCCTTTTGGTCTTTTATATTTATTACTGACAGTGTTGTCTTGATACAGAATGAAAGTACATAGTATTATTTTGTCTAGTTATTTGCTAATACATATAGCAAGCCCTCAATAAATAAATATTGAATGAATGAATGAATGAGTGAAGAATTTGTTTATAACAAAGTCTGTCATTGTGATAACATTGGAATGTCTTTGGTTCTTGCACTTCATCCTTTATTTTCTATTATATTTACATACATCATTCTCACAAGTCACTAAAGGAAATGTCACTGTGTATTGATGAAAAACATTCTTTTCTTTCAAAAGTGAAATTCAAAGACCTATTTGGGCTGGAAGATCCTTTTTAAGAAGGTTGATGTTTGTTGACTAGGTTATTTTTAAAAAGCCATAAGTAACTGCTTATTTCACTGTTAAGTTCTTTAAAAAGGAATTTAAATTTAAGCTAGCTTTTGAAAGGATTCATTCTTTTTCCTTCTAGTTTGGAAGTACAACCAAAAACCATAGATGCCTCCCAGGTTTTTTTCTTGCATGACTGTAAATAAAACTGTGTCCCTTGAATTTGATATTAACTCATATAAAGTGTAACTAAAGTTATTCTGGAATAACTTTGAAAGATCAACTGCAGTGTAAAGAACATTGGACTTGAAATTAAATGCGTTAGATTTGAATTACACCTCTTGCCCCTATTAGCTTGGAGGCACATTATCTTAGTTTTCTGAGTTTCAGTCTTATTTTCACTCATATGAGAGTTTTGGGTAATGGTATCTGTATTTTGGACATTTTATCAGAGATGAAGAAGTCAGCATACTCATTATACTCATATTTGTAATATCTGGTATATGTAAGTAGTAAGTGTTGCCGAATATCTTAAATATTGTTGGTGAATAGGAATTCTGAAGGTTCTTATCCATAGAAAAGAGGATTATTTTATTTTGAAGGGGGCACTCAGGATTTTATTTGTTTTTAATATTACTGTTTTAAAAATGTTTATTATTTAAAAAAAATTTTTAATATTTATTTTTTGAGAGAGAGAGGGAGACAGAGTGTGAGCAGGGGAGAGGCAGAGACAGGGAGAGAGAGAGAGAGAGAGAGAGAGAGAGAGAGAGAGAGAGAGAGAGAGAAACAGAATCTGAAGCAGGCTCCAGGCTCTGAGCTGTCAGCACAGAGCCCAACGTGGGGCTTGAACTCACGGGCTGTGAGATCATGACCTGAGCCAAAGTTGGACGCCTAACTGACTGAGCCACCCATGGGCCCCAAAATGTCTTTTTTATTTTGAGAGACTGAGAGAGAGAGAATGAGTTGGGAAGAGGCAGAAAGAGAGGGAGAGAGAGAATCCCAAGCAGGCTCTGAGCTGTCAGAGGAGAGTCTGATGCTGGGCTCAATTTCACAAACTGTGAGATCATGACCTGAGTTGAAATCAAGAGTTGGACGCTCAACCGACTAAGCCACCCAGGCGTCCCTCAGGATTTTATTTTATTACTGTTTTTTAAAAGTAGTCTCCATATTCAATGTGGGGCTTGAACTCACAACCCTGAGATCAGAGGTCACATACTGTACCAACTGAGCCAGCCAGGTGCCCTGAAAAGAGGATTTTTTAAAAAGTCACTAAAAGGCAACGTGATTCTGACTGAGGACAACTAGAATATTTCTTTGCTCCAGTGCATCTAAGTGTAATGCTGATACATCTTTAACCACAGTCACAAAGGACATATTACTGAGTTAAAAAGAATCTGATTCATACTTTAACCAGAATGTTTTGTAACAGTATGACTTTAATTATTGAGGGTAAATTGCTTTGTTTCTTCAAAATTTAAAATGATATTCAGTACATGGACATTCTTACAAACAGTTTATTCCATTGAACAGTATTAGTATACTTATTTTGTAATCTTTTAAATATGTTTTTTTGGATGTTGACTATCATTTCTGGCACATAAGGTTAAAAAGTTTTGTCATGTACTTTGCTTTAACTAATAAAACATTTTTTAAATTCTTTGAATTTTATTGAACATAAACTTACTGAATTCAACAAATTATGTGTTTAAAACAGTGAATGTGCAGCCTGTGCCTTTATTCACCTAATAACCAATGAGAGTTGCTGTTTTCTTGAAGGTTCAGCCTGATTCCCCTCTTATGGTCTTTCAGAGACCAGGGAGAATAATTTCAAATAACAGGAAAGTATGAATTGAGGTATAGAAATGAACTGGAACCAAGGAGATAGAACTTCAGGGAGATGGAGTTTTAGCTTGGTATAAAGAAGTGGGTTTTGTTGTTGTTGTTTGTTGTGTTTTGTTTTTAGTAATTAGAGCTGTCTGGTAATGGAAACCTCATTCTCCATCACCAGAAATGTTAATGCCAACATTGCATGATCTCTCTAGAGCTATTACAGAGAGACCTTGAAGTATACGGTCAGTATAGGTGGTAGAGGTGGGCTGAGGATATAGAATGAAGAGTGGCCTCCATTGTTTTCATCAAACCAGGCACTCATTTCCTTATAATACCTGGAGTTGTTCTTTTGAACTTATTTTCTTAAATGACCAATGGAGTTGTCTTGGGGGCAGACTTTTATACTCTAAGTGACAGCTTAGCCTTTAACCGGAAAAGTTTCTCACAAGCAGTGGTTCTCATCTGGGACGTTTTTGACCCCAGAGGACACTTGGCAATGTCTGGAGACATTTAGGGTTGTCACAACTAGGTCGGCCACTGACATATAGGGGGTAGAGGCAGGACATGTTGCTAAACATCCTACAATGCACAGGACAGCCTCCATAGTAAAGAATCATCTAGTTCAAAATTATCCATGCTGAGATTGAGGAACTCTGCTCTACAGCAATTAAAAATTATGGGCGCCTGGGTGGCTCAGCTGGTTAAGCATCTGACTTGGGCTCAGGTCATGATTTCATGGTTTGTGAGTTTGAGCCCGGTTTCGGGCTCCCTGCTGTCAGCATGGAGCCTGCTTTGGATTCTCTCTCTGCCCTCTCCTGTTCTTGCGTGCATACTCTCTTTCTCTCAAAATAAATGAACATTAAAAAAAATTAACTCATTATACAGAATCTAACATATTTGGGGTTTCTCTGTATGTTTGTGTCCACAACTACCAGAGTGACTGTTTATAAGTCAAGTGCTAAGAATTTACAATTTCCCAACTAACGTTGGAGAGGTTTATTAATAATCTCTACAAAATTAGCTTAAATTGTAGAAAATGTATTGTAAATGGTGAAGCTTTTATATTTGCATTATAGCAATAAAGGAAATGAAATAGGTTTGTTTTTTGAAAGGGAGGTCTGAATAAGACACCAAATTGCAATAATGTATATCATATCACCCCCTCCATACTACTGCATTAAAGGTATTTTTGGGGAGAGGTGTGATATTTGTGAATTTCTTCCATAAATAAACATTAGGCTATTCTGAATTGAAATTAAAACTATTCTTTTGTAATGTGGGAGGGAGGAAATATAATTAGTGCATTAGGAATAACAGATTCTTCTATTATTTAGTTGTGTGAATTCAGGAAATACCTTTACCTTTTCATTGCTATGGAGGTTAGAGATGAATATGTTTATTAGCAAGTTTTTTTTTTTTAAATGAAATATTTGTGTCTTGTAACCAGTGATAGACTGGGATCCTTAGTGTTCTTGTAAAATTTGATTTCTGTAAACTTTACACAGTGTTTTATTTGATGCAGTTTTTTCAGTCTCTTTTCCTTTTATTGATATTCTTTTGATCCACCACAGTTTAAGATTTCCTGCAGTCTCTCTTTTTGGTAAGTTTTTTCTCTAGGGCTGGGGTAGGCAAAGTTTTTTTTTCTGTGAAGGGCCTGATAGTGAATATTTTTGGCTTTATGGGCTTTATAGTCTGTGCTTCACCACTTATCTTTGCCATCGTAGTGGGAAAGCAGCCATGGACACTTTGGAAATGAATAGATATTTCAGTAAAACTTTGTTTATAAAAACAGGCTCATATGTGGCTCATGGCACTTGGAAAATTGATGTTTATACACAAGGAAACAGGCAGCTCACACACCCTGCCCAGTTTCTTTCTTTTTAAGCAAATATTTAATGGTTAAGAATATGGGTATATTTTATCATTTTCTGATTGTGTTATCTTGATCAAGTTGTTTAACCTTATAAGGCTTGATTTCCCCATCAGTAACAAGGCGGAAAATAACAGCACCTACATTATCAGATGGTTACAAAGTATAAATGAGAATACATGTAAAAGACTAGGACAATGATGGGCATGTGATAAATGCTCAGTAAATGTTAGCTGCTATTAAAATTATCTTCTAAAATATATATAGAAGTAGAAGATAAATGAGTAGAATGATTTTTTTGCTCTATAATAGCTAAGGTAAAATAAATTTGAATATTAGAAAATTAAAAATAATAAAATGGTTATGAGATCATTGCTACCAGCTGAAGCAGAATTCAAGAATTTTGTTTGAAAATAAAAAAGCAAACTCAAGTCTTTGCCCTATTAGTCCATTGCCTGGGTTTGGAGTTGTAGTGTAAGAGAAATATCTTCTCTATTGCAACTAAACTGTGACTATTATCCGAATTTACTTTTTTGGAATTCTTCCATATTATACTGTTAAAGGAAAAATACTTGAGTATTACATATTAATAGACTAAGGTATATTTATTTACACATGTCAGAGTCCTTTTTATTGTGCTTTTATTGCAAAAGGTCAAAGCCATAGCCTTGGCATTTCTATTTATTTAAATTTTTTTTTGTAATGTTTATTTTTGACAGAGAGAGACAGAGCATGAGCGGGGGAGGGGCAGAGAGAGAGGGAGACACAGAATTCAAAGCAGGCTCCAGGCTCTGAGCTGTCAGCACAGAGCCCGACGTGAGGCTTGAACTCACAGACCGTGAAATCATGACCTGAGCTGAAGCCGGACACTCAACCGACTGAGCCACCCAGGCACCTGGCATTTCTATTTATTTTCAAAGAGTTTTTTATTTTTGAGATTGTGAGAGAGAGAGAGAGAGAGAGAGAGAGAGAGAGAGAGAGAAGTGGAGTGTGAGGAAGGGAGGGGCAGAGAGAGAGGGAGACACAGAATCTGAAGCAGACTCCGGGCTCTGAGCTGTCAGCACAGAGCCTGATGCAGGGCTCAAACTCAAACCGCGAAATTATGACCTGAGCTGAAGTCAGACGCTCAACTGACTGAGCCACCCAGGTGCCCCTTGGCATTTCTATTTAAATACAAATCTCAAATGTCAGTGTGATGCATTGTTCATGTGTGAAACAACCAAATTACTGTTTACATTAAGGAAGTGTCTTGCATATAATATATGTTCAGTAAACATTTAACAAATAAATTTGGAAACAAAGGATCTCTTTGAGTAAAGAAGTGATATTTTCCACTTTTTAGAGATTTTTATTTGCTTTGAAAAGTGAGATGGCAAAAAGTTTTCCTAAATACCTACACTCCTGAGAACTAAAAAATGGAAACACTTAAAAAAAACTTTAATAATGTTAACTGCTTTCAGTCTTGAGGATTAAGTGTAGTGCAATGACCTTTACCTTTCAGACTTTACAGATATAGTTAAGAAATGCAGTGTAAATGAATCTTTTATTTGGCCTAGTAGAAGGGAGCTATCTTTTCATTTATATTAAGATACATTTTACTAATTGAAGAAAAACAAACTGTATTTACTGTTAGACTACCTCACTTAATTTGCTTTCATCTTCTGAAGTAATTGTGAATCCCTTGCTGTTTCTAAATGTTAATGAATAGCTAGTATTAGAAGATACCTTAGAGTTAGAGAATCTGTCCCAATATTTCCTACCAAATTCAAAACTTTGGTTACCAAAGGATTTTATTTCTTAACACATGTCAAAAAATTTTTTAAAATTTTAATGTTTATTTATTTTTGAGAGAGACAGAGCATGAGCAGGAGAGGGGCAGAGAGAGAGAGACAGAGACACAGAATCCAAAGTAGGCTTCAGGCTCTGAGCTGTCAGCACAGAGCCCGATGTGGGGTTCAAACTCACAAGCTGGGAGATCATGACCTGAGCTGAAGTCAGACACTTAACCGACTGAGCCACCCAGGTACCCTAACAACATGTAAAATTTTAAAACACTTATGCACGGCCATGAGTGCTCCTGCCAGTGGTGGGGGTCTAGTTCCTGGAGAAGCAGCACCCCTCTCCCACCTTTTTCATTGGCGTGCTCAAAGTTCTTCATAGTTCACTGCCAAGGTAGTG
Source organism: Lynx canadensis (assembly GCF_007474595.2). Lineage (NCBI taxonomy): Eukaryota > Metazoa > Chordata > Mammalia > Carnivora > Felidae > Lynx > Lynx canadensis. The sequence continues at coordinate 53,507,039 of NC_044308.2, forward strand.
GTGTTGATTTCTTGCCCGAGGCTTGACTCTTGGGTGTCCTTTCTGAATTGTTCCTACTCTGCCATTTTGCCTGGAGGAAGGGTAAGAAAAGGGTAAGAAAAAGGTAGCAGGGAAGGGCATGGGCATTTGTTAAATGGAGATGGAAGGGTGCATGTGTTTCTTGTACGTTTTGTGTAAATGGAAGCCTACTTGCATAATCTATCATTACTACATTTGGTGGACCCAGGGGAAAAAATACACGTTGGACTTCATTCCCAGTATGAGGAAGGGAATGGGATCAAAGGAAGGAGTATTAAATATGCTTCTCCTTGGAGACCATGTATGACTAGTGAAGGGGAGGGAATCTTTTGGTGTTCACAATGGACAGGAGTCAAAGAGGCAGTGGAAGAGACCCTCATACTGCCCTCTCCCCCAGTAGGTTGCTGACCCTCACCTCCGGTTCCCTCTGGTCAAGTGTCTTGTCCAGTATGAACCTGGCGTTTCTTAGATTAATAATAGTCCTACCCTCGGCCTTCATCCCACTGAGAGGTCCTAGCCTCTGTGATGAGGTTGTGTATGGGCCTGTGCAGGTTGAGCTTTTGTCCATGCGCATACTAGAGGCATGAGAAAGGAGTCTTTGAAATGCTTTCCCTTAGGCAACTGAATAGGGGCAGAGTGAGGAGGAGAAAGAGTATCATTTTCATTGGGCTAGATTTGTGTTTAGCATTTAGAATTGAATGCATATATTTTATATTTGGACAATTTAATGAATCACCATAGAGAAGTTAGTATTTTATTGGTTTGTAAAAATGGTATAATTTAGGAAAAACTAATCTAGACCAGCACCCCTTCATTTTAGAGATGAGGAGTCTTGCTTATTACCATAGAGGAAGATAGTTTCAAAAGCAGTAACATTAGAATCTTGTAAACTCAACTGTGTTACGAGGGAAAAGCTATGTCCTCTCTGAATACCATTTTGCTCATCTGTAAAATGGGCATAATCTTTATCCTAGAGGCTTGTTATTGGAAATCGCCTTGTTTGGTCACATAATAGGTGCTCAGTAAATATTAACTGTTATAGTTTATTGTACCTTTACATAAAAACATCACAGAGGTGTGAAGAGGTGTATTTCTGTCTTAAAGTCTTCATTAGTTTTTGTAGTATATATAAAAGTACAGGTACACGGTCTGGGTTCATTATGTTAATCTTATTTTTAATTGGAGTAATTTCTTGAGGTCAGAAACTAATCTGTATCAGCATGGAGCACAGAATTAGGGGCTTTAATTACTAATGAATTGACTGAAAAGGCAAGATGCCTAGGAAATGTCAATAGGTGGTGACTACATGTAGCTACTACAGATTTTTCTATTTGAAGGATGCATGCTTGTATATGTTCCTAATGTATTTGTGCAAAAATTGAAAAAACAAACACCTTTTTTTTTAATTAGGAGAGAGAAGCTCTTCAGAAACAGCTGGATGAAGCAAATCGGGAAGCACAAAAATATCGACAGCAGCTTCTAAAGAAAGAACAGGAAGCAGAGGCCTACAGACAAAAATTAGAAGCTATGACTCGCCTTCAGACTAATAAAGAAGCTGTTTAATTGAAATGAACATGTAGTTTGGATTTACTTTTGGTTAAGAAAGAACCCAGTCTTGAACTGTACACAAAAGGTGCAGTCGCAGGAAGCGAGGAGAACAGAAGAGACTACGGATTGATGACTGGACTTAAGCCATGAGCTTTGAATTATTGTAACATAAAACTTTAGAAGTTGTGAAATGTATTTAAAACTGAATTCTGTAAATAGTTTTTGTTTTTTTTACAGTTCCAAATGAGTTATAAAGATTGTTGAAGAGATCCAAAAACACAATAAGCCACTGTTTTTGTGAATTCTTTTTGATTTTAGTATGAACCTTAATTTCTCAGAAACAGAACAGTTTTAAGGGTGATCATTGTTGATTAGACCAAATGTTATGTAATAATTATGTGGTGGACTGATGCTGGAATTACTCCTGTAGGTATAAACTTCTATATGAAGAGAAGATTTCTCCCAGGAAATCTTTGTACAGCTTTAAGTTGTCTCAGATTCTCTGAAAACATTTTTTAGAAAGCAAATTTTTATATTTGTTCAATTTCAGCTATACCCAAGTAGATTTACATGTATATGAAGCAAATATTTTTTAAACTTTCTGTTTGTACATATTCTGCATGTTTTATAATTTCAAAATGCATCACTTGCATAAGTATTTTTCCCATAAAGATGATGAAAGTTACTAGGAGAAAAAAAATCCTTTTATTTAGTAGGTCATTGAGAGTGAGTAAGCTAGCAGCTGGTTTTATTGGAATGACAATGTTCTTAGAAGGAGCAGCTTACAAGAAAACTTGAATTTGCAAACTGCAAAATCTATGCTTTTTTGAAAATTTCATAGTGGGGACGTGAAACTGTATTCTGTGCCTTCCATCATGATTTCCACATGAAAGCACTTTAAGGCACTGGATTTTAAGATAATGTTTTTGGGATACTCAAAGCATATGGGTTTCTGAAATATTTCATGGACTCATTTCTCCCCAGGAAATTATTCTTATGGAAAAAAAATTGCTTTTGTATGTAGAACAAGAACTTTTTGTACTAGTGATGCTATAGATATGTCTAACATAACTTTTACTTTTCCCTGTGAAAGCCGTATGTCTGTGCTGTGACTTGCTCTCATCACAATATTGTTGAATTCCACAGTGTATGGACATTAAACTCTGACATACTGTTCATTCTTTTTTTGTAAAACATAACTTCAAGCTCTTTTTTTCTTGCTTTATTTTTTAATGTTTTATTGCTTTATGAAAATGTTTAACCCTAATACCCTCCTAGATTACCTATCTGTATAAAGAAGCAATTACCCTTAAAACTGTACTCTGGCCTACTTTTCTATTTTACAATTAAATATCTTTTCCACATATGTTCAGTGTAGACTGATATTTTAACCCCACATTAAAAATTTTGTTCTGTATCTTATAGCTATATTCCACCAGAATGAAAATATTATATATTCTTCACACTGTGTCTTATAAATCCTGGAGGTAATTTCTTGGGAATTTGTTAGTTCTCTCACTGGAGTTATTATAGTTATTAAGGTAATAAAAGGATCTGTGAACTATCGGCCTGATAGTTGCTGTTTGGAAACTTAGAAAGGTTTGAGAACTCCAAATAGAAGAGAAAAAACCTTTTCAGTTTTCCACTAAATTTAACATATATTTTAAATTATCTACACCTATAGATTTAACAAATGCTCGGCCATATTTTCAATAGCATGAAGCTACTTTTTCTCTCTCTTTTTTTTTTTTATCACTTTAATGCATTTATGGCTTTGTTAAGCAGGGTGCCTTTGACATATGCAATATTGGAGTGGAGAAGGACCACTATGTACACCCCAGGGTGCAAACCACTGTAGACTTTGCTTCCAGACCAGATTGGCCCCAAAGAGCCTTGAGACAGTGTTGGAAATAAACTCCTGAAAGTTAATTTAATATGTTTTTTGACTTCTAGTCTCCTGTTGTGCTAGAGACTTGACCTGGGACAAGAAGGAATTTTGATTTATAATAACATTTGACATAGATGGGAGAAAACAATTGGTACTTAAAAGGAGTAAGTCTATGATAGTATCAGGTTAATACTCAGATGTCTTTGGGAGAAGTTCACTTTTTTCAGAGTGTTCCATTGACCTTGTATAATTCCTCAGTCATCTATATCTGATTCAGTGTGCTGTGAAATCAATAGTTAGACAAGAATGTATAACAAATTTTAAAAAAAATTTTTTTTTAGCTTGTTTTCAGTTGGGCTGAAAAAGCTTTGCATTCTCATTCTGTGTTTTGAGCAGAGGATTAAAGGAACTGACAGAATAAAATAATATAGAAGTTTTCAGAAATCCATACTTAATGTGTTTCCACTACCTAATGATGGATTTGCAGTTAAAGGTCATTTGGTTACCATATCAATGTGTGAACAAACACCTTTTAGAGCAGCCTTACTCCAGGGTTCTGTGAGAGAATCAAGCCCTAGTGCCCTAAGTATTGGGCCTAATGAATTAATATCTTTTAATGAATTAGTTTCTTCCTTGTGCATCTGGAATAGTACTGGCTATGTACTATCTAGACACTGAGCTCATTTGATGTCTTAATTGCTTCACTACTTGGTTCAGATTTAATACTTCCCTGTGTCCAGTCACTGGAATTTGAGGATTACAAATCTAAGTTGGGTCTGTGATGCTTTAAGAAAGCATCCTCTGGCAAGTAGTATCTGCGGGGACTGTGCTTCTCAACTAACTTTCGTTTATTGTTACCTATTTTATTTATATCCTAATCGCTTCTGTAAGGGCTTGTGATGTCATTTGTTTTAATTTGCTTTAGGAAAAATTTTCTTACGTCAATCTTTGATCCCATGAATGGCAGAGTAGTACTCCGTTCTTTTACTTTGACGCTGGATTGCTCTATTTCTTTGTGGTGCTGGAGGGCTGGGAGTTGAGGAGTTTTCTCCTGTGACATTCAAAAGAACAAAGTTAAATGGAAGAGGGAATAAATGTGAAATCCCATGCCATTTTTGTTTATGACCAAAAGATATGTGTATAAATATTTTTATCCAAAGCATATTGCTAATGAAAATCTATGCCAGCATATTTTTCTTCAACATGATTGTTTATGATGTTATTTATTGAACATTAGAAGAAACCATTGCCTATAACAGGAATTGGTGAGTTGATAGACCTATTCATGGATGCTTTGTGCTAATATGACTGATTATTTTTTTCTGTTTTACTCTATACATAGCTTCTTCCTGATAAAATCTATAGTTTTCTTTGTGCTTTAATACCTGAAAGACCTTGAGGACTAACTCAAAATATACCAAGAAGAAAAACCTTTTCAGATAAAATCACAAAACAATTGAAGGAACCTTTGTGGATGAGCTCCATATGGAACCCATATGGGTGGGTTCCCAAGGCATTAGCACTCAGGCTTATATAGCAAATAGAAAAAAAACCTTTTCTATTCACCTAGCTTCTATTGAGTAAATAACTCCTCCAGCATGTCAGATCAACTTAGGAATGAACTAACAGATTTGTTATTTCATTAAGTAATATTTACTGTACTTGGACTTCATTATAGATAGCTAGTTTGTTGTAGTTGTGAATGATGTTTGCTATTTGCTTTCTCTGTGTTAGGTGAGAACATCTCAGTGCACATGGATTCAGTTTGACGTAAGCTCCCTGAATTCATTCTTAGATTACTCTGTGGAACCCATGATTGAAAATGCAGTATTATCACTGGAAATATGCTTCTGGTTCCAAATCGAAATTGTGATATCAATACTTTTGTGACTTGTTAAAACTATTTTCCAAGTGTAGAGATATACAGATAAGTGGTCTTAATAGTTTTTGATCATTTTGATACCCTGAGCACCTTCAAAAATATTTCAGTTTAAGAATAATCAAATATTGAATGAATATAGTTTGGGTATAAATTATTGAGGACTCTTCACTTTTAGATAAAGGCTATAACTTCCAAAAAACTACAATTTGCTTCCTGGAAAAATTTTGATGTCTCTGCGATTCTGTCCATTATGCTTTATTAATTGTTTATGTAGTTTTTTCATTTGAATAGCTTAGATCTCATGTGCACAGTTGATATATGTTTTCTAGATTACTTAAATATCTTTGATCTTTTTCTGTAAGAAAATTATTTTCTTATATATTTTTTGTGTGTCAGGTAAAAGTAAAGCATTTATTTTTGTATTACCATTTTTTCATAATTACTTCTGATTTGCCATTAAGAAAGCTTAGGGGCGCCTGGATGGCTCAGTTGGTTAAGCATCTGACTCTCGCTTTTGGCTCAGGTCATGATCTCGCAGTTTGTGAGATGGAGCCCCAAGTCGGGCTCTGTGCTGACCATGTGGATCCTGCTTGAGATCTCTCTCTCTTTCTCTCTCTCTCTCTCTGCCTCTCCCCTGCTCGTGTATGTGCTCTCTCTCTCAAAAGAAATAAACATTTTTAAAAAAGCTCATACTTAGTGAACCTAGTCTCTTTTTTAAAAAAATTGTTGGTTTGCCAAAGTACTGACTACTTACAAACATTTCTGCTCAGTATCAGAGACTTTTGACATCAAACCCCGAAGCATATTGTTAAGTGTGCTTACTATCTTTGTTAGGTATAATTCAATACTCATTAGTTCTGTTGTTGGTTTAATGAAAACTCAAAAACATGTAGAAGGGCACAAAACAACAATATAGCAAACATTCATGTATCTACTACCCAAGTTTAATAAATCTTAAGTTTATCTTGTTTGTTTCAAATCTTTTTAGAGACAGAATGTTCTAGATGTAGTTGAAGTCAGTTTGTTTCCCTTCCTCATCCCATTCTCCACCCCCACCAAAAGGCAGCCACTTCCTTGAGGTTGAGATGTTTCAGTCTACCCACATTTTCTTGCTTTTACTACACACTGGATTTTGTAAATACATGGTAGAGTTTTGTGTGGTTTTTAAACTTTAGTAAAGCTGTCATTCTATACATATGTCATTCTGCATTTTGATTTTTTCAATTCATCAGAATTTTATTTCATTTTATTTTTTAAAGTTTAATTTTGAGAGAGACATAGTATGAGCAGGGGAGGGGCAGCGAGAAAGGGAGAGAAAGAATCCCAAGCAGGCTCCACCCTGTCAGTACAGAGCCCAATGTGGGGCTTGAACTCACAAAACCATGACATCATGACCTGAGCCAAAACCAAGAGCCAGACGCTTAACTGACTGAGCCACCCAGGTGCTACAATTCATCAGAATTTTAGACATTTATTCATATTGATACTTGAATACTTTTTCATTTTGACTATTATATAAAATTAAGTAAAAATACACCATAATTGATTTATTTTTTGTTCTATGTATAGATATGTCACTTCCAACTTTTTGCCATTACAAATAGTACTCTGTGAACTATGCGCTTACATGTGCTAAGTTTCCCCAGAAGGTGGAATTGTTAGTCTAGGGTGGTCAATTTTACCAATATTGTCAAATTCCTTTCTAAGGTGGCTGTGAATAGTGAAAAGTGATGAGAATTCTCATTTTCCCACATCTCACCAACACATGATACTGTCACACTTTAATATTTTTACCAACCCTCATTGGTATAAAATTGTTCTCAATATTTGCAGTTTCCTATTATGAGTGAGGCTGAACATTTTCATCCTGTTCTTTCTTGTTCATTAGTGTTTATTCTTCTGTGAATTGCCAGGTCATGGCTGAATTTTTAATTGGCTAGTTTTTCAAATTGCTTTGTTGTAGCTTAATATTTTTCTGGAAACTGATCTTTTGTTGGTTGTATGAGTTGCAAATATCTTCTCCCAGTGTCTGATGTTTTTGTTTAAGTTTATCTTGAGAGAGAGAGAGCAAAGCACACATGTGCAAGAAGGTGAGAAGTAGAGAGAGAAGGACAGAGAGAATCCCAAGCAGACTCCACGTTGTTAGTGCAGAGCCTGAGGCAGGATTGGAACCATGAGATCATGACCTGAGCCCAAATCAAGAGTGGATGCTTAAACGACTGTGCCCCCCAGATGTCCCCAGTGTCCAATTGTTAAAAAAAATTTGCTTATATTGTCTCAATTAATACATATTTACTATATGCGATTCTCAATGCCACGAGGCTGAGGGAGATTCCCAAGTTTCATATGAGTCTAACACTCAAGTGTATAATTAAAGGTGGGATGAAATTTTAATTTATAATTTGATCCTTCTCATTTTAGTTCAACATGATTTTCTTTTTATAATGTATGCAGTAAGGGACAGATTTGATTTTTACTTGTATCATTTTTAAGAGATGTAATATATTACCTAAGATAATTTTTTTCAATTCTTGCTCTAACTTTTGATATAAATATTTATTTATATTTGTATATTTTATAAAAGTCTATTTCAAGTTATATTTGAAAGGACTGAGTGTTTGGATTATTGCACATCATGTTTAATAAAGTTTTTGGGAGCATTTAACAGTCTCCAAAAATTAGAATTTCACTAGCCTCCTGCTCCTCGAGGTCTGGTGTCTTAAGAGTTGCAGATAACATGGGGTGCCTGGGTGGCTTAAGCATCCAACTTCGGCCAGGTCATGATTTCATGGTTCATGAGTTTGGACTCTGTGCGTCGGGCTCTGTGCTGACAGCTCAGAGCCTGGAACCTGCTTCAGATTCTGTGTCTCCCTCTCTCCCTCCCCCACTCATGCGCTCTCTCTCTCTCTCTCTCTCTCTCTCTCTCAAATTGTTATTTAATGAATAAACATTAAAAAAATTAAAAAAGAATCTCAGATAACAACATTGAGAGAGACATCTTGCTGTGATGGAAAGAACATGAGTATTGGACAGATAGTGCTGTGTTCGAATTTTGACTCCTTCAGTTATTGTGTGTAATTTTAGCAAAACATTTTAATTACCTTGAGACTCAATCTCTCAAGGATGAGCTAGAAGATGGCTTTCATAAGGTTGTTATGAAGACTGAATCAAATAGTATGCATAAAAGCCACAAGGCATAATGGTTAGTACTTAGTAAGCATTTGTTAATTATATTTTGAGGAAATACGTAGAAGGGGCAGAGCTCTACTGAAAGTATGTAAAGGGCACTCATTCTAGCCCTACACTCTCCCTTTGGACAAACAGGTATGATTTTCTGCTGTCCTAGGGCAGTATTCTATCCACTCTATCCTTATGCTACTTTCCCAAGTGAGCTCTTAAGCCTGATTGATTACTCTTGGCACAGCTGGCTCCTCCCTGAAGGAAGATGGACTTGCTTTTCCTCCCCACCATGTAACCTCTTATAGACTGACCCTGGCTCACATCTGTACCCAGTGCATATTTTGGGGGCAAAATACCATTGCTATGGGCACAAAAATCTTTCAATATGTGGTGGAAAATGAAATAAATTCCTCAGTTCTAAGCAACTCTTGAATGACATAGCTCCCCTGTCTCAAGTCCTAATAAATCCTTCTGTTTACACTAAATCTTGTTTCATTGGTAATAATAGCCCAAACTTCATTTCCAGTTCACATATTCCGCATTAATCAGGCAAGCATAATATATCTTTGGGAGTTTCTCAGTGAAGTTGGAGTTCCAGGCTCTTATTTCTGTTATTGCCTGGCTTTAAGGAACACCCCACTAATTTCTTAATTCAGTTATAAGCAGGAAGGATAGACCAGACGTGGAAGACTTCACATCTCATTTTTTTCCCTAAGCATTCAAAACAGCTAATTTCATAAAAATAAAGAATTGTTGCTAGAACTTTTATTTAATCTGTTCACATCTCCAAAAACAAGAGGGAACAGAGCTCATTATCCCCATGTGTGGAGAGATGGGGAAACTGATACAATCTTTTTGGAGGGTATTTTGTAAATGGATCAAAACTCTTTCACCCAGAAGTTCTACTTTGAGGAATATATTTTAGGGAAATATCTAAGATGGCAGAATTAGCCTCACTCTTACTAACGACAAAACACGACAAAAAACTTACTTGTCCAAATGCAGGATTGGTTGAAGATTGCAGTATATGCAATAATTGCAGTATATAGAATACTCTGCAACCATTAACATGTTAAACAGATTCTTTTTCTGGAGTACAGTATAATTAAATTTTTAAAAAGTTTATGTACATGTGTATGTACATGTCTACAGGTGAGGTGTGTGTGATGTGTCTATAGAGAGGAAATCATGGCGGTGGGGGGGCGGTTACACAGTAAGTATGAGTGTGGTAGGTGAGGTAAGGTGGGGAGGGAAAGTAGGCATATGAAGAGAGATGAATGGGGAATAAAATATGAGCGCTCCAAATAGAAAAATATTTGGAAGGCTACATGACATTAAGAAATCATAAGGAAGAGGGGCACCTGGGTGGCTCAGTTGATGGAGCATCTGATTCTTGATTTTTGGCTAGGTCATGATCCCGGGGTCATGGGACCAAGCCCTGTGTCGGGCTCCACACTGAGCATGGAGCCTGCTTAGGATTATCTCTTTCTCTCTCTGCCCCTCTCCCCCGCTCATGTGCATGCTTTCTTTAAAAACGGGCAGGGAAGGAAGGGAAGAAAAGGGGAGAAGGGGAGGGGAAGGATGGGAGTCGGCTAGGTATCTGACCTTTACTTTCGCTCCGGTCATGATCTCACAGTTCATGAATTTGAGCCCCGTGTCGGGCTCTGTGCTGACAGCTCAGAGCCTGGAGCCTGCTTTGGATTCTGTGTCTCTCTCTCTCTCTGCCCTCCCTTGCTCATGCTCTTTCTCTCTCTCAAAAATAAATAAGATATTAAAAACAAATAAGGAAGAGAAAATACATTTATGGTCCTGTACCATATTTATTGGAAAAAAAAAAAACATCCATGTAAAGTGGACCCATGTAGTTCAAACTCATGCTGTTCAAGGGTCAAGGGTAGAAGATGAGTAAGTTCTGGGGATCTAGTGTATAGGTGATCACAGTTAACATACTGGATTGTATACTTGTAAGCTGCTATGAGAGGACAGCATTCATATTCTCATATAACAACAAACCGTAACAGTGTGAGGTGATGGATGGGTTTATTAGCCTTGCTGTCGTAATCATTTCACAATATGTACATGTATCAAATCATCACATTGCACACCTTAAACTTACACAATGTTATATGTCAGTTATATTTATGAAGCTGGGAAAAAAAGAGGTGATAGGAATTGAAATAATAATAAACGTGCCTCTATTTCGTACCAAAACCGGTGACAGTACTAACAATTACACAGGACTTGCCTGTGCAGGTAAGCCCTTTCCAGATATCAGTCATGTCTAACATGACTTCCCCTTATTCAGGCCTCCAAACATGCAACCCAGGAAATTGCTGTATGCAAGAATTGCTCTAATTTCTTTTTCCGCAACATCACACTCAAACTAAATCTTTGCATTTTCTCTATCATCATTTTGAAAGATATGTACAAAAATCAAACTACAAGAATGTTCACTGCTGCATAACTTATAGCAGTAAAATACTTGGAACCACCTAAATGCTCAAAATAGGGATTGGCTAAATAGATTTTGGCTATTAAAAAAGATGTTGCTGAAGAATATCACTGATAGCAAAAGGTATTCTATATAAATATGTATTTAAGTAAATAGGTTTACAAAACATGACACATTTGGTATATTCAGTCTGGTATGCTAACTTATGGGTATAAAACAGTAATCACTTTTTTTTTTCAAAATCGTGTACATGCATGGATAGTTTGACACCCAGGTTAAAAAATGGATTCCCAAACTTCCAGAAGAAATATCTCTGCCCACCTCAACTATATACTTCTCTCTGAGTTTTCTGACTTTGTGATGATTGTTTCCTTGCTTTTTCTGTATATTTTTAGCACATGTATGTCACCTCTAAGTAATAGTTTTATTTATTTCTGAATTTTATTTAAGTGGAACCATTCTTTAGTAATTTGCTTACTTGACTCAACATCATGTTGGAGATTTATCCGTGTTGTTGCTTATGCCTCTGACTCAATTTCATTGCTGTGTGGTATTGCTCTCTGTATGATACCTGCAATGTGTCCATTCTAAGATTTTAGGTTATTTCCAGCATTTGGCTATTACAAACAATGCTACGATGAACAATTCTTGTGCCTATTACTGCACATATAAATTTTAATGCCCGCATTCAAATGGTTTACATCCCCATCTTTAATCACACACCCCAACCCCTATCCCCGCCCCACCCCAAATCCAGTCTTTCACCTGACTTTCTTCTCCCCACTCCCTGCAAGTACACATGTTTTTGGAAAAGAGTATGCTCTAGTTTCATATTCCATAAATCTGTGCTGGTTATCACTTACCTCCTGCTGGCTGCAAAGTGCTGACCTCAGCTAACCTGCTATCTGTTGCTTTAGATGACATTCTGGGGCCAGGTTTTTCTTCTTATAGGTGGTTCTCCTCTCTTGCTCTCTATAGCCCTTCTCCGTTTCCCACCACACAGCTAAACCCAAAGGTTGTTGTCTGTTGTCTGTTGTCTCTTTTTTAACAGATTGTGCTCATTCTTTTGTGTGGTGTGTTGTGTGCTTGTGCTATGATTTATTTAGTCTCCTAGCCACAGATATTTGGGTTGTTACCAGTCTTTTTTTTATTATATACCATGCCGCAGAGAAAAACCCAGTGTTCTTGTCCTGTCACACCAGTCCAAACATATCCAAAAGTGGAATAGCTGGGTCAAAAGGTAGGTACAGTTGCAGTTTGGGTAGGTGCTTCTAGAATGCCATGCCAAGGCCTTTGCTTGAGAACACTTGTTTCCCTACAGCCTCACATGCAGAATGTATGATCAAACTGGTCTTTTGCTAATCCATTAAGTAAAAATTGATAGTTCAGTGTAGATTTAAGTTGATTTTCTCAGTTATGGGTTTTATATTTCCCTTTCTGCTCATTTCTCTGACTATTCTTTTTCCAATTTTTTATTAGGATGATGGTCTTTTTCTTCATGCCCTTGTACTGTGTGTTGTAAATTTTTTTTTTCTCGGTTTATCATTATCTTTTGACTTTCCTTCTGTGTAGGTGTGTGTGTATGTGTATGTGTGCATGTGTGCACATATGTTAATGTGGTTAAATTCATGATTTTGGATTTTGAGCCATAGTTATAATATATTCTTCACTTTAAGGTTGCTGAGCAAAGCTCCTAAATTTCCTCCGTGGAATTTTCATCTTTATTCTTTTAACAGCTTTATTGAGGTATGATTGATAGATGAAAAATTGCTCCATATTTAATGCATATAATCTGATGAGTTGGACATATGCATACATCTGTGAAACTATTATCTTAATTATGGTGCTGGTTTCATGTAATTGTATGCTTTTATTTTTAAAAGTTAAAAATTTGATTTAAAAATATTACCTAAGTTCTGGGTGTGAGGAATATAACTTACTTTTTTCCAGATGGTTATCCTTATTCCCTCACTATTTATTAAGTAGTTCATCTTTTTCCCTTTGATCTGAGATGCCATTTTTATTACATGCTAAGTTCCTGTATATATTTGAATTTATTTGTATTTTTATTTTTTAATTTAAATTTTAGTTTGTTAACATACAGTGCAATATTGGTTTCAGGAGTAGAATTCAGTGATTCATCACTTACATTCAACACCCAGTGCTCATCACAACAAGTGCCCTCCTTAGTACCTATCACTCATCTGGCCCATCTCCCACCCACTGCCCTCTATCAACCCTCATTTTGTTCTCTATTGTTAACAGTCTCTTGTGGTTTGTTTCCCTCTCTCCTCTTCTCCTACCTTCCCATATGTTCATCTGTTTCATTTCTTAAATTCCTCATATGAGTGAAATCATATGATATTTGTCTTTCTCTGATTGACTTATTTCACTTAGCATAATACATTCTAGCTCCATCCATGTTGTTAAAAATGGTAAGATTTCATTCTTTTTGATGGCTGAGTAATATTCCAGTGTGTGTGTGTGTGTGTGTGTGTGTGTGTGTGTGTGTATCTTCTTTATTCATTCATCAGTCTATGGTCATTTGAGCTCTCTCCATAGTTTGGCTATTGCTGATAATGCTGCTATAAACATTGGGGTGCATGTACACCTTCAAATTTGTATTTTTGTATCCTTTGGGTAAATACCTACTTGTGCAATTGCTGGGTGGTACAGCAGTTCTATTTTTAACTTTTTAAGGAACCTCTATACTATTCTCCAGAGTGGACACACCAGTTTGCATTCCCACTAACAGTGCAAGAGGGTTACATTTTCTCTGTATCCTTACCAACACCTGTTGCTTCCTGAGTTGTTAATTTTAGCCATTTTGACAGGTGTGAAGTGGTATCTCATGTGGTTTTGATTTGTATTTCCCTAATAATGAGTGATGTTGAGCATCTTTTCATGTGTCTATTAGCCATCTGGATGTCTTCTTTGGAAAAGTGTCTATTCATGTTTTCTGCCCATTTCTTAACTGGGTTTTTTTTGGGGGGGGTGTTGAGTTTAAGTTCTTTATAGATTTTGGATACTAGCCCTTTTATCAGATATGTCATTTGCAAATATTTTCTCTCTGTCAGTTGCCTTTTAGTTTGTTAATTATTTCCTTGGGTGTTCAGGAGGTATTTGTCTTGATAAAGTTCCAATAGTTAGTGTTTGCTTTTGTTTCCCTTGCCTTTGGTGATGTGTCTGGTAAGAACTTGCTGTGGCCAAGGTCAAAGAGGTTGCTGCCTGTGTTCTTCTCTAGGATTTTGATGGTTTCCTGTCTCACATTTAGGTCTTTCATCCATTTTGAATTTATTTTTTTAAATTTTTATTTATCTTTGAGAAAGAGAGAGAGAGAGAGAGAACATGAGTGGGAGAGGGGAAGAGAGAGAGGGAAAGAGAATCTAAAGTAGGCTCCATGTTGTCAGTGCAGAGCCTGATGTGAGGCTTGAACTCATGAACCGTGAGATCATGACCTGAGCCGAAATCAAGAGTTGGACGCTTAACTGACTGAGCCACCCAGGAGCTCCTGAATTTATTTTTGTATATAGTATAAGAAAGTAATCCAGTTTCATTCTTCCACATGTTGCTGTTCAGTTTTCCCAACACCATTTGTTGAAGAGACTGTCTTTTCTCCACTGGATATTCTTTGCTGCTTTGCCAAATATTAGATGACCATATAGTTGTGGGTGCATTTCTGGGTTTTCTATTCTGTTCCACTGATCTATGTGTCTGTTTTTGGGCCAGTTACATACTAGCTTGATGACTTTTAATATAGCTTGAAATCTGGAATTGTAATACCTCCAGTTTTGTTTTTTCTTTTCAGGATTACTTTGGCTATTGGGTGTCTTTTGTGGTTCCATACAGGTTTTTAGGACTGTTTGTTTTAGCTCTGTGAAAAATGCTGGTGGTATTTGGGTAGGGATTGCATTACATGTGTAGATTGCTTTGGGTAATATAGACATTTTGACAATGTCTGTTCTTCCAATCCATGAGCATGGAATATTTTTCCATTTCTTTGTGTCTTCTTCTATTTCTTTCATAAGTGTTCTATAGTTTTTAGAGTACAGATCTTTTACCTTAACAGATGAATTCAGAACACTTCATCTTAATGCAGCAGAATACACATTCTTCTTGAGTGCACATGGGACATTCTCCAGAATAGAGCACATACTGGGTCACAAATCAGCCCTCAATAAGTACAAAAAGATTGAGATCAGACAATACATATCTTTGGATCAGAACACCATGAGACTTGAAGTCAACTACAAGAAAAAATTTGGAAAGCCCTCAAATATATGGAAGTTAAAGAATATCCTACTAAAGAATGAATGAGTTTGGGGCACCTGGGTGGCTCAGTCAGTTAGTCTCAGTCATGATCTCACCATTCATGGGTTTGAGTCCCATGTTGGGCTCTCTGCTGTGAGCACAGAGTCTGTTTAGGATCTTCTGTATTCTCCCCCTCTCTCTGCCCTATGTTTGTGTTTTCTCACTCCCTCTCTCTCAAAAATAAATAAATATTAAAAAAGAAATAATGAATGGGTTTACCAGGAAATTAAAGAAGAAATAAAAAAATACATGGAAACAAATGAAAATGAAAACAGGGAAGTCTAGAACCTTTGGGATGCAGCAAAGGCAGTTCTAAGGAGGAGGTATAGTGTATTGAAATTCAGGCCCATCTTAAGAAGCAAGAAAGGTCCCAAATGCACAACCTAACCTACACCTAAAGGAGCTAGATAAGGAAGATCAAATAAAGCCTAAAGCCAGCAGAAAAAGGGAATTAATAAAGACTAGAGCAGAAATAAATGATATGGAAACAAAAAACAATAGAATGGATCAATGAAACTAAGAGCTGGTTCTTTGAAAGAATTAACAAAATTGATAAACCCTTAGCCAGACTTAACAAAAAGAAAAGAGAAAGGACCCAAATAGGGAAAATCACTAGTGAAAGAGGAGAGATAACAACTAACATTACATAAATATAAACAATTATCAGAGAATACTATGAAAAATTATATGCCAACAAACTGGGCATTCTGAAATAAATGGACAAATTCCTAGAAACTCACAAACTATCAAAATTGGAACAGGAAGAAATAGAAATTTGAATAGACCCAGAGCCAGCAAAGAAGTTGAATCAGTAACCAAAAATCTCCCAACAAATGAGTCCTGGGCCAGATGGCTTCCCAGGGGAATTCTACCAGACATTCAAAGAAGAATTAATATCTATTCTTCTCAAATTTTTCCAAAAAATAGAAATGTAAGGGAAGCTTCCAAACTCATTCTACAAAGCCAGAATTACCTTGATCCCAAAACCAGATGAAGACCTCACTAAAAAGGAGAATTACAGGCCAATATCCCTGGTGAATGTGGATGCAAATATTCTCAACAAGATACTAGCAAATTAAATTCAACAGTACATTAAAATAATTATTCACCATGATCAAGTAGGATTTATTCCTGGGCTGCAGGTCTGGTTCAATATTCACAAATCAATCAACGTGATATACCACATAATAAAAGAAAGGATAAGAACTATATGATCCTCTCAATAGATGCAGAAAAAACATTTGACAAAATACAGCATCCGTTCTTGATAAAAACCCTCAACAAAGTAGGTATAGATGGAACATACCTCAACATCATAAAGGTCATATAGAAAAGACTCACAGCTAATATCATCCTCAATGGGGAAAAACTGAGAACCTTTCCCTTATGGTCAGGAACAAGATAAAGATGTTCATTCTCACCATTACTATTTAACATAGCACTGGAAGTCAGCCTCAGCAATCAGAAAACAAAAAGAAATAAAGGGCATACAAATCACCAAGGAAGAAGTCAAACTTTTACTATGACATGATACTCTATGTAGAAAACCCAAAAGTCTCCACCAAAGAAAAAAATTGCTAGAACTAATATATAAACTTAGCAAAGTCACAGGGTATAAAATGAACATGCAGAAATCTGTTGCATTTCTATACACAGAAATGCAGCAGAAAAAGAAATCAAGGAATCTATCCCATTTGTAATTGCACCCAAAACAATAAGATACCTAGGAATAAACCTAACTAAAAAGGTGACTTTGTTTTTCCTTTGGTCTGTTCATATATCAGTTTCTCATTCTTTTAATTCTTGAGGATTCATAATATATTTTAATACCTTCTTGGTAGGAACAGAATCTTCTAGTTCCTTTTTTTTTTTTTTTTTTTACTTTACAGTTTTCCTTACAATCCTAGTTTATTTGTTTTTTCCTTTGAACTGTAAAACTAGCTACTGAAATCCAAAACAGAACACCCAAAATTCTTGCTGGGGTTTTCACTGGGATTGTGTTAAATTTATAAATTAACTTAGGAAAAATGATAACTTTGTGATGGTGAGTCTTACTCTCTGAGAATGTGGTATGTCTTTCCATTTATACAGGTGTTTTACATTGTTTAGTGGCAATTTTTAAAAAAAAGTTTATTATGTTCAAGGACTTAATAGTCAAGATTAAAAGATTTGGTAAGAAATTGAAAAGTGTAAAAAAGGAACCAAATGAAAATTTTACAACTGAAAAATGTTCTTAACATATTAAGAAATCAATAACCAGGTTTATTATCATATTAGATACATCTGAAGACAGAACTCGAAGATAGGTCAGAAAACATTTCAAACTGAAACTCTGAGAGACAAGAAGATGGAAAATAAAGAAAAGAATATATATATATATATATATATATATATATATATATGTAAAACATATATATTATACATGTAATTTATATAACTTATATAAAATACATAACACACACATAAATACTATATATATTTATGAGATAAGGTAAAAAATGTTAACATAGCATAACTGGAGTTGCAGAAGAATAGAAGAGAGATAATGGAGCAGAAGTAACACTTGAAGAGAAAATAAACTGAAACTTAAAAAAATTGTTTTTAATGTTTATTTATTTATTTATTTAGAAAGCATGCAAGCAGGGGAGGGGCAGAGAGAGAGGGAGAAGGAGAATCCCAAGCAGGCTCAGCGCCATCAGCCCAGAGCCTGATGTGGGGCTTGATCCCCCAAACTGTGAGATCGTGACCTGAGCCAAAGTCAAGAGTTGGACACTAAATCAACTGAGCCACTCAGTTTCAGCTCAGGCACTGAAACTGCTCAGTGCCTGAGCCACTCAGGCACCCCTAAACTGAAACTTTTCTATTTAAAATACTGAACTTGGCGGTTGGTACTTTTTATGTGCTCAATAAACGTCGGCTATTATCACTGTCAATATTATTTTTCTACCCCTGGTCCTATAAAAGATTTATACTATTGGTCATATCACTGGAGTCCAAATCCACTAGACCATTTTTCCTCAAAGATCTTATGCTCCTCAGGCATACTTATTCTCCTCATCTGTTTTTTTAAATTTTTAATCAACAGCTTTTTTGAGCTGTTCCCATACTATAAAATCCCCCATTTAAAATGAATAATTCAATGTTTTTAGCGTATTTGCAGAGTTGTGTAACCATCAAAATAATCAATTTTAAAACATTTTTATCACCCCTCCCTCCTAAAAAACCCTATCCCCCGTAGCTGTCAACTTTGAATTCCTTCTCCCCTGCCTCAGCCCCTGGTAACCAGTAAGCTACTTTCTGTCTCTACAGATCTGACTCTTCTGGACATTTCATATAAATACAATATATGGTCCTTTGTGACTGGCTTCTTTCACTTAGCATGTTTTCAAGGCTCATCCATGTTGTAGCATGTATCAGTACTTCATTCCTTTTTATTGTGAAATAATATTTGTATGGACATACCACGTTTTATTTATCTATTTATCTGTTGATGGACATTTGGGTTGTTTCCCTATTTTGGCAATTATGAATAATGCTGCTATGAACATTCATGTATAAATTTTTGTGTGGACATAAATTTTCATTTTTCTTAACTGTATACCCCCTAGTGGAATTGGTGATTCATAAAGGAATTTTATGTGTAGGTTTTTGAAGAACCACTTGTTTTCCAATATGGCTACGTTATTTTTACATTCCCACCAGCAATATATGAGGGTTCCAATTGCTCCACACCCTCACCAACATCTGTTATTATCTGTCTTTTTTCCTTCTTTTTCAAGTACACTCTACATCCAAAACGGGACTTGAATTCACCACCCTGAGATCAAGAGTCACATGCTCTACTGACTGAGCAAGCCAGGAGTCCCATCTGTCTTTTTGATTATAGCCATCTTAGTAGGTGTAAAATTTTCAGTAGCAATTAACAAAAAAAAAAAAAAAACAACTTCTTATTTCAAAATAATTATAAATTCAGAAGAAGTTGCACAAATAGTACAGAGTCCATGAATCATTCTGTTACCAGTTTCTCCCAATGGAAAACATCTTACAAAACTTTAGTAAAACGTGAAAACTAGGGAATTGACATCAGTACAATACTATTAATTAGGTTTGATTCAGATTTCACCAGATTTAAGATGCACTCTGTTATGAACTGCATGTTTCTGTCCCCCAGCCAAATTCATCATGTTGAAGTCCAACACCCAAAGTGATAGTATTAGGAGAAAATTAGGTTTAGATAACTTTCTGAAGGTGGAGCCTTCCTAATGGGATTAGTGTCTTATAAGAAGAGGAAGATACTAGTGCTCTCTTTCTCTATCATGTGAAGATACAGCAAGAGTGCAGCCATCTGCAAACCAAGGAGAGGGTTCTCATCAGACACAGAGTCGGCTGACACCATGCAAAGGGATTTGTCAAGGAGGCAGTTGGATAAAAGATTTTGGAGCTCAGAAACTGGGAGGGCCTCATGGTATAAATTTGATGCGAGCTTTAAACCTGTATGCGTGCCAACGTCCACAGCCTGATTGGAGGGGACAGACAGCACAGAGGTAGATGGGAGAGCGGGACAAGCCATTTCCTGGAAGCCCAGAGAGACTGTGCGCCTCAAGGACAAGGAAGTAGTATCTGTCTAATACCATCGAGAGGACAAGAAAGATGAAGACAGGAAACAAAACAAAACAAGTCTATTCTATTTGGCAATTTTTTTTTAATGTTTATTCATTTTGAGAGAGAGAGAGAGAGAGAGAGAGAGAGAGAGAACATGAGCGGGGGAGGGGCAGACACAGAGGGAGACACAGAATCCGAAGCAGACAGGCTCCAGACTGAGCTGTCAGCACAGAGCCCAACGCCGGGCTGGAACTCACCAGCTCACAGAACCGTGAGATCATGACCCCAGCCGAGGTCCGACGCTTAACTGACAGGCGCCCCTATGTGGCAATTTCGCAGCATTTGATCACCTTTCAATCTTTACCTCTCCACAGAAATCTTTAGCAAATGGCAAAAGATTTATGCTATCTGAAGAGAAACCAGAGCGTGCATCTGATCGCTTTTCCCTCAGAAGTAAGCTCAGAGAGAGGCGCTGTTCTCCTCGCGGCAGAGGAGGCCTGCCCTTTCACACACACACACGTGCAGACGCACGCACCCTGTCAAGTGCTAAAAGCCATGAAAGTCTGGGTGAGGCTTCCATTTCTTTTCTTTTTGCCTCTCTGTGTTTTCTCATTTCTCTGCAACGGTAAGTGTGTTAAGTGGCAATTTAAAAAGCCCATCGCGTGAGATGATAATATATATCTGCGTGTCCCCAAGCGCCCTGCGGCCTGCCGGCCGGGCGGCCTGTCTGAGGGGTGCCCGTTCCTCCCTGCCCGCTGCTGACAGAGAAGCAGTAGCGGGAGGAATAACGGATAACTTGTGCGGCTTCTTCTGCCTCCCCTCGGCTTTGTTCTGGGCTACCGGGCTGTGCTGTGTCCCAGGCGGGGGCTCTGTGGTGGGAATGGAGGGGCGGAAAGAACTGACGGGGACTGACGCGAGGGCCTGGGTTGCTAAGTGGCCTGTTTAATCTAGAAGCGCCTTTTATCCTGGATCTCTTGACCAGCCCTGGGTGGGGGGAGGAGGGGTGGAGTTAATCAGGCCTAGAGGAAGGGCCTCTGAAGGGTGGAGCCAAGGTGGAAGAAAGAACACTTTAAATAAAGGGCCCACACTGGCTGCCCAGGAGCCCATCCTCCACCTCCTCCGTGTCTGTCTGTGAGAAGGAGTCGCGGCCGGCCCGCAGCCCGAGGGACACGATGGAGCCCGAGGAGTACAGGCAGAGAGGTGAGCGACGGGCACCCTGATGCCGTGCAGCAGCTGGTGCTGGTGATCCGCCCTTAGGTTTTGGGGGTGTCATTTGACTGGAGTATCAGACTTGCCCTCTGCGAGCTGGCTTCCGCGCAGCTTTTTCCTGAGGAAAGAATGCAGGATGGGAAATTAAAACTTTTCTCAACCTGGCTTTCCCCCTGCCCCTCACACGCCCACTCTCCTCTCCGTCCACTCTCCCGTGTGTCGCGCTTTTCTGGTCCAGGGTCCCACAGACACAGGGTTCGGATTCCTGATCCGCGAAAGGGGAAAAGAATTCATATTCTGCAGTGGCAACAAAAATTTCCCCCAATATTCTGTCGTCGCTGCAAAAGCCTTTCTTTATATTTGTTTCTCTCTGCGTGGATGTGTCAGCACTGTTCTTTCATGTAGTCCCTCATTTCCTAAATGTTTAGTGAGCAGCTACTCTGTCTGGAGCCCTTGTGTGGTGAGAAGGAAGCCATGGTTAACCCGTTTTCAGGCATGGCTGGCTAAGCGGAGCAGTGGACAGCTGCTAACCATTTTTCTCTCCGTAGCTTTTTCTGTCCTCATCCCCGCTGGTAGGTTATATCGTCTAAAATGTGTTTGCTCTAAGCTGTTGTCCCATGTGAAATGCAACTTTTCCTCTCTCTCCTCCACCCAGACGTAACTCACCTCAGCCTCTACCTGTCTGCCCGTGCTGGCTTACTCCATCGCTTCCCAAAAGTCGTCAGCAGGTTCCCGTAGACATGTATCCTGTGCGGAGAACACAAATACATCTCCGCCCGCCCCTGGACAAGTGGCGGGCAAGGTCTAGTGCTCTCAGAGCTCTGCTGGGGTGCCACTACAGTCACAAGAGGCATCAGCTGTGGGAGGTTTGGAGGAGAGCACAAAGGGAGGAGAGGAGGGTGTCGAAATCCCTCTTTGTCTCCTTCACAGTTTTTTCTGGAGCTGGTCCTGCACATGAGAATTTTTGCAGAGCTGGTGCAGAGACAAGAAATAGGGGTCCCTCTCCTTTTCTCTGTTTTATTTTTTTCAGGGAGAGAAAAGCTTAAGGAGTACTAAGGAGGAATTTTAGATATTGAGAGAGACAGACAGAGGGAGGGAGACAGACCCAGAAAGGGAGAGAAGCAGAGAGAGAGAGAGAGACTTAGAGCAAGAGACAGAGGCACTGTCTGGGAGAAAAAGGAAATAATTTACAGTGGCTCCAGAGTATTTGAGTTGACTCTTTTTCTTCCTTTTTTATTTGTTCATATGTTTGACAATTTTTTTTTTTTTTTGAGTATCTAAGAAATGCCCCAGGCATTGAGGTATTGGTGCAAACAGAGGGAGAGAAGTGGAGTGATTAAGACATGGTTTTGCATTTCCCCAAGACTTCAGGCTAGTGCCCCGTTCTCAGTCTGGGTGTGGTTGTGCTTTCAGGATTCCCTGAACCACAGAAATTATATACCATATTTTTTGTGTGTGCAAGCTCACCGTTTTCATCAGATTCTCAAAGAAGCCCATGAGTCCAAAAGTGAGGAATTACTAGTCCAATGGGAATAGTGAGCAAGCAGATTTTTCAGCTTGTATCAGAACATGGCATAGGAATTTAGGGTGTGTGTGTGTGTGTGTGTGTGTGTGTGTGTGTAACAATTTTTGGATAGAAAGAGTCACAGAGTTTCTACTAAACCTGCAAGTAATGAATTAATTAGATGTTCTGTTTTTGAGAAGAAAAGAAAGGTAGGAGAGACAATCAAGATTGGTATAGATAATGGAAGAGGGAGGAAAAAGAAATATTTTACTTCGGTGCTAGAGTTTTACACTTCAAGATTTTCCGTCTTCTTCATTTGTTCACTTGCACACTCCCCCCACCATTCATTCATCCTCTTACTTATTTTTTCACTCTTTTTAAAAATTATTTATTTTAAGTAATCTCCACACCTGATGTGGGACTTGAACCCACAACCCCGAGATCAGAAGTCACACACTGTGCTGACTGAGCCAGCCAGGCGCGCCACCCTCACTTATTTTCTTAAATTCTGAAGACAAGGCTGATGCTGGGGATCAGACCCTCTCCCCATCAGCCCATGAATCCATTTCCGTCTTCACCAAGTCTGTTGGCCATGAGCCAAGGGGGTCAGGCATGAATTGGCCGGGCCCATTCAGGGGACATGAGGCTGGTTTCTACTCCCCCTTTGTAGGAAAAGAGATGGTGGATTACATCTGCCAGTACCTGAGCACCGTGCGGGAGCGGCGGGTGACTCCAGACGTGCGTCCTGGTTACTTGCGAGCCCAGCTGCCTGACAGTGCTCCCGAGGAACCTGACAGCTGGGACAGCATCTTTGGGGATATTGAGCGAATCATCATGCCTGGGGTGAGATACAGTTGCCACAAAGATGATTCTGGGTTTTAGAGCAGAGGAGGTGGGGGGGGGGGCAGTAGGCCTGAAGAGAGGCCTGCCTTGGGTAAGCCTGGGATGCCTGCCCCTTGTACACCAACACACAAGCCTGGCCTGTGGGCTGTAGAGGGCCAGGACTGTGACCGAAATTAGGTTTCTGATGCGAGGGCTGACCTGTATGCTGGGTAGGAGGCTGACACCCCAGGGCCTGGCCTGACAGATGTGTGGAAATCTAATCGGATGAGATGAGAATGAAAATTGGGTCTGAGGGGAAAGGCCGATGTGGATAGCATGACAGAGAGAGGAGGCTGGAGACAGTCCCTGAAGCCCCAGCTGGGAGAGCCAGGGACTCTCCTACAGAATGCTGTGACTCACTGAAGGGAGGGAAGGAGGCCCAGAATACACCTTCAGAGGGCACCCTGTCAGGGAGGGAGGCCCAGGATGCTGAGTGAGGCTGGAACCCTGTCGTTCCCTACCAAGGGGGATCTCATGATTGAGGTACTTTTCAAGAGTAGGAAGGAGCTTTCCAGTGACAAAGAGCACAGGCTGGCGACAGCACTGGCAAGGGCCAGGAAACAGACAGAGGCTGGCTGGTGCTTGAGCTGGAGCCCACCTCTGTGGGTTGTGAGCCATCCCTGGCCACCAGGGGCGAGGAGCCGTGCCAAGGTGCTTGTGTTAAGGTGTACCAGTCCCCCTCCCACAGAAGGGCTGCCTATACTGAGCTCCGTGCCACATGCCAGGCACTGGATGAGCCCCATTACAGGCCAGCCTGTTTTATCCCACAGTGATCCTACAATCCCTGTTTTAGAAATGAGGAAACTGAGGCTCAGGGATATTCATTGTTTTCTCAAAGTTGCAGAATTCATGGCTGGCAGATCCAAGATTTTAGCCGAGGCCAGTCGTACTCCAAAAGCTCTGCTCTTTCTCCTGTACTAGTATCCCTACTAGTGTGTGACAGAGTACTCCAGCCTGAGCCTGCGCACCCAGGCACTGCCTTTCAGCAGCACTCCAACAAGCAGGCTGTCCTCACTCTGCCTGCTGGGGACACTGATGTCCTGAACCACACGTGTCTAGTCTCTTCCTTCCTTCTTTCCTTCCTTCCTTCCTTCCCTCCTTTCATGTTTGTTTATTTTTGAGAGGGAGAAAGAGAGTGCAGGAGGAGGGGCAAAGAGATTGGGAGACAGAGGATCTGAAGTGGGTTGGCTCTGTACTGTCAGCATAGAACCTGGTGCGGGGCTCAAACTCAACAAACCGTGAGATCATGACCTGACCCGAAGTTGTACGTTTAACAGACTGACCCACCCAGGGGCCCCTGAACCACATGTGTCTAGCGACTTTCTGAGGCTGACTTGAGATTTACAACCATCATCCTCTAAGAGATTTAGATGTGACAGAAATGTGCCTGGAGGCAGGGATGCTAAATTATTTAAACTCAGAATAAGTGTCTACAAACGTATTGGTTGGCAAGTTTGTACAAAGCCAAATACACAGCTCTGTCTGACCACTCAGCCTATTTCATAAGCATCTTTTGAAAATTTCCCTATCGTAAAGCTTTACCAAGGAAGCTAGCTCCCCGATAAGATTATCTCATGGATTTCGTTCTGTAAAGTGTAATCTCCTGAGGGGCCAACTGTAGTTTCGTAGTGAGACTGAGAGCAACTGTCAGAAGAGGTGGAAGTGAGCTGATTTGTTTGATTGCAATTCCAGCAGTTGCTGGGGGTGTGTGGTCAAAGAGACTCACTTCTGGACCCAGAGGTCTGCCTGTCTTTGATAAGTGTTCCTCTAGCCTATCTTATCATATTTGTCTTGCAAGGACAGATAATTGGCTCTTGATAGGGCCAGGGGATGGAAGCCCTTCTCTGGGGTTTCCAAAATACCGTCACTAAGGACACTGATAATGAGGGCCCCGTCTTCCATCTAATCTCACAGGCCGTACCAGCCTCTGAGAGATGGCGTGAAAGCAGTTGGTCCTTTGCTTTCTCATTCTGACCAGCCCCTCATTGACGACTGGATTGATTTTTCTCTCCATGCCGTGACACAAACAATAACTATCCTTCTGCTTTAGAAAAACTTCCTCTACTAGGGGCGCCTGGGTGGCTCAGTTGGTTAAGCGTCCAACTCCTGATTTTCGCTCAGGTCAGGATCTCACGGTTTGTGGGTTTGAGCCCTGTGTTGGGCTCTGTGCCAACATCATGGAGCCTGCTAGGGATTCTCTCTGTCTCTCCCTCTCTCTCTGCTCCTTCACAGCTTGAGCACATGCTTGTGTGCTCTCTCTCAAAATAAGTAAATAAACATTAAAAAAAAAAAAAAAAAGAAAGGAAAACCTCTTCTCTTCATATGGGAGAGAAAGCAGCACAGTGGGAGCAGGCAGGACACCATCCTGCTTAGGAGCTTGGGCTGTGGGGTTAGACAGCCTTGGATTTCTGTCTTGGCACAGTTATCTGTGTCTGTGAGGTGGGTGTGATCACGTGGATGCTGCTTCACACTAGCCAGCCCTCATTCTTATCTGTAAAACAGGGGTAATGGTAGAATTTACCTCATAGGGGTCTTGTGAGGATTAAACAAGATAAAGCATGGAAAGGGGGAGATATTGTTAGGTAGAACACATTTTGTCTGGCAAAAATCGGAGGAAGAGGTCTGATTATCTGAGTCAAGTCAGGATAAATGATGTGTCTATTACCGTGTGACTAACTTACCATGAACATTAGTGCTTTTCATTTGGCAAATTTCTTCCTAGACCAATCCACATGATAGCCCCAGGAAACAAGATTTATTTTATGATGAGAAACTGAGGTCAAGAAAGGTATAGAGGACTATCTTGTTTTTATGGGGTCTGAATCACATATAAATTTTGAGATCCCCTGTAAGAAAATAAAATTAAGTGTGGTTCTTGGAAAAGACCCATGCAAACATGGGACCGTGGAGCTTAAGCTCCTTAGCTTCACAATAAACCTACAAACTCACACAGCTGGTTAGGGACAACGGAAAGACTGCAACCTGTGTCCTTGGACTTTAATCATATGCTCCTCCTACCACTTGCACTGTCTAGGACACTACCCTTGCTAGTGAGGGATAAAAATAATTTGTGCATACCAAATAGCTCGATGATACACTAAGATGTTGACTAATGAGTTCTCAGTAGAGTGGAACATCTATCTAGAATGAGAATGTTCCATGGGTTCAGGGAAAGGATCAAAGGGGGCTGGGAAACTGGGGAAGGGTTTGTGGAGGAAATGGGTATTCAGTACCTTTCTAAGAATTAACAGGTTTTGGAAGGTTCTGTCAGTATGGGAAGTGTCTTCCTGTCAGGGGACACAGTATTGCTCAAAAACATGAAATGAAAAGGGCATGTTCATAAAACAGGGAGATGAAGTCAGATTAGATAACCAACGAGTCTAATGTGGGGCCCTGTCTTTCCACCTGGCTCCTGATTACATCTGGCTCTTCGACCTGATTGTGGGCTCAGGGGTTAACTTGGAGGTGGGGGTCCCATGCCCTTGGGCTGGCACTTCCCCTGCCCTTTTCTCTCCTTTCACCATCCCCACTGGAAAGCTAAGGACAGCTTTGAATCTCTGCATCCTGATCCTCTGCAGGAGCTGTGTGCCCAGGGAGCTCAGCGTCCATAGACCAAAGGGTGTTTTTTTTTTCACAAGAAACTGGATGAGGCAGGTAGCCTATTCTTCTGGAGCTCATAGTCTCCTCTTCCTCTTTATTACTGGGCAGGATGGCATGGGGGACAAGCACTGGAGACTAATGTGCACACTATCCAGAATCCACAACCCTAATTACTATACCTGTTTTCATTTTGCATATTCCCTTCTGGTCTTTGCACAAATGCTCCACTGAGGAAGCAGCTTAGACTATGAGGAATATGGGTGGCAAGAACACCATGAGTCTGTTTTATTTTTACGGAGTTGTGTCATTTACTGGACTGTCTTAAAAGTGTCAGCCCATCTCTAGAGTGGGTGCCTCCCCCTGCCAGAGAGGGTGTCTGGTAGAGGAAAGCCTCCCAGATGAGCCTCCTGGTGCCACACATGTACGTGCTCTGCCTCCAGGTGGTACACTGGCAGAGCCCCCACATGCACGCCTACTACCCGGCTCTCACCTCGTGGCCATCACTGCTGGGAGACATGCTGGCCGATGCCATCAACTGCTTGGGATTCACCTGGGTGAGTAACGATGGCAGTAGCTCTAACCAGTGGCAGCTGGCAGAAAGTGACATCCTGGGGCAGACATGTTTTGTCCTGACCTCTGAAGTGGGTTCCGAGTTAAATGTTAACAATGGCTACATTCTTTGGGCTTAAGCTCTATATAAATTACCTCATCTTATCCTTTAACCCTGTGGAATCATGAATAGTGACCCATTTTGTAGATGAAGAAATTGAGGCTTAAGTAACTCATCTCCCCAAGCTCACACAGCTCATAGAGGCAGAGATGAGATTTGGACCGAGATCCGGTTATTCCCACGGTTTGTGATCCTAACTAAGCACTTTGGTGCCTGTGGGTACAACTTTCCCTGTGTTCTTGTCTTTGAGAGGTGAGGGATATAGCCTCAGACTTCCCTTAATAACCCCCTCAGCACCAAACAGCTTTAAACTGTGCCAGAAGCCTCCTAGAACAGCTTTATATTTTAAGCCTGAAGGGTGTGTTGTGGGGAGGGAAGGCTGAGAGGAGTGAGGGGGAGTGTTGATGTCTTTTCCAGGAAGGAGTGCTTTTTTCTTAGTCCTAAAACTTGTTCCTGGCCTTCAGAAAGCCACTTGGCTGGATATTTGGGAGACTAGGGAGGCCAAATGGAAGCAATCATTTTTAGGGCTGTTTCTCCATAGAGCTTTGGAGTTAGGAAAGACTCCACTTCACTGAGGGTGGCATCAATCCAAAGCCCTACATTCTCTTCCCTTTTTGGTTTGGTAAAGGATGGGGTAGGAATGGGGCCCAGGGACTGACATTGACCCCTTGTCCAGGGGGAAGATAGGTCAGGTTCTCACTGGTAGTGCAGGGATCCAGGGAGGGCCAGGGCAGAGACAGATGTGTTTCTGGGGCCGGTGTGGAGTTGCATTTGGTGTCCTGGAGCTGTCTGGATGAAGTTGCTTTCCCTCTTTCAGGCTTCCAGCCCTGCATGCACGGAGCTGGAGATGAACGTCATGGACTGGCTGGCAAAAATGCTGGGACTCCCAGAGCACTTCCTGCATCACCAACCTGGCAGCCAGGGAGGCGGCGTCTTGCAGGTGCCTCCATTGGCAAAGCTCCTCCCAGCTTGAGGGCTGACTAGTGAAAGATCAGCTGAACCCTTGCCCAGGCAATTCTCCTGTTCTCCGTGGAGGTTCCCCTATGTCATCTACTGCCCTACTATCGCTGCCACCGCTCTTGCCTTTACCATCATCACTGTCCTGATTGCCGCCAGTATCACTGATGCCACCACTGTCATGGCTGCCACCTCCGCCACTAACACTGCTGCCGCCTCCACGCTTCCTTTCTTTTTCCTTTGAAACAGATTGAGAAATCAACACATTATCACATTTCCAGTATTGCTTGATTCAGGTTTCCTAGTTTATGAACTGACAACTCCCCTTCCTTGTCTTATTTAACACCTTATGGCCAATGGACCAAAAAAAAAAAAAAAAAAAAAAAGGCAAGTAGAAACTTCTTTCCCTCCCTCCTGGGTCCAGGAGACCCTTGGTAGTAAGAAAAATTAATGACATAAATCGATTTATCTTATCATATAACCCTATCAGTGGGATATCTGTCAGATGATAGTTCCTCAAATATTTCTTTTTTTGTCAAGAGCAATCAGCATAATGGAGCTTGCTGAGTGCCTCCCACAGACCGTGCACATTGCTAGGTTCTTTCGCGTCTATAAACCTTGGATATTCAGGAGGGCTTGGTTCTGAGACCTTTGAGAACCCTCAGATTCTTTTTTCTTTAAAGCTGTTTTTTAATGTTTATTTATTTTGAGAGAGAGAGAGAGAGATTGACAGAGAACATGAGCAGGGGAGGGTCAGAGAGAGAGGGAGAGAGAGAATCCCAGGCAGGTACCACAATATCAACGCAGAGCCCGATGCAGGGCTTGAACTCACGAACCATGAGGTCATGACCTGAGCTAAAATCAAGAGTCAGACACTTAAACGACTGAGCCACCCAGATGCTCTGAGAATTCTCAGATTCTTAAATTCCACTGTAATATGTAATTTTCCTGCTTTTATATTCTATAAGACAGAGATGATAATAATTAATAATAATAACAATAATGTTTTCCTCACAGAGTGGATATGGACATTCAATGAGCTCTTCCTTAAAATAAAACCAGCCATGGTGCCCTGAGCTGAGAACCAGAAAGGTTGCTGGGCTCATTTGCTAGCTAAGTGACTCCCTCTCTCTCTCCAGTCTTGCAGCAAGATTAAAATCCTCACAAGGAAGACAAATTACTGCATGTTGTGGAACTTCTTTATTGTTTGCAAAAATGATTACAGCTTCAGGTATTCTATCTGGGAGACATGCTAAATGTCTGCTGTACACGATCTTGCTTTTCATTTAATTATCTCAAGAACTCCATAGGTAAATACTATCATCGCTAATTTTTGAGATGAGAGCCCTGAAACTCAGAGAGATTAAAAACTTGTCCCACTTGCTCAGCTGATAAGTAGAAGAGTGAGGATTCGACCCCCCGCCTGTCTAAATACAAACTCTGCTTTCTCCTGTATTCATCAGCCGTGTGAACTTGATTCCGTCCTGTAACATCTCTGAGCATTGCTATCCTCATCTGTAGACAGGAGTCACAATAACCTCAGAGAGGTTTTATGAGGAGCCGAAGGGACCACAGAAAGTTTTGTAAACTACAAATAGCAATGTAGACGGAAGGTGGCATTATTATTAGTATTACTATTCTGCTGACTTCCTTGTTGCAGAGTAATTTCCAGTTACTGAATATCTAATGGGATTTGATCTCTACCACTCCCCATGACACTGTCTGCCAGGCTTTTTAACAAGGAGCTATCAGATGTCGGTCACCTCAAGATTTCAAGAAGCAAAGGCACCAAAGACTGAGTGAATGAATGATGAGAAACCAAGATTTCTGTAATGTTGCTGAGGGGGCACACAGGACTTCCATAATCGTGTGGCCAGAATGAAATCCTATTCAACCCTCATTTGGATGATCAATCCTCCCACTCTGGGAGGCAGCCAGAGGGATGCTTTCCATTTTATAAATGGAAAAGAATCTTCCAGAGAGGCAATGTTAACCCAAGGTCACGAGAGCCATTGGCAACAGTATCAAGGCCGAAGTGACTAGCCTCTCACATAGGCCAGGTCCTCTCTCTCTGGATTATGCCTTTAGAAACAAACTGTTGCCATTCCTAAGAAACTGAAAGTTCTTTATGTTCAGCAAGTTTTAAGTGGGGAGCAAACATATCTGTAAGCAAATTTGTACCTAGCTGAGGCTGAACATTCTCCTGTTGGTCTCTGTGGCCTCTGAATAAAGAGGTTGGTATTAGGTGAAAATGTGCTTTCATTACCTCCCTAGAAAATGAGAGGAGAGGGAGGTGTCCCAGGAGTGCACAAGGTGTTGTGAAGGGAGAATGTGGAATAGGCCTGAGAGTCGGGAGGAAGGACAGCCCCTTTGGCAGGAGCCCCTTCTTAGGAATGGCTATCACACACACACACACACACACACCACCACCACCACCACCACCACACCACATCTAGAAGCCTGGGGAATATGCCCAGAGAACTCAAGGAGAGGCTGCCACTGGTAATCCTTTTTCCACTACAGAGCACAGTCAGTGAGTCCACCTTGATTGCCTTGCTGGCAGCAAGGAAGAACAAAATCCTAGAAATGAAAGCTTCTGAACCTGGGGCAGACGAGTCCTCCCTAAACACCCGGCTCATTGCCTATGCCTCTGACCAGGTGAGTTGCCCAATACAGGCCAAACCTTGGGGTTAGGGCTTGGCTTCTGGAGTCTTAGCTCTTGAGTAATTTTTTTCTAGACATGAGTATGCTGGAGCTCAGGGCAGTGCAGGCCTTGGAGGTAGTCTCCAGGAACCGAAGGGGAAGACACACAACAAATGTTAGTTTTGATTTCTTTAGTCTGGCTTCAGCAGTATGTTTTTTGGTGGGGGGCCAGGGGGCTGCTCATCCCAGGATGACACTGCTAACAGGTGTCCATGGTCCTAGGCTCACTCATCAGTAGAAAAAGCTGGTTTGATTTCTCTTGTGAAGATGAAATTTCTGCCTGTGGATGACAACTTCTCACTCCGAGGGGAAGCTCTTCAGAAAGCCATCAAAGAGGACAAGGAGAGGGGCTTGGTGCCTGTCTTTGTAAGTCAGAATGTGTTCTAAGCTTAGAATTTTAGAACCTGGAGGTGAGGAAGGAGTATGGGCAGAATTCAGGCAAGTAACCTGCTGCAAAGAAAAGCAGAGATGTTGTCAAATACAATGTTTTACAAATTATGAGTTATTGTTTGTTGGTGTGTTAGGAAATAAATTCTGTGGATCATAACCCGCATAAGAAAAAATAAGTAGAATAGAGACTATCTGTAGCCAGAGTATGTATTGTTTGGTGAGACTTTTATTTCAAATACACACATACATATGTACTAGATTGCTTTATAAAATATATTTCTCACTGTGGGTCTTGGTAAAGTGTAATGTGAAATACATACTGTTGAGGTGGGATGGGTGGGGTAGAGAATACCTGTGGTTAGAATCTTTGTTTCAGGCCAAATGTGTCACACGAGCCCACCCTCCCACGTTAACTTCCTTTATTTTCCTTCAGGTGTGTGCAACGCTGGGGACCACAGGGGTCTGTGCATTTGACTGCCTGTCAGAGCTGGGCCCCATCTGTAAGTGTCTGCCCTATCTGGCTAGGAAAACAAGTAATGAACTTCAGAATGTTCCCTACAGCAAGAACCCAAAACTAGCTCTGTGGAATGATCCTCCCTGGTCATTGCAGAGACAGTAAGAAGAGCCACCACAGCTCACAAATGCCTTCTCCTAGGCAGTCAGGTCACAGCTTTTCCCAGTGGTGGGCGAGGAGTTAGAGAGCTGCCCCTCGATCCCTGCCCTGCATCCTGTCAGTCGACAACACTGGGAGGTCTCCAGGTTTTCTTGCCCTCTCAGTTGTATGCTGAAATCTACTCAAAGTAAGCTATATGCAAAACCCAGGGTAAATGAGGCACAGTGAAATATTTTCTCTCCTAGGCTAAGAAAAGGAAAATGGTAGGCTAGGGGAAGCCATAGGAGAAGATAAAGGCAGAGAAGAGACCCAAAGCAGATTGTTTAAAGTCCCCAAGCAAGAAATCCACTAGGAAAGAGAGACGTCCCCTCTCTAAAGTTGGTGTTAGATGCGTTAACATTTGGGCTGGTGGGAAGTTAGTTTCTGTGCCAGGAACTTCTAGGTTGATGCCAAGAAGATGTCAACCCTCTGGCCAGTTAGAAAGAAAGGCCAGGTATGGCTCTGTGGACTTTCCCTTTAGGAGGCTCCACTCCCATTGATGTGCCCCCCTGCTCCCATCTCCACATCCTCCAGCCATAGTGGACCATCCCTTCTTCTCTTCTCTTGAAGCCCACCAGCCACTGCACAGGGAGAGAGATGCCTTTGAGCTGGTTGGTGGTAACCCCTACTCCCACCCCCAGTCCTGCCTCCCAGCCGGGTGACATTTGCTTCCCCAGGTGCCAGTGAGGGGCTGTGGCTCCACATCGATGCTGCCTACGCAGGCACTGCCTTCCTGTGCCCCGAGTTCCGGGGGTTTCTGAAGGGCATCGAGTATGCCGATTCCTTCACCTTTAATCCTTCCAAGTGGATGATGGTGCACTTTGACTGTACTGGGTTCTGGTGAGTGTGACAGCCAAGCTTCTAGCCCATGGGCAAGACTTGCTTCCTCTGCAGAGGCCTCAGCCACTAATCCCATTTGGAAACCCACAGGGTCAAGGACAAGTACAAGCTGCAGCAGACCTTCAGCGTGAACCCCATCTACCTCAGGCATGCCAACTCGGGCATGGCCACTGACTTCATGGTGAGTGGCCAGGAATGGTGGCCTCTGAGATGGAAACTGGCTGCACCTGGCCCCAGAGGGTCTTTTTTATGTTGGCTCCTGTCTGAAATTAGCACACTGTGAGCCCATCCCATAATATACTGCTGTATGCCTTTGGTTTCTAAGTATATGCAATGAAACCCAGAAAATTGTTAAAAAGCCTAGAAAACGAGACCAACCTCTGAGGCAGTATGCACATTTCCTGAGTATGTGTGGCATTCCTTAATTCCCAGAAATGTCTTTTCTATCATGAGTGGATCAGTTCCCTTCTGTCTCCATCTTGGATAATCTTTTCTGCTTACTGCCCAGCATCGGGGAAGGGTGGAGAGTTTCCTTGGGTAGGGAAAGAGGATCCTTGCTTAAATCGCTTTTATCTCTTGTCCCCTCAGAGACAAGGTGGGAGGCTCCATGGGAGGTGATGGGGCACAGGGACCAAACTTCTTGAGCTTCTGGACGCCTCTGAGCAGTCCTGGCCATCCCAACTAGCTGTACCTTGCTCGGTCTCTTGAACCTACCCACAGTTTCAGCCTGTACTGACTCTTGTGGAAACAATCTTTTCAGATTTACTCCTCAGTTTGAAGACAAGCCTTTCCTTTAATTGTAGGGAAGACAGAGATGTAAACCAGTTATATATCCGTGGCCAACGGGAGGCAGCAGAGCAGAGAGAGACGAGCTTGGTTTGAAATGCCATGCCAGCAGTGGGCCTTTGAGAAACTTAACGGCCCTCTCTGAGCGGGCCTTTGAGAAACTTAACGGCCCTCTCTGAGCTGTGGCTTCCTCATCTGTAAAATGGGCACACTGGCACGGATTTGATACGGTATCATGAGGCTGAAATGGGAATGTACGTGTAGATCACTTAACACAGTACTGGGAATGTGCCAAATGCTCAATAAACGGTAGGGCTAATATTCCTAAAAACTCTTAAGCTGTAGAGATTTGCTATAGCAAAATGGTTAAGCATTTAGGTGCTAAAGGGTGATGGCCTGTGTTCCTCCTTATTCCTCCTTGTTCCTCCATTTGTTAACTTGTGTGGCCTTAGTCAAATGACTTAACTTCTCTCTCTGGGTTTCCTTATCTGTAAAATGAGGATGACGATAATATTGGCTTCTTAGGCTTGTTGTGAGGATTAAATGAATTAATGCAGTGAGGCAGAGAGAGCAATGCCTGATGTCTGTGAGATTTAGTTTGTAAAGAGATGGTTCTGTCTTGTCTCCTTGGGCAGCTGAGATGTGTTGCCCATTTAGTCCTAAATTAATAGCTCTGTCATCTCTTGATTTTTATTGGTTATTCTCCCTCAGGCCAGTTTACACTTCCTTTAGATTTTTGAGACTGTTGATTGCCATTGCAGGTAGTAAGCTTACAGACCCTGTAGAAGTTGATAAAAATAGACAAATAATGGTTCTTTCATCTCTATTGCCCTGTCTGGTAGGTTTTCAGAAAATTTTAATTAAAAAAAAATTTTTTCCCCCAGCATCCTAAGGGGCAGGATCTTTCAGGGTAATTCTAAGTTGTTTCTTTCTTGAGTGTGAAATGGTGCCCATCCTCCTATAAGTGAATTTGGATCATAATTGTAGAGTATTATCTTACCTCGGCCCACTTTGGATCTCGTGTTACTTTTTTTGTTTTGTTTTGTCTGTTTGTTCACACCAGTATCTCAAGATGTTCCTGTGGTTCATTCCCATCAGTTTGGAGATTTAATGGTGCTCTCTCTCTTCCAGATAACTTATAAAAATATTGAATTAAACTTTTCTTAGCACTGGTTATTTATATTTCTTAGCCTTATTATTTATATTTCTACATCCAGAAGGTATTGTTTTATCCTTTTCCTTCCCCCACCTCTAACTGTATGGATTTAATTTTCAAGTCTCAAAGAAAGTCCTAGAAAATTGAAGCTTCTGTTTGTTGTGATCCTGGGAGTCTTCACTGCTGTTCTGACCCAAACTCCTTTTCACTCAGGTTGCTGTAGCTTTAAATTGAAGGCCAGCCATGTTTGAGATAAGCCAGAAACAGAGCACCTTCCTGGGAGAGAAGACTTAGGGACTTCATCCTTAGGCCCTGGCACCACCTAAAATTAGGGCTAGATTTTCTGACATCCAGCTCCCACTAGTGGATGGGGCATTATCTTCCTTTGGCAGGGGAGACCTGCAAAACCTTGCAAGGACACAGAGGAGGCTTGGGGATGTCTCGAGTTCAAGAAGATCCATGTCATTCTTTGTAAGTCCAAATTTCCTGCTCTAACAGAAAATATCAGCTAGAACCACCCTGCTGAGTCAGCATGGATTGGGTTTGGAATAATGGCCAGAGGAAAAACCGGGTATACGAAAGAGTATGAAGAAATAAAAAATAAAATAATCTCTGCCTCTCATTAAAAAGTATTATTATTATTTTAACATTTATTTATTTTTGAGAGACAGAACGTGAATGGGGGAGGGGTAGAGAGGGAGACACACAGAATCCAAAGCAGGCTCCAGGCTCTGAGCTGTCAGCACAGAGCCTGACGCGGGTCTCGACCCCAAGAACTGGGAGATCATGACCTGAGCCGAAGTTGGATGCTCAACCAATGGAGACATCAGGCGCCCCTCTGCCTCTCATTTTAATTTGCTGGTGAGATGAAGCAGTCAATTGGCCATAACAATTTGAGAAACAATATTTTTAGAGAAGGCTCCTATTATCCATTCATTATTCTCCTAGAGTGTTTATCTAACAAGGGGTATAGAGTTGACTGCTTTCTCTGTCACAGAAATTTTGTCCTGTGTCCAGGTTTTGATGCACTTTTCTGGTGAATGAGTCCCCAAGCCAGTCCTCACCACTAGAATGTTTTGCTTAAAAAACAAAAGGCTTAGTATTTGATGTAGGAGAACCTTGTCCATCAACAAAGGGGGAATGTCCCCAAAGGGAGCGTGCCGGGTCAGGAAATAAGGGTGAACGGTGAAGGTGAGTACAGTTTTGAGGATTTGGCAATCCTGTGGATGAGTAGATAAATACTCAGTGGGACAAATATTTATATTTAGTCAACAGAAATTATGGTGAAGTATTCTGACATTTACTTTCTGACCATCGGAGGAAGAGGTCATTAGAAACCACCTTACTCATCAGGTTAACTTCCAATGTTTTCCAAACCCACTGGTCTGTTTTCAGATCTGCGAAATCAGTTTGAAATTGGCTTGGTAATGTTTAGATCTATGGTGCCCCCCGAACCTTGAACTTTGAGCTCTGTTGAATTGGTCACTAGGAACAAAGGGTCAATTTTGGTTAAACAGAGGCCGAGATGTGGATGTTCATTTCAAATCTGAAAGCTGGAATGATGCCTCTTGTGGGCACAGGGGTGTCACAGGATGAAGTCAGGACAAGACAGTCAGGTTAAATATTGATTATCTTGGTCCTAGGCAGAAATCCTGCTGTGATTTGTAGCTCACATTTTTATCATCTAAAAAGCCAACACTTGCTGACAACTTCCTGTGAGGCTCTTTGCATTGGTTCTTTTCCTGCCTTCGGAAGTGCTGTCCATTCTCTGTCTCACCAGGAGCCAGTGAGGCAGCAATGCCCAAGGTCACAGATAGTAACTGGCAGAGCTGGAGGAGAAACCCAGGTCTGTGGGGCTCTTGCATCCCAGCTCTTGACCACTATACTTTACATTTTACAGGGGGGAATAGAAATAGAACTTTATTCTCTGCACTTCAAGAAACTTAGGTTCTTTTAGAGAAAACATGTATTGCCCCTATCTTGAATTTCAGCCTGAGATGAAATGTTTAAAGCAGCGTTTGAAGCAAAATGCCTTCTTTGTTCAGGGCCATGGGCTTGGTTTCCACTTGTCTTGCTCTTGGACAAGGGTAACTAGTGGCCACCTTCACCATGACTTGGTCACATGACAGGGCAGCCTTGGGATAATTTGCCTTAGCTTCTCCTTAGCAACAGCTTTGGGAGTCATGGTGACACTTTCTGTCCCTGGAGGTCTGGGCAGGCAGGGGATGATAAAGCTGAGGAGTGCATGAGGGAGCAGTGCCCTTGCCTCTAACCATGAGCACTGTGTTCCTTTGTTCTAGCACTGGCAGATCCCCCTGAGCCGGCGGTTTCGTTCTATTAAACTCTGGTTCGTGATTCGGTCCTTTGGGGTGAAGAATCTTCAAGCACACGTCAGACATGTATGTAGTCTTGCTATGTGTCCTCATGGGGAGGAAGGCTGGTTTCTGCCCAGAGGACCTGTGGTGTTGGCTCAGGTGTCTGAGCCTGTTCTTGGACTCCTGGGACTTGATTATTTAGGGTAGCCATTTCTTTGTTAGTTAGAGGGACACTGAGCAAAACATGACACCAAGGGCTATCTGCTGTCTCCCCTTGAATAAGTGTCTCATTATTCCTTCTGCTATCATCAAGCACCTGGGAGTGATGCTCCCAGTGCCTGGTTTGCAGAGAGAGAAAGAGAAAATAAATCACAGAGCAGCTAGTGTGTCTACGGTAGCAGTATATCCTTTTAAGAATTTTCCGATTATCACAGCAGTCTGAAAATTTGAGTCCCTATTATGGTTACACCTGAGACATGGCTCTTCTGGCTGTGAGAGGTAGACCTACCAAGTCTGGAACAAACATCTCTGCATCATGTCAGTAGGTATTTACTGAAAGTCTATTTGGTACAATTTATTTTGACTCAATTCGACAACAGCAACAAAAAAATCATTGTGCTAGAAACAAGACCCAGAGGTGAGACAGGCATTGTCTCTCTGTCACATTCTTCATGAAAGGGGTGGGACTTCACTGAGAACTTTGGCCAGCAGTGTTTTTCTCTCATTTCTCTGAGTGCCTATGAGTAAGACAAAGCCATTGGTAAAAGCCACAGCATTAGATAAATCCAAAGACATTGTCCTTTATTACTCTGTCCATCTACCTTTCCTTTAGGAATTCCGTCTTCATTAAGTAAACACAAAACCAAATAAGATGGTTGAAGCAGTAACAAAGACTGGTTTACTGTTGGTAATTTTCCATTTGTAATAAACGTCAAGGTATTTGTCAACTGGACATTTATCAATGAGTGACTGTCACCTAGGATATTGAGGGATGTTAGGCACTTTGTACTCTAAATCCTCAGACCCATGATTGGAGGTAGTGGCTGAGGAATGAAGACGGTGGAGGTTACAAGGCATCAGGAAAACTCTTAGGACTGGGTATTCAATGTGTAGGTGCTGGTCAACTCCCCTGATGCTCCTCTTACAAGTCAAAGCTCTGAATTCCTATCAGCTCCCCCACACTCCTAGGCCTGGCTTTCAAGGACCTGGTTATCAGCCTTTATTTTAGCTCAGGCTTCTCAATGACCCATTTCAGCTGTATCCTCAGCCTGCCTCTGCACCTTCACCTTCACTTTGCCCTCCTGGATTGCTCTCTCTTCTCCATATGTTATTAATGGTTTAGGTTCCATTTCTCCCAGGAGCTTTCCTGACTATTCCATCTGTCCCCATCACTGCTTCCTTGTCATTCCTAAGATCACCTATTCAAGCGCACTTACAAAACTGGGCTCAAAGATTACCAATGTCCCACAACAGTAAGAGGTGGAATTAAAACAGAGTTGTTTGATGTTAGTTAATTTTATTTCTTCAACTTGACTGTGCTCACAATTATGACTTGCATAGCATCTTAAATTTTAAAAATACCTTATAGTGTTTTATTAGATTCTTACAACAATGCTTGGGGTGGTCACCCAGACCGGCCCCATAC
Organism: Lynx canadensis; assembly: GCF_007474595.2. NCBI lineage: Eukaryota > Metazoa > Chordata > Mammalia > Carnivora > Felidae > Lynx > Lynx canadensis. Next base: position 53,546,229 of record NC_044308.2, read on the forward strand.
TACCCTGCTCAAGAGTGGAAGGTCTTCTCTCTTCACAATTTTGGGCTATCTTCTACTATGTGAGCTCTTGAAGGTTATAGAAAACCAAGTTGTGTATCCCTCTGTAATACAGTGATGCTTTAGAAAATGGAATCTGGGTTTGGTGTTTTAGTTCTACCTACTGTTTGGTGATCTTAGACAATTTACTTAAACTTTCTGTGTTTGGCTTTCTAATTTATAAAATGGGAAATGGTAATACCTCTCTCAGTGGTTTATGGTGATGATTAAATGAGATAATACATATACAGACCTTATTTATAGTACAGGGCCTAATGCTCAGCTAACAGTCGATGAATATTTTTTTCTTCCCTTCCTCCTCCTTCTCCTACTTCCTCTTCCTTCTCTCCCTTCCTCTTCCATTTCCCCCTTCTTCTAATGACAACATATCATTGTCGTCATCATCATCATCATCATCACCAATCATTTACTGTCACCTAGAATTGGGATTAGTAAACTTTTTCTGTAAAAGACAGACACTAAATATTTTTGGCCTTGTAGGCCATACTGTTTCTGTTGCAACTACTCAACTCTGCCATTTTAGCCCAAAAGCCACCATAGACAATACATAAACAAAGGGGCATGGCTATGTTTCAGCAAAGCTTTATTTACAAAAACAGGTTGGGGGGTGCTGTATTTGGCCTGGGACTATAGTTTGCCCACCCTTGACCTAGAGTGGTTCAGGGCACTGGGAGCAGGAGGTTTTTTATTCGTCCATAAAGGTGGTTTCTGGTGGCAGGGATGCTGTGTGGTTTCCCTTTTCCCTTGGCCCCTGTTTCTACCTTGTTGCAAACAGCTTATGTTGTAGGAAGCAGCAGAGCATGGTGGGAGGAGCATGTGTTTGGTGACCAGGAGACTTGCATTCTGCCACTTGTACCTTGGGGAAGTCACTTTCTCTCAGCCCCTCCTAGGAAAATGAAGAGGTTGGACAAAGATGACTTCTGGGTCTCTTTGCTCAAAAGTGTCAGCTTCATGGTCCTTACCTAGCCTGACTCTAGGTCTGTACCTGAGATGTCTTAATGGTACTCATGTAGAGTTAAGAAACATTTACTTGGAAAGATCAAAATTGGTAGGGCAGGTGTGTGGAAGTTGGCCTGGAGGGGAAGAAGATATGGGGAGAATCCTGGCGAAATTAGAACATGAATTGCAAAAGTATAAAATAGTTAGAAAACATTTAGAAGGGTGCCTTCTCTCAGAGCTTTAGGACTTGAAAATGAAAAGTTCTTGGGCAGTGATTGGAGACCATTTTAAATAGACTACATAGTGGTCCCTCCCAGAAAGAAAGGGGTCTGGATGAGGTTTGCAGCAACTTGCTTCAACATGGTCAAAGATGTGCTTAGCTGAATTTTTTGAGTTCTCTTGAAATCAAGTATCAAGTCCGAAAACCAGGTGATTCAATGAGAACCAGGTGATAGAAATTACTTAGCAAATATTTTATTGAGATCCTTCCGGATGCTTGAAGAAATTTTTTTAAAATGAAAGAAAAGTTAAGACCTGCCCTTGTTTGGTTAATAATCCTAGGTTAAACAAAAAAAAAGGAAACTTAAAAAAAAATGACATAAACTTCAATGAAAGGTTAATATGGTACAAAGCTTTCCATTTTTTTATTGTAAAATATACATAACATAAAAATTTCACTTTAACCATTTTTAAGTGTACAATTCAGTAACATTAAGTACACACACAATGTGTGCAACCATCATTACTATTTCTAGAACTTCTTCCATCATCTCAAATAGAAATTCTATACTTGATAAACTGGTTCAGTTTTCCGTGACATATGTGGGGAGGATATGTAAAAATATGTACCCTGTGTAATATAAAAAAAAAAAAGGGGGGGAAATGAAATAGCATTTGAGGTATAAGATTTGAAAAGGTTTGAGAGGTGAGGGAAAGATGTAGGCTTAGGGTGAGGGCACAGCTGTTGACAGCCCCATGGTGCCTCTACATACTGTAAAAACAAGGATGTCTTCCTTTGGGCAGATGCAGCTGGTACACGAGGTACGTGGCTGGGAATGCAGAGAATAGGTTGGGTTTTTGCCCTCGCTTGCCACCTCAACCAGTCAAAAAGCTGTGAAACCAAGATATGAGGCCAGGTTGCATTGATGCCTTCTTGTTCTGGGGGCGAGTTGAAAAAGAGCCCTCAGAAGTGATTTCTTGAGATGAATCTGATGTGACAAGTAATAGGGAGCCATTGGAGGTTTTCTAGCTTGGACTATAAACAAAATCAAATGGAGAAGAAACTCAGGCAGAAGACTTTCACAACTCTGCAGTTCAAAGGTGTCACTGGTGTAAACCCGTTTAGCAGAATGAAAGTTTATGCGGAACTGTCCCTTGTCTGATTATTAAACTCTGTTCTCTACTTACACTTCTAGGGAACTGAAATGGCAAAATATTTTGAATCTCTGGTCAGAAATGACCCTTTCTTTGAAATTCCTGCCAAGAGGCACCTTGGCCTGGTGGTTTTTCGTCTAAAGGTAATGCCATCTTCTATGGCTTATGATTAATAGTATTGGCTGGTTAGCCTCTTAGAAATATAAATGCTGGGCTTCTGGGGATGCTTATTGGGAATGTAATATAGAGTTCACTTTCTTTATTTTTCAAACAGGGTCCTAATTGTCTCACAGAAAGTGTATTAAAGGAATTAGCTAGAGATGGTCGTCTCTTCCTCATTCCGGCCACTATCCAGGACAAACTGATTATTCGTTTCACTGTGACATCCCAGTTCACCACCAGAGATGACATCCTGAGAGACTGGAATCTCATTCGAGATGCTGCCACTCTTATCATGAGTCAGCACTGTACTTCCCAACCTAGCCCTCAGGTTGGGAACCTCATCTCCCAAACAATGGGACCCAGAGCCTTGGCCAATGGGATGTCCCTTCAGTCTGTCAATGGGGCCGGATATGACCCAGCCCAGGCCAGGAAGATCATCAAGCAGCCTCAACATGTGGAAGCCAGTCCTGTGAGAAAGGAAGACAGCTGCCATCTTGAAACCCTGCTGGACCCACTTGACGACGACTGCTTTTCAGAAGAGGCCCCGGATGTCACCAAGCACAAGCTGTCCTCCTTCCTGTTCAATTATTTGTCCGTGCAAAATAAGAAGAAGGCAGTGCGTTCCTTCAGTTGCAACAGCATGCCTGTGAGTGCTCAGAAGCCACTGCCCACAGATGGCTCTGTGAAGGGCTCTTCTAGGGCCAGAATCTTCTCTAGGTTCCCAGAAGAAATGATGATGCTAAAGAAAAGTGCCTTCAAAAAACTAATCAAGTTTTACAGTGTCCCCAGCTTTCCCGAATGCAGCGCTCAGTGTGGGCTCCAGTTGCCCTGTTGCCCTCTGCAGGCAATGGTTTAGATCAGGGTTTTCGGCCAGAACCCAAGAATGTGTTTCAGGGAGTCTCTGAACTCCTCAAAATTGTGTGCTGAATTTGTGTGCTTATTATGTGTATGTGCATTCTTCTTAAGAGAGCCTATAACTTTATCAGATTCTCACAGAATTTCATGACCCACAACAGGATACAAATGGGGAGTTTAAGCCAGCATGGTACAGAATGTTCTAGCAGTCTGGTCAGAGAGAAAGGACCCAAGGTAGTGTACGGACAGGCAGCTTCTGTGGTTCAGCTTGTGATATGAAATATAACATAGAAATAAATTGTACTTGTCTTTAAAAAAAATATCCTGTGTGACTTAATTGACCATTGAAACATTGATTAATTAATAAGAGATTATCCTGGAGCCTAAATGCATATACTTATGGATTCTACTTTGCAGGATGCTAAAGATTTGGATTTAACTATGAAAAAATGACTTTGGAGGAGCCCTTGGTATGAAGAAGGCAGGCAGTTTGAGTCAGGCACTGTGACTTCCAGTTGACAAATGAGGAAACTAAGGCTCTGGGTCACAAAAGCTTGTAAGTGGGGAAAGCCAGGTCTCCTTGTCTTCAATAATGCCCATGCCATTTCCACCATACCGTGCTGTTCAGGCTTGTACTTGATCAGAAGCTCCCAGTCTAGCAGGCCCCCTGTCCTTCAGTACATTTAAATGTTCCCTCTGTAGGTTTGGAATTTGTACATTTTCTCTTCTTCTGGACGCTGTAGTCAAATAAAAGTTGTGCTCACAGGCAACCTGACTATGGTTAATTTATATGCCAAGAACCATTTTCTTTCCATATGAGATAGCTCTGAAATTGGTTATTTTAACGGCATAAATGGTAAACAAACAAAGCTGGATACTAGTTAAAGTGGTAAGGACAGATTTTAATCAGTAATATGCTATTGCAATAGGGAAAAGAGTCCAAGATAAACTGGACTCAACTTTGATTTATACAGAGGTGACTGGGCATTTTAAAGGGAGAATGAGGGGTAGAGAAGGAGGCAAGTAGGGACTTGGTAGAGTCAGGGAACTGAAAAATGACAAAAGGCAAGAAGACAGCATTGGTTCATGTGAAATGCATCTGGGTTTGCTAACTGGTATGCATTGAAGTTAGACTCCTACCCTCCCACAGAGGCTGGGAGACAGAGGCCCATCTTGGCCTTGTGGCCAAGGTCGACAAGATGGCTTGGAGGAACGTGGCAGGAGTCTGGTCAAGGAGATAGTCTTTGTCAAGAGCGCAGTTTCATGTTGACATTTCCTTCCAGTGATCATTCTAGTCAGCTTTCCTTGAAGGTCTGACCTGACTTCCTAAATAGAGGCTTGGAAAACTCTATCACACTAGTGCTCATCTCATCTCTTGGTCCAGAGCAGGCACCCACTAAATGCCTATTGAGTGGATGTGCAAATGAGTAACACATTAACAAATCATCTGTTAGGTAGGTCACTGCACTTGGTTAATCTTACTCATTTTTATAGTGATTCTCATTAGCTTCCATTTCAGATGCTGACATTTCTTAGTTTTATCCCCAAATTATTTGGGAGCCTATAGCATCCTATCTATGCACTGACTACGTTTCCAAACAATACATTTAAAATCAGACCTGTTGAATGATTTACACGGATATCAGCTTATATTTTTAAAAAATATCCATTTGTACCTGATGATTTGTGCAGGTATGTTTACAGCCACAATTTGTGACCCTTTTAAAAGAGAGAAATTAGTATTTAAAATTGATGATCTGTCATGGGCTTACTTTTATGCACACACATGCGAACCCGGGTATTGAGGATATTGTGCTGGTGTCTCTATCCGTCAGAGTGGACCTGTGGTTCCTGGCCAGAATCACAGAGGTTTGGAGGAAGTGGAGGCTGAGGAAGCCATCAGGCTGTGAGAGAGAGTTTCTGAGTTTCTAACTGGAAAATGTAAAATGTGGCTTTAAAGGTGGTCAGGCTCCAGTAGGCTCTGGTTACAGGCACACTAATGTTCTGGCTAACAGTGTAAGTGCTGGTGTCTCATCTGAGAACATGCCCTTTGAGATAACCTCTGCTTACCACCAGATCCACTGTAACACAATCACAAGTGACACAACTGCACAACGTGATACTTCCGAAAACAGAAGTCATGCTCTTTCCCATCACTTGGGTTCAATTCTCGCTGGGAGATCAATATAGCGAAGGCAGAGATACTTAGAATTTTGCAAACATTCTTAAGTGCTAACTCATAAACAACAATGTTCTAAATTATTGGCAAAATTCACAAAGACACAAGGGTATCCAGAGTTTTCCTGAGGCCACGCTCAAGTCCCTTATACATATTAAGCACTCAGAAATGGTCATCATTGGGCATAATGAGTGGGGACAGGGATTCAGGTCATGAATCTTCTTGGTAGTCACTTGAAAGAATGAGAGTTTAAAAAATACTTCTAGTACTGTGTGGGGGGTGAGAGCGGCAACCTCTCCTGTATCTATCATTAAGGATCCCTAGATATGTTTTCCTGGGGCCTTATGGGGATTACATTGAGGGAGAATTGGGGCCCCTTGCCAGCTCCTGGTCATCGGAGGATGTCCTTTAGGGAAGGAAACTCCACTTCTTTTAAGGAGGCTGGGGTATACTTGGATTATACTTCCTTGACATGGACTTAGTGACCATGACATTCCTGTTTCCTAGGAAAAACTCTAGTAAACATGTCTTGATTGCTGCTACTGAGGACCTATTCCTGAAACTGTCTGTAGCTAACATATGCAGAGGTTAAGGAGTTCTGTTGAGGAAGGGAGTCAGCTGAGTGTAAGAAGAAACAGCCTGTCTGAAGGAGCTCCTTGAAGTTCCCAAACCCACCTGCATCATGTCAAAGGGCACAGGGTCCTTAAATAAATAGGCTGTTTGATAGGAGACTGGGTGTGGAGTGAAACCAGCTCAGGTTTGAGGAGTATATGGGACTGGGGGTACTCACTGGAGATCTGGGACTTATCTGGTCCACACATCCATTTTGTTGGGTGCGTGGAAGTCTTATAAAATTTGAAACTTCACAAATTTAAAAGACTGGGAGATTCACATGAATATCTGGGTTTCTGTTTTCTAAATAATCAGATCTTGGAAGTACCTAAACTGTATTCCCACATGACAATAATCAGCCAACTGAAGCTAAGTAGTACCCTCACGTTTGCCACATTCATTTGTGACCTGTTTCTCTCGTCCACATTACTCATGTGATTCCTGAAGACACTCGAGCCTACAAGCCTTGATGGAGTTAAAAAATATCTACTGACACCTTCAATATATAGAATTATGAGGCTGTTGACTTAGGCTCCTTCAAAAACTATAGTTGGCATTCTCACCTGCTGGACAATGCAATTTGTAGACAGTGGCCCAGATAGGAGGGGAGAGGTGGCTTCACAGTAGAGCTGGACTGTTCATTGGTGTTGCATCCCCCTCACCTTTCAATTTCTTGCCTTTTTTTTTTTTTAAACCTAGGATGCCATTATCATTATGAGTAGGACACCTATGAAAAGATGCCAATGAGGCTCTTAGGCTCAGGATTTGCATGTAGAGTAAAGTCAGGAAAGAGACAATGCCATCTCATATGTTAGCATTCATCTATTTTATTACATATTTTAAAAATAATGCACCCTCTAACAAGCTTAGTCTGCAAATACAAACAGTAGGTGCAAACTGAAAACTAATCATCTCTAAATATTTTCACGTGCAATGGCTCGGGTATAATTTTTAAAAGTCTCCCATTATTGGAATGCATAAAAAATGGCATGTTACAGTCTTCAATCAAATTAAGGTTGGATTATATCAAGTGGTTGCACTAGGTCCTTTTAATTTCTTTCTGGAAATATGAGTTATCCTCCTAGGAATATTCAGAGTTTCAGAGTTTTATCATTTATGGCATTGTAAATGTCCTCAGTCATAGGCACATACATTTCTGCTTTGTCATCCAAGAAATATAAGGCATCTTTGATGACTGCAGGATTAAAGCCCTCCTCCACGAGGGTCACTTTGCGGTGTTTAAAAGTTCCAGTGATCTCAATGGTGTCCTGGAAAACATCAAACAATCCACACTGTTGCAGTGTTTTGTGAACAGATTAGGGTTCGGGCAAATGGCAGAGGGTGGGGTGTCTGGTAGCTCTGGCTCCTGAGAGGTTGGGGAAGCTAGTTCAATACCTCCTGTTTACAGAAGCTCCACTAGGGGGCCCTCTGTGCAGGTAGCTTTTCATTCCTCTGAGGCTTTAAGATCACCTGTGGGGAGGGAGGGGCTGTGGAGGGTGAAATGCAGAACAGAGCAGGGGTGCCTAGGTGGCTTAGTCCGTTAAGTGTCCGACTCTTGATTTTGGCTCGGATCATCATCTCATGGTTCATGAGTTTGAGCCCCACATCTGGCTTTGCACTGCAGGCATGGAGCCTGCTTGGGATTCTCTCCCTCTACCCCTCCCCTGCAGGGCAGTCTGTTGCTTAGTGAGCTTCCGGTTTTACTAAAATATCCAGATTTAGGGTGGGGTGGGGTTAGGGATCATCTACACACAGACCACTCTATTTTCTCAGCCTGTTTGTCCACTAGGCTGAAGCTTTTTTCCTTCAATTGACAGGTGATGGATGATCTGAGCGTATTTCAATTTTCATGTCTCTCCACCATCTCATTATAAACGTCCATGCTTTATGAACATCAACAGAAATAACATACAACTTCCACAATAGCTGGTAGCCTAACATTTCTTTTCTCAAGTCTTCAGCTACAGAATCATATTGCTCAGAGTCCAAAAGTGAGAGAATGTTAGGCTAACATGGATTAATGTTTGCGAAAAAATACATCCCTCTAGTGATGTGGGACACCTAGTGGTGATAGTTAAACATTTGACAGCTCCAACTGGCTAATGCTTCCCAACTAAGTTTCACACCGTAGGAAGGTGTAGAGCTTCAGTGGATTTTTCCATCCTTTAAAACTGGAAACATTTTAAGTATCTGTCATCCTTCATCAAACCATAGACTTTGTGAGTTATTTGCTAATACTACTGCTGAATGATCTGGTCTGTCATTTTAGGGAAAAGGGGATCAGGATTTGGCTTCTGCTAGCTCTATTTTCTGATACTTCTGCTTCCTTGTGGAGCTTCCTGGCAAGGGTAGTGACAATCTGGCCAATATGGTCACTGTGGTAGAAGGGAGTTGTTCCCTAAGACGCAGCGGTCTCCAAGAAAGAGAGGATAATTGAACTCAACAACAAGAAGTCTCACCTGTATTCTTAGAAACCGGGGCCTTGCATAACTGGGCAGGTAATCGACAACATGGTTAAAGAGTTTTTTTCCATCAAATTCGTGGTTTTCCTTCATTTTGATAGAGGCCATGCCAATTCGACCCTCATGACCTAGAAATAAAGAGAAAAAATTAGACGTGTTATACTACTTATGATGTTTTCCTAGTTCAAAGTGGGCTGAGAACATTGACATGGGTTTCTTTTGGATAGTCGGAATTTTTATTTCAGGTATATGTGGAAGTTATTCTAAAGTGACTATAACAACAATAACAAGAGCTATACGCTGATTAAATCTTCATTATATGCCAGACCCTATACTAAGTGTGTTTTATGGACTATTTCATTCAACCCTCACAACAACCTTCTGAAAAGGTATAAATATGATCTCCATTTTACAGATGAAAGTACTAAGGCTTAAAGATATAGTACGAGACTTGTTCAAGTTCACACAGCAAACAATAGACAAAGTCGGAAACCAGATTGAGGCAATCAATGGTCATCCTTCTCAGCAGCCTAAATGAAAACACCAGAGTAGAAAACAGGCCCTACTGGTGGCTGAGGGAATTTTTTTTTTTTTTTTTTTTGGACTCCAGTGAGAAGTCCTTGTTCCACAGTCATGAACAATTGGGCTCGGGTTGTTCTTTAGGGTGTAGTGTCAGGTCTGTTGTGCGTCCAGACACAAATACCACCTTTGAGATTTTGCCTTTCTGCATTTCAGAGAAGCTGGGAGTCAGGAGGGTGATGGGAGGTGCAAAGGCAAGCGGCTGTGGGCCCTCCCATTGATGAGCTATATTCCCCAAGGCTGTGTCTCCACAGAGACCAAGATCCAGCAGCTCCTTCCTGTCTGGGCAGCAAGGTAAGTGGGGAGGAGTTAAGCACAATGACTACACTGTTTTCTTGTAAAGACAGCAATAATTAGGTATTAATACATCTTTTGCCTGATCCAGCAGACTGGGTGGGAGTTGAGATCCATTGAGATCCACTTCGCTGAACTACCTAGCTGTAATCAGAGAGGGGAAGGGGCCGCCTTGTGCCCTTTGTCACCTGGGCCCCAGCTTTTGAAACCTCTCCCATGGTGATTGTGTGTTTACCTGTGGCTCCAAAGAAGGCAGGAAACAAGAGGAAACATTAAGAGAAAGGAAATGCACGCCTCTACGATTTGCCTCATATCTGAAGGAGGGAGACAGGGCACAGGACCCTCTTTCTCTAGGGGTCCCTCGTAGCTTGCTCAAAAGCAACCATCTTAGGAATCTCAAATGTCTCCAATAAGCTTCTTTTCCAATCAAGGCAGAGGCTGATGCAACAGAAATCTTCAGCACTGACTGGCTCCTTGCCTCTTGCTCTGACAGAGACAATGCCCAACTGAGAGACGAATAGGCCTATTGAGTCTCAGATCTCTGCCCCAGTTCCCAGGGGTTGGTTTGGGGCTAGTTTAGCTCCGGGGGGGAGGTTCCAGTTTACAACTGTTCTGGCCAGAGTTTCTCTAGCGCTGCACTGTCCAGTATGGTAGCCACTGGTTTCATTTGGCTATCAAAATTAATTCTAAAAACACAAACTAAAAAAAAATTCAATTCCTCAGTTGTACTAGCCACAATTTCAAGTCCTTAATAGCCATGTAGTGGTTATTGGCTACCATAGTGGAGAGTGCACATATAGAACATTTGCATCACTGCAGAAAGTTCTGTTGAGAACAAAAAGTTCTAGAGAGTAGTTGGGAAGTTCTGGTGTGACATCTAATAACAGTCAACTGGGCTTACACTTTGGTGTACCTTCCTGGTCCAAAGCTGAGATCTGTGAAGGCCTTGCTGAGCCCTTTGATACTGAAAGTAACCCTGGTAGATTGCCTTCTAGATAGACCTGCCACATTTCTGGGCTGCAGCAAGGCTGGCCGTGTGCCTGTCAGGCCAGCCAGCAGCTGGCATGGCATCGAGAATCACAGAATCTAAAAGCTGAGAGACACTTCTCAGTTTATCTTTAATCTTTTTTTTTTCCATCTTATTTGAGAGGGAGAGAGAGAGAGAGGGAGCAAGCAAGCAGGGGAGGGGCAGAGGGAGAGAGAGAGAATTTCAAGCAGGTTCCATGCTCAGTGCAGACCCTGACTCAGGGCTCCATCCCAGGACCCTAAGATCATGAGCTGAGCCAAAATCCAGAGTTGGATGCTCAACTGACTGAGCCACCAAGGTGCCCCTATCTCTAATATTTCAATGCAGCAAGAATTCTCACAGGATCTTGAGTGGACATCCAGACTCTCTACATGCCCCAGCTGGTGGGCCATTCCCCATCTCAGGAGATAGACTTTTGTGTTGTTAATCTCTCTGGTTATAGGAGACATCTCAGGCTAAAATTTGCTCCCTGGTCATTTCAATCCCTTGGCCCTCATTCTGCTCGCTGTGGGTATGGCAAGCACACCTGCTCCTTGTTCTACTTTGACTGCCTTCCAACCATGTGAAAACCATTAATCTCCTTTTTGTTCTAGATCGGTGACTCCCAAACCTTACTGGTTGTTAGAGTCACCTGGGGACTAAAAGAAGACATGAAGTGTCTGAGTCCCAAACCCCAGAGGTTCTGATCCATTATATCTAGGCTTTAAACACTCTCCCAGACTGAATCACTGTACTCTACACCTGAGACTAATATTGCACTGCAGGTTAATTAATTTGAATTTCAATAACTTAAAAAAAAGAAAGTTTCCCAGATGATTCTGATGATTGGTCAGACGAGGCTTCAGTGCTTCTCAAAATTTAGTATCTTCTAAAAATTTGTGGTAACACACACATAGCATAAAATTCATCATCTTAACCATTTTAAAGTGCCCAATTCAGTGGTATTTGATACATTCACAATGTTGTGTAACTATCACCATTATCTAGTTCTAGAACATTTTCATCACCCCCAAGTCAAACTTCATTGCTTTTAAGAATCACTGGATGGCTTGTTAAAACACAGGTCCCTGGGCCCCACTCCAGAGATTCTGATTCAGTAAGGGTTGGGGTTGGCCTGAGAAGTCATGTTGTTTCACAAGCTCCCCAGTGGTGCTGGGCCAGGGGCCCCACTCTGAAGAGCAGTGGACTCGATCCTTCCAATGCATTCCCCCAGATTCTCTCACCTTCTCATACACATTCTTTTGTGTTGCTACCTAAATCCAGCATTTAGAGGTGCACACAACACGCCAGGTGGGGTCTGTGAGAGCCCAGCGCAGTGTGATGACTGACAACCTTGCCATGGGCTCTCGTGTTAATTCAGCCCACGTTCCAACATGAGCAGCGTGCACTCAGGTCACGCTCTGTGACCTGAGATGTGGCTGCACTTCCTATCATATCATTGTCGTTGTGCTGGAGAGGAACAGGGAAGAGAAAATCTCAAATATTCTTAAAAAAAAAAAAAAAAAAGACAGCACAAAGTTATGTGAAACCACCACAGCTTAGGAAAGAGAGACTCTTGGATTTCTATTTTGAATATAGGTGAGAATCCCAAATACTGAGTTCTGGGGGAATACTAATATCCCTAGCACCTTAGAGTTGGACAGTGATTTGGAAGTTTTAATCCTCTCTCATCTATATAATTAAAACGATTTCTTCCAATGACAGCACTCATGTATACGTCTGGTAGGTGTATGTTTAGTGTTTACATAATTGAAGCGAATGAGTTCTCTTAACAATCTCAACGTCAGGGCTGATATTACCCCTAATTTTAGTGATTTGTCTGAAGTCAAACAGCCCCAGGTACTGGAGCCAAGGACCCGAAGTCAGACCTCAGCTCTCCCCACTCTGCTGGCAGAGGCAGATCTGCAGATGAAGGCTTGGTGACACCACTCTGTGTGATGATTCTGAAACTCACTGGGGTGAGCTGGGGTCAAGGATCTGTTTTAAAAGAAGTCTGGACAAAGGCAGCTCCTTTTCAGTTTTTTCTCCCAGCAAATATACTTGCTGTTACTTGTGATACTCGGTTCCGAGGCCAAGATACCATTTCCCAGCTATCAAGCCTGACACGTCTTTTCTCGAGGCATGCCAAATGTAGCATGGGACCCTGCATCTTGCAGAGATCTGGCTTGCCTGAGAGCCCAAGAACAGCTGGGGAGCTGAGCCACAGAGGAAGGCCAAGTTCAGATGTGCTGAGTTGGCTGATTTATAATGGAATATAAACCAGACATCAGCCCCTTACTCCCAGGTGGCTGAAAGAGACTGGTTCTCCAGCAGGGAGGCAAAAGTGATGACAAACTTTGCCATGGGGTTAAAATGATGTTCAGTTACTGTATAGGTTTACACAGAGACTTATGTGTACCTGGCACAGACACTCCATAAACGTTTACTTCCTGGACAAAATCAACCAGTCCTACGATATCAGCGACTTCAGTGGTGGCCACATTTTCCCCTTTCCAGCTGGAAGAAAAGGCAAGGTTAGCAGAGGTTACTGGTGGTCCCTGGCCCACGGTTCCATGGCAGAGCACGCATCTCTTCTAGGCCCTGCAAGGTGTCTGCATTTCTTTTCCCATCTCTGCTCTCAAATCCCCTGGAACTTAGTCACAGGAGAGGCATTCTACTTGAGAAACAAAAGACAAAGGCATAGACAAAGGCATTTAAATAATAAAATGTGGAATTCCAATCTCACCACATGAAACACGATACAAAGAATGTTCTAATGTTGAAATACAGGTTGGCCTAAGAAAGGTACTGGAAATCAAGAACAAATCTCAATAACTTTTTGTTGTGTTTAGGTCTCCCACTTTTCTCACTCACTAACTTTGGTTGGTTTCATACCTGTATTTCAGGGTCTCATGGCAATGAGAAAGCTTTGAGTAGCAAATAAAATACCATGCTTTATTTACAGGGAGATTAAAACGTTAGTGCCCAACCTACACTCGTCTACTTAATAAGGCTTTAAAATTTGTCTACATTTAAAAATTCTTTAGATCTCCTGGAAGTATCTTTTTAGTAACATGAAGGTTGCATAAAATCATGGTATGGATCCTGAGTCATGGAATACTCCAAAACGGAAGGAACACTCTGGATCATTGGGACCTTCATTTCATGGGTGAAAAAGGTTACCAGCCTTGACAGCACAGCTGGCCAGGAGTAGGGGTGAGCCTAGGAGCTCAGGTCTCCTCATTTGTATTCTTGCTCTGCCTACTACAGCCAGACAACTTCCATCCCTTCCGCATGCATTCACGCAAAAGTATTTATGTGTGTCAAGCACTGTGCTAGGTGCCGGGGAGTGAACCAGCAGACACAAGGCCTGGCCTCAGGGAGCTTGCACAGGAGGGAAGTTGATCAAACCAAAGTGTCATGAAAGGACCATGAGAGAAGCTGGAGGACCATGCTGTTGTTGGGAATTAGTTTCATGGTCTTATTATAATGACTTTCAAATTTCATGGTGCTGACTTGGGTTTCTGTGGGAATGGTTAGGGATGGAGAGTGGGAGGGAGGTGAATAGTGGATTTCAGAACCCCTCACTTCCTCTTCAGCTAGATCAGCTCCGTATTAGCTTGCATTTGATTTTATCTGAAGAAAAGCCCCACGACTGGAAATAGTGTGAAACCCTGGGCTATCCTAGGGGTGACTGGTAACAACTGAGGATAAATGAGAGAAACTGGATACACTGTTAGTTAGGCTCCAAAAATCAGGCACAGGTTTTCTGCCTATTTCTCAACTGGTGTTGCTCAACCAACTTATCTGTGCATTGCAGGAGTGACACTTGTAGGAAGAGTGACACTTCCTGTGGTTTGCTCCTTATTTTCTGGGAATATAGAAGTTTGGATGGACATGCCAAAGAGATAGAGGGAAATGGGGCACTGCAGCCAAAGTGGAATGCAGTTCCAATTTAGGAGTAAGCCAAATTGTGCATGTGTTTGTTTTTGACTCAATAACTCAAAGAAACCAACCGGAAAGTATCTCCAACTCTGTCATGAAAGTAGATGAAATTTTCATGGTCAATCACTAAGAGATCTCCACTATTGAAATAGAGGTCTCCTTTCTTAAAGACATCTCTCAGTTTTTTCTTCTCCGTCTGAGCACTTCCTCCAGCGTAGCCACTAAAGGGTGTGAGTTGTGTGATTCTGCAAATAAGGAGTCCAACTTCACCTAAGAGAGAAGAAAGTAAATTGTCATTTTATGTGATAGCAGTAGGCAAATTTTATTACTAACATTCTCATAAAACTGTTGCCATACACTCAAAAATGGACATCTTAAAACATGGCCCCTAAATCGACAAATATCATTTTTTAAAAAAATTTTTTTTGCAACGTTTTTATTTATTTTTGGGACAGAGAGAGACAGAGCATGAACGGGGGAGGGGCAGAGAGAGAGGGAGACACAGAATAGGAAACAGGCTCCAGGCTCTGAGCCATCAGCCCAGAGCCTGACGTGGGGCTCGAACTCACGGACCGTGAGATCGTGACCTGGCTGAAGTCGGACGCTTAACCGACTGCGCCACCCAGGCGCCCCAACAAATATCATTTTTTAACCTTACAGAGGCTAGTACTAAACCTGTCTTCAACAATGAAAAAATTAAAGACTTTCTTTGTAATTAAAATACACTCAGAAAAATGTAATGCAATGTTATTCAAGTTGCATTTTCAGTTACCCCTCTCCCCTCCTCCTTTTTTAATTTATTTATTTATTTATTTATTTTTTTTTATGAAATTTATTGACAAATTGGTTTCCATACAACACCCAGTGCTCATCCCAAAAGGTGCCCTCCTCAATACCCATCACCCACCCTCCCCTCCCTCCCACCCCCCATCAACCTTCAGTTTGTTCTCAGTTTTTAACAGTCTCTTATGCTTTGGCTCTCTCCCACTCTAACCTCTTTTTTTTTTTTTTTCCTTCCCCTCCCCCATGGGTTCCTGTTAAGTTTCTCAGGATCCACATAAGAGTGAAACCATATGGTATCTGTCTTTCTCTGTATGGCTTATTTCACTTAGCATTACACTCTCCAGTTCCATCCACGTTGCTACAAAAGGCCATATTTCATTTTTTCTCATTGCCACATAGTACTCCATTGTGTATATATACCACAATTTCTTTATCCATTCATCAGTTGATGGACATTTAGGCTCTTTCCATAATTTGGCTATTGTTGAGAGTGCTGCTATGAACATTGGGGTACAAGTGCCCCTATGCATCAGTACTCCTGTATCCCTTGGATAAATTCCTAGCAGTGCTATTGCTGGGTCATAGGGTAGGTCTATTTTTAATTTTCTGAGGAACCTCCACACGGCTTTCCAGAGCGGCTGCACCAATTTGCATTCCCACCAACAGTGCAAGAGGGTTCCCGTTTCTCCACATCCTCTCCAGCATCTATAGTCTCCTGATTTGTTCATTTTGGCCACTCTGACTGGCGTGAGGTGATACCTGAGTGTGGTTTTGATTTGTATTTCCCTGATAAGGAGCGACGCTGAACATCTTTTCATGTGCCTGTTGGCCATCTGGATGTCTTCTTTAGAGAAGTGTCTATTCATGTTTTCTGCCCATTTCTTCACTGGGTTATTTGTTTTTCGGGTGTGGAGTTTGGTGAGCTCTTTATAGATTTTAGATACTAGCCCTTTGTCCGATATGTCATTTGCAAATATCTTTTCCCATTCCGTTGGTTGCCTTTTAGTTTTGTTGGTTGTTTCCTTTGCTGTGCAGAAGCTTTTTATCTTCATAAGGTCCCAGTAATTCACTTTTGCTTTTAATTCCCTTGCCTTTGGGGATGTGTCGAGTAAGAGATTGCTACGGCTGAGGTCAGAGAGATCTTTTCCTGCTTTCTCCTCTAAGGTTTTGATGGTTTCCTGTCTCACATTTAGGTCCTTTATCCATTTTGAGTTTATTTTTGTAAATGGTGTGAGAAAGTGGTCTAGTTTCAACCTTCTGCATGTTGCTGTCCAGTTCTCCCAGCACCATTTGTTAAAGAGGCTGTCTTTTTTCCATTGGATGTTCTTTCCTGCTTTGTCAAAGATGAGTTGGCCATACGTTTGTGGGTCTAGTTCTGGGGTTTCTATTCTATTCCATTGGTCTGTGTGTCTGTTTTTGTGCCAATACCATGCTGTCTTGATGATTACAGCTTTGTAGTAGAGACTAAAGTCTGGGATTGTGATGCCTCCTGCTTTGGTCTTCTTCTTCAAAATTCCTTTGGCTATTCGGGGCCTTTTGTGGTTCCATATGAATTTTAGGATTGCTTGTTCTAATTTCGAGAAGAATGCTGGTGCAATTTTGATTGGGATTGCATTGAATGTGTAGATAGCTTTGGGTAGTATTGACATTTTGACAATATTTATTTTTCCAATCCATGAGCAGGGAATGTCTTTCCATTTCTTTAAGTCTTCTTCAATTACCTTCATAAGCTTTCTATAGTTTTCAGCATACAGATCCTTTACATCTTTGGTTAGATTTATTCCTAGGTATTTTATGCTTCTTGGTGCAATTGTGAATGGGATCATTTTCTTTATTTGTCTTTCTGTTGCTTCATTGTTAGTGTATAAGAATGCAACTGATTTCTGGACATTGATTTTGTATCCTGCAACTTTGCTGAATTCATGTATCAGTTCTAGCAGACTTTTGGTGGAGTCTATCGGATTTTCCATGTATAATATCATGTCATCTGCAAAAAGCGAAAGCTTGACTTCATCTTTGCCAATTTTGATGCCTTTGATTTCCTTTTGCTGTCTGATTGCTGATGCTAGAACTTCCAGCACTATGTTAAACAACAGCGGTGAGAGTGGGCATCCCTGTCGTGTTCCTGATCTCAGGGAAAAAGCTCTCAGTTTTTCCCCGTTGAGGATGATGTTAGCTGTGGGCTTTTCATAAATGGCTTTTATGATCTTTAAGTATGTTCCTTCTATCCCGACTTTCTCAAGAGTTTTTATTAAGAAAGGGTGCTGGATTTTGTCAAAGGCCTTTTCTGCATCGATTGACAGGATCATATGGTTCTTCTCTTTTTTTTTGTTAATGTGATGTATCACGTTGATTGATTTGCGAATGTTGAACCAGCCCTGCAGCCCAGGAATGAATCCCACTTGATCATGGTGAATAATTCTTTTTATATGCTGTTGAATTCGATTTGCTAGTATCTTATTGAGAATTTTTGCATCCATATTCATCAGGGATATTGGCCTGTAGTTCTCTTTTTTTACTGGGTCTCTGTCTGGTTTAGGAATCAAAGTAATACTGGCTTCATAGAATGAGTCTGGAAGTTTTCCTTCCCTTTCTATTTCTTGGAATAGCTTGAGAAGGATAGGTATTATCTCTGCTTTAAATGTCTGGTAGAACTCCCCTGGGAAGCCATCTGGTCCTGGACTCTTATTTGTTGGGAGATTTTTGATAACCGATTCAATTTCTTCGCTGGTTATGGGTCTGTTCAAGCTTTCTATTTCCTCCTGATTGAGTTTTGGAAGAGTGTGGGTGTTCAGGAATGTGTCCATTTCTTCCAGGTTGTCCAATTTGTTGGCATATAATTTTTCATAGTATTCCCTGATAATTGTTTGTATCTCTGAGGGACTGGTTGTAATAATTCCATTTTCATTCATGATTTTATCTATTTGGGTCATCTCCCTTTTCTTTTTGAGAAGCCTGGCTAGAGGTTTGTCAATTTTGTTTATTTTTTCAAAAAACCAACTCTTGGTTTCGTTGATCTGCTCTACAGTTTTTTTAGATTCTATATTGTTTATTTCTGCTCTGATCTTTATTATTTCTCTTCTTCTGCTGGGTTTAGGCTGCCTTTGCTGTTCTGCTTCTATTTCCTTTAGGTGTGCTGTTAGATTTTGTATTTGGGATTTTTCTTGTTTCTTGAGATAGGCCTGGATTGCAATGTATTTTCCTCTCAGGACTGCCTTCGCTGCGTCCCAAAGCGTTTGGATTGTTGTATTTTCATTTTTGTTTGTTTCCATATATTTTTTGATTTCTTCTCTAATTGCCTGGTTGACCCACTCATTCGTTAGTAGGGTGTTCTTTAACCTCCACGCTTTTGGAGGTTTTCCAGACTTTTTCCTGTGGTTGATTTCAAGCTTCATAGCATTGTGGTCTGAAAGTATGCATGGTATAATTTCAATTCTTGTAAACTTATGAAGGGCTGTTTTGTGACCCAGTATATGATCTATCTTGGAGAATGTTCCATGTGCACTCGAGAAGAAAGTATATTCTGTTGCTTTGGGATGCAGAGTTCTAAATATATCTGTCAAGTCCATCTGATCCAATGTCTCATTCAGGGCCCTTGTTTCTTTATTGACTGTGTGTCTAGATGATCTATCCATTTCTGTAAGTGGGGTGTTAAAGTCCCCTGCAATTACCACATTCTTATCAATAAGGTTGCTTCTGTTTATGAGTAATTGTTTTATATACTTGGGGGCTCCGGTATTCGGCGCATAGACATTTATAATTGTTAGCTCTTCCTGATGGATAGACCCTGTAACTATTATATAATGTCCTTCTTCATCTCTTGTTACAGCCTTTAATTTAAAGTCTAGTTTGTCTGATATAAGTATGGCTACTCCAGCTTTCTTTTGGCTTCCAGTAGCATGATAAATAGTTCTCCATCCCCTCACTCTGAATCTAAAGGTGTCCTCAGGTCTAAAATGAGTCTCTTGTAGACAGCAAATAGATGGGTCTTGTTTTTTTATCCATTCTGATACCCTATGTCTTTTGGTTGGCGCATTTAATCCGTTTACATTCAGTGTTATTATAGAAAGATACGGGTTTAGAGTCATTGTGATGTCTGTATGTTTTATGCTTGTAGTGATGTCTCTGGTACTTTGTCTCACAGGGTCCCCCTTAGGATCTCTTGTAGGGCTGGTTTAGTGGTGACAAATTCCTTCAGTTTTTGTTTGTTTGGGAAGACCTTTATCTCTCCTTCTATTCTAAATGACAGACTTGCTGGATAAAGGATTCTTGGCTGCATATTTTTGCTGTCTAGCACCCTGAAGATCTCGTGCCATTCCTTTCTGGCCTGCCAAGTTTCAAAAGAGAGATCAGTCACGAGTCTTATAGGTCTCCCTTTATATGTGAGGGCACGTTTACCCCTTGCTGCTTTCAGAATTTTCTCTTTATCCTTGTATTTTGCCAGTTTCACTATGATATGTCGTGCAGAAGATCGATTCAAGTTACGTCTGAAGGGAGTTCTCTGTGCCTCTTGGATTTCAATGCCTTTTTCCTTCCCCAGTTCAGGGAAGTTCTCAGCTATTATTTCTTCAAGTACCCCTTCAGCACCTTTCCCTCTCTCTTCCTCCTCTGGAATACCAATTATGCGTATATTATTTCTTTTTAGTGTATCACTTAGTTCTCTAATTTTCCCCTCATACTCCTGGATTTTTTTATCTCTCTTTTTCTCAGCTTCCTCTTTTTCCATAACTTTATCTTCTAGTTCACCTATTCTCTCCTCTGCCTCTTCCATCCGAGCTGTGGTGGTTTGCATTTTGTTTTGCATTTCCTTTAAAGCGTTTTTCAGCTCCTCGTGACTGTTCCTTAGTCCCTTGATCTCTGTAGCAAGAGATTCTCTGCTGTCCTGTATACTGTTTTCCAGCCCAGCGATTAATTTTATGACTATTATTCTAAATTCACTTTCTGTTATATTATTTAAATCCTTTTTGATCAGCTCATTAGCTGTTGTTATTTCCTGGAGATTCTTCTGAGGGGAATTCTTCCGCTTGGTCATTTTGGATAGTCCCTGGTGTGGTGAGGACCTGCAGGGCACTTCCCCTGTGCTGTGGTGTATAACTGGAGTTGGTGGGTGGGGCCGCAGTCAGACCTGATGTCTGCCCCCAGCCCACCGCTGGGGCCACAGTCAGACTGGTGTGTGCCTTCTCTTCCCCTCTCCTAGGGGCGGGATTCACTGTGGGGTGGCGTGGCCCGTCTGGGCTACTTGCACACTGCCAGGCTTGTGATGCTGGGGATCTGGCGTATTAGCTGGGGTGGGAAGGCAAGGTGCACGGCGGGAGGGGGGGCAGGCTTAGCTCGCTTCTCCTTAGGTGATCCACTTCAGGAGGGGCCCTGTGGCAGCCGGAGGGAGTCAGATCCACTGCCGGAGGTTTGGCTCCGCAGAAGCACAGAGTTGGGTGTTTGCGCGGAGCGAGCAATTTCCCTGGCCGGAACCGGTTCCCTTTGGGATTTTGGCTGGGGGATGGGCGGGGGAGATGGCGCTGGCGAGCGCCTTTGTTCCCCGCCAAACTGAGCTCTGTCGTCCGGGGGCTCCGCAGCTCACCCTCCCTTTGTCCTCCAGCCTTCCCGCTTCCCGAGCAGAGCTGTTAACTTATGACCTCCCAGACGCTAAGTCGCGCTTGCTGTCGGACACAGTCCGTCAGGCCCCTCCGCTTTTGCAAGCCGGACTCGGGGGCTCTGCTTGGCCGGCGAGCCGCCCCTCCGCCCCGGCTCCCTCCCGCCAGTCCGTGGAGCGCGCACCGCCTCGCTGCCCTTCCTACCCTCTTCCGTGGGCCTCTCGTCTGCACTTGGGTCCGGTGACTCCGTTCTGCTAATCCTCTGGCGGTTTTCTGGGTTATTTAGGCAGGTGTAGGTGGAATCTAAGTGATCAGCAGGACGCGCGGTGAGCCCAGCGTCCTCCTACGCCGCCATCTTCCTGCGCCTCTTGAATTATCCCCTCCTCCTTTTTTTAAAGTAGGCTCCACACTCAGTGTGGAATTCATGACATTGAGATCAAGACCTGACCTGCAATCAAGAGTCGACTGAGCCTCCCAGGTACCCCTTCAGTTACCTTTATTATAAATCATTTATAAAGCTGATAAAACATTGATTTCATTTTCTATGTATGGTAGCAACATTTACATGCTTATCATTTTAATAATTTGCATATATTAGTAAGAATCAGTTTCTGAACTTACAAATGGAAGATATTTTCTCCTTTACCTCAATCTTTAATTTTCCACAACCTAAGACAACTCACAAGTGAGATATCCCCATCATTCCATCTTAATTTTATAGCATTTCCAAGACACAAACTTATAAAGTTCTCTTTCAATCTGTTTTGATTGACTATATGCATAGATTTTCCAAATACTAGATCTTGAACTTCCATATATATTTGTTAGTAAAGTTGATATTAAATTCTCTGAAAAGCAACTGTGTTCAAAATAATTTTTATCCCACTTTACAGAAAATATGTTTATCCCTCATCTAAGCCTAAATCCTGCCAATGGACATTGCTCCAGTTATTAAATTAACCCTGGGCTGAAATTAGCATATAAGGTTTTTTTTCCAAACTACTCCCAGATTTTAAAATTTGTGATAGGGGTGCCTGGGTGGCTCAGTTGGTTAAGTGTCTGACTCTTGATTTCAGCTCAGGTCATGATCCCAGGCTCGTGGGATCGAGCCCCGTGTCATGGGATTGAGCCCTGCGTTGGGGCAGAGCCTGTTTGGGATTCTCTCTCTCCCTCTCTCTCTGCCCCTCCCTTGCTTGCACTCCTCCCCCTCCCAAATAAATAAACTTTAAAAAAAGATAAAAAAATGAACAGGGGGTTTTGAAACAGGTAGGGTATGTCTGAATTCAGATATATGGTAGAGTGGGAGCGACAGAGGTCATGAGAATTTTCAGTTAGCAACTTTGCATTTTTCACTCCTGGAGAGAAATGTTAAAAAATGCCCAGCTTTGGAGCAAAATAACACAACGATAAGAAGTGGTGAATGCTAAAGAACAAAAACCAAAGAAACCAAAAACCGAACTAACCAAACAAAACTGTTGCCATACAATCCATTGGCAACAAGCTAGCTGAAGGAAGTGTCACTATCCGTGCACGTGTATGTCCATATACATCCTATACATACATATAGACCATACACACAAAGTACAGTATCCCATGTGGCCACACACTTGTAATTCTAAAAATGCTAGTATTTTATGGAATAATGATTTACACTCATACTTGGACAAATGCACAGTAGTCTAAGCTTGAAGGTAGACCTTGTAAAGCTAACTATAGCTTTGCAACCATGATTACATATCCCTTTCCTCAAAACACTTACCTCATAATTAAGAAGTTAAGCTAGGTTTCAAAGTATAATTATGTTACATGTAGTGGTAAATTAGTATCTTTTGGAATTTCTGTAACTATTTCTGAGGGTACTTAAAATAAACCTCTTTTATCCCCCCACTCTAAATTTTTTTTTACCATATATTCATTTTAGCAATGATATGCTAGTTCTTAACAGTTACTTGATCAAGTTAAGAAAGGGCACAGGTTAGCTGAGCAAAAATCTACTGTACCTTTGGGAACTCGGATGCAATATCCATTTCCATCTCGGACAGGTTCATCTTTCTCCACATCATATTTAATCAGCTCATAAGTTATGACTTTCTAGCAAAATGAACACATATCATTTTAAATACAAATTCCTTCACATTTTTTCCTTTTTATTGTGGTACAGCATACGTGAAGTCCAAAAAGTACATTATCTTTAGTGTCCAGCTTGATAAAATTACATATGGACACATCCATGTAACTACCACCCAGACCAAGAAATAAAACATTTCCAGTACTGTAAAAACTTTCCCTTTGCCCCCTTTCTTTCAAGGTAAACACTATTCTGACTTACCACCATCAATTAGTCTTAAAAAATTTTTTTTTAATGTGTATTTATTTTGAGAGAAAGAGAGATAGAGAGTGAGTAGGGGAGGGGTAGAGAGCTGTCAACACAGAGCCAGACATGGGGCTTGAACTCATGAACTGGGAGATCATGACCTGAGCCAAAGTCAGATGCTTAACTGACTGAGCCATCCAGGTGCCCCACCATCAATTCGTCTTACACTTGAAATAAATGAAATAGGAAATGAAATATATGCCTTTGTGCTGCTGCTTTCACTGAACATAATACCTGTTACTCATCTAGCCATGTTAATTTTTTTTTCAGTGGTTTATTTTTTATTGCCATGGAATTTTCCTTGCAGGAATATGCCATAATTGATCTATCCTTCTGTTAACTGGCATCTGGACTGTTTCCAGTTTTAGACTATTAAAAATGATGCTGTTATGAACACTCTCAATACACATGTTTTGGTGAACATATCACAATGGATTTTAAAAATCCTATATGCCGCTGTTAGATGATTCATGTTTCCATCTGTTCTCCAATATATTTAAGGTTCAATGGTATAATTATTTCATGCCTATGGCTATAAAATTATTAAAACTCTATTATATTTTACATATACATATTTTACATATTTCAATGGCATAAGAATTTAAATATATGTAGTGCAGTAAGAGTAATCAGTATATTATTTTCTCCTACTAATACTCTCTACTATTACTTTCCCTACTAAATATGACAGGATTTAGAAGTAATGATTAGCCATGATTATTGTGTCCATTTCAAATTTTATATTTAATAGTAGCAAATAACCATTACAAGGCAAGTAGCATTCATAGTCAACAAATGGAGGGCTTGTTTATTTGCAAGAGTATAAAAAATTTGGGGCTGGTAACCAATGTTTCTTTCCACATCAGTTGCAGGGGCATCTTCTTCCCTTTCTGCTTCAGTTAAAAAATAACTCCTTGTTTTTTGTTTTGTTTTGTTTTGCTTTTATTTTTTGAGAGAGAGAGAGAGAGAGAGAGAGCAAGCTAGGGAGAAGGGCAGAGGGAGAGACAGAGAGACACACAGAGAGAGAGAGAGAGAGAGAGAGAGAGAGAGAGAGAGAGAGAGAGAATCTTAAGCAGGCTCCATCCTCATCACAGAGCCTGAGGTGGGGCTCAATCCCATGACCCTGGGATCATAACTTGAGCCAAAATCAAGAGCTGGGTGGGTGCTCAATCAACTGAGACACCCAGGCACCCCTCTTCTTGTTTTAAGTAGAAAAACTGACAATAAAACATGGCAGTCCATGGATGAGGAGCAAAGAAAAAAAAAAATATATATATATTTTTTTGGAAGAACTATTAATACATAGCACTGACTTCTAAGGTCCTTAGGTTTGGTTTAAAACAAAAGTTTCCTTGAAACTCATCTTCTTGAGGGTCAATAGTAACAACATAGATACCTTGCACTGTGTCTCAACTCAACTTTCTGCCCTTTCTTGTTCTGAACTACATTAGACTTGGGTCTCCAGCGTCTGGGCTTGGTACAAGTAGAACTGAAGCTAACTAGAAAAGACTGACTTTATCAGCAGTGGTTCCAGTGGGGAGTAGAAATTGATTCTTAGTCTGTAGCAGCACTGCCCAGTAGAGTTTCTGTAATGATGGAAATGTTCTACATCTGTACTGCTCAACATGGTAGTCACTGAACCCAGGTGGCTACTGAGGACTTGAAACATGGCTAGTGTGTGTGAAGAACTGAACTGAAAATTCCATTTACATAATTTAAATTTAGATGGCCACACATAGCTAGTGGCTGCCGCACCGTATGGTATAGATGTGGAGGGCAGTGGAGGGACCTGCGTGGCGCAGGTGTGGCTGTCAATGTCAGAGTGGTTCCCCAGGCTTGAGAATGCCTCGTGATAAGGCCCGGATGTGAGGAACAGGATGATAATATCACTACAGCTAACAATTATTCAAGACTTTATATGACAGGCCTTGGGCTATGTCCTCTAAGAATTTTTTTCAGAAGTTATTTAATTTAATTCTTTCAATAACCTTTTCCCCTTATGCTAAATACTGAGTTTGGGCCAGGCACTAGGCCCTACATTTTCTCTTTTTTATTTCTGTTTTCCAAACAATAAAATTGAGGCCTAAGAAACATAAATGACTCGCCCAAGGTCACTCAGGATGCAAGGTGCTGAAATTTTATCTCTTGGGGCAGCTCTCTCATGCACATGCATTGCTATCCTTTGTACTCTGCCCATCAGTCCCTGGGGACACATTGCCTGGGAGCTCTGGTGTATCTGTTCACGGCCAGCTGGGCAGGAAGGGCCGCCAGAGGTGTAATGACAACAGCGATGGCTCACGCATGTGGAGGCTCAGCATCGCTGAATGTTGCTGGAATTCTGAAAAAAGAGGGGGTCACCTGGAAGACTTCTCAAAAGCAAAAAAAAAAAAAAAAAATGCAAAGAGACTGTCTAGAGACCCTAGGCCAGAAGTGACTGTGAGGAAAGAGAGACTACCAGGTAGCTGGCTTACACATAAGAGATAACCGGTGGAGTTTGCAGGCAAATACAAATGTTCATAAGATCCTAGAACTGGAGTGCATTCCAGTTCTCTCGAAGGTCTACACAGCAGTTCCTCAGCCCTGGCTTTTGGAAAACACTGATGCCTGGGCCCTGCCTCAGAACTACTAAATCTAAAGCTCAGAGGGTGACACCCTGCACCTGCATACATGAAAAACTCCCCAGGTAACTGTGATTTCACAGTGTGTGGTAAACTTATGGAACTGGCAACCTTCTGGAGTTTGGTCACATACGTGTATAAATGGCATCAGGAAGACTTCACATAAGTTGCAGATAGCAAAGGTGTAATAGGTTGTTATTAAGAGAAATTAAGATTTTTAGGGACGCCTGGGTGGCTCAGTCAGTTAAGTGTCCAGCTCTTGACTTCGGCTCAGGTCACGATCTCCTGGTTCATGAGTTTGAGCCCCACATCGGGCTCTGTGCTCACAGCACGCAAATCCTGCTTGAGATTCTCTCTTTCCCTCTCTCTTTGTCCCTCCCCCACTCATGTGCCCTGTTTCTCTCTCTCTCTCACAATGAAAGGACAAACTGAAAAAAAAATTTGAAAAAAAAAGAGAAATTAAGATTTTAAAATTAAAGGGTCCTGTCACTTTGTGCTCACTGTCATAGAGAAGGATCAAATCCTCTCTCTTGGTTACATGGATTGGCCATGGCTCTGATGCAGTAAGAAATGACGTCATCATGACATCTCTTAAGACGTGTCTGCATTGGGGCACCTAGGTGGCTCAGTCAGTTAAGTGTCCAGCTCTTGGTTTCAGCTCATGTCATGATCTCATGATTTCGTGAGCTTAAGTGCTTTATTGGGCTCTGTGCTGGCAGGGCTGAGCCTGCTTGGGATTCTCTCTCTCCCTCTCTCTCTGCCCCTCCCCACTCATGCTGTCTCTGTCTCTCTCAAAATAAATAAATAAACTTAAAAAAAAAGTCTCTTCATTCTGAAAACTGGCTACATATACTCTCATATTTCAGTGTACTTACTTTCTGTAGGTAGTTTACTCTCCCAACAGCACCAATTTTGCTCGTATAATTCAAAAAGCCAATATTGCCTTCAGTGGCAGCGTAGAACTCATAAACGGTAATGTCCCCAAATCTCCTGATGAATTCCCTCCACACATCTCCTCGCAAGCCATTTCCCATTGCTATTCTCACTTTATGGACACGATCATTTGGTTTCTGTGGTAGGAGGAGGAGAGACCAAATTGAAACCTCTCTGAAGCCCGTACTTATACACTAGTGATTGCCTTCATGTTTCTACATATTCATGTTGGTTAGGAATTCACCTTTGTGCACATCTTTTCTGTTACTCACACACATAACACCTCCTCCCTGCCAACACATGCAGTTTAAGCCGCCGGCTGGAACTCTGACTTAATGACCAGAAGAATTGGCTTTTTTCATTTTGATTTTTAAGAGGCAAGGTGAGATAATTTGATAGAACTAAGTAATGTCAACATTTAATTCGCATCCAATCTGAAGCTAGAACAGTGTGCTGACTGTTTTCTTGATGGGGCTGGTGAATCTCAGTGAACTGTCAGAAAGGAGGAAAGATCTATCGAAGACTGACAATCTGAAGCACAATGTTCACGTGGTGAGGAAGAAGAAAACCGGGAACACAGTGCAAGGAGAGAGGAATGGTTTTCCACAGAGTCATTACTGTGGGGGCCTCAGGGGGCTGGAGAGAAGACTCTTAATCATGTCCTCATTTCACAGATAGACCCAGAGGCAGGTATACAATGAAACTGTCCCAGTGGGATTGGGAAAGGGAAGAGAGAGAGGAAGCTGGCTCCCAGTTGCCTCAGGTGGCCTGGGAGGAATGTGCTTTGCTATAAACACAAATCACAAAGGAAAAGTTGTTTTGAGTGTAAGGAACTGAAAGGACAGCTTGTGTCCCCAAGAGGTGGAGTTAGGACCAGGCTGGTTTCTATGCAACCGCAATCATTTATGAGGCCCCTAAAAATATGTCCAAACAAGCCCAGAGTAACTTAAATGATGTTTTATATTAATAAGGCAATTTATGTCCTCTAGGAGATCAGAGTCTGGTGGTAGAGAAAGGTAAATAAGTATAATTTTAACTTGAAAATTCTGTAACTCTATGACCTTTAACAGAAAACAGAATGGAATGGGTAAGAGTGCTTGGTAACTAAGCTTCCCCTCTCACATCAAGTGTTAATTTCTTTGATCGGATTGCAGTTTGCTTACAAGAGCAAATGTTCTGAAGAGCATTTCCTACATTATTTCCTAATTTGTGAAATCATTGTGAAGTTAGTTTGGAGTAAGAGTCCCTCTTTGAAAAAGAACTGTTGGAATAGAGAGGCTGGTCGTTCTCTGATAAGGGGGAGGGCCTTGGGTGTAGCAGTTAAAAACCAAACCAAAACAAACCTTGGATTGATTTTCATGTGAGAGGAGGCAGTAGGTCAGGAGAGAAGTATAGATGGATTTCATTTCTGAGTAGCTCCTTGGTCAAAAGGCCTGACCTCCTTCATAAGTCCTAACCAGAGAGGTGGACAGATCCTGGTCACTGGTAAAAACTGGGCCCTTGTGTGGCCTTTCTGAGGAGGAAATGTGTAGGGACCAGGGGTCTCATGCTAGTAGTAGTTCCTAACCAGGGTGTTCAGGAGAGTTACCTGAGAAGCCTTCTGAACCTGCATGAACCTTAGACATTATGACTGAGTGGGAACCTACTGTCTTCATCAGCTCCCTAGGTCACTGAATCTATAGATCTTTCTCAATTTATGATGACATTACATCCCAATTAAGTCACCATCCATTAAAATATTATAAGTCAAAAATGCACTTAATTCACCTAACCTACCGAACATGTGTTGGGAAATGTGTTGGGAACACGTACATCAGCCTACAGAGCTGGGCAAAATTGTCTAACACAAAGCCTGTTTTATAATACGGTGTTGACTATCTCACGTAATTGATTGGATACTGTGAGAAACAGAATGGCTGTGTGGGTATCAGTTGTTCACCCTCGTGATCATGTGGCTGCCTGGGGGCTGAGGCTCACTGCGGCTGCCCAGTGCCACCAGAGAGTATCGTACCATATATTGCTAGACGGGAAAAGATCAAAATTCAAAACTCAACGTATGGCTTCTACGGAGTGCAGATCACTTTCACACCATTGTAAAGCCAAAAAATCATAGGTCAAACCATTATAAGTTGGGGACCATCTGTATTTCCTTCTATAACCACCAAGTACCTCTAAGCAGGGAGACCCTACGTCTAGTTTGTCGGGGCCAGTCCTGCTTATGCTGTTGTCCTGATGTGCTTATCAATGACATGCTTTCACTCTCAAGTGTCCCCATCTGGATGGTGAATCGCAGGGGCACTCTTCCAGAAGGCACTATTCCCAGTAAGAATTATCAGCTTTTCAGAGACCACCCTCACCCCCCCACAGTGCTATCCCTCATTCCCCCTCTGGGAAGAAAACATCATAAAATATTTGAAGAATACTGACTTTGGCTTAAAAATAACCTCCAGACCTGGGGCTTACCTGCTCCCAGGCCTGTGTGAGAAGCTCCAACCTAGCATTCCAATGTGTAAACCCAAGACCTTACTAATCCATATGCAGCCCGTAATCACCCTCCTAGTTCCTTTCCTAATGGGTGGTGAACATCTGTCTCCCCCGCTTGGACTGTTAACTCCTCTGAGGCCAAATACATCTCTATATCACCTGCACTGTGTTTTTCCTACAGTGCAATAAAAGAAGGAATAACCTCCACCAGGAAGCCCTCAAGTTCCCTGCCTGACAGTTAATGGCTGGGACATCAGGACACCGGCAGGGCCTGGGGCACAGGGGAGCTGCAGGTGCCTGTGGTGCATGGGAAGCAGGCCAGCTTCACAGGTGCAGCTGTCACCTGCGGGTGGCAGTTAGCTGGGTTCAGAGTCACAATACCAACAGCTCAGTTTTCATCATGACCTGAAGGATCTTATTACACCAGCAGGGGATTAAGTCTCTAAGCTGGAAGTGTTTGTGCACACGAAATGAAGGGCCCTGGAGCCTTCTGAGATGTCTGGTTCTCATCTAAGTTTTGCTCACCACTGGTTGAGGGTACCGGGTGTGACTCAAGTCTTCCCTTCCCACAGGAGAAGCAGTGTTTCCTTATCACCAAAGTCACTCCTCAAAGGAGCCGTATTTTAGGTCAAGGGTCACTGGCTCATTTTTTCTTTAACAAGGATCAAACCTTCGATTCCACTTCAGAGGTGAGGGGTCACATGCAAACACACCCTGGGGAGTTAAATCTACACCAGGCTTTAATGACCGAAAGGTGAGAGGTCAGGGTGCCCAGAGAGGAATGGAAAGCACCAGGTAAATAGAGTAAACAGAAAACATTTATAGAGGGCTTTACTACTACGTGCCAGGTATTTGACCTTTATTGTCTTACTCATGTTTCTACAGAATCATACCGAAATGTGATAGGTAATAACAGTATTTGCCTCAATTATAATCGAGGAAGCAGAGCCTCAAAACGATTAAAATAATTTGCCGGAGATCACACAGGTAACAACACAGTTGCTCCAAGATTCAAATCCAAATCTATGTGACTTAGAGAGAAGTCTTTCCTTTCGTTAAATAAAAAAAAAAAAAAAAAAAAAAAAAAAAGAGGGGCACCCACGTGGTTTAACGTTCAACATACTGAAAGGCTTTTAAATGGAGAATGTCACCACCCTGCTTACCTGCCTCCATCCTTTGCATCTATTTTACCATCTGGACGCAGACACCTTCCATTTTTGTAGCTGCTTCCTCTTCTCTCCATTTTCTAAGTTAAATGTTTATTCTGCTATCTTTTGATTCATCACTGTTAGACATTATTTATTGATTTTCTATTGTGCTAGAGGAAGGTGAAGCTCTCTATCATCCTCTCCAGTTTTTTCAATATCACAATTATTGGTTAAATCAATTTTCAGTGCTCACATTATTTTGCTCATAATACACTACTGATGAACCAAGGAATATGCCGTGATCAAATTCTTGAGTAAATTGTAATTTTTCCTAGAATTAACTGCCTCCTGCCCCATTGCTTCATGTTCTTAGTTTCGATTCATAGGTCTTTCTTCACCCCCCCAACAGCCTCGAAATACAATGTTCTTTATGGTGAAATCCACCAGATGCTAGAATTTCCTTTTTCAGACCCTTATGCTTCCTTTCAGCCTTCTGCCCCAGTCCGGACTGGTTACCTTCCAGGCCTGGGGATTCCCTTTGTCTCTCTTTCCTGGCTCCTGGCTCCTCAGCTTTCCTCACTCTCCTGTTTGCATGGAACACTTTCCCTAGTAACTTCCTAAAGGAGAGTGTAGAGGAGGTAATTTACTTTGAGACTTTGAAAGTCTGGAAATATTCTTACTGTACACTTGATTGATAATTTTATTGGATATAGAATTCTAGAGAGGCAATACTTTTTACTTAGAATTTTGAAGGCACTGACCTTCCAGCTTCCAGTCTTGCAGCTAACAGTGTTGATGTTGCCAAGTCAAATGTTATTCTTATAGAATCTTTCCTCTCTCTCTTTTTTTTTTTGGTAGTCTTAAGTTTCATCCTGATGTAGTGTTAAAAGTACTAATTCCACTCATTTTATTGGTACCCCCCTGGCTCTTTCAATCTGTCCTACAGTTTTGGGAAATTTTCTTTCCTTTTTAATTTTTTTTATCTTAAAATGCTATATCTCTTCAGCATTCTTTTTATGTACAAATAGGCTGACCATTACTGTTTTCATTTCACTTTTTAAAAATATTAAAGTTCTATTCCTTCTTTATTTTTTCATTAAAGGATAGCTAACATATAATGTTTTATTAGTTTCAGGTGTACAACAAATTGATTTGAGAATTCCATACATTACTCATGGTTCACAATTATTGACTATATTCCCTATGCTATACTTTTTGCCTCCATGGCTTTTTTATAGTTTGAATCTCTTACTCCCCTTCATCTATTTCACTTATACCCTTGTCCCTCTCCCTTCGGACAACCACCAGCTTGGTCTCTGTATTTATGATTCTGTTTTCTGCTTTTTTGTTCATTTAGCTTTTTAGATTCTACATGAGTGGAATCATATGGTATTTGTCTTCCTCTGTCTGACTTATTTCACTTAGCATTATACTGTCTAGGTCCATCCACATTGCTGCAAATGGCAAGATCTCCTTCTTTTTTATAGCTTAGTAATATATATGTATATATATATTATATTATATATGTATGTATATATATATATATATATATATATATATATATACACATATCTCATCTTCTTCATCCCTTTATGAAGTTCTCTTGTATTGCTTCTTTGATAATATCCTCCTCTCCATTTTCCCTATTTTATTTTCCTGATTTTCTATTAATTAGATGTTGGACCTCTTGGATTGATCTTCTATTTTCTTATCGTGCCTCCCCTCACATCCAACACTTTATCTTTTCTCCAACTTCAAGGTTTCCCAAATTTATCTTCCAAACTTTCTATGAATTAAATAATTTAAATCATATTTTTATTTTCAGGAGGTTTTATTAGTTTTTTTTGTAGCATACTATTCTTGTTTCATGGATAGAATATCTCTTCTAACAGCTCTGAGGATATTAATTATAGGTTTTTGGAAGTTTTCTCCAACTCTTTGAGTTGATGCTGTTTCTTCTATTCTTTTGGTGATATTTCATACTGGAGGCTTTCCTTGGGTGTCTGCTGATCCTTGACGTCTGTTCGTGTTCAGAAGTAAGGCAAGTAAAAGATGTTTGAGCAGCTTTGTGTGCAGAGGCAGTGACTATTGCTAAGCGGGCTGCATGGTCCTGTGACAGGGTAGTTCGACCTGAGGATCAGACTTCTCTGTCTCTTGCTTATAGGCATAAATTAGCTACGGAGTTCTAGAAGCTGTGCAGGGAAAGGGAGCTGGCGGTCTCTCTGGTTAATAAGTAGATATTTACTCAGTCTCTATCTTCAGTGCCTCATCCCTGCTGTCTTCCACTGCCCTCATTCCCTCATCCCTGCTGTCCTTGAGGTTCACAGCTCTTCAAGGTCTTCTCAAGAGAATAAACCTCTTGTCTCCTAAAGGGGTGTGAGAGGGGAGCAGAGGTCCAGCTACTTCTTACACAAATTTTCCAAAATCCTCCTATTTTCAAGCCTGAAACCTGATCCCATCTCTAGTTGTATTTGGTGCCTCTGATTTCTCAGGTTTCAGGAAGTCACTTGGCTTCCTTCTTGTTGGTACTGACCTATTAGGTTTCACCTTTCTTAGTATTGTGATGTCAGTGACCTTCATCTTTCAGCTCTCTGTTCTATGTAGTTTCCTGTTGCAATGCCTCTTAGTTTCTAAGAAGTGCAGTTTATATGTCTTTTCCTTGGTCTCCTTGTTTTTGGAAGATTTTCAAGAGGTGAGAAGGCAGAAGGCATTCACCATCTTTTTTTAAATTTTTTTTTTTTTCTTTTTCAACGTTTTTATTTATTTTTGGGACAGAGAGAGACAGAGCATGAACGGGGGAGGGGCAGAGAGAGAGGGAGACACAGAATCGGAAACAGGCTCCAGGCTCTGAGCCACCAGCCCAGAGCCCGACGCGGGGCTCGAACTCACAGACCGCGAGATCGTGACCTGGCTGAAGTCGGACGCCCAACCGACTGCGCCACCCAGGCGCCCCGGCATTCACCATCTTAAAAAAACAAACAAACTCCTGAGTCCATGATCTTGACAACTAACTTGCTACACTTCAGCCCGGCTCCCTCAGGAGAAAAGAAAGCAGCCACTGGACAGGAATCAAAGGAGGAGCCTCAATTTCTCTGCTTTACCAAAGAGGGCTTTCTCCCTCCAGCATATCTTCCCACTTGTGAAGCCAAAGGGACGGTCTAAAAACACCCTCTCTCCCCATCACTCTTCCATCGAAGGCCCTTTAGTGGTGCTTTGTCATTCACAAGTAAGTCTCACAAAACAAAGCCCTTGTCACCTGGCCCAGCCAACCAGCCTTGCCTCCCACTACACTGCTTTCAGCTCCCAATATGCCAGACCCTTCCTTCCACTCTGCGTACACTGCTCTGGGTAACCAGAAGCCCTTCTTTAGAAGTGCATGGTTGGAAACCATCTCTGCACCCTTCCAAACTCACCTTCTGGGTAAACTTCTCTGATCCTGCTCTCTTTCCCTCATTTGTTTTTCTGCTTTCTTTCCCTTCCCCCACCCCCTGCCTCTGGCCTGGCCCTGACAGGTCAAACTGGTCACTCTTCCCTCTGTGCTGCTAAATACCCCTTCATTCTGTTTTCTGTCAGAATGGAGGTGATGCAGGGACAGAGATTTTAGGCTGGGAAAGGACCACAGGGGCTACCTAATTTTGGAAGGAAGGCAGATGATGCTAGGGAGTTAACAGTAGGGAAGTAAGTTGAGTCTATTCAGTGGACTCAGGGTCCTGGTCTGTCTTCTTTCCCCTTCCAAATTTGACAACTTCTATGTGTGGCCCCTGGAACTCTTTTCTGGTTCCTTATTCCCTCTCCCCTCTGCTCCTCCCACCCTGGCCACATGCCTAGCAAGCAATACAAAACCTCATTTACACCCATCCTACAGCTTCTACCATCCTACTGGAGTAATATTGAGCTTTAGCAGTATCTTGTTCCACCACATATTTTCCCCCTAAATTACATTGTTTTTTTAGACAACTACACAAACAAAATGGGACATGACAGCTGCACACTGCAGAAAATGAACCAGAGTGGACTTTCATTGTAAACAGGTACGCTGGATGCCAAGTGCCAAATACAACAATGGAAGACAGGTAACATGGTGCAATAATTTTCTACAATCAATAACACCATAAATTCACTAGTCAACAGCTTTGCGAGCCAACTCCCACTCAACCCTACATGAAAGTGATTGACTAGTTTGGATGTCTTCTCTTCTTTCTTCTTTCGTGTCTCTGGGGAAGAATTTTCACTGATTCCTTTGATGATATGTGTGGAGCACCTACTATGAGCTGCACATTCTTTGGTACTGAAGGTAATGATAATAATGGCTACTATTAGTTGATTATTTACTAAGAGCCAGGTACTTTGTACATGCTTTCCGTATACATCATCTCATTTTTGTCTTCACAGCCCCCTATGAAGTAAGTACTATCATTTACCCTGCTGGATGATGGGGAAATGAGAGTTGAACTATCCTACTCAAACAGTAGAATCGGGTTTCAGACTGCCAATTGCAGAGTCCTGCCTCTTGAGAACTACATTATTGCCTCAGGCTAATGGTGGCTGCCAGTATTTCTCCCTGGTCCTCTGCTCTATCCGAGGAGCTACTGAATATGATTAAGACAAGGGACAAGCCTCCACCCCTCCAACGTTGTCTCAGATTCTCCTGATGAGAAATGCTTTGTCTGTGGAGGGGTGTCATTTGTTTTATCTGCTCAGCTAAGGCAGGAATTGCCTCACTGATATCCACTGCTTGGGGGGGCTGGTGGTGTTAGCCCTTCCTGTGACAGCCTATTCTAGGCAGCTCTAAGAGCGAGAAACTTTCTGATTATGTTGATCCAGAGCCTTCCACCAAGCATTCTAGTTTTTATCCACGTTGTTTGAGAAGTCCTTTTGACACAGTCTTTCTTTAAGCTCCCTTTAAAGCCCTAGAATTTGGGTTTTCTATTGTGATCTATTTTTTAAAAATTATGGTTAAATACAATTTCCTATCTTACTCATTTAACCAAAAATATGGTTAAATACAATTTCCTATCTTACCCATTTTAAAATGTACAGTTCAGTGGTACTAAATTCATTCATTGTGTTGTGCAACCATCACCACGATCCATCTCCAGAACTCTTTCATCTTGTAAAACTGAAACGCTATACTCATTAAACAATAACTCCCTATTCTCCCCTGCTCCTAGTCCCTGGCAATCCACCATTCTACTTTCTGCCTCTATGATTTTGATTACTCTAAGTACCTTATATATGTTGAATCATACGGTATTTGCCTTTTTGTGATAGGCTGTTTCACTTAATATAATGTCCTCAAGGTACATCCATGTTGTAGCATACTGCAGAATCTCCTTCCTTTTTAAGGCTGAATAATATTCCATTGTATGTACATACCATATTTGGTTTGTCCAAATTTGGCTTGGACCTTTGGGTTACTTCCACATTTTAGTTATTATGAGTAATACTGTTATGAACATGAACATACAAATAATTCTTTGAGACCTTGCTTTCAATTCTTTTGGGTATAGGACCCAGAAATGGAATTGATGGATCATATAGTAATTTTATTTTGAATGTTTTGAGGAATTGCCATGCTGTTTTCACAGGGGCTGTACCAGTTACATCCCACCAATAGGATTCTAATTTCTCCACACCCTCATCAATGCTGGTTGTTCGCTGTTATTTATTTATGTTTTTATAGTAGCCATCATAATGAGAATGAAGTGGAATTTTACTGTAGTTTTTATTTGCATTTCCCTAATAATTAGTGATGTGGAGCATTTTTTTCATATGCTTATTGGCCATTGTATGTCTTCTTTGGAGAGATGTCTATTCAAGTCCTTTGTCTATATTTGAATCAGGTTCTTTATTTGTTATTGAGGTCTAGGAGTTCTCTATATATTCTAAATATTAATATCTCATAAGATATGTTATTTGCAAATATTTTCTCCCATTCTGGTTGCTGCACTTTTACTCTGTTGATAGTGTCTTCTGAGGCAGAATTTTGAAACTTTTATGAAGTCCACTTTGTCTATTTTTTCTTTTGATGCCTATGGCTTTGGTGTCACATTCAAGAAATCAGTGCCAAATCCAATGTCATAAAGTTTTATTTCGTGTCTTCTTCCAACAGTTTTATTGTTTTAAGTCTTAAATTTAGGTCTTTTTTTCCATTTTGAGATAATTTTTGTATACAGTATTAGGTAAGAGTCCAACTTCATTCTTTTGCATGTGGATATTCAGTTTTCCCAGTGCTATTTATTGAAAAGACTGGCTGTCCTTTCCCCAGTAAATGGTCGTGGCACCCTTGTCAAAAATCATTTGACAACACATATGAGGGCTTATTTCCGGGCTCTTGATTCTATTCCATCAGTTTATATGTCTGTCTTTATGTTGGTACAATATTGTTTTGATTATTATAGGCTTGTAGAAAGTTTTGAAATTAGGAAGTGTAAATTCCCGAGTTTTGTTCTCTTTGAGGTTGTTTTGGCCATTTGGGGTCCCTATGACTTTTAGGATAAGTTTGTTCTGTTTTTGCAAAAAGTGTCATTGAGATTTTGATAGGAATTGCATTGAATCTATAGGTCACTTTGGGTAGCTGCAACATTATAACAATACTAAATCTTCCAATCTGTGAATATGGGGTGTGTTTTCATTTATTTATGTTTTCTTTAATTTCTTTCATCCATGTTTTCTAGTTTTCATTATATGTGTCTTTTACTTCCTTGGTTAAGTTAATCCCTAAGTATCTTATGTCATTGTTTTTTAATGTTATTGTTTTTTGTAATTGTCTTTTCAGATTTTTCATTGTTAGTGTATAGAAATACAACTGATTATTGTGTATTGACTTTGTACCCTGCTACTTTGCCGAATTCATTTATTAGTAAAAACAGTTTTTTGTCTTAAGGATTTTCTATATATAAGCTCCTATCATTTTTAAAAAGTCTTTAACTGAAAGTTTTTTTGAGGTAACTTTGATCATTCCTTACAATTCTTGTAAGTATTTTTAAAACAAACCAGAAATCAGGGGTAGGGGAGAAGCATGAGCAAACAGAAACTCCATATCCACTTCTAGATTTGATATATTCCATGAATTATACAACAAATCAACATATATTTTGAGGATATAAAACCCAAATCACATTTTTTTTTCAGCATCTGAGACAACATTATAAGGAGGGACAAAGGTGGAAGTGTTTATACGTGTGAGTGTGTGTAAGCCTGAAAGAGCTACACAAACATGTTTATTTTCTTCAAGTTGACACACCCTCCCCCAGGAGACTTCTAACTGACAAAGGGGTGCCTTTGAGGCCGAGAAGAAAAGCCAAACAGAAGGGCTCCATACGGATTTTTGAGTTTTAATAGAGAGGCATGCAATCTTGAAGGCCAGATGGGATACTAATGTGAAAAAAATTCAATAATGACATCAACAGAAATTGCTGTGGGAAAGGTCCTAATCCAGCTCATAGCTAATTATGACGCTCATGAAGCTGTTGAATCTGCTGCCCAAATCAGAATAATATGTGCTAAGCCTAAACATTTCAGGGGGAACATATTACCTCTCTTAAGTTAATCATACATCTTTCAGGGGCCAGAATTTAGAGGTTCATTCAACAGAGTTTGTTGATGCCCAGAACGTGCCGGATGCACATCTCAGTGCTGGAGATCTGGCAGTGAACAAAGCCCCTGGTGCACGGAATGTTCATTTAACTGGGGGAGATAGACAATTGTCATATAAACCTGTACTATGTCAGGAGGGACAGTACCCACCCATGAGAGGGATGGTAAGGGATGAGGTGATATATTTGTTAATTAGTAGGAGGGGCCTCTATGATGAGCTGATCTGTGGGCAAAGACTGAATGAAGTGAGGAGAGGAAGAACCGGGGCAGGAGCATCCTAGATTCCTTTCCAAGTCACACAGTAGCTGTTATACAAGTTGAACATAACAGGTGCTTCTAAATAGCAATTTATCAACTTAGTGATCCTCTGAGTTTGCTGTCTTACAATGATTGAAAGGACTAAAAGAAGCAGAATCTGCCGAGTTTACTGCATTGTCTGGTCTAATGGTTCTCAACAGGAGTTGATTTTGCCTGCCAGGGGACATCTGGCAATGTCTGAAGACATTTTGATTATCACAGCCTGGGGGGAGGGAGAAGGTACTATGGCCATGTCCTGTGTAAACGCCAAAGATGCTACTAAATATCTATAGTGCACTGAATAACTCCATACAGCAAATAATGAATGGGCCCCAAATGTCAGCAGTGTCACCACTGAGAAACCTTGATTTGGCCCCCGGAAAGGCTGCCAGACCTCTGATGAGAGTGGAGGGACCAGGAACGAGAAGTTCTTTCGAACAGCCCCATCAAGACATCTGGACGTCTGCAAACAGAGTAGATCCAAGGCCTCTGGAGTAACTTTGGGCGTCTGCTCCCAGCTTGTTGACAGACTTAGTCAAATGGTTTCAAAGCCTCAAGGGGATTTTTTAATCAACATTAAGTAAAAATTTCCTGTGTGTCTTGTGGTATAAGACAAGTAAGGATGCAAGATGTGGTCCCTGCCATCAAAGTCTTTATAGCTTAGGGAGAAAAAAAGGTATGAAGACAAACACTTACAATGTGACAAGGGCCACAAAGGGGTAGAAATCAAATGATGTAAGGGAAGGGAGTGATGACTTTTGTTGGAGTGACCAAACAGGTTTAACATAGGAGGTATCATTTGAACTGGGCTTTGACAGTGAGAAGGCTTTAAACAAATAGGGAAGTGGAGGATATGTTAGACAGAGGGCGAGATGTGAAAACAGGTAAAAAGGTAGGGAATAATAATATTAATAGCAACTGCCACCTAGTAAATCCTCTCTATATGATAGGTGTGGTGCCAAGCACTTTATCATGACACAATTGTAGTCTACACTGAAAACTGATAGATGTGTGAGAAGCAGCTGAAACCTAGCATGACCAAAGTTACTTGAATTTCTATCTTATTCATTTCAAAATGAATGAAGCAAAATGAATGAAGCGTTACCTGGGGTGAGTTGCATAAATACCGAAGAAGTTCACCAATATACTGAATGACAGTGACATTATATTTTCTGCAGTCATCCCAAAACTGGCTGGCTGAAAATTTGTTCCGCAAAACAAGAGTAGCACCTACAGAGAAGTGTATATAAAGTGTTAATAAAGAGATGCTACAAAAAACTCCCTGGTTATATTTGTCATTTTTGAAAGGTAGAACTTTAAATGTGAATTATATTCACAAACAAGTTTTGAGTATCAATTAGATTCAATACAAAAATGAATAAGACATGGTTTAGGATAAAACCAGGCTTTAACCAGGATAAAAACAGAGGCTTTCAATCTAGTGAGGGAAAAGACACATACAAACATCTTTCTAATAAAAATTAGTGTGCAATAAATAAGAGTTTCAAATGAATCTCTAAGGGAATGTGAACATGAGTGTGTGTGTGTGTGTGTGTGTGTGTGTGTGTGTGTGTGTGTGTGTATTAATTCTGCTTGGGGGCAAGGGCTGAGAAAGGCATATTTTGGAAGAGGTAGATCTGAATTGTGTCTTGAGCAATGAATATGAATAAAGGTAAGAGAATTCCAGGCAGAGGAAACAGTATGAAACAAAAAGATAGGACAGTCCAGAAGGCGTTGGAAGATAGCCAAGACTCAGTTGGCCTGTAACTGGAGTGGTGAACAGGGGGTGGCTCATGGGAGATGAGCCTAGAGAAGCAGCCAGGGGTGCCATCATGGAGAACTTGGAAGTGCCAGGTAGAGGAGTCAGACTTAACTTTGCAGGCAATGGAGAGCCAAGGTCTTGAACAAGCAGGAAATCTATTCTTTGATGGGTGAGGTAGACATAATAATGGTTCCCAAAGATGTCCATGTTCTAATCCATACAACCTGTGAACATTCTACCTTACATGGCAAAAAGAACTGTGTAGATGTGATTAAGTTAAGGATTCTGAGATGGGAAGATCATCCTGGATAACCTGGGTGGGCCCAAGGTAATCATAAATGGCCTTCTAACAGGAAGGCAGGCAGGTCAAGGGCAGAAGGGGATGGATGCAGAAACAAAAGGCTGGAGGAATGTGTTGTGAAGACAGCAAAAGTGGCCACAAGCCAAAGAATGCAGGCAGCTTCTAGAAGCTGGAAAAAGCAAGTAAATGGACTCTTTCCTAGAACTTCCAGAAGGGATACAGCTCTGCAGACACCTGGATTATAGGACTTCGGACTTTCAAAACAGAGAAAAAAATTATGTTGTTTTCAAGCCACTAAGTTTGTGGTAATTTGTTATAATAGCAATAGGGAAAGATGGGTAAAAATATATATATATCAATGTGAAACTATATCATATTACAATGGGTAAAAATAATATATATCACACCCAACCAAATTATAGTCATAAGATGTAGTAAAGTGAAATAAAAACATCTCAGAAATACTTTTTCATGCTCTTAGTTTA
The DNA here is from genome assembly GCF_007474595.2 of Lynx canadensis. Lineage (NCBI taxonomy): Eukaryota > Metazoa > Chordata > Mammalia > Carnivora > Felidae > Lynx > Lynx canadensis. The sequence continues at coordinate 53,587,068 of NC_044308.2, forward strand.
GCTTTACTCCTAAATATACAAGAGTGTGATGTTTTAGAAGAGGAAAAGATTTTTTAAATATGATTTTTTCTTCCTTAAAATGTATCTTTCTTTGGTGCTTAAGCAAATGTGTGAGCAGTGAATTAGTCCCTTTGGGAGCCTCAGAGTTCCCCAGTTCTTGAAGAGCCCAGCTATATGATCAGGCCCAGTCAGTTGTTCCTGGCTGATGTGGAGGTTGGTACTGAGGCTGGGGTAAGTATTTTACAGCTGATCAATAAGTTGATGAGGGAAAAAGAGAGGCTTGGGCCATCATGCATGCATTTATATATGTATGTGGATATATGTTATTATATATACATATATGAGTATTTAAAAGGAAATGCCGCACGGGGGAAAAATTAACTTTTTTTTTTTACTTAGAGAGTTAGAGATGGCTTTCTGGAAGAGGTGGACATTGGACTGAGTCTTAATGTATACAAGTGGCATAAAGCCTACTGAAAGGAAAAAAATGGCAACTCTAATTTGAATGGCAACATTTCAGAAAGAAAGAGAAGAGATGGAAAGCAAGGTATTCTGACCAGAGCTGAGGAGTTGCGTGAGGGGGGAAGAACGAAGTAGGATGGGGACGGCTAAGGGAGAAGTTTACATCAGATGCAGATGGAGATCCACATGCAGATTTCGGAAGACATAAATGACAGAGGGGAATTATTTACAGAACTTAAGAATCAAGTGTCTTAACTTGGATAAAAATGTTTTAAAGAAGTTTCCTCCTTGATATCCTGAACATCTGTGGCATTATTTATCAGACTAGCAGGCACGAGGAAATAGAAATGATTCTAGATACTTGCTGGTGATACGTGAGCCAAATAGCTTTGCTGTTAACATTGAATTAAACGCTGTCCCTGGCAGACAGGAAAGTAGGCAAATTTTGTATCACTTTCCCTGTTGAGCACATATGAATGTGTACTGGACTCCAGTGCCTTGTTGAGAGAAAAGTCTTACCAGTGATGATACATCCATGGAGGCCGACCATAAGCGCAGCACTGTGGTACAAGGGCAGGGTGGTATAGATGACATCATCTTTCCTAACTCTGCTTGCAGTGGCAAGGCTAGCTCCATACCACAGGCGATAGTGATTGATCTTGGCAGCTTTCGGGAGACCTTTGCAAAGATACAAGAGAAGGCATGAGTGAGTCAGGATGGAATCATTCACAGACCAGTGGTCTGGAAGAGAGATCTGGCTTAGGAGAATCCATCATCCAGTGGTTAGAGAATGCAGAGGAGAGGGCCATGACTGGTTACATCAAGAGCCAGCAAATTTCTTCTGTAAAAGACCAGATAGTCAATGTTTTAGGCTTTGCAGGGTCATACAACCTCTGTTAAAACTACTCAACTCTACTATTATAGCCAATAGCAGCCAACCACAGAAAGGAATGAATACGGTTGTGTTCTGATAAAGCTCTATTTACAAAATCAGGTTGGGAGGGGCTGTATTTGGCACACAGACCATAGCTTATTGTCACCTGAGTTAGGTGTAATTAGAAGAAAAAGGCATTAATGTCTATCAAATTTTTGTTTTGTGCCTACCACCTTGTAAGGTATTTTCAAATTTCGTTTAGTTCTCATAATTAATGAGGTAAATAAAATTATATTCTTTAATCCACAGATGAGAAGGCTGAGATTCAGAGACATTAAATAGCTTATTCCATTCCCATCACTTTCCTTCATAATCACTTTTATGCATTCTTTAAGTATTGTTCTAGAATTTCTTTATATAAATATAAGCAAATATGAAGAGTTGCTTATTTGTTCTTGCCCTTTCTCCACCCAGGGGCACCTGGGTGGGTCAGTCAGCAAAATGTCCAACTCTTGATTTTGGCTCAGGTCTTGATCTCACAGTTTGTAAGTTTGAGCCCCGCCTCTGGCTCTGCGCTGACAGCACAGAGCTTGCTTGGGATTCTCTCTTTCCTGGGGTGCCTGGGTGGCTCAGTCTGTTGAGTGTCCAACCTCAGCTCAGGTCACGATTTAGCGGTCTGTGAGTTCGAGCCCCGCATCGGGCTCTGGGCTGATGGCTCAGAGCCTGGAGCCTGCTTCCGATTCTGTGTCTCCCTCTCTCTCTGTGCCTCCCCCGTTCATGCTCTGTCTCTCTCTTTCTCAAAAATAAATAAATGTTAAAAAAAAGAAATTAAAAAAAAGAAAATTATTAAAAAAAAAAAAAGGAATTCTCTTTTTCCTTCCCCCTCTGACTCTCCCTACTTTCTCTGTCTCTCTCAAAGTAAATAACCTTAAAAAATTCACACCTTTCTGCACTTTCTCCCCCTTCTACTTAGCAATGTATGGTAGAAACCTGTCCACATTTATACAAAGAAATTTCCCTTATTTATTTATTCATTCATTTATTCTTCTCCTCTCTCCCTCCCTCCCTCTCTCTCAGTTGCATCAAGTCCTTTGTATGTTGCATTATAATTTATTTAACTATTTGGCTATTTCAAATGATGCTGTAGTGAATAGCCTGGTCCACATGGTAGTTTGCAGTATGAACGATGCTGTATTTGTAGGATAAACTTGCTGAAGTGAGATTGCAGGGTCAAAAGATAAACATCTTTTGTCATTTTGATAGGTATTGCCACATTGAGAGTTATGGGGGCTGTCCCCATTCACTCTCCCACCAGCAATATCTGGGTGTACCTGTTCCTCATAGCCCTGCCTATGTATGCTCTCAAATGTTGGAATTTTTGCCAATCTGAAAGGTGAAAAATGGTATCTCAGTGTAGTTTCGGTATATTTGCAATTTCTTACATGTAATTTTTGTCACTTTTTTGGTAAGACTGTATTAAAAGGATATATTTATATTGTACCCAGGGAAGGGTGCCTGGGTGGTTCAGTCAGTTAAGTGTCCAACTTCCACTCGCAGTTCGTGAGTTCAAGCCCCATGACGGGCTCTGTGCTGACAGCTCAGAGCCTGGAGCCTACTTCGGATTTTGTGTCTCCCTCTCTCTCTGCCCCTCCCCCGCTCACAGTCTGCCTGTCTCTCTCAAAAGTGAATAAACATTAAAAAAAATTATGTTGCTTCCCAGGGGAAGTCAGTTTAGTGGGGGGAGGGCACAAAGCCATTACTAAGGAGCTGGGGCTAGAGGTTAAGACCTGAGTGGGTAAATGGACGTTGTGAACAGGAAGATAGTTCTCTGCAGACTCAGACCCTTCCATATTTGATGGTGCCTTTGATCGGTATTGCCTAAGAAACAGCCATTCATTATAAGGCAAAGCAGTATGTCCAGCACACTACCATAATTGTAAACACAATTCAAAATTCATTTTCTTTGACAGAGGGCCAGTGGCATTGTGTCAGTATCAATGCCCCATTCTACACTAATACGAAGACATAGAAGAAGGCATCAATAAATCAACTGTATCCATGGAAAAGAATTGTCTGGATAGTAAAAGCTCTATAGTATATTTTTATTTATTTATTTATTTATTTATTTATTTATTTATTTTTTCAATGTTTATTTTTGGGACAGAGAGAGACAGAGCATGAATGGGGGAGGGGCAGAGAGAGAGGGAGACACAGAATCGGAAACAGGCTCCAGGCTCTGAGCCATCAGCCCAGAGCCCGATGCGGGGCTCGAACTCACGGACCGCGAGATCGTGACTTGGCTGAAGTCGGACGCTTAACCGACTGCGCCACCCAGGCGCCCCATTTTTTTATTTTTATTTATTTATTTTTTTTCAACGTTTATTTATTTTTGGGACAGAGAGAGACAGAGCATGAACGGGGTATAGTATATTTTTAAAAATGAAATACATAGCCTTTGCTGCTTTGAAGTACTTTCAAAAATTTCCTAATTTAAGATTTTGTGTTAGTGAAGAAATACGAATGTTTGGTGGGTATTATGTAATTTTGTGCTAAGGACTGTGAGGAACTTTGTTCTCCAACTGATTAAATGAGTTCTTTTATGTAATCTTTACTAGAGTAACTTAGCAAATATTTTACTCAGAGATAAGGAGAGAAGTAAATACACACCAAACCATTTATCTTCCAATTAAATATAAATTCTGAATTGCGGGATTAAATTAAGGAGTATCCATTCTCTTTTCCTGTAAAAAATTTTTTTAAACGTTTATTTATTATTGAGAGACAGAGAGATAAAGCACAAGCATGGGAGGGGCAGAGAGAGGGGGAGACACAGAATCTGAAGCAGGCTGCAGCCTCTGAGCTGTCAGCACAGAGCCCAACGCAGGGCTTGAATTTACCAACCATGAGATCATGACCTGAGCCGAAGTCGGAGGCTTAACCGACTGAGCCACCCAGGTGCCCCTCCATTCTCTTTTTCTCCCTAAAATGGATTTTATATCTGACTGCTAAAACCTGCAGATCTACTAAATGGGTTTTATATTTGACTGCTAAAACCTGCAGACCAACCTGCAGGTCTAATGTCTGGCATTAAGACAAGAACTCCTTGTCAGTAACCAAGGACTCCATTTTTCTCAATCATTTCCCAAAGGTTACAATTAAATTTTACCATTCTATTAAGAAATGAGGGTAGAAGTCTCATATATTGAGGTAGTATCTGTACATAGGGGAAGGATTTGGTTAACTATGTCATTCCACCATTCTGTTGGCATGCTAGGATATAACTGCCGGCAGATGGAAAAAGGATGGACATGCTTTGGGCATTGGTTTTAATATGCCATTCCCAATCTCCCTTCTTCATTTACTTAAAGAAAACACTAAGTGAAAGTGATTGTATGAAGGGAAGTTGACATTCAGGTCTGAAAACTGGGAGAGCAGATGGGTGCCGAGGGCCTGTTAAGGTGAAGGAGGGAGTGTTTATAGGCTGGTGTTGAGATAAAAGGCTCAAAGGAAACCTTAGTTTTACCTATAATCAGTTAGAGTGTTCTACAAGGAAACTCATGTGTGCGTTACCTTAAGTTAAAATTTCAGGGGCGCCTGGGTGGCTCAGTCGGTTGGGCGTCCGACTTCGGCTCAGGTCACGATCTCACGGTCCGTGAGTTCGAGCCCCGCGTCGGGCTCTGGGCTGATGGCCTGGAGCCTGCTTCCGATTCTGTGTCTCCCTCTCTCTCTGCCCCTCCCCCATTAATGCTCTGTGTCTCTCTGTCTCAAAAATAAATAAACGTTAAAAAAAATAAATAAAATTTTAATCAAAAGAGAGAAGATTCACATATTTAGTTTTCCAATATTAGTAATAATGGTCAGCATGCTGATACTGGCTTCCTGTCCTCCTTCTAACTATATCCCTCAGGCCTCATATTATTAACATTTTCATAATGTTTTCCCTGGCCTATATTAGGCAGACACCACATATCTGTTAAATGGAAGAACTGGGCAGTATTGTGGCAGAGAGGTCAGATTTATGAGCTGTGGAGTCAGCCTACCAAGGTGAATCTTGACACTTCTATCTGTCTTGAGAAGTTCTTACCCTCTCAGTTTCTGGATTGGTAAAATGGGAATAAGATTGGTATCTGTCTTAAGGATGGTAGGAGAATTGTATGAACATAGACCATAAAGCTCATAGGAGAGTGGATAGTGCATTCTATCTTTAATAGTGCATGTTCTATATAGCAATGTTCCAATAACACTGTTAATTGGCAGTGTTTTCTCTTAGCGGCTCATAAAGTTATGGTGCAGTTTACAGTTGAAGATATCCTAGACTGGATGAAATACACTATTTTAGGCCCTGGGCTACAGCCATCCTATACCCACAGCACCAAGTCAGTGTTGCATGGGAAGATAGCTGTAAAAACATTTATGTAAAATACAACCCCATTATTGTCCTAATGTCTTCTTTGGAGTCCCATTAATAATTGGTTAGACATTATGTGTGGACTTGGAATATAATGTAATAAAAATCCAACAATCATTTAAAACTTCCAAAAACCTATTCAGTGCCAAATTTCATCCATCCATCCTCACTATTATTTTTGTATTTCTTGCTTAACCTATTTATCTGTTCTACATACCAACTAGGGGGAAATATGTGTAGCCTGGGCAAACCCAAATAGGATTATATGCTATGAAATAAGATCAGTTCCCACAGGTGAAAGAGCTAAATCCTCTAAGTATTAGTTATTGGGTAAGTTTTGCCAAAGGAAAAGACCATTTGAAAACCTAACCCAACCTTTAACTCCTTCAGGATTGGTCCATTTCTTTGAGAATCCTCTCTTTATTTTTACCTGTGGTTCCAGAAGTATAAATGTATAAGGCAGGACTGGAAAAAGTGACTTCAGACCTCCACGACTCTGGAATAGGTTCTGTTGACACTTCATCCACTTTGTCCAGTAAAGATTCAACCCCATCGGTGTTAGAAGTTCTGCTCACATAATAGATGGACACATTATCTTTTTTCAGGCTTGGTAGCACCTCTTCCACAGCTTCTTGTAGTTCTTAATAAGGAAAAAAAAATCCAAACACATTAAATTAGTCCACTTTAAAAAGTTCTATTAGTATAACAAGCCTCACAGTAATTATGTTTTTGGCATAATTTTTGCTGAACTGTGTAGACATGACAAGTGGAGCTTATAGTCACATGATATTAAACATGGAATTTGCTACATGTGAAAAATATCACAAGATTTCAAAGTTTGAGGGAAGGCTAGGTTTTAATGGTTTCATAAGCGGCAGATAGTTGGTTGAAATCTGTACAAATGGACACGTGGATAAAAACCAAGATATATAAGCATATAACTTATAAGTATGTCTGGTATACATCTCAAAATACTCCAGAAATGAATTTGGTTATTCCTAATATCTGTGTCCCCTAGTGATGAAAAAGAAAAAAAGACAATTTTAAGGTAGGAGACGAGGAATGAAAACAAGGCAGCCAGGCTAACTAAGATGATAGAAGTGAACTTTATATAATATATATGTATATATATATATATATATATATATATATATACACACACACACACACACACACACATATATATATATTAATGTTTATTTTTGAGAGAGAGAGACAGAGCACAAGTGGGGGAGGGGCAGAGAAAGAGGGAGACACAGAATCTGAAGCAGGCTCCAGGCTCTGAGCTGTCTGCACAGAGCCTGACACAGGGCTTGAACCCATGAACTGCGAGATCATGACCTGAGTCGAAGTCAGATGCTTAACTGACTGAGCCACCCAGGTGCCCCAATATATATATATATATATATATATATATATATATATTTAACATATCAGTAACAAATAGTTCCCCAAGGGAGGTTCAGCTTATCTGAGAAACAACCTCCAAATTTCATAAGCACATTTTCTGGTATGAGAAAAAAACAGGACTGATTAGCATGTTTTTCAAACCATAGGGCACAGTACAATAGTGGGTTTTTAAAATCATTTGAAGTGACCAGCATTAAAAAAATTTAAAATAGAAGGAAATATAAATTTTCAGAATGTATCACACAGAGTAAGAGGGAAGTATCAGTTTTTTAAAAATTTGTTTCAGTTATGTGGGTGTCTGGGTACTGGGCCACAGACAAATATATTTTTTACTATAGGTCAATGCCAAAAAAACCTTCATGTTTGCTACTTGATTTATGTGCCCTTAAATCACAAGATGAGATCACCTTTAAGCTTACTTATCTTGAACTTGTGATAGCTGAGGTGAATATACTTAACAGGAAGGTGACCCAATACCGGAAGGAATTACCTTGGGTAGGCTATACCTAATGCATCCTATATACTTTGTTTTTCAGATGTTTATATATGATGTCTCCATCAAAACAAAAAATATCATCTGGACAGATGCATTAAAAAAAATTTCAAAACATTTTAACCAGAGGACTCATGCACATGGTAAAAATCAATCAAAGAGTACAAAAGAGTCTATAATAAAGATCAACAGTCCCTTACCCCATCCCTCTTAAAAACTAAACCTGCTGCCTAGAGGCAAAATCACTTTTCATTTTTTTTAAACCTAGGTCTTGTAACAGTCACTTGTCTGTCACCAAACAATGTGCTTTTCCTGCTACCTTGGGACCTATCAATTTTGATCCCTACCCTTGTTTTACCCTTGTCCACTCCCAACAGTTACTATCTCCACTTTATGTTGTCTAGGTTAATAATATGTACATCTATTCTGAGGCTATAATTCCATCTTCCCAGCTTTGTTTATTGGTTGGTTCTAGAAGCTGAACACCAATAATCAGGATCAACAAGATTATAACTATGTAAATATTATTCACTGCAGAAGTAACACACTATAATCATACTTCCTGAGTTTTCTCCTGGAGTTTCTATTGGCTATCATTCTTTTATTATTATTTATTATTTATTTTTATTTTTAGAAAGAGAGAGAAAGTGTGCGCACGTGAGCGCTCAAGTTGGACAGTGGCAGAGAGAGAAAGAGAGAGAGAATCTCAAGCAGGTTGCACACTAGCACAGAGCCCGATGCATGCTCAATCTTAGGACCATGAGATCATGACTTGAGCCGAAATCAAGAGTCAGATGCTCAACTGACTAAGCCACCCAGGCACCCCTGGCCACCATTCTTCAATAAACTATTTGCCTCAAATATTTTTTTAACCTCCATCAGATCAGCTTCTCCCCCTTTTGGCCCCTTGAACTTCCGTTCTCCTTTTCTACTCTTTTATTTTAACAGGTTCCTTCAGCACTTCAAAATATTAACCAAAAATATGACTGTTATAAAAACATCCCATTCCTTACCACTGCCTTGGTCCAGATCCTCATTATTTCCTACTTTGATCATCCCATTAGCCTCCTGATCAATCTCCTTATCTCTAATCTTTCCTTGCTTCCAACTGATCAGCTACACTATGGCTTCTTGTTACTGCCCTGTTCAGAATCTTTCAATGGCTGCTCATCCTTTGTGGTGAGTCCACTCTCCTTATGCAACATGTGAGGTCCTGAGCTCATTCACAGTCTAACCCCTGGGGACTTTTCTGATGTCATCTCTTAGTACCATCTCTTGTCCCCTTTCCTTTAACTACACTGATCTATGTGAACGGAATGTACCCATATCCTCACATCTCATGGCCTTTGTCCAAATGGGTTTACCTGCTTTGAGTGCCCTCCTACATCCGGGTCACCTGGAAAACTCCAGCTCACCCTTCAAGACTCACCCTTGGTGACACTTCTCTCTGTTGCCTTCCCTCCCTCTACAAAGTGAGGTGCTCCCACAGGGGCCTGCATATACTTCTGGCAGAGTAGTTAGTACATAGTACAACTTGCTTGTTCTTTTTCTCCTCTATTAGTGAAAACTTTGAGATTAAGGATCATAACTTAATCATCTTCACATAGTCAACAGTAGTGAGTGCTCAACAAGTGCTTGTAATTCAAAGAATGTGCACAAAGGATTGTGTTTGTGTGGAAGAGACAGAGGAATAAACTAAAGCTGTTGATTAAAAAATTTTTGTTTAACATTTACTTATTATTGAGAGACAGAGAGAGACAGAGAATGAGCAGGGGAGGGGCCAAGAGATGGGAGACACATAGTCTGAAGCAGGCTTTAAGCTTCGAGCTGTCAGCACAGAGCCCAACGCGGGGCTCAAACTCACAAACCACGAGATCATGACCTGAGCTGAAGTCAGACACTTAACCGACGGAGCCACCCAGGCGCCCCTAAAGCTGTTGATTTTAAAGGATTCAGATCTTACAATACTATGAGTTGATAAACCTCTAATAAAATATAATGCACAATGAAATAATTATTATAATACAGATATGCCTTGCATACAAGGGCCCAGACCAATAAATTAAAAATGACAACAACAATTGCTACTTCAAGAATTAAGAAATCTCCTCCCTCTTTTCCTTCCCTCCCTCCCTCCTCTGAGGCTATATACTTAAATACTGTGTTATAAGTTACCTGGATTAGTCTTTCTTCTCTCCCTCCCTCTTTCCCAACATTTATTCAATATCTATCTAAAGGGTGCTCCCTATGTACCAGGCATGGTTCTAAGCACTGGATATAACAGTGAACAAAACTGATACTGTCCCTGTTTCTATAGAGCCTAATGGGGGAGGAAATTATCCATTAAAATAAGGTGTCCTAGGTGTCACAATAGGGGTTATGATGTTTGGGGAGGAACACAAAGACAGCCCAGAGGCAGGATCATCTAAATGGAGACCTGAAAGATAAACAGGAATTGGCAACAAGTTGACGATCAACTGAGATTGGCTGTGCCTGTTTCTAGCAGAGGGAACAGCTTATGTAAAGGCTGGGGGGCACACAACATGGTACCAAAGTAACTAAGAGGCTAAAGCTGACTGGAGTGTAGAACAGGAGGGAAGAAGGTTGGAAGAAGAGGCTGGGATGGGGGCAGGGCCCAAGTCCCTGGTGTAAGTCAGGCAAATGGACTGCGTGGAAGACCATGATAAATTTTTCAGCATGAAATTTACATTCCATTTTTTAAAAAAGGAAAAAGAAAATGTAATTAAGCAGGTGTCATGCTTGATTACAGTTCAAGCAATTTGGTGTCATATATCTTCTACTACATTCATCTTCCTACCCTACCAAACATTTAGTTTGTGATACCTTTCGGAGAAGGCATCTCAGCTGTAGGGAAGGCCACTGACCTTGCCCAACACAATTTCCCTACATGTCCTCTGGGCTGCTGGTGTACAATTAGCATTTGGGCATTGACCTGAGGGTCCAGTGACTCACCAACCATATTAGACACACCTAACATGTCCAATTGTAGCAGCCTTTCTTCCCCTAGAGATGCTGCTATAAAACTGAAATTTGAAAGGAAATTCTGGAAGTGAATATCAGTTATTAACTATCTCTTTGTTATTTAGTGTCTTTCCTTAAGCTTTTTATGACTACATTTGGATGTACATGTTTTCCCCTTCACAGATTTTTTATGTAGGGTGTGTGTGTGTTAATTCTTACCATAAAGTCTGCTTACTTAAAAGTGGCAATCAACCACTTGGATACAAAAGCTCAAATAATTCTACTTGGCACAGGTTGAGTTGCTGGGAACTCTGGGTTTTGAGGTTTACATGCAGGAATGTTCTTGGGAATGACATCTGTGAGGCTGTAAGAGAAGCGGACTGGATACAGGGAAAGTTGAACAGTGATGCAGTCACATAGGGGACTCGCTCAACTGATCCTTTGATCCTATGGGGACTCTGGGCCTGGGATGGCCCTTCAGGATTGTTCCAAACTAAGGAAAGTGGGTATACCTTCACCCCTGCCCATGAACCAGTCACTGGATGCAGGAGGCAGGGGTGGGGGGGGGGGAGGGTAGTGCTTAACCTTGGGCACAGTGGCTCTTTTTAAGCAAGGGCAAATCCTGGAAGTGGTCTCAGCTGAGAACTTTAGCTGCCAATGCTCCCAACAGATAAGGAATGAGCATCTCAGTCCTGAGAGGGGATTTGGGTAGTCTATCACAGCATCCACTATACATTGCATCCTTACTGATAGCAAAGTCCTTACATTTTTCATTTGTATAGACCAATTTGTAGAGTAGCTTTACACAATTTATGTCATAATTTTCACAAGAACCCTGTGGTAAAGATACAGTAACCCAATTTCTACAAATGGGGACAGAAGCTCAGTGAGTCTATGTATGAAAAGACAGATACAAAACGAACAGAAATATACTGGGTTTATAGGATTCCTGTCTCCTTATATCAGCCATTCAGGTTAAAGTTTTGAAAGACGGCTTTACTTTTTAGAAGATGCTGCCTATTTGACCTTCTGCTCAGTACTTGTTAAATGAAGCATGTCGAATCTGCCTTTGAAGAGTACTACTGACAATCTCTTGTTCATGTTCTTTGAAAAGCATAGCCTTGAGCTTTATTAAAAGCCTGGGTTTGAAAAACAGTATTCACAGAAAGTTATCTCAGTGGTGTAGAGCAGACCTGATGATTCCTCAATGGTCTGGTTTTAAGCCATGGATTGAAATAGAACCTCAGAGAAAGCAGTGCACACTGGAGTGATGGAAAATTGAGTGATTACCACATTTCTCCTCCCTTCCTTAAAATCTATCTTGTTAAAAAAAAAAAAAGAAAAGAAATCAAGATAGCATATGAAGTTTCTCTGCTTTTTTTTTTTTAATAAAAGAAGAAGAAATTTATGAATACCTGGGCCCATTCTTAGAAAGTGGGGAGAGAGGGCAGGTGGCGAGCTGAACCAGTCTTCACCACTGAGCTGGTAAGATGCTACTGGCTAACTCTGCAGCTTTCTGCTAGGAAAGGCATTTAATCTAGAGGCTTGTTCTGCTACTCCATTGCCTCATTGAATGGGTATCTGACAGAGTTAAATCAAACACCCCAGAAATGCTTATCAATAAAGTGGGACCTGAAAAGGAGGCAATGAAAGGAAATGTGTTTTGATCAAAGTTCTAGGATGATTGTGAAATGGTTGGTATATGGGCAAGTCAGGATTGAAGGCTTTACCTTTTCTTCATTCAAAAAGGCACCTGAAACACAAACTGGTTCTTGACAGCCCTTGGAGACAGTCTGAAAACAGCCTTTCAAATGCCATTTGTAACCGTGATTTTGCATTTTTAGCATAGGCAGTTTGGAATTATCACATTTAAGAACCCATTGTCTGGTCTGTACATTGACAAGGTACGAGTTAGAACACCTTCAGATAGAGGCGTGCATTCACCTCTTCCCCTCCCCCCCACAAAACAAATTGCCCTGAGGTCAGAAAGATGTTAACCAAGGTTAAGTCTCACCAGCAACAAGTAAATCTTTAACAGGAGAATACATATTCATATTACCTTTGTGTAGTTATATATCTTCTTAATATTATTTTAAAGTTCTTACTTAAGCGAACTCTCACTTTCTAAATAGTCCCAGAATCAAGCATAATTCTTTGTCATGAAGTTACCCAGTCATACCAGGACTTACATAATTGTTATCATTTGATATCCACAAGCAGCCATGTCACCTTTCTACTAGCTATCTACTTCCCTATTTTTCTCAAGAGGCTGTAGGAAGGTCTTTTTAGAATACTGGCCACTTATACTCAATGTGCAGAATAATCTGAATTCTATCCTTCTTCAGATTCAATAACATTAACGTCTGATTTAAAGTTGTTTTGCTTCTACCCTTCTTGTTTCTAAGGAAAAAGAACTGCTGGCCTTCCTGAATATGCTAGCAAAGTGCTAGTTTATTTTGATGGAGATGCAACCACCTGTCTTGCAACCTTTAGTTATGAGCAGGGTAAGAAGAAAAATTTTAGAGAATGTCTTTAAGCTAGCTCTCTGTTCAGACCTTGGGCTGCTTGAGATCTCAGCCCTTGAGTACATTATTATTTGATGTTTCCATTTTTGTCCTCCACTATCCTATGCACAGACCCTCCCTACTATGGTCCCAGCCCATCCTATGCTCACGACCAGCTCCCTCTCTGGCAATGAGACCCCAGGAGAGCACCTCTCTCCTACAGCCAACTGCCAGAGGTGAACTGGGAGGTAAGCAAATCTGGTAGGGTGAGGCTGGGCCTGGGAGATTGGATCTAAATGGATTTTCTCAAATCAGGATATATTTAACTTTTTTACATCATTTTTCATGTCCTCATGCCTAACCCAATGGTTCTTATGCTTCAGAGAAGAAAGCCTATTGCAACCAACCAGAATAATGGAACTCATTAATTTGACAAACATTATTGAATTACTACTATATGCTAGGTATTGCTAGGTCGTTATTCAAAGATATATGAGAGAATTCTAAGCCTTTGAGATAATCAAAGTCCAGTGAAGCAACTCATCTAAGCTTTTCCTTGTACAACTCAGAGAGAGGAGAGAAGTGGAGATCAGATTATCTCTATGCCTTGATCCTTGATTAAAGTTGGCACTGGAAAATTAATCCCCTTCATGGAAGTGAGGCCTCTGCCATTGGCCATTCTTTGAATTCCCTGAGTCCTTATTTTCTCAACAGTAGAGTCCCTTCAGTAAACAACCTCTAAAAACTACCACTATTGTTGTCCTTACATAGCAAAACTCTAATGAAGCATCTGTGTTATGAACCTGATGAAAACAGCCTCTGGGGCTCCTCTTGCCTGGAATCCCCTCTCCCCTACTGCACTTGCCCAGCTCAGTGTCAATGCCTCCAGGAATTTTCACTCTCTGCTCATCCCCTGCCTCTATCCACCCCCCAACGCCCAACTCTGTAGTTCTTTCAGCATACTTACCACATCCTTCTGGGTATCACGTTCACAGACATTTGGGTATGTGGCTTAGTTCTTTTACTGGAGTGTAACATCCTTGAAGTAATTCATCTTATTTTCTCCCTGTCCTTTTGTGGCAACTAGCTTATACCTTGTGGGGACTCTCTACCTGGTGGTTTTTATATCATCTGCTTTTCTAAACCTAACCTCAAAAGTTTGTGCTACAAGACTTGATTACAGACCTAATCTTTGCAGTCCCTGACCTCCCTCACACAAAGCCTGAGATACTATGCAGGCAAGTAGTATTTAAATCCCTCCTGAATTGGTAAAAAAGATCACTGTGATACTTTCTTAGGAACCAAAAGGTAAAGTAATAGGTTTAAGAGAGTCTTCCAGTTACTACGAGATTAAATCGTCTCTTTTCTCAGGCAACTAGAAATTGTTGGGGATTTTCTTGAAAGGATCATCCTTTCAAGTGTGGCAGGAGGGAACTACAGAACCAACGGTCGCTTTGGTTATAGATGTAATGGGGACTGACGAGGGCACTGCAGCAGATCCCCAAAGTCTTCTTGGGGAGCAGGTGGGGTAACCTTCTCTGCAGTGAGAATCCAGAGAGGCTAACAGCATTTGAGAGCCCGAAGCAGCCGTGAAGACCCTCTATTAGAGGAGGACACCACGGGACAGGAAGGGAAAATGACTTTCTCGTGATCATGTAGCCAATCAAACAGCAGAGGTGAGAACGTTCGGGATCCTCTATAGTTCACACTCAAGACTCTCTGCATTTTAATGCCCATATTGTCGGTTTTGGTTAAAAGCCTGGACTCTGAAGATAGACAGCTCTGGTTAACCCCTCTCCTCAGCTCTACAACCTGGGACCTAAGGCTTCACGGTCCTCGGTGGTCTCACCTACAAAGCCCGATAGTAAGCCCTGTGTTATGTGAGGATTTAAATCAACACTATGTACTGCACGGTGCTTAACACAGTGCCTGAAAGAGCTTCCACAACGGGCTGTTTTAATGACCATTAGCGTCTTGAGGAAGGGTTGCCATCCCCTCCCTCTACACTTCCAGTTCGGACCTGAAGTTCCCTTTCCAACCCCCTATACCATGCAGTGGCTGGTCTGTCAAGGTGCGGGGGAGCCCACTGCCAGGGCGGGCGGTCCCCGGGCT
This sequence comes from Lynx canadensis, assembly GCF_007474595.2. Lineage (NCBI taxonomy): Eukaryota > Metazoa > Chordata > Mammalia > Carnivora > Felidae > Lynx > Lynx canadensis. Next base: position 53,602,313 of record NC_044308.2, read on the forward strand.
CACCTGGTGAGACCAGTAGCACCTTCGCGCCGCAACACTGGAAGCAGTGCAGCAGGGACTTCGCGCGGATGTTGGAGTTGAGGCACGACATGGCACAGCCCAGCTTGGCCAGCCCCAGCCACAGCCACACGTAGGCTGGTTCGTTGCCCATGAAGATCGCCACGCAGTCTCCCTGGCGCAGGCCGACGTGGTCGTGCAGCGCCCGCGCCACTTGGTTGCTGCGCCGGTCCACCTGCGCATAGGTGAGCGTCTCGTCACGGAAAAGCAGGAAAGGCTTGTGCGGGCTCTGGCGCGCTTGTTCCAGAAACTTGTGTAGGATGGTGCGCACCGGCCGCTGCTGCCCGTAGCTGCGCACTCGCCGGGCCACGCCGGCCAGGCGCAGGAAGTAGCCCACGTCCTGGAAGAAGTAGGGGCAGCAGAGGTTCACCAGCAGCGGCAGGAGCAGCAGCCCCGCCAGAGCCGTGTACAGGGCGGGCAGCATGACAGCGGCGAGGCCCCCAGTCCCCGCGAGGACAGGAGGTGCGCTCCGGGCGTGCAGCGCGGCGGCGGGGAGGGCTCCTCGCGGACGGCGGGCGGGCTGCGCGGGGGGGCGCGCGGCGACGCTGGGGCGGCGGCGGAGCACCTGCGCTGCCGGCACCAGCGCGGGCTCTCGGGCAAGTGGAGCGACGTGTGGACTGCCGGGGTGACAGGAGGGACCCGCCGGCTGAGCCCGCCCCCTGGTGGGTGTGCAGCCACCTGCGCGCTCGGCCCTGTGGTCTCTCCCCCCCCACCCCCCCACCCGGCGGGGAAGGAGGCTTTGAGGCGCTCCGCGCGCCGCCGGCGGTCTGCGTTGTGACCCGAGTACCTTCCACCTCGGAGCCACGGTTTCCTTGTCCGAATGCTGATGACAAGAGGCACTTAGTGGCTGTTGAGATTAGAGGAGATAACGTAAGCGTCCCGCTGTTCACTGCCACCACTAGCAGGGTGCCTTATACAAACGACTTGCTGTTATTACCAGTGAAGCGCCTTGTAAATGTGAGTCCGGTTATTTATTAGCAACGGGTACCAGGCGCCACTGCCAAATTAGAATCCCATCTCTCCCTTCTTGGGCCCAGGGGCTTTCCGCTCGGTGTCTTGTCAGATTTGCACCCTCCCCCGCAGCCCAATTGCCGGGCCGTCTCCTGTGGCGAGGATTTCACGGTTGAACAGAGACACCCGAGACTGTCACCTCCACCTCACCCCAGTCCTTGGGCTGTAGGTGAGGACGGGACACTGTGATCCTAGTCGGGCCCCGCCGGGTCCAGCTAGCCCAGATTGGGCGTGGGGGAGCGCCACACTCTGCCAGCTGAAACCAAGCTCCGGCGGTTTTGGACATGTGTGTGTTTGACTTTTAATATTTGGTTCTACGTGATTCTTCTCTCCTGTATGTTGACGATTCTCAACTAGTGTCAGCCCACTTCAACAGACATTTACTAAGGGGCTTCGTCAGAGAACATTACAACACAGAGCAAATTAAGGAAACACTTGCATTTCTCAAAAGCCATTTATTTATTTTTATTTTTATTTTTTTAGTGTGACCCTCTTTTTTAATTTCCCTTAGTGCTGCTTCTATGGAGTGAATACTTGCTGCTTGCTACTGAGGAGGGTGGGGATCTAGGTAAAGCACTGTTCTGTTTCCTTCCTCTCCTGCCTTCCCGCATTCATCTTCTTATTCTTAGGAGATAGCCACAAGTAATGAACGTTTCCTCCTGCCAGACACTGTGCTAGGGGCTTCTCTGTAATGTTTCTGGAGCGTCACAGTCACCTGAAGGTGGCACTTTCAGGCTCATTTACAAATAGGTAAATTAAGACAGCGAATAAGTGACTCATGAGTTTTGAAACTGGTATCTGGCCCCAGGGCCCTCCCTTAGCAACCACATTATGCTGCCCTCTTATTCTCCAAGTTTCTATCCATGTTCTTTAGCAATCTTTTCTTTGCTTTTTTCACAATCTTCCCCTCCTCCATTTTCTAAGCCCCCTCTTTTTATCCCTGGGACCTGCTCAAACAACACTTTCTTTCCCTTTCCCGAGTCTTTCATGGCAGATCCAGCTACCAGCTAGTGACTGGTTGCATCATTTCCCTGGGAATGGGGTGGGGGCCTTGGTTATCCCTGAGGAGTAGGCTGTAGTGTTAATCAAAGGAGGGGTCAGGACAGAAATCATTCTTGTGGCACCGCTTCTTTCATGCGGAAGCTCAGAGCCACCCCCCCCCCCTTAAATGCTTATTTATCTTTGAGAGAGAGAGAGAGAGAGGAGGGAACGGAAGATCTGAAGTGGGCTCTGCACTGACAGCAGAGAGCCCGATGCTGGGCTCCAACTCACCAACCGTGAGATCAGATCATGACCGGGACCAAAGTCCAATGCTTCACCAACTGAGCCACCCAGGCACCCTAGAGCCAGCCCTCTCTTTATGTCCTCGTGCCACCTCTGTCCCTTCATGGCCGGTCTTTTCGGGAGCCTCCTAGAACCCTCTTGTCATGTCTTCGAATAGCTACTTTCCAGAGTGCTAGATCACTGCGAATGACCCCTTTCTTCTCTCTTATGCTGAGGATCACTTCAGCCTTGTGCATCAGTAGTCTTTCAGTTCAAGCGAAAGAAAACAAGACCCAAACTGGCTTGCATAGAAATAAGAATTTTAGCAGTAACTTCAGAGTCCAGGGGTAGAGTAGGCTTTGGAGAAGCCTTCATTGGTGGCTTTGGTGCTAGGACCTGGACCCCATTTCCCTTTCACCGTTAGGACCTGGAACCCATTTCTCTTTCACCATTGTTCCACCACCTCTATTCTCACGTAGTCTCTCCCCTCATGATCCAAAGATGCTTGCCAACCAACCCCTTCGGACTACATGCTTGCTTCCCATGTCAACTCCAGACAGAAATGTGAGAATCTTTTTTCTTAGGAGGTTATCTATCTATCTATCTATCTATCTATCTATCATCTGTCTAATTGGGTTATATGCCCATCCCCAGACCAATCTCTGTGGCCTGGGGAACAGAAATGTTGATTTCTTTAAGCCAATCAAGGCTCACCCATGGAGCTGCAGTAGAGTCAGTCCTATATATCTTGGAGCTCTTCTTCCCAATGATTCTAGCTTCCAGCCTGGGCTCCACCGTGCACTACCACCAGGCTAATAGTGTTCCTGGAAATACTGCTGTCATCTTATATCTCCACTGCTTAGTCATCTTCAGTGGCTCCCCATTGCTTCCCATCTTCTCCAGCTGTTATATACAAACAGCATGTTTTAATACACCTAGGCTGGAGCTGACCACGTGTTCTGGGTCCTGGCTGGTGCCCTTGAGGGTGGAGAAGATCAGTAGGTTACACATTCCAGGAACCTCTGCTGGGAAATGCTGGTTTATAAATGAAGTTCAGATTTTATTTTCTCACTCTTCCTAATCTGACTCGAACTTTCACTGCACTCAATAAACATTTATTGAGTTGCCACAATAAGCGGAACATCGCCAGGCACTAAATATTTGAAAATGGACCCAAACTTCATTCCAACTACTCCTTTTCAAAAACACTTTATTTTAGCACGTCTGGTCTACACCCTCCTCCCCTCCACCCCCACCTCCAAAACTGCCCTGCACATTTTTCTCTCTGTGGCTTTATTCTGGCTTCTTTCAAATACCTTGAACTCTCTTCCTCTAAACCCTAACTCTCCTTTAAGGCAGTGGTTCAGAGATGTCTGAATTTCCCAATCCAGTAGCATTTCAAAACAGAGTTAGGAACCCAAAATAAAATACCAACTTTTACATTTTTCAAGTAAAAACAGCTCCCTGCCCACCAACTACAGCCTGTTTTTATTCTTATTTCATAAAGGAATACCACTTTTAGCACTAAAAAATAAGGTATAACTGAACCAGACACTTACAAATGGTTAATTTTACACCAAGTATATTTTACCACAGAAATATACGAAAAAGGAAAAAATACACACAAAAGGGAGAAAGGATTCCAGAAAGGATGAAGATAAAACTAAAACATACAAAAAAAGATAGAAATTAAAATATTTTTAAATGTAGAAAAATACTTTTATTTTGTTTATTATATACAACTTGTTTCTATGCAAGTGTGTCCATTTAGAAATATACATTCAACAGTGAAGTATCAAGTATACCCAAATCTTGGGCTTCGATATAACTTTGGATTGTTTCAGCACTGAGACCTCAAACACAGAACTTCTCCACCCCAGTGTCCTTACTCAGTGCCCCCACCTCTCCCATGCCCCACACCCACTGAGCCTGCCGGCTACCTTCACTCAGATCTAGTTCTTCAAGTCTAGTCTTTTCATGGCCAGCTTCTGTGCAGCCTCCTGGACCCCTTGTTTCCTTCAACTTTCTACCCAGAGTGCCAGGTCACCGCAAATGCCCTCTCTTTTCTGTCCTATTGTGAGACATGGCCAGAGGAGGTCAGGGGATAGACACAAATACTGGGGAGTGAATATTGGCACCTTCTAACCTTGGTGAGGACTTCTCTCCTGCTCACCCCACTCATCCATCTCTGCTGATGTCTCGCAGAAGGCCTGTCAGCGGCAGTTCCCAACTCCCTTCAAAGTCCGCAACCCCAACCTCAAACGTGGGTGGTCTCTCCTCCTATTTTATGGAGATGAAGTAGCCCACTGGTTCTCAAACTTGATGGGGATCAAGTTACCCAGACAGCATGCTGAAATGCAGCCTGCTAAATTTCTGATTCAGTAAGGCTTGGGTGGGGTCAGAGAATTCACGTTTTGAAGAAGTTACCAGGCTGCTGGTCCAGGGACTACATTCTACCTCTTTAGCCCAGTTGTTTCCCAACTGCTCAGCAGAACCCCAGGACTGCTGAGGAGCCAGGGAGGAGAACTCCTTGCAGAGCCTGGGAAAGGCAGTCTGGGATCCTACCCTAGCTCATCAGAGCAGTTCCACATATGTCCTTTTTACTTATTGGACTTTCCTGTAGACCTCACATGACCAAAGTTTTCCAAAAACACTTTCTTTCAAATCCTCCAGCCCATGAGGATCTATCCCTTGTATTGAACTTATAAACCTACAGCTTGGCTTTTGATTTTGTGCCTGTTAGTTTTGCCTTCCCAAATAGAATTCAGCTTTCCTCAACGAAGTCATAGAAAACAGCATGAGACTTGAAGTCAGAGGACCTCGGTTCAAATCCTTATCCATCACATTTTGGCTGGGGACCTTTAAGTGAATTCCCTGATCTCTCAGGGTACCTTGTGTTAATTTTGTAGGCCTTGAGGTACCTAATGCATGGGGACTAAGGTTGACAAAAGTGTGTAACTTATGAAGCCTGCTGTTTTGTGACATCACTTAGTGTAAATACGAGTTTTGTCATTGATTCGTTTAATGGCTTATGAGAAGGTTTATCTCCAATCGTGTTGTCTGCCATGAATCAATCACATTGCTTGAAATGAGGGGTGTCTGGTATCCTATGGAGTACCTGGCATGGTAGCATTTGGGGACAGATGTACAGGATGTGTAGGTATCCAGAGGGAAATGGTAAAAGGTCAGTGGAGATGGCATATGCTGAGATTGGCCCTTCCTTTGGAGAATGAAGGAGAGAGACTGGGAACAATTGGTTGTTGGTGTTAGACATGAGGGAGCAGGCCTCCCCCTCTTTTGTGGCAGCCCAGTTGTGCTTGCTAACTAGCAATCAAGACAAAGTACAATTTGAGAAAAAGTTGTGTGTTCTTGCTAGTTCTCACCAGAATGCCTTTGATTTGGTGTGGAGTTCTAACTGAGGGAAATATCCCAGTGAGGCGATTGTTGCTTCTAGAGATACTATGTGTGCTTCTCAAGATTCTTTTCTGCTTGTTGGACAGTGCTCTCTCTCCTCTTTCAATATCCCACTGTAAGCCATGACTACCCTTCCCAGTCACTCTTCTCCGTTCCTGAATGTGTTGGTTAATTCTTTACTTTTGAGTCCCTTTGCTCTTACTTTACCTTCTCTTGAAATATCTTCTTGTTCACCTCTTTTTTTTTTTAGTTTATTTATTTATTTTGAGAGAGAGAGAAAGCATGAGTGGGGGAGGGGCACAGAGGGGAGAGAGGGAGAGGGAGAGAGAGAGAGAGAGAGAGAGAGAGAGAGAGAGAGAGAGAGAGAGAGAGAGAGAGAGAGAGAGAGAATCCCAAGCGGACTCCACACTGTCAGTGCAGAGCCTGATGTGGAGGCTCAAACTCATGAACCGTGAAATCATGACCAGAGCTGAAGTCAGATACTCAATTGCCTGAGCCACCCAGGTGCCCCCAATTCTTTTTTTTAACTGGAGACTAGTTGACACATCATGTTACATTAGTTTCAGTTGTATCTTCCTGTCTGATTCTTAAATGTTAACGTTCTTTGGCTTGTAGCTTCACCTTTCTTCTGTCTTTCTCTCTAGGTGGCCTCACTTGTTCCTGTCCATGCTGAAGTATCAAGTCTGAGTATTCAGCCCTAACCTCTCTCCTGAGTGCCAGGTCTCATTTGATAATGCAAACTGAACACCTCCAGATGAATTCATTTATTCGGTCACTCTTTAATTGATTAAGTTAGCATGTATTTAAAGTGTACTAGGTACACACTACTTTCCAGGGGAAAAGGCAGGGCAGATATTATTCTCATTTTCAGGTGAGTGAATTGAGATTCAGGGAAGTTAGCCAACGTGTTGAAGGTCACACACAGCTGGTAAATGAACCGTGGAGCAGGTGCTATAACCTGTTTCTCAGTTCCTAGTTAGGTATCGTGGGTTGAACGATTCTCTGCCCCCATCCCCTCGAAAAAGATAGTTACTCAGTAGAGCCCCAGAATCTGCGAATGTGACCTTATTTGGAAAAAGGATCTTTCAGATGTAATTAATTTAAGGATCTTGAGATGAGGTCATCCTGCACTAGGGTGGACCTTAAATCCAATAATAAGTGTCCTTAAAAGAGAAAGGAAGAGGACACATGAAAGAGAAGGCATATGAAAATGGAGGCAGAGAAGGGATTATAAATGACTCTGTCATCCAAGGAATGCCCACGATGGCTGTCAGCCACCAGGTGACAGAGAGGGCTGGAATGGATTCTTTCCCAGATGCTTCAGAAGGAACCAGTCCTGCCATTATCTTGATTTTGAACTTCTGTCCTTTGGAATTATGAGAGAATAAATTTCTGTTGTTTTTAGCCAATGAGTTTGTGGCAATTTATTACAGTAGTCCTAGAAAACTCATCTACTAAGCCACATTGTATTTCAAATAAATTAGGATTCCTACCTCAAGACTGGGCAGTGGGTCAAAAAGTCCAGCAGTTGACAAAAGAGAAAAAAGTACAAAGTTCTGAAGTAAGTGCCACCGTGTTCACTGGAACAATAAGAATCTTCATGTACTAGGCCTCATGGAGAGTAAAATTGTGATCTGGGAATCTGGTTTCCCAAGCAGTCTGGGATCATTTTACTGACCCCAGAACCTAACTTATCAATCATCTGCTGTTACGGTGATTCAACTCTTCTCTATCAATGTTTTGTAGTTCCTGCCACACATTTTACCCTTGGTTCTGTATATTATGTCCCCTGTCTGCTACATGGAATCTGCTCCAGTCATATCTTCTGTTGCCTAATGACATGTGATTACCTCCTTCATCTTGCAAATCTTTCACCATTGGCTCCCTTCTCGCTCAATTATATTTCCAGTTTTCTAGCTCATATTCTGGAGCAAATGTGGTAGTCCAAACAAATTACCCATATACATGACTATATAAAATTTTTTTTTATGTTTATTTTTAACAGGGAACATGAGTGGGGGAGGGGCAGATAGAGAGGGGGGACAGATGATTCGAAGTGGGCTCTGCGCTGGTAGCAGTGCACTTGATGTGGGGCTCGAATGCACAAACCATGAGATCATGACCTGAGTCAAAGACGCTCAACCAACTGAGACACCCAGACACCCCATGCCTATATAGCATTCTTTTTTTTTTAATTTTTAAAATTTTATTTTTTTAATTTATACCCCAGTTAGTTAGCATATAGTGCAACAATGATTTCAGGAGTAGATTCCTTAGTGCCCCTTACCCATTTAGCCCATCCCCCCTCCCAAAACCCCTCCAGTAATCCTCTGTTTGTTCTCCATATTTAAGAGTCTCTTATGTTTTGTCCACCTCCCTGTTTTTATATTTTTTTTGTATTTATATTATTTTTTATATATTATTGACAAATAAACATCCAAGTTAGTTAGCATATAGCACAATAATGATTTCAGGAGTAGAATCCAGTGATTCATCCCCTATGTATAACACCCAATGCTCATCCCAACAAGTGTCTTCCTTAATGCCCCTTGCCCATTTAGCCCATCTCCCCACCCTCAACCCCTCCAACAACCCTCTGTTTGTTCTCCATATTTAAGAGTCTCTTATGTTTTGTCCCCCTCCCTGTTTTTATTTTTGCTTCCTTCCCTTATGTTCATCTATTTTATATCTTAAAGTCCTCATGAGTGAAGTCATATGATATTTGTCTTTCTCTGACTGACTAATTTCACTTAGCATAATACCCTCTAGTTCCATCCATGTGGTTGCAAATGGCAAGATTTCATTCTTTTTGATTGCTGAGTAATACTCCATTGTATATATGTACCACATCTTCTTTATCCATTCATCCATTGGTGGACATCTGGGCTCTTTCCATACTTTGGCTATTGTTGATAGTGCTGCTATAAACATGGGGGTGCATGTGTTCCTTCGAAACAGCAAACCTGTATCCCTTGGATGAATACCTAGTGTGGCAATTGCTGGGTCATAGGGTAGTTGTATTTTTAATTTTTTGAGGAAACTCCATACTGTTTTCCAGAGTGGCTGCTATATAATATTCTTAAAATCAATATCCACTGGCTACTCTCCAGCCCGTAGATTACTGAAATTGAGTTAAGTACAGTCCTGTTCCAGTCAGCTCTGTGTATTTGTGGGGATGCCTGAAGGTGGGAATAGAGAGGGGGATGGAGCCTCTGATTCACTATAAACATGGTCACTGTACTTAAGTACTCACTAGTAGAGATTTGGCATTTTCCCTCTAAAGGGACTGTGGACATGGTAAAACACATTAATTAGCTGGTCTTATCTTTCTCTTCTGTTATTTCAGATTGTAATGTCTCCATTGAATTCTTCTGATGACTACATATAGCAGTCACGAAAAACTAACTCTATTAACTAACAAATCATAGTTCATAATTTAGTGTTTACTTATGTGACAAGATTGTGTAGATTCAGGTTTTTGTCTGATGTCATAGTCCTTCTGTCTGAAGAGCTTCCTCTAACATTTCTTCAATTGTAGATATCCTGGCAATGAATTATTTCAGCTGTAGTTTTTTAAAAAAATATCTTTATTTAACATTCATTTTTTGAGTGGTATTTTCGCTGGGTAAAGAGGTCTGGTATGATAGTTTTATTCTTTGGTACTTTCAAGATGTCGCTTTCTTGTCTTTTGGCTTGCACAGTTTCTGACTGCTGTAATTCTTATCTTTGTTTCTTAGTGCATAGTTTATTTTTTTTTTTCTGGATATCTTCAAGATTTTCTCTTTATTTTTGGTTTTTAGCAGTTATACTAGGTGTGTATGTGTGGGTGTGTTTAATTTATCCCACCTGGGATTCTATGAACTTCTGGATCTGTGGCTTGATGTGTCCCTTAATTTTGGAAAATTTCTTGGTCATTATCTCTTCAAATATTTCTTCTCCCCTATTTTCTCTCTCCTCACTCTCTCTGACTTCAATTATTCATATATTGCACCATTTGATATTGTCCAACAGTTTTTGGATGCACAGTTTTTTATTCACATTTTTTTCTTTGTGTTTCAGTTTGGATAACTTTTTGACGTATGTTCAAATTTACTGAATTTTTTCCTCACCTGTGATAAGACTATCTAAATAATTCATTTCTGGTATTGTGTTTTTTTTTTTTTTTAATTTCTAGCACTTCAATTTGACTCTTTCTTGGGGTTTTAATTTTTACCAATATTCCCCATCTGTTCATACATTTAAAAAAAAAAATGTCTGTTACTCTAAAGAACTCCTCCCTACAGTTCTTTCCTACCCACAGAAGTGGACTCTGTCTCAAAGAGTTCTTCAAAGCTTAATGCACACATGGGTACCACCCAACACTTGCCTTTTGTTTCATTATCATGTTAGTCATAGTAACTAGGAAGATAAGTCTGATTCTGATTTCTTCAAGAGGGAGGAGGCCAGTTATCTAAGATAAGTTCAGAACTGGTGATGCTAGAACTGGTGACCTTTTTTATCTTCTAGCTTTTAGCTTGCTCTTTTGTGCTACCCTGTTTCATGCTTACGACATGACACAGATAATATATAGGGACCTTCTGAGCACAAAGACAGACCTAGTCATCAATCATAGCATTCTCTCTGGCTGAGGCTAAGCATATATCAGAATCGTTTTTGTTTGTTTGTTTGTTTGTTTGTTTAACACAGTGCTATAAGCTGTCATGACCAAATTGTCAGATTTGACTTCTGAGATTAGTTCTGCTTATCATCTCTGTAGTATTGATTTATATTTGGACAATAAGACTACCAGGGAAACTTTAAAAATTGCATTTCATATTGTTGTTTTTTAAGGTGCTCTCATATTTTTGAAATACACAGTAACATATTTATGGATGAGATCATGTTGAACCATATGAGAGATAGTTGTAGACATTGTGACATTTTCTTCCTAAATACTTCAGCATGTATCTCATAAAAACAAGAGCCTTCATAGAGTTATAACACTTGGGAAATTTAAAATTAACGCAATTCTATTATCTAATATATTTAATATTATCACCTAATATGAGCCTTTATTCAAATTTCCCCAATTATCTCAATAATTTCTTTTATAGAATTTTTAATCATCAAGAACCAATCAAGGACTACACATTGTCATTAATTATCTGTCTTTTTTATCTTCTTTAATCAAGAGCAGCTCGGGGTGCCGGGGTGGCTCAGTCGGTTAAGCGTCCAACTTTGGCTTAGGTCATGATCTCACAGTTCATGAGTTCGAGCCCCGTGTTGGGCTCTGTGCTGACAGCTCAGAGCCTGGAGCCTGCTTTGGATTCTGTGTCTCCCTCTCTCTCTCTGCCCTCCTCCAACTCATACTCTGTCTCTGTCTCTCTCAAAAATAAATAGACATTAAAAAAAATTAATCAAGAGCAGCTCTCCAGCCTTTTTCAGTCTTTCCTGACGTTGACATTTTTGGAGTCCAGCCAAGCATTTTGTAGAATGTTCTTCAGTTTGGGTTTATTTAATGGTTCCTTAAGATTAGAGAGAGGTCATGCAGTTTTGGCAGGACCACCATAGAAGTGATTTGTATCCTTCTCAGTGTGTCATATCAAGAGGCACCTGCTATCAGATTATGCCATTATTGTTCATATTAAGTTTGGTCAGTCAAGATTCATTGTAAAGTTGTGTTTTTATTTGTAACTTATACATATTCTGTTGGGCAATACTTTCAGATTGTATTAATATTCTTTTATACCCCAATTTTTTTACTGAATGGTTTTAGCACACTTTGATGATTCTTGGCTGAATCTATTATTTCTATGGTGATTCTAGAATGATGATTTTCTATTTCTAGTGTCCCTTCCACATGCATTTGTTGGCATCCTTTTTTTTTCTTTTCCTCTCTTTTTAAAGATGGGTATAGAGTCATGTATTTAAAAAAAAATCAACATGTTATAGTTCTTTCAGTTATTTATTTATTTATTTATTTATTTATTTATTTATTTATTTTTAAGTTTATTTAAACTTAAAAAGAGAGAGAGAGAGAGAGAGACCGAGAAAGGCAGAGAGAGAGGGAGAGAGAGAGAATCTCAAGCAAGCTCCGCACTGTCAGCACGGCGCCTGATGTGGGGCTCCAACCAATGAACCATGAGATCATGACCTGAGCCAAAACCAAGAATCAAACACTTAACTGACTGAACCACCCAGGTGCCCCGTTTTTTCGGTTATTTATTTTTTCTGGCTCTTTTATTTATTTATTTTATTTATTTTGCATTTCCCTATCAGCCTTTGAGCATGCTGTTATGTTCTGAAAAAGGAGTATGTTACAGGTTCCCTTGTATCTTCCCTGACCTAGCCCTGGAATCAGCCATTTTTCCCATGTGACCTGCTTCCTTCTCTTGCACTCTGGTGTTTAGACGCTAAGATCAGGGTACAAAGGTGTACTCCTTGCTACAAAGGGTCATGGCTTCTAGGATCTTTCAATGGACAAAACTAGGAAAGTATACTTTTACAAATCAAGAATTTGTAAGTGATACCTCTAATTCCTTTTTTTTTTTAAATGCTTATTATTTATTTTGAGAAAGCAAGAGAGAGAGCGTTCACTCAGGCACAAGAGCAGAAGGAGAGAGAAAATCCTCACCGTCAACACAGAGCCCAAGGTGGGACTTGATCTCACAAATTGCAAGACCATGACCTCAGCTGAAATCAAGAGTCAGATGCTTAACCTACTGAGCCACCCAAGTGCCCCATAATTCCTTAATCCAATGCTATAGGGTTTGCTTCTTTTCTCCCTGTTCCATATCTTAAGCAAAAATCTCCCCTAGTGGGGAAAATTGGTTCCCAATATCAATATATTTATTTATTTGAAATTCTAAATACACACAAATCTGTTTTCAGAATTACTAGATCAATACCACTGTCAACAACGAACCTTCCAAAGATGCTTCAAGATTTTCTTGGATTTCTTTCCTTAGACCATCCCCTGATGATGGAAAATTAGAGTTTTGCATTAAAAATTTACTTGGAATAGTTCTTTTTCTTCTTTCAAGTGGTCATGTTATTGATGTGATCATACTTATAATGATTTGTTTCTGTCTCTGTTCAGTTTAGAGTCAATCCAACCTGTGGATTTAATTTTATATTTTGGAAATGAAAACATTTACATGGCTCAAAAGTCAAAATTCTGTAAAAATATCAGAAAATATGATTAAGGTAGTCCATTCCCTTCCCTATATTTCCCACTCATTCTCATCTTTTACCTTTAGGTAACCAATTCTACCAGTTTCTGGTTTATCTTTCCTGTGTTTCATTTTGCATAAATAAGCACATATTTTTCCCCCAGCTCTATTGAGATTCACTTGACATATAATATGTTTTCTTATTCACTTTCTTTCTTACAGAAGGCACCATACTATATATACTTTTCATTTTGTACATTGCTTCATTTATGCAAAAAAGATTTTAATTTCTATTTTCTCTTATTATGGTTCTGACAAATCAGTTTTGGCTGAAGAGAAATATTGTCCTATTGGCGCAAAGCCCCAAATTTCAAGGAATTTCCCAATGACTGACCAAACATTTCCTATTCTGGGGTACCAATGAGGTGCCTGATGGCACCTATGATAGAAAGAAAGAGAAACAGAAAAGAATGGCAGGGAGAGTAGTGGGGAAGTTAGAAAAATTAACCTTGAGAAAGCATTTATTTCACATTTATTGAAACTTCCACTAGATGGCAGTAACATCCCAGGAATAAGGTTGGTAAGGGTTCTGGGAAAGGGATAAATGAACCTATTTGGAAGGAACGTGTCTAAGTACAATCTTTCTTTCCTGCAGAATCTTTTAAATGGATTTACTCTTCATATCATACCAATGTAACTTTTAAAATCTAATTCTCAACACTGTTTGTCCCTCAGTAATCTAATATTATTCTGGAAAAAAACCCCAGAAAAAACAAAAAACAGACTCTGACCCTGAATCAATCTATATAGATGGTCTCAAATCAGAGAAGATGCTACAAACAGCAAATATTAAAAATAATTTTAGGATCAGTAAAAGGTGCTTTTAAATCTAAAATTAATTAAGCTTTCTTCATTAAAAGTAGCCTAATTTTCTTACTCTTAGTTCCTTTTGTTTGATCCTGATTTTAAAAACAAGTAAAAAAACCAGACAAAATTGAAAAGTAAATTAAATAGCAAGATTTATTCTAACTCAGATTAGGAACTGGCAGCTAGTTTTGGAAATTATAGAGGTAACACCATACCCTTGATTAATTCAGCAGATCTTGCAAAAAGTACTATTTAATATCAGTCATGGCCTTTCATGGTCGAGATAGAGAAACTAAGTATCTTCTATCTGCAGGCTCCTCCCAGCAGCAAGGTGGGTCTATAATTAGTCTTACTGCCAAGAGCCACATTGGTGGGGCCGGTGGGAAGAAACCTGGAACTTGCAAGCCAGGTGCTATGCAGCAGGATTCTCTACTCTTCATCCTGTTCTTTTGCTCCCTCCCACTTTCTTTTTTTTTCTTTTAATTTTTTTGTTAACGTTTATTCATTTTTGAGAGACAGAGAGAAAAGAGCGTGAGCGGGGAGGGGCAGAGAGAGAGGGAGACAGAATCCAAAGCAGGCTCCAGGCTCTGAGCAGTCAGCACAGAGCCCGATGTGGGGCTCAAACTCACGAACCAAGAGAGCATGACCTGAGTGGAAGTTGGACACTCAACCGGACTGAGCCACCCCTGCGTCCCTGGTCCCTCCCACTTTCTAGCTGGCTGTTGAGGCACACAAGCAGATTAATGATGGCGCCAAGCTGGGCTGCAGTGTGAGGGATCCTAATTTCAGGGAGTGGCAATACAATATCCAGAAGTGACTTAACAAGGCTAAGCACAATGTTTACTAGCTTAATATGATACGAAATGAACTGTTTTCATAGGTGTAGAGCAAAGGACTGATGGCATCAACTGGGACTTGTCAGGCAGGGCTTCCAGGAGGTGGCAAGCTTTGAAAAAGTGATGAAGAAAATAGTATGAAGAAATAGTTGGTGGTTGGGGAAAGGCAGACAGAGTGGATAGGAGGAAATATGTAAGAACATATGGATAATTGCAAATCATGCCACTTATAACATAGCATTCTCCTGTGACTAAATGAAGGAAAACATGACTTAAGTCTGAATGCAAAATTCTATTGTGTTCACTGGAATTATTTGAGAATCTTTCACTTCTCTTACCCTCCTTTGTCTTTGTACCAGCAACATCATACTATAGGCATAGGCTTTCCTACTAGCTTTATAAATAATTAATCCACTACCTTTCCCATATATTTACCTTTACCAGTAAGATTTGTACTTTCATATGTTTTCTTGTTACCAGTTAGCACCTTTCCTTTTCAGTTTAAAGAAGTTCCTTGAAAACTTCTTCTAAGGCCAGTTTAGTGGTGATGAACTCCTTTAGCTTTTGTTTGTCCGGAAAAATCTTCATCTCTCCTTCAGGTCTGAATAACTTGCTAGATAGAGTATTCTTGGTAGGAAGTTGGTTGTTTTTTTTGTTTTTTTGGTTTTTTTGTTTTTTTAACACTTTGAATATATTGTGCTCCCCCCACCCCTGCTTGCCTATAAAGTTTCTGCCGAAAAATCTGCTAATAGTCCTTTAGGGGCTTCCTTGTACGTAACAAGTTGTTTTCTCCTGCTGCTTCTAAGGCAGCAAGATGTGTGCAAAAAGCTCCCTTCAAGGAAATACTGGCACGCTGGAGCAACAGAGGGAGGGCATGCTCACTGGCTGGAGTGAGGCAGGGGGAAAGCATCTAGGCAATGCAGGTGGGAAAAAAGAGGGGGAGGGAAGAAAGGGAAAAAAAGCCTAGCGTTAAAAAAAAAAAAAAAAAAAAGATGGCGCCCATTGGCTAGAGCAAGACAGGGGTGGAGCATGAGCCAACCAGCTGGACCCTAGATGCTGCTAAATGAGATGCCTGTCCCTCAGGCCTTTGAAAGCACGTGAGCCTCATTAGTTCTCAACGACTGCGACTGCGCTGAGCCCGGGGCAGGTGAGTCAGTGGGTGTGGCTATTTAAGAGCATTTCTGAAACCTTGCTGGTTTCCTGGGTTCAAGTCCTGCTCCTTTTCACAGCTCGACGTTTCAAGGGCTTGCCTCTCAGTGCAGGTCTTAAAAGTTGGGGTGCCTGATGTACAATTCAAACCCTTCACTCCTCAAGAGAGAAGCTCCAAGTTTTGAGTTCCCTCCTGATTGTGCCTCAAGCCACCTGGGGTGGAGTTCATGGGGAGATTCTGTTCAGCCTCTACTACCTGCTTTGCTATGGGACGTGAAGGGATCACTCAGACAAGTTGTAGGTTTTCTTCAGAGGAAGTTATTCCCTATGTGGCTGCACATCCAGTGTAACTAGGGGAGAAGGTAAGTACAGGATCCTCCAACGCCGCCATCTTGGCCTGAAACCTTCCTCTCAAAGTTTTCACCTACTTCACTCTCCCTGATCGGAATTGAGAACCATGGCCCAACATCATGGCAGTAAGATCTTGGAGAGTCTGGAAACTTTATCTTTTCCCCAAGTTTGTTCTCTTTTGTTTTCCTTCTTTGTAGTAATCATTGGTTAACAACCCTTAAAAGGGAAATGGCTGATGTGCTTATCTACAGGGACAGGAAGAAGAAAAGGAGGTGGTTCCCCTTGCTACAGCTGGTCTTGGGAAGGAGGGCAGAACCACAAGGGCTGGGGTAGGTGGAGGCAGCTTCAAAAAAAAGTGAAATAGGAACAGAATGAAGTGGGTCCTGGGAGCAGGTGTGGGCCAAGAGTAATTCAGGGCTCACAGATACTAGTGGGGATATCTGTCCCACAGGTCCTGCCAGGGCAGAGTTCTAGAAGGTGCCTGTGGCTTTTTGCTCTTTGGAGGACAGTCTAATAATTGTCTGAGAGAGGTCAGTATTTCTGTAAAACATTCTCAGTACTTCCCGAAGCTGCCTGCAGGTTAGAATCACCTCAGGAACTACAAATAGTATAGAACCCCTCACCCCCTCAGTCTCACCCTAGAACTACAGAATCAGAATCTGCAGGAGTGGGCCCCAAATGTCTCTACCTCTTGAAAAGTGCCCTTGTTGATTCTCTTGGAATTTATTCAGGTGGATATTTAGGAACCACTGCTCTAAACATAGTAAAACTTAGGTGTAAATTTCCCCCAGAGAACAGGGTGCTATTTCACTCCATGTGTATTTGAGATTTAGTAATTTGAACAAATGAAATCATGTTATGACTTTAACACGTGATAAATATTGATCTATCATGGCAAATAACATTTACTGAATAATGACATTTATAACACTTTTAAATCTTCCCACATGATTTCTTATCTACATCCTCATAACTACTCCATGAGGTAATCAACCAAGGAATATTTAATGAGTTCCTAGTGTTGATCAGGAACAGTGCTGGTTAGACAGGAAAATGATTATTGCTCCCCCATTACACATTAGGAAATGAATTGTAAGGGACTTAACTAAGGTCCTAAGGCCAATGGTTGCAAGAGTCGGGAGTCAGGACCTGCAGTGACCCAGCCTGGCTCCTCAGATACTGGGCTCTGCTGCTTGGAGACTTGTGGTTCACCTTGCTCTAGTGTTGCCATGGTTACCCTGCAGGCTCTCCTAGAGTTCAGTTAGGAGTCAGTGTATTCATTTTTGTTACCCTTTTGTTCTCCTTCCATTGTATTCAAAATCCTAATTACACAGGAAGAACCCAAACTAATTTTTCCAACCAGCTTGTCTCATTTTCCTTCTAGGCTTTTAGAATAAGTGATCTGTAACAACTGACTGCAGCCTCAACTTTCTCAGTCTTTATAGTCTTTTTTCCTTTTCACCCAAATAACTCCAAGTTAGATCACACAAATCCCCTGCACGTTTTTTTTTTTTTAAATGTTTGTTTATTTTGAGAGACACAGAGAGAGAGAGTGTTAGCACCCACCTACCCAAGTAGAGGAGGGGCAGAGAGGGGGAGAGAATCCCAAGAAGCCTCTGTGCTGTCAGTGTGGAGCCTGACTCAGGGTTCAATATCTCGAACTTTGAGATCATGACCTGAGCCAAAATCAAGAGTCAGACTGAGCCACCCAGGCACCCCCCAACTCCCACTGCACACTTAATCAGAATCTTATTTTCTTCATGCTCTTCTTTTCCCCACGGCTGCCCTTTTCTGGTCTTCCACACCAGCTGGTCTTTCTTCAGCTCTCCCTTTTCCTTCCTGTTCTTTCAGTTGTTTCTACTTGCCTTACTCAATTCTACTCTAGACACACGGAATCCTACATTCTTTCAATGCAGAATTCTCCTCACTTGGCCACTCTAATTAAAAAGGCTGTGTAAGCTGGTTAAAACCTGTGCTATTAAGTCTAAATTGTAACTCTTTTTGACCTTTAATACCCTCAAATGTGATCCTTTTATTCACCAAACTCGGGGTTTGCAACAGACTCAAGTAACTTTCACACACCTCCCAGACAAATAGATTTGATACTTTTTACCAAGACACCCACCTTAGGTAGGAGCTCCTTCTGGGTGACCTCACCGAGTAGCAAACTTACGTCCTGAAAGCAGTGTGGAGTTGAGATAAAGCATAGCCTTCGGTCTCAGACACTGGTTTAAATCTTTCTTCTCTTGACAAGTTGTGTTCCTTGGGGAGAGCTACTAACCTCCTTTTTCTCATCTTCAAAAGGAGGACATCATCTCTTTTGCAAGTTTATGGTGAAGATCTGAGATAATTTATGTAATGTAACTCGTGTAATGACTAGCCCATAGTGGACACAGACTAAGGCTGGCTGCTACAGTGTTATATATCACTACTAGGACACTAACAGCAGCCAGCAATCATTCCTCTCTTCTGAGTCCCTTCCTGGACCAAGTAGCATTTGGTGATTTTTTTCATGTTTTCCATTTGCATTGTTTTAACGTGTATACAATTTTGCTTTGTGAAATTTAAAAAGATTTCAGTACATATTTGTGAATAAATCACGCTCTCAAGTAGACTATGTTTTAAATGCTCTTACTGGCTTTTCATTGGAGTCTAGGACCATTCAGTACATTATAGTGGGTGACTCAACATAACTTTCTTTACATTGACAACTCCTAGTATTTTTCTCTACACTGTCTCAGGTCTTGAATTTATTTGAGGTACTTTGAGGGTCTGAGTAGCTCTCTTTAGGTTCTCACACTCAGACCCAGAGCTCTGTTGGTATGAAAAGGGGCCAGGCTGGGAAGAGCCTACATAAGATACAGCCTGTGAAGGGGCCTCACATGGGGTAAAATCCAGCTGCAGTGACTGGGAGAGTGGAACTAGTAGGAAGAGAATCAACATGATTCAGAAGCCTGAGGACATTCAGGGACTGACTTCTTTCCCTCAAAGGGGAGGAATTCCCTGGTATTTGCTGGTAAGAGCAAGGTGGAGGGCCACAGAACACCCCCCCCCCCCCCCCCCCGTCTTCAGTGGGCATGTTCTAGGCAAAGATTTGCACAAAAGGCTGAATGTGGAAGAGAAGGTTACCTGGCTTCTGGGATACTGGGAGGTCAGGACCCAAAGCGCCAACTTTCTGATCATGTGGTTCACTCTACTGGCAACCAGCCCCCAACATTAAGTGCTTTCCAAAAGTTGCCTCATTAACATAAACGGCTCTTCTTTTTCTCTCCACTTTGGAAATTCCAAGAGTTTTAGAAGTTCTAGGCTAGGAATGGGGATGAAGACCAAAGAATTTTTTTTTTTTTATTATAAATCACAATCTTGTGGTGCAAAATTTATTGAGCACCAACAATATGCTAGGCATTGTGCTAGGCACGCGGGAGAAAACCACAACTGAGACATAGGCAGTCTCTGTTTTCAGAATGCTTAGGGTTTCAAGGAGAAGACAGCATTAAAGAAAAAAACTACAGGCAATTAATAGTTAAAAGTGTATAGGATGCTGCAGAAATGTAAGAGCCTTGAAGCTTGGTGCCAGTAAGACAAAGGGGGGCAGAATCAGAAAAGGACTAGATTGGTCTTCAGATCTTGTAGGTAGGGGCCACGTTGAAGAGCCTGTGGGCATAGGAGGCTGGTAAAGCAGCCCTGGACAGTGAGAACTTGGTTTTATGTTTCTAGGTACTCTCAGAACCCCTGTGGGATAATCTCTCTACTCTTGTGTTCTCTTTATGATGCTACCTACTGTGCTTGTCCAGGTTTAATTTCTGTCTATCAAACAGAAAACATCCTGCTGTGCAGATAAACTCCAGGACTCAAGATAAAATGTGATTTCAAACAAAAAAAAAAACCCTTTATTTAGAACATAGTCAATTAATGACATTACTTCCCCTAATATGTGTAGTCTATGATAATCGGTGAGTTATCTCAAATATGAATTTGAGGTTTTGTAAGAAGATGGCTAACAATGAGAATGACCTAGTACTTGAACTATTAATTCAGTCTGTTATATCAGAGTCACTCCAAGTCCTCTATAGAATGGACACATTTAACTACCTTATTTATTCACACAATTTCTCCCATACCAGCAATGGAGTCCTGTTGATGTGTACTTTGGCTCTGAAAAAAAGGAAAGAATTTACAATGCAGGCAGTCTTCCTAGTTAGATGGTAGTATGAGGGGGTATAAAAGAGCAGCAAAAGGAGAAAAGGATAAATAAAAAGTGGTTAGAGAGTGGTGTTTTTATTAAAATTGTTTTTTTCTAATTTCTGGTTTGAAACTGGGATGTTTGCAATCAGTGAAATTGGGTCGACTTTACAAGATACCCTTCTATTTGATAGTTCATTCTTGGCATTGTGCCTTCAATTCCAGTATCTGCCACCAGGTGGGCGGTGGTACCTTTCAGGGTGTCCAGGTGTAGTTAACTGATTGCCGAGTATATTTCATTCAGTTTTAGATGTATCGATATTTAGACCAGTGCTGCCCTGTCTCTTGCTAACCATATTTTTGTTGTGTCTCTGATCATTTCTGTATATTCCCAGCAATGGAAGGATTGAGTCCCAAGGTATGCTCATGTGTGAAGTGTTTGATACAGTACCAGACTGAGCTCCAGGAAGCTTATGCCAGTCCACTCTCTGTCCACCAGTGTATGAGAGAGACTGTCCGAGTGTGGCTTCAGATTGCAGAAGGATGAAAATGTGATAGATTCTCTCAGCCAGCTCCTAGAGTGGCATGGAGATGATCATTGCTGTTGGCAGGCTGTGCTCACAGCTTACACCAACATGTTGTAAACTGAGTTGATCAGTAGGACTTTGGTGAAAGAGTAGCTGAGCGGAAAGTCTTGAAATCTTGTCACCAGGTATGGCAGTTAGGAGGCCTGGGTTCTGGAATTAAGAAATGTTGGATTCTGTCCACTCCCCTCTCTGTCACTTGTGTCTAACATGATGCTCCTCCCCCTCTCACCCTGCAAATGGCTATAAGGGTCTGTGTGTCACTTCCCACGAGAAGCATGGTAAGTATTATTAATGAGAGAGAGAAGCAGATGCCTTACGGTGAAGAAGGACATAAATGAGACCATTCTTGTGCCCCAGTTATGCATTTCCTGGCAATATGCATTGTTGCTGTCAGAAACAGTGATTCAGATCTTATCCCAAGGGCACATTCAATCTGAGGAGCTTCCAATAACTGCGGGAAAATGCGGCTGGTAGTTAATCAAGATGTTTAAATGTCACTCAGTGATTGATTACTTGTGAGTCATGATGATGCATTATGATGCCCAGCATTCAAAGGGCACGGTGACTCTCCGCAGCCAGCACTGCACAGAAAGATAGATGCATAACTTGTGATCCCTTGGGATTAGTCTTCCCAGAAAGTTCTGGCTAAAATAGGGAATCTAGGCATCTCCCCCCAATTTTTTTTTTTTTTTTAAGAAAAATTTACTCACTGATTGGTGAGAGCCAGGGATTTGGGACATTGCACTTGTGTAGCCCATTGGCTGTCCCATGATAGGTCATTACTTGATGAATGAAACCTAATGAGAGAAGGAATGGAAAAGTACTCATGGAGAGATTGACATCATATCAGCGCTAACATGCTGCTTGATTGTGTGGCTGTCCTAAGTATGAGGAGCCTCTTGCACAGTGCTTCATGCAGAGGAGGGCATCAATATTACAAGTGCTCCAGTAAAGTAGGAACAAAAGCTGTGGGGATGCAGAATTCAGAACCCCAACAAGAGGGTTTTTGTTGGTCCTTCGGGGGCTAATTCCTGGGCTGAAAAGAAGTACTCTTATTTCTTCTGTCCAGTGTTTCAATTATAATAATAAAATATTTACTGAATACTTTCCATGTACTAGGCACAGATTATTTTATTTCATTCTCACAGCTTGATGAGGTAGGTTCTGTATTACTACCCCATTTTATAGACATGGAAACTGAGACACATAGGGAACTTATCCAGTGGTATTCAACTACAAGGTGGCACAGCTGAGCTTCACCTATAGCCAAGCCTGCCTCCAGAGTCCCTATTCTCAGAGTCATGTGACATGGCCTCTTCAGACACGCAGGCCTGTTCTGTGTTCTTAGTACCATGTCAAAAGGATAATTCACCCGAATGAGACATCTGGTCACTTTCAAAAAAGAGAGCGGGAGGAAGTGAACTCATTTCTACTTACCAATTAGGCACTACTCATTTAGCAAAGGAAACAATTAGGATGAAGTATCTTAATCATGGAAAAATCAAACAGCCCTTCCAAACCAACATTTAAGCCACATTTGTTCCAGCCTGGCTTTATCCCCGTATGGGTGGTAGATGGATTGTCCTTTTCATTTTTCTCCTGGACATTTTGACATTTTATAGACATACAGAATGCATTTGTGAAGTACTTATAATTTGAAGTTTCTGCATAGCACTCCTCCCTTTATTCCTTGCCATGATAAACATGCCCAGATAGTAAGTTCACAGAAGGTTGTGAGCTTTGAAGTCTTTGAAAATTATATGACAATGTTGTATATGCAATCATGGATGAGAGCAAGCCAATATCTCCTCAAGTGCCAGACACACGGCCCCTATAAATCCTCTGCTAAGAGCAGAGAGTGGTGGTCCTGTTTACTTAAACTCTGGGATGGAATGGGCATGGTTAGCATCACAGTAATTGACACAATTAGGAGATCCAAACAGATTTGCTGCTACTTGTTGTGTGTAGTTAAATTCCATGCTTCTATCAATAATTCAGAAGAAGAAAGTCTCTAGACTCAAGGTTGGATTAAAAAAAAAAAAAACCGCTTCATCTTTCTTTGAGATGTACATGAGAGAATTTTTTAATGTCTGGGAACTGTACAGTTTAATCATGAGGAGATAAGGGTTTATCAGTGAGAATTTGCACTTTTTAAGAGGCCCTTTGAAGTTACATCTGTGTTCCCTTAACTGGACCAAAAATTTCCCAGTAGATTACAATAGGAGCTTAGGACATTTCTCTTTGTGGTGCTCTGCTCCAATGGCATCAGTATTTAGTTACAGTCTTATTTATGTCAAGTTTCAATTATGATGACTTATGAAAATGTCTAGGAGATATACTCCATTGTTTAGCAGAAGTATCTGCTTACTGTGTTGCTGGATGAAGTCCCATGCAGAATTCTTGCACTTGGATATTCAATCGGTCTGCTTCCCACACTTTGGTAAAATTATGCAAGTTGTGACCAGATTGTTTTAAATTTGAAAGAATGTGTAGGAGCTTAGATACATGTACACTGAAAGGTTACCCAAAGCAATCTTGATGGACAGAAATGATGTGTCAAATGGTCTAGGTGTTCAAGCAATTCCCACAAATCACAATGAAAATGATTCATGGAAACAGTTAAAATTAACGGTTCTCTGAAGTGTGATAACATCAAGTGATGGTGGAGTGATTAAAGATTGATACCCATAGGAAAAGAATCTTTAGATAGACTAGATAGAAAGTAATATCCAAATGATGAAGTCTACAGGACCTCCTTGATCGACCTACAAGTTGAGACTTTGTCACACTATTTAATGTAGATGAAACTAAGATCTTTGGAAATGAATATGTCAAAACTGTACCTCAAAAAGAGAAAAGACAGCTTTCAGATTTCAGCCAGCTAAGGGCTAAAGAGTGGGAACATAAAACCTTTAAAACTTTGCCCAAGGTTAGATTCTGAGGTTCTGAGTGAAGACCTGGTCATTGTCGACACCCTCTGAACATTCAGGCATCCTGAAGGATCTGGTTAACAATGTGTAGGTTTTGTTTTACTGCTGTGAGAGTAAGAATAACTTCACCCTCCCCTCTGGTGAGTCATAGAGTGACTGTTGGACTTGAAATGTTCTCTTCTTCTGCTTAATGATGATGTGCTAGCTGAGACTCCTGCAAGGAGCTGACATAGATGACCTGGAACTTGTTTTACTTTTCCTTCCCAATTTTTGTCAATACCTCCAACATTGTCCCAGCCATTAGGGTTTAGAACTTGGCATCATCTTTGACTTTGCCCCTCTCCTTTTTCCCTTCCTGTTGCCAAGTGTTATTGATTTTATCTTGGGACTACTTCTTTTTAAAAAAATGTTTATTGGGGCGCCTGGGTGGCGCAGTCGGTTGAGCGTCCGACTTCAGCCAGGTCACGATCTCGCGGTCTGGGAGTTCGAGCCCCATGTCAGGCTCTGGGCTGATGGCTCGGAGCCTGGAGCCTGTTTCCGATTCTGTGTCTCCCTCTCTCTCTCTGCCCCTCTCCCGTTCATGCTCTGTCTCTCTCTGTCCCAAAAATAAATAAACGTTGAAAAAATTAAAAAAAAAATAAAAAAAAATAAAAAAATGTTTATTTTTTTGGTGGGGGGAGGACAGAGGGTCTGAAGCAGGCTCCCTGCTGACAGCAGCGTGGGTGTCATGAACCACTGAGCTGCATTCTGACGCTTAACCAACGGAGCCACCCAGGTGCCCCTTTGTTGGGAATACTTCTTGAATCTATACTTTGTTCTCCATTCCCATTGACATTGCCTTAATTTAGGTTTCTGTTATCACTTGCCAAGATAATTGTCAGAGGCTATAATCTACCCCTAACATAGGTTTTTCTTCCTTATTCCCCATTATCTCCTTCTGTACATTCCCATTTGCCAGATAGACTGACAGATAACCTTAGATGATCCATGCAGATACTCTGTTTTTTTGACCTCTTTGACTGTGCTACTGGTGTTCTTTCTCCTTGAATGGCTTTTACTCTTTGTTGTTGTATACTAAGTCATACCAACCCTTCATGGCCCAGTGCAAATGCTTTCTGTTCCCCAAAGTCTGCCCTGATCATGAGCCTCTTCTATTCTTGCTCTTTTTGCCATTCCCACTGCAATTTTTTTTTACCTTTATAGAGGCACTTATTACTGCATAATTTTTCATAATAATTTATGTTGTGATTTATTTCTTCTACCACACTCCAACACAAACTTAGCACAAACTCCAGCACAAACTTAGGATGGCTGGTTCTGTGCTCTACATTTTGCAAATCCTGCAATTCTAGAACAGTCTGTGTCTAAATAGTGTCAATAAATTGTCTATTTTCATGTCAATTTCCTAGGTGCTGGACCATAGGCCAATTGCTGAATAGCTATTACAGTGTCATTGTTATAATCATGCATAGAACCGATGCATTTTAGCGTTAACCGTTAAAGATAAGTAAAAGGAGGGGCTCTTGGGGTGACTCGGTTGGTTAAGTGTCCAACTCTTGATTTCTGCTTATGTCATGATCTCATGGTTTGTGAGTTCAAACCCCACATTGGGCTCTTTGCTGACATGGAGTCTGCTTAGGATTCTCTCTCTCCCTCTCTCTCTCTCTCTCAAAACAAACTTAAAAAAGGTGCTTAAAAGGACAAAATAAAATTTGATAAAAGTTTTGTCTGATATAAATACAATCCATTAAAAATTTGCAGAACAAAACATTTTGCTGCTACTCAGCAGCTTCTAATGCTGAGTAAGGGTATGAGAACATGCATAAGTGGCAGTGACACAATTTTATAATCTTTATTTTTTTATCCTACTAATTATAACTAGTGATAATTATACATATAAGCATTGTTAGTATTATTCCTAATAGTATTACTAAAACTTTGACAAAAAGACCATTGAAATTTTTTTATTTAAATGTTTATTTATTTTGAGAGCAAGAGATAGAGAGTGAGTGGGAGAGCGACAGAGAGAGGGAGACTGAGAATCCCAATCAGGCTCCACACTGTTAGCACAGAGCACGACGCGGGGCTCAAACTCACAAACTGTGAGATCATGATCCGAGTCAAAATCAAGAATTGAATGCTTAATTGACTGAGCCATCCAGGCACCTCAAAATATACCAATGCTTTTAGATATTGATGTTAAAAATTAAATAGGGTATTGGAATGCTATTCTCTGTATTTATCTAATTTTAATGAACTAGAATTTGTATCTCTAGCCTATCAGTGGGTAATCAGACACATGTAGGCTTTTGGGGTGAATAAATTCATACCAGCTCTTATATGGAATGAAAAGTGTGCCATCATAGAGAAGCAGAGATAATAGGTTAGTCACATAGAGTCAAGAATCAGACTGCCAGGGTTCAAATTCCAGTTCGGACACCTAGTTCTACAACTTTATGGAATTTGCTTAACATTGGTTTCTCCAATTTTTTATTTACAAAAGGGCTTCTCAGAAAGAACTGAGTTGCTCTATGTAAAGCACTTAGAACATAGTGATGTTTGGCTATTAGGAGTTCTTGACTATCATTATTATTTTGGAATGTTAGACATTGTTAGTCTGGCTCTTACAGATGAAGAAGCCAAGACCCAAAGAGGTTGAGCAACTTGTAAGATTATCTAGATGTTCCTCAGAGCCTGAGTAACCTCATCATGGGGGTTGCATGCTCCTACATTCTGTGCTCGGCCCAGTGTGGGGCATTGAGTTGCCACCTTCAGGTATTAGAGGCCCAGACAAGCAGACAGGTGGAGATTACAGTAAGGTAAGTAATGTGCCATGATGCAGAAATGCAGCATCTTTTAGGAGCTCGGAGGAGTTCCAGATTTCTTAGATAATCTCCAAAGGGGGTTCCAAGGGAAATGATCATGCAGCTAAGACCTTAAAGATGCTGTCTTAGTCTATTTGGGCTGCTGTTATAAACTACCGTAGCCTGGGCAGTTTATAAACAACAGAACTTTGTCAACAGTTCTGGAGGCCACAAGTCTGAGATCGGGTGCCAGCATGGTTGAATTCTGGGGAGGGCCCTCTTCCAGGTTATAGACTGCTGTCATTTAATTATGTCCTTACATAGTAGAAAGCAGAAGGGGAAGGAAGCTCTGCAGTGAGTCTTTTAAGGGTACTAATCCTGTCAATAAGGGCCTTACTCTTATGATCTCTTTTAATCCTAATTACCTCCTGAAGCCCCACCTCCTAATACCATCACCTGGAGAGGCTGTGTGTGTGTGGGGGGGTGGTGGGGGGGGGCGGAGGGGGTGTGGTGTGTTGGGGGGAGGTAAGGGTTTTAGCATATGAATTTTAGAGAGATGCATTGAGTTCATAACAGATGTAGAAGATTTAGCCATGTAAAAGGAGGTGGGGGAAAAGCATTTGGGTAGTGGGTACAAAGGCCCCAACGTGCACATAATGTATGTAGAGAAACAAAAAATGTCCAGTGTTGCCAAAGAGTGGCGACCTCTAACTTTCTTTGTAGCAAATGAAAATCTTCCTGTACTGTATGTACCCTGTAATTTCAATACTGGCTGTTTATTAAAACCTCCTATTATATTTGTACTGGGTTTAATAGTGTGCCCCCAAATTCATGTCTACCCAGAATCTTAGAATGTGGACTTACATGTAAACAGAATCTTTTCAGGTGTGATTAATTAAATTAAAATGAGATACTGGAATGGGTGGGGGGTACAAAATTCAGTGACTGGTATCCTTATAAGGAAGCTATGTGAAGATACAAAGATATAGAGGAGACACAACAACATGTGACATGGAGGCAGACTGGAATGATGCATTGGTAGATCAAGGATTGTCAGCAACTACCAGAAGCTAGAGGGAGGTATGAAACAGATTCTCCCTCAGTAAGTCCAGGACCCAATATTGCCAATACCTGGATTTCAGACTTTTAGCATCCAGAACCGTGAGGGGGAAAAATTTCTATTGTTTTAAGCCACCTAGTTTGTAATAATTTGTTGTTGCAGTCCGAGCAAAGAAATATAGCATTCTTGGTATGAATTTGACTTTTCCAGGTGACAAGAAAAAGGCATACATAGATTGTCTTCAGTGATGGAAATGAGTATAGTAGGCCACAGTTTACTCACTCTATTACATGCATGAAAAAATGTGGCTGTTTAATTTTTTACAAAGTATCTGTTCTTTCTCACTAACCCACATGGCATGATGGGTGAGTCGGGAAAAATAATCTCTAACAAACATTGAAATAGCTAAATAATATACTGTAATATTTCCCAGTTCAAATAAGCTCTTTTTGAATATTTAGTCTTTTTAGGACCTTTGCATATCCTTCTCCTCCCCCTGATTCTCCCCAAGGCATCTGGGTAAATGGAGGATTCATTTGGCTCTGTGACAGTGAGGGATGTTGGAGCCTTGTGTCTATGCTGGGTTTTTCTGGTTTTTCTTTGCTCAGAGTGCTCTCTTCATCTTGACCTGGGCCTTGTTCTTTGTCAGCCACAAGGAAGCAAGAACACAGCCTCAAGTGTCTGTAGTTACCTTCTTCCTCCACTGCTCTCCTCTTGATTACAGCCTTGCTAGATTTCATGCCATGGTAGACAAGGGAACCCTTTAGAGCTAGAGGAAACAGGCCACTAACCCAGAATTCCTAGGTGCCTTCCATCTTTCTGAATGCTTCTATAGTCAGCACCCTCTGAAGCTTAGGTCCCAAGCTAGGAAAAACCAGGATTCTGGTGTCTATCTCCATTGTTCCCCTTTTCTCCCTGTTTCTGGCATCACTTAACCCCATGTCTCACCCTCCTTTTCTGGGAAGATATTTATGCCCCATCCCCTTGACAGACTGGATACAAGATGAAACACTAGCTTACCAATAAGGGAAGAGCTGAAAAACCTCTTCCTTACCCAATGATGTGTAAGAACATGACAATGCCCCAGACATAGCTTTATTATCCACTCAGCCACTGTAGATCCCAAGCCTTGAGGTTGGAGCATGTTCTACCTAAAGGTGGCTCAGCATGAGTGGGGATGTGTCCAGAACTGGAATGATGCACACTTTGTCATTGTTCATCTGGAATTAATATTTACTCAAAGCCTTTAATGGTATCTATTACTTTCCATTAAATATAGGATACCTCTAGAGGGCAGGATGACTCTGAAGCTACCTCAGACAGTTTTGCCTCCCTCTCACCATCTTGTGCTTTCACCCCCTGTACCATGTCCCAGTGTAGTTTTCCAGCTTCATAGTAGGGTGGATTTTCTTCCAACCTACAGTACAGTACAGCTGCAGCACCTTATGCAGTAAAGAATGCATTCAGGTTGCTTTTCTCACAGGTGGTGTGCCCAAGGCAGCACTTAAGGCATTCAGAACTCATTTCCTTCCTAAACTTTGCCTGGTCTCTGATTTGCTATAAACTCATAAACTTCACTGATGTACTGACGTGATGATGAACTCACTTTTGCTCTCTACATTCATGAATGCTGCAGGATGTGTGTTTGTGACTCACTCCTGCTATTTGGAGTGGAAACTCGGGTCATAGTAAAGGGCCCCCACTCTCTTAGGTGGTATAGAGTAGTTGCCAAGGGGAGGAGATAAAAATTAGCAGTGGTATTTTTTCTCATGGACTGTTAGATTGTGGAACTAACCAGATCCTTCGTATTCAACTGTTAGGATTCCGCTTCAAATCCTGAGGTTTTCCTCTGATACTCCACAACCATATAGAAATGAGTATGTCTTCTCCTGTAGTTCCAAGGCATATTTAGACAGGGGGTACCTCTATTAGAGGTTTTACCACACTGTATTGTAGAACTCATTTCCCTTCCACTAGAAAAGTTCTTGCTAGGGCAGAGACCAGATCTTGGTTATCTTGGGATCCCACTGCCTTGCAGAGGGATTGCTACAGAACTGGGGCTTGGAAAATGGTGATGAATGTATGAAATATCCCCGAAATAGTACTGATTAAGAGCCTGAACTCCTGCACTTTCCAGAAGACACATAGGGGTAGGGAGTTTTCACACTTATTGATGCACAGGACAGACTGACGGGTAAAGAGATAAAGGTAAGAGCTTCTTTAAAGCCATGTGGCCCTGCTCCTTCCTTCTGGGATGACAGTCTGTTAAGGAGAAAGTGGGGTTGGAGTAAGTGTTAGAAGATCCTAAGTGTTTGGCTACTCCTGTGTCTTGAAGGTTCTAAGATGGCAAGAGCCAATGGAGACCTGAAACTGATGCAGATCAACTCCTTTCTGGTAAATGCCTCTTTTTGTCATAAAGACTTCTTATGATAACAGTCTGTAAAAAAAAAAAAAAAAAAAAAAAAAAAAAATAGAGCCCCCAAATATTTCCTGGGCACTTGTTATATGCAAAGAAGACACTGTGCTTTCTTGATAGCAAGAGAGATATCATTTAGGGGAGTGTTGCTTTCACTGGTGGCAACAGCCAGTGCCAGGATCCATTTTTGGCTGTGGCGCATTCGTCATTTGGAAGTGAACTGTTAGAATGACTTTTATAACTAGGGATACCAGTTGTCTGGCTTGGAGTTAGGCTGTCTGGTTTAGAGCTGGGTCATCTAGTTCTGGAACACATGGTTCAGAATGCATTTGAAAGGGCAAGTTAAACGCAAATCACCTGGTTTGGGTGCGGTGGCTTGGATAACAAACTTTCTGGATCCTACTGTTCTGCTTTGTGTTTGAATGTCAGGACTGAAAGTGCTGTTCAGGAAAGCCCTTGTGGAATAGTCCAAATTCCTGGGAGGAGCTGTTCCCCAGAGGTGACTTTTAGCACCTAGGATTTTAGATATCTTTTTTTTTTTAATTTTTGAAATCCTACTTGCTTAATTTTAATGTAGTGGTAAGTTTATATTATTTTTAATTTACTTTTAATTTTTGAAATTTTAACAGTAGAGCAGGAAACTGCTCTATTCCTAAATCTACATCCTTATCCAGGGCTTAACTTCTAAAGTAATGTCTGTCTTCTTGCATTTTCTGATTTTCTTTCTGTTCTTTTTGTGAGATAGTTGAGTAATAACTAAAACTCAGTGGTGAGTCTTTTCATCTAGGATGGAAAGTCCCACATAGGAAATGGTACCACTAGCAATGGGTCAGTCGTTTATGTTGGCCAATGTAAGGAAACCTACTTTCTTACACAAAAGGTTAACTAACCAAGAGGAAGTAATTGTTGGGGAGGATGGGGGGAGGAGGAGTTGAGTTACCTTTTCCTGATGAAATTCAGCCCAACACACTATGGGAAGTGCCATAGAGTACATAAAACCATAAGAGGTTGAAAATTCTACTTTGTTTTTAGATACTAAGGACCAAGAAGGTATGTATGATTTCAAGGTTTGGTGAAACTGTTTCTGAATGGAAAGTGAGTAGGTTTCAATTACTGAAGAGAGGAGGGTATGGTGGGCAGGAACATTTTTAATGTCTTCTGTCACTGGGTGAAACTTGCCTGGAACAGTGGTTTTTAAATAATCCTCTGGGCTGGAGGAAGGAAATACTAAAACTGCCACTTATCCTTATTGATTTCATCCTTTAAAACTGTCTATTTCTTGTGCTGCTTTATGGTGTATAGAAAGGATATTCCTGGGGACCACTGTCCCAGAGACAAGAGGAGAAGGCAGATGGTTGTATCAGGATGGAAAGAACTGGAGAGGTGGAATAGCTCAGAATGTGGAGGTCTTCCTTCTTTTCTGATAAAAGAAATGTGGTAGTCATTTGGGAAGATTCTGGAGAAAGCAGGGAGGACATTGACCTTTGTTGACCAATGACTGTACGACAGGCATTGGGTTATGTATTATTTATTGTTGTTAAATCACTGCACATGTAACTTACATATACATGCATTCTTTTATTAATTTATTATTCATTTAGTGAATATCTCATTTAATCCTCACAAATAGCTTGAGAAGCAGATTTTAATTTTTCCAGTTTTACAACCAGGAAGCTAAAGTTGTGTTTTTTTTATTGAAATGTAGTTGACATATAATACTATTAGTTTTGGATGTATAGCATAGTGATTCTCCATTTATTATATTAAATGATTACCACAGTAAGTCAAGTTATCATCTGTTACCATATAATGTGTAGTAACATCTGTTACTACAGATGTGTAGTATCATCTGTTACCATATAATAGTGTAGTAACACTATTATTGAATGTATTTTGTCTCTTATAAATAAATCACATTTCCGTGATTTATTTATTATCTATCTGGAAGAGTGTACTTCTTAATCCCCTTTGCTTTTTTTGTGCATACTCCCAGCTTATTTTTTGTATTTATAAATCTGTGTTTTGTTTTGCCTGTTCATTTTTGTTTTTTAGATTCCACATATAATTGAAATCATACAGTATTTGTATTTCTCCAACTTATAATAACCTCTAGGTCTATCCATGTTGTTGCAAATGGAAAGATTTCATTCCTTTTTATGGCTGAGTAGTAATCCACTGTGTGCAGGTGTGCACGCACACATACACGTTTATACATTCAACTATTGATGGATACTTAGGTTTCTCAGGAAGCTAAAGTTTAAAGCAATTAAGTAATTTTTACATCATATGATTTATACCCCTGCAATTCTCATGCCTTATGGCATAGGTTTATAATATACACTCCAGGGCTTCTATCAAAGAGATGCTCCTTCAGTATGTTCAAGTTGGTTTCTAGTCTGCTAGTAGCAGTTGGATTGCTCAAGAAAGTATTTACAGAATCAGGGAATACTTGGTTGTAGTTTTATTTTCTTTTTTATTGTATATGTCCAAATCATAATTTTAGGCCAGAGATACTTCTCTGCCATTCAGGTTGACACCAAGCCTTGGTTTGACATTTCAGTTAGCTCAACCTTCCTTTCCTGGCATTAAAAGCAAGCAAGCAAGCAAACAAACCTGAAACCCTTGGAATGGCTATATTTCAGGGAATTGATTAAATCTTAACTAGTTCATTTCATTGGGATTAGATTGAATTGACACAAAGTGGTTCAATCTACTTCCTGGTGGTCCCATTCTCAATAGCAGAGACCTGTTGTTCTCCCCTTTGATTGTAGAATCCCCTCATCTTCATGTCTGACTCCTGCTGGCACGTAAGTGTCTCCTGATTAGGAACCACATTTTGTTTATCCTTCTGTGTCCCACAAAGTGCCTAGCAAAGTATCTGCACTTGTCGAATGAAAATATTGGATGCCCTGATCCCAGTTGCTATGGGTGGTTTATCTGTTGACGTAAAATGGTGATTTGTTGGCTTTCTTAGCTATCTTGGCAGTAGAGCTAGATGTTTTGACAGACATACGATGCTATTTATTCTGTTAAGAAAAGATAGCATGACTATTTGCATGGCTTCGTATTCTTAAGTATAAAAATTTCCATCTCTTAATTTTGATGAAAGGTGTGCAAAGTTGGAGGAAAGGTAAGAGGGTGAGTAAATTAGGAAAAATTTTTCTCTTGAGTGCTCAGATATTTAATCAAAATTCCTTTAACATAATTCATTGGATTGTCGTGAGGACAAATTGAGGTGATCATTGAGAAGAATCTTTGGAAACTCTAGATTATAGACAGGGACATTTCTAAAAGGTAAGATTTTAAAGCAAAATAAGGTTTTTAAAAAACAACTTCTGGTGTTTTGACAATGTATATGCTGTGTAATGAAGATTAAAAATTAAGCTCTAGTCCTCTAATATTATCTAGTGGTAATATATATCATTTACCATTTTAACCATGTTTAAGTGTACAGTTCAGTGATATTAAGTACATTCACAATGCTGTGTAACCATCACCACCATCCATCTCTGGAATTTTTTCATGATCCCAATCTGAAACTCTACCTAGTAAATGTCTTCCCATTTACCTTCCTCCCAGCCCTAGTAACCTCTATTGTTTGCCTATGCTAGGTACCTCCTACAAGTGGAGTTATTACAATATTTTCCTTTTATGTCTGGCTTATTTCACTTAGCATAATGTTTTCAAAGTTTATTTATGTTGCAGCATGAATGAGAATTGGATTCCTTTTTAAGACTGTAGTATTCCATACCATATTTTGTTTATTCCTTTACCCATCGATGGACACTTGGGTTGTTTTCACTTTTGGCTATTGTGGATAATGCTGCTATGAATGTTGGTGTACAAGTATCTGTTTGAGTCTCTGGCTTCTTTTCTTTTGGGTATGTATCTAGGAGTGGAAAACAGATCTTTTAAACTTCATTTCTCCTGACACTTTTGAGATTATCCAGAGCAAGTCTCTCTCTTCTGTTCATGCCCTAAAGAGTGAGCAATTGCTTCTTCATCTTCAGTGTGCTTCAGGCCTCCATGTTTTCCCCTAGGCTCCTCTTCCTCTTCTGAAATTGATACTTCTAGATGTAGCTACAAAGGAGTCTGAAATCTGATGCTAACCACTGTAACAAGCTCTATTCAAATCAGGCCCACCAACTGGCACTACTTTGGGGACTGACAAATTAAGGTGAGCTAAGAAAAATTAAACTGTAAGTTCCATTATACATGGAAATCTAGTAGAAATAAAAAGTGTCATACCGAGAACTATACTTTAGACTTGAGCTTCAGTTCATTTGATAAATTACTATCTGCTGAGCACTGTTGATAGACAACAGGGAATGAGTTCAGAGCTCTGTTATCAAGCAGCTCAAATTCTAGAGGAGGATGCATACATATTTAGGAAGCTACAGAAACTAAACAACAATGCTACTACTATTCATTTGTTTATTCAACATTGCTCAAGCACCTGCTGCACGCTGTTCTAGGCCCTGGGTATACATCAAGTCAAAGACAAAGTCTCTGTTCTTCTACAGCTGACTTTCTGGTTGGGGAAACTGGACAGTAAACAAGGAAATACACAGTATAATAGCTATGTGTTTTTCCTATGGAGAAAAATAAAGCACGATAAGGGATTGAGAGTGACTGGCGTGTGTGTGGGTGGTTTTACGTAGGCTGACCAAGGCAGGCCTTTCAGAATTTGTGACTTTGAGCCCAGATATGAATGAAGTGAGGGAGATAGTCAAGGGGATGTGTAGGTGATAAGGCAGCCTGGTAGGGGAGTAGCAGCATGTGCGATAATGTTAGATTTCAGAGATGGATAAAGAGCTTTGGGACTTAAAAGTTTTTTTTTTTTTTTTATTTTGACAGAGAGAGAGTGAGAAGGCAGAGAGATAGAGCTAGAAGGCAGAGAGAGAGAGAGAAGGCAGAGAGAGAGCGAGAAGGCAGAGAGAGAGAGCGAGAAGGCAGAGAGCGAGTGAGAGCGAGAAGGCAGAGAGCGAGAAGGCAGAGAGCGAGAAGGCAGAGAGCGAGAGAGCGAGAAGGCAGAGACAGCGAGAGAGAAGGAGAAGGCAGAAATAGAGCGAGCGAGAGCGAGAAGACAGAGAGCGAGAAGGCAGAAAGAGTGAGAGAGAGCGAGAAGGCAGAGTGAGTGAGATAGAGCGAGCGAGAGGGCCCAGAGAGCGAGCGAGAGCGAGAGGGCAGAGAGAGAGAGCGAGAAGGCAGAGCGAGCGAGAGCGAGAAGGCAGAGAGAGCGAGCGAACGAGAGGGCAGAGAGAGAGAGAGCAAGAGGGCAGAGCGAGAGCGAGAAGGCACAGCGAGCGAGCGAGAAGGCAGAGAGTGAGAGAAGGCAGAGAGTGAGAGTGAGAGAAGGCAGAGAGTGAGAGTGAGAGAAGGCAGAGAGTGAGAGAGAGAGAAGGAGAGAGTGAGAGAGAGAGAAGGCAGAGAGCGAGAAGTCAGAGAACAAGAGCAAGCGAGAAGGCAGAGCAAGAGCGAGAAGGCAGAGAGAAGGCAGAGAGAGCGAGAGAGAGTGAGAAGGCAGAGATAGAGCGAGCGAGAGCGAGAAGGCAGAGATAGAGCGAGCGAGAGTGAGAAGGCAGAGAGAGAGCGAGAGCGAGAAGGCAGAGAGAGCGAGAGAGAAAGAGCGAGAGTGAATCCCAAGCAGGCTCTGCACCATCAGCACAGAACCTGACACAGGGCTCAGACCCACAAACCATGATGTTGTGACCTGAGCTGAAATCAAGAGTGGGATGCTTGACTGAGCCACCCAGGCACCCCAGAGCTTTGGGACTTAAAGTAATGGGACAAATAAATCTGATGTTCTGTGATTTTAGGCACATAATTTTGTGACACCGTAAAATCAGTTTTAAAGCACCCAAAGATTGTTCTGCAAGGGAGTATTTAATGGCAAGATACTTGTGTTTTAAACTATTTTTTTTTTTCAACGTTTATTTATTTTTGGGACAGAGAGATACAGAGCATGAACGGGGGAGGGGCAGAGAGACAGGGAGACACAGAATCGGAAACAGGCTCCAGGCTCTGAGCCATCAGCCCAGAGCCTGACGCGGGGCTCGAACTCACGGAGCGTGAGATTGTGACCTGGCTGAAGTCGGACGCTTAACCGACTGCGCCACCCAGGCGCCCCAAGATACTTGTGTTTTAAAATAAATGAATGAATGAACATTTCAAAATGATATGAAATCATTGCTGGGGATCCCCCTGCCTCTGTTCATGCTGTATGCATTATGAGAATCTCTGTGTATGAGATGAGCATGAAGTAGTCATTCTTTGGCCTTACTGTGAGTATGGTAAGTCCTTTTTCTATCCCAACTTTGTTCTCCCATTAGGATTCCTCATTCATTAAGGGTTGTTAATTAGGAAAAAATTTGATCAAATAAATTCTGACTAGTTAGTACATGAAAAACTAGAGAATTTTAAGCCAATTTAGAGCTTTTAGAAGCATTTAACAAGAATATACCAAGGAAGCTAAAGAAAGCTATCCTTAGTCTCGAAATTTCAGGGACAATGACAGGGCACATGAAATTTTTTTTTTTTGCTGGTGTCAGAAACTTGGGCAAATGGAACAAAATCGCAACGCATAGCTCCTTAATGTGACAGTCTCTTTTTTATAATGCAGGTTTGTGTGCCTATGTGCATGTTCATATGTGTGAATGATGGGAGGAGGGGAAGGGTGAGAGAAGGGTTGCAAAACTGAAGACTCAGTCCTTATACTCCTCACCTCAAGGTGGTAGACGAGATAGCACATTGCAGAATAAGTGCCAGTGTATGATATCCAACCTAGTCTCTAGCAGTGTCCAAGAGGGAGGGACCAGAGATGCTAGGAAAGTCAGAAAATGCTCTGGGGAGGCATGTGGAGCATGTGATATGGTCCTTGAAGGACAGGTTTAGAATTGAGAAGATGAAGGGAAAGGTTTCCCAGGAGGAGAGAGTGGTCTGGGCAGAGATGCCATGGTGGGGATGTGCAGTTGATGTTTAGGTAAAGGAGAGGGGTCCTGATACATTAGGACAGAGGATCTGGTTTGGAGATTGTAGGGTTAAATTTGGAAAGATAAACAGAAAGCCAAGAAGAAAAGGAGAGTTCTGTGCTTTCCTTCTTTTATAAGTTGCTTTTTGACTCATTAACTTATCAGGTGATAGGGAGGATCATCCCTTGCTCCTTCATTGGTCTGCTGTTAGGGGAACAACCATATATCTTAAGATGCTCCCTGTAAACAAAAACACTATCTTCTAAGAGCTCCATTTTTACTGGTGGGCATACAAGCTCCTTGTAAAAAAATGTAAGCAGTACTTTTGGGGTACCTGGGTGGCTCATTCAGTTAAGCATTCAACTCTTGATTTTGGCTCAGGCCATCTCACAGTTCATGGGATCGAGCCCCACGTTGGGCTCCATGCTGATAGCACTGAGCCTGCTCAGAGGTCTCTCCCTCTCTCTCTGTCCTTCCCCTGCTTGTGTGCACACACACTCTCAAGATAAATAAATGAACTTTAAAAGAATTTAAAAAAATGTAAGCAGTACTTTTGTAAGAAACAATGACATAGTTCCACCAGGACCCACCAGCCCCTCCACCCCCATGCCATTTTTCGGAAGTAACTACCATTAAATATTTCTTCTTGTTTATCCTTCCTGATTTATTAGGTCAACAAATATTCATTGAATTCCTATTATGGGCATAGGGTATACAACAGTGAATGGAAGTCCCTGCTCTCAAGGAGCTTCTATTTTATTGGGAAGAAACAGGCAGTAAACAGCAAGCACATTTAAAATATTTTAGCCAATATTTTTATCCCATGCATACTCTTGCAACTTGCTCTTTCCGCTTGACTGTGTCTCTTGGACATCTTTCCATGTCAGTGTAAAGAGGCCTATCTCTTTAACTGGTACTCACTAATATTTATTGAGCATCTGCTGTGCCTCAGGCACTGTCTTGGTCACAGCAATTCCCTACAGTAAGTACTATAATTTTCACCTGACTACAGGTGAGGGACCAAGGCCAAGAGAGGTTTGGGAACTTGCTCAAAGTCACCTGGCTAGTCGCTGGTGGAGGCAGACCTGAGCCCAGACCATCTGATGGTTCACTCCAGTTCTTCTCCCCCTTGATGGCTGCATAGTACTCCATTGTATGGCTGTTCCTTCACTTATTTGGCCAGTCCTCTATTTTTAAGCCATTTTTAGTTTTTTCCTATCACAGATAGTGCTATAATGAACATTTTACACACTTGTTTACATGTGTTTATGATCATCTGT
Source organism: Lynx canadensis (assembly GCF_007474595.2). Taxonomy (NCBI): domain Eukaryota; kingdom Metazoa; phylum Chordata; class Mammalia; order Carnivora; family Felidae; genus Lynx; species Lynx canadensis. The sequence continues at coordinate 53,640,642 of NC_044308.2, forward strand.
AAGTTTAATTCCTAAGAGATGGAAAAATACACATTTCTGTATTTGATAGACACTACTTAGTTTCCCTTTAAAATTATTTTACCAACTTCTCCACCAACATTGTAGGAGAAGGTGCTGATTTCTTTATAGCTTATTCAATAAAGGGAGTTGCCAAGGGTATAGGAGTTGCTAATACAGTAGGTTAAAAAAATGGTATAGAAATTACACTTAAAAACCTTTTTTATTTTTTATTTTTTAAATGTTTGTTTATTTTTGAGACAGTGGTGGGGGAAGGGCAGAGAGACAGGAGGGGTCAGAGGATCCAAAGTGGGCTCTGTGCTGTCATCAGAGAGCCCAAGGCGGGGCTTGAACCCACAAACCATGAGATCATGACCTGAGCTGAAGTTGGATGCTCAACTGACTGAGCCACCCAGGTGTCCCAAAACATTTTTTAAAAAGTCTTTCATTTTAAATATCTTGAAGAAATGATTACTTCCTCTTATAGGCTGTTCTTCGTTCTTTTTATCATGCAAGGGAGAAAGCCACCACTCTTGTTTCAAGAAATCTGCAGTTTCTTGTGACTAGGGGTGGGAGGAGGGCTTGGCAGGGAACAGTCCTTCCTTTTTCTCTGATCTGGCTCTCTCTGGAGGCCTGAGGGCTCAGTACCAGGATTGGCCAGGAGAGTGGATTGATATGTACAGGGAATCAACTTGCTCTGGTTATAGAGACATTAAAATATATTTGGTTTCAGTGTTTAACTGAAAATCTGATGCAACTTCTAGAGAACCCATAAATGGCTTGAGACACACTTAAGACATAATCCTTTCTTTTAAAAATAGACCAAAATATTTTGTTTTCATCTAATCCCATCTTAAAAACAGGAGCCCCCTTAAAGGGATTCTAAACTAAAAAGTTTGACTCCATTTCGTATGTGCATTTGTTCTTTGGCATCCTCAGGGTTAATTGTTTGCTTTATTCAGAGTTGAAATTGAGGATGTTTGGAAAGAAATGTCTTCATTCTTTGCATTAAATGTTGCTTGAGTGTGCTTAGCTTTCATCCATGTGAGAGTGAAACTCCCCTTGCAATAATTTTTTAAAAAATGCTAATTCCTTCATCTCTGGGAAAAACAGGTAGGAGCTCTAAAGATGTTTGCTAATTTCCTTCACTTGAGGGCTCATACAAGTTTGGTAAGCAGAAGTGATAACTGTGACTTCTTCCCTTGTCCGCTTCTATCCTACTGAACACTGGGTTCCCACAGAGGAAGCCATCCTGCTGAAGTCAGCCTCTAGGGAGCTTCCTTTTGTTTCTTCCAGATTAACCAGTTCTGCCCTGGCAGCAGTAGCAGGCAACTCTGGAAGGAGAGGCTCTTCTGGGCTTTTGGTATTTTTCCAAGGAGTGTTTTTTCTCCCTCAATTCCTCACTGGTAGTGAAGCTGCTTTCCTACAACGCTGCCTTCTTCAGATGAGATGCTGATTCTGATCTGCCATCTAGCAGCTTCCGGTAGCGGTAAGTGGTCAAGAGTGTTTTTCCGGGAGTTGATCTCAGGTTCTCAAGAATGTCCTCTAGAGACCCAGTTTGTTTTCTGTGTAATTGCTAGAGCCTTCAGAATAGCTTTGCTTTTCTCACTGTTCTCATTGCATGGTCATGGAATGGGTACCTGTTTGATCTCCCTGCACCCTCTCTTTTGGGAGAGAGGGTTAGGTCCAGGCTGAGGTGAGTTTTTGGGGAGCATTCAAGGGTTGGTGAAGCCAAGAGGAGAGTTAGCTTAGGGCTGACTAGGGCTTTCTGTTTCTGTTTTCTAGGTTGCTCTTTTGATCTTTTCATCTTCTGGTGTGGTTGAGGTTTAGCAAAAGTCTTCATTTTTCTCTAACTAAAAATACTTTAGAAACTAGTTGGGTGTGAGAAATAGGACGTCTGCTTTATTTCCCTTTTCAAATTTTTATTCAGTTAGCATCACCTATTAAATGGCTAATGGGAGTAGCATCAGTGTCCATTTCTTCTTGGCTTGTGGGTGTTTGTCACTTCCTTTGGGAGTAGTTGGTTTCATTTTTTTCAAGGGGTTTGTATCTAGTTCCCCTATTCAAGGTATTGTTTATTCTATGACCAATTCATGCTTTAAACATGAACAGTTTACTAAAATACTCTCTGAGGCTGGAGTGGTATGTTTTTAGTGCTAAGATTTGTCTGAACTGAGAAATCGATACTTCTGGCTGTTTGGTTGACAGATGTGAGAGTTTCTCAGGTCCCTGGTTAATAATTTGCTGTTTTGAAAATAAAGGAAACTGGTGAGAAACAATAATTGGGGGCTGAAGGCTTATTAGAAAGGAAATGAAGAAATATAGGATCATATGTGGAATTAACAACATCTCTCTTCACGAATGGCCACCTTTGTTCAGGTGTTGTTCTGTGCTAGTCTTTGCATTTACTGAAATGTAAATTCAGAGTGATTTTTAAAAACCTATATTTATCTGTCTTGTGCTTTTATATTGTTCCATCATGCATGCATCTTCAAAAATGAGGGATCAAGTAATTTTTGTGCCCCTGGGGGATTTTTTGTGCACAGGAGGATTCTATTTTGTTTTTACATGGTAAATTGGAAATTTCCATTTAGTAGGAAAAGACTTCACTTTTTGTTTCAAAGTAAATTATAATTGTAGCTTTCCTAGAAATAAAACTTCTTAATGGGTGCATTCTAGATGCTTGCATTGCGTGTACAAGAATTAGATGCTGGTATTTGTTTTCAGGATTTCTTACAAAAAGGTGTCAAAGAGGGGCCCTGGGTCGCTCAGTCGATTGAGCGTCTGACTTCAGCTCAGGTCATGATCTCACAGCTAGTGAGTTCGAGCCCCGTGTCAGGCTCTGTGCTGACAGCTCAGAGCCTGGAGCCTGCTTCAAATTCTGACTTCCTCTCTGCCCCAACCCACTTGCATCCTGTCTCTGTCTCTCTCAAAAATAAACATTAAAAAAAAAGGTGTCAAAGAAAATAGTAACCTGCAAGTGTTCCACATACCTATAGACTTACTTGACTTTTTAGCAATATTAAATATTTTTCAAATAGTAATTTCTGATTAAATAGTAAATGCAAATACTAAATATATCGGTCATTGCATTTTTGGAGATTTTTTTCCCCTTTCTTTCCTTTCTCCTTTTCTTTAGTCAGCTCGAGCTTGTCGAGCACCTGCACTATGTCAGGCTCTGTGCTGGATGCCCAGAGAAGATGCCACAGTAGGAAAGGCTGAACATTTTATTTTGATATATCCTTCTCTGACTCTTCTTTTCAGGTTGAGTGTTCCCTAGGACCTGTCCTTGTCTTTGTATTGACTCATCCTCATCCTCTGTCCTCTCCTCACTTCTTTTTATTCTTGTTCTGAGTGAGATCATTCATTTCCCATGACTTCAATGCTTTCATGTATGTTGATGATTCCATGTCTACAAATCTGTCTTTTGTCTTTAGTGCTGAGGATGTTTTCAAAGATAAAGAGGAATTTCAAGCCTAATGTGTTCAAACTGAATGTATTATTCTCCCATCCCAATTCCTGCTCCTTTGTTTTCTCTTCCTTCTCTTTTCCCTGCTGTACTAATGGCACCTCTGTCCCCTCATTGTCCTGAGCCAAAAACCCTAGAAGTCATCTGAGGTTCTTCTTTGTCCTGTATGCCAACATAGGGGCCATTTATAAACTCTGTCAATTCAACTGCAGAAACATTTCTAGAATCTGGCTCCACTTGCCTATTGTTACTGCTTCTCCAACCTCTCTCCATGCCAGGCCATGCTGTGAGCATAACCTTCCTAAAAGTGCCGACAGCATGCACTTGCATAGGGAGAACCAAGAGAGTAATGACAGTGGACAATGGAGCCCGGATTATAACCATATCATTCTCTAAAAATCTCTTCTTCCTCCCCATTACCTGCAGGATTAACCATGGGTCTTGAACATAGCCCTGTTCTGTGTCACCTGACCTATCAAATGGGGATGATGATAGTCCCCACCTATATAGTTTTGGTGAGGATAAAATGAGATGATACATGGCAAGTACTTAGCACAAGATCAAGTACCCAGTGAATAGTAATGATGATGGCAATGATGAAGGTGATCACTTCTTTCAGAATCCATCTCTAATCTACCTTTCCAGCTCCATCACCCTAAAATCTCATTGCCATGACTGTCACTACTTCCCCAACCTTCTCTTCCCTTTCACAGTACTGGATCTTTTCACATGCTATTCCTTTGGCCTCTTTACCTCATTTTGCTGAGCAAACTCTTTCCTTTTCAAAAAGATTCAACTTAGAATTACTCTCTGTGAGGTCTTAGCTGACTGCACAAAACAGGCTTGGTGGCTCCCTTTCCTCTGCCTCCATGGTGCTCAGTCCTTCCTTCCATCACAGCCCAGAACTTGCCATTCTAATGGTCTGTGTATCTGTTTTCATCTTCCCCAGACTACAGGCTTTGGAAGGGATAGAGGTAGGAACTAATGATCCTTACCTCCATCTACTGAGCCCCGGTTTGACATAGAATAGGCACCCATAAGTGTTTGGTGATTGAATACCCATAGGGATGACTCTCAAATTTGATAGGAGGTTTTCTACTTGTGGAGAGTTAAACATACAGTTAAGAAAAAAAAAAGCTTTCCCTCTCTTGAGTACTAACTTTGTAGCAGGAGGCACTGTGCTAAATTCTTTACGGGCATGCCTAGTGATCCAGTGAGTTACTCTAACTGTCCCTGTTTACAGATGAGAACACCAGGCTTAGAAGAGAGGGAACTTGCTGTAGGCTTTGAAGGTGGCAGGACCAGGCTCTGGCTGTCTGACTTGCAAACTGGTGGAAGGAAAGGGAAGTGAGAGGGGAAGGAAGATGACTAAGCCAAAGCAGGCATGTTTGTTAGAGAAAGGCAGCATGAGAAGGGCAGAAATGCACTAGAGAAGGCAGCAAGAGCAGGCTAGGAAAGGAGAAAGGAAAGTGAAAAAGAAACAAGGAGAGCAAGGGAAAAAATGAACAGGGGATAAACAAGAGGAGGAAGGGAAGCAGGATTCCCACTGCTTCAGAATTTTGTGGCCAGGGAACAGCTGCATGCCTAATGCAACATAAACAGACTGCAGTGTTGACATGACAACTCACAACAAAATCTAATCTACATTATACAAGAAATAGAATAATTTATTGTTAGGCCATGGTAATTAGATGTAATTGCTAAGCAGTTTAGAAATTTGGCTGTACAGCCATCACTTACACACACACACACACACACACACACACACACACACAGAGAGGCATGCACACACACTCACTGGCTTAAATTGTGTTCACTTTTGTCCAGTGTGGACACTTGGCAAGTGACTGTGGCTGTTGGCAGCTGTCACTGACACTAAATATGATCAAAACATTATCTACACCTCCCACCCACTATCACACTCAAAGCTGTACCCATGTAGGAAAGAAGCACAGTCTTACCCCTTATCCTTCGCTGATGTCCCCTCCCAAGGCTGGGATTTCCCTGTTGCACCAGGATTTCCCTTTCCTGAGTCTTCTCCCTGTGCTTCTGCCTCACCTCCCTTATCCCTCGGGGGCCTGGTCCCAGGGGATATTCTTGGGCTGGTAGGCAGGGTTGCCAGCAGATATGACCCCAAGGTCACCTTGTCCAGGGGTGGGAGAATTCACTGAGGCTTTGCTTTTTTGCCTTTGGGGACCTGGAGGCAGAGAAAGGAAAGGGAAAAGGGTAGGACCAGAGAAGATGGAGGGCAGCAGGAGGAGGGAAAGGGCTAGTGCCCTAATTCTGCCCTCCTAGCTTCCCATCCTCAGATGCCACTAGTGTTCAGGCAAGAGGGCTTTTCAAGGTTTTCCTGTGCCCACCCTGGTGCTGGCCACCCTGGTGCTGGTCAGTCCCCCTCCCTTCCACTCTTGGTTGGGTTAGTCCTCAGAGACCAGGTGAATTGGGTTGGGAAATAAGTGACTGAGTGAAAAACCTGAAGGAAAGTTAGGGAAACAGGAAAGGGAAGCTGGGAGACTGAAAGAGGGAAAAAGGGAGGTAGTAGTAGAAGAACAGACAAATGGGAGGAGGGGAGGGAACATGTTTTATGGAGTGAACCATATATGCGTATATATTTAACCTCACAACAGCTCTAGGAGGAAGGCATTATTGTCTCTATTTTACAGAATAAAAGGTTTAGTCTTAGGAAGGGTAAGTGACTTGGTCAAAGTAACACTAGATACAAAGTAGCTGAGCTGGGATTGGAATCCTATTATCCTAAAAGTCTCTTCCATATAGTACAGTGTTTCCAAAGAAGACGAGAAAGCGGAGTTGGGGAGGGCAGAAGGAAAGCTCACCAGAAGAGAATGGAGAATAGAGGGAGAAGAGGACAGGAGGTCCTCACAAGGGGTGAGGTCTGGGATTGGGCTTGTTGAAGCTGTATGGGTCCTTTCTCCCTTGGCTCCGTGTCCTGAGAACTGGAGAGAACCCACTGTGCTCAAAGGAGGTAGAGGATTCCCCTGGGGGGCACTCTGGTTCCTCTCAAGACCCTGAGATGAAGACAGGCAGGGATGGGCTCACCTGGGCAGTGCTCTGGGTAAGGAAGGAGAAGCGGCCAGGAATCTGCCCCATCTTGTTCTCCTGGTTTCCAGTGCTCCTGTCTTTTCCTCAACTGCCTTGGCTCCTTTCTTTTCCCTTTATTTTTCTATCTCCTCCAATTCCTTTGCATTTCTGTCATTCTACCTTGTATTCTCTTTTCTTTCTTTCTTTCTTTCTTTCTTTCTTTCTTTCTTTCTTTCTTTCTTTCTTTCTCTTGAAAGAGAGGGGGAGAGAGAGAAAGAACAAGTGGGGGAAGGGCAGAGATAGAGGGAGAGAGAGAATCCTAAGCAGGCTCTGTGCTGTCAGCACGGAGCCTGATGGCGGGCTCCATCTCACATGACCTGAGCCAAAGTTGGATGTTTAACCGACTGAGCCACCCAGGTACCCCTCTATCTCGAGTTTTCAATCTTTCTCTTCCCACTGTTTTCCCTACCCTCAGTTTATTCACAGGGCTGTTCCGTCCCACCACAAACACATCTTTTCTTTAAAGATTTCTTATCCATTCACACTTATCTGCTTTGTTTTATTGTAGAATGTCCTGAAGGAAGTTAGACTCACTGTGCTCATTTAATCCTAATGTTTATGTAGATAATTTGACAGAGAAAGTTCAGAGGGTGCCTTCAAGATAACTAATATCTAATGAGCCTTTTCATCATGTGCCCCCATTCCCAACAGTCCAACCAGTAGGTTCTGAGGCTTACAGAGTATATTTGCCCTGCATTCTGTAATGAGTTAGTGGAAAAAGCAGGGATCCAAGGTTAGCCTGTTTGACTCTAAAGGACAAGCTTCCAACCACCACATCCTGCTGCCCCTTAAGCAGGTCAGTGGTCTGGCTATTCCCTTGGAGGCCTCTTGATGAGTTTATTGCATTCAGAACGGGTTGTTTGTCCTGTAGGTTTTTGACCACAATTGAACAGCATACCAAAACCAGATTTATCTTTCTGAGTTACACTAATACTAGCTCAGGAGACTGGTAATATAAAATAAGAATGACAATTGAGAACGTGTAGTATAACTGTCAGGAGGACCAGAATGTTCATTTCAGCATGCATGACTAGTGTACTCTTTCCCTGTAGGCAGACTTCTGTGGGAAAGCAAGTTATTATCAGCAGGTGGCTTGGTGATCATGGAATTGGAGCATAGGGAATTAACTGTAATAACTTGATTGTTGAATGACCTCATATCATTAAAGGGAATCTCCATTTGAATCCTTTGTTTAAAATGTTGAGTCACCTGCACTCAAGTGTACCCATTTTCACTATAAGTAGAGACCTTGTGGAATCGTATTATGGACAGGATGCTCTCCTTTGCATACAGCTGTTGAAGTAGCATTCCTAACTTGGATGTCTTGTTATTGCCCTCAGTCTCAAGGTGTTTGAAACCAACTCTTTATTTTCCCTGAACAAACTAGAGTCGTCTTTGGGCTTTGTTATTCTTCCATTAGAAGAGTTATTTTCTGTAACCAAGATTCAAAACCTGAACTGGAAATGTAAAAAAAAAAAAAAAATCCTTTATGCAAGTATAACTTTCAATGTTTTCAAAAAAAAGAGTAGTCATTGCCTTTTAAAATGAATTAATATACATAAAAACCCTTAGCTATTACTTAGCTGTTAGCTACTCCTTCCTCTGTCTTCCTCTTTTCCCATCTCTCTTTTTTGTAACCCCCTACCCCCATCACTGTCACACAAGGAAACCACCATTTTAATTACTTGCATAAGATGAAATCAAGAATTAAATAAGACCTACCAGGGGCGCCTGGGTGGCGCAGTCGGTTAAGCGTCCGACTTCAGCCAGGTCACGATCTCGCGGTCCGGGAGTTCGAGCCCCGCGTCAGGCTCTGGGCTGATGGCTCAGAGCCTGGAGCCTGTTTCCGATTCTGTGTCTCCCTCTCTCTCTGCCCCTCCCCCGTTCATGCTCTGTCTCTCTCTGTCCCAAAAATAAATAAACGTTGAAAAAAAAATTTAAATAAGACCTACCAGCAGCTTTCCTTTTTCCATTTCCTCTATTTTGGGGTGACATCAAAAGCAAGGAATGTATGCATGTAAATGAATACTATTTGCTTCAGTACTTGGAAATGGTTGAATTTCAGAATCCTGAGTTCCTACTTCTAGAGCTAGATTTCACGTTAGCAAACCTTTTCTCCCACCTGATTGGTTTATTTCCTTAGACCTTAATTGCTCCAAAAGTTCAACAAAAGATGACTTTCTTTCCTCTGACATCTTTTAGAACTGGAGTGTCAGCTGGGTATTTTGGTGAGTTGATAAATGTCCAAGAATGACAGCACTAAATTTCAGTTCCTGAAAGTTAAACTAGCATCTGGTGTATTAGTGTGAATCCTCCATTAAGTGTGCCTGGAATTGGTGCTGTTAGAAGGAAAATACTGGATTGGAGGCAATATGGGGCCTGAAGGTCAGTTCTTAACTTTTCATTATAACTTTATGTCTTAGGGAGTGAGAACACTTGAAGAAGGTCATTAATAAGAAATAACTTTCACAAATAGTATGGAAATATTAATTCATACAATAGTGATCATATTATCATTGTGGATGAATTATTCAGTAGAGAATATTTTCTACGAGAGCCAAAACAGCTAAAATTTACAAAATAAATTTATTCAGTACCTTTAAAAGGTTTTGAAGACATTTTGGAAGGTGATATTAGAGAAATTAAAAATGAAGTAGCTGCCATTTGCAACTATGTGGATAGAACTAGAGGGTATTATGCTAAGTGAAATTAGAGAAAGACAAATATTGTATGACTTCGCTCAAATGAGGACTTTAAGACACAGAACAGATGAACACAAGGGAAGTGAAGCAAAAATGATATAAAAACAGGGAGGGGGACAAAACATAAGAGACTCTTAAATATGGAGAACAAACAGAGGGTTACTAGAGGGGTTGTGGGAGGGTAGATGGGCTAAATAGGTAAGGTGCATCAAGGAATCTACCCCCAAAATCATTGTTGCACTATCTGCTAACTAACTTGGATGTAAATTAAAAAAATAATAATAAAAAAATAAAGTGACGGAAGAAAAACAAAATCAAACAAAAAAAAATGAAATAGCTGTATGGCTTAGAGGTAGTTTTAGGAAGAATATGGTATTGCTTTATGTTTGCTTGATTAGGAGCTTTTAAAATGAGAAGTACTTACAAAGGATCTAAAAGAAGAGAGGGGAGGGGTGATATCACATATATATATTTTTTAGTTACCTTTATATTATATGTTCATCTTTTGAAATAGGTATCTGTTAGTATTAATCCCTCAAAGCACTGTAGCAAATCATTAAGAAGAAAAAATAAGCTGGCCAGTGGCCAGTACTCTTACTAACTTCCTGAGAGATTGAATTTCTTTCTTCTGCTTGCATTCTAATTGCCACCTGTCAGGGTGTAGAGTCCCTTTTGCCATCTTGCTTAAAGAATCATTATTCCTTTCACCTGCTCCAGGGACTCTGAGCCCATGAAAACACAACACATTTGACGTAGTCCCCAGAGAGAATTTTAAAGCCCTAACAAGTTAGCTTAGAACTTGCAGATGAGCCTTAACCATCTGGCCAGATGGGGCCACCAGATCCAGATATCATTGTCACAGAATCCATGAGTTCAAGACATGAGCTGAGATCAAGACTCAGACACTTAACTGACTGAGCTATCCAGGCACCCCTGTTGTGACTATTTTTTAGAACAAAGATATTCATTCTTCAATGAAAACCCACTTTTTCATTCTTCAATGAAAACCTATTATTTCTTGTAGGAAGGCCCTACCTCAAAACATCCTTTCAGTGCCTGCCTTTCTCTCTCTCTCTCTCTCTCTCTCTCTCGTGCTTCCTTTTGTTCTCTTCCCTAAGCTTTGCTAATTTCTCTTCTTTCTTGTGTTCTTCAGTTTGCCTGCAACACTGTTCCTATTGCTAAGCAAATATTGTTCATCCTTAGACAATTTTCCTAGGCTGGAGATGGGGTATAAAAGAGGATGGGGTCTGGCCAGAAAGAAGAAGTTGATGACAAGAAAGGCATGGTGGTCCCCAGCTTGGGAAGGTCTAAGACATTCTAGAACATGGGGCTGGGTCCTGGGAAGGGGTAGTTGCTAAAAGGGAAGTGTCTTTACACTTATTGTGGTGAACATTGAGTAATGTATAGAATTGTGAAATCAATATGTGGTATACTTGAAACTAATATAACATTGTATGTTAATTATACTTGAATAAAAAAATTAGACAAGGGAAGCGCCTTCTTGTGTCTGAAAGCCCTTGGTCCATTCCTAATAGAAATTGAAGACATCATTCATTCTTTCATTTATCAAATATTTATTAAGCATTACTATATGCCAGTCAAGCATTAGAGGCTAGAAATAGAACTGTGGACCTGACAGATGAAGTCCCTGCCCTACTGGAGTTTGTGGACTGAGGATATAGCCAATATAATGTAATAGGAGATTATGTTCTAGAGTGATAGGGGCTCTGAAATGGGAACTTTTAGATTACATGAGAGCACATAGAGGCGCTTCTATCTCGAATTTGGGGGATCAGAGAGGCCTCATAGAGGAAGTGATGTATGAATTGATATTGGAAATATAAGTAGGAGTTAGTCTGGTTAAGAGATTGGATGGAGTTAGGTGGCTATAGGCAAAGGGAAGAGCATGTGCTGGGCTCCTAGCTGGAAATAAGCTGAACTGGGTATTTCTGGAGTATAAACATGAGGGGATACAAGGAGGAGAGGGGGCTATGAAGAGAAATCAGGCTAGAAAAATGAACAGGGACATCCAAGGGTGTGGAATATCCAAGGAGTCATGTTAGAATTTGGCCTTTCTTTTCTTTTTTTAATGTGTATTTATTTTGAGAGAGAAAGAGCGAGCACATGAGTGAGCATGTGCACATGAGTGAGTGGGGGGAGGGGCAGAGATAGAGGGAGAGAAAGAATCTCAAGCAGGGTCTGCATTGTCAGCATGGAGCCCTATGTGGTACTCTATCACATGAACTGTGAGATCATTTCCTGAGCCGAAACCAAGAGTCAGATGCTTAACCCACTGAGCCATCCAGGCTCCCCTTGGTCTTTTTTTTCCCCCTAAGGCCATCGGGAAGTGATTGGGGGTTTTTGTCAGGGCTGTCACAGATGTCATTTATCTTTTGTATCAATGATTGTGCTTCCTTGTGGACCCTGGCCTGTAGGTGGCTAAGGCTGGAGCAGGGAAACCTGTTCTGAGCAATGCAGGGAAAAGCAATCACTGGTCAGCAGGCTTTCCTAGAGGCAACCAGATGCCTGAGGCTGTGGTGGGGTACATGGCAAGGAGGCAGCAGAGGGCTCATCTAGGGCAGCACAGTTGGTAGAAGGTATGGGGGGAGAAACAGAAGAGTTAGTGATTTACATTTAATATTTAAGGACTTATCCCTGCTAGCAGCACCTGGCAGCAGTTGCCCTATTTTCTTAGTAGATTCATCATTTTAATATCTAGTCCCTTGAAAAGCAGTAGGTCTCACAAAATGCCAGTAGTACTATTTGTCAGGCACATTCAGGACTAGGTGTGCCCTCAGCAGGCTGCTGCTTTTCCTGGAGGGGGGCAGATGGGAACTTGTGGATCTTGGGGCATGACAGGAAGAAATATTGATGGTTTTAGGCTTTTTAGACTCTGAGAGATATGTATTAGAGCAATAGGCATTGATGAATTTTTTCTGCATCCCCCTGTCTTGTAACTGCTAAGCCATAAGCATTATTGTTCCTCTCCTCTGATCTCTATATGACTGACCAACTTCTTCATGTGTGTTTATTGCATCCTGCCACACTACTTCTTTGAGCTGGAATCAAGGAAGTTGTTTCTCTTTGAAACCGAAAGAACATGTATTCAGTACCTCTGCCTATCCGGTCATGTCTTTGAAATGTTTCCTGGGTTCATTTTCATTTCCACAGTCTATTGGGTTCTAAATGTTTGAAATCCTTTTTTTGCCCCTTTATATATTCATTCTAAATATTTAATAGAGTTTGCCATATGAAGGAAATTAGAACACATGTAGGGAAAAATTGAAAGATGATAACGACATTATTCTGGCTTTTTTTGGGTAACTACCTGGGGAAGACTATGCACAGAATAAATTGAGGAACATTTTTGAATTGCATTTTGTTTCCCTTGAGCCTGGCCAATAATTTAGGTTCCTATGTAGCTCCCACAATTTAGCAGTGATTCCCAGTGCTAGCTGTGGGAAGGAGTCATCTAATGACATTTGAATAAAAAGTAGATGCTGTAGCTTTACCCCTGTTATGTTCTGATTCATAGGGTTTGAGATAAATTAGAAAATTTGGCTTAATTTTAATGCCCAATTGAATGGCACATTTGGGCTTACCTTATGTTGTTTCATATAGTGTCTATGATACGAATAGATTATTTTTGTGTAGAATTATTATCTACATAAGATAAATGGAATCTGTTGTTTGTGATTTTGTCAGTGATTCCTAGTCATCTATATTTGACAAGGAAGAAAGTTAAAAGGTGTAAACTTATGGTTAATGGGCATTTTTACAAATACTAATGTTGTGTACTTTTCTTGTTTTCTACATAGATCAACTGTTGAACCCTGGTGAAAAATAATCAGCTGCAATAATGTTCTGCAGTAAAAAGAAATCACTTGGTAAGTGTTGAGCTCTTCAGATGACACAAAGTGAATCTGACTTTTAATTTTAATTTTATTATTTTACTTTTTAAACTCATTTCATTTTGTTTTGTAGAGGTGTAATTTATATACAAAAATAGCCAAATCTTAAGTATTCAGTTTGATGAGTTTTGACAATTGTGTATACACCTGTCTGTACTACCCTAAAACTAGATACAGAAAATTTCTATCACCCCAGAAAGTTCCCTTGTGTTCTTAAAAAAAATTTATTTATTTATTTTAAGGTTTATTTATTCATTTTGAGACAGAGTGATAGAGTGAGTGGGGGAGGGGCAGAAAGAGAGGGCTGGAGAGAGATTCCCCCGCAGGCTTCATACTGTCAGCCAGTGCAGAGCCTGATGCGAGGCTCGAAACCAAGAACCATGAGATCATGTCTTGAGCCAAACTCAAGAGCTGGATGCTTAACTGACTGAGTCACCCAGGTGCCCCCAAATTATTTATTTATTGATTGATTAAAAAAATTTTTTTAAATGTTTATTTATTATTGAGAGACAGAGCATGAATGTGCGAGGGGCAGAGAGAGGAGGAGACACAGAATCCGAAGCAGGCTCCAGGCTCTGAGCTGTCAGCACAGAGCCCAATGCGGGGCTCAAACTCACAAACTGCGAGATCATGACCTGAGCCGAAGTTGGATGCTCAATCAACTGAGCCCCCCAGGTGCCCCCCAAATTATTTATTTTTAACTGAAATATAGTTGGCATGCAATATTATATTAGTTTCAGGTGTACAGCATCGTGATTTGACATTTATATATATTACAAAATATTCATTGTGGTAAGTGTAATTACCATCTGTCACCATGCAAAATTATTATGGTATTATTTACCATTTTCCCTATGTAACAATTCATATTTCTGTGACTTATTTTATAATTGGAAGTTTGTACTTTTTAACTCTCCCTTCCCTCTGGGGACCACCAGTTCTCTGTATTTATGAGTCTGTTTCTATTTTGCTTTGTTTGTTCATCTGTTTTTTTAGATTCCACATATAAGTAAAATCATACGGTTTTGTCTTCCTCTGTCTGATGTATTTCAGTAAACTTAATACCATCTAGGTCCATTCGTGTTGTCCCAAATGGCAAGATTTCATTCTTTCTAATGACTGAATAGTATTCCAGTGTGTGTGTGTGTGTGTGTGTGTGTGTGTGTGTGTGTGTGTGTGTAGCATATCTTTATTCATCTGTTGGTAGGCACTGGGCTGCTTCCATCTTTGCTATTGTAAATAATGCTGCAATAAACATAGGAGTGCATATGTCTTTTTGAATGAGAGTTTTTGTTTTTTGGGGGTAAATAACCAGAGGTGGAATTGGTGGACGGTATGGTACTTTTTTTTTTTTTTTTTTAATGTTTATTTTTGAGAGAGAGAGAGGGAGACGGGATGAGTGGGGGGGGGGGTGCAGAGAGAAATCCAAAGTGGGCTCCGCCCTGATGCAGAGAGCCCAATGCAGAGCTCAAACCCATGAACTGAAATCATGATCTGAGCCAAAGTCAGATGCTCAACCAACTGAGCCATCCAGGCACCCCTGGTATTTCTATTTTTAATCTTTTGAGGAAACTCTATATTGTTTTTCATAGTGGTTGTACCAATTGACCTTTCCACAAATAGTACATGAGGGTTCTCTGTTCTCCACATCCTCACCACCACTTCTTATTTCTTGTCTGTTTGATTCTACTATTCTGACAGATGTGAAGTGCTATCTCATTGTGGTTTTGATTTGCATTTCCCTGATGCTTAGTGATATTGAACATCTTTTCATGTGTCTGTTGGCCATCTGTATGTCTTTAGAAAAATGTCTGTTCAAGTCCTCTTCCCATTTTTACTTGGATTTTTTTTATCTCAAGTTGTATGAATTCTTTAAATATTTTGGATGTTAACCCCTTACCAGATATATCATTGACAGATATCTTCTCCCACTCAGTAGGTTGCCTTTTTGTTTTGTTGATGGTTTTCTTCACTGTGCAAAAGCCTTTTAGTTTAATATAGTCCCAATTGTTTATTGTCAGCTGCAAATAGTGACAATTTTACTTCTTCTTTACCAGTTTGAGTGCCTTTAATTTCTTTTTCTTATTTGATTGCTGTGGCTAGGACTTCCAGTACTGTGTTGAATAAAAGTGGCAAGATTGGACATCCTTGTCTTGCTCCTGGTCTTAGAGGAAACATTTTTAGCTTTTCACCACTGAAGATGATGTTAGCTGTGGGTTTGTCATACATGGCCCTTATTATGTTGAGATATGTGCCCTCTATATCCACTTTGCTGAAGTTTTTTTTTTTTTTATCATGAATGTTAAATTTTGTTGAATGCTTTTTCTGTAACTGTCGAGATGATCATTTGATTTTATCCTTCATTTTTGTTGATGTGGTGTATCACACTGATTGATTTGTGGCTACTGAATCATCCTTGCATCCCTGGAAAATCTTCTAACAACAAGGACATTCTTGTCTACAAGATTGTCACAACACCCAAAAAGTATAACTTTAGTTAATGACATAGATTCTGTTTTTCAATTTCTCCATTTGTCCCTAAAACATATTATCTTTCAGAGCTGGTTTTTATTTTTGGTATAGTATCTAATGGATGTTCACACATTGTGTTTGGCTTTTAGTCCCTTTGTTTTCTTCTAAATTTAGAACAGTTTTTCATTGTATAGAATTTTGGAAAAGTCCAGTCCAACTCCTAAACATATTTGGATTGTACATTTTTGGCACAAATACCATATAGATAATTTGTTTTTTAGTGGACAACTAGTGTTTTTTATGAGGAATGCAACTTTCTGATCTTCCTCACATAGAATTTCATTTTACCGACCAATAGTCATTTCTGTGTAATGAGGCTAAATGTTTTGGCCACACATCTGGGTCTGTATCTTCTCTGGCGCAGATTTTTGGAGAAAGCTGACACCATCCTTTGCATCATCATGATTGGGAATGATGCATCTTTGGGTTATATCAGTTCGTATAGATTTGGTCATAGGTTGGAGAGCTATTATAACCTAAAGTATTCATTTGCTATGTAGTCAGTTAAGAAACATTTTTTGAGCCCCTATGATAGGCTAGGAAGTGCCACTCTTTCTTGACTTTAAGTAGGTTTTTTACAATTCAGTAAAATACATGTATCTTTACACAGTTGTTTACAGTAGCAATGATAACTTAAGAATTGTTAAACATTACTACAAGTAGTAAATTTGCCAGAGGATCACAGACTAGAGACCTTCTAATCAGCCCGGGGTGGTCAGGGGAAAAAAATCATACAGAAGTGGTATTTTACCTCAATGATATGTTTAATGTCTGCAACATTTAGTAAAAATGTATTTGCATTTATGTAAATTTTCACAACATCATCAGGAAGCTTGGGCCATTGGTGATGTATATGAAAATATAACAAGCCCAAACATGGTATTGTGGGGAAACAAAAATTTTGTCATGTATGCTTTATTGTTTATTATCATCATATTCATATAAATCTCATATTCTTTAAGATGTAAAGAATTCCAGCTAATTGAGTCTATTTTCTGTTCTTTTTTTCCTTTTTTTCGTGTTTGTTTATTTTTGAGAGAGAGAGAGAGAGTGTGACTGGGGAAGGGGTAGAGAGAGAGAGATAGGGAGACATAGAATCTGAAGATCTGAAGCAGGGTCCAGGGTCTGAGCTGTCAGCACAGAGCCTGATGCAGGGCTCGAACTCAGAGACTGTGAGATCACGACCCAAGCTGAAGTCGGATGCTTAAGCGACTGAGCTACGCAGGTGCCCCTATTTTCTGTTCTTTTTAAAAATTTTAATTCCAGTATAGTTAACATATGGTTTTATATTTGTTTCAGGTATACAGTATAGTGATTCAACAATTGGATACATTACTCAGTGCTCATCCTAAGTGTACTCTTTATCTCCTTCGTCTGTTTCACCCATTCTTCCCCCCTCCCCTCAGGTAACCTTCAGTTCTGTCTAGTTAAAGTCTGTTTTTGGTTTGTCTTTTTCTTTGTTCATTTAAATTTGTTTCTTAAATTCCACATATGAGTGAAATTACCAGGTGTTTATCTTTCTCTGGTTTATTTTACTTAGGATTATACTTTCTGGTTCTACCCATGTCACTGCAAATGGCAGGATATCATTTTTTTTAATGGCTGAATAATATTCACATACACACACACACACACACACGCCATTTCTTCTTTATCCATTCATCTACCAAAGAACACTTGGGCTGCTTCCATAATTTGGCTATTGTAAATATTGCTGCAATAAACAAAGGGGTGCATATATCCCTTCAAATTAGTGTTTTTGTATTCTTTAGTTAAATACCCAATAGTGCAGTTACTGGGTCATAGGGTAATTCTATTTTTAATATTTTGAAGAACCTCCATATTGTTTTCCTCAGTGGCTACACAAGTTTGCATTCCCACCAAACCCACATGAGGTTTCCTTTTCTCCACACTTGTTGTTTCTTGTGTTTTTGATGTTAGTCATTCTGACAGGTGTGAGGCGCTATCTAATTGTATGGTTTTGATTTGGATTTCCCTGATGATGAGTGATGTTGAGCATCTTTTCATGTGTCTGTTAGCCATCTGTATGTCTTCTTTGGAGAAATGTCTGTTCATGTCTTCTGACCATTTTTTAATTGGATTATTTTCATGTTGAGTTGCATAAATTCTTTATATATTTTGGATACTAACCCTTTATCAGATATGTCATTTGCAAATCTCTTCCTCCATTCAGTTGGTTGTCACTTAGTTTTGTTGATTGTTTCCTTTGCTGTGCAGAAGGTTTTTATTTTGATGTAGTCCCAATAGTTAATTTTTGCTTTTGTCTCCCTTGCTTCAGGAGACATATCTAGAAAAATATTGCTACAGCTAATGTCCAGGAAATTACTGCCTGTGCTCTCTTCTTGGATTTTTATGGTTTCAGGCCTCACATTTAGGTCCTTGCTCCATTTTGAGTTTATTTTGTGTATGGTGTGAGAAAGCGGTTCCAGTTTCTTTTTTTTTTTGCATGTAGTGTCTGGTTTTCCTAATACCATTTATCGAACAGACTTTTTGCCATTTATATTCTTGCCTCCTTTGTTGAAAATTGATTGACCATATAATTGTGGGTTTATTTCTGGGTTTTCTATTCTGTTCCATTGATCTATGTGTCTATGTTTTTTTAAATAAAGTTTATTTGTTGAGAGAGACAGAGAGAATGCAAATGGGGGAGGGGCAGACAGAGAGGGAGAATCCGAAGCAGGCTCTGCACTGTCAGAGCAGAACAAGAAATGGGGCTTGAACTCCTGAAACTGTGAGATCATGACCTGAGCCAAAATCAAGAGTTAGATGCTTAACTGACTGAGCCACTCTATGTGTGTATTTTTTGTGCCAGTACCATACTGTTTTGAGTATTATAGCCTTGTGGTATATATTGAAATCTGGGATTGTGATGCCTCCAGTTTTTTTCTTTTTCAAGACTGCTTTGGCCACTTAGGGACATTCCATACAAATTTTAGGATTGGGTGTTCTAGTTCTGGGAAAAATGCTGTTGGTATTTTGATAGAAATTGTATTAAATGTATAGATTTCTTTGGGTGCTATGGACATTTTAACAATATTTGTTCCTCCAAAACATGAGCTTAGAAAATTTTTTCATTTGTTTGTGTTGTCTTTAATTTCTTTCATCAACTTTTTATAGTTTTCAGAGTACAGATCTTTCACCTCCTTGCTTAAGTTTATTCTTAGGTATTTTATTGTATTTGGTGCAATTATAAATGGGACTGTTTTCTTAATTTTTCTATATGCTACTTCATTTGTAGTGTATGGAAATGCTACAGATTTCTGCATGTTGATTTTGTATCCTACAATTTTACTGAATTCATTTATTTATGAATTCTAATAGTTCTTTCTGGTAGTTTTTTGGTAGAGTCTTTAAAGGTTTTCTACATACAGTATCATGTCATCTACAAATCGTGGAAGTATTACTTCTTTACCAATTTGGATAGTTTTGTTTCATGTCTTACTGTTGTGACTAGGACTTGTAGTACTATGTTGAATAAAAGTGGAGACAGCAGACCTCCTTGTCTTCTTCCTGATCTTGGACAAAACCTCTCAGTTTTTCACCATCAAGTATGATGTTAGCTGTGGGTTTTTATTACATTGAGGTATGTTTCCTCTAAACCTAACTTGTTGAGAGGTTTTTTATTTTATTTATTAATCATGAATGGATGCTATACTTTGTCAAATGCTTTTTCTGCATCTATTATAATGATTGTATAATGATTGTTTCTATCCTTTCTTTTACTAATGTGATGTATCACAGTGATTGCTTTGTGGATATTGAACCACCTTTGCATTCTGGGAATAAATCTACTTTATCATGGTGTACAATTTTTCAAATGTATTGTTAAATTTGGTTTGCTAGTATTTTGTTGAGGATTTTTGCATCTATGTTCATCAGAGATATTGGCTTGTAGTTCTCTTTTTTTGTGGTGTCTTTATCTGGTTTTGGTATCAGGGTAATGCTGGCCTCATAGAATGAATTTGGAAACTTTCCTTCCTCTTCTATTTTATGGAATAGTTTGAGAAGAATAGTTACTAACTCCTCTTTAAATGTTAGATAGAATTCACCTGTGAAACTGTCTGATCCTAGACTTTTGTTTTTTGGGAGTTTTTGGACAACTGATTCAATTTTCTTATTGGTAATTTGTCTATTCAAATTTTCTCTTTCTTCCTGATTCAGTTTCGGGAGGTTATATGTTTCTAGGAATGTATCCATTTCTTCTAAGTTGTCCAATTTGTTGGACTCTAATTTTTTCATAATATTCTCTGATAATCTTTTGTATTTCTGTGGTGTCAGTTTTATCGATCTTTTTGAAGAACCAACTCCTGGTTTTGATGTGTTCTATTGTTTTTTTTTTTAGTTTCTATTTTGTTTTTCTTCTTTAATCTTTACTATTTCTTTCTTTCTACTTTCTATTTCTAGCTCCTTTAGGTGTGAGGTTAGGTTGTTTAGTTGAGATTTCTTGCTCCTTAAGCACACCTGTATTGCTGTAAGCATCCCTCTGAGAACAGATTTGCTGCATCCCAAAGATTTTGGACCATTGTGTTTTCATTTACATTTGTTTCCCTGTATTTTTTGATACCCTCTTTGATTGTTGACTCATTCATTGTTCAGTAGCATATTATTTACCTTCAGGTATTCTCTTATCAGATTTTTTTTTTCTGGTTCTAGTTTCATAATGTTGTGGTTGGAAAAGATGCATGGTTTGATTGCAATCTTTTTGAATTTCTTGAATCTTTTTAAAAAAAAAATAAACGTTTATTCATTTTTGAGAGAGTGAGAGTGAGAGCAGGGAAGGAACAGAGATGGCAGGTGGGGGCAGAGGGTCTGAAGTGGGCTCTGCTCTGGCAGCAGCAAACCTGATGCAGGGCCTGAACTCGCGAACCATGAGATCATGACCTGAGCTGAAGTTGGATGCTCAACTGACTTAGCCACCCAGGTGCCCTGAGTCTTGATTTGTGCCTAATATGTGATCTATCTGGAGAATGTTCTATGTGGACTTGACAAGAATGTATATTCTACTGTTTTAGAATGGAATGTTCTGAATATATGTTAGATACATGTGGTCCAGTGTATCATTCAAAGCCATTCTTTCCTTGTTGATTTTCTGCTTGCATCATCTGTCCATTGGTGTAAGTGGGGTGTTAAAATCTCCTAATATTGCTGTATTACTGTTGATTACTTCCTTTATGTTTGTTATTAGCTGCTTTATGTATTTGGGTACACCTGTGTCAGGTACATAAGTATTTACAATTGTTATATCTTCTTGTTGGATTGTTTTATGATTGTATAGTGTCCTCCTTTGTCTCTTATTACAGTCTTTGTTTTAAAGTTTATTTTGTCTGATATAAGTATTGCTACCTCTGCTTTCTTTTCACTTTCATCTGCATGATAAATGCTTCTCCATTCCTTCACTTTGAATCTACAGGTGCCTTTAGGTCTGAAATGAGTCTCTTGTAGGTGGCATATAGATGGGGCTTGCTTTTTTTTTTTTTTTTTAAATCCATTCTGTCATCCTGTTTCTTTTGATTAGAACATTTAGTCTACCTAAATTCAAAGTAGTCATTGATATGTATGTACTTATTTGCCATTTTGTTAGTATGGTGGTTTTTGTAGTTTTTCTCTGTTCCTTTCTTGTCTTGCTGTCTTCTCTCATGGTTTACTAGCTTTCTTTAGTGATACACTTGGATTCCTTTCTCTTATTGTTTGCATATATATTATCAGTATTTTATTTGTGGTTACTATTAGGTTATATGTGACATTTTAGGCATATAGTGGTCTATATTAAGTTGATGTTCACTTCAGTTTGAACCCATTCGTTAGTGTTCTCCCTCCCCAGGTTTCAGGTATATGGTTTCATACTTTATATCCTTTTATTTTGTGATCTCTTGACTGATTTTTAAAAATACACCTATTTTTTATTTCTTTTGGGCTTCCTACTTTTCTTATTCATACTTACGGTTTTTCCTTTCCACTCAAGCAAAGGGCTGGTTTAGTGGTAATGAACTCCTTTAATTTTTGTTTGTCTGAGAAACTCTTTATCTCTCCTTCTATTCTGAATGATAGCCTTGTTGGATAGAGTATTTTTAGCTGCAGTTTTTTCTTCCATCACTTTGAATATATCATTTCACTCCCTTCTGGCCTGCAAAGTTACTGCCAGAAAATCATCTGATAGCCTTATGGGGTTTCCCTTGTATGTAATTGTACTTTTCTCTTGCTGCTTTTCAAATTTTTTCATTGTCACTACTTGTTGCCATTTTAATTTCTATGTGTTTTGGTGTGCATCTTCTTGGGTCGATTTTTGTTGGTGGCTCTCTGTGCTTCCTGCATCTGGAATTCTGTTTCCTCCCCAAGATTTGAGAACTTTCCAGGTATTATTTCTTGAAATGAATTTTCTGCCCCCTTGCCTCTTTTCTCCTTCTGGGGTCCCTATAATGCAAATGTTATTATGCTTGATGGTGTTGCTGAGTTCCCTAAGTCTATTTTCATTTTTTTAAAGTTATTTTTCTTCTTGGGGGCACCTAGGTGGCTAGCTGTTTGAGCATCTGACTCTTGATTTCAGCTCAGGTTATGATTCCAGGGTTGTGGGATTGAGACCTGTGTTGGGCTCCATGCTGAGCATGGAAACTGCTTAAGATTCTCTCTCTCTCTCCCTCTATCCTTCTCCCTCACTTGTGCTCTCTCTCTAAAGAAAAATGAATTTTTCTCTCTCCTATTCAGCTGGATTATTTTCCATTACTCTGTCTTCCAGGTCATGATCCAGTCTTCTGTTTCCTGTAGTCTACTGTTCATTCCCCATTTAGTGTATTTTTGGTTTCATTTAGTGTATTTTTAATTTCAGTTATTGAGTTCTGTATCTCTGGTTCCTTTTAATGTTCTTTATCTCTTTGTTGGAGGTCTCACTGAGGTCTTTCAGTCTTTCTTGGGTCCGGTGAGTATCTTTCTGACCACTACTTTAAATTCTCTATCAGGCATTTTACTTACCTTCATTTTGTTTAGGTCTCTTGCTGTGATTCTGTCCTCTTGTTTCATTTGGAGCATATCCTCTATCTCCTCATTTTGTGTAATTGTGTCTGTTTCTGTGTGTTTCTATGTGTAGAGGCATCATGAAGAAGAGGTCTTGTAGTGCCCTGAATGCAGTGTCCCTTCTTCACCAGCAGCTGGTGCTTCAGAGGTATCTCCTATGTGTGTTGTGTGCACCATGCTGTTGTAGCCTAGCTACATTTGCTTCCATTCTGGTTGTCTGCAATGGCTGTCTTTGCCTGTTGTGGGCAGGGTTTGGTCACTGTGTTGTTAGTGGGCCAGTCTGGGGCTGCCTTGGGCTTGAGTCAGGTCAGGCATTTTCTACAGATACAGGAGCACCGAACTGCAGGGTGCTTTTCCTGTGTTGTCCCCTTAGAAGCTTTTGTTGGTAGACAGGGCCTGCAGTCAGACCTGATGTCTTTCCCCAGCCCACTGCTGGGGCCGCAGTTGGATGGGGGTGTGTGGTTATCTTCCCCTTTCCCTGGGGCAGGAGTCCCTTTGGAGTGGTGCTGGCCGCTGTTGGGGATGCTTGCATACTGCCAGGTTTGTGGCACCATTTTGGGTAGGCTCTGGCCAAGGGCATATTGGAGGGGGTGGATCCACATAAGTACTGGGGGCGGGCACTGGTGTTAACAAAGTTTGTGCCTGGGTCGTGTTTGAGAGAGAACCTGGAAGTGAGGTCTGGACCCTGGAGAATTCTGGGGAAGGGCACAGCTATTAGCAAGCTAGATAGCCAGTGTTGGTGCTGTGCTGGTTCCTGTAGGTCTCTGTCTAGACTGAGGGGCAGGGGAGGGAAGTGGTGCCCACTGTCTTCTTTATTCCTTGAGGCATCTCCCAAGGACCCCTGTTTCTCCAGTATATGCTCTGAGATTATAAATAAGTAGCCCTCCTGTAAACTCCAGGCGTTTTTCAAACAGGTGCTTCTGTGCTTCATGCATGTCCTCGGGAATGTTTGTTGCGCTGTTTTAGGGTAGGGACTCAGTTCCATATTGTCCTCCCTCCTGACTCTCCCAGAGTAGAACAGGCTGACTTTTCAAGTTCCAGGTGTTAAATTCTGATGGTTAAAATAACTTGCAAAATTACACCCCTCTGGTTTTCATTGCCAAATGTTATGGGGATTCTCTGGGCCTGGGGTGCCCGTTGTGAGGGTCTGTTCCATTCCAATCTCAGCATCTGTGGAGTCACTCCTATCATGGAAAGGCCCATGGGTCTGTTGAGATCCTGACTGTGTCTCCCCACTTCTACCCTCTTTGATGTGTCCTCTTTATATTTAGCTGTGGAGAGTTTGTTATGCCAGACTTGTGGTGGTTTCTGGGTTATTTAAACTGATGTGGCTGTTATCTAGTTTGTATCCCTGAGACAAGGTGAGCTTAGGGTTCTCCTCCTGAACCATCTTCCCTGGAAGTTCTCTGTTCTTGATAATTCACCCTTTCCATATAGCTTATATGGGAGGCCCAAGACAAATCATTTTAAAGCCTATGAAGAGCATTATTCTTGTGTAAAATTCTTAATTGAGATTTCATGTAGTTTGGTAACATAGGAAGGAAAAGAAGTAGGTAATAAAGGCTTTCTTTAAACTAGCTAAAGCTTTTCTTGTTTCCAAAGAACCAAGGAGGTTGTGGAGCCAGCATGCATTAGTCCACAGGGAAGCCCTTGCTCAGTATGTTTATGGGATGTGACAGGTCACATTATTTCTTTCTTTTTTTTTAAAAAAATTTTTTTTTAATGTTTATTTATTTTTGAGACAGAGAGAGACAGAGCATGAACGGGGGAGGGTCAGAGAGAGAGAGGGAGACACAGAATCGGAAACAGGCTCCAGGCTCTGAGCTGTCAGCACAGAGCCCGACGCGGGGCTTGAACTCATCAACCGTGAGATCATAACCTGAGCCGAAGTCGGACCGACTGAGTCACCCAGGCGCCCCCATGTTATTTCTTTCATTGACGTTTTGTTGGCCCATTCCTCCACAAAATATTAAAAACTGTAGTTTACAATTGTGTGTATAAAGACAAGTATAATGTATTACTGCTATATTCATTTTTTTCTTCTAATTTTAAAATAAATTAAAATTTAAACATTTTTATGTGTCCCTAAAAGTATTGTGGGCCCTAGGCAATGCATCTCTTGTGCTTACAAAGGAGGTATTTTTTTTTTTTTTGGCTGAAATTTATCCTTCTGCTTCTCAGGCATTATTGTGATCATATACTATTTATCAGGTAGTGGGTTGGTCCTGCGGTAGAGGATTGATTATAAAGATAAGACATGGAAACTACCTGGTGGCACCGTATCAATGCATGTAAAAGTACATGTATATATTTTAATATGTGTTTAAAGAGTGTTATTTCTGCTTGTGTTTATCCCTTATGGAACAATGATAAATCCAAAAGTTCTTTCTTAAGTACTTTTGCAGTTATACTTGTGAAGGTAATAGTTGTTGTTTGAGCTTGGTTTTTGTTTAATATAATAATTTGAAGAAAATGAAATTTTTTTTCAAAATCATCTATTTTCTTAGTTTAACTGAAAATGAGGCCATTAATGAAGTGATAATCAGTACTAACCAATGATACACTAAGAACAGTGCTGGTTTTGCAAAAACTCTCATAACTTTGGGGTTAGGATTTTCTAATGAATTTTCCTGTATGTTTTAATAACATTTTGGTGTCCAGAGGAAACAGGACATGGGAAATTTTATTTGGTACCACTAGAGATGAGGGGAAATTCCCAATTCCTTCCATTTCACTTTAGTAAAATTCTATGCAAAAGATGATAGAATTCATCCAGAGACTAAATCTTTGCTGCTCATCCTAAGTATTTCAGGGCATAAGCTTTCCATTCATAGGTTCATCAGTTTTTTAACTGGAAGAGAAGGAGGAGCAGTGTTAGTGTTCCTAGTCCTATTTGCATTCTAGATTTTTATGTCTTGCTTAAATTTCTTTGAAATAGAAGTCCTTTTTTCTCCATAGAGAGTACACTATGTACTTAAAATTTTGCCTTTATAGTCACTGTGCACAGTTGCAAATAGAAAGTGTAGAAAAGAAATGTCTTCTGGCTCTCATACACTTTGCAAAATTGTGTGCTGCTCTAAGTTTTTTCAATTGTGGTATTGTGTAGGCTTTGAGCAATCTGATGTTTTATTATTCAGGATGTGGACTAGCTTGGGCTGCTGTTAAAGAACCACTAGTCACTGGAGACTATCTAAAGAGGGCTGATCCTCAACAACATCCTTTATCACTTCTCAATGGGTTTTGGGGGGTGGTGGCTATTTTCTCCTTGAATGCTCTTTTTTCCTGGTCTTCATGATTCTTGTGGAAATTCTTGCTTCTCAGCATTCTATGACCCTGTCTCCTTCACTGGACCTCAGTGGTGGAAATTTCCCCTGGTTCAGTGTTCTATACTTTTCTCTATGTATAATGTGTTCCTCAGAGTACTCCTCTTCTTCTGCTTATTTCTTTGGAGTTGACTCTTAAATCTACAGTGCCTATCATGACATCTTGCCTAATGTTATACTTTATTCCCAATTGCTACTGTCTTTGATCTAATAATTCTATTGATATAGCTTTAAGTTGTACAGAATGATAAAACTTGGGAATTAAAAGGATCTTCAGTCATCTTGTCCACATTGTCTTCCAACCTGACAATCTATTCCTATAGTGTTGCTGATTTTTTTTTCCCCTTGAATATTTACTCTAATAGTAGTTCAGGCATGTAATTTAGAAGATACATCATTCTCTGGGCAGTAAATTCTACATGTTAACTAGAATTTCACATCTTTGTTAAGTGTACTTTCTGTTCTGTAGTTTGGAATAACAGAATATTTATTCTGCCGTTTACATTAAAGATCATCAAATGTTGAAAGGTCTTTTTCATATCAGTGCCCTCACAGACACATGGAGAATAATGTTTGACCAAATATCCAGGCATCCCATTGCCCAGTCAAGTTGACATATTAAAATTAACCAGCACAAATCGCTTCTTGGCCTTTTGGCTAAGATCAAGTGTAAAATTAACCAGCACAGCCATATTTTAGTGTATTGTTATTCTTAAATTTGTCTCGTTCTCCTTTTAGTTTGGTCAGTTTTTGCTCTATATATTTCTAGGTTAAATTATTAGATGTGTACAAATTTAGAGTTACATATTCCTGGAAGAATAATCTTCTATTATTATGGAATGTCCCTATTTATCTTCAGTAATTCTTATTGTATTAAAGTCCACTTTATCTGAGATTAATGTAGTGATACCAGATTTCCTCTGATTAATGTTTACATGTTATATATTTTTTCTTTTCACTTTCAGTGCTTTAATGTTCTTAAATTTAAGACACAGCATATAGTGTTTTTAAGAAATAGTTTGACAGAGGTATCTGGGTGGCTCGGTTGGTTAAGCATCCAACTCTTTTTTTTTTTAATGTCTTATTTATTTTTGAGAGAGACAGAGACAGAGTGCGAGTGGGGGAGGGGCAGAGAGAGAGGCAGTCACAGAATCTGAAGCAAGCTCCAAGCTGTCAACACAGAGCCCAATGTGGGGCTCAAACTCATGAACCGCAAGATCATGACCTGAGCTGAAGTAGGACACTTAACCCACTGAGCCACCCAGGCGCCTCAGCATCCAACTGGTTTCTGGTTCAGGTCATGATCTCATGGTTTGTGAATTAGATAGAGCCCTGCACAGAGCTCAGTGTTGACAGCGTGAAGCCTGCTTGGGATTCTCTTTGCTTGTCCCCTGCTCGTTCTCATTCTCTTTCTCTCTCAAAAAAATAAACATTAAAAAAAAATAGTTTGACAAATTTTGACTTTTAAATTAAGTATTTAGTTCATTTGTGGTTAATATAATTACTGATATATTTGTTTAAATCAATTATCTTACTATTTGTTATTCTACATTTCTTTTCTCTTTTTTGTTGCCTGCCTTTGCATTTGCAATATTTCTATTATTCCATTTCCAAGCATCTATTAGCTTGTTACTTATCATTCCTGTAATATTCTTTTTGTGGTTATTCTTAAGATTGAAACATATCTATTTAATTAACTTATAGTACTTTTATCATTTGTGAGCCATTTAAGAATTTAGAACATTTTACCTCTTTACCTACTTTTTGTGTTACTGATACCATGTATTTAATTCTTGGTATATTTTAAAATCAACAAGACAGCAGTAACAAACAACGTCTGTTGTTGTCAATATGGTCATTTTTTGCTTAGGTTTACTTACAATTTTTCAGTTTTTTTTTTTTCATTTTCCTGCGTTTCTGTGATTCTGTCCAGAATAATTTTCCTTTTGCCTAAAGAATTCCTTTTGTTTATTTATTTTTTAAATGTGGAACTACTGGTAGTGAATTCAGTCACTTTTTATTAGGAAAAAAATCCTTATTTTGCATTTATATTTGGATGAATATTTCTACTGGGCATAGAACTCTAGGTTGGTAGTCTTTTCTTCTGGCACTTTAAAGGTATTGCTCCATTACATTCAAACCTCCACTCATTCTTTAAAAAGTAAGCTGATATTCTTATGACTCTTTTGTTGGGATGATAGGTCTTTTCTTCTGGCTACTTCAAAAATTGTCTTTTTGTCTTTCAGTATTTTTATTATTCTGTGCCTAGGTATGGTTTGCTTTGTATTTATCTAGTTTGGAATTCACAGAGATTCTCAGATTTTCAGCTTGATTTCTTTTGGAGTTTTGGAAAATTCTCATCTGAGTATCAAAAATTGTTATTACTCCCTATTCTCTCAGTTCTTGTTTGTGAAAGTCCAGTTATACATATGGTAGACCTTTTGCCAGATATCTTATGTGTTTATGCTTTTGCTGATATTTTCAACTTTTTTCTCCCTTCCATGTTTAGTGTTTATATTTTTAATGACTAGTTTACAATTATTCCTTGCTGCTGCTGTGTCTAATTTGCTGTTAAACTCACACTGAATGCTTAATTTACCTTGTTATATTTTTAAATTCTTGAGTTTTTGTTTCTTTTATTGTACCATTTCGTTTTCTAGGGAAATTATTCATTTTATCATCCACTTTAATGTACATGTTAACCACAATTATTTTAAAGTCGACCTCTGATAGTTCTAATATCTAGATCACCTGTCAGTTGGTTTCTATTTTCTACTTTTTTCTCTGTTTCCAATAGTTTGCTATTGTCCCCTGCCATGCTTCATAATTTATTATTAAAGTATAGGCCTTACATATGAAAAAATTATAGAGGATCTGGATAATGTTATCTTCCTCAAGGAGAATTTATTTTTCTTTTCACACACACTTAGAGGAGGAACAGATTATCTAGTCATGAACTGAAATACTTTGAGGCTGTATTTCAGTATTTATAAGGTCTAGTCTATTTTTGTTCTTACTCCTAGAATGCAGTCCTTCAGAAGTCAACTGGAGACCTAGAGTGTTACCAAGGCTTCTCCTCCCAGCTAGATTCTGAGCTTTAATTATTGTCTTATCTCACCTCTGGGAAGCTGAGGAATTAGCAATCCCTTAAGGGGAAAGGTACAGAATATCAGGTTTACATCAATACATTGTTCTTTTCTGCTGGTTCTTGGCCCTTCAACTTTTGTCGGATTTTGTTGTTCTATATTTTCCAACATTTTGTATATTTCATCAAGCTGTTATAGTTGTTCTTAACAGATGGGTTGATCCTGACACAAGTTACTCCATTATAGTGGGAAGCTGAAAAACACATTTTTAATAATGTCTTATAAGTTTACCAGAAGACTACATTAAATATTACTATTCTATAGTAGTTATATGCATATTTGAATATATCAGGAAGATCTATGAGTAAGGAATAAGCAAATGAATAGTGAGGTTGGATAAGAAAATAGTGGTTAATGAATATGTTAATCAGTATCGTCTGTTAGAATAGGGTTAAGCTTTAGCCATGACACGTACACAAAAGTAAGTCTACTGTGAACTACCTCATTACAGGAATAATAAAATTATAAATACTACTTAGAATCATATGTCATACATACTTAGTGGGTTTAGAACATATTTATAAATGCATTTGCTCCACTTCTCCATTTTAGCATTCCCAAGTGTGTAATATTCTAATTGTTATACTTTGGTTTTGTAAAAGAAAAATCCTTAATTTTATCCTTAGAATTATAATAATTTATTTTAAAGAATGCTTTTTTAGCCCTTCCATAGACCCACACCTTAGATACTTCTTCGGTTCAGTGTTTGAGTCAATATTTGTCATATGGTAAGCCCTTAATGAATGGTAGCTGTCATAGTTATTATTTTGAGTAGTTTTTGTAAGTGCTATTTGAATTATAGTCTCCTGGTGGACCTCATTCTCATGTAATACTGTGTTTGCTATTAATTCAAACAGAATTTCCTAATTTAAAGGAAATTATAATTTTTATTTCTGGGCTTAACTTTGAAATCTGGACTCTTTTGATGGTGAAATAAAATCTTAAAGCTTATGAAGTAATTCCCAACATAGTGTTTTCTATAAAGAAAAGTACCCTTATTACCTGAAATTGTGTACTGTGAATTGTAAATTTATCTTCATATGAATAAGCTAATTAAAACATCATGTTTCAGGGCTTTTGGCTGAAATGATCTTGGTTGACTATGTTGGTGGTTGTTGTCTTATGATAATCAGAACTTTGGTAGTTCTTTGACTTAGTTATCCGTCCATCTATCCAGCCTTTTCACAAGTATTTACTGAACATCTATTATGTGCCAGACGTTATTTCAGGAGTTTCAGATACAGCTGTGAACAAAACAGGTTTTAAAAAGGAAAAAAACCTTCGGTCTATGTGGAGCTTACATTTCTGTGGGGGAGAGGAAGAAAGCTGGTCAGCAAAATCAGTGACAAAGTAAATTATCTTGTACATTTGAGGGGCTTCAATTTTATGAGACTGACATGCTGCCTCTTGCACTAAGGAGGCAGGTAGGGGGATGCAGTTTTAAAAGCGGTAATCAGGGAAGGCTGAATTGAGGAAGGCCTATTTGAGCAAAGATTTGAAGGAAGTGAGAGAGGAGCCATGTAGATATCTGGAAGAAGCATTCTAGGTAGAAGGAATAGCAAATGCAAAGGCTTTGAGATGGGTGTGTTCCTAGTTGTGTTCAAGGAATAACAAAGACCACTGTGGCTGGAGTTGAATGAACAATGGGGAGGGTTGTCAGGGGTAGACCCAGGTTTTTTGTTTTTTTTGTTTTGTTTTTTAGGCCTAAATGAATACAAAATACAAAATTAGGTATAATAGAGAATATTTATTTACAGTAACAAAATAAATCCCTATAAATTACAATTTTCAATTTTGAAAATTTGAAAATCCCACGCATACCACAAAATCCAGAAAAATAACCTAATGTCTTCATTAATTCACTGTCCAGTGCAACTTTATAGTACTTTTTTCCTATATTTTTGTCCCCCTATTTTTGATTGCCTCTTATAAGACCATTATTGATTACATAATTTTCTATAGAAACATTAGAAAGATAATTCAGTTTTTCCTCTAGTTAAAGTTATGATGGTTTAGAATAGCTTTTCAGCTTGATGGCTTCGTATATGAGCTGCTACAAATGTACTTGCCATGTGTAGTCCTGCTACATATGGGCTTGTGTTCTATAAGCACAGAAATTATAATAAATTTTAATTTATTTTATTCCATCCCATAGAAAAAAATACATGGTATGCTTATTATATATGGTGTCAAAAATACTAGATACTTGAAAATTCCTACTACTACTACTAGGAGATAAATTCTCTTTGGATTAGGAGTTGATGAAAATGAAATCTTTCACATACAATTTTACATGTGTGATAGCTGGAAGAATTCTGCACAGGCTGACTTCTGGGTCTGTATTGCAAACCTGTCTCCTCCATGATCCACATAATTCTGCTGCTAGGTACTGTAGGACACGGTCATACCGCTGTGTGACCTTGGGCCCTGCATCTTCATGTTAGACACTGGGTGAGTCCCCACGGAAGCAGGAGTATTCCTGAGCACCATTCCTACCCTGGGGGACCACCACTGACTTAACTCTGTACAGAATTGATGGTGTATCACATCAATATACTCCAGTAAACACAGACTCAATGCATTTCCAACTTGACAGCCTCTTATCTGGATCCTACTGCCATCTGACATAAGGCAAAGTATGATGGGGGAAATTAGACTGGAAGAGACAATGATCTTAGCCTTTGTGGCTAAAATATTTTATTTTTGCAAATCAAAATAAAAAACTGCACCTTTATTTTTATTTATTTTTTAATTTAAAAATTACTTTTGGGGTGCCTGGGTGGCTCAGTGGATTGAGTGTCCGACTTTGGCTCAGGTCATGATCTCATGGCTTGTGAGTTCGAGCCCCGTGTCGGGCTCTGTGCTGACAGCTCAGAGCCTGAAGCCTGCTTCAGATTCTGTGTCTCCCTGTCTCTCTGCCCCTCCCCTGCTCATGCTCTGTCTCTCTCTCTCTCAAAAATAAACAAACATTCAAAAAAAATTAAAAATTAATTTTATTCCAGTTTTATTAGGAAATAATTGACTTACACCACTGTGTAAGTTTAAGACATACAGCATGATGGTTTGAGTTACATGTATTGTGAAAGGATTACCACAGTAGGCTTGGCTAACATCCATCTTGTCATGTAGAGACAATAAAAAGAAAGAAGAAAAGAAGAAAGGGAGAAAATTTTTCTTGTGATAAGAGCTCTCAGGATCTACTCTCTTAACAGCTTTACTGTATATCATCCAGCAGTGTTAGTTACAGTCATCATGTCGTACATTACATCCTTAGTACTTACTTATAACCAAAAGTGCCTCCCCACCGCCCTGCCCCACCCTATAACCACAAATATTCTGATGTTTTTCTATGAGTTTGTTTAGGTTCCACATATAAATGAGATCATACAATATTTGTCTTTCTCAGTCTGAGTTATTTCACTCAGCATAATGCCTTCAAGGCCCATCCACATTGTGGGAAATGGTAAGATTTTCTGAGCAAACACATTTCTAGAATTACTCCCAGGGTCTGAGAATGGAAAGTGCAGGTGAGGTGAGCTGTAACTCAAGCTTCTTTAGTTTCATGGTTATTGGCCTTTGGTGGTGGTAACGGGATGGTCGTGTGAAGACCAAGGAGGGCTCTGAAGGCCATTGTAAGAACTTACTTTTCTCTTGCATTGGATGTTGGACGTTTTGAGCAGAAGAAGATGATTCTTGTGCCAGGCATATTAATGCTGCCAAAGATGTCCATGTCTTAATCCTTGGAACCTGTGAATAGGTTACCTTACGTGGTAAAAGAAACTTTGGAGATGTGATTAAGGATCTTGAGATGGGATGATTGTCTTGGTTTATACCCACTGTAGGCCCACTGTTATCACAAGGGTCCTTGTAAGAGGGAGACAGGAGAGTCAGAGAAGGAGATGTGACAGTGGAAGTTACAGGTCAGAGTGCCGTGGCCCCGAGCCAAGAAATGTGAGCAGCTTCTAGAAGCTGTAAAAGGCAAGGAGCAGCTTCTCCCCAGAGCTTTTAGAAGGAGCTCGGTCCTTATGAAACACCTTGATTTTAGCCCTGTAAGCTCCATCTTCAGACTTCTGGCCTACAGAATAATGAGCTAATAAGCTAACGTGTTGTTTTAAGCAACTGAGTTTGTGGTGATTACTTAGAACAACAATAGGAAAGTAATACAATTGTAAAAGGATTACTGTGGTTGCTCTATTGAAAATAGATTACAGGGGCAGGGGTAGAAGTAGGGAGGGCCTAGGGGAGGCTATTACAGGAGTAGGAGAAGAGAGGAGGAGTGACTTGGACCAGAGTGTGGATGGGGGCGGGGTGGGGGTGGGGTTTGGGGAGGAGTGTGAGAAGTGGGCAGATTTCTTTTTTGCCCAAAGTTCTGGTCCCATTCTATCTCTTTTATAATATGTGTATCTGAACGCCTCACTCATAGGTAAATAAAGCAAAGTTCCTAATTTTTCTTTTGGGCTTGTCACATGTGGTCCATTATTCTGTTAGAAGGGACAGTGAGCAGGAACTGGGGATGTCCTCTTGAAAAGTCCATATTTTATCTTAGGTGGCAGACTGCCTCTACCAAATTTCTTCTCTTTTCAGTAAATGATTACAGCTCAGTTTGGATAAGGTGCTTGGCTAAACAACCTGCCATACTCCACAGTGTGTATCTAGCTGCATAAGTTCTCTTCAGACCTGCTTGGGACAGGTGGTGATGCCTTTTCACTATGCATCTGGCCTTGACTTTCTTTTTTTTCTGGTTTCCATGGTTCCTTGGGCCTCTCCTGTGCTTCCTTGCTGTGTGGGTATTCATGGTCATGTTCACCCTTTGAAGGCTGTTGCTGTCTTACTTGCTTTTCCTTCACTGTATACAGTAGAACCTTGCTCAAAGGACCTCAATAAATATTTCTGGAAGAAAGCACTGTTTTGGCTCCAGCAGATTTTAATTGCCACATGGATTCAGGGATCTGAGACACAGAAACCAGTAAGTACTAAAGAAGTCCAATTTATAAGCCCCATGCATCTCAAAGTAACAAACATAAGCCTTGCAAAACACGGCTTCCTGTTTAACCCCTGAGATACCAAACAGATAAGAGACATCTTTACATTTTCTTCTTGTGTGTCTTTCTTTTCTACCTGGGGTTCTTTCCTCTCACTTGGTGACAGGTGGCTTGCTTTCCTTGGATGGCCAGAATGTGTCTCA
Organism: Lynx canadensis; assembly: GCF_007474595.2. Taxonomy (NCBI): domain Eukaryota; kingdom Metazoa; phylum Chordata; class Mammalia; order Carnivora; family Felidae; genus Lynx; species Lynx canadensis. The sequence goes on from NC_044308.2 coordinate 53,675,035, forward strand.
CAGGGGAAAACTAAATGTCCTTCAGCTTCATTTAGGCTCCTCTGATTCTTGGGATAGATCCTGATTTTGTGTGTGTGTGTGTGTGTGTGTGTGTGTGTGTGTGTGTAAGGGGATGCTGTAGGAAGATACAGCTCTTTTTCATCTTTATAGAAAACATTTTGATCATGGCCCAGTCCATAAAAATGCATTTGTTTCATTTACTATACATAATAAAATTGTAAAAGAGTGGAAATAAAAACTAACAGTTTAGCACTGGGCCCATATGGGACAGGTTGCACAGAAAGCAGTAAGTTTCAAACAGCGGTTTGGGAGCATATTCTCAGCAAGGACTGCCCAAAGGCTCCAAGGAGAAGGCAGGTAGGTTCTTGAGATTGGCCTCCACCAGGAAGCAGAGAGAAGCCTAGAAGCAGTGGAATGGAGGAGGTCACAGGGCTGCAAGGTTAATTGGGAGGGAGTGTATGTTTGAAGTATACTCTGCAGCAAGCCATTCACTGAGAGAGTTCTCGTCTTCCTCTCCTTGACCTCTGGGTGTAGTCACATGGCCATTTGTGGTTTCCCAGCCAGCTCTGAACAGTATCATCTGCCATCTTCTTATACTCAGAATCTCTTCCAAACAGCTTTGACAAGAAAGGCAGCTCAGTGTTTGAATATTGACTGTACTGCATACTCTTGCTGGGCCTTTGTTTACCTCACTTGTAAAGTGGAAATTAATAATAGCATGTACCTAGTAACATTGTTTTGAGGAATAATGAAATAATACATGCAAAATAGTTCATAAAGTATCTAGCTTTTACCAGTGCTCAGTATGTTAGCTGTTATGTTGTAATAATTGCTAAATCTCCAGTTGTGAATCTGTACTTACAGAAAGCAATATACCATGGGCTCACATGAAGATGTATCAATTTTTACTTGTAACTTGTGTAATACAATTCATGTAATGGTGGAAGAAGAATGAATTGGTTAAAATTTTTATATTTTTTTGTGAAGCTATAAGTAAGCCATGGGAGGAATAGAGCTTCCAATAAATCAAATTTTCCAAATATCTGGACCTGATGAGCAAGTTGGCTCAGCCAAGAGGAAAACAAACCCAAGGCCTTTTAGTATTTGTTTGAATCCCCTAACTCTGTTTCCAAGCTCTTTTGTGAGGACAAGAATAAAAAAAAAAATTGTGGGAAGATTTTTCTTTTTTTGCCTCAATTCTCTTCAGTTTGCTGTTCAAATGTCAATAAGTCCCAGCAGCCGCAGGTCACCACTGGGTTTCAATAGGAAACCCCAATTTAGGGCACATATTTTTCAATTGTATCAGAATGTGCTTTTGGAGTCAAATCAGGAAATCTTGGAGGGTGGGGAACTCTTTTCTTTAATGCTCTCCCCACTTATTGTTCTTTCCTCATGTCTTTAATGAATTGCTTTGGCTCCCAACCACACAGACCAGATTGTGAAGAATGAAAGAAAATTCAGAAAGGAAAAGCTTAAGTTATTGATTTAGCTTGAGGGCATTTTTCTGAGACTTCTGGCCCAACCCAAAAAACCAACAACCCCAAGCCCCAAACGGCACTCCATGTTTGGAGACATTCTTCAGCTTTTGGATTGGGACCAACCTTGTTGAGGAAGTATCAGTTCCTGTCATCAGGGTTTTGTACAGAGACCCCAATTTTTTTTGTGGTGCTTCATCATTTCATATTTTTGGGGATCTAAAGCCAATTGCCTGAAGATTGTCTCCCAAACCACATTTGGTGAAGGACAAAATGCTCTGGAGTTAATTGAAGAAAGACCATTGTGTTCACTAATTAGGAATTTGTAGTTGCTGTGATCGCTTATGGGTCAAATGGAAGCTTTCTAAATCTTCCCCCTTACTCTTGGTCTTTTAACAGAGCTACTGCTTTCACTAAGTAGTCTTAAATACTAATATGTTAGGAATTGTTCATAGACAAACTAAGGGGGAGAAAAAGGCTTAAATGAATGTCTTCTCCTGCCTGCTAGAAGTGGAAGTTGAATCTCTCTGTTTTTTTTTTTGTGTGTGTGTTTTTTTAATGTTTACTTATTTGAAGGAGAGAGAGAGCGTGAGTGGGGAAGGGCAGAGAGAGGGAGACACAGAATCTGAAGCAGGCTTCAGGCTCTGAGCTGTCAGCACAGTCTGATGTGGGGCTCGAACCCACAAGCTGTGAGATCATGACCTGAGCCAAAGTCAGACGCTGAACTGACTGAGCCACCCAGGCACCCCAGAAGTTGAATCCTTTATAACTTAATAGAATATGAGGGAAAAGAGCCTAGATTAGGAGTTGGGTGTTGCCTCCAACAACCTGGGGAAGAATCAACAGGCATTTGCCAGTTTTCATTAAGAATATCTGGACGTTACTTTAGATCCTCTTAAGAAATAATAATATAAGCAACTTTAAGACTGACTAGCCAAGCTTGGATGATTTCTTTTTCTCACCTATTTGCTTTTTTTTTTTTTTTTTTTTTTTTTTTTTTTTTTTAGAAAGAAAGCAACACAAAGTGGCATTATTTTTCTGAGGAAACACCGATAAGGAGAAGTCATGACTTAAAACATGCTCACACACACAGTTGGTAGAAGATCACAGGCCTCTGGCTTAAAGATCCAAGGCACTGTTAGGAAATTCATTTTTATGCATCCCCACAGTCTTGGTGACAAAGAACAATTTCCAGCGGGGTTAAAAATTTCCAGCAGGGTTGTGTTATGTCCTTCTCATCTTTTAAGCTTGTGTTTTAGTGATCAGATAACTGGTGCATCTTTTCCTTCCAAATGGAAAGACAAGCCTATGCACATACATAAGTGGGTATAGTTTTACTATTTGAAACCTATAATCTGCCCAATCAGATAATTATTTCAGGGAGGCATGGGGTAGACTGCAGGGCAATTATTTTGAAATTGAGGTAATTGGTAAAACATTTTTGGTAAATGTTTCCTAACATTTAACTGATTTATAAATGACCACTTCACAAAGTAAATGCTGTATCCTTATTTAGTTCTCTTGGATAAGGTAACAGGAAGCAATGGCTCAAAGATAAGCATTCTATGACTGCTTCATTGATTCTTTATTTGAATGAGACAGGCATCAGACTATACTGGCCTTTATGAGTTTTGGAGAGTGAAGGCTATTTCCATTATCTTATATGAAGTAGGACTTCACAGGTTTAATTACCTTTTTTTTTCTTCTATACCTATGTTTCTGTATTCTGAAGCAGATTCAAAACAGGTGTCTAAGATAATTCTGCCTCTGCTAATGGCTTTTCTCTTTGCTTGCTGAAATGATGAAGGATAGCTTCCTATCTAGGCAAACGTCTTTGTTAGGCTCCTCAGCTGTCACAAAAGGATGCTACACTTTTACCAGCTTGATTTTGGGTCTTAAGAATCTGTACTCAGCTAGTAACAGCACAGTAGTTCTTCAGGTATTTTTCAAGAATTTCAGTCTGAAACTCATAGTCATTTAGCATGTAGCTAAGTGCAGTGGAGAGAAATATGTTTAGGATGATTTCTGGAGGGACATGTAGTTTAACTATTCATATAAATATCCTAAAATACATTCCTGAATTTGATCAGCTCAGTAGAGACTGAGTACAGAGACCCTAGTATTTGGCCCTCTGAATTGTGTTTGGAAGGACATGCCTGCAATTGTTACAAAATACAGCTTTAAAAAACTCATTTTATGTTCTTTGTATCAAACAATGACTTCTTTATGAGGATTTGTTAGAGATATTATTGTTTGAGCCAAGAACTAATATATAATTGTACTTTTCCTGAATAACTGGTTTATTTTTACCATATAGGCAGTGAAATAAATGGAAATAGACCAACTTTTCCTTTTTCTGTAGAATTTGTGGCCCACTTAGAACAGGTATGTGGGTGATCATGTCAGGTAGTTTTATTTTCCTTCTTCACTATAGTTGATTATCATCCTTGCTTCTATATCTTCTCTCACTTGACTTTATTTTTAATACTTAAACTATTTTCCTTTTGTACATTCTTGAGTTATTTTGGAGATGTATTTGTACATAAACACTTGTATGTCAGAAAGTGTTCTTATTGCCCCTTCACACTTGATTATTTGGCTGGGTGTAGAATTCAAAGCTCAAACATATTTTTCCTTAAAGCTAGAAGGCATCACTCTAATGTCTTCTATCATCCTTGTTATAGATGAGAAATTTCATGTTAGTCTGATTCTTGTGTCTATAAGGGCTAGCCATTTTTTTTCCCTTCTGAAATTTTAAAATATTTTCTATTTGTCTTTGGAGCTCAAAATTTTTTGCATATCTGTCCCTCCATTTTCATTCATCCTCTTTGAAGAGTTATATCTTAGACTGGTGCAGGGAAATTTTCTTCTGCTTAGATGATTATTTCTACTTATCCATTGTTTATGTTCTCTTCTCCTAAGTGTTCTTTGCACATCTTCCTCCTCTTTGTCATTTTACTATATATTTGAAGAGTTTTCTTCAATTTATTTTTCATTCTATCCTACTATACAGTTTCCATTAAATAATTTTTAATTTCCAGAAACTCTTTCTTATTTTCTGCTATCTTTATACCTATCAGCTTGTTTTTGCTTCATGGGTGATATGTCTTCTTGAATATTTTCAAGCTACTAATTAGCATAAAAAACATTTTCCCCACCTGTTTTTAGCATTATCTCTTCCTCTTGCGTCCTTCCCTTTTGTGCTATTGATTTTTTCTCAGATGTCTGGTGACTTACGGTTGCTGGTTTGTGTTTACAAATGAAGGACTAACTAGATACATGAGGGCAGTTGTAAAACCCTTTCCCCCTGCCAGCCCTCTTCTCTAAATTGGAGGGTTGGTGATGTAGCCAGCTCACAGGGAGGTTTTTCTGCATGTCTCAGTTTGTTCTGGCTACGATAGTAGAATACCATAGACTGGGTTGTTTACAAACAACACAAATTTATTTATCATGGTCTGGAGGCTTGGGAAGTCCAAGATCAAGGTGCCCGTAGTTTTGGTGTCTGGTGAGAGCCTGCTTCCTGGTTCACAGATGGCTGTGTTCTTGCCATGTCCTCATAGGATGCAAGGGGCAAGGGACTCTCTGGGGCCTCATTTATAAGATCACTAATCCCATTCATGAGGGCTCTACCCTCATAATCTAACCACCTCCCAAAGGTCCTCAAATACCATCACATTAGGAATGTTTCAACATGTGAATTTTCTGGGGTCACAGGCATTCAGTCCATAGTCTGGCAAATACCACAGCTGCCTTTGTAAGGCAGGGTTTACTAGGACCTCAGTCTCCTGTAGCTGATGTGGAGGTTCAGAGCTGCTTCTCTTAGGTCTGAACACCCACTCTTGGTTTCCTTCCCAGGCGTGTTGCCTACTCTCGTTAGTGGGCAAAGTTGGAGGGTGTGAGTGAGGGGCCCACCTAGCTCAATTTTTCTTTAATGTTCTGGTGATGCTCAAAAACTAGACTGAACAGATAATTTATCTTCCAAACCAGGACACTTTTGAGAGTGAAAGGTGATCCTATTAGTTACTTTGCCAAGACAATGGGCATAAACTGGGACTGTCACCCTATGTATAACACATTTTCGACCTTTGTATTTATTGACTGAATTTGGAACTTCTCTGGGGCTTCACTGGGAATTTTTAAAATTTTGTACCCCTTCTAGCCTCCACTTGTTTTCCAAAACTGTTACATTTTTATTCTTCAAAAAAGAAAAAAAAAAAAGAAAAAAAAGAAGACCTATTGCTGCTATTTCAGTGAGGCCTGAGTGGGAAGAGTGGTAGAAGGACATATTTAGTTTGCTGTCTTTACCTGGAAGCTCTTTGAACTGCAGTTTAACATATGCTGGCTCACTATATTTTATACATCCTTCTGTATCACTTAACACGTTTTTGGAACCACAAAAGTTCAGTGATAATGGTTATGTAGCAGTGAGCTTATCCTAGTAAATCATTTATCTCCTAGTGGGTACTTTTCTTTCAGTATTCTCACAGCTGGAAGGTTCCTGAAATGCCTATGGAATATTGGGCATTAAGTCATTGAACCTCTGAACAATGATTGGGAGTTGTTTATTTTCAGCTTCCTCTTCTTACATGATGTGACATATTGCCAAGAGAGGTTTACATCTCCTCACCCACGGTCATAGCACATGAAGGAATGTCAGTTCTTGGCCTAGCAGAGTTAGGTTAAAGGCACAAAGCTATAGGGATGTAGAACCAAAGTCGGGATTTTCTAGAGCTTAGTGAAGGGATGGAAAATAGGATGCCAGAGTTTATTCATACTCAGTTCAGAAAGATAGTACTTAGTAGAAGTACAGAACCAAAAATAAAGATTTAATAATAATGATTTAGAAGCCAAAAGAAGACTTCCTGGCTCTAACAAAATCTCATGGGACAAGAGCAGGAGCAAGAGCAAGTCCAAGTTCTTGTGGACACGGAGAAGAACATTCAAACTTTCCTAGCACAGAAATTGCTCTTCTGGCCCCTTGGGGAAAGGGCTATTCTCAGTCCTTGGGGAGGGTGGTTACAGGGAGACACTGGACAGGAGTCAAGATTCTGGTGTTTGGAGTGACTAAAATTAGGTGCATAACTATAGAATTCTATCCCTGGATGCGCTTCTTATAGTGTGAAATTTAAAAATAATGACCATCTGAATGTGTGTGAGGTCAACTAAAGGCAATTAATGTACAAATTAGCATATCTAATTTTTGACTTACAGCTACAGCTAATATTTAACTTACAAGCAGGATGCCAGGTGGGCCAGGTTAACTTTCATCCTCCTAATAACATCCATTGTTTTCCTGTCAGCAGTTTTACCATGCCTGGGTGAAGGTAGGGATGTTTAAACAAATCATCCAGCTTTTTAAGCTTTAAGTCCCCTCACCCTCCAAAATACCATTTTGGGCTTTGATATTTTTGCTCTTTGTTAGGGAAGCAATAAGAAGGATAGGATGATGCTTTGATAGCCTGGGTTTGGAATGTTTCCTGCAGGGGATGATTGGTTAAGAGGTTGCCTCCTGGTGAATTCAGGATTTCAGAGTTACATATGTTAGGGACAAGCCCACTCAGGTGTCATCAGCTGTGGACATCAGTCCAATATTGTTATTATCAGAAACTAGGTGAGCTAGCCTTGAAAACAGGAATAGTCACAGGGAACTGACTTAATTACATAGGTAAGAAGAAAGCCATGTAGGTGGATGTCAAACAGACCTTTCACAAAAGGTAGAGAATCAACCATAACCAAAGACAGGGTGTCATTTGTTAGAAGCAGTCTCCAGATATAAACGTAGCATCATATTTTGAGACTTAAGCCAATGGGGCTGTAGAGACAGATTCCTCTTGGACTTTGGGGAAAAAGTTGTCAGTTCTTACAAATCGTGGTACCTGGCCTAGGGAGGGTAGTGGTGATAAAATAGGTTCCTTTCTTCCTCCCCGCTTCTCTTCATTTCCCTCATCTTTGTCGCCTTAATTCTACGTTCAGCTCTTCCTCTCTTTGCTTTCCCCTTGCTCTTCCTTCCCCCATCCCTAATACATGCCTCTAAGTTACTTTCCACCCTCCAGTCTCCTTTATCTCTGTGGTTAAGTACCTTCTCCAAACTCAGACTCTTATTACTATCCCTATAGTTTTTACCACCTGTCACTTACCCAGGTGGAGAGCTGTGGGATTAAGGGGGTCCCAGGTGAAATGGTGAAGTCACTTATCTTGAATGTTCTGCATTGACATCTGGTGTTCATTTTGCTGGTCTCCATTCCATAGCTTTCATTAGTCCATCATCACCCTTTTGTCAACTCTGAATTTAGTAAAATGGAGCAAGAACTTGCTACTTTTACTACAAAAACATGCTCTACTGGTGTTTCGGGGGCACTGTTTTTCCTTTGCCAGTGCAAATTTTAATTTCTGCACCATCATAATCTTTGAGTTTGTTGTTTTATTTTATTTTATTTTTTATTTGTACTGGTGTTTGCATTTTTTTCCCAGAAGATATTTTGGCTACTTCCAGCAAAAGGCAAGTCTCAGTCTCCTGATGATGTGCAGTTCCTCTGAATATGCCTGGGTGGTTCAGTCAGTTAAGCACCCATCTCTCATGGTTCATGGGTCTGAGCCCTGCGTTGGGTTCTGTGCTCACAACATGGAGCCTGTTTGGGATTCTCTGTCTCTCTCCCCTGATCATGCACTCTCTTTCTCTCAAAAAAAAAAAAAAAAATATCATTTTTGCTCAGTGACCAGAAGGTCAGTGACCTCCATGGCCACTTCAGTATGGTTTTGTTTGGCTATACAGTATTTTGTGACTTGGTAGCAAAAAAAAAGAAAAAAAAATCTCAGTGTGGCATTTGACTTTCAACAGCATTCTCCTTTAGGAACTACTCAGAGTTAAGAGAAAGGGTCTTTGTGGAGCTAAAGGGATGTAGAAATTGGAGACACATAATGTTTTGTTTTATGGCTGGCATCAGAATTACAATGAGACAAATTTCAGCTTTCCATTTTGGGACTTTCCAACACATGTTCCAACATTTAGGCTGGAAAAAACCAATGCCCTTCAAATTTCAAAGGAAAGAATTCTTGCAACCTTGAATACAATCAAAGTAACCTAAGTGATGTTAGTTTAATGAGTTATATGTTTCTTTGGGTCAAAAATTTAATTTCATACCTGATTTCTCCTTCTCTTTAGAAGTAGAACGGATAGTGAAAGCCAATGACCGTGAACATAATGAAAAGTTCCAGTACGCAGTGAGTAAAACATACATGGCACATGCATGCTGGGATGAGTTTTACCTTAAGGAGAGTTGGATTTATGCCTTCTCGAACTTTACGACTTCACCAAAAACTTTCTTTGTTTTGGCCCATTTTAGTTTCAAGGTGCTATATGTTTCCATGAATACAGGTTTTAGTAATGTTTATACACTTATTTTTGTCATGCCGTAAGAGTGGTTGGTATGTTCTTTGGTATAGGAAGAAGACAAAATTTCTTTCTCACGAATTGATAGTTAATTTTGGTGTCTATTTGGCCACAAGAATACATAGGGCCACTAGAATAAATAGGCTTCTGTGGTAATAGTGATAGAAGTGATGGTATTGGCTGATGGGTGATGAATGGCTTTTGGGGGATTTTCTCTGGCTCAGGCTCAGTGTGGAAAAGTATGTGTAGGACAAAGTTCTGAAGTCTGGAATGATTGTGTTTATCAAACGAGAAGTGGAAATGATTAGTTAAAATGTGCAGGCTTTAAGCTTGTACTGAACTACTTGAAAAAAATGTTTTTCAAGAGGATTTTTTTCACTTACGTTAGAAATATTTATTGTCTGTTAAGTCACTAGCACTGCTCTAGGAACTTTGGATACATTGATGAACAACTTCATGCATTACAAGATAGGACCTCATAAAGATCTTCTCATCTATCTATGATTCAACCTAAGTTGTTACATGGAGTCTTTTATAAGCTCTAAGAAAGATAATTGGTAGAAGTGATTTTGTAGGTGACATTTGGCCTATAAGATTGAGTGCAGCAACACCTTTCATGAAGGAAGGTCTCAATTCAAAGAGGGTTTTGATAACTATGAAGGCAGGGCGATATTTGGCATTGCTTATTTAGGCACTAGCCAGAAGACAGAGTTTTGCACAATGGATAATTTTTAGCATTTTGTTCTTATTGGTAGGTTTTTCCCATATATGGAGATGGATGCGTTGGGCTAAGCTTGGTACTATTAAATATTCAACAAAGGTAGCTAACAACTCCACTTTTCTCATGCTGTGCGAATCGTGTAATTATATTTTGTTGTTCAGTGGCAGTTGTTCTACACGGAATCAGTACGCTGGCTCTATGACAGAGTTCTCATTGTAAAATAATATATTTGCACCCTGATTTTATTCATCAGTCTTGTAAGTTTGGTTAACATAAGTCTGCCTTTTAGAGAAGGAATCCTTCTCAGGAGGCTGATGAACATGTTGCTTAGCCTGAGAGAATGAGGCTTTAATTCCTATTGGTGATTTAAAAAAATTTTTTTTAATGTTTATTTATTTATTTATTATTATTATTATTTTTTAATACGAAATTTATTGTGAAATTGGTTTCCATACAACACCCAGTGCTCATCCCAACAGGTGCCCTCCTCACTGCCCATCATCCACTTTCCCTCCTATTGGTGATTTATGTCACTCTCTCTGGCTTCTTGACGTCTAGTTATTTGGCACCTCTGGTCATCACCAAACTTGGCTCCATACCTTTACATCCATTCTATAGCTAGTCCTTTAACTGTAGAGGATGACATCTGAAAGCCTTAACCATCAAACCTCAAATCAGAAGAGTAGACATGTGTATATTTTAAGACCTTGTGGACACACCTGGGTGGCTCAGTTGGTTAAGCTCTGACTTTGGCTCAGGTCATGGTCTTGTGGTTCATGAGTTTGAGCCCCATGTTGGGCTCTGTGCTGATAGCTCAGAGCCTGGAGCTGGCTTCAGATTCTTTGTCTCCCTCTCTCTACCCCTCTTCTGCTTGTGCTCTCTATCTCTCTCTCTGTCTCTGTCTCAAAAAAAAAAAAAAAAAACCCTTGGGGAAAACAGTAATAAGTAATCCACTGTGAAGTAATCATGCATTTCAGTATTTACTTGTTTTCCAGTGTGTAGCAAGTATTTTCATTCTGTGAGTAGTAACTCTATTAGGAAAGCCACATTTTATTTGCCTTTTGTGAGATGATAGTTTTTTCTACTTACAGTTATTTTTACTTAATTTATGAAATATTTCAAACTTACGAAATAGTATAGGAAACAATGACACCTGTGTGCCCACCACCCAGATTAAATAGATGTTAACAATTTTTGCCATGATAGTTTCAGATCTTTTAAGAGTAATATCACACTAATGACACAGAGATGGTTTTCTCTTGAGCTTGCATGATAATGAACAAAAGCACTTAGATGTGTGGCTACAGCTCTGTGTTCTCTTGGGCTTCCTAACAACAACAAAACAGTAGAACAATATTCTATGACTGTAGCATATCAAATAAGTCAGCTCAGTCTCTGAGTTAAAACCTTCCAAGGAAAGAACAAAACTCATTAGGAGCTGGAGAAACCAAGAAGGACAAGAGTTGAGAGAGGGAAGCTGCAGAGGAGAGATGAGCACAGGTATCCCTAGTCTATCAATCACTACTGTGGCTCAGAGAGGATGAGCCAGGCCCACCTAAAATGGGCGTGGGTCCCCACTGTACACAGCTTGATTTGGGAACTCCGAACAGGATGGCTGACCATACAGTGAACTGTGGGACCGTTCTCAGCCCATCTATTCAGGTACAAATTGCAGATGATACAAGTACTTATTTCAGTTAATGTAAGGATTGAAGTAGAGTAACACACAATGACCCTATGAGCTAGTCTGTGTAGAGATGGGATCTGAATCTGATTCAGCCTGATACTCAGATTCACACAGATTCAGCCTGATATTAAGGCTTTTAAACTACTTACTATATGGAATATGTTTGTAAGAACGATGAAAGCCTGGGGTTTTTTGCTCAACCTCGATTTGAAGGATATTGCCCCAAATGGAAAAGGATTTGAAGAGACCTCTATAGATCTTAGGGAGGAGAATGCTTATAATTGGAAAAGCAGTATTCCCACTTAAAGGCTGAAAAGGAGATGGGAATAAATTGAAACTATTTCTGAAAAAGAAAAAGGGAGAACTGGTGAAGTCCCACCCAAATGTAGTGTAAAGAGTGTTTTTAGGATAAGATAGGCCATGGTTTGAATGCTTTCTCTCATTTGCTAACTTGTGATCTCAATTTGTTTATTTCTCTGAACATCAGTTATTTCATATGTGAAATAAGGAATTTTCCTCATAAGACTATTGTTTTTAATTAGAGTGCAAGCAGGGGAGAGGGGCAGAGAGGGGAGAGAGAAAGAAAGAGAGAATCTTAAACAGGTACCATGCTCAGTGTGGAGCCAGATATAGGGCTCCATCCCATGACCCTGGGATCTCCATTTCCAGAGCTAATGGGTGGCACAGCTGGAATTCTAATTCAGATTGGCCAGATTCCAAAGCCTGTTTTTCCCATGATACCATACTGCTCTTCTGACAAACCTGAAAAACAAACAGCACCAACAAAAGGACAAAATCTTCCAAATCCTCTCTCCTTCCCTCATATACCTATTTGTAAAATATTTATACTCTGGGGACAAAGACAGATAAAGGAGATACAAAATTTTACAAATGTGAGTCTAAGAATGACCTTAAATCTTACTCTTAGCATTTGTAAATGAGCACTTAGGAGAAAAATTTACACAAAGCTCAGATAAATGGTGTGATTTCCATAAGCACTAAGCCTGGCTGAGCAAATGTTTCTCTTTGAAGGCTGAAGGAAGATATTTCAATACCTAGAGAACCTTAATTTGTCAACAAAGCCTAAAGCTTCAAACCACATTATAGGACAAAACACAGGCTTAAAAAATGATCAAAAGTGCTTTTAAGGGCTAAAGGGTTTAGAACATTAACAAAAGACAAGGTTAATGATTCTAGGTGAAATTAATTGGTAAATTAGACATGAGATTGTGGAAACTGGAAGGTAGAAAACATAAAATTACAAGAGGGATTTTGGACTGCCAAGATGTGTACAGCAAAGTAGGATTGGATACTCTAGGGAGAGCCAGCCAAGTGCTAGACTTATTATTCTCATTAGAAAGGAGTTCAAAGTTTTCCTGGTTAATAATAGGAAAGAATAATGCAAGTAAGGAAAACAGTTGTTGTATTAAAATATGTTAATGTTAAAAATGTTAGAAAACTTGGTAAAGCCAGCCAAACATCCAGACTCATTATCCCTATTAAAAGAAGTTCAAAGTGAATAGTAGAAGTTGTGAAAACAGTTGTAGTCATATTAATATGTGTTGATGTCAAGAAATGACAGAAAAAGCGTTAGATTAATTATGGTTATTTTCTGATTTTGTTTAAAACTAAATGATGTTGGAAAACGTTGGTATTCCTACTGGTTCTTATTCTCTCCCTTTTCCACGTAGGCATACACCATCCTCATTCAATTCTCTGGAACTTTAACAGAATTGAGAAGGGGTTTGAACTCATTTGAGTGATGCAACTGTCTTGCCTCAAACTCAGAAACTTCAGTAAAGCTGCACGTTTAGTATCCGAATGCCTTTTATGCACAAATGTAGACGCGAAGTTTCTAAAGGATTTTTTTTTCTTGAGCTAAAATATCCTGTTTAGGAAGTGTACACAGGCTTACATAGGTTGGTGAAAATGTAACCAAATCATTTTGCATGCTTATAAAGAAAGTCTTGCATCCAAAAATTGCAATTCTGATATCTTGATTTATTCCTAAAATCTTAAAATGTCTTGTTGATATCATGGCTGTTGGATGGAATTTGCTGTTGGTCTTGTGATTTTTGTGCTTAGAACAATGACATTTGGGGTTTTCCAAAGAGTGTGGCAATTTGGCTGACTCAGCAGTTAGTGCTAGAGTGACATCACCAAGACTCCCTTCAAAACAGCTTCTATTTTCTTCATCCATTTATACAGGGTTTTATATGTTTCTACTTCTCTTTTCTCTTAGAATAGGTGGTTGAGAGTGGAGTAGAAAAATGTGGTTGGTTCACCATTATTCTGGGTATGTGAGCTTGAATGAGGTTACTGGACCTCTGTAGACCTCAGTAAAACTTCATGTTCCTGTGTGTGTGGGTGAATTGAACGTCCACTGTCCCCTTTTTTATAGAAATAAAAATTATATTCAAAATTCAATATATACACAATGTGCCCACTCTAAGTCTAAAAACATGTGTGTTTGTTGAGTTATTTACTTTTCAAAGATTTGAGGCAGTGTGCAAAAAGAATGTAAAGCTCAAAGGGATATAGGGCACCTGCGGGGCTCAGTCAGTTAAGTGTCTGACTTCAGCTCAGTCATGATCTCAGAGTTAATGAGTTCGAGCCCTGTGTCGGGCTCTGTGCTGACAGCTCAGAGCCTGGAGCCTGCTTCAGATTCTGTGTCTCCCTCTCTGCCCCTCCTGACTCACACTCTGTCTGTCTGTCTCTCTCTCAAAAATAAATAAAGATTAAAACAAATTAAAAAAAAAAGCTTGAAGGGATAAACATACACAAGGAAACTGGTATGAAATGAGTAAGTCATAGAGATAAAAAGTATTGCCTAGGGAATTTGGTCAATGGCATTGTAATAGCATTGTATGGTGACAGATGGGAGCTTCACTGTGGTAAGCATCGCATAATGTACAGACTTGCCAAATCACTGTGCTGTACTCCTGAAGCTCATGTAACATGGTGTGTCACTATACTTCAATCTAAAAAAATGAGGAAAAAGACGAGCAGGCTATTTTTAGTGGGCCCCAAAGTGCATGCTACAAGGCCTTATCTGCTTAGAATGGCAATGTGTTGCCTGCTACGGGGTTTGCTAAAACAGGGGCTATATATTCTGCTTTCTACCTGAGCATATACGATCTACTCAAGAAGGGAAGACTAACCCATGAGAACAAACTTGATAACAGGTAATAAGGAAAAGATAATGCTGAATCCTAATTGTGTGATATGGCTTGTGAGTTTTTGAGGAAGTCTTGTCAGAGGAAATGGGAAGTGATATGAGCCTTGTTTGTTTGTTGTTTTACCACCTACATTAAGAAGGGAGGGAAATGGGCAAAGTCCTGTAGTTAGACCCAATTGGGCATGAGGGGTGTGTCATAGGAAATTATCATTCAGGTAGGTGAGATAAGATTGTTTAAGAAAACTTGAATATGAGGTAATAGGCTCCCAGGAGCTAAGGAGTCACAAAGTGAAAAGGGATTTTCTTTGCCTTCCAGATAAAATAGACTAGGTATCCAAATGGAGATGCCCAGGTGATACAGAATGTAACTGGGTGAACTTATAACTGTAGAGTAGGGATATTAGTTGGAAGAAGATGCTTCGAGCTAGGAGAAAAATAGAACTTGTTGATAAGTGATGGCTGACTTGTGGGGTGTGGAGGGAGAAACCCACATTTAGTTAGAAAAGGGAAAGGGGAGAGCCCAAGAAGGAGTAGGAGCAGCAAAGATTGAGGAGAACAAAGAGAGGACAGTGAGATGAAAGCCAGGGGAAAGGAGCCTCTCAGGAAAGGGGGGAGTGGGGTTGCATAATCATTCTAATGCTAGGTGCTCATCAGGTTAAGAGCTAAGGAAAAACATCTTTATTTTATTTTTAAAAAGATCTTTAATTTGAGTGTAGTTGCCACACAATGTTAAATTAGTTTCAGGCATACAACATAGCGATTTGACAGGTCTATATGCTATACTATGTTGACCACAACATATCTGTTCACCATACAGTGTTCATCACAATACTACTGACTATATTCCCTGTGCTGTACCTTTTATTCCTGTGACTTAATCATTCCATAACTGGAAGCCTGTACTTCACTCCCCTTCATCCATTTTGCCCATCTTCCCCCTACCTCCCCTGCAACCATCACTTTGTTCTCCATAGGTCTAATTCTGCTTTGGGTTTGTTCATTTATTTCATTTGTTTTGTTTTTTAGATTACGTATATGAGTGAGATCATATGGTATTTGTCTTTCTCAGTTGAACTTACTTAGCACGATACCTTCTAGGTCCCTCCATGTTGTAAATGGCAAGATCCTTTTTATGGCTGTGTGATATTTAATTGTATATATATCATATCTTCCTTATCTGTGTGTCCATAAACAGATTGCTTCCATACTTTAGCTATTGTAAATAATGCTGCAGTAAACATAGGGGCACATACAGATTTTTGAATTTATATTTTCATATTCTTTGGGTAAATACCTAGTAGTGAAATTATTGGGTCATATGGCATTTCTGTTTTTAATTTTTTGAGGAACCTCCATATGGTAAGAAAAACATCTTTAAATCAGAAGGGAGCAATTGGAGGACCTGAAGAAAATACCTTTATTATTATTTTTTTAAAGATAATATTTGAGAGTCAGAGGCAGGAAAAAAATGCAAAAGTAGGGAGCATGGTATAGCCCACCATTAAGAACTTGCAACAAAAAGGAAGGAAATCGTATATAAGCTTTAAGGCTTAGTGAAATTAAGTACATTTTTGAATCAATCTCACATATTTTGGCTATCCAAATGCATGGGAAGGTAAAACTCTTAAGTATTTTTTTAGGGAGAGGGGAGACTCTTAAAATATCAATATGTTG
Organism: Lynx canadensis; assembly: GCF_007474595.2. Lineage (NCBI taxonomy): Eukaryota > Metazoa > Chordata > Mammalia > Carnivora > Felidae > Lynx > Lynx canadensis. The sequence continues at coordinate 53,691,160 of NC_044308.2, forward strand.
AGACACATATGAGTCCTGATTTAATCTTCAGCCTGATGAGAAATTTGAGTTTCTCTTTCTTTTCTTCATGAGCAGCATAGCAGCAGCACCGGTATGTTGTAGATCGTCACCAATAGGCCTGATTATCAGAGCAATTTATGCACCAACCAAAGAGTACAGATGATGACAAGCAGTGTGACAAGTTGGAATTAGTTGTGGAAAGTGCCAGTAACTTGCATTTGTTAAGGGTTTCTGGTTGTTGGTTGTTGTGTTTTGTATTAGGGCATTCCCATAGCAACAGTGGCTTTTTAGCAAACATTGCAAATGTCTTCTATTTTGTGTGCTGTTAATACGTGTAAATTATTCTATGTTCTATATGACAGAAGTGTTTCCTTTATAAATAATTTACGTGGAGGAGAAAAGGTAATTTTTGGGCTTTACTTCATTTTCTTTCTGGATTTAAGAGTTTAAAAGTAGAAACATTTTATCTCTTTGACATCTGATTTATTTAAATAGTCTTATTCTTTGGCTAAGCATTTGTCTGATTCCTTGTTTCTTTTATTTGGTTGGTCTGTTTTAATCTTTTGTTTTAGACTCTGAATTCATATTTCTAAATGTTCTAAAATGGCGCATTAAGGTAGTTAAAGAATCCAGTTAAACTCTACAACTCTGAAGTGTTTGTTACGTACCTGTTGCATGTTTGAGATAATTTTAGTGTCTTCATAAACGTGTTCCGTTTCATCTGTGTGTGAAGTAAACTTCAAGTAAAGCCACACAGACTTTTATTTAAAATTTAATTTCTTCATTGCAATGACACGAAATTGAAAAGGTTCCAAGCAATGTGTAATTGCAGTTAGAAGAATTAAAATAAGCTAATTTTGGTGTTAGAATGTTAGAGCTCCATTATTGCCTGGCTATTGCCAGGCAAAGAAATGAAAAGATGGAGCAGGAAGAGAAGTAACTTCCTGTGTGGAGTGAGCAACACAAATGCAGTTTCCTTTGTTGGCAAATGGCTTATGAAAGTAATCCATAAATCAATCATGTGGATAAAATTTGGCAAGAGTAGTAACAGTTGAGAAGTTAACGGAAAAACCACCAACGCTAACGGTTTCAAAGTGATTTTTATCTTGTTTTGTAGTTTTCTTTACTGGACCAAATAGTTTGGTTCTGTGAATCATACTATGAAAAGATGGCAATTACCATATTTTACATTTTATAGTTGGAAAATTAATCATTTGTGTTAATGTTTCAAATTCATGTCCACAATTATGAAACCAGTGGTCAGATTACTGTTGTATTTTGAATCTAGCTTTTTCTGCAGTTTCTTATAAAGGTAAGCTATTTAAGCATGAATGTCAGACTTGAAAATATATTAAATATGATGCTAGGAGTTGGTTAGGAGCTATATATGTATGTGTGTAAATGTATGTGTGTTGCATGAATGTGTGCATGTAAGTAAGGTTTTAGTTGTAACTATGTGTGTGCATCTTTGTAAGAATGTTCTGGCTTGACTAGAGAAAGCCTGTTCTTTAAGGAATTGAGCAGAGGACAGCAATCAGATTCCTGTATACAGATCAGTGGTATAAACCTCTGGCTGTTGGTATACCTGTCTTGACTTCTCTAGAAGCCCTAAGTGTTCTGGGTTTCATTCATGCTCCTGGGTTGTCCAGCTTGCTGTGAAACAAGGTCATGTCATTATGGCTGCGGCTATCCAGGTGCATTTTGGATAGGTTGAGGATGGTGACATCCAGGGAAGAAAAGTTGTTTTATACAAATGATAAAACATGACTCACTTTTCAGGTACTGTAAGGAAGTTAGCTTAAGTGCATTAGAGAGTCTCAATTGTGGAGTTATCCTTTAAAGTTTTCCCATTCACTTCTCTCTCCAGAATTCTCAGACTGCATATCTAGTCTTTATATCACTCTACAAGAGGGGAACTCACCACCTCTCTTCAGTGGGGAAGGGTGTGGAGTGTGGGGTGCCCACCTGGCTTAATTTTTCTTTAATTATTCTGATAATGCTCCAAAACTATGGAGAATAGATAATTTCTGTTCCAAACTAGGGCACTTGTGAGAATGAAAGGGGATCCTGTTAGTTATTTTGCCAAGACAGTGGGCATAAACTGGGACTGTCACTCTATCTATAACACATTTTCAACCTTTGTATTTAATGACTGAATTTGGAACTTCTCTGGTGCTCTGTTTTTGGATAGTTTTGATCATTAAACAGTTTTTCCTTCACTTGAGCCAAATTGATTTTCTCTTGCTTTATTATCTATTGGTTTATCTTCTGAAGCCAAAACAGAGCCAACATGTCTTCTGGTTCACATGACAAACCTGATAATGTTTTTAAAATTCTAAACCTGGGTTCATTGAGTAGACTTATCTCCAGGACAGTCATCTGCAGTTTCCTCTTTTTTTTCTCCCAAAGATCTTAAGCATTTCTATAATCCCTTAAAGTGGGTTGTTCCAAAGTCAAACACCATATTCTAGAAGTTATTCGAGTAGCTCGAAGTAGGAGAAGAATTATTAATGCAATCTAAGATTGCACTGGCTTTTTGGTGATGATTAACTTATCTTAATCTCATACTAATCTCATTTTCATCATTAATGACAAAGACTGTCACATTTCTCTCTTTATCTTGCTTGTCATAGAATTTGACACACATCAGATAGGATTTCCTCTGTCATAAACTATTCCTTTCATTATTGTGTCATATGCAGACTTAGGAGCATGTCTTCTACATCTTCACTGATGTCTAATCAAATGGGCCAATTGAATCAGGAGCTCTGGAAGTAGAGTCCAAGCATTAGTATATTTTTTTAAGCTTTCCAGGTAATTCTAATGACACAACAGGATTGAGAATCACTGTTATAAGTAAGTAATAAAAATATTGAGTATAACACATTTGAGACAGAACCATGTACCTTATCACTGGACACTTCCCTGTAGTTGCCATTGGACCATTAATCATTATGAATTGCTGACTTAACGAGTTTCCAGTTTCTATAATTCACTGTCCTTACCACCAACCTAATTTCTAGGCAGATCATTGCTTTCTATCTTAATAAGCAGAAAACTTTTTTTTTTTTTTTTAAAGCTGTTACAGTGCTGGCTTAAATGGCTTCTATATGGAAGCAGAAGGATGGAATAAATAATTGAACTTTAAAGATTCCTTTCCAAGTCGTGTTTCTATGATTCTTGCAAACCACTTAGTTCCATGTTGTGATATTTTAAATACTCTTGTAGACCAAATGCCACAAAAACGCCATTGTTCTAGGCAAGACATTTTTGAGGTTAGAAGCACAAATGGGCTGAACTTCATAATGTTTTGCAGAGACAGCATTGTTCAGACATTTCTAGGTGAGAAAATAAGCTAAAGAAATATTGGATTTTTTTTCCTTCTCCTTTGCTCTCTGATATGGGAAAGTTAATAAACTGTTTGAAGATGTGCTAAAAATGAGAAAAGTCTCTATGCTAGTGCCTATCTTATTTTGGCAAAAGTAGTTCTCTAGGTTTTGTACTGGGAATTACTGTGTCATTTTGTATTTTTCCAGTTGGGCTTATCAGCCTTGTATTGAGTAGTTAGTAGGTGTTTGTCACTTTGTTAAGTACTTTAGAGACTTAAAAAAGTATAAAATAAGTCTTATTCCTTTAAGAGTTTGCTCTCCCCTTGGGATTTTATATACACAAATGAAATAACAGTATAAGGCATTGTAATACTAAGTATGAAAATACGTGGTGTTAGACTTACAATTAGCATTTTTACTAAATCTGGGTAAGGAAGACAATTTTCTAAGAGATGAATATTTTCTTCAAGTTCATATTGTTAATAATGTCTTTTTAAAAAAATTACAAAAGAATGGTAAAATACAATGTTGCATTTATGTAAAAATGGTCTAACTTGATTTGGAAACCTACTAATTTGCATTGCACTTCAGACCCTGTCTAGATTTGGGGAACCATTTGGGCACTCAAAAAGTCAAGTGTCAGTCACCTTTAAGCCCATCTCAGCCTAAACTGACTGACGAAAATGATCAACTCATTCAAAAGTACTCCTGGGGTATATTGAAATTAAATTTTTTTGAGTATGAAAGGTAGTTGATTTTTTGTTTAATTCAAATGTGAATTATATATATAATATATAATAAATGAAATATTGATTTTAAGTGTACTTAAAATACTTCAAGTATATATACACGTCATATATATATATATATATATATGATGTGTATATATGTCTATATATGACGTATATATATATCATAATTAACTGTCCTTACTATATATATACATATATGATTACTTAAAATCAATACTTCAAATATTTTAACATAGGGAATAATTCTGAATTTGTTTTATGAACAAATAATTACAGATAATTTCCTGAAGCCATAAAGGCCTATATGCTATTGTCTGTGCAAATGATCAGTATTTTGTGCTTCAGCATTAAAAAAAAAAAAGGGTTTCTTGCACCTGCATTTCTTCTCCTCACTCTGCCATGCTCCCCCTTGCTTTCATATACCTATGGAATTTCTTCCACGGTCCTATGTTTTCCAACTTAATGCTTGGTCTGATTTTTTATTTGTAAGAGCTTAAATTGAAAGTGTGTCCTGAGAAACTTAACAGAAGACCATGGGGGAGGGGAAGGAAAAAAAAAGAGAGGGAGGGAGCCAAACCATAAGAGATTCTTAAAAACTGAGAATAAACTGAGGGTTGATGCGGGGGAGGGGGGGTGGTGGGGGGGTAGGGAGGGGAGGGTGCGTAATGGGTTTTGCGTAATGAGTATTGAGCACCTGTTGGGATGAGCACTGGGTGTTGTATGGAAACCAATTTGACAATAAATTTCATATTAAAAAAAAAGGAAAGTGTGTGAAAAAGCTCCATTATTTCCCCAATGATTTTTTTTTTCATTCAATGTATTTTTCTTGAAGGATTGAAGGAGAAGTCCAGAAGAATATCTTCAGCTCAGTCAAAAGGATGCTTTGTCTTTATAGTCTAAGTCCTGGTGTAAGGCATTTATCTGTGATGATGCAGCTGCATGGTCTGCTGGTGAAATCAAGTATCTCTGAAGGTTCATAATCTACAGTGCACAAATGGGACTGTTTTGGATTTGTACTAATGTAAATTATTTACATAGCCTTTTGAAAAAAATGCATGCAACCTATCTTATATCTCAGAAATTTGTCTTTATCAATATTCTGAGAGGTTATTTAATACTTTGCTTCTTGAAGTGTGTTCCACAGACCTCAGACCAGGAGCTTATTAGATATGCAACCCCCCCCCCCCCCCCGCCCAACAAACTATTGAGTCAGAATCTGTATTTTAACCAAATTCCCAAAGGATTCATATACACATTTGGGTTTCAGAAGGACTAGACCAATCCTCTATTTTTATCTTAGGAGTGCCCTGAAGATTTTGAAAAAAAGCAAACAGGTGAGGAGGGAAAAGACATTTAATTATCAAGCATAATGCTAATGCTTTAAATGTGTTTTATTAATCTTCATAACTCTGCATGGTAGGTATTATTACCCATATTTTATAGATGGGGACACTGAAGACTGGAGGGACTAGGAAATAATGTTCCAAGTTTACTTAGTTGGTAAAACGTTTCAGTTCGCAGAATCCAAGCCCTCACTTTTTCCTAATAGTCAATTATTTCTTAAGGCAATTGGCATTCACCAAGTACTTATTAACTGGATTAAAATTCTTTATGGCAAATATGACTTAGATTTTTTGGGAAAGTGTCTTCAAGAAGCTCTTGAGGCTTTCCTGAAATAAGGCTTGCAAGGAGAGTCATCTTAATCGATAAATTTTAAGTTGGAGGTTTGATTTATTTTCTTCCATGTGTAACTCCTTTCTTTAAGGCACGTCTGCCTCCTTAACTGTATCCCTTCCCTTTTCCGTTACCTCCTCCCTTCCTTGTTCTCTGCCTCATCTTTCTCCTTTGCAATAGCTCCTGTCAAAATAGCTGCCTCTGTCATGAGTAAGAAGGCACACACTGAAAAGTATTTGATATCATGATTTTGCTACAGAAACCTGGCATTTTTCAATAGCATTTTCAGGGAAACAGTGGGGCTTGTTCATAAATGCAAAACCCAGTTTGAATTCACAGTGTGGATGGTGTACAATGTTGGTGATACAGGCTGTGATAAGTCCCTTCCTCAAGATTATGCTCATGGTAAGTGAAGTGCTTTCAGGAGCAGCTATTTATGGATGGACTATCCCATTCCTTCTACTTTCCAGCTTCCCTCCCCATATCTGACTTCCCGTCTCTACCTAGTTGCCTGGCACTTTGCTGTTTCCAAGATATTTCCTATCAGGAAGGAGATCTTCTTCACATTGAAGAATTGGAAATTAATGTGTCTTCCCTTGGGTATCAAGTCAAAATGGAAGGCAATAGCCAGAGAACATGTTTGACACAAAGAGTTGGCCTATAATACATGGTCATATAATAGGTGTGTACAGTTTTTTGGTAGAGGGGTTCTCTGAATCATTACTATAGTTGACCCCTTATTTGTTCATTTATTTATATATTTATTTAACAACCATAGTTATTAAAAATTAAAAGTATTATTTGTTTCTATAATTTATTTTTTATAATTCACATCCAAGTTAGTTAGCATTTGGTGCAACAATAATCTCAGGAGCAGATTGCTTAAGCCCCTTACCCATTTAGCCCATCCCCCCTCCCACAACCCCTCCAGCAACCCTGTTTGTTCTCCATATTTAAGAGTCTCTTATGTTTTGTCCCCCTCCCCGTTCTTATATTATTTTTGCTTCCCTTCCCTTATGTCCATCTGTTTTGTATTTTAAAGTCCTCATATGAGTGAAGTCATATGATATTTGTCTTTCTCTGACTACTAATTTCGCTTAGCCTAATACCCTCTAGTTCCACCCACATAGTTGCAATGGCAACATTTCATTCTTTTTGATTGCTGAGTAATACTCCATTGTGTGTATGTGTGTGTGGGGTGTACACACACACCACATCTTTATCCATTCATCCATTGATAGGACACTTGGGTTCTTTCCATACTTTTGCTATTGTTGATAGTGCTGCTATAAACATTGGGGTGCATGTGTCCCTTCGAAACAGCATACCTGTATCCCTTGGATAAATACCTAGTAGTGCAATTGCTGGGTCATAGAGTAGTTCTATTTTTAATTTTTGGAGGAACCTCCATACTGTTCTCAAGAGTTGCTGTGCCAGTTTGCTTTCCCACCAGCAGTGCAAAAGAGATCCTCTTTCTCTGCATCCTTGCCAGCATCTGTTGTTACCTGAGTTGTTAATGTTAGCCGTTCTGACAGGTGTGAGGTGGTATCTCATTGTGGTTTTGATTTGTATTTCCCTGATGATGAGTGATGTTGAGCATTTTTTCATGTGTCGGTTGGCCATCTGGATGTCTTCTTGGAGAAGTGTCTGTTCATATCTTTTGCCCATTTCTTCACTGGATGATTTGTTTTTTGGGTATTGAGTTTGATAAGTTCTTTATGGATTTTGGATACTATCCCTTTATGTGATATGTCATTTGCAAATATCGTCTCCCATCCCGTCGGTTCCCTTTTAGTTTTGCTGATTGTTTCCTGCATTGTGCAGAAGCTTTATATTTTGATGAGGTCCCATTAGTTCATTTTTAAAAATTAAAAGTATTATTAAAAACTAAATTATAAAGGGCAACGATTACTGAGGAACTGCTGTGTGCCTGGCATGGGGGTGAGAACCATAGAAGTCAACAAGACTCGGGGCGCCTGGGTGGCGCAGTCGGTTAAGCGTCCGACTTCAGCCAGGTCACGATCTCGCGGTCTGTGAGTTCGAGCCCCGCGTTGGGCTCTGGGCTGATGGCTCAGAGCCTGGAGCCTGTTTCCGATTCTGTGTCTCCCTCTCTCTCTGCCCCTCCCCCATTCATGCTCTGTCTCTCTCTGTCCCAAAAATAAATAAACGTTGAAAAAAAAAATTAAAAAAAAAAAAAAAAAAAGAAGTCAACAAGACTCAGTAGTATTTTTCCTCAAGGAGCTCAAAGTCCAGTTGGGGCTCTTCTTCAGGTCTGGGATCAGTTAATTTCCTAGGAGCCCAGGGAGGGGGCGCTGTGGGCCATTACTGGCTTGGCCTAAGCGGGTGTTTTTAGCCTTCCTGAGTGTCAATTTCCTTACTGAGGATATAGGCAAAATCCCCCTGGAAAGGACTATTGTGGGAAGAGAATGTCTAAAATGGTTTGACATCCTTTGTTGTTATAAATAAGATAATAACCATTTGGGAAAACCAGTTTCTCATAAAATCCTCAGGCCACATGTCAGACCCCTAGGTTTCCCCTCCTCCACACTCTTCAAATCCTTTGTCTTATTTATATCACCACAGGTCACCACAGGTGACCCTCAGTGGAGGGACACAGAGCACAGGCTTCTCTTCCCATGAAATGCCTCCTGCTACTATTCTGCCAAATGGAACAATCTCTCTGGCTTTTTTCTCCCCCAAACTGATACACTTGCATAGGAGTCAGGATGAAATTTGTTTTTGTACCCTTACCCCAGATGGAGTGAATCAGGAGGAGGAATGTATCAGAGGAATGCACTGGGGAAAAGAAATGAGAAGGAAGTAGAATGAGATGGTGGAGAAGGTATAGGTGATACAACCAGGAGCTCCTCATTCACTCACTCACTCACTCATTCACTCATTCATTCCTTTATTCAGGAAACAGGGGAGAGGATCTGGTCTGCTTTGGCCACTCACTGTTATTCCTAGCTGGCCTCACTAGGATGGGGTGGATCATTAACTATTAAATAAACAAATCCCCACTATAACTCACCCTGGATCCTAATACTTAGAATTGTTCCTGTGAGAAGCAGCTCAGCAACTTAGACCATCTGTCTTAATGAGTTTTGATTGGAGACTCACATTTGAAGCCACTGTGTATTTTCTCTGCCCACATCATGGTAGCTCTTGCTCTGCTAGGCACTCACATGAGCTTCTTATTGAATTTCTGTGTCAGATCCTGCAGAAAACAACTGCCTATGTTTATGTATGTCTCTAGGGAGCCCTGTTTCCAGTTCCCTGAAGCAAATTTAGTCGTTGTTTAACTCAGACCATTCTAAGTGAAACTTCCAAATTTGGTGAAAATTCACTAAACTCTTTGTAGATGATGTCATCACAAAAAATAAAAGATCAACACTTCAATTTATTTATAAATTACTATTGTTGTTACTGTGTTTTAATGACAGAAGATGCTTTTGAAGCCTCTTTCTTTTTCCCATTCCATGTAGAGAATTTTCTTTTCCTGTGTCCCAACCAGTTCTTGATCCTTCCCTTTCAAAACCTCTACTCTCAATTAAAAACTACTCAACAAACAAAAATCACAAAGGCAGGTGATGTGGTTTTTCTAAACTTAGATTTATTGCCCAGCACCCTGAAGAGGGTGGGAATTCAGAGATGCACTTATTTACTCATTTGATCCCCAGGGGTTCAGGAGAAGATTGCATGGTGTTATTTGTGTAGCAACCTAGTGTAAGAGGTAGAGTCCTAGAAAGGATTAGACTACTTGTAGTGTGTTATTAAAACCCCTCAGCCCTGGGGCGCCTGGGTGGCGCAGTCGGTTAAGCGTCCGACTTCAGCCAGGTCACGATCTCGCGGTCCGTGAGTTCGAGCCCCGCGTCGGGCTCTGGGCTGATGGCTCGGAGCCTGGAGCCTGTTTCCGATTCTGTGTCTCCCTCTCTCTCTGCCCCTCCCCCGTTCATGCTCTGTCTCTCTCTGTCCCAAAAATGAATAAACGTTGAAAAAAAAATTTTAAACTTTAAAAAAAAAAAAAAAACCCTCAGCCCTTTGGGAAATTCATTATGGGTGTCTCCTCATTAACTGGACTTTTCCATTGTGCTTTTGTTATTATCATAAATGCTGAGGTCTTGCCTGAAATTTGGCCTAGTTCCCAGACGGCATAGCAGTGTGAACATGGTCTAATTTTTAGTCCTCATAAACAAAGCAGCTCATATACACTACATTGTCCAAAGACACTCTGGTGGTTCAGGAAATGGACCTGAGCAAGCCAGCTTCATTTCAATGCAAATAAATGCCCACTCTGGTCCTCCAAGGCCTCTACAGCCCTAGAATGAGATGGGCCAATAGGTCAAAGCTGAGGACCTACTCCCTGTAGATGTTAGATCTATATGGAGGAGGCACAGAAGAGCTTTGGTAAGCAGAAATAGGCAAACAAATCATTAGGGATGCCCAGTGAACGTCCCACTGAAATACAACTTTTGATTTCTTTCCTCTTGTGTATGGCTTCCTTTTGTTTTATATCTTAGCTCTCTGGAGAAGGCATATACTAGGTCTCTCTCTGTCTCTATATAATTTTAATAGTATTTTTGCTTTTTTTCAGATGTCACAAAAGAAAAGTTTTATTTGGACCTAGTTAAAAGCCTTTATATGTTCTATGCATCTAAACACCCTGGAGGAAAAAAAAATCAGTGTGATTAAATTAATCTCAGAGGGAAATTTAATTTGTTCCCCTGGTAATTGTCCAAAATTAGTTCTTTGTAGACAAATTACTATTCATAGGCCATTTACTAGTTCTACAACAGTCTTGCAGAAGCTGGAACACTGCATTAAATTCTGAGGGTAGAAAAGAAAACAAGGTTTATGATACTGCCAGGCAGATTTGCTCTGGGGGGAGACTGAAGCCTGAAAGCTTGCCTAGCCACTGTCTATGTTTGTGAACTCTAGAGGGGAAATGGAGCTCCCTAGACAAGCCTGATGATGCTGTCCCTGAGTTGAAGGGACTGAGAGTAACTGCTCTAGGTGGTTGAATTCATGTGCACCTTCCACTGTCTCAGTTTTGAGAGGTTCTTTTCTTTACCAAAGAATATTATAGGAAGGTTAGTGGATTTATTAATCAAGAGGGAGTCCAGATATTGCTTGTTTCTGACTAATTTCCCAGGAAAAACATACCATTTGGGAGAACACATGACTCTACAAAAGAGCTTTTATGGGCAGCCCTTGTAATTGCTCTAGGCCTCAGTTTCTTCTTCTGTAAAATGGTGCTGAAGTCGCAACAGCTCATTAAATTTTTTGGAGATTATCTGAGATGTATGTACAGTGCTTGGCACAGTGCTTAGCCTGTGTAGGGAGACACTACATGTTAGCTGGTGTCCTTGCATGAAACAGAGACATCATTACACACAAAGTCATACTTTCTTCATTTTGCATCCACTTCTTGGTGACACATGGGCCACACTCATTTTCCCTGATTATAACAGTGTTTAGTCTAACAGTTTTCAAACTTTTTGAGCATGTTCCCTACTTATAAAAATAAGACCGTCCTGTGCCTATTGATAGATGAATGGATAAAGATGATGAAATACTAGTCAGCCTTCAAAAAGAATGAGGTCTTGCCATTTGCAACAACATGGATGGACCTAGAGGGTATTATTATATTAAGTCAGATAAGTCAGAAGAAGACAAATAAAACTTAGATGTGGAATGTAAAAAACAAAACAAATGAACAAACAAAAACCAGCACCAGACTTCTAAATACAGAGAACAAGCTGGTGGTTGCCAGATGGGAGGGTAATGGTAGGATGGTGGAAATAGGTAAAGAGGATTAAGAAGTAAAAACTTTAAGTTATAAAATAAGTAAGTTGCAGAGATACAGCATTTGGGAATATAGGTAATAATACTGTAATAACGTTGTATGATTACACTTATTCATGGCGAACATTGAGTAATGTATGGGATTGTCAAATCACTATGTTGTACACCTGAGACTAATTTAACATTGTGTGTCAACTATACTTTATTAAAAAAAAGTAGATCCAAATATGTTGCCCAGATCAAATACCTAGCTAGAAAAAAAGAAAACCTTCCTAATATACGTATATTTACTTTGTGTTTGTATGTATATATCCATATATACTTACATTACATATATATATATATACAGACATATATATATACACATTACATTATATGTATATAAATGTAAGTATGTATGTTTGTGTATATAAAGAGTTAAGATGATCTGTACATTAAACATTAATAACCGCAACTTTAAATTTCTTTGTTAAAACATACACAGAAGTTACTATTTTTTTTAATAGCCTGAAGGACTGTTGGGTGTCCCTTGGAGGACAGATGCCACAGTGGTCTCATCAGATAGGATAATCCTGAAGTTGCCTTAACCTGAAATGTCAAATGTGCAGGCTTCCTAAGGGAGTCTTGGTAGGCAAGGTGTTCCTGTATTGTTACTCACTTCATAGCATTGATCATTTTCTTTAACTGTGTCATCAGTGTACAAGTTTGTCTGTGTATTCCTGCCTCTCTTCCCATGACTAGAATGCAAACTTCCTCCGGGAAGGTTGGGACTTTGTCTATTCATATCGGCAGTCCTGGCTCAATGACAGCGCCTGTCACATGAAAGGCCCTTGGTCGTATGAATGAAGGAATGCTGGGGACAATGTGCCCTCCCCACCAATGCCTTATTCCTATTGGGGATCCCAGGCTCAGAGGAACGTTATGAAGATGGTGGTGGTGGTGATGACAGTGCGGTTTATTGATGGCTGTCTGTAAGGCCTCTTCTGTGGCTTGACCCGCAGTCAGCAGTGTTCACAGAGGAGCACTATCATCTTGTCCTGCCTCCCAACCTTGAGGGCTATACACTGCTCACTGGGCACCGTTTGACTAACACTGAGGAGTTGTGGTTCTGCCTGGGGTCGGTGAGGCGCCACACACCCCATCTCCAGGCTTATGTGCCCCGTGTGTGAGTTCTTTTGGGACCTTTGCATAACCAAGGGTGTGTCACATATTTCCTGAGTGGTGCAAATGTGTTTAGGCCACTTCCTTTTTTATGCAAGTGTCCTGTGTACGCCATCACATTTTGGGTTTTATTTTATGGTTTAGAGATAATTTCTCTTTAAGAGTCAGGACTGTTTCTCCTTCTGAAGTGAATATTGTACCATCTTTCTCTGCCTCCTCTTATGGCAAGAATGTTAGGCTCTTTCCCCCCCTCAAGCTCCCTGACTGTTACTTTTTACAGCTGTCACGACATAACAATGTTTCATCAAATGTGGGAAGATCTGAGAGGGCTGAAACTGTGGTGCTCATTGCGAAAGCTCCTGGGGTTTGGCCTGTGGGATCACAGACGCAGGCAACATCCTGGGACAACCACCAGATGCATTTTGGCTTGGCCTTCTGTGACTCATTCCTTAAGGCAAATATAGAGATGAAAGTACACTATTATATAAAAATGTAAACTGATCTTGTATATATTATTAATGTTCTTAACTGGTATTTGGTTGATTGGGCGTAAAAGAGAAATTAAGTCAAAGTGACTTAGATAATAAAATAAGTGAATAGATAAAAAACTGAGAAGTCCTGAAATAGGGTAAGCTAGCCTTGGGAGAGGCTTGGTCTAGTTTCTTTCTCTGCATTTCTTGGCCCTGAATCTTCAGTGTAGATTTTATTTCTGGCAGCCTCCCCACTCAGGGTCCCAAGATGCTGTCAGTGATTCTTAGGGCTCTTTGCTTCCAGGTTGGAATTCAGTAGGAAAGAGAAAGCCAACAATTCTAGCAAATTCCCAGAATTGACATGGTTCATGTGCTAATCCCTGAACTCAAGATTGTAATTAGGAAGATGGGCCATGTATTTGGTTTAAGCTATTCTGGGTTTGACCCTGGAGTTATCGATGAGAATTGAATCTATCCTGACCACAAGACTAAGAAATTTGCAGCACTGTTAGCTCAGGGGAAGGGAAAAATAGTCAAATGTCTGTTACACCTAGCATTAAAATAAGACTGGATTTGTAGCACTAAGTTTGTTTTTTGATATTTGATTTTTATGGCTGATGTGTCCCACATTCCCCAAATATTAGGCTTAGTTTCCATTTCTGGTTGTGGTGTCCATAAGTGTTTCTGGCTTTCTGCCTTTTGGGCATATGGTGACTTGTTCTGATCAATGAGTTTGAGCCTTTGGGATGAAGCATAAATTTATAGGTAAGAAACCCTTCAGAGCATTCTCTTTCCCTCTGGGACTGTAATTGCAAGTGTCTGAGATGGTGGCTGGTCCATTGTGAGTAGCTATGATGAAACGGTCTCCCTGCTGGCTCATGTTGAATAAGTAGCACGAGCAAGAAATAAACCTTTATTATTTTAAGCCATGAAGACTCTGGAGTTGTTTGTTACTATGGTATTGAATTTCCTAAAACCATTTGGATTATTTGGGGACCCTTCACAGAAATCTTATATTTGTATAATTCTTTCAAAGTAAAACTCAAAAATGCTTTCACATCTATGATCTCATTTAATCTCCACAATAGTCCTATAAATATGTAGGTGAGAAATATTATTAGCTCCATATTTCCAGTGGAAGAATTTAAGTAAACTCCCCAAATGCTCTGTTTACTAATTTAGCAGTGTTTGTTATTTCTATTTGCTTTGTTTTCTTAAGCAATACGATTACACAATAAAATCTCATTATAAAAAATAATGCCTCTCATTTTGCTAATATTGAGTTTGATGTTCCACCTCTGAAGAATTTATCATTTTTACTTTACTTTTTCCTGTACCAAATAGTTAATGTGAAAATGTAAAGAACTTTGGCCAATGCTGCTTCTGTCAGAAAGCTAAACAAAAAGAGTGGTTATTTATACTATTTACTTGCATTGAACTTTGTCAGGAACCAAGAGAATCACTCTTGAGGGGGTCTGAAAGAGAACATGGGAAACTGTAATCATACATCAGGCAATAGATAACCAGAGCTCCTACAGCAGGGGTTGACTCAAGAGGAAAAGGTAGATATACAGTGTTATTTTCCTTGGTAAGAAAGTGGCAGCAGACCAGAAATTCAGAGTGGAGGCGAGAGCAGGGGATGATTGATCTGAAAGCAGAAGAGAGATCTGCTTTGCCCTGAATTGGGGAAGTACACTGCTGAGGAGTGGGCTCTAGAAGCAGAGTACCTGGGTTCAAATCCTGGTTCCATCACTTATCTGTTATATAACCTTGCTTATACATATTACTTAATCTCTCCAAGCCTGGGATTCCTCTTCTATAGAGTAAGGATAATAGTACCTATTGCATAAAGGTTTTGTGAAGATAAAATAAGCTGTAAAATTTAAAGTTTTTAGAATAGTATACATAGGAAGAGCTTGATAAATATCAGCTGCTCTTTTATATTATTATTATTATTCATTGTCAACCTTTTTTGTCACCCTCTGTTTTAAGCCACCCATCATCTCTCACCTGGACTAATTAAAAAACCTTCTCATGGTCTTCTCTCATCTATTCTTGTGTCATTTCCAACTTGTTCTCCACTCTAGCTACTGTGATCTTTTAAAATTAGAAGTTCTTCAGGTTACTCCTTTGTTTAAAGCCATTCAGTAGTTCCCTCTTCACTTAAAATTTTAGTCTTTATGATAAACACCAAATTCTTAGTATGTATTTCAGGGAACTTCTCTCTCTAGCCTCAGTTTGTGCTGACCTCTTTAGTACAGCCTCATAGTCCCCTTTTTAGACCCCCAAGTGAGCCACTTTTGCCTACTTCAGGGCCTTTGTGTTAATATATTTTAGAGGAGCGATGTTTTTTTTCCCCCTCATCTCCTGATGTTGTCTTCCTGGTGGAGGGATCTCTACTATGGCAACACTTTTCTCTCCACCCCTTTACTCACTCTGTGGTGGAGTTACTTATTCAATGTGTCAATCTTGCAGGGTTCTCTGGGCCTTCCCATCTCAGCTCTGTCCTCTTCCTCTTGGAAGCAAGCTTCCTATAGAGAACTGATGTTCTCTGATATTCCTCTAGGGGTAGAACCTTTCCCACTACATGGGAGGCCTCCTGTGGTCCAGGATTGCCTATGACATCTTGGAGTCAGTTAACTAGCCCACCTGGTTAACAAACTAAACCCATGACTTCCATCCTGGTTTCAACCAGCACTAAAGATTCTATATGGATTCTCCAGATGTATTCCTTTTTTTCTTGTTTTCCTCTTCTTCCTCCTTGCTTCTGTATTGGGATGTTTCTAGTGGTCCGTGGTGGAAAAGTCGTGCTAAGAGGATAGAGGTAAAGATCTTCTGTGCTATATAATGGCATGAATTGTAGTAAAATTTGACTGTAAGCCAATAGGTTGATCAGTGAAGTGACTGAATATTTAAGGTCTTATCAATATCTACATCCTTGGACAAGCAGTAGAAATAGAACCACTTTTTCCCTTTTGATTGAAAAAGAAAGGTAAATGTGTCCAGAGATCCTCCAGGAGGGGGAGCACTCGTGCTTTGTTCCCAATCAGCTGTGAGGGTTTGCATCATCTGTGACTAAGTCACAACAGAGCCAGAAGAACAACACAATCATTGCTATATGTCAAGTTAAACAAATAGAAGAAAATCGTCACAGTCCCCATTTGGCATTATCACTTTATCCCACACAATTGTCTTTTTACCTATGTAGAATTCAGTTTTGTAGATTTTCTTTATAATTCCTGTCATGGTTTTGAGCTTCCCAGCAGATGTTCCATCTGTCCTTTTACAAGATACAGACTTAACCTCATTTTAGTTTCAACTTAGAAGAAAATATAAAACAGTTAAGTATATGTGATTTTTTTTTTTTTTTGTTAACTGCTTTTTCTCCTTAGCTTTCCTCCTCCCTATTCTTTTCTCCAAGTCCCTTCCTCAGAAACCTGTTTCGTGATTAGCAGCTCTCACAGCCTTTCTTCCAGCCCACACCTTGAGTTGATAGCTCACTGCAAAATAGTCATCATCAGCTTACAGAAGAGTTTGCAGGACATGACTGTGCATCAGACCAACTAAGCTGGGAATTCTCCGCTTGGCACCTCTCTTACTCTCCCACAGCTTCTTGCACAGAGCTAGACACACTGATTCCTGGTAAATTTGAAAAATGGCTATTTAACAGGGGACCATATTTTCTTTAAACAGGTAGCAGCGATTACTAGGAGCCAGTGTAGTTTGGCTTAAAACCAGTCACACAGGCTGAGTTTTAAAATACAAGTGGATGAAAAAGCTTATTTTTTTAATTAAAAATGTTTTTCTGTGTCTGTGGGGTTTTTTTGTTTTTTGGGGGGAGTCTTTAGTCTTGTCCTTTATAATGTGTTAGTCTAGGGGTATCTGGGTGGCTCAGTCAGTTGAGCCTCCGACTTTGGCTCAGGTCATGATCTCATGGTTCGTGGGTTCGAGCCCCGTATTGGACTCTGTGCTGACAGGTCAGAGCCTGGAGCCTGCTTCCGATTCTGTGTCTCCTCCTCTCTTTGCCCCTTCCATACTCATTTTCTGTCTCTTAATTAGTCCATACAGCTTTGGAAGAATAGCTAAAAATTGAAATTGTTTTAATTCTTTTTAATGTTTGTTTATTTTTGAGAGAGAGATGGAGACAGACTGTAAAGTGGGGGAGGAGCAGAGAGAGAGAGAGAGAGGGAGACACAGAATCCAAAGCAGGCCTTAGTCTCTAAGCTGTCAGCACAGAGCCTGATGTGGGGTTGGAACTCACGAAGAGCAAGATCATGACCTGAGCAAAGTTGGCTGCTTAACTGACTGAGCCACCCAGGTGCCCCTGAAATTTTTTGATGACACAAAGCTAGGAGGAATATTTAATAGTTTGATAGTATATTTAAAATTATTTTTTTCATTAGATTAGTATAATAGGAATATATCAAAGATGTCAATATTTGAGAAAATCAATGGTAAATGTTTAGGAAGGGACTATCTGATTTCATAGTGATTTATGAAGAAATGATCTACATATTTTAGTTCATAAAAACTCAATGAATAAACAGTGAGCTACAACTGCCAAAATGATGATGAAATTTTAAGGCATGTTAATACGATATTCCAGAACACAGAACATCAAAGTTTCTACTGTACTTGGATTGGTTGTGTTTGGTTTTGGGCGACATGTTTTAAGAGAGATGCAGAGAGGCTGGGATAGATCTAGAAGAAACTGATCAGGAAGAGATGCCAATAAAATAAGTCATGGAATGGCTGAGGGGTTTGAGAATGTCTGGATCAGAGTAAAGATGATTTGGGGAATCCTAGGAGTGGTCTTCAAATATTTGAAGGTTTCCAACATTTAAAGGGCTTAGACTTTGTCTGGGGGACCTGGGGGATGGAATTTGGCACATGGTAAAAAGTTACGGAGAGGCAGATTTGGGTTTCTCATAATAAAGACCTTTCTAGCAATTCCAGTCCTGAAATAAAAAGAGGCTGCTTCGTGAGGTGGTCAGTTTTCCATCACAGAAGACTTTTAAAGACCTGACTAGGATTCCCCTTGTCAGAATTATCTAAAGAATGGGAAGGTGGACCAGATGATCTCTAAAGTTTATTCAGACTTCACGGCTCTAAGTACAAGCTCAGTGTTGCATACAGTAGGTGCTCAAGCAATATTTGCCAAATGAATGAATACGTAAGAGTAAAAAATTTCAGAGGCAGACTCATACTTGATTCATTTTTAAGTCATGGTTTATTTTATGGCATTGGACAGTAATTTCAACTATATCAGGAGAGTGTCATTTTGGGAAAAATGAACACTTTGGGCCACATAGAACTTAAAATTTTCTCAGTGATTGGTTTATGTGTCTCATTCTGGCATAATTCATGTTCATCCTTGTAAGTTTTAGAGCTATTTCTGATAAATGAGCAATGCCTGGCCCCTATCTAACATGATGCTATTTTTTTTTTTTCAGGATAATTGTATCCACACATCCAAGTACAACATTCTTACCTTTTTGCCAATTAATTTATTTGAACAGTTCCAAAGAGTGGCAAATGCCTATTTCCTTTTCCTTCTGATTTTACAGGTAATGTTTAGGTTGTATTTCTTAATCATCAGTTTGTTAGGAGTATTCATATAATTTGAAAAAATTAATTCACTTAGCTAAATGTTCATGATTAGGTAAAACCCTTCTTATCAGATTTTGAATGTTATTATTGCTGTTTCTCTTTACAAATGTGGGAGGGTCAGGAATGGGTAAAAACTAGTACATTCATCATGTTAAACACTGAGGTCATTTTAGAATGCAGCCTTGCACTTTATTTGAACCACACCAGAGCCTAATAATTACTGTCCATAGCCTTCCTCCTTTCTTTATCTCCCTCTTGTGTTGACAGTATGGGTGTTATCAGAGTTGAGGCAGTCTAGCTGAGTAGTAGTCAGTGGAAGCTAACTGGGAAAATTTCATTTGCATCTAAGAACAATAACCTATTTGTGTGTGTGTGTGTAAAATATGTTATATCTTGTCTCACTGTAGAGTGACTATTTTTTGCAACTTTGAGAGGTTAATTGGTAGTTAATAAACTTTCTTGTTCCTCTCAGCTGACTAAAACTTGGGCTTAAAGAAAATTTTAGCTTTTACTGATATTTTAGGAAAAAAAGAAGGCATAAATCAAACAATACACATACATATAAACAGTTCATGATAGCCAGTTATTTACCTAGTATTTATTTTAGAGTAATTTAATCAGACCAAAGTGGTACATTCAGAATGTGCTGGGCTCTGTGTTAATTTTAGGAGGTAAAAAGATGGGTTAGATGTGTGCAGTCAAGATTAATAAATTTGAGTACTATTTTTACTTAATTGAATAACTATATTAAGGACCTTTGGCTGTAAGTGGCAGAAACCTAAATTCGTTTAAGCAAAATAGGAATATATTTAGGAATATTTCTCATTTTGTGTACGACTGGATACATGGGCAGACTATTTCAATAGGATGTGACTGTTCTTAAAAAAAAATTTTTTTTTAATGTTTATTTAATTTTGAGAGAGAGATTGAAAGAGCGCGAGCACACAAGTTGGGGAGTAGAGAGAGAGGGAGACACAAAATCGAAAGCAGGTTTCAGGTTCTGGGCTGTCAGCACAGAACCCAATGCAGGCTCCAACTCACAAACTGAGAGATCATGACCTGAGCCTGAGGTCAGCTGCTTAACTGACTGAGCAACCCAGGTGCCCCAAGATGTGACTTTTCTTTCCTCCATGTTGGCTTTACTTTCAGGCAGGCCCTCTCTACCAGGTGGTCTCTGAAAGCTTTAGACTTTTATTCTCCTGGCTCCAACTCCAGCGTGAAAGAGAGAGAGGGAGATGGAGAGAGAAAGAGAATGAATCATTTTTTTTGGTTGTTACAGCAAATCTTGGGATTAGCTCTCACTGGACTATGCTGAGTTACATCGCTATCCATAAATAAATCATGGCGGCTTAAGAATTTGTAGCAATGGTTGACTTGCTCTAGATCACATGCCAAAATGTGGAGCCAGAATGGAATGAGTCTGCCAACATTGTATGGACTGAAAGTGGAAGAGGGGGAGTGAGATAGTTCCCTAAGGTGTACTTGAGAAGAACTGAATGCTGAATAGGTACAACAAAACAAAACAACAACAAAAACTCCAGAGTGAATGTATACCTTACAGTTTACTGAAAAGACTTTGGAATCCAAGATTTCTTTTGTTGCCCCCTATGAATTTGCTTTTGGTTTCTTTATAAAACTCTTTACATCATTCCAGACTTTTGAGCTCATTGCTCTAATGGCTTTCTTATGTATAGTCAAAGGCTCTTGCTCACAGAATTTTATGTCTGGAAGGAGCCTTTGGGATGATTTAGTCCAGCCTTCTTTTTTTTTTGATCAAGAAATGAGACCCAGAAAGGTTAAGTGATGTGTAAAGCTTTTACAATGAGTCAGTGATAGAATTAGGACTACAATCTAGCTTTTCTGCCACTCAGGCTGATGTTTTTATTGGTATCACAGAGGCTTTTGAGTTTTTTTTTTTTCCTTTTTAAAAAATTTTATGTGGAAGCTATTGTATAAAATTGATTTAATTTAGAGCTGTTTTTGTTAGGGCCTGATCTCCATACAATGACCATATCCACTCTTTTCCTATCTTATGACTCTTAAGCACTTCCATACTGAACCCCATTTGAAAACTCTCTTTCTAAGAGAGTCATGTGAACTGTCACTATGTCTCTGTCATGTGGGTGGCTTTGGAAGTATAGGTACAAGGCTTTGGAGGCCAATAGATGAAAGTTCAAATTTTAGCAGTGTATGTTCTTGGCCCAGTTGGGTGACCTCTCAGATACTTATTTATAAGATGGGAAAATGATACTTAGGACTGCTGCATTTCCTGACTCTAGGGAATTATTCACATTGTATTCTATGTTGTACCTTGGAGGTGCTATTTACATGGAATACAAATTCTGTGGGTATGTGCAAAACAACTCTGGTACATAATCTAACTCAATGAACTTTTCTGAATGTCAAATGACATAATTTATGAAAAGTACTTGCTTGGTGCAGGGTAGATGGCTCAAAGAATCTCTTTTGGAATTGGTGAGAAGTTAGTAAAAACTTGTTAAAAGTTGAGATGAGAAGCTGAGAATAGAGAAGTGACATTTGTCATACTGGGGAAAGATCATTATCTGAAGGATTTCAAGAAGCTTACTTCTCAACTTGCTATAAAAATTTTATTTTTTGTCAAGTAGTCTGAAAATTCATTCAGTGATACTTCCGTGTGTCTTATAAGTTAATGAAAGTACTTAAATTATTGACAGTTATTCTACATTTGTACAAATAACTGAGTATAATCTTACTACTTTCTGTGTGTCAGATATAATGACAAAATTTGGAAGATGTATTTTCTAACTTAAAAGCCCTAAACTATTTGAAATGTTTGTTTCAGCTGATTCCAGAAATCTCTTCCTTGACCTGGTTTACCACCATGGTGCCTTTGGTCCTGGTGATAAGTATGACAGCTGTCAAAGATGCCACAGATGACTATGTGAGTATTTACTTTTGAGCATTCTTGAGTTCTCAATTTCAATTGTGACCTCCCAGAAATAAAAAATAGAGATCTATTTGAAATTTTTGAATGGAGCTCTTCTGCTTAATATTACATAAAACTCTTTTGCTATTTGTTCAGTGACTAATACAGATGTCATAGAACCAGAGCCTGTTTAAGTTAAAAGCAAGAGGATTTGAAAAATTAGACTTACTCCCTCATTTTACAGATGAGGAAACCAAGGTTTCTAAAGAACCAGTGATATGTTAATGATCAGACAGGCAATTAATGGTAAGATCAGAATTAGAACATAAACCTCCTTCTACCCAGTGAAGTATTATTTATCTTATATGTCTTTCTCTAAGTTTTGAGAATTGGTAGATATTTGGTGCTCTCACATCCTCTGCTCATTATACCAGGAGTTGCAAAGTCAAATCACTTCAAAAGTCAGGCAACTAATGTAAATAGTGAAATATAAAGCAGTAGAGACTTTTGAAGTCTGCATAAGCCAAGGGAGGTCATTCAAATTCAGAGATTTAAAAACAGTCTCAAGGAAGCCAAATGTTCTAAATTTAGAGAAGTTATATTCTCACCCTCGGTGATTGTATGTGCGCTAGCCTTAATAACTGTCTATATGCCAATGACTTACATATTTTTATTCCTAGTCTAGGCCTCTCCTGTGAACTCATACCCATATTTCCTGTTGTCTATTTTTAACTTATATATGTCTTTAAAGTGAGTGTCTTGTAGATAGCATATAGTTAGGTAATGATTTTTTATGCAATCTGAAAATCTCTTAATTGGAATGTTTAACCCATTTATATTTAATGTGATTAGACTTAAATCTATTATCTTGCTACTGTTTTCTGTATGCCTCATTGATTCTTTGTTCCATTTTTCCTCTTTTAGATTATTTTTGTGATTTCTTCTTATCTTTATTATTAGCTTTATAGGCTTATATGGTGGTTGTTCTAGGGTTTAACTTATAGTCTACCTGGGGCAGTGTGGCTTTTGAACCCTTATTCATACCACTCTGTGCTAAGGGGTGTGTCTTTGTATACCATGTATCTGTACGATATATAAGATATGACTCTCTCTTTTTTTTTTTTAAGAATTATTTATTTGTTTTTGAGAGAGAGAGAGAAAGGGCATGAGCAGGGGAGGGGCAGAGAGAGGGAGAGAGAGAGAATCCCAAGCAGGTTCTGCATGTGCTTAATTGACTGAGCCACCCAGGCAACCCTCACTCTCTTCATTTTTAGTGAAGTGCCTCATGTATTTCATGGTTAACATTGTGACTGTAACCTTTGAGGCAGGATTTTTAACTAACACACAGGACCTGTTCATACTAATGAATCATGTCACTTAAAAGTGGTCAGCTTGGAATTTATTCATTCCTATAAGGTTGCCATTGTTCAAAGTACTTTGAAGCTCATTGTAAAGAATTGTCTTCATGGCCAGTGTACAAGGTACAGAAGAAAGCCAATCTCATGATTTTGTGTTCACCCAGCTATGGAAACAAATGCTATCTCTCAAGCCCCTAAAAAACGTATTCACCCTACCTGCTTTCTAAGAGAAGCTTTTATATATTTCCAAACATAAAGCATCCCTTCATGTCTTTAAATAGCTTCATCTTCAAAGAATAGAGGACATTCTAAAGAATGGACTGTGATATCCAAGAAATTCTAGGAGAGGAAATTTTAACCATGATTTGACTAATGGCATCTTTGGAGTAAATGTGTGTCTTCTCCACAATAGCTGATCTTTCTGGGAAATGATATTTATTTATGTGCTTAAGTGTCTACATATTGGGGTAAATGTCTTATTCATTATAGTCACATTTCATAGAAGAATAAAACGGTAGAGTAGAAAGAACATGGGCTTTAAAGAAAGACTCCTTACCTTGTTACTTACTGTAACTGTAACTTACTGTTCTAACAGTATGAAATGAGGGAAACCACTTCTCTGGACCCTTCCTTGTCTGTATAATGTTGTTAATGATACCAGAACTGTTGGAAGGACAATATGAGATGCTATGTATAAAGCATGTGGCACAGAGCCTGTCTTGCAGTGGGGATACAATCAGTGCTAGTACTCTGCTCCCTTCCTGTCCTGGGCAATTCCCCTTTAAGCCTTTCTACTACCATTTCTAGTCCTACCAGACTCCATTTGTTCCAATACCAAGACTTCTTGGCAAAACCTGAGCTGAAGTGAGAGTGACTTATTTTAAGGTCCAGGGAATAGGCTCCTCAGCTTGCAGGGGGGTGAATTGTTTGGCCCTTTTCTGTGATTCCCAACTAGTCAATTTTGGGGATTGTTTTCAGGTTTGATACAGATGTGACTAAATTCTAAGTCTCCTTTTGTCTTTATTGCAGTTAATGCTTGAATATGCTTTTATTTTTGTGATGATATGTGTGGGTCCAATAACCAGATATATTTATCAGTCAGGGTCTTGACAGAAAAGAGACGTCACCCTGAAATGAGAAAGATTGGAGAAAGATTAATAATGAAGGCACTATTTACAAAAGGGCAAAAGAAAAGTGGTCAAAGAAAAGCACATAGTGTAGCAATATGGATGGCAATACTACTTCTTGGTCTGAAGGGGCAATGGGAGGAAGCAATTACCTGTATCTGAGGGCTGCTCATGGCACCTGGGGCTCTCTGTAACTCAGCTTGAATGAGGTCAGGCAGAAAAATACCCCATTTCACTCTCCTCTGGCTACTCTGATCTTCTGCCACCTTTGGCCAAACCCAACCAGGAGCCAGAGGGTAAGGATCTTATGGGTCAGCTTCCCATGACAGAGGGCAGAGTGGAGAAGGATGGGGTGTGAATACAGAGGAGCAAACAGAATATCCAGCACCCACATCAAATGATATACTCAGAAAAAATATTTCTGCTGGTGAGAAATTTGCATGCCAATGATGGGTTGATTTAATTTACTCTTCTATTGATTTTGTAAATTTTTTCATGTTAACAAATGTTAAATATCTTGTTTTTCCTGATAATATACATTAACTTACACCTGGAAATCAGTGTAATTGCATGCACTGGGCATGGCAGAATAGATTGGGATGGGTTTGGGAAAGATATTGAAAAAGAGAAGGGGTGGTTGGAGCATTTTAGATGTTGTGATATTGGTACAATGTTTTGAATTTTTTAAATGAAAACACTAATTTTGATGATAGTCTTATCTGAATGACTAATTTATGAGTTTAGTAGAGGGTTTATAATATTTGGACTCTTCTAAGCAATGTAAGATGTTTACATTACTAGAATATACAATAAGAAATAGTATCACTTGGGCATAAAAAACAAATCCATACCAAATGTTGTTCAGTATTGTATTTTGAGTTTTGTTTTAAATGCTCAGTATTTCATAATATTACTGTTAGCAATTAGAATTTCTGGAGAATAAGAATACATGTTATTACAAGTAATTTCTTGGCTTCAAAGAAATCCATAAAACAGAATGACTGATGTTCCAATAAAGTATTGAGCACATATGTAAGAAAAATGGAAGCCTCTATTCCTTATTGAGGACTTCAAAATGTATAGTTTTCTAGAACCATGTGGCAGAGTAAAGGGAATACTGTCTTCTTAGAAGCACCTAAAAATGTGTGGGAATTAGAAGAGCATGTGGCTACACTTGTTGCATTGGTAGCATCCAGAGTAAGGGTTAGTGAGAAGGGTATTGATTAAGATTTAGAACACACGGAGCTGGGTTCATGGTAAGTATAAACTGGCTAATTTTGGATCAATGGTGAAATTGTCCAAACAGATGAACTCAAAAGTATTTTCAGTGTTCCTATTTGTGCTGACAAAGCATGATTTAATATATTTTTTTCACAAATATTTTGACTTTCAGTTTCGCCATAAGAGTGATAATCAAGTGAATAATCGGCTATCTGAAGTGCTCATCGACAGCAAGTAAGAAAGACATTTTTGGGTTATTTTTAAGATTTTGGGGACCATAAAATGATCTTGACAATTGGTGGTTTTCTCTTTTAGTTAAGTATATGTTACTTTTCCCTTTCAATTTGTTAAAAACTGCAGTGTAAGTCCATTTTATCTTCATGGCTTATTTTAATGTTCAGCTGGTGCTTGTGCTACCTACTCAACATCAAATCCCTATGGAGTTTGTTTTGTGGACACAGGCAAATCATTATAACTTTTCATCTCTGGATCTAATACTGCTTAGACTTGACACTTCTGTAATGTCTTGTATGTCATAGACGTTTAATAAGGATTTGAATTATTTAATTTGGTAATTTCTGGGGAATATTGCTAGAAAGACTTTGACTCATTACTGTATTAAATGAATCTTGGATTTACTTGATAGTTAAATTTAGAATGGAATATTCACCATAACAGATTTTTTATTCCTTTTAAATTGATAAATACTTATGGGAATGGTTCTTGGATTTGAAATGCTTTAAAACATGTATTTACACACTAATAACAGCAAAAACATCTCCATAAAACTTAGCAAAATTTCAAACCTTCATTGCATGGTTTATTACTCTTTGTCCCTTTTTTTGCTAATAATAACATGTGACAAAGGAAACTGGCTATGATATACTTCGTTCTGGTAGTCAGTCACATCTCCCAGTGCTTTTGAATCATTTGGATACTGTGAGGACAGTTTTTTTAAAGGAATATCATAAAATGAAGTAATCATATGAGATGGGAAATTCCAAGAAATGATAAAGATACCAAGAGGGACTAGGTATAATCTAGACAATAATTGGCAGGATTGAAGTAATTAATCTCCATAACTAAATTATTGACTGATCACTAATAACATAATGAATACATATAGTTTTTTCTGTATTTGCTTGTTTTAGAAAATAGTGTTAGTGTACAATGAAGGAAAAGGATCTTAATATAAAATTATAGTGGTTAGAGACAGAGCCTCTGAAGGGGTGATTCTGGTGGGACACAGATAAGCCATAAAGATGCCTGGAACCATGTGGTTCATTTCCAATGTTAGCAGGTTTTGGATTGTTGCCACTGGAGCATGGTGTTTAAAAGCATGAGTTTTGTACTCTGAGAGACATTAAATATGAGTTTAGTACTGACCCTAAACAATTCTGTGGTCTACAGCAAATTCTTAAGAGGTGGTGAATCTTTTTTTTTTTTTTTAATATATGAAATTTATTGTCAAGAGGTGGTGAATCTTTGTAAGCTAATGCAATATGTGGCTTTGAGCCACTGTTGCATATCTTGACTTTCTCAAGCCTTGCAGTTCTGACTGGATATTAGATCTGACAATATGATATAACTAATTCCCCAAGGAACATTTGATAACAAATCTTACTCCTTTGAAGTATCACCTCATATAAAGTATGTGTAAAATGTACAATTACATAATGAATTTGAAATAATGGCCCTAGCATATCTTTAATGTCCCCCCAAATTACCAGTTAAATCTTGTGGCAGTACCTTGGGGCATTAATTAGAGGCCAAGGGATTTATCTAGGAACTTAGATATTCAGAAACTCGATGATTGTATGTCTCCCACACATGCTATCTATCATTATCATTATTGTTAGAAGTAGTATTAGTGTTACTTTCTTGTGGTTTCATTTAGCTTTCTGTTGATTCCTCATGAAGTAACATCTCTTTGTAGTTCAATATGGTGTGATGTTTTAGTATGTATTGTTGCTGATCATGTAAAATTGACAGGAGAAGCATATATCATTGAGTATGGAGTGTTCCTTAAGATTCAGTAAAAAATCAGGCCAGATTTTCCATTTAGAAGATGGCCCTTTACCGTGAAATCCTCTAGGGCAGGGGTCATCTCTTGATCACATCTGTGTCCCTTGAACCTAGCACAATGTATATTGAATTTTCAAACTGAGCGGTAACAAGTATTCTTGCTGAGAGAGCAATATGCCAGAGTAGCTTGATCTATCTAATGTTGCTCAGTTGCATCACTGGCCAATTCCAGTGGCTGAGGTGGTGGTCTTTGTACAATATGCTCACGCTACAGAAACTGGCTTTCCATTTTTTGGATTTTGAAAAGTTGGAAAGATCAAATGGGCTCAGATCTGAGACAGTCAAGCTTCAAGTCCTCCCTTGAAGCTGGTGGTTGTAGAGGATACTGTTGGGGCTCTGCACAGACCCTCACTGTCTTCTGTACTCATCCCCAGCTTCTATTTGCATTGCTTGTAAGCACTTGCACCTGCTGTTTTCTTCTAGAGCACTGCCCTTGAACTGCTGGAGTCAGTGACTGGTGGGTGAAGGAGTGTGAAAGAGCAGCACCCCTGCCTCAATTAGACAAGCTCTGAGGTTAATTTGTACTCTCAACCACTCCTTTAGATCAGACAGAGGATGGGACTTGGCACGCAGTCACACCCTGTATGGTTTTTTTCCCTTTCGCTGTGTTGTGTCTCATGTCCCTTACCAGTTTCTCCTGGAAGTACTTTCCTAATGAGACACTTGCATGTGAATCCTTATCTCAGGATCTGCTTCCAGAGAAGCTGATGTGAGACAGTAGTTAATGCATACTAGATCCCATTGCAGTGTTAATGGAAAATGTTAAGAAAGTGCTTTTGGGTCTGTTCTTGGCACCTGTGGGTTGTGATCCAGTAATAAAGTAAGATGCCTGGAGGGGAACAGGGGAGTACAAGTGTTGCTGGAGGTGAGTGTCAGAGTGGGGTGTATGCCAGGTCCATGTGGCTACCTTTGTGTGCTGCTGGCAGAAGGTCTGGAACTACTGTACCATTTGCTGATGGCATGTATGAATACCAATAGCTATCTTCGTGTTTCTCCAGAGAAGGTTTCAAGCGGTGCTAAAATCTTTAACCACTGTGGAAGCAACTGGGCAGGTGAGGGGCAATGATAGGTCTTGGACTTGTGGTCTTTGCACTAGGGCAGGAACCATCACTGGCTTGTCTTGGAAAGAGGGGAGGCATGGTTAGCCTCCGGCTGGAGATTTTTAAGGGGAAGGAGGTGGGAAGAAAGCACTAGTCAGGAAACCTGGATTCATGTGTGGGTTTGAGCAATTAATTTTCCTTCTGGGCTTCTTTCTGCTGTGCTCAGAAGTGAGGAAGTTGGGCAGGTACATTCAGATTCAGTATGTATTTATTGAGCAACTACCCTGTGTGAGCTCCAGTTCTTCCAAGTTTAAGTTTCATAAAAAAACCCAAAGTGTGGGTAACAGTGCTCCATTTTAGAGATGAAGTGATTAACCCTGAGAGGGATTGACTTGTCCAGGGTCCCATGGCAAGTAAGAGCCTAAATTAGACTTCTACTCATTCATGAAGAGGTATGTAAGTGTGGACTTTGTGGTACAATCCTGTCTTCACTATTGATTTTGTATTTGAAGGGCTTTGTATACAATTACAGGAGTATAACATAGTTACATAATATATATGTAGTTTATCTGTATGTAATATACATTTGTATTATATACATTACTCCTCTAACATTGTTAGGATTGTGTGAACTGTAATGCTAAGCACTGTAAACCTGGGTCACAAAATAAATAGAGCAATAAAACCCTTTCTTTTATAAACTTCCTTTTCAATTTCACTTTTTTTTATGTTGTTACTCATATTCTTTTTAAATCAGGACCAATCTTTTTTTTTTTTTTTTCTGAATTCAGGGTGCTTTATTCTATACCATGTGCTTTCTTTTTTTTTTTCAATATATGAAATTTATTGTCAAATTGGTTTCCATACAACACCCAGTGCTCATCCCAAAAGGTGCCCTCCTCAATACCCATCACCCACCCTCCGCTCCCTCCCACCCCTCATCAACCCTCAGTTTGTTCTCAGTTTTTTGTTTTTTTTTTTTTTAATTTTTTTTTTCAACGTTTATTTATTTTTGGGACAGAGAGAGACAGAGCATGAACGGGGGAGGAGCAGAGAGAGAGGGAGACACAGAATCAGAAACAGGCTCCAGGCTCTGAGCCATCAGCCCAGAGCCTGACGCGGGGCTCGAACTCCCGGACTGCGAGATCGTGACCTGGCTGAAGTCGGACGCTTAACCGACTGCGCCACCCAGGCACCCCTGTTCTCAGTTTTTAAGAGTCTCTAATGCTTTGGCTCTCTCCCACTCTAACCTCTTTTTTTTTTCCTTCCCCTCCCCCATGGGTTTCTGTTAAGTTTCTCAGGATCCACATAAGAGTGAAAACATATGGTATCTGTCTTTTTGTGGCTTATTTCACTTAGCATCACACTCTCCAGTTCCATCCACGTTGCTACAAAGGGCCATATTTCGTTCTTTATCATTGCCCTGTAGTACTCCATTGTGTATATAAACCACAATTTCTTTATCCATTCATCAGTTGATGGACATTTAGGCTCTATCCATAATTTGGCTATTGTTGAGAGTGCTGCTATAAACATTGGGGTACAAGTGCCCCTATGCATCAGCACTCCTGTATTCCTTGGGTAAATTCCTAGCAGTGCTATTGCTAGGTCATCGGGTAGGTCTATTTTTAATTTTTTGAGGAACCTCCACACTGTTTTCCAGAGTGGCTGAACCAATTTGCATTCCCACCAACAGTGCAAGAGGGTTCCGTTTCTCCACATCCTCTCCAGCATCTATCATCTCCTGATTTGTTCATTTTGGCCACTCTGACTGGCATGAGGTGATATCTGAGTGTGGTTTTGATTTGTATTTCCCTGATGAGGAGCGATGTTGAGCATACTTTCATGTGCCTGTTGGCCATCTGGATGTCTTCTTTAGAGAAGTGTCTATTCATGTTTTCTGCCCATTTCTTCACTGGGTTATTTGTTTTTCGGGTGTGGAGTTTGGTGAGCTCTTTATAGATTTTGGATACTAGCCTTTTGTCCGATAGGTCATTTGCAAATATCTTTTCCCATTCCGTTGGTTGCCTTTTAGTTTTGTTGGTTGTTTCCTTTGCTGTGCAGAAGCTTTTTATCTTCATAAGGTCCC
The DNA here is from genome assembly GCF_007474595.2 of Lynx canadensis. Classification (NCBI taxonomy): domain Eukaryota; kingdom Metazoa; phylum Chordata; class Mammalia; order Carnivora; family Felidae; genus Lynx; species Lynx canadensis. The sequence continues at coordinate 53,721,789 of NC_044308.2, forward strand.
AGTAGTTCATTTTTGCTTTTAATTCCCTTGCCTTTGGGGATGTGTCAAGTAAGAGATTGCTACGGCTGAGGTCAGAGAGGTCTTTTCCTGCTTTCTCCTCTAGGGTTTTGTTGGTTTCCTGTCTCACATTCAGGTCCTTTATCCATTTTGAGTTTATTTTTGTGAATGGTGTGAGAAAGTGGTCTAGTTTCAACCTTCTGCATGTTGCTGTCCAGTTCTCCCAGCACCATTTGTTAAAGAGACTGTCTTTTTTCCATTGGATGTTCTTTCCTGCTTTGTCAAAGATTAGTTGGCCATACGTTTGTGGGTCTAGTTCCGGGGTTTCTATTCTATTCCATTGGTCTATGTGCCTGTTTTTGTGCCAATACCATGCTGTCTTGATGATGACAGCTTTGTAGTAGAGGCTAAAGTCTGGGATTGTGATGCCTCCTGCTTTGGTCTTCTTCTTCAAAATTCCTTTGGCTATTCGGGGCCTTTTGTGGTTCCATATGAATTTTAGGATTGCTTGTTCTAGTTTCGAGAAGAATGCTGGTGCAATTTTGATTGGGATTGCATTGAATGTGTAGATAGCTTTGGGTAATATTGACATTTTGACAATATTTATTCTTCCAATCCATGAGCAGGGAATGTCTTTCCATTTCTTTATATCTTCTTCAGTTACCTTCATAAGCTTTCTATTGTTTTCAGCATACAGATCTTTTACATCTTTGGTTAGATTTATCCCTAGGTATTTTATGTTTCTTGGTGCAATTGTGAATGGGATCAGTTTCTTTATTTGTCTTTCTGTTGCTTCATTGTTAGTGTAGAAGAATGCAACTGATTTCTGTACATTGATTTTGTATCCTGCGACTTTGCTGAATTCATGTATCAGTTCTAGCAGACTTTGGTGGAGTCTATCAGATTTTCCATGCATAGTGTCATGTCATCTGCAAAAAGCGAAAGCTTGACTTCATCTTTGCCAATTTTGATGCCTTTGATTTCCTTTTGTTGTCTGATTGCTGATGCTAGAACTTCCAACACTATGTTAAACAACAGCGGTGAGAGTGGGCATCCCTGTCGTGTTCCTGATCTCAGGGGGAAAGCTCTCAGTTTTTCCCCATTGAGGATGATGTTAGCTGTGGGCTTCATAAATGACTTTTATGATGTTTAAGTATGTTCCTTCTATCCCGACTTTCTCAAGGGTTTTTATTAAGAAAGGGTGCTGGATTTTGTCAAAGGCCTTTTCTGCATCGATTGACAGGATCATATGGTTCTTCTCTTTTTTTTTTGTTAATGTGATGTATCACGTTGATTGATTTGCGAATGTTGAACCAGCCCTGCATCCCAGGAATGAATCCCACTTGATCATGGTGAATAATTCTTTTTATATGCTGTTGAATTCGATTTGCTAGTATCTTATTGAGAATTTTTGCATCCATATTCATCAGGGATATTGGCCTGTAGTTCTCTTTTTTTACTGGGTCTCTGTCTGGTTTAGGAATCAAAGTAATACTGGCTTCATAGAATGAGTCTGGAAGTTTTCCTTCCCTTTCTATTTTTTGGAATAGCTAGAGAAGGATAGGTATTATCTCTGCTTTAAACGTCTGGTAGAACTCCCCTGGGAAGCCATCTGGTCCTGGACTCTTATTTGTTGGGAGATTTTTGATAACCGATTCAATTTCTTCGCTGGTTATGGGTCTGTTCAAGCTTTCTATTTCCTCCTGATGGAGTTTTGGAAGTGTGTGGGTGTTTAGGAATTTGTCCATTTCTTCCAGGTTGTCCAATTTGTTGGCATATAATTTTTCATAGTATTCCCTGATAATTGTTTGTATCTCTGAGGGATTGGTTGTAATAATTCCATTTTCATTCATGATGTTATCTATTTGGGTCATCTCCCTTTTCTTTTTGAGAAGCCTGGCTAGAGGCTTGTCAATTTTGTTTATTTTTTCAAAAAACCAATTCTTGGTTTCGTTGATCTGCTCTACAGTTTTTTTAGATTCTATATTGTTTATTTCTGCTCTGATCTTTATTATTTCTCTTCTTCTGCTGGGTTTAGGCTGCCTTTGCTGTTCTGCTTCTATTTCCTTTAGGGTGCTGTTAGATTTTGTATTTGGCATTTTTCTTGTTTCTGGAGATATCCTGGATTGCAATGTATTTTCCTCTCAGGACTTCCTTCTCTGCGTCCCAAAGCATTTGGATTGTTGTATTTTCATTTTCGTTTGTTTCCATATATTTTTTGATTTCTTCTCTAATTGCCTGGTTGACCTATTCATTCTTTAGTAGGGTGTTCTTTAACCTCCATGCTTTTGGAGGTTTTCCAGACTTTTTCCTGTGGTTGATTTCAAGCTTCATAGCATTGTGGTCTGAAAGTATGCATGGTATAATTTCAATTCTTGTATACTTATGAAGGGCTATTTTGTGACCCAGTATGTGATCTATCTTGGAGAATGTTCCATGTGCAGTCGAGAAGAAAGTATATTCTGTTGCTTTGGGATGCAGAGTTCTAAATATATCTGTCAAGTCCATCTGATCCAATGTATCATTCAGGGCCCTTGTTTCTTTATTGATCCTGTATCTAGATGATCTATCCATTGTTGTAAGTGGAGTGTTAAATTCCCCTGCAATTACCACATTCTTATCAATAAGGTTGCTTATGTTTGTGAGTAATTGTTTTATATATTTGGGGGCTCCGGTATTCGGCGCATAGACATTTATAACTGTTAGCTCTTCCTGATGGATAGACCCTGTAATTATTATATAATGCTCTTCTTCATCTCTTGTTACAGCCTTTAATTTAAATTCTAGTTTGTCTGATATAAGTATGGCTACTCTAGCTTTCTTTTGGCTTCCAGTAGCATGATAAATAGTTCTCCATCCCCTCACTCTGAATCTAAAGGTGTCCTCAGGTCTAAAATGAGTCTCTTGTAGACAGCAAATAGATGGGTCTTGTTTTTTATTCATTTTGATACCCTGTGTCTTTTGGTTGGCGCATTTAGTCCCTTTACATTCAGTGTTATTATAGAAAGATACGGGTTTAGAGTCATTGTGATGTCTGTATGTTTTATGCTTGTAGTGATGTCTCTGGTACTTTGTCTCACAGGGTCCCCCTTAGGATCTCTTGTAGGGCTGGTTTAGTGGTGACGAATTCCTTCAGTTTTTGTTTGTTTGGGAAGACCTTTATCTCTCCCATTTTAAATGACAGACTTGCTGGAGAAAAGATTCTCGGCTGCATATTTTTTCTGTTCATCACATTGAAGATCTTGTGCCCATCCTTTCTGGCCTGCCAAGTTTCAAAAGAGAGATCAGTCACGAGTCTTATAGGTCTCCCTTTGTATGTTAGGGCACGTTTATCCCTTGCTGCTTACAGAATTTTCTCTTTATCCTTGTATTTTGCCAGTTTCACTATGATATGTCATGCAGAAGATCGATTCAAGTTACGTCTGAAGGGAGTTCTCTGTGCCTCTTGGATTTCAATGCCTTTTTCCTTCCCCAGTTCAGGGAAGTTCTCAGCTATTATTTCTTCAAGTACACCTTCAGCACCTTTCCCTCTCTCTTCTTTCTCTGGGATACCAATTATGCGTATATTATTTCTTTTTAGTGTATCACTTAGTTCTCTAATTCCTGGATTTTTTTTATCTCTCTTTTTCTCAGCTTCCTCTTTTTCCATAATTTTATCTTCTAGTTCACCTATTCTCTCCTCTGCCTCTTCAATCCGAGCCGTGGTCGTTTCCATTTTATTTTGCATGTTGTTTAAAGTGTTTTTCAGGTCCTTCTGACTGTTCCTTAGTCCCTTGATCTCTGTTGCAAGAGATTCTCTGCTGTCCTCTATACTGTTTTCAAGCCCAGGGATTAATTTTATGACTATTATTCTAAATTCACTTTCTGTTATATTATTTAAACACTTTTTGATCAGTTCATTAGCTGTTGTTTTTTCCTGGAGATTCTTTTGAGGGGAATTCTTCCGTTTGGTCATTTTGGGTAGTTCCTGGAGTGGTGCAGACCTGCAGGGCACTTCCCCTGTGCTGTGGTGTATAACTGGAGTTGGTGGGCGGGGCCGCAGTCAGACCTGATATCTGCCCTCAGCCCACCGCTGGGGCCACAGTCAGACTGGTGTGTGCCTTCTCTTCCCCTCTCCTAGGGGCGGGATTCACTGTGGGGTGGTGTGGCCTGTCTGGGCTACTTGCACACTGCCAGGCTTGTGGTGCTGGGGATCTGGCGTATTAGCTGGGGTGGGGAGGCAAGGTGCACGGGGGCAGGAGGGGCAGGCTTAGCTCGCTTCTCCTTAGGTGATCCACTTCAGGAGGGGCCCTGTGGCAGCGGGAGGGAGTCAGAACCGCTGCAGGAGGGGTGGCTCTGCAGAAGCACAGCGTTGGGTGTTTGCGTGGAGCAAGCAAGTTCCCTGGCAGGAACTGGTTCCCTTTGGGATTTTGGCTGGGGGATGGGCGAGGGAGATGGCGCTGGCGAGCGACTTTGTTCCCCGCCAAACTGAGCTCTGTTGTCCTGGGGCTCAGCAACTCTCCCTCCCTTTGTCCTCCAGCCTTCCCGCTTTGCGAGCAGAGCTGTTAACTTATGACCTCCCAGATGCTAAGTCCCGCTTGCTGTCGGAACACATTCCGTCCGGCCCCTCCGCTTTTGCAAGCCAGACTCGGGGTCTCTGCTTGGCCGGTACCCCTCCGCCCCGGCTCCCTCCTGCCAGTCCGTGCAGCGCGCACCGCCTCTCCGCCCTTCCTACTCTCTTCCATGTGCCTCTCGTCTGCACTTGGCTCCAGAGACTCCGTTCTGCTAATCCTCTGGCGGTTTTCTAGGTTATTTAGGCAGGTGTAGGTGGAATCTAAGTGATCAGCAGGATGCGTGGTGAGCCCAGCGTCCTCCTACGCCGCCATCTTCCGACGATCCTAGGACCAATCTTCTGTATCTGCAATCTCTTATAATATGTAAAGTGCTTAAGAAATACGTGTTGTATTAGCCTTTGACAAAATTTGCTGACTTTGGTTTTAAAACTAAGTAGGGGTGGCATGATTCCATATTGTAGAAATGATTGTGATTGCTAAATATAAGTGCACATTTTTGCCCCAAGCCATGAAATACAGTAGCCCTCCTTTCTCTGCACTTGCACTTTCCATGGTTTTGGTTACCCATGCTCAACCATGGTCTGGAAGCAGGTGACCTAATTTCTGACATATCACTAGAAGGTCAGTAGTAGCCTAGTGCTACATTACAGTGCCTGCATTATTCACCTCACTTCATCTCATCATGTGGGCATTTTGTCATCTCACATCATCACAAGAAGAAGGGTGAGTGTGGTATAATAGGATGTTTTGAGAGAGAGAGATCACATTCACATAACTTTATATTGTTAGAATTGTTCTATTTTATTACTAGTTAATGCTATTAATCTCTTACTGTGTGTAATTTGTAAATTAAACTTTATCATAGGTTTGTGTGAATAGGAAAAAATATAGTATAGGGTTTGGTACTATCTGCAGTTTGAAGCATCCACTAGGGGTTGCAGATAAGGGGGGACTCCTGCAGATAAGGGGGGACTCCTGTACTATTTTCTGATGGCATGTATGAATACCAATAGCTATCTTAGTGTTTCTTGAGACGGTGCCTCAAATTATGCTAATATCCTTGACTACTGTGGGAGCAACTGGCAAGTGAGGGGCAACGAGAGGGAGTGTGATAGTCCCTGCAGAGGTCATCCTACTTGATGCCCCTCAACCTGGGCTGCACATTGCATCAGTGCCCCAGAAACTCCAGAGTAATTAAATAAGGGTCTTGGAGATGATACCCTGGTGTTTTTTAAGTTTCCATGATGATTCTATGCAGATAGAGTTGAGAACTTCTAATCAAATCCATTGCTAGTCCATATATGAATCTCTATGTCTATATTTGTCTAATTTGAAAAGACATCCAAGGAAGGGAATTCCATTAATTTTGAAAATGGTAAGCATGGTTTTTCCACATAATAAATATCCTTACAAAGAAATATTGTAAATGATTCTTGACAGAATATAAAATTCTGTAATGCTTATTTATGTGTTTTGTCCTCTCTGTGGAATCATTGTATTACTTTCACATATTTATGCAACTTCCAATTGTTGTAATTCTGTCCCATCAGTGTTTCTAGTCATAGGGATTTTGGACAAGGTGAAGAGTATACAGATTGACTGCTACTCAGTTAGGCAGCCACTAGCCACATGTGGCTACTGAACACTGGCAGTGTGGCAGGTGCAGATAAGATGTGCTGTTAAGTATAAAGTATATACCAGATTTTGAGGACTTAGTACCAAAAAGGAAATGTAAGATGCATCGTTAATAATTTTTTTACATCGGGGAGGTGGGTACCTGAGGGGGCTCAGTCGCTTAAGTGTCTGACTTCAACTCAGGTCATGATCTCACAGTTCGTGAGTTTGAGCTCTGCACTGGGCTCTGCACTGACAGTGTGGCGTCTGCTTGGGATTCTCTCTCTCTCTCCGCCACTCCCCCACTCGCTCATCCACTTTTTTTTCCTCTCTCAAAGTAAATAAATAAACTTAAAAAATAATTTTTATATTGGTTCCATTTTGAAATATTTTCTATATATTGGTTAAATAAAATATATTATTAAAATGAAATTTACCTGTTTTTTAAATGTGTCATTTTTCTTTCATTTTTTATTCCAATGTAGTTAACAGTGTTATATTAATTTCAGGTATATAATATACTGATTCAACACTTCCATACAACAACCAGTGTTCATCAAGATGAGGGTACTCTTAATCTCCTTCGTCTATTTTACCTATCCTGTCATTGACCTCCCCACTGGTAACCATCTGTTTGTTCTCTGCAGTTAAGAGTCTATTTTCCTTTTTTCCTTTGTTTTTTTTTTTTTTTGGTTCCTTTGTCTCTTTCTTGGTTCGTTTGTTTTGTTGCTTAAATTCCACATATGAGTGAAGTAATATAGTATTTGTCTTTCTCTTATGGCTTATTTCAGTTCGCAGTATACTCTGGATCCATCTATGGTGTTGCAAATGGCAAGATTTCATTCTTTTTTATGGCTGTGTAATATTCCATTGTATATATCTACATATGTATATATTCTTCTTTATCCATTCATGTATTGATGAACACTTGGGCTCTTCCATAATTTGGCTATTGTAAATAATGCTACAGTAAACATATGGGTACATATACCCCTTTGAATTAACTGTTTTTGTATTCTTTGGGTAAATACTCAATAGTGTGATTACTGGATTGTAGGGTAGTTCTATTTTTAATTTAAAAATTTTTTAACTGTTTACTTATTTTTGAGAGTGTCAGCAGGGGAGGGGCAGAGAGAGAGAAGGAGACACAGAATCTGAAGCAGGCTCCAGGCTCTGAGCCTTTAGCCCAGTGCCCAACACAGGGCTTGAACCCACAAACCACAAGATCATAACCTGAGCTGAAATCAGACGCTTAACTGACTGAGCCATCTAGGCACCCCTATTTTTAATTTTTTGAGGAACCTCTGTATTGTCTTCCACAGTGGTTACACCAGTTTGTGTTCTCACCAACAGTGCAGGAGGGTTCCTTTTCCTCCACATCCTCTCCAACACCTTGTTGTTTCTTGTGTTTTTGATTTTAGCCATTAAGACAGGTATGAGGTGATATTTCATTGTGGTTTTGATTAGCATTTCACTGATGATGAGTGATGTTGAACATCTTTTCATGTGTCTGTTGGCCATCTTAATGTCTTCTTTGGAGAAATGTCTGCTTGTGTCTTCTGCCTGTTTTTGATTGGATTATTTGTGTTTGTGTGTGTGTGTGTGTGTGTGTGTGTGTGTGTGTGTGTGTGTAGTTGTATAAGTTCTTCATATATTTTGGATAGTAACCTTTTATCTGACATATCATTTGCAAATATTTTCTCTCATTCAGTAGGCTGTCTTTCAGTTTTGTTGATTCTTTGCTTTGCTGTGCAGAAGCTGTTTATTTTGATGTACTCCAAATAGTTAAATTTTGCTTTTGTTTCCCTTGCTTCAGGATACATATGTAGAAAAATGTTTTTATGCTGATGCCGGAGAAATTACTGCTTGTGCTCTCTTCTAGGATTTTTATGATTTCAGGCCTCGCTCTTTGGTACTTCATCCATTTTGAGTTTATTTTGGTGAATGGTATCAGAAAATGGGTCAGTTTCATTCTTTTGCATGTAGCTGTCCAGTTTTCCCATTACCATTTGTCGAAGAGACTGTCTTTTTCCCATTGCATACTCTGGCCTCCTTTGTTAATTAATTGAACATAAAATTGGGGGTTTGGGCCTCTGTTCTGTTCCATTGATCTATATGTCTATTTTTGTGCCAATACCATACTATTTTGATTACAAGAGCTTTGTAAGATGACTTGAAATCTGGGATTGTGATACCTCCAGTTTTATTTTTCTTTTTCAAGATTGCTTTGGCTATTGGGGGTCTTTTGTGGTTCCATACAAATTTTTGGATTGTTTGTTCTAGTTCTGTGGAAAATGCTGTTGGTATTTTGATATGGATTGCATTAAATCTGTAGATTGTTTGGGGGTAGTATAGACATTTTAACATTATTTGTGCTTCCAGCCCATGAGAATATAATGTTTTTCCATTTGTTTGTGTCCTCTTCAATTTCTTTCATCAGTGTTTTATACTTTTCAGAGTACAGGTCTTTCACTTCCTAGGTATTTTATTATTTTGGTGTCATTTTAAATGGGGCTGTTTTCTTAATTTCTCTTTATGCTGCTTCATTATTAGTGTATTAAAATGCAACAGATTTCTGTAAAGTGATTTTGTATCCTGTGACTCTACTGAATTCATTTATCGGTTCTACTAGTTTTCTGGTGGAATCTTTAGGGTTTTCTACCTAAGGTATCAGATACCTGTAAATATCAAGGACCTGCAAATAGTGGAAGTTGTATTTCTCTGCTACCATTTCAGATTCCTTTTATTCATTTTTTTGTTGTCAGACTGCTACGGCTAGGGTTTGTAGTACTATGTGGAATAAAAATGGTGAGAATGGACATCCTTGTCTTGTTCCTGACCTTAGGAGGAAAGCTCTCAGTTTAAACATTTTTTGAATGTGGCTACTAGAAATTTAAAATTACTTACGTGGCTCACATTTTTAGCTGGTATTCTATTTCTACTGGATGACATTGCTCTATACAACACGTTTAGGTATGTGTGAGAGAACTGAGCAGAGAAGAAAATGAAGTCTGTGCTACAAGCCTAGTCTCCTGATTCTCAGGCCCAGATTTTCTGTGCAATCTTCCAGGCTGCCAGCATTGTTGTATGTGTCACTATAAACAAATAGGGTCATTGTCATTTTTGTTAATATTTAATTTCCCTGACATCTTCTGAACTTACACTTGTGCATTAGAGCAATGTGAGTTCAGGTGCTGCAATGCAATTACCTTTGAGTCTGGATGTTTCCTTGACACCACTAGATTTTAAATGGCTTCTGACCATCAACTTTCTGTATGACACGTTTCATTTATACTTTCCTGAGCATCAATAAATATTGCTTAAATCTATCAAGCTCTTTTATGGAACCATTCCCATCAACCTTATTCATCTTTTTTCTTATTTTTGGAAACTTTTTTGAATTGATCCCTTTTCCATAAGACTGAGTTTTTGTAATATATTTATAAAACTCACAAAAGATGATTATATGAACACATTATTTCCTATGTGAGGTAATGAGAACTTGAAGCACTCTTACTCAGTTCACTGATGACAACCTTTATCAGAGAATCCTGGATTTAAGTGTAAGACTAGGTTGAGCATACTGACTGAACCCTGGGAGGTTTCAGTTCCATCAAACATGATGGTTTCCTGAGTCAAACCATCACCACCTATTTTCTAAGTTTATTTCTTATTAATCATAGCATAGCATGAAAAAACCCCACAAAATGTTCTGCTTTAAAAAATGTATTAGTGACATATGTAAATCCGCAAACAGCAATAATTTAAAACAGTTTAAGTTTTATATTACAATTGCTAGCTATATAGCACTCATATATTATATGTATGCATCAATTCTGAACTACAGAGCTCCTAGAGGGAAATTTGGGCAGTGATTCAGAAGTGTGGCTAGTAGATCCTTCAGGAAGCTCTGAAGGAACTCTTCCCATCTTCCTTGTCCTGCCAGATTAAACGTATATGGACATATGGTCAAAAAAATCTATCATTTGCTGCTGAATTCTTGGGAAAAAACTTAGGAGAGGGAGACTTCATGTATGGTATTCCCCTCTGCTAGATTTGATTCCAAATGTCAGTCTTGGGTAAAAGTGGATTATTGTTCTTACTAAATATGCTTTCTTTCTCTCCTTGAGCACCTGCAACAAAAAATACCAAAGGTCATTGAATTTAATGAGCCTGAAGCTGACACATACTTAGCTTGTCTGTGTGTTTCTTGTAAGTGGGGGAGTAGGAGTACTTGAGGGCCTGGGGTTCTGTTGATCACGTGGAAGCACCAGTACCTGCACTGAGTTACCTCCTCTTTATCTGGATTTGTAGGCTTACAATCAGAGTGGAGACTTTTGTGGTTAAATGCAGGCAGAATACAAACTCTGAGTTTATCTCCACCTCATCCAGATAATTGATATGTTATGATGGTACCATTGGGTCTATGGGACAGCTATTTAGGGTCTATATGAAGAGACCCACATATTTAAGAGGAAAATTTGAGGTGAAAATCTTGATTCTTTTTTTTAATTATTTTTTTAATATGAAATTTATTGTCAAATTGGTTTCCATACAACACCCAGTGCTCATCCCAACAGGTCCCCTCCTCAATACCTATCACCCACTCTCCCCTCCCTCCCACCTCCCATCAACCCTCAGTTTATTCTCAGGTTTTAAGAGTCTCTTATGCTTTGGCTCCCTCCCTCTCTAACCTTTTCTTTTTTTCCTTCCCCTCTCCCATGGTCTTCTGCTAAGTTTCTCAGGATCCATATATGAGTGAAAACATATGGTATGTGTCTTTCTCTGTATGACTTATTTCACTTAGCATCACACTCTCCAGTTCCATCCACGTTGCTACAAAAGGCCAAATTTCATTCTTTCTCATTGCCATGTAGTGTTCCATTGTGTATATAAACCACAATTTCTTTATCCATTCATCAGTTGATGGACATTTAGGCTCTATCCATAATTTGGCTATTGTTGAAAGTGTTGCTATAAATATTGGGGTACAAGTGCCCCTATGCATCAGAACTCCTGTATCCCTTGGGTAAATTCCTAGCAGTGCTATTGCTGGGTCATAGGGTAGATCTTTTAATTTTTTGAGGAACCTCCACACTGTTTTCCAGAGTGGCTGCATCAGTTTGCATTCCCACCAACAGTGCAAGAGGGTTCCCATTTCTCCACATCCTCTCCAGCATCTATCATCTCCTGATTGTTCATTTTAGCCACTCTGACTGGTGTGAGGTGGTATCTGAGTGTGGTTTTGATTTGTATTTCCTTGATAAGGAGTGACGTTGAGCATCTTTTCATGTGCCTGTTGTCCATCTGGTTGTCTTCTTTAGAGAAGTGTCTATTCATGTTTTTTGCCCATTTTTTCACTGGGTGAATAAATTTCTTCACTGGTATTTGTTTTTTGGGTGTGGAGTTTGGTGAGTTCTTTGTAGATTTTGGATACTAGCCCTTTGTCTGATATGTCATTTGCAAATATCTTTTCCCATTCCATTGGTTGCCTTTTAGTTTTGTTGGTTGTTTCCTTTGCTGTGCAGAAGCTTTTTATCTTCATAAGGTCCCAGTAGTTCATTTTTGCTTTTAATTCCCTTGCCTTTGGGGATGTGTCGAGTAAGAGATTGCTACGGCTGAGGTCAGAGAGGTCTTTTCCTGCTTTCTCCTCTAGGGTTTTGATAGTTTCCTGTCTCACATTCAGGTCCTTTATCCACTTTGAGTTTATTTTTGTGAATGGTGTGAGAAAGTGGTCTAGTTTCAACCTTCTGCATGTTGCTGTCCAGTTCTCCCAGCATGATTTGTTAAAGAGACTGTCTTTTTTCCATTGGATATTCTTTCCTGCTTTGTCAAAGATTAGTTGGCCATACTTCTGTGGATCCAGTTCTGGAGTCTCTATTCTATTCCATTGGTCTATGTGCCTGTTTTTGTGCCAATACCATGCTGTCTTGATGATTACAGCTTTGTAGTAGAGGCTAAAGTCTGGGATTGTGATGCCTCCTGCTTTGGTCTTCTTCAAAATTACTTTGGCTCTTTGGGGCCTTTTGGGTTCCATACAAATTTTAGGATTGCTTGTTCTAGCTTTGAGAAGAATGCTGGTGAAATTTTGTTTGGAATTGCATTGAATGTGTAGATTGCTTTGAGCAGTATTGACATTTTAAAACTATTTATTCTTCCAATCCATGAGCACGGAATGTTGTTCTATTTCTTTATATCTTCTTTAATTTCTTTCATAAGCTTTCTATAATTTTCAGCATACAGATCTTTTACATCTTTGGTTAGGTTTATTCCTAGGTATTTTATGCTTCTTGGTGCAATTGTGAATGGGATCAGTTTCTTTATTTGTCTTTCTGTTGCTTCATTATTAGTGTATAAGAATGCAACTAATTTCTGTACATTGATTTTGTATCCTGCGACTTTGCTGAATTCATGTATCAGTTCTAGCAGACTTTGGTGGAGTCTCTCGGGTTTTCCATGTATGATATCATGTCATCTGCAAAAAGCAAAAGCTTGACTTCATCTTTGCCAATTTTGATGCCTTTGATTTCCTTTTGTTGTCTGATTGCTGATGCTAGAACTTCCAACACTATGTTAAACAACAGTGGTGAGAGTGGACATCCCTGTCATGTTCCTGATCTCAGGGGGAAAGCTCTCAGTTTTTCCCCATTGAGGATGATATTAGCTGTGGGCTTTTCATAAATAGCTTTTATGATGTTTAAGTATGTTTTTTCTATCCCGACTTTCTCAAGGGTTTTTATCAAGAAAGGATGCTGAATTTTGTAAAATGCTTTTTCTGCATCTATTGACAGGATCTTTATGGTTCTTTTCTTTTATTAATGTGATGTATCACATTGATTGGTTTGTGAATGTTGAACCAGTCTTGCATCCCAGGAATGAATCCCACCTGAGCATAGTGAATAATTCTTTTTATATGCTGTTGAATTTGATTTTCTAGCATCTTATTGAGAATTTTTGCATCCATATTCATCAGGGATATTGGCCTGTGGTTCTCTTTTTTTTGCCTGGTCTCTGTCTGGCTTAGGAATCCAAGTAATGCTGGCTTCATAGAATGAGTCTGGAAGTTTTCCTTCCCTTTCTATTTTTTGGAACAGCTTGAGAGGTATAGGTATTATCTCTGCTTTAAATATCTGGTAGAATCCCCCTGGGAAGCCATCTGGCCCTGGACCCTTATTTGTTGGGAGATTTTTGATAACTGATTCAATTTCTTCGCTGGTTATGGGTCTGTTCAAGTTTTCTATTTCTTCCTGTTTGAGTTTTGGAAGTGTGTGGGTGTTTAGGGATTTGTCCATTTCTTCCAGGTTGTCCAGTTTGTTGGCATATAATTTTTCATAGTATTCCCTGATAATTGCTTGTATTTCTGAGGGATTGGTTGTAATAATTCCATATTAATTCATGATGTTATCTATTTGGGTCATCTCCCTTTTCTTTTTGAGAAGCCTTGCTAGAGGTTTATCAATTTTGTTTGTTTTCAAAAAACCAACTGTTGGTTTCATTGATCTGCTCTACAGTTTTTTTTTAGATTCTATATTGTTTATTTCTCCTCTGATTTTTATTCTTCTGCTGGGTTTGGGGTGTCTTTGCTGCTCTACTTCTATTTCCTTTAGGTGTGCTGTTAGATTTTGTATTTGGGATTTTTCTTGTTTCTGGAGATATCCTGGATTGCAATGTATTTTCCTCTCAGGACTGCCTTCGCTGCGTCCCAAAGCATTTGGATTGTTGTATTTTCATTTTCGTTTGTTTCCATATATTTTTTGATTTCTTCTCTAATTGCCTGGTTGACCTATTCATTCTTTAGTAGGGTGTTCTTTAACCTCCATGCTTTTGGAGGTTTTCCAGACTTTTTCCTGTGGTTGATTTCAAGTTCATAGCATTGTGGTATGAAAGTATGCATGGTATAATTTCAATTCTTGTATACTTATGAAGGGCTGTTTTGTGACCCAGTATGTGATCTATCTTGGAGAATGTTCCATGTGCAGTCGAGAAGAAAGTATATTCTGTTGCTTTGGGATGCAGAGTTCTAAATATATCTGTCAAGTCCATCTGATCCAATGTATCATTCAGGGCCCTTGTTTCTTTATTGATCCTGTATCTAGATGATCTATCCATTGTTGTAAGTGGAGTGTTAAATTCCCCTGCAATTACCACATTCTTATCAATAAGGTTGCTTATGTTTGTGAGTAATTGTTTTATATATTTGGGGGCTTCCGTATTCGGTGCATAGACATTTATAATTGTTAGCTCTTCATGATGGATAGTCCCTGTAATTATTATATAATGCCCTTCTTCATCTCTTGTACAGCCTGTAACTTAAAGTCTAGTTTGTCTGATATAAGTATGGCTACTCCAGCTTTCTTTTGACTTCCAGTAGCGTGATAGATAGTTCTCCATCCCCTCACTTTCAATCTGAAGGTGTCCTCAGGTCTAAAATGAGTCTCTTGTAGATAGCAAATAGACGGGTCTTGTTTTTTATCCATTTTGATACCCTGTGTCTTTTGGTTGGCGCATTTAGTCCCTTTACATTCAGTGTTATTATAGAAAGATATGGGTTTAGAGTCATTGTGATGTCTGTAGGTTTCATGCATGTAGTGATGTCTCTGGTACTTTGTGGTCTTTGCAACATTTCACTCACAGAGTCCCCCTTAGGATCTCTTGTAGGGCTGGTTTAGTGGTGACTAATTCCTTCAGTTTTTGTTTGTTTGGGAAGACCTTTATCTCTCCTTCTATTCTAAATTTTTTTTTTTCAACGTTTATTTATATTTGGGACAGAGAGAGACAGAGCATGAACGGGGGAGGGGCAGAGAGAGAGGGAGACACAGAATCAGAAACAGGCTCCAGGCTCTGAGCCATCAGCCCAGAGCCTGACGCGGGGCTCGAACTCACGGACCGCGAGATCGTGACCTGGCTGAAGTCGGACGCTTAACCGACTGCGCCACCCAGGCGCCCCTCTCCTTCTATTCTAAATGACAGACTTGCTGGATAAAGGATTCTCAGCTGCATATTTTTTCTGTTTATCACATTGAAGATCTCCTGCCATTCCTTTCTGGCCTGCGAAGTTTCAGTAGATAGGTCTGCCACTAGTCTTATGGGTCTCCCTTTGTAGGTGAGAGCCTGTTTATCCCTAGCTGCTTTCAGAATTTCCTGTTTATCCTTGTATTTTTCCAGTTTCACTATGATAGGTCATGCAGATCTAGTGCAGATAGATAGTGAAGATAGATAGATCATGCAGATAGTGCAGAAGATCGATTCAAGTTATGTCTGAAGGGAGTTCTCTGTGCTTCTTGGATTTCAGTGCCTGTTTCCTTCCCCAGATCAGGGAAGTTCTCAAGTATAAATTGTTCAAGTACACCTTCAGCCCCTTTCTCTCTCTCTCTTCCTCTTCTGGAATTTCTATTATACAGATATTGTTCCATTTGATTGCATCACTTAGTTCTCTCTAATTCTCCCCTCATACTCCTGGATTTTTTTATCTTTCTTTTTCTCAGGCTCCTCTTTTTCCATAATTTTATCTTTTAACTCACCTATTCTCTCCTCTGCCTCTTCAATCCGAGCTGTGGCTGCCTCCATTTTATTTTGCACCTCATTTATAGCATTTTTTTTTTTTAGCTCCTCATGACTGTTTCTTAGGTCCTTGGTCTCTGTAGCAATGGATTCTCTGCTGTCCTCTATACTTTTTTCAAGCCCAGCAATTAATTTTATGACTATTATTCTAAATTCTTGTTCCGTTATATTGCTTAAAATGTTTTTGATCAATTCGTTAGGTGTTGCTACTTCCTGGAGTTTCTTTTGAGGAGAATTCTTCCATTTCGTCTTTTTGGGTAGTCCCTGGGGTGGCTCTAAACTTCAGGGCACTTTGCCTGTGCTGTCCAGAGTAACTTGTGTTGGTGGGCGGAACCACAGTCAGACCCGATGTCTGCCCCCAGCCCACCGCTAGAGCCACAATCAGTCTGATGTGTACTTTATCTTCCCCTCTCCCAGGGGCACGACTCACTGTGGAGTGGTGTGGCTCCTATCTAGGCTACTTGTACACTGCCAGGCTTGTGGTGCTGCTTCTATGGGATCTGGCGTATTAGCCGGGGTGGATCCGCAAGGTGCACAGGAGTGGGAAGGGCAGGCTCAGCTCACTTTGCTGTTGGTGGTGCCCTGCGGGAGGGGCCCTGCAGCACCGAGAGGGAGGCAGGCAGATTCGTCGGAGGGATGGATCCACAGAAGCACAGCATTGGGTGTTTGCGTGGTGCAAGCAAGTTCGGTGATGGGAACTGGTTCCCTTTGGGATTTCAGCTGGGGGTGAGTGAGGGAGATGGCGCTGGCCAGCGCCTTTGTTCCCCGCCAAGCTCTGAGCTTTGTTTCCTGCTGAGCTGTCTTCCGGGGCTCAACACCTCTCCCTCCCTTGTCCTCTAGCCCTCCATATCTCTGAGCAGAGCTGTGGACTTATAACATTCCAGATGTTAAGTCCTGCTGGCTGTCAGAACACACTCCGTCTGGCCCCTCCGCTTTTGCAAGCCAGACTCGGGGGCTCTGCCTTGCTGGGCGGGCTGCCCCTCCACTGCCCCTGCTCCCTCCCACCAGTCCATGTAGGGTGCACCGCCTTTCCGCCCTTCCCTCTTCCGTGGGCCTCTTGTGTACATTTGGCTCCGGAGAATCCGTTCTGCTAGTTTACTGGCAGTTTACTGGGTTATTTAGGCAGATGTGGGTGGAATCTAAGCGATCGGCAGGATGCAGTGAGCCCAGTGTCCTCCTATGCCACCATCTTCCCTATGTTCCTCGATTCTTCTTTGTTTAAACAATGTTAATAAAGTACACCATTGTGGGCTTAAGTAACAACGAGTTCAAAAGCAAGCTAATAGGAGTAGTCTTGGTAATTTTTGGACTCTGTGGAAATGAATAAAAAAATTAACTTAATTTTTAGCTCATGCTACTAATTCTAAATACAAGTGTTTCAAAAATAGTTTCACCCTCAATAAATTTCAGTTTCTTAAGTCTTGGATTGATAATTTCTTGGGTAGTTTCTGCATGTCAGCTTTGCAGATGGAAGGATCCATTTACCAAAGGGCTGGTTTCTGTATGTGAGCTGTGACATTGTTATAGTTCTTATAAATGATCTTCCATTGTAGTCAATTATTATATTGCATGAATATAATTTTTTAAAGTGGTGGATTTCTAAATGGTGACCATTTCCCCAAATGAAGATCATCTTGAAATAATAGGAAATTATAACACTTTCAAAACTCTGCACATGGGCTTTTCAGTGGCATCTCCTAATTTCTTTTTTAAAGTTGATATAACCCAGATGTTAGCTGCTCCCTTTTCCTTCTCTTAAAGCTCCCTCAAAGACACCCCTCCCCCATAAAGCATTAGAGAACAAGGTAGAGTTGACTGAAGATTTGAGTCGGGGTGGGGGTGGTGGTGGTGATATAAATTAGCAGGTTTATTTTATACACCCCACAGCAAACAACGTGAAATCCTATTTTAACATTTTCTTCACCAAGTTCTCTTTCTCTCCTGCTGGCCTTTGTAATGTCTCCTCCCCACCCCCCCCCATTCAGCATTCAGTGTAGTTGGCTCCAGTCTTTTCTCTCAGTGTCTGGGGCCCCTCATATCTATCTTCTTTTTATTACTCAGAATAGTTTGGTTCTTCCTTGGCTCTTCTGAACTCAAACCTGTTACAGCTGCTTACCAAAACAGCAGGCTCTTCTTGTAACTAGGACCCACTTACCTTAGATAATAATGGAAGTAAAAAATACACCAAACTCTATGTAACACGTGATTCTCTCTCTTTTTAAAAATAAGTTTATACATCTCTTCTCGGTTGTCATAGGATTTCTTTTGAAAAAACAAATGCAAACCTAAGTCACACAGGCCTTGGAATTGTTAAAACGTTAACTTTAATAAAATGAAGCTTTCTTAAGATCTTAAAATCTTAGGGGCATCTGGGTGGCTCATTCAGTTAAGCGTCTGAGTTTGGCTCAGGTCATGATCTCACGGTTTGTGGGTTTGAGCCCCACGTCTGGCTCTGTGCTGATAGCCTGGAGCCTGCTTTGGAGTCTGTGTCTGTCTCTCTCTCTGCCCCTCCCACACTCGTGCTCTATCTCTGTCTCTCAAAAATAAATAAATATTAAAAAATTAGAAAAAAATCTTAAAAATATGAAAGCTAAATGAAATCATAGTGTTATAGTGAATAAATCTGGTTTCCAACAGAGCACACAGGTTGTCTATACCAAGCCAAATGAATATATTGAATAACACTGTTGGTTGACTACTTATCATTTATTAGCTATAATAAGGGTATAAATAAAATATAGAAACTATTCTTGATTCCATCATCCATATTAGAGCAAACTACAGTGTGCTTGGGAAGGCACTTTATCGTCACCCTTTCCTTCCCCATCTTTGCTTTTTCCTCTCTATTCCTATATACAACATTCATTTTAAAAATAATTGAGATTATATTATATCCTATTGTTGTGGTTTGAATGGTGCCCCCTCCCCAGTATGTCCATTGGAACCTGTGAACGTGATCTATTTAGAAAAAGGGTCTTTGCAAATATAATTAAGTTAATGATCTTGAGATGAGATCATGCTGGTAATCCAGTCACAAATGTCTTCCTAAGGGAAGAGAAGGGCAAAAGATAAACAGAAAAGAAGATAATGTGAAGATGGAGGCAGAGATGGGAGTTTTACAGCCCTAAGTCAAAGAATGTGCAAAGCTGCCAGGAGCTGGGACAGAGGCTGGAACAGCTCCTTTCCTAGAGCCTCCAGAAGGAGCGCTGCCCGGCTGGCGCTGTGATTTGGGACTTGTAGTCTGTAGAACTGTGAGAGAATAAAGTTTTTCTACTTAAAGCCATCTAGCTTGTGGTAGTTAGTCTGTTATAGGTAATCCTCCTAGGAGAATAATGGTCAGTTGTTTTTAGCTTTTAGTTGAGACGTTCAATATTTGATCATCTGTACATTCTTTCACTCAGTACATATTTATTAAATGCCTATTATGTGTCAGGCAGAATGCTATATGCTGGGCATGCAGAGTTAAATAAGACATAATTTCTGCTTCAAGTATGATGTCATCATCCATACATAGTTGCAATAATTTTATCTCTACAATTGCCATGATGCTCTCATATTTCATTGTTTATACTGATGGATGGGTGGAAAAATGACTCATTAGGATGTCCAGCTCTCAGAAATTTTCATCAGTACACAAGTTCTGTAGACAAACCAATGCCAGGTGGTAGAAAACGTTGGTAGGATTTGGGAAGCTGGTTGGAAATGTTGTCTTGAAGCTGTAACTCAAGGGAATGTTGGGCCACCTTTAAACTGGAGTAGCATTCTCAAAAACTAAGATCTGTTTCCTTATTTAATATCAGGAATTTAAAAAATTCTCTCTACTTGTTGATCTTTGGTAAAAATTAGATGTGCGATAAAGAAGAAAAAATAAAAGAGGGGCAAAGAGCATAGAAAGGAAAAGTAGTGATATCTAAGATTCAAAGACTCAAAAGAATCTGTGATATTTGTGGGCTGAAAGAATGATATTGTCAGCAACATAGGGAAAGAAAACTGTCGCAGTGGCTTTGTGTACCAGTTAGAGATAAGGAAGAAAGAGAAAGTGTAATTGAGATTGTGATGGTGAACAGAAGGAAGGAAATGGACTCTAATGATGGGGAAAGAGTAGATTTTGAAGATGTGAAGAAAGTTGATAGTATTTTTTAATGGAAAATACATGGTATAATGAATATGCTTTCTGTAAGCTTTGGAAAAGAAGTAGCATTCTTGCACAGTAAATACCTATTGGATTCTTTTTTACAGAAGTATAATCAACATACAGTGTTATATTAGTTTATATTATTTTTTTTTTAATTTTTTTTTTTTAACGTTTATTTATTTTTGAGACAGAGAGAGACAGAGCATGAACGGGGGGAGGGGCAGAGAGAGAGGGAGACACAGAATCAGAAACAGGCTCCAGGCTCTGAGCCATCAGCCCAGAGCCTGACGCGGGGCTCGAACTCACGGACCGCGAGATCGTGACCTGGCTGAAGTCGGACGCTTAATCAACTGCGCCACCCAGGCGCCCCCATATTATTAATCATTAATAATGATTAGCAATTCTATACATTACTCAGTGTTCATCATGATAAGGGTACTCTTAATCCCTTTCATCTATTTCACCTAATCCCTACCTTCCCTGTGGCAACCACCAGTTTATTCTCCATATTTAAGGGTTTGTCTCTTTTTTTCTTCAGTTGTTTTGTTTCTTAAATTCCATATATGAGTGAAATCATATCATGTTTGTCTTTATTTCACTTAGCATAATTGCCTCTAGGTCAATCCATGTTGTTGCAAATGGCAAGATCTCATTCTTTTTTATGACTGAGTAATACTCCATGGTACATAAGTACCGCATCTTTTTTGGATTTTAAATGTGCCTAGAAATCCACTGTTAAAACCATTGTGGGGGAGTTCTAGGGGAAAAGAAGAAAAGTGCAGCATTGTGAAATGGAATTGAGGGTACAGTGGGCTTCCTGGAGAACACATGAACATTAGTGAAGATTGAAGGGGCTATGTTGGCAACAGGGGATGCATTTTATTCAGATAACCTGGTTTGATCTGTGTCAATCAGCATGTGCTGGGGCTTCATCAGGGACATGAAGTAGAAGTTTTATAGTGGCAGTAAGAGTAGTGGCAGGGATCCATGTTCAACACTCATCTGTTCATTCACCCACATTTATGTAACACTTCTCTGTACCAGCCACTGTGCTGGATACTAGGGTACAGGGATTATGAGGACTCATGTTCCTTCCCTCAAGGAGTCTGAAGTCCAGGGGCAGGGGTGGACGAATAAAAAGACAACTTTTACAGAAATAGGTGCCATGGTAAAATGAAGTATGAGATGCTTTGGGAGCACACACAAGTCTTATGAGGCTGATAGGAGAGACATCATTATCTCAGAAGTCAGAGAAGAATGGGCCCATAGGAAGTATAAGTTATTGAAAAGCGAATTGAATGGTGGAGTGAGAGGGAGGAGAGTAGAGGAGAATTAGGGAAAGGTGCTATTTTTAATTAATAGTTCATGGAATTCTTATACTTACTGAAGTTTGAGTATCATTGGGCCAGGTATTTCAAGGTCCCTCCCAGCTCCCAAACACTATGACTCTGTGATTCTTTCAGTGTTGTCATGATAGCTAGGAGCCAAAGAAGAGAAGTCAGTGAGCGGCTCTACAGGATAACAAGATCTAACAAAATGCAAGGTTGGAAGTGTATGGGTGGATATCATGCTAATAATAATGATGATGATGATGGTGGTAGTGGTGATGATAGAACCGAGGAGTCAGATAGAAGAGAGTAAGTTACAGAATGGATTGGGGAAAGAAGAGAGAAACTTTATAGGATCTTCCAACAATGAGGATATTGTATGCCAGATGGAAGAAATTGTAAAGAAATTAACAAAAGTGTCAGGAGATAATTCAGAGCATGAGGCTGCACAGTTAATGCCCTGACCATATACTCCCACAAATCGTGTGCACATGTCTGTCATAGCATATAGTGTCATAATGGTCTCCTTACCTTTCACTTACTTGTCTACATTTGTTGATGCTTATTATGTGCCAGGTACTGTGTTAGGTGCTGGAAATGCAGTGAATCCAAACAGACATGATCTCTACAATCATGGAGCTTAGTATCTGGGAGAGGGGAGGTAGACTTAATAAAATAATCATGCTAAGTAGAATATAATTACATACTGAGGCAAATGCTGATAAGGAAAAGATTATGGTTCTGAAAAAAGGATTGTGGGGGAAGGAGTGGGCAGAGGCGAGGCAGTTTAGGAATGGGTTCCTCAGGAAATAGTAAATTTGAGCTGGGAACTTGATGATGATTAGCATTTCATCAGCTATTAGTCAGGCAAGGGGAGTGATGGAATGGGAAAGAGAACTATAAACAGAGGGGACAGCATGTGCAAAGGCCCTGGGGAGGGAAGGAGGATGGTAATTATCAGGGACTGAAGCACAGAGAGTATGGCTGAGAGAAGAGCAGGGTGAGGCTGGAAAAACAGTCAGAGGCCAGACCCTGCAGGACTTGAAGACCATGTTAAGAGTTTGGGTCTTTTCCCTAAGAACAAAGGGAATACATGGAAGAGTTTAACTCTGGCAAAAATCATGCCTATTTCATGGGGGAAAGCCAGTGGAGAAGGGCCAGGAAAGATAGGGAGGAGGGTGGTTGCCTATCATTATACTTGTTTATCTTTTCTTATACTCCTGTGAATTACCGGAGCCTGAGACCATCTCTGTGTTCCCATCAACTAACTTAACAATGTCCTGCTGGTATTCAATGCTTAATAATTATATGATGTATGAGCCAGATGCATTTATGTTAGTTAAATGAATCATTTCAAAGATCAGATTTTCTTTTAGTTATTTCCCTCTTCTTCTCCCACTCTTTCTTCCCTCCAACTAATATGGGGCAAGGGGAAGTATCCACATATTGCATGTTCTCTGTACATCATTGTCTGCTGTCATTGCCACTTAACAATGCTGTCTGTTATGGGATCATCGAATACCAAACCTTTCTTTAATCTAGGTGTTCGGTGTTACTAGGAGTCTCCCAGACATCACTGTACCTAACATGCAGGAGACTGTGCCTGACATTAAAGAAAGACAGAGGATTAAATTTCATCTGGGGCTCATTTCTGAATTAGCAGAGTTCATTGAAGCAGTGCTTACTGTTTTTGTTTGTTTGTTTTGTTTTGTTTTGTTTTGTTTGCAGCCTTCCCCAGGTGTAGCATGTCAGAAAAGCAAAAATGTGGTAACCTGGGTGCCCAAGACTCTTGGATCTTGGACAGAGAAGCAGAGATGAGTTTCTTTGTGTCTGCTTCAGATGCTTCCCTCCAGCAGGACTTTCTGAATTGCCTGGCTAATGAATACTGTTAACCCAGCTTGCTTCATCTGGTTACCTTGTCCCTTTCCAGGCATTTGTGTTCAGACATACTTTCCCTCTTCACACTGCTAAATTTAAGGCTTAATTTTCAAGTCAAATGCTCATATGGCTGACTGCCTGAGAAGTCACATGTGGAGAGCTCATAGACCCAGGCAGGGAGTTGTGCCTTCGCTTCTGGGGAGCGAGTCTGGAAACCATATGAACTGTAAATAGTTTTAAAATGTAAAAAAGTAAAGCTTTATGCCAAAAGAGGAGAGCTGAGGGTTTTTTGTTTTTTCTCTGTAGACTCAGTTATTAGATATCTGTTGGAAATTACTGACCTCTATCATACAGTCTGTTGACTGTCTTTATCAGCTGGGGCTGGACCAGCCAGATTTAAGCCCCTTGGGGACTCAGCTCTGCCAACACTTGCTTTATTAGAAGTAGATTTTGAGGTCATAACAATGTACCATAAGTTAAGTTGTCAGGTATATAATTTTAATGGAAATTGTGTTATTTCACTTAATATTTCCTTATAAAACTTGGGGGATAGAAATAGGTTAATTTTTTTTTTTTAATTTTTTTTTTCAACGTTTATTTATTTTTGGGACAGAGAGAGACAGAGCATGAACGGGGGAGGGGCAGAGAGAGAGGGAGACACAGAATCGGAAACAGGCTCCAGGCTCTGAGCCATCAGCCCAGAGCCTGACGCGGGGCTCGAACTCACGGACCGCGAGATCGTGACCTGGCTGAAGTCGGACGCTTAACCGACTGCGCCACCCAGGCGCCCCAGGTTAATTTTTTTTTTAATTTTTAAAAATTTAATTTTCTAGCGAGGGCAAAAAAAAAGAATAAATAAGAAAAGGGTCATGCTTCCTTTATTTGCTCCCCATCAGGTGACATCACCTCCCACTTTGAGAAATATTGCCTATCATATGTTCTGTTTGTTGGGCTTTCTCTCTCTTCTTCACCTCATCCTTCATTATATAAAGTAGTTCTGCAAGACTTTTTTCTTCCTTTTTTTTTTTTTTGCCTTTGTCCTCATTTCTTGGGGGTGCCAAAGCACAGAGATGTTGTCAATCTTTCTTATGTGTAGGTTACCTAGACACCCTTTCATTTGGAATTGGCAAATCTCTTTAGATTCTCCTTTTTATCCCCTCTGTATTCCAAATTTAATCTTTTCTCTGTATCTCTTTATCATTCTTTCTCTAGGGGTAAAGAAGAAAGAACAATGAAGTTGGGATACAAAGTGATAGGAAAACAATATTCAATATAGGCCCTTTTAAGTAGAGGACATTTTAGAATATTAGATGTCTTCTAGAAATTATAGCAGGGTTTATACAAATAAATGTGCAGAGGACCACAGCACACATGCTTAGAATTGTCATGCAGATTTGCTGATGTTCAGTGTCAAATCTGGTACTGAAAATGATGAACTAATGTAAGTTTTATTTAAATGGTACCTGATTATTGGTCACCATCTCTGACATGAGATCTCCCAATTAACCAAGTCAAAATATAATTCCCGGCAGTGGCTCTTATGATTAGGAAAGAAGTTCAGAAGAGAGAAGACTGCTTACACACATATTTAAATAAGTTTTTGCAGATAACAAATAAAAACATAAGGCCTGAAATCTCTTGATAGCTGGGAAGCATAGAGGACTTGGCAGGGAGTGAGGCCAGCCTGTCGTTGCTCTGAAGGAGAAAAACTTTATCCTGAGTGCATTGGAGTACACAATGGAATACGCTGGAGTCTGCTCCAGGCGAAAAGGCATCATCTAGCTGTATGCAGGAATCAAAATTCTAGAGACTTTGGTACTTATGTGATGGTATAGAGAAATAAAGGGCTTGTATTAGAAGGACCTTCTCATCTTCCCTTACCTCTAAAATGTGAGAAGTGGAGACACCATTTGGTACATCAATCCTCAACCCAAAGCTCTCAGCTGTTCCAGGGACTTAAAAAATTATGGTCCATAGAGCATGGGGTAGTGGATGTGTAAGGGCCTTCACCAAAAGCCAAATTTACCTTAGGCCTTCAGGGTCCAGAAATAGTGGATTCATTTGGGAGCTCTAGCTCATGTGTCAGATTGGGGCAGGGAAGAGTGTTGCAGTTCTGTTTATGCTCAAAACCTAATGGCTTGAATTGGAAACACTTATGGGGCTCAACAATCTTGTTGAAGGCAGCTGAATTATTATTCTGGTACTCTTAAAGCCAGACACATGGCTGTTGTGAACCAAAGAAGAATGCATAGGTTTGCCTTAGTTCCCCAAATACTGAGTACCTTCAATGTACCAAAGATAATTAACATGCCATTGCTTGTTGTATGGATTCACAATTTGTGGAGGAGGGACATAAATAAGTGAATGGTTTCAATATGATATGTATGATGATGGGGGTGTTATGGACTGCCATGGAAGTACTGAAGACAGGTACTTAGCCTAGTCTAGGGGTCAGAGGAAACTTCCTTTGAAAAGCTGAGTATTTAACTAAAATTAATTAAAAATGTATAGAATCTAGGGTGACTGGGTGGCTTAGTCGGTTAAGTGTCTGACTTGAGCTCAGGTCATGATCTCGTGGTTCATGAGTTTGAGCCCTGCTTTGGGCTGTGTGCTGACAGCTCAGAGCCTGGAGCCTACTTCGGATTCTGTGTCTTCCACTCTGTCTCTGCCCCTTCCCCGATTTGCACTCCATCTCTCTCTCTCTCTCTCTCTCTCAAAAATAAACATTAAAAAATGTAAGAAATCTAAAATAGTAAAAATTTCTATTTTTTAGAGAAAAGTATTATCCCTTACTGTTGTATTTGTTTGGTGTTTGCAAATATGCACATATACAAAAACCCATGCAACATATACAATTTGTATTCTATTCTTATTGGCATGACACTCCTATATGGCATTAAAAGTTTTTTTAAAAAACATTTTTAATAGCTGAATAATAGATGCATTGATTATTCCCCTGTTGTTAGTTTCTAATTTTCTTGTTTTAATAACTCAGAGAAACATCTTTGAACATACATTTCATATGCATCTCTATTTCTTTAGTCTATATTTCTAGGGAAATACATTGCCTTTTTAAAAAGATGCTTAATGCATATTGTTAAATTACTTTCAAGGAAATTTGAGCCCATTTATCCTCCATTTGAACAAATGAGTGTTTTTTCCACAATATCATTGCAACTTTGAGTATTATTTTTTAGAAAATCTAGGCCAACTGGATAAGAATAAACAGGTATCTTGCTGTTTTAAAAATTCATTGGTTTCTACGGAAGGTGATTATTTTTTTAATATTTAGTAACTGTATTTTTCCTTTCAGTGACTTACCTATTTATATTTATTGCCTATTTTTGGTATATAGTATTATTTTGTGTTTTCTGTTTGAGAATATAGTTTATTTTTTTAAATATTTATTTATTTTTAAATATATTGTCAAATTGGTTTCCATACAACACCCAGTGGTCATCCCAAAAAGTGTCCTCCCTAATGCCGCTAACCCATTGAGCTTATCCCACCACCACAGCCACTCCAGCAACCCTCAGTTTGTATTTAAGAGTCTCTTATGTTTTGTCCCCTTCCTTGTTTTTATATTATTTTTGCTTCCCTTCGCTTATGTTCATTTGTTTTGTATCTTAAATTCTCCATATGAGTGAAGTCGTATGGTATTTGTCTTTCTCTACTGGCTAATTTCACTTAGCATAATAAACTCTAGTTGCATCCACGTAGTTGCAAATGGCAAGGTTTTATTCTTTTTGATTGCTGAGTAATACTCCATTGTATGTATATGTATGTGTGTGTGCGTTGTGTGTGTGTGTGTGTACATGTGTGTACACATTTATTTATTTATTCCTAGGTATTTTATGGCTTTTGGTGCAGTTGTAAATGGGATCGATTCCTTGATTTCTCTTTCTGTTTCATTATTGGTGTATAGGAATGCAGCCGATTTCTATGCATTGATTTTATATCCTGCGACTTTGCTGAATTCATGGACCAGTTCTAGCCATTTTTTGGTGGAATCTTTTGGGTTTTCCATATAGAGTATCATGTCTTCTGCGAAGAGTAAAAGTTTGACCTCCTCCTGGCTGATTTGGATGCATTTTATTTCTTTGTGTTGTCTGCTTGCCGAGGCTAAGATTTCCAATACTTTGTTAAAGAGTAATTGTGAGATTGCACATTCTTGTCTTGTTCCTGACTGTAGGGGAAAGGCTCTCAATTTTTCTCCATTGAGGATGATATTAGCTGTAGGCCTTTCATATATGGCCTCATGATGTTGATGTACGTTCTATTTATCCCTACTTTGTTGAGGGTTTTTTTTTTTTTATCAAGAAAGGATGCTGTATTTTGTCAAATGCTTTCTCTGCATCTGTTGAAAGGATCATGTGGTTCTTGTCTTTTATTGATGTGATGAATCACATTGATTGTTTTATGGATATTGAACCAGCCCTGCATCCCAGGTATAAATCTCACTTGGTCGTGGTGAATATTTTTTTTAATGTATTGTTGGATCTGGTTGGCTAATACCTTGTTGAGGATTTTTGCGTCCATGTTCATCAGGGAAATTGGTCTATAGTTCTCCTTTTTAGTGGGATCTCTGGTTTTGGAATCGAGGTAATGCTGGCTTCATAGAAAGAGTTTGGAAGTTTTCCTTCCATTTCAAGTTTTTTGGAACAGCTTCAAGAGAATAGGTGTAACTCTTCCTTAAATGTTTGTTAGAATTCCCCTGGAAAGCTGTCTGGCCCTGGACTCTCGTTTTTTGATTAATAATTCAATTTCCTTACTGGTTATGGGTGTGTTCAAATTTTCTATTTCTTCCTGTTTCAGTTTTGTTTGTTCATATGTTTCTAGGAATTTGTCCATTTTTTCCAGATTGCCCGTTTTATTGGCATATAATTGCTCATAATATTCTCTTATTATTGTTTGTATTTCTGCT
The DNA here is from genome assembly GCF_007474595.2 of Lynx canadensis. NCBI lineage: Eukaryota > Metazoa > Chordata > Mammalia > Carnivora > Felidae > Lynx > Lynx canadensis. The sequence continues at coordinate 53,749,779 of NC_044308.2, forward strand.
GTGTTGGTTGGGATCTCTCCTCTTTCATTCTTGATTTTATTTATTTAGGTCCTTTACTTTTTGTTTTTGATCAAACTGGCTAGTGATTTATCAATTTTGCTAATTCTTTGAAAGAACTAGCTTCTGGTTTCACTGATTTGTTGTTGTTGTTTTTTTTTGTTTTTGTTTTTGTTTTTTTTGTTTTGTTAGCATTGATTTCTGCTCTAATCTTCATTATTTCCTGTCTTCTGATGGGTTTGGTTTTTACTTGTTGTTCTCTTTCCAGATCTTTAAGGTGTAAAGTTAGGTTGTGTATCTGAGACCTTTCTTCCTTCTTTAGGAAGGCCTGAGTTATTATATACTTTCCTGTTATGACTGCCTTTGCTGCATCCCAGAGTTTTTGGGCTGTGGTGTTGTCATTTTCATTGGCTTCCATATACTTTTTAATTTCCTCTTTAATTTCTTGATTAGCCCATTCATTCTTTAGTAGGATGTTCTTTAGTCTCCAAGTATTTGTTATCTTTGAAAAGATATTCTTGTTAAAAACTCCTTAGTAACTCTCCTACCCATTTCTTACCATGAAAGCACCTATTGCCATCATGTTTTTTTTTCCAATTTGCCTCTCTACCATTGCCTATAATCACACAAAACTACTTGCCTTTCTTAAATCTGCATTTTGCTTTTTCTCTTCTCCTCTTCTTTTTTTTTTTAATTCAACGGGGTTTAGCTCCTGTGTTAATCATTTCTGGAAATCTCTCCAGTATCCATGTCAGGCAGGTAGGCAATGAGTATTCCTTTTGTTCTCCAACAGGCTAGAGTTAACCAAGAATTTTAATACTTAGTTCACTTTAGGCTTCCCATTGGCTGTGAGCCTCTTCAGACCAGGAACTACACAGTGTTTATGCCCACTGCCTGATGTATAGTAGCTGCTCAGTATTTGTTAAAGTCAGAGATCCATTTATTCTTCCAACCAGCAACATACATTCATGACATAGATAATGATAAGGAATTGGAAATTCAAAGATGTGAAAAAAGTTGGCATCCCTTTGGGATGCACATCTTGCTGTATAGCCATCTGAAATACAAGTCGAAAGTTAACATTTTGAGGAAAATGAATAAGGCTATTATTCTCTAAGCTGTTATCGTTTGCCTGAAATGATTCATCCTTTCCTTGCCCTCTTTCTATATCTTGCAGTTACCTCTGCTAGGGCTACTTTCTTAGGGCCTCCCCAACAGGTGTAGCCATCTGGAACTATTACTCACTTCAGCCCCAGAGCTACATATGCTAAGTATGCAGCATGAATGGCCATGTAAAAAGCTAGTCCATTCAAGTATTCATTCAATAAATATATATGGAGCCAGCACTGTCCTAAATATTGGGGATACAGAAATGAGCAGGACAGAAAAATCCCTGCCCTAAGGGGCCTACTATAAGTGGAGAAGACAAATGATAAAATATAAGCAAATAATAAGATTTCAGGTAGTTGTAACAAAGAAAATAAAAAGGATAATATAATAGAGATTAAAAATGAGGAAGTGATTTCAAATAAGGTGGCCTGAGAAGACCTCTTGGGTAGATGAGATTTGAGAGTGAGAAAGCCATGCCAAAATCTTTGGTAAAAGGAACAAATATAAAAGCTTCAAAGTGAAATGAACTTGATATTAAGATATATACCGTGGCTAAAGTTTTGCGATAAACGTAAGTTCTGAGGGGTTTGCAAGAGCCAATTCTTGGATGTCATGTTGGGAAATTGTAATCTTATACTCAATGTAATGAGAAACTATTGGAGGGTTTTAGGCAGGAGAATAGCATGGAATGACAAAAAGATTTTCCTGGCTGCTGTGTGGACAGTGGACTGCAGAAAGGGGCAAGAACAAAATTAGGATAACAAATTAGGAGTTTCTTACTGTTGTCCAGGTGAAATGATACCACAGACGTGGTGGTAGCAATGCAGGATATAAAAAATAGAAATAAATCTTAGGGATTTTCAAACACATGAAAATAGAACAGTATAATGAATTATTATCTATGTATTAATCAGCTGCAGTTACCAACTTTCTTCTATTTTTGTATCCATTCTCACTTTTTATTTTCTGGGATATTTTAAAAGCAAATCCTGTTATGTCATATCACATTACCAGTAAATACTTCAGCATTTGTCTTGAAAAGATAGGGCCTAAAATATATTTAGCCATGATACTCTCTTAATATCATCTAATATCCAAAGGTTGGAAACCAATTTGACAATAAATTTCATATTAAAAAAAAAAAAACAAAGGTTGAAGTGTATTTTGAGGGTAGAGCCAATAAAGTGCTGCCATTTTGGGTGTGTGTGAAGAGAGAAATCAGAAGTCCATGGTTCTTGGCTGAGGTTCCAGGATGAGGAAGACTGGGAAGGAACATGCTATTGTGATAATGTTTTGTTTTTTGACTGGACTGGGAGACTAGAATCCTATTGAGATTTTAGTCATTCTGAAGAGGTATAGAATGGGTAGTTGAAACTTAGTGGAGAGGTCTGAAAATCTATGTGAAAGTCATCTGGCCACTTAGGGTGAGAGTCCAGACACTAGATAGTAAAGGGAGAAGTTCTGGGATGCTTTAAGAATTGAAAATGTAATAAGGGTGGAAAAGGCTGGGTGAAGATTTGAGAAAAAATGTCTGAAGAAGTAAGAGCACAATCAAGGAAATGTGGTGCTCTGGATTTAAAACAAATAAAGTGTTTGAAGCTGGAGGGTGTAGCTAATGCTGAGTAAAGTAAGGCTGAGAACTGATCCTTGGATTTAGCAGTATGAAGAGAGGCTGAAGTTGGAGGGATGGAGACAGAATCCTAATTGGAGAAAGCATGGGCAGTCACAAAGTGGAGGTATTGAATATAGATTGCTCTTTTGAAGACTTGAAGTAAAAATCAGATTGTACCATCCTTATAAGGAGATACTTCATAATAATAAAAAGTAGTCACAGTACTTTATATATAATTTTATAGTTTACAAAATGCTTTCATAAATGTGTCTTACATGACATTCATAGATATCTTGATAGGTGTTGAAATGTCAGATGAGTTTATCCTGTTTTAAAGACCTTAGTCTTAGGAATAAGAGGCATTCTGAGGGTTGGCTGAACTAATTAATGTAGATCATAGTGGGGAATTGGAATTTTGGTCAACCTCTTGGCCAAGTCACATGGCTGATGCGTGGGGAACTTGGACCCAAGTCCATGTCTTCTGATTCTTTTTTTTTTTCAATGTATGAAATTTATTGTCAAATTGGTTTCCATACAACACCCAGTGCTCATCCCAAATGGTGCCCTCCTCAATACCCATCACCCACCCTCCCCTCCCTCCCACCCCCCATCAACCCTCAGTTTGTTCTCAGTTTTTAAGAGTCTCTTATGCTTTGGCTCTCTCCCACCCTAACCTCTTTTTTTTTTTCCTTCCCCTCCCCCATGGGTTTCTGTTAAGTTTCTCAGAATCCATATAAGAGTGAAACCATATGGTATCTGTCTTTCTCTGTATGGCTTATTTCACTTAGCGTAACACTCTCCAGTTCCATCCATGTTGCTACAAAGGGCCATATTTCATTCTTTCTCATTGCCACGTAGTGCTCCATTGTGTATATAAACCACAATTTCTTTATCCATTCATCAGTTGATGGACATTTAGGCCCTTTCCATAATTTGGCTATTGTTGAGAGTGCTGCTATAAACATTGGGGTACAAGTGCCCCTATGCATCAGTACTCCTGTATCCCTTGGGTAAATTCCTAGCAGTGCTATTGCTGGGTCATAGGGTAGGTCTATTTTTAATTTTTTGAGGAACCTCCACACTGTTTTCCAGAGTGGCTGAACCAATTTGCATTCCCACCAACAGTGCAAGAGGGTTCCCGTTTCTCCACATCCTCTCCAGCATCTATAGTCTCCTGATTTGTTCATTTTGGCCACTCTGACTGGCGTGAGGTGATATCTGAGTGTGGTTTTGATTTGTATTTCCCTGATGAGGAGCGACGTTGAGCATCTTTTCATGTGCCTGTTGGCCATCTGGTTGTCTTCTTTAGAAAAGTGCCTATTCATGTTTTCTGCCCATTTCTTCACTGGGTTATTTGTTTTTCGGGTGTGGAGTTTGGTGAGCTCTTTATAGATTTTGGATACTAGCCCTTTGTCCGATATGTCATTTGCAAATATCTTTTCCCATTCCGTTGGTTGCCTTTTAGTTTTGTTGGTTGTTTCCTTTGCTGTGCAGAAGCTTTTTATCTTCATAAGGTCCCAGTAGTTCATTTTTGCTTTTAATTCCCTTGCCTTTGGGGATGTGTCGAGTAAGAAATTGATACGACTGAGGTCAGAGAGGTCTTTTCCTGCTTTCTCCTCTAGGGTTTTGTTGGTTTCCTGTCTCACATTCAGGTCCTTTATCCATTTTGAGTTTATTTTTGTGAATGGTGTGAGAAAGTGGTCTAGTTTCAACCTTCTGCATGTTGCTGTCCAGTTCTCCCAGCACCATTTGTTAAAGAGACTGTCTTTTTTCCATTGGGTGTTCTTTCCTGCTTTGTCAAAGATGAGTTGGCCATACGTTTGTGGGTCTAGTTCTGGGGTTTCTATTCTACTCCATTGGTCTATGTGCCTGTTTTTGTGCCAATACCATGCTGTCTTGATGATGACAGCTTTGTAGTAGAGGCTAAAGTCTGGGATTGTGATGCCTCCTGCTTTGGTCTTCTTCTTCAAAATTCCTTTGGCTATTCGGGGCCTTTTGTGGTTCCATATGAATTTTAGGATTGCTTGTTCTAGTTTCGAGAAGAATGCTGGTGCAATTTTGATTGGGATTGCATTGAATGTGTAGATAGCTTTGGGTAGTATTGACATTTTGACAATATTTATTCTTCCAATCCATGAGCATGGAATGTCTTTCCATTTCTTTATATCTTCTTCAATTTCCTTCATAAGCTTTCTATAATTTTAAGCATACAGATCTTTTACATCTTTGGTTAGATTTATTCCTAGGTATTTTATGTTTCTTGGTGCAATTGTGAATGGGATCAGTTATCCATGTGTTCTGATTCTAATGACACAGACTTTGTACTGTGTTAAATTGTTCCTTTCATAAATAGGAGGTCATGATTCTCCCTTTTAAGAATGTCATCTTCAAAGGATACAGTCTTTACTATAAAGTGCCCAAGTGTTTGTTTCAACAATTCATTAGGATTTGTCATTCATGAATTTGAAACATTACCTTGAATTTGTCTCTCTTCCTAATGGTCTGGGGTACAAAACTGATGACCTAGTGAAAAGAAGTATTCTAGTAATTGGGAGCAATAAAATTTATCCTGATCTTGACAGGAATATGAATGACATAATGGTTGAATCCTCAAAAAGTAGAGATATTTTACTCATGACCATGAGTAAATCCCGACTGAAATCTGTTGGCATGATGTTAAGTCATGAAAAGTCAAGTCTAGAGGGACTAGAATAATACAGTACAGGCATATAGTTTTCTGATGAGCTCACTATATAAGGGGACAAATCGGGGAATATCTTGAGGAATGAAAGTTGATATATACTTTATTAGACAATTTCTCTGGTCTATCAGTTTTCTTGCTGGGCTTTGATGACAGCTGTATGGCAAACAGTCTACTACTGAGATCATTGTTCTGGAGTACAGGTATTCTTCATTCCTGACTAAAACAATATCCACATGCTCCAGGTATCAGAAGGCAAAGATAATTTAACTAGTGTTATTTAAGGGCTAGAGTTATATTTCCCACTAGTCTGTAGATTCCTTGATAACCATGGTTTGTATCTAGTTCCACTTGTAGCTCTGACACTCAGCCCCTGACTCAGAGTATTCATTTTGCAGATATGGGGCAGTTTTGAATTCATTAATGAAGGGAGATGATACTTCACATGCTACTGAGTGGTGATCTAATTAAGAATTTTACCTACATCCATCCTATTGCTGAGAAACTCAAAATGATAAACATTACTAACTACTTAAAAACTTTCTTAAAAAGTGTGTAGGACTTACTGTGACTATAATTCTAGTAAGTAAATAAACTCATGATCTTCCACTAATATCCATAGTAGTGCTTTGTGCCACAAAATCAGGATTACTATTTCCAGAAATACTAGGTTCTCTGACAAGAGCAAATAAAATCAGACTAGAGACACCACTGCTTTATCCTCATTGGTATGGCATGTGTTATTACTTGGCATGTTAACCAGCTAATATTTCTTTTCTGGCTTAATAGACATTTGGTTCTTTCTTAACCTTTCTCTATATAGGAAAATTGATTAAGAATAGCAATGAGGGGGGCACTTGAGTGGCTTAGTTGTTTAACATCTGACTCTTGGTTTCAGCTCAGGTCACGATCTCATGTTAGTGAGTTTGAGCCTTGTGTCAGGCTCCATGCTGACAGTGCAGAGCCTTCTTGGGTTTCTCTCGCTCTTTCTCTGTGCTTACATACACTCTCTCTAAAATAAACAAACTTTAAAAAAATAGCAATGTGAGGGGTGCCTGGGTGGCTCAGTCAGTTAAGTGACTCTTGATCTCGGCTCAGGTCATGATCTCATGGTTCGTGAGACTGAGTTCCACATCGGTCTCTGTGCTGACAGCACAGAGCTTGCTTGGGATTCTCTCTTTCCCCCCTCTCTGCCCCTCCTTTGCTCTCGTGCATGCTCTCTTTCTCTCTAAATAAATAAACATTAAAGTTTTTTGTTTTTTGTTTTTTTTTTTTTTAATAATAGCAATGGAAAGCATAATAAAGGCTTTTAATCCTGGAACCAAGATATTCAGGCGTCATTCTCCTCCATTGGGAACTGTCTTTTTTTGGGGTGTTTTCAAAAAGAGTTGCTGTTACTCACTATTGATCTGGGTCAGAGCATATTCTCTGATTTCTCAAAATAAGGTGTGGCAATTTAGATGAAGAGAATGGTTGATCTACTCAGACTAAGGTAATAGCTTGGTTTTTTTGTTTTTTTTTTTCCACCAAAATGTGTTCTTCATATGAGGAATATTTTAGGAATGGTGATTTTTTTTTCCTATAGACACTCTAAGATATTTGGGTAGTAAGTGGTTATCAGTACAGTATTTTTTAATAGCAAACTACTAAAAAATTATCTTTCAACTTCATTTACTAATCATTGCAGTGAATTGGGCAACCCAAAGTTTTACAGACTTTTCTTCCAAAAGTTATAAGATGGAGTAGGGAGCACAAAGACTCATGGCAGTTGCTCATATTGACTTTACAGAATTGAAATTGGAATTGTTAGAAATTGAAATAGTTTAGAATGGAAAAGTAATCTAATTGCAAGAGCATGTCAATAGTAAAATTGGGAAGTGGGCTCTCAGTTTGTAGGGGTTGCTCTGCTGTGCCACCCATAGCCCCCTTCCAGACTGCAGAGCACATTTCCCCAGCTATCAGGAGTGCTGCATACATACAACTCTGAACTGTCAGACCCCTCTGGGAATTCCCATTGGCTGAGGAGAACTGTTTTGTTCAAGGTCACCCCTTCTTGCTGAAGTCACACTTCATCCATTGAGTGAACAATGCCAAGGTATAATCTGGCCCCCTTGATCCAGTTCTGAAGCTCCAGAGCTCCCCATGAAGTTGGCTAAACCTTTGTTGTGACTGTATCAATAGTCCAACTCCTCCCTCTGCCCAACTGTCTCCCTCACTCTCTCCCAGGTGTCAGTGCCAAGAGAACTTGCCTATAAACTTCTTGCACACAGATCTCCTTCTGAAGCTGCTGCCCAGAAATCAGACTAGACCTAAACAGCTCTGTTTTCTCCATGGCCAATCTAAGGCATTTCCTTCAGCATTCATATGTGAGAGAAGATTGTAATCATCTTCCTTGAAACAGTTTTCTTCTGACTTTCTTGTGGTCTCATCATCTCTTAGGCATCTGTTAATAGAATCCTACTAAGAATTTACAGAAGACAGGATCTTAGGAGGCTGATTCAGGACAAGTTTCAGTCTAGGGAAATGATCAAAGAGAATACACTTTCTGTACAACTCTCAGTAGGCTTATTGTTCAGGTGAAACTTAGTGAATTGATTATTTTCTTTTGAGAATAGGAAGGCTAAATTGTGTGTCTGTTTCTGCATCCACATAATGCACAATAGAAGCTGCAAAGATTTATATAAATTAGGCAGGACATCTATAAAATTGATTACTTTTTCTCAGCAAATCACTGAACTGATTTATCCATGCTGAAGGACTATATCTTTTATCATCTCTCCTTCCTCCCACCCTTCCCCCTGGGCAAATTGGTATGCAAGCCTCTTCAGCAGCTGATCTCAGACCTCCCTGTGTGGCTCTGCCTCAGCATAAGCACTGTGTGAATAAGAGGAAAAGAAGGGAAACATCTGCATTTTTCAAAATAAAAAGATTCCAAAGATACAAATATTAGGCTTCTTCTCAATGTAATGAGATCCTGTTCACCAGTCTGTTATAGGATCAGGGCCAAGCTTTATGTCTTACTCTCCTGTGGCTCTGACAGCAGTGTGAGCAGGGGAGGAGCAGAGAGAGAGAGGGAGACACAGAATCTGAAGCAGGCTCCAGGCCATGAGCTGTCAGCACAGAGCCTGACGCAGGGCTCGAACCCACGAACCATGAGATCATGACCTGAGCCTAAGTCGGACACTCAACCGACTGAGCCACCCAGGCACCCCTGTACTACTGTTCTTGATCAACTCTCTTCTGCTCTTTAGGGTCCATCCTCTTTCTAAATAGGCAAGATGTAGTAATCATTGAAAATGAGGTAAAAAAGAATAATAAATATAGATATATTAGGAACATGGGCTTTGTAGTTAGATAGACTCGGGTTCCAGTCCTGGCTCTGCCACTTACATGTGGCCTTGGAAGAGTTTTCTTATAATTTTTTCCTCCCCAATTGACCTTTAAAATACCAATCTATGTAATGCCAAAAATTCAAATTGTACACAAAAGTATACCATAAAGTGAAGTCTCCCTTCATTCCAATTTTCCTCTTCATTTTCTTTCTCTAGTGGCAATCACTGAATGATTTCTTGCATTTCTTTTAAGAAATTTTCCATGTATTTAAGAATAGAGGTTATGTAGGTATATCCTTGCTTCGAACCAGTTAGAATCTTACCATGCATATGTAGTGCCCTGAACGTGCTTATTTTTAACCTAATAATGTAACTTAGAGGATATTTTATATTACACATGCAACCTGTCTTCTCAGTGGCTGAATTGTATTCCTTCCATTGAGTAGATGGACCATAATTAAATACATGTACCGTGGCACATCTGTCTAATCCTTATTGATGGGCATTGATAGTTTATAACATAATACTGCAGTAAACATCATTGTACATCCATCTTTGAACACCTGTATGATCAGTTGCTTAAAGTGAAATGCCTACTTCTAAGTGTGTGGGCATTACAATTTTTGATGTTACAAAATAAGGCAAATGTCTCTATTTCTCTAAACCTCAGTTTTGTATTCTATAAAATGGGAGTAGCAATAGTACCTATCTCATAGGGTTGTTGTCAGGATTAAATGAGGGAAGAAGATACACAAGTAGTGTTTCCAGATGTAACACATTAAAATACAGGATGTCCAGTTAAATTTGAAGTTCAGATAAACAATGATAATATTTTAGTATACATATGTTCCAAATATTGTAGGAGGTATACTTATATGAAAAAATTACTTGTTTATCTGAAATTCAAATTTAGTTGGGTGTCATTTATTTTTATTTGGAAACCTTGTATATGAAGGCATCAGCACAGTCCTTGGAATACAGTAAGCACTAAATAAATACTGGTTGCTATAATTCTAATTAGACATTTAGGGAAATGCTATCATTCAGCAAATGTTGTATTTTTTAAATGTTTATTTGTCTTGAGAAGAGAGTGAAAATTATGTCAGGGGCCCATGTCCGCAAGCTATTTTGGGATCAGCTGTTCTTATACACAGTGGTATATACTATTGCTCTTGATTAAATCCTTTCAGCTCTTGAGGGTCCATCCTCTTTCTAAATAGGCAAGATGTAGTAATCATTGAAAATGAAGTAAAAAAGAATAATAAATATAGATATATTAGGAACATGGGCTTTGTAGTTAGATAGACTCAGTTTCCAGTCCTGGTTGGATTGTGCATGTGCGCATGTGTGCATGAGTGGGGGAAGGGCAGAGAGAGGGGCAGAGAGAGAATCCTAAGCAGGGTCTTTACTGTCAGTGCAGAGACCCAAGCAGGGCTCAATCTTACCAACTGTGAGATCATGACTTGAGTTGAAATCAAAAGTTGAACTGACTCAGCCCCCCAGGTATCTCAGTCAACAAATATTTCTTGAGTTCCTGCTGTGAGTTAGGCATTATGCTGGGTCCTGGGGATACACTGGTGAATAAAACAAGGTCTGTGTGGGTAGAAGAATGTTTTTGTGTGTTACAGGTCTGATGTGGGCTTGAGGTTAAAGAAGGAACCAAAATCATTGATGTGGATTGACTGGTTAATTAGGGGAGGTCAATTATATTGACCTTCTTAATTATCTTATCTCTCTGGTACCCCAACATGTCTTCTGTAGCTTTGAGGAAATTCTCTTTTCGGGCTCTAATGGGCAATCAGAAATATTAAAGTATGGAAAAGATGACAGGAAGATTGAGGAGCCTGTTGAAGATCTCCTTATGTCCCTTAAGCTTCAGCAGTCAGCTTAAGATATTTTGCTCAAAGCAAATGCTTGATTTCTAGCCTCTAGAGCCGTTAGTTCAACAACAGGGAACATGGTAGGTACTATCTCACTCTTGGAATTGTGTTTTCTCAAGAAGTTTCTCAGCATAGCCTAGCTAGAAGCTCTGTATGTCACATTAGGAGGAAGCAGATTCAGAACAGTTTATTAGTTACTAAATACAGTTGCTATCTCACTATCTTTTCTCAGAGCTCAGATTATCTGATGTTCTGAGAATAGGTATATAGTTAGTGGGTGTATTTAAAAAAAATTCCTTCCTCAAAGTAATTCTAGTTGCCATTCAGTGGCAGTTTAACTTCATATGTTTTATGGTGACTTTGGAATTGAAATTTTAGGAATTTTTTTCTTTAATTTTGGCTTATATTTAGCAATCAGCTTGTGAGTTTACTAAGGTAAAGTCTATACCATTACCACATCTATTTTACAAAAGCCTGATTCAAAGATGCATTAATTAGATTATGTCATTTCAAAATGTGAGATAATTATGTAATGATATGGAAAATGGAAGCTTATTTAAAAATCTTGGAATTTCTGGATTCAGTGCAATTAAATGAATTAACTTGCTCTCAGAATATTCATATATTTTAATTCCTTTATGAGAGCAGAAGGGCTTTCCCTGACAAAGGTAATGGCCAAGTCTGTGGACCCAGATATCTTCCTTGCAGCCCATGAGGCCATCCTGTGTCCCCCTCACAGAGCTGTGATGCAAGCTTGCTCCAAACACGAGCCCCAAGAACAGCTGCACCACACATGGAGAGCCAGGGGAGTGTCTGTTTTCATTGTTTCAGGATGATGACGAAATGCAATCACTATACAAGTTAACATCTTAGAAGAAGTTTAGAAATATTTTGAAGATGAGCTTTAAATTAAATCTTCCGGTCTACCCCTCTGGTCTTGTTGGTATGTCTTTGATGTGTCATCAGTGGTGGTTGTAGTAGGTAGGACAAGAAAAATGGTGGGATTTAACATATAGATAATTTAAATTTATTTTCAGGTCTTTATCAGTTTATATTTGGTCAGTAAGTTTGGATACTGTAAGTTTCAGTAAGTTTGGATAGCTAAGACCCTGAGTGCTCACTGAAACATATCTCTGATATCCTAGTTAATTGTAGTTATAATTATCTGCCAAGACAGAATAGGAAATAATATTAAAAATAATATTAAACCCCTCCCTCCTTGATTGTACTATACACTTACCAGATTTTTCGACATATACATTCAAATAAAGGGTTTAACCAAGATACCACACATAGCCTGTTGTTTAATATCCCATGCCCTTTTCTCACAAAACTCTAATTGGATCTGTAGAGTATTACTTCTCCTCCCTAAAATAATCCATTTTCTTCTTCTTCCTTTTATTCTTCACTTACTTTCTGTTAACTGTTTTAAGTCATACGATGACTTTCTGTCATAAGCTCACTTGGTAAGGATTATGCTGTCTTCTTGGAAGGGTGCTGTCCACAAATCTGACACATAGGTCTGTGTGTCTGTTGTTGGGGTTATTGATGAAATAAGCATCGGACACTGCTTGCTGTTTCTTGCCAGGTTGCTAATTAGTTTGGGATAATATTTCTTTCAAGGAAATTTCCCCCATGATTATGTACCTTGCCAACAATATTTTGCTTCAAGTTCAGAAAAATTTTGTGCCAACCTGCATTTTTGCCTGGTGAAGGTTTTCTATAGCCCATGGCCTGCAGAAATGATACTGTGTCCTGTGGAATTTGCACATATACATACCAGAAAGTTTTTAAGGTCTCAAATACTGTTAAATACAGACTTTGGAAGCAAAATATTTGGAATGCTCCTTTTTAGGGGAGAACTTTCCATTGGGGTAAGTAGAGAAAGGTAGGTGGTCAAGGTAGAGCAGGTGTTGGAAGATATCTGGGATAACAAAGGGGACTTCTGGGAAGAGGAGCTCAGAGAGACTGATAGATATATGTTTTGGGCACAGGGCACACAGGGCACACAGGTGGCAAGAGAGAAAAAGAGGACTTGGGTGAGATAAAGGATGCTGGGTTCATATGTGGTGTTCAGGTTTTTTCTGCTTTCTTTGCCTGTCAGATGACATTGGTAGATTAATAGTCAGATCTTAGCAAGATATTAGTAAATACTTAATCTGAGTGTTTTTCTACTTTTGGAACTATTTAGTGTGTGAGAAAGTAGAGGTTAAAATATAGGTAGGGGTGCAGGTAGGTGTGAGGGGGGAAAGGCATGAGCACCTGGCATGAGGGAAGATATTTTGCTCTGCTTTATCTTTCTCCATATGGTTTTGATAAAGTTTCATGTTTATCATATCAGTGATTCTTTGCATACTCTGGGGTTCTGCAAATTTGTTTTTTAACTTTTTAATAAAAATTTTTTAACATTTACTTTTGAGAGAGGCAGAGCATGAGCAGGGGAGGGGGGAGAGAGAGAGAGAGAGAGAGAGAGAGAGAGAGAGAGAGAGAGAGAGAGAGAGAGATACACAGAATCTGAAGCAGGCTCCAGGTTCTGAGCTGTTTATTAGCACAGAGCTGGACGTGGGCCTCGAACTCATGAACTATGAAACCATGACCTGAGCTGAAGTTGGACGTTCAACCAACTGAGCCACTCAGGTGCCCTTTAATAAAAAAATTTTTGAATGTTTATTCATTTTTCAGAGACAGAGTGAAGTGTGGGGTTGGGACAGAGAGAGAGGAAGACACAGAATCTGAAGCAGGCTCCAGGCTCTGAGCTGTCAGCACACAGCCTGATGTGGGGCTCGAACTCACAAACACTGAGATCATGGCCTGAGACAAAGTCAGATGCTCAATCAACTGAGCCACCCAGGTGCCTCTGCAAATTTTTTTCTTAGAGAGATTTTGTTCTAGTATTTTTCCAAGTGTCGCAGTTAATTCAAGTAATTCCCATAGATACCACCACACTTATAATAATTTCTTTCTAATTGCTTTAGTTCTATAGAGAGAACTAACTAAATGTAAGATACTATAATATTTAATACCTAAATATAAGATACTTCTATAAATATAAGAACTAAATGTAATAAGATACTGAACTTGAGAAAAGCAAGTTAGAATTAAAAAAAAAAAAAAACCAATTTCAGGTTTTGGTTTGTTCTCCTAAATAGTGGCTTTTGCTATCTATCTGTTCATACTTAACTATCAAAGGTGCATTTTGAAATGTGTAAGATATTCTATAGAGCTCCCTTTTTACTTTGGTTGATTATCTATTTGGGTGGAAGAGTTAGGGTACAGTCCTTCCTAGAGCTTTAGTAGATAGGACGGAGGAATAAGAGTTTGGAAATGAAACTTCATATCATCTGAGCTTCCCCTCAAAGCAGATGCACTTTCAATAGACACTTCAGGGCAATTCAGTAGCAGTGCATTTTCCATAAATAAGGACGTGGTCTCCATCTCAGTCCATTCACATAAGCTTTTATCTGAGATACTGTCCCCTGAGAAATGCCACTCATGCTCCAAAGGAGGTAGTATCCAGGAGAAATAAATCAGCACATAATCCATACCTGTAAAAATAAATAAAATGAGATTTAGAAGGACTTCGTGTGTTCTCCATTGTTCTTGAAGTAGATAAAGTGCAGAAAAGTATGGTATTGGAAAAACGATTGAATTCTGGCTAGAGATGAAAATGCTCCAATTGAAAACTTTCCAGAACAACATGTACTTGGATCCGTATTAAAGAAAAACTCTTTGAGTGTTTAAGCCAAATGACCCAGCAGGGTTGATAGTGTGAGGCATATTTCACAGTTGTATAAATATTTAAAACTGTTTTCCAGCCTATAAAACAAGTAAATTAGGTTGTTTTTTAAAATACCACACAAGGAAATTAGCCGGCCCACCTTAACTTGTTGGGGAACCTGCCCTTCTCATCCCAGCCTTCTCTCTTAAAAGGGGATTGCTGGGAAAGAAGTGTGGAGAAGGCTTTCAACTTGGAAAACAAAGCTGGTTTATGTTTCAGAGAATTTCAGATGGAGTGATTAGCATCATGGTATACTGCCACAGGTGTTCTGTTTCCAGATGGCCTGTCTTCCTAATGTGTCACAAGGGGCCAAACCAACTAGATTCAATAGCTTTTTATCATAAGTCCTTTTGAACGTGGTGAAGGGTAGACTAGGGGCTCCATTATATACATAAGCCTAAAAGAAAGCAGTGCAGCCTCTTGGCTAGGTGGTTCTCAATTATGAGCTATTGCTCCTGGCTATGAAAGTGCCACCAAGCATGTTCTTCAGCCACAGGCTTATGGATGATGGGTAGGTGTTCTTTCTCATTCAGTCTCACAAGGCTGCTTTGATCCCCCATTGTTGTTCATTCCCTTTCCAAAATTTTTATTCTTTTCCTCTTACTTGCATTGTAGCTATTGCCTTGGACCACTTTCTTTTTCCTCCAGTTAAACAGAATTCTGAGACAATGGCAGTAATGTTTTATTTCTATATTTATTAATGTAGAGTCTGAGAAGAATGCTAAAGACTAAATTTATTGCTACCCGCTCTTCACCCCTGCCCCCAGCCCAACCAGCCCATGTTTTGGCCAAGGAAATGCAAGCAAGAGTTAATAGCTGGTATACAAAGCTGGCACCATGGGGTGGTGACACCATGGAGCACACAGCCAAAGGGTTAGGCATCTTGGGTTTAATCCTAGGGATACCCCCAACTCACTGGGTATCCTTGAGCAAATCACTTGACCTCTCTGGGCTTTAGTTCCCACATCACTCAGGTAAAAGACTTAGTTATATAAGGTCCTTTGAATTTTGCATTGTAGAAAAATCTTCTGTTATATGATGTTTCATTGTAAATACATTTCCTTGATTCTTCTTTGTTAATTAAAAAATTTATTTTGTTTTTGTTCTTAGACTGCAGAATGAAAAATGGATGAATGTCAAAGTGGGAGACATCGTTAAATTAGAAAATAACCAGTTTGTTGCTGTGAGTATTTAGTACAATTTAAAGAATTTATCTCAGGTTAAAATAGCATATGTACTGAAGTATTTACATTTGAAAATTTGGTAAATCTGTACTAATTAGTAATAATTAAGAAAAGAATACCAGAACGTATTACTAAAAAGTCTCAATTATAAAATGTTGAAAAGACATATTAATTAATTACTTTGATAGCCTGAGTGATTATCTCTTCGTCTATTTCCTTTGTGATCTTTTTTCTTTTTTTGAGAGAGAGAGAGGGGAGGGGAGTGGCAGAGGGAGAGGGTAAGGGAGAGAGGGAATCTTAAGCAGGCTCTATGCCCAACGTGGAGCCCAACACAGGGCTTGATCCTAGGAACTCTGAGATCATGACCTGAGCCGCAATCAAGAGTCATATGCTTAACCAACTGAGCCACCCAGACGCCCTCCTTTGTGATACTTTAAATCAATAGACATAGAAGATTTTAAATGAAGCTATCATTTCATATAAAAGATTTAAAAATGCTCCAGTACTTTAAGAACAGTTATTTCTCACATATTTTGAATACTATCCCTTAATAATCGGATTATTACTGTTAATTTGCAATATAGTTGAAGAAGATAACCAGAGGACAAAAAAATGTATGCTTCTTCCTGAATAATCACAATAAAAAATTTCTATTGGTCTGAACTAATAAAATGCTATTTATGACATTTTGCTTTGCCTATCAAATGTACTATAATTTATAGTCTCAAGCTTCCTATGTTACAGTTTCCTTGATAAAATTCAAGGGGTCACTTCAATGACTAAAATATATGTGATGAACTGTAGCTCACATTAAATGAAGGGCAAGAAAACTAATCAGATGAGAGATTGAAAGTTCAAGTTATTGTAGTCTTTATGTCAAATACATATTAGTTATGAAAATTTGTGTTCAGTACAGTTTTATGTATCAAGTTGTGTCCTTCATTAAATCTGAGGCATTTTCCCATAGGAAAAAGGAGTGACCCCAAGATCTCTTTACAAGAATAACTCAGTTGTGGGGCACTTGGGTGGCTCAGTCGGTTGAACATCAAACTCCAGCGCAGGTCATGATCTCACCTTTCCTGCGTTTGAGCCCTCCATCAGGCTGTCTGCTGTCAGCGCAGAGCCCCTTAGAATCCTCTGTCCCTCTCTCTCTCTACCACTCCCTTTCTCACCCCCCCCCCCCCAAAATAAATGTTAAAAAAAAATAAGAATAACTCAGTTGAGACTCCTAAAGATTCACTTTCAGAAATAGTCTTCTTTCATTAATGCACTGTCTGCGTATACTGATCCTCTGGAACAGCCTATGTTAAGAAGACCACTCAGTGGTCAGACCATTTACAAAAGAGCTCACCCGCTAAATGGAGAAGTGTTTATGTCCCTGACAACATCGATTCTTTGGAAAATAGCCGAGAACCAAAAATAAGTACAAAGGGGGGCGCCTGGGTGGCGCAGTCGGTTAAGCGTCCGACTTCAGCCAGGTCACGATCTCGCGGTCCGTGAGTTCGAGCCCCGCGTCGGGCTCTGGGCTGATGGCTCGGAGCCTGGAGCCTGTTTCTGATTCTGTGTCTCCGTCTCTCTCTGCCCCTCCCCCGTTCATGCTCTGTCTCTCTCTGTCCCAAAAATAAATAAAAAACGTTGAAAAAAAAATTTAAAAACAAACAAACAAACAAAAAAACCCAAAAATAAGTACAAAGGGGTTGGCACAGCCAAAAGAGAGGTTTCAAAGTCCACATACTGTGGCCTAGGCTCCTTATACGTAGGACGGTATGCCAGGTTCTCACAGTTTACAATTGACACTTGATCAACATGGGTTTGAACTGCGTGGGTCACCCCCCTGTCCCTGCCCTTACCGGTAGGTTTTTTCTGTGTGTATATATACATATGTATATATATATATATGAATGTATATATATATGTATATATATGTATGTATGTATATATATATATGTGTGTGTATATATGTGTGTGTGTGTGTGTGTGTATATATATACACACACACACATATATACACACACATATATATACACACACACACACATATATATATATGCACTATATTTATATTTTTCCCTATATATATACACTATACGGTACTACAAATGTATTTTCTCCTCATGATTTTCTTAGCATTTTCTTTTCTCTAGCTTACTTTATGGTAAGCATATAGTGTATAATACATATAACTACCAAAATATGTATTAATTGACTGTTAATGTTATCATTAAGGCTTCTGGTTGATAGGGTATTAGTAGTTAAGTTTTTTGGGAGTCAAAAGTTACACTGCATGGATTTTTGACTGAATGGGGGTTGGCACCCCTAGCCCCATGTTGTTAGATTAGACGCAACTCAAATTAGCTTATCCAGCTTATTTTCCAGCTCATTAAAGATTAGCAGCAATACACTAGGGAGTGGCATCTGCTGGTTCTAACCTGTAGGAAAGATGCAGACAGATACAGGTATCTCTTGTTATCTGAAAGTAGAGCGGTCCTGTGAAACCTTCAATAAGCCAATATAGCACAAATCAAAGACTCTTACCCTTAATTCATATGGAAAACTTTTTTGAATATTCCCAGGCCCCCAAAATAATCTCTCTTAGGCCTTTCTGATACCTTAGGACACATCTTGCTAATGATGCACAAAATAAGTCAAGATAAAGCACAAATGCTCACAGACAGTTCAAAGCTTTTGAGGCTAGACACCGAGATGCTGAGGATAGTTCTGGGAGAAGGAACTTGGTGGGGACTCTCTTGCTCTCAGGTGCACACTACTTCTGTAAGGGTTCACTACAAACTTGTATGCTACTTTTGCTTTTCCTTCTTTTCATAAAGGTAAAAATCCTTTTCATATTTCTTTTGGTTAGTGAAAACAAGTACTGATATAGTTCTTTCATGAAGTGGTGTAATGAAAACTTTCAAAAAGTTGGGGATACCTGTGTAGTGTAAGGGCAGTGAAGTGAATTGGGTTAGAACTGAGTCTGCTCCATTCCTTCAGTGACAGCACTATATCTTCTCTGCCTATGGTTTCTTCATGTGTCAATCAAGGTGCCAGACCACTATATCATCCCAAAGATCCCTTCCAGTCCTGTGTGCTAATTCTCTGTCTGAACTGAGATGACTACAGGATTCTTGAAGGCAAAGAGCACATTGATCTGGCTGGTCTCTCACACCTAGTGCCATGTTGGGTCATGGTGGGCAGACAGCAAGTGATGGCTGAATGAATAAATGTCAGTCTTTTGTAAGAGAGAAGACAGAGGGGAAAATGGATATAAACTTTGGAAATTCAGAGTGTTCTGGCTCAATGGGATACTAATATACATCTGTGTGCTCAAAGAAAAGGTCACATATATTCAGGATTCTTTGCTTAAGAAGAAAAGTCTTCATGTAATTTAATTTAGTTCTGCGTTCAATTAAAATGATTACAGTGAAAAAGTTTTGGTGCAACTAGATGGTTAACCTTCACTTTTTAAAAACACTGGCATATGTGGAATTCTAAGATGTGTGCATTCAAAAAAATGTTTGGCAACTACTTTGTCCCAGGAATGGCACTAGATTATAATGGAATTAGAAAAAATTAAAGTGTGCCACACATGTAACTATTATTTTATTTACAATTGAATATTTCAGTGGCAATGCTAGACATATTCGCACTTCATGTATTCATAAAAACAGTGTATTTAAAGAGCCCCCTGTATGTGCTCTAACAAGGATAAATATTAGACTGAAATCACTTGTTCACTAATCTATATTCTAGTGTGTTCTTTTATCACATTCTTTGGGGTGAATCCAAGAAAGGCAGAAATCAAACATATGTCCCAAATCTCCTAACTCTATAGGACCTCCTGGGTAACTTATCTGTGCTCCAACTTGCCCTCTGGCCTTGATATTCTAATTTGTATTTCCCCTCATCTTTATTCTTCATTTAGTTATATTTTCTATGTTATGGTACCTGTGCTTGCTTTGCTTCTGCAAAACTGTCTATGGAATGATGCATGGAAGGCAAGTGTAAGTGCACACATCAGGTGAAAGAAGACCAGTTCAATAGGTGTTTCATTAGCGTTGGTTTAAAATGAATCACACATTTAGACAAATTTCCATGAAGTCAGTGATCCATGTGTCCCAGCACTGTCCAGTAGAACTTCCTGCAGTGAGAGGTGCCTGGGTGGCTCCGTTGGTTAAGCATCTGAGTCTTGATTTCAGCTCAGGTCATGATCTTGAAGTTTGTGGGTTTCAGCCCCTCAGCAGGCTCTGTGCTGACAATGCAGAGCCTGCTTGGGATTCTCCCTCTCTCTCCCCTCCCCCACTCCCTCTCTCTCCCTCTCTCTCTGTCTCAAAATAAATAAACTTTAAAAAAAAAAAAAGAACTTTCTGCAGTGACGGAAATGTATATTTGTGCTGTCCAGTGTGACAGCCAATAGCCCCATGTGGACACTGAGTGCGTAAAATGTGACTAGTGCAACTGAGGAACTGAATTTAAAATTTTATTTAATTTCAATTAAAATTTTTTTTTAAATGTTTGTTTGAGAGAACTTGAGTGGGGGAGGGGCAGAGAGAGAGAGGGAGACACAGAATCTGAAGCAGGCTCCGGGCTCGAACTTGTGGACCATGAGATCATGACCTGAGCCAAAGCTGGACGCCCAACCAACTGAGCCACCCAGGTGCCCCTAAAATTTTATTAAATTTTAATTAATTTTGATTTTTAAAAATATTTAGATTTAGATAGCTATGTGTGACTTGGGGCTGCTTGATTGGATGGCACAGATGTGGCCTTTTTATTGTGGGTACATGATGGGATGGGAATGCTTATTCTCCACTCTTCTCTACATCCAGTTCTTTACATTTTCACTTGGAGGGGCAGCACCAAAATAATCTTTTGAGCTTTTTGTACTACCTTGCCCACATCCCTCTCCCAGGAGTGACTTCTGTGATTGCTGGGTTTGGGGGCAGGGAGTGGTGCCCATGACCCAGAGCCTCCTTCCTTCTCCTTCTCTTTGGGCTCTGCCTGTGTTCACAGTACATTCAGCCCTGCTCTTTCATTCCAACAATTTTACAAAAGCAAATCCTTGTGGTGGAGGTGCT
Organism: Lynx canadensis; assembly: GCF_007474595.2. Classification (NCBI taxonomy): domain Eukaryota; kingdom Metazoa; phylum Chordata; class Mammalia; order Carnivora; family Felidae; genus Lynx; species Lynx canadensis. The sequence goes on from NC_044308.2 coordinate 53,770,448, forward strand.
TGGAAGGTCCAGGTAGTTTAGAGCTCCCTTTATCTACAGCTAGGTGAACCTAACAGGGATCAAGTATTAGCAAGCCCATTTGGCCCACAGACCTATAGCCTGGTCTCCAGCAGCTTTATTAATAACAAGGATGATGTGTTTATCTCCATTGATCTTGGTCTGATTCCTATAATTATAGTTCTGTTGGTTTAATCTTTGGATAAGTGAAGAAAGGAGTTCTTCAAATGCCAAAACTCTGTAGTGTCTCTTGATTATCTCACTTTGTTTCAGAATTTTTCTATGTCTGTCTAGCTACTTGGCATCTACAAAACTTTTTCTAAGGGCCAATGTTTTTATGGGTGAACTGCTATAATAATTTAGAAGTATGAATATACCTCCTGCTCCCTGAGGATTAGCTCATTTAATCTTTACATTAGCTCAAGGAAGGCAGGTTGTTCTATTATTGTTCCCATTTTACAGATGAGAAAAAAGTGCCATCAAATAGCTTGCCAATAGGAGAGCTAGGAGTTAAACACAGGCCATCTGGATTTTAACTCCACTCCTAATTGCTACCATCTGCTGGCTCCTTACCCCATTAAAAGTCATCCCAATTGCCTTGAACCTGGGTTTCCTAAGTTAGGGTCTTCAGGCTTGGGTGCTGGAAGTGAAGTGACCACAGAATGTTGTACCTAATTCTGATGCATAACCTCTAGTTGTTCATATTTAGAATTCTAAATTAATTTATGTCAGCTTATTCTATTTTAAGCAAGGAAAGGAGCTTGCCTGTGATGGCTAATTAGCTGGCATATTCAGAAGTTACCTTTGTTTTCCAGACAAGGAACCCTCACTACTCACTTAAAAAGAAATTTTAAAACATGTTTGGGCTGAACTTCCAGAGCTCCTAGTTTAATTTTGGGACCAGGAGGGGAAAATGTAGAGTGTGATTCACTTATTGCAATGAGATTGGCTTGCATGAGAAGAACCAAGTAAATGGTCAGACAAACACACTGCAAAGGTCTTTTTTTTTTTTTTTAATTTTTTTAAACATTTATTTATTTTTGAGACAGAGAGAGACAGAGCATGAATGGGGGAGGGTCACAGAGAGAGGGAGACACAGAATCTGAAACAGGCTCCAGGCTCTGAGCTGTCAGCACAGAGCCCGACGCGGGGCTTGAACCCACGGACCGTGAGATCATGACCTGAGCCGAAGTCGGACGCTTAACCGACTGAGCCACCCAGGCTCCCCCAAAGGTCTTTATTAGTGCCAGAACTTGGACCCTGGGAGCCAGGCACACCTTCCTCCTTTACTTGACAGCAGTAACCTTGTTTTGTTTCCATTTTCCTACCTGGTGGTAGAAATAAACCCCTTACTGGACATGACCATATTTGAACATTTGAACATTTGAACGAGTGTCCTCTCTTCCTCTACTGTCCCCATCCCCCCAGAAGAAGGGCATTCATTTTTTAGGTGTTTACAACAGTAAAGGTTTTGTTTTAAAACAAAGACATTCGTCTGCTACCTGAATTGGAAATATCACCTTTAGATATTAAAGAACTAGAAAGATGAATCTGATCTCAACTCCAGTACTGATCAAGGGTGGGCTTTGGCTCTCTCACCCATCAGGGCATCTCGTATAATTTTTTGCAGCACCTTAGTCCCTTCCAGAGAGGCCATGTGGTAATCTCATTGCCCTCTTTGTTATTTAAGATTTTATCGCTTCAAGTCAGAATTACTTGCTTCACACTAATTGTTGTAAATAAGCCCTCTTTCACTTTTAAAAATATGTGAGACAGTAGAAAGTTGAAAATTTCCAGAGGAAGATTTTTTAAAACACTTGTGTAAGCTGCACTGAAAAAGAAGCTTCTTGCTAAAGCATAGAGAGGTAGCATGCCATTTTCTACATTAGAAAAAAATACATGGTCAGTGTTCTGTTTATAAGCAATTATTCATTTGTGTGTGTGGGGGGGTGAAATATACAAGGTAAGGATTTTTTTTTGACTAAAGAAAGTAAAAATTAGTAAAGTAAGTAAAAGCTATGATCATTATTATTCTCCTTTTCTCCTTTCTTCCATCCTTTTCTTATTCTTCTCAAATAGTTAATTATTAAAAACATGTTTTAGATGTATCTAATACATGTTAGTAGACACTCAACATGCATTTGTTTGATCTGAAATTTAAATTTTAAATAAAAATATCACCTACAATCTTACACATTTTCATTTTTACAACTCCATCCTGATTCTTGTCTGTATCAAACCTATTTTCCTATAAGTATACTCATATTGCATGAGCCATTTTGGATTTTTATTTTGGGACTACAAAAGTAAAAGATAATATTGTAGATAGTAAAGAAGATAAAGAGCTCCATGTACCAGAATGACTTAATAGGGAGATTCAGATAGGACATTCCAATTAATTCTACAAATTTATCTTTACATCAGGTTATGGGGTTAATATCCCACTATTCTTAACCATTGTGGTTTTGGTTTTTAAACACCAACAAAGCAAAACAAAACAAAACACTTTCTGTTTGTCCTGGTCCAGTGATTTTGTAGCCACCCAGAGGAAAGAGTATACATCTGGGAACAGAGTTATAAATTCTAGTTCTAGCTCTGCCCTTTAAACTGTGTGGCATGAGCAGGGCATTAAATCCCTTAGGGCCTTTTAGAAGTGACAAAGCTCTCACCATGACTTTGTAAAGGCTATGGATGTTACGTGAATTAATTTAGTTCATCTACTGCTTGTGGGGCCAGAGATAAATTTCCCAGATTTCTTATTCACACAACAGGAACAATAGTATCTTCTCACAGGATTGTTGAAAGAATAAAGTGACAGAATTGTGGAGAGTGTTTTATAAACTCTTAAAGAATTGTACAGCTTTTAGGTGTTGTCATTGCTTGAGATTTTGCTTTATTCTGAATTCTTCAATTCAGCAAACATTAATTATGCCTAATCAGTCTATGAGGACAGTGTTGTTGGTTGTGAGAACTCAAAGGTGTTCAGTGGATTCTTAAGTTTCCTCTGATTGAAGTATTTGTTTAAGTTTTCTATGAAGCAATTGCTTGGGCTTTTTGTTGTATGTGGAAGGTGGAGGAAAGGGCATTGTGTTGGAAAACACTGCTTCATCCTTGGGGGACATAGTTGAACTTCTCTTGGCAGGACATGGGGAAAAGTCACCAATAATTGAGAGAAGAAAGTACAAATGGTATCTGAGGAAGATGTTTTTGGTAGGAATTAACGACTATTTTCCTGGCACATTTGTGAGTTCCAATAAATGTGCTTTTGTTTCCTTGTTGTTTTTTTCTTTTTAATGTCTATTTATTTTTGAGAGAGAGAGAGAGAGAGAGACAGACAGAATATGAGTGGGGGGGGGGTAGAGAGAGAAGGAGACACAGAATGTGAAGCAGGCCTCAGGCTCCAAGCTGTCAGTACAGAGCCTGACATGGGGCTTGAACTCACAAACCGGGAGATCATGACCTGAGTGGAAGTCAGATGCTCAGCTGACTGAGCCACGCAGACGCCCCTCTTTCTCTGTTCTTAACTCCTGCTCATGTCTCTGCCTGGGGAGACCTCCCATTATTCCATCCAGAATCTTCCATAAAGCCATTCGTTGGCTACCAACCTGATGTACTCTACCTCATTTGCACTCCCCCCATAGCACTTTGGTAATAAGACCTTTAGAACCTGTATTGTATTCTGCCTTTACTAAACTATAAAATCCTTGAAGGAAAGAGGTTTTTATTCATTTTAGTATTCTAACCTTAAATTGCCCAGATTCATGTGTCAATTGTGGCCTCAAACAAGTTACTGAACCTCTCTGGGCCTCACTTTGCTCATCTGTGAAGTGGGAATAACAACAGGACCTACACTACAGGATTTCTGTGGGAGTAAGCTCTCACTGAACACTGGTGTTACAAGCCCCTGCGACTCAGACACAAGTTTCTGGATCCACTAAGAATTGGGTACCCTGGCAGATACTGAACGGGTCAGCTTCAGGAGGCCTGGTCTGGGACTCAGTCATGGGCTGGTTGGGCTCTAAGACCTCCCTTATGTTTCTCCACGTCTGGCCCAGAACCTCTGACAAAAGCATGATGACCAGGGACTGACAGGGCTGTTATTGCATCTCTCTTCTCCTTTTCTTTTCAGAATTCTTACTGAGTGCACCTGGAAATAGGAGTGCTGCATGATTGTGAGTGGGCAGACCACTTATTTCTCTGCATGCCCCCTCTTGGTCCTGCCCCTTCACATTTCCTTCTCAACTATAATGAATTTAAAAACTTCAAGGGAGCAAAAAGGAACGCCAAAGCTCAGTCAGTGGGGCAGGGAGAATAGGGATGAATGAAGGGCATGCAGAGATCAGGGAATAGGGAAGCAGGAGCAAGGTTCAGAAGTCATCAAAGAAAAAGATGACAACAGAAGGGACAGGAAGAGTGGGGAAGGTTGAAGGTAGGAAGGTAGTTGTCCCAGCTTCCCAGGAGGTAGTCAGGGCAGGTGTTTGCTTAGAACCTGTGGGCTTTCTAATTCTCAGTCACAGCCTTTAGGAAGTTGAGTTACTGTTCAGGAGAGAATCCACTTGCCAAATGGTGGTGCCTCAGTCACATGTTCTGAGCCAGCAGTGGATGACTCCTCCCTTTGTCTAACAAAAATATAAGTATTAAGCTGCTAAACTCAATATTAAATAGGAATGTTGAGTCAGACTTACTGTATAGTTTAGAAGAGAAGTTGCTCTAGATACAAATCAAGATCTTTCTCTGTACTTCATAACTATTTTCAGTCACAGATGATGATCGAGAATTCTGGATTTTGTGTAAAATGATCCTATTAAGCTCAAGGGAGGAGAGGCATAGGCCCAAAGAACATGAAGTTATACTGCTATCATATTCACTGATATTTAAATTGTGAGAAGTAAGACCAAGGTAAATTTTCAAAAACATTTTTTTCTCTTTAAAAACATAGTGGGTAATTTTGGCTCAAGAATGGTGTACAACTTTTTACATATTCTCTCTATGGTGGGTTTGCTGTAGGTACGTTGTGATTAGTCAGAAAATAATTTTTGCCTCCTCAGGCCTCTGTGACTCTTGTATTAGAGCTGAAGAGGTGTCTTGATAACATAAACCCATTTATAGGTTTAGGGGCTTGTTACTGAGTTGTTTCTTAATTCTGTTTTGTCACAATTGAAACAAAACTGAACATGCACATGTATATCCACACACAGACATCCCTTGCCTATATTTGAGTTGGAAATATAAAAGCTTGAGGCAATGAAATGAGTGGGTTGATTATAAATTTAATCTCCAGGACTTGGGGTGCTTGGGTGGCTCAGTCCGTTAAACATCTGACTCTTGATTTTCTCTCAGGTCATGATCCCATAGTTTGTGGGATCGAGTCCCATTTTGGCTCCAAGCTGATAGTGTGGAGCCTGGTTGGGATTCTCTTTCTTTCTTTCTTTCTTTCTTTTCTTTCTTTTCTTTCTTTCTTTCTTTCTTTCTTTCTTTCTTCCTTCCTTCCTTCCTTCTTCCTTCCTTCCTTCCTTCCTTCCTTCCTCCTCCCCCCCCTCCCCTCCCCTCCCCTCCCTCCCCTCCCCTCCCCTCCCCTCCCCTCCCCCCTCCCCTCCCCTCCCCTCCCTCCCCTCCCCCTCCCCTCCCCTCCCTCCAAACAAACATTAAAAAACCCAAACCTCCAGGACTTGAGAATGAGACAATTCTAATAATTGAAAAAACAAAGGTAAGAAAATTGCACAGATTTGGAATGCCAATTGTACATTCAAACAGTGCAACACGCTTGTTAGGCTAATGTGTCAAAGTAATTGTTAGAATTTTAGTGAATTCATTTTAGATCTTCAATTCTTTCAGAATTTCATAAAAACCCTTATTTAAAAATGAAATTTGAAATGAACGATTCCCCAGTATAGGAAGCAGCCAGAATTCTAAAACCGAATTGTGAAAGGTCATTTTTAAAGCTCAGATGGACAGCTGAACAGAATGATTTATTTCTGTGAAAGACCAACTACTTAGTTTCTGAATGTTGTCTGCTGTCACTTAGAACATTTTCTATTCTGTTGCCTCTTGCTTAGCCCCTGTTTTATATTATCTTTTCCCTTCTTTATACCCATCATCTTTTTCTTTTTTTTATGTTTTTCTTTTTTTTCTTTTTTAAAAATTTCCGTGCCTGCCTTATTTTTTCTGTGATTTTCAATTTCTTCCTACTTTACTTCTGTCTTTTCCCCATCAGCTTTGCCTACCCCCTACTCTTTTTTTTTTTTTTTTTAACGTTTATTTATTTTTGAGACAGAGAGAGACAGAGCATGAACGGGGGAGGGTCAGAGAGAGGGAGACACAGAATCCGAAGCAGGCTCCAGGCTCTGAGCTGTCAGCACAGAGCCTGACGCGGGGCTCGAACCCACGGACCGTGAGATCATGACCCAAGCCGAAGTCAGCTGCCCAACCGACTGAGCCACCCAGGCGCCCCCCTACCCCCTACTCTTAAAGGATAATACTAGGGAATTAAAATAATCTTACTTATTGGGGAAAGTTGTATATTTTCCATTAGTAATTATCAAGACAAGAAAGTAGAATTTTATATATATTTTTGCAAACAAAAAAGGAAATGAAGTGGCTATAAATTCATATGATACCCCCTAGCCCTTGCTTATATTCTGATATTCAATAGGTATGCTCAACAGGAACAGAGAAGTAGAGGGAAGGTTGTATTTGAGGCATGTAGCAGAAAAGTGGAACAGGATTTTACCTCTCTCATTTTTTTTCCTAAGGCACTCCTGGCTCATTAGTAAGTAGTGGAGGGATGATCCAACATAGAAGGCATTCAACCACTCTTCCCTTCTCAAGTGTTCTTGATTTTTTTAAAAATAGGCTGATCTGCTTCTCCTATCAAGTAGTGAGCCACATGGCCTCTGTTATATTGAAACTGCTGAGCTTGATGGGTAAGTTATTAAAGAATAATGAATTAGATTAATTTTTAATTTAACAGTAATAGCTTTAGGAACAGGACTTAACCTAAATCTTATTTTTCACTTAATTTTCTTGGAACAACTAGGAATATAACTTGCAAATTCTATTTGTTAATTACTTTGTGGATCTGTAGAAAGCTCTTTTCTCTTGAATTTATTTTCTGTGAGAAACAGTGAGTTAAATAGATCTATGTCTATTTGGCCTGGGTGGTCCTACCCTTGATTTAGGCAGTGCTGAGAGGGAAATTTATGGCACTAGATGCATACACTTGAAAAGAAAAATAGAATCTCAAATCAATAATGCAATATCCCATCCCAAGAACCTCTAAAATAACAGTATAAACCCAAAGCAAACAGAAGGAAGCAGATGAAGACAAGAGCAGAAATCAGTGAACTTGAAAGCAGAAAACAAAAAGAGAAAAATCAATGAAACAAAGACCGAGCTGATTCTTTGAATACATCAATAAATTTGATAAACCTTAGGAACACTGAAAAAGAAAAAAAAAAGACACAAAATAGCAATATCATGAATGAACCAGGGGATATTATGACAGATCATGAAGATGCCAGAAGTTTGAGAAAATCCTCCAAGCAGTTTTATACATACATATTTAACAACTTAGATGAAAAAGACCGCTTCATCACAACACAAAGTACCACAACAAACTCAATGTGAAATAGACAATTTGAATAGCCCTGTAACTTTTAAGGAAATTGAATTCAAATGTAAAACATAAAGCTATAAAACTTTTAGAGAATACCATAGGAGAAAATCTTCAAGATCTAGAGCTAGTCAAAGAGGTCTTAGACTTGACACAAAAAACATATAATTCATAAAAGGAAAATTGGATAAATCAGACTTCCTCAAATTAAAAATTGTAACTGTGCAAAAGGCCTTGTTAACAGGATGAAAAAAACAAACTACGGACTAGGACAAAATATTTGCAAACTGTCTGTCTGACAAAATATTTTTATCTTGAATATTTGAAAAATGCTGAAAACTCAATATTAAGAAAACAATCTAATTAGTAAATTAGCAAATGATATGAAGGGACATTTCACCAGAGATGACATACAGATGGCCAATAAGCACATAAAAAGATGTTCAACATCATTAGTCCTTTGGGACATTAAAATTAAAACCACAATGAGATGTCAGTACATACCTATCAGAATGGCTAAAATTAAAAATAGTGACAGCTCCAAATGCTGGCAAGGATTTAGAGAAACATGATCACTCACATATTGCTGATGGGAATGTAAAATACTACAATCACTCTGGAAAATAGTTTGGCAGTTTCTTAAAAAGCTAAACGTGCAACTACCAGACAACCCAGTAATTTCACTCCTGTACATTTATACTATGGAAATAAAGACTTAAGGTACACAAAAACTTGTACACAAATGTTTATGGCAGCTTTATGTGTAACATCCAAAAATTAGAAACAACGTAGATATCCTTCAACAGGTTGAACAAACTGTGGTATATCCATACCGTAGAACACTATTGAGCAATAAAAAGGAATGCTATTGATGCATTCAACAACATGGATAAATCTTCAGAGAATTATGATGAGTAAAAAAGACAATCCCGAAAGGTCACATCCCAAAGGCCCATTTATGTAGCATTCTTGAATTGGCAAAATGATAGAAAGGGACCACTGATTAGTGGTTACAGGTGTTAAAAATGGGTTAGAAGAGAGGCGCAGGAAGATGGCGGCGTAGGAGGACGCTGGGCTCACCGCGCGTCCTGCTGATCACTTAGATTCCACCTACACCTGCCTAAATAACCCAGAAAACCGCCAGAGGATTAGCAGAACGGAGTCACCGGACCCAAGCGCAGACGAGAGGCCCACGGAAGAGGGTAGGAAGGGCGGCGAGGCGGTGCGCGCTCCACGGACTGGCGGGAGGGAGCCGGGGCGGAGGGGCGGCTCGCCAGCCAAGCAGAGCCCCCGAGTCCGGCTTGCAAAAGCGGAGGGGCCTGACGGACTGTGTTCTGACAGCAAGCGCGACTTAGCGTCTGGGAGGTCATAAGTTAACAGCTCTGCTCGGAAAGCGGGAAGGCTGGAGGACAAAAGGAGGGTGAGCTGCGGAGCCCCCGGACCACAGAGCTCAGTTTGGCGGGGAACAAAGGCGCTCGCCAGCGCCATCTCCCCCGCCCATCCCCCAGCCAAAATCCCAAAGGGAACCGGTTCCGGCCAGGGAAATTGCTCGCTCCGCGCAAACACCCAACTCTGTGCTTCTGCGGAGCCAAACCTCCGGCAGCGGATCTGACTCCCTCCGGCTGCCACAGGGCCCCTCCTGAAGTGGATCACCTAAGGAGAAGCGAGCTAAGCCTGCCCCCCCTCCCGCCGTGCACCTTGCCTTCCCACCCCAGCTAATACGCCAGATCCCCAGCATCACAAGCCTGGCAGTGTGCAAGTAGCCCAGACGGGCCACGCCACCCCACAGTGAATCCCGCCCCTAGGAGAGGGGAAGAGAAGGCACACACCAGTCTGACTGTGGCCCCAGCGGTGGGCTGGGGGCAGACATCAGGACTGACTGCGGCCCCGCCCACCAACTCCAGTTATACACCACAGCACAGGGGAAGTGCCCTGCAGGTCCTCACCACACCAGGGACTATCCAAAATGACCAAGCGGAAGAATTCCCCTCAGAAGAATCTCCAGGAAATAACAACAGCTAATGAGCTGATCAAAAAGGATTTAAATAATAGAAAGTGAATTTAGAATAATAGTCATAAAATTAATCGCTGGGCTGGAAAACAGTATACAGGACAGCAGAGAATCTCTTGCTACAGAGATCAAGGGACTAAGGAACAGTCACGAGGAGCTGAAAAGCGCTTTAAAGGAAATGCAAAACAAAATGCAAACCACCACAGCTCGGATGGAAGAGGCAGAGGAGAGAATAGGTGAACTAGAAGATAAAGTTATGGAAAAAGAGGAAGCTGAGAAAAAGAGAGATAAAAAAATCCAGGAGTATGAGGGGAAAATTAGAGAACTAAGTGATACACTAAAAAGAAATAATATACGCATAATTGGTATTCCAGAGGAGGAAGAGAGAGGGAAAGGTGCTGAAGGGGTACTTGAAGAAATAATAGCTGAGAACTTCCCTGAACTGGGGAAGGAAAAAGGCATTGAAATCCAAGAGGCACAGAGAACTCCCTTCAGACGTAACTTGAATCGATCTTCTGCACGACATATCATAGTGAAACTGGCAAAATACAAGGATAAAGAGAAAATTCTGAAAGCAGCAAGGGGTAAACGTGCCCTCACATATAAAGGGAGACCTATAAGACTCGTGACTGATCTCTCTTTTGAAACCTGGCAGGCCAGAAAGAATTGGCACGAGATTTTCAGGGTGCTAGACAGCAAAAATATGCAGCCGAGAATCCTTTATCCAGCAAGTCTGTCATTTAGAATAGAAGGAGAGATAAAGGTCTTCCCAAACAAACAAAAACTGAAGGAATTTGTCACCACTAAACCAGCCCTACAAGAGATCCTAAGGGGGACCCTGTGAGACAAAGTACCAGAGACATCACTACAAGCATAAAACATACAGACATCACAATGACTCTAAACCCGTATCTTTCTATAATAACACTGAATGTAAACGGATTAAATGCGCCAACCAAAAGACATAGGGTATCAGAATGGATAAAAAAACAAGACCCATCTATTTGCTGTCTACAAGAGACTCATTTTAGACCTGAGGACACCTTTAGATTCAGAGTGAGGGGATGGAGAACTATTTATCATGCTACTGGAAGCCAAAAGAAAGCTGGAGTAGCCATACTTATATCAGACAAACTAGACTTTAAATTAAAGGCTGTAACAAGAGATGAAGAAGGACATTATATAATAGTTACAGGGTCTATCCATCAGGAAGAGCTAACAATTATAAATGTCTATGCGCCGAATACCGGAGCCCCCAAATATATAAAACAATTACTCATAAACAGAAGCAACCTTATTGATAAGAATGTGGTAATTGCAGGGGACTTTAACACCCCACTTACAGAAATGGATAGATCATCTAGACACACAGTCAATAAAGAAACAAGGGCCCTGAATGAGACACTGGATCAGATGGACTTGACAGATATATTTAGAACTCTGCATCCCAAAGCAACAGAATATACTTTCTTCTCGACTGCACATGGAACATTCTCCAAGATAGATCATATACTGGGTCACAAAACAGCCCTTCATAAGTTTACAAGAATTGAAATTATACCATGCATACTTTCAGACCACAATGCTATGAAGCTTGAAATCAACCACAGGAAAAAGTCTGGAAAACCTCCAAAAGCGTGGAGGTTAAAGAACACCCTACTAACGAATGAGTGGGTCAACCAGGCAATTAGAGAAGAAATCAAAAAATATATGGAAACAAACGAAAATGAAAATACAACAATCCAAACGCTTTGGGACGCAGCGAAGGCAGTCCTGAGAGGAAAATACATTGCAATCCAGGCCTATCTCAAGAAACAAGAAAAATCCCAAATACAAAATCTAACAGCACACCTAAAGGAAATAGAAGCAGAACAGCAAAGGCAGCCTAAACCCAGCAGAAGAAGAGAAATAATAAAGATCAGAGCAGAAATAAACAATATAGAATCTAAAAAAACTGTAGAGCAGATCAACGAAACCAAGAGTTGGTTTTTTTGAAAAAATAAACAAAATTGACAAACCTCTAGCCAGGCTTCTCAAAAGAAAAGGGAGATGACCCAAATAGATAAAATCATGAATGAAAATGGAATTATTACAACCAATCCCTCAGAGATACAAACAATTATCAGGGAATACTATGAAAAATTATATGCCAACAAATTGGACAACCTGGAAGAAATGGACACATTCCTGAACACCCACACTCTTCCAAAACTCAATCAGGAGGAAATAGAAAGCTTGAACAGACCCATAACCAGCGAAGAAATTGAATCGGTTATCAAAAATCTCCCAACAAATAAGAGTCCAGGACCAGATGGCTTCCCAGGGGAGTTCTACCAGACATTTAAAGCAGAGATAATACCTATCCTTCTCAAGCTATTCCAAGAAATAGAAAGGGAAGGAAAACTTCCAGACTCATTCTATGAAGCCAGTATTACTTTGATTCCTAAACCAGACAGAGACCCAGTAAAAAAAGAGAACTACAGGCCAATATCCCTGATGAATATGGATGCAAAAATTCTCAATAAGATACTAGCAAATCGAATTCAACAGCATATAAAAAGAATTATTCACCATGATCAAGTGGGATTCATTCCTGGGCTGCAGGGCTGGTTCAACATTCGCAAATCAATCAACGTGATACATCACATTAACAAAAAAAAAGAGAAGAACCATATGATCCTGTCAATCGATGCAGAAAAGGCCTTTGACAAAATCCAGCACCCTTTCTTAATAAAAACCCTTGAGAAAGTCGGGATAGAAGGAACATACTTAAAGATCATAAAAGCCATTTATGAAAAGCCCACAGCTAACATCATCCTCAACGGGGAAAAACTGAGAGCTTTTTCCCTGAGATCAGGAACACGACAGGGATGCCCACTCTCACCGCTGTTGTTTAACATAGTGCTGGAAGTTCTAGCATCAGCAATCAGACAACAAAAGGAAATCAAAGGCATCCAAATTGGCAAAGATGAAGTCAAGCTTTCGCTTTTTGCAGATGACATGATATTATACATGGAAAATCCGATAGACTCCACCAAAAGTCTGCTAGAACTGATACATGAATTCAGCAAAGTTGCAGGATACAAAATCAATGTGCAGAAATCAGTTGCATTCTTATACACTAACAATGAAGCAACAGAAAGACAAATAAAGAAACTGATCCCATTTACAATTGCACCAAGAAGCATAAAATACCTAGGAATAAATCTAACCAAAGATGTAAAGGATCTGTATGCTGAAAACTATAGAAAGCTTATGAAGGTAATTGAAGAAGACTTAAAGAAATGGAAAGACATTCCCTGCTCATGGATTGGAAAAATAAATATTGTCAAAATGTCAATACTACCCAAAGCTATCTACACATTCAATGCAATCCCAATCAAAATTGCACCAGCATTCTTCGCGAAATTAGAACAAGCAATCCTAAAATTCATATGGAACCACAAAAGGCCCCGAATAGCCAAAGGAATTTTGAAGAAGAAGACCAAAGCAGGAGGCATCACAATCCCAGACTTTAGCCTCTACTACAAAGCTGTCATCATCAAGACAGCATGGTATTGGCACAAAAACAGACACACAGACCAATGGAATAGAATAGAAACCCCAGAACTAGACCCACAAACGTATGGCCAACTCATCTTTGACAAAGCAGGAAAGAACATCCAATGGAAAAAAGACAGCCTCTTTAACAAATGGTGCTGGGAGAACTGGACAGCAACATGCAGAAGGTTGAAACTAGACCACTTTCTCACACCATTTACAAAAATAAACTCAAAATGGATAAAGGACCTAAATGTGAGACAGGAAACCATCAAAACCTTAGAGGAGAAAGCAGGAAAAGACCTCTCTGACCTCAGCCGTAGCAATCTCTTACTCGACACATCCCCAAAGGCAAGGGAATTAAAAGCAAAAGTGAATTACTGGGACCTTATGAAGATAAAAAGCTTCTGCACAGCAAAGGAAACAACCAACAAAACTAAAAGGCAACCAACAGAATGGGAAAAGATATTTGCAAATGACATATCGGACAAAGGGCTAGTATCTAAAATCTATAAAGAGCTCACCAAACTCCACACCCGAAAAACAAATAACCCAGTGAAGAAATGGGCAGAAAACATGAATAGACACTTCTCTAAAGAAGACATCCAGATGGCCAACAGGCACATGAAAAGATGTTCAGCGTCGCTCCTTATCAGGGAAATACAAATCAAAACCATACTCAGGTATCACCTCACACCAGTCAGAGTGGCCAAAATGAACAAATCAGGAGACTATAGATGCTGGAGAGGATGTGGAGAAACGGGAACCCTCTTGCACTGTTGGTGGGAATGCAAATTGGTGCAGCCGCTCTGGAAAGCAGTGTGGAGGTTAATCAGAAAATTAAAAATAGACCTACCCTATGACCCAGCAATAGCACTGCTAGGAATTTATCCAAGGGATACAGGAGTACTGATGCATAGGGGCACTTGTACCCCAATGTTCATAGCAGCACTCTCAACAATAGCCAAATTATGGAAAGAGCCTAAATGTCCATCAACTGATGAATGGATAAAGAAATTGTGGTTTATATACACAATGGAATACTATGTGGCAATGAGAAAAAATGAAATATGGCCCTTTGTAGCAACGTGGATGGAACTGGAGAGTGTAATGCTAAGTGAAATAAGCCATACAGAGAAAGACAGATACCATATGGTTTCACTCTTATGTGGATCCTGAGAAACTTAACAGGAACCCATGGGGGAGGGGAAGGAAAAAAAAAAAAAAAGAGGTTAGAGTGGGAGAGAGCCAAAGCATAAGAGACTGTTAAAAACTGAGAACAAACTGAGGGTTGATGGGGGGTGGGAGGGAGGGGAGGGTGGGTGATGGGTATTGAGGAGGGCACCTTTTGGGAGGAGCACTGGGTGTTGTATGGAAACCAATTTGTCAATAAATTTCATAAAAAAAAAAAAATGGGTTAGAAGAGGCAGGGAAGTGTGTGTGGCTACACGTGATGTCAGTGTTCCCCATCTTGACTGTATCGGTGTCCATTGTGATATTGTGACATCGTGATATAGTTTTGCAAAATGTTTCTGTTGGGGAAACTAAGGAAAGGGTATATAGGATCTTTGTGTATTATTTCTTATGCTGAAAGTCATTTTGAAGTTTGAAGCCAAGATACTGAGGCATAGGAAGAAGACTATGGCATGACACAACACTGTTAATTAGGAGTCTTGGGGATTACTTTTCCCTTTGAGTTTACACATCTGAAGATGGACATGAGATGCTGGAGAGAATTCTGAGGAAGTAGCTTAAAAAGATGATAAACCTTGATGAATGACACGTTGTGTAGAGCTAGGTTAAGGAACGATGGCTGTCTTGCTTAACTGGTGCCACTGCCTAATATAAGTTTGCTTAAATGATGGGCACATTGGCCCTTTGGCCTCAATGCCATTATCTCACTCTTGTTCTTCAAGCCCAGCTCAATTTCTACCTCAGTTTGAAGTTCTTCTTGAGTATCTCAACCCCTACTCATTTCTGCCTCTTAGGAGTTGATAGATTTGGCAAAGACTGTGACGTGAGATTAGTTTTAAACAAGGTAACTGCAATTATATATCCAACTTAGTGTCTCCTACAGAAAGCTATTTCACCAAGGGGGTACTCCTTGAATTGGTTTCATGCTGTCATATCATTGTGAAACTCCTTTATGGGAATTTTAGATTAAATGCCCTCTCAAGTACCTACTTCTTGATTCTCTGAATTCAGTTATTTCATGGTTTGTCATTCCAAATGGTGATATTTGCTTTTTACCTACCACTTCTTTCCCTAAAGAGAACAGTAACCCTTGTGGGGCAGCACTGAATCTCATGGGTGACTATGGTATGTATTCAATCAGTATTTGCGGACTGAGTGAACTCACTACTAAACATTTCCACAAAAGAACTCTGACCGATGATGTTAAGCTACAGTAGAAGAAAACTAGGTTGAACTCAGTGAGAAAACCAGCATGTCAAGCCCTTACATGCGAGATGTGAGTAATGGCCATACAATCTTCACAACTGGTCATTTCATGAGGACCACAGGGCCATCTGTCCAATGTTATCTGTGGTTCCGCCTGAAAGAAGATGACCAGCTCACTACGACCTGCTGAGTTCCTGTCTGGTTGTATGATTCCAGACTTCTGGGATTTTGGGGTTGATTCTCCACAGGGCAGAAAGCTATATTCCCCTTCCCATTTAAATTGCAGCTACTGTGAAATTAGCCATGACCATCTTTTACAAGTAAAATTCTCATGTAGATAGTAGACTCCAGAGTGATACTGGCCTCCTTTATTTGGCAACTGTGTTCCCATTCCTAATGTGTTTTGTAACTCATGCATGATGTCTGAGTAGGTTCGAATGAAACCATATTTATTATGTACTCTGTTCTTTCAAATAACAAAACAGATTACTGTGTTGTTATGCAGATGTGCCATGGGTGGAATGCCAACTCTTGGGAGCATGCAAAGCCCTGTCCACTTTACTGAGACATTGTGAGAGGTGTGAATGACATTTGAAGGGAGTTTCTTGAATCTCTTATGTTGGGTTTTGCATGTGCTGCACCCACCTGATTACTTTATGTAAGATGCTATTGGGCTGTTCCATGTAAAAATTCATGTTGTGTCAATTAATTTCATAGGGAAACGAACCTGAAAGTCCGCCATGCGCTATCAGTTACCTCAGAACTTGGAGCAGATATTAGCAGACTTGCAAAGTTTGATGGTAAGTGTTTAAAACAGACAAACAAAAATCACAAAACCAAAAAGTAATGTAATGAAATAATTATCTGAAATTTAATTCGTGTTTCTTTTTACTTGGAAGGACATAAAATTCTGCAGGTATCAAAGCCTGTAATCTCATGCAAAAGAGTAAAAATGTTTACCAAGGGGAGAATGGCTTTATTAGTTCATTGTTCATTTCATCCTTGTTTCCTCTTCTGTAGACCTCATTTCCTCTAGTCCCACAATACCCTTCCCTTGCCTGACCTTGGCCTCCCTGGGGCGCTGTGCAGATTTGCTGTGGATGAACACAAGCCATACTTGTACTTCTAGCTCTAGGTCTAACCATTCATCTATTCTTTGGTTCCATGACAAAGACCAAATACTAGACTGCAAAGTTTGCCAAGAAAATAATCCAGCCTCATATATTTCTGTATCTTGCATAGTGCCTGGCATAATGTCTTAAAGGTAGTAGGTGTTCAGGAAGAAAATTCTGATTTATTAATAAGTCAGTCAGCTGTTGCTCTTTGAGACCATGGTTTCCTTATCACAACTTTCACACCACTCAACCCAGTCCCTTCTTCTCAGCATGGGAAACCATCTCCTCTGCCTGTTCTGTTCACCTACGTCTTGTTATTTTCTGTTAAAGTTGTCACAGAGAAACAAAATCCTTCAAGAGTAAAAGGAAAGAACCATTAACAGTAGGGCTATAGGCACCAGAATAGGCTATGGGAGAATCTTTGGGTTCAGTGGTCTCTTGCTTTACACATTTGTATGTCTGTCCTTGAACACAAATATTTCCATATAGATTGGTTTTATTTATTAATGAATCTTTGAGTTTGAGACTGTCTTCCAAATATTTTCTTTGGAGTCTGTTTAAAGGAAAATGTGGTCAGGCATCCTAGCATGATCCTATGAGGTAAAGCACTGGTGAATTTTAAATTGTCAAATTTCCCCAGTGCACCGCTTAGAGTTTATATTGCCTGTACTTTGCATTTGCTTATAAACTCTGTCTAGAGGCTGTTAATATTTTCATCTCTATTAAATGTGTGCTGTTATAATAAATGTTTGTAGAAAAAAATATTCCTCCAGTTTGAGATTTAAGTCAGGGGAATAGCCAGGAAACTTTGAATGGCCCAAGAAATATTTTGATTGGAGTAAAACAAATTATACATTTTCTACTAAGTAATTTTTTCAATGAAAATTTACTGTTCTTTGAATCCAAGGAAAGTAAATTCTTTTCATGAATCAAAATACTTGCTTAAAATATTTCATAGAATATTTATGGAGTCCTAAAAGGGCAACCTAAATATAATTTACCATTACTCATTTCTTTCCTGGCAGAATTGTACCTTTATTCCTCTATCAATCTATGAAGAGGTAAAAATTCATGCTTTTTAGTCTTCTTTACCATAAAAAAGCAGAAAATTATTGTTATAATTGCCCAGTTCACTTTTTTCATACTGTGATTCAGTTCAGACACTAAGAAATCTTAGTGGTGTAAACAGTAAAAGTTTTTTTCTTGTGCATGTCACATTCTGATGTAGGTCAGGTGGCCTTTTCCATCTTCTAGCCATGGTGCCTAGACTAATGGCCTCTAAGGTCACCACACTAAAGCAAGGACACACTGACTTTTAACTGCTTCCTTTCACATTTTGTTGACCAGTGTGAGTCACATGGGCCTGGCCCAAATGCAAGGGAGGCTGGGAAATAACAAGCAGATACATTTGTTGAGTGCTGTCTTTACCATACCCTCCAAGAATTCTGATCATAGATCAAGGCCAGGATAGTGCATCAAGGGCCAGGCTGGATTAGGTTGATTTCTTACATGCAACCATAGGAATGGGGCCAAGAATCCTCCTTCTCAGTCAGAGTATGACTCCTCTTACTCTCTATCTCTTCTACCCTGTTTGGCTTTTTCTTTTTCTCATAGCACATATCACCATCTGGCATACTCTATAACTCATTAATTTTCTGTTTATTATTTATTGTTCATCTCTACTTGCTGCAGTGTAAGCCACATGGGGATCTTTGTTTTGCTCACTGTTATATGCCAAGTTCCTAGAACAATGCCTTGCACATAATAGGTGCTAGATAAACACTTGTTCAGTGCATGAATAAATGGTTGCAAATGCCAGAAATGGGGGGCAGGATCAACATGAGGCCCCAGAAAGACAGGGGAAGGCAAAGGAAGGGCCTAAGGTTAAGTGATTGGGAATGGTGGGTGGAAGAATGGGGTGAGGTAGAAACTTCCTGATGGGAACTTGAAGGTTGAAGCAAGAGTGCTGGGTACCCTGCTCCTGGAGGGCAGGTGGCTGAGAGAGGGCTTATCTGTTGTGGTGATTTTATAAGATCTTCATCTCAGAATATTTTTTCAAACAAAATTTAACACATAGGCACCACATTTAAGTCAATACAAGTGGTGCTGCTCAGGCTGAAGCCAGAAGACATTTCCTCACCTAAAATAGTTTCTTTCATATAGCTGGGGTATCCTGAAAGGTTAAGGGACTTGCCTCTTTATGAAAACAGTTTTTAAAAATATTTCATACAATTTGTTTCTAAAGTACATTAATAATTATTACATATTAGATGTGGCTTGAGTTTGCTTCATGGAGCATAAGTAACTCATCAAATCTTTAACATAATTGTTTTCTCAAAGGCAACACAGACCTCTCTATTTAGAAATCATTTATACTTAAACTGTGGTCACTTTTCAGTTTAGAACTGAACCAAGCACCAGATTTCTGTTGAATTTACTCTTTTGTTCTTAAATTTTGTGTTGAATTTCAATCTACCTTAAAGTTTAAGGCAATATTTTGAATTGAACTGTATATTAAAATATGATTTCCTATTTCCAAGAAAGCATCTTTGAATAACTAGAGGGATTAAGGGGAAATAAACTAGACACAATATACAAATTATATTTTCCCTGTTAGCAGCCAAATTTAAAGACCAGAAAGGTGATGCAAGATGTGGTATGGAAAGTCTTTGAAAGTGTTGGGATAGTTAATAAACACTAAATCCTTCCCATTAAAGCTCTTGCTTTCTTAAAGCCTTCAACTTTTCCTCTACTCCATTCTTTCCAAACCCTAGTTTAGACATGTTCATTTCAGTCTCTCCCTGCCTCTGACACACACATTCAAACCCTCTATACTATAGCACACTTTTCTCTACCCGTTTCTCTCCTCTCTTCCCTCCATTTCTTACTAATCTATTTCCATCTTCCTCTTCCACCCTTTGTGTTAGCTTACATGTGCTATTTCCCAGCATACATTATCTCACTTTCTATAATTCTTCACCTCTTGTTTTCATTGCTCTCTCCATATTAATTAAGTAATGAAATCCATTTATTAAGCATCTCCTAGGCACAAGATGCAGTAGGAAGTGTGTAGGATTAGAAGATATCTCCACATGTATTATCTAGTTTCCTTTGATACCTTTTCTCCTCCATTCCTTTCTTAGCCCCTCCCCTTTTTTTGTCTTTATTCACCGTTGTCATAATGGTTATCACTAGATTTCAGGTTTTCCTCTGATGACTAGAAAACCTTCCTTGAGTCGTGGGAATTGAAACCACATATTGCATCCTTTAGTTTAAGCTAAAAGCATGATATCACATAGTGTACATTTGGAAGTGCCCTGCCTAGCTGTGGCATGGTCTAATAGATGACACAGACATGTGAGGCACGCCCTTTCCCATGCTCTCTGTCTGTGCTAAGTATATCTTTTAGCTTGTGACTTCTGGGCAAATCTGAGTATGGTGTTATTTTTGCTTCTAGTTACTGTGTGGTTTTTCTTCTGAGACTTTGCCAAAATACTTTCTCTAGCACCAACTACAGTTTTTTGTTTTTGAATCATAAGTGCACATCTTCCAAGTATTTGAAGACCTGAGTTTCCCACTCATATTCCTAGAGAAGTCCTCATGGGGGACACCAAGACTCAAAACTGAGATGGCTAGGGCCTTAGGATATCCCTCATAAGTCTTCCTGCCTCCTCACTTTTGCACCTAAACCCGAGGACAGTGTCTTGCTAGTAACCTCCTTAGGCATGGCATGAAACTTTCATTCATTCTTTCATTCATTCACTCAGTCATCTGTCCATTTACTCAGTAAAAATATATTTAACACAATGACCAGGGGCTTGCTAAGCCTGCAGATACAGTGGTTAATAAATCAGACCTAGGCCTTGCTTTCACAGAGCTGATAGCCCAGCAGGGAAGACAGACTTTTGAACAAGTGCTCCTTCCCAAAGAATGAGCCAAATTTAGTTTGGCAAAGGTCCTACAGTTCTCAGGCCTTAAGCATGTTGTTGACACATAAACACACTCACTATATACCAGGGATTGTGCTAAGTAATTGTACACATTATCTTATTAAATCCTTATAGCCTTGAAAGGAAGAGATTATTACTGCCTCCAATTTATGGGCAAGGAATTTGAGATTCAGAAAAATTGAATAATTTTCCCAATGGCACATGATTACTAAGTGGAGGAGCCAGACTATGAGCCCAAGACTGCTGGCAAAGCCTATTTTATGGAAGGCTACAAGAGGCTGTGAACTACAAGCAGAAAGTCAGCATTGGAGAAGTAGGGGAATTAGCATGACAACCTAGCTCCTGATCAGGATAAGAAATAAATTTTAAGAATACTCTAAATTGAAAGGCACAAAATTAATTACCAGAGATCAAGTATACCTAGGACTCAGATGACATCATCATATTTTTATTTTTTTTTTTTTATTTTTTTTTTTATATGAAGTTTATTGACAAATTGGTTTCCATACAACACCCAGTGCTCATCCCAAAAGGTGCCCTCCTCAATACCCATCACCCACCCGCCCCTCCCTCCCACCCCCCATCAACCCTCAGTTTGTTCTCAGTTTTTAACAGTCTCTTATGCTTTGGCTCTCTCCCACTCTAACGTCCTTTTTTTTTTTTTTTTTTTTTTTTTTTCCTTCCCCTCCCCCATGGGTTCCTGTTAAGTTTCTCAGGATCCACATAAGAGTGAAACCATATGGTATCTGTCTTTCTCTGTATGGCTTATTTCACTTAGCATCACACTCTCCAGTTCCATCCACGTTGCTACAAAAGGCCATATTTCATTTTTTCTCATTGCCACGTAGTATTCCATTGTGTATATAAACCACAATTTCTTTATCCATTCATCAGTTGATGGACATTTAGGCTCTTTCCATAATTTGGCTATTGTTGAGAGTGCTGCTATGAACATTGGGGTACAAGTGCCCCTATGCATCAGTACTCCTGTATCCCTTGGGTAGATTCCTAGCAGTGCTATTGCTGGGTCATAGGGTAGGTCTATTTTTAATTTTCTGAGGAACCTCCACACTGCTTTCCAGAGCGGCTGCACCAATTTGCATTCCCACCAACAGTGCAAGAGGGTTCCCGTTTCTCCACATCCTCTCCAGCATCTATAGTCTCCTGATTTGTTCATTTTGGCCACTCTGACTGGCGTGAGGGTGATACCTGAGTGTGGTTTTGATTTGTATTTCCCTGATAAGGAGCGACGCTGAACATCTTTTCATGTGCCTGTTGGCCATCTGGATGTCTTCTTTAGAGAAGTGTCTATTCATGTTTTCTGCCCATTTCTTCACTGGGTTATTTGTTTTTCGGGTGTGGAGTTTGGTGAGCTCTTTATAGATTTTAGATACTAGCCCTTTGTCCGATATGTCATTTGCAAATATCTTTTCCCATTCCGTTGGTTGCCTTTTAGTTTTGTTGGTTGTTTCCTTTGCTGTGCAGAAGCTTTTTATCTTCATAAGGTCCCAGTAATTCACTTTTGCTTTTAATTCCCTTGCCTTTGGGGATGTGTCGAGTAAGAGATTGCTACGGCTGAGGTCAGAGAGGTCTTTTCCTGCTTTCTCCTCTAAGGTTCTGATGGTTTCCTGTCTCACATTTAGGTCCTTTATCCATTTTGAGTTTATTTTGTAAATGGTGTGAGAAAGTGGTCTAGTTTCAACCTTCTGCATGTTGCTGTCCAGTTCTCCCAGCACCATTTGTTAAAGAGGCTGTCTTTTTTCCATTGGATGTTCTTTCCTGCTTTGTCAAAGATGAGTTGGCCATAAGTTTGTGGGTCTAGTTCTGGGGTTTCTATTCTATTCCATTGGTCTGTGTGTCTGTTTTTGTGCCAATACCATGCTGTCTTGATGATGACAGCTTTGTAGTAGAGGCTGAAGTCTGGGATTGTGATGCCTCCTGCTTTGGTCTTCTTCTTCAAAATTCCTTTGGCTATTCGGGGCCTTTTGTGGTTCCATATGAATTTTAGGATTGCTTGTTCTAGTTTCGAGAAGAATGCTGGTGCAATTTTGATTGGGATTGCATTGAATGTGTAGATAGCTTTGGGTAGTATTGACATTTGACAATATTTATTTTTCCAATCCATGAGCAGGGAATGTCTTTCCATTTCTTTAAATCTTCTTCAATTGCCTTCATAAGCTTTCTATAGTTTTCAGCATACAGATCCTTTACATCTTTGGTTAGATTTATTCCTAGGTATTTTATGCTTCTTGGTGCAATTGTAAATGGGATCAGTTTCTTTATTTGTCTTTCTGTTGCTTCATTGTTAGTGTATAAGAATGCAACTGATTTCTGGACATTGATTTTGTATCCTGCAACTTTGCTGAATTCATGTATCAGTTCTAGCAGACTTTTGGTGGAGTCTATCGGATTTTCCATGTATAATATCATGTCATCTGCAAAAAGCGAAAGCTTGACTTCATCTTTGCCAATTTGATGCCTTTGATTTCCTTTTGTTGTCTGATTGCTGATGCTAGAACTTCCAACACTATGTTAAACAACAACGGTGAGAGTGGGCATCCCTGTCGTGTTCCTGATCTCAGGGAAAAAGCTCTCAGTTTTTCCCCGTTGAGGATGATGTTAGCTGTGGGCTTTCATAAATGGCTTTTATGATCTTTAAGTATGTTCCTTCTATCCCGACTTTCTCAAGGGTTTTTATTAAGAAAGGGTGCTGGATTTTGTCAAAGGCCTTTTCTGCATCGATTGACAGGATCATATGGTTCTTCTCTTTTTTTTTGTTAATGTGATGTATCACGTTGATTGATTTGCGAATGTTGAACCAGCCCTGCATCCCAGGAATGAATCCCACTTGATCATGGTGAATAATTCTTTTATATGCTGTTGAATTCGATTTGCTAGTATCTTATTGAGAATTTTTGCATCCATATTCATCAGGGATATTGGCCTGTAGTTCTCTTTTTTTACTGGGTCTCTGTCTGGTTTAGGAATCAAAGTAATACTGGCTTCATAGAATGAGTCTGGAAGTTTTCCTTCCCCTTCTATTTCTTGGAATAGCTTGAGAAGGATAGGTATTATCTCTGCTTTAAACGTCTGGTAGAACTCCCCTGGGAAGCCATCTGGTCCTGGACTCTTATTTGTTGGGAGATTTTTGATAACCGATTCAATTTCTTCGCTGGTTATGGGTCTGTTCAAGCTTTCTATTTCCTCCTGATTGAGTTTTGGAAGAGTGTGGGTGTTTAGGAATTTGTCCATTTCTTCCAGGTTGTCCATTTGTTGGCATATAATTTTTCATAGTATTCCCTGATAATTGTTTGTATCTCTGAGGGATTGGTTGTAATAATTCCATTTTCATTCATGATTTTATCTATTTGGGTCATCTCCCTTTTCTTTTTGAGAAGCCTGGCTAGAGGTTTGTCAATTTGTTTATTTTTTCAAAAAACCAACTCTTGGTTTCGTTGATCTGCTCTACAGTTTTTTTAGATTCTATACTTGTTTATTTCTGCTCTGATCTTTATTATTTCTCTTCTTCTGCTGGGTTAGGCTGCCTTTGCTGTTCTGCTTCTATTTCCTTTAGGTGTGCTGTTAGATTTTGTATTTGGGATTTTTTCTTGTTTCTTGAGATAGGCCTGGATTGCAATGTATTTTCCTCTCAGGACTGCCTTCGCTGCGTCCCAAAGCGTTTGGATTGTTGTATTTTCATTTTCGTTTGTTTCCATATATTTTTTGATTTCTTCTCTAATTGCCTGGTTGACCCACTCATTCGTTAGTAGGGTGTTCTTTAACCTCCATGCTTTTGGAGGTTTTCCAGACTTTTTCCTGTGGTTGATTTCAAGCTTCATAGCATTGTGGTCTGAAAGTATGCATGGTATAATTTCAATTCTTGTAAACTTATGAAGGGCTGTTTTGTGACCCAGTATATGATCTATCTTGGAGAATGTTCCATGTGCACTCGAGAAGAAAGTATATTCTGTTGCTTTGGGATGCAGAGTTCTAAATATATCTGTCAAGTCCATCTGATCCAGTGTCTCATTCAGGGCCCTTGTTTCTTTATTGACTGTGTGTCTAGATGATCTATCCATTTCTGTAAGTGGGGTGTTAAAGTCCCCTGCAATTACCACATTCTTATCAATAAGGTTGCTTCTGTTTATGAGTAATTGTTTTATATATTTGGGGGCTCCGGTATTCGGCGCATAGACATTTATAATTGTTAGCTCTTCCTGATGGATAGACCCTGTAACTATTATATAATGTCCTTCTTCATCTCTTGTTACAGCCTTTAATTTAAAGTCTAGTTTGTCTGATATAAGTATGGCTACTCCAGCTTTCTTCTGGCTTCCAGTAGCATGATAATAGTTCTCCATCCCCTCACTCTGAATCTAAAGGTGTCCTCAGGTCTAAAATGAGTCTCTTGTAGACAGCAAATAGATGGGTCTTGTTTTTTTATCCATTCTGATACCCTATGTCTTTTGGTTGGCGCATTTAATCCGTTTACATTCAGTGTTATTATAGAAAGATACGGGTTTAGAGTCATTGTGATGTCTGTATGTTTTATGCTTGTAGTGATGTCTCTGGTACTTTGTCTCACAGGGTCCCCTTAGGATCTCTTGTAGGGCTGGTTTAGTGGTGACAAATTCCTTCAGTTTTTGTTTGTTTGGGAGACCTTTATCTCTCCTTCTATTCTAAATGACAGACTTGCTGGATAAAGGATTCTCGGCTGCATATTTTGCTATCTAGCACCCTGAAAATCCTCGTGCCAATTCTTTCTGGCCTGCCAAGTTTCAAAGAGAGATCAGTCACGAGTCTTATAGGTCTCCCTTTATATGTGAGGGGCACGTTTACCCTTGCTGCTTTCAGAATTTTCTCTTTAATATCCTTGTATTTTGCCAGTTTCAACTATGAATCGTCGTGCATGTCAGATCGATTCAGTTACTTCTGAACGGGAGTTTCTCTGTGCCTCGTGGATTTACAATGCCTTTTCCTTCCCCAGTTCAGGGAACGGTTCTCAGCGATTATTTCTCACAGTACCCTTCAGCACCTTTCCCTCTCTCTTCCTCCTCTGGGAATACCCAATTATGCGTATTATTTTCTTTGTATGTGTATCACGTAGTTGCTAATTTTCCCATCATACTCCCTGGATTTTTTATCATCTCTTTTTCTCAGCTTCACTCTTCTTGCCATAACTTCTTATCTTCTAGTTCACCATTCTCTCCTCTGCCTCTTCCATCCGAGCCGTGGTGGTTTGCATTTTGTTTTCCATTTCCTTTAAAGCGTTTTCAGCTCCTCGTGACTGTTCCTTAGTCCCCTGATGTCTGTAGCAAGAGATTCTCTGCTGTCCTGTATGCTGTTTTCCAGCCCAGCGATTAATTTTATGACTATTATTCTAAATTCACTTTCTGTTATATTATTTAAATCCTTTTTGATCAGCTCATTAGCTGTTGTTATTTCCTGGAGATTCTTCTGAGGGGAATTCTTCCGCTTGGTCATTTTGGATAGTCCCTGGTGTGGTGAGGGCCTGCAGGCACTTCCCCTGTGCTGTGGTGTATAACTG